>NC_140592.1:1158635284-1160096534 GCF_964204655.1 Triturus cristatus | reverse complement strand
TACGGTAGGCGTAACAAGAAATGTGTTTTAATTCTCCCAATTCTTTCCCTTTTCTATGTGGTCTGCATTCTGAAGCACACAGAAAGAGGAAACTAGCTGAGGATTTAAAACAATTCTGTGCTAAGCAGCATATGGCAGAGTTCAAACTCAGGTGGAACGGTGGGCAAAAAACAGTGGATTGGGATGTGGCACGAGTGATTGCCAGCGACTGAGATTAATACAAGCATTATATCCATCACCCTGCATCTCTTAGATGGGTCTGATCAGCAGGGAAACTCCTGATCGGCAGATAAGTCCACGCAACTTGTTTATGATTTTTAGGATGTCCAGTCTGTGACTTTCAGAACAGCACTCTGATCTTCCAGAAGAACAAAACGAGTCAAACCCCAATCCCCTTCTTAAGAAAACACTGGCCGTCTCAATGCCAGCCCATTAATAAAAGCCACCTTCAACGATTTAAACAGACTGTGGGGCACAGTGGAGGCTCAAAGGGATTGTGGATGGGGAACAAACACTGAAAACTTTTGCGACTCAGCGCGTCTCGTGTTGGGCTCAAGTCAGTTAGACTTTGTAGGTCAGTCAACCTGCTTCGGCTGTGGAAAAGGTCGGGGAAGGAGGTGTTTGCGCAGGGCTGAGGCGCACAATGCGCTCCAAGCCTCGTGTAATAATAAATGAAACAAAACTGGAGCAGACATGCTTGAAATGCATGCAGCCAGGAGGAAACCGTGTGCTACAGCCAATAGATACGGAGGAAACTAAGTGACAAGCACAGGAATCAATGAAAGGAAGGGGAGGGATTTAAGCCGCCTTTAAGAAATATTTATAGAAAATTTTAGCCGAAACCTAAAAATACGCCGGGCAGCTGAAGGAGTTGTTGCCACACCGCGGCTACTTTCGAGGCTCAGTTACAAGTCCCGGGGGGGGGGGCGGGGGGCTCGTGACTATCCAACACAGTTTCTTAAAGAAGTCGTTTTCGGGGGGCATCGCAGGGAGAACTTCGAGTACTTGAGGTATCACATGAGCCGAAGAATGAAATATCTTGGTGCAGTGTATGTGATCCACCTCTATTACTCTGCTATAGAGTGGAAACCATTTACGCCTGATTTGGTATGCTATTCTTGTTGCTTTCTGAATCGCGTTAGTCCTGATTTCGAGACATGTCAGCATTTATACACGCGGTTACAGTGAATGTCACAGCAAGGCGAGTGTTCGTATACTTACCACAAAACCAAAGCCTCGTTTTAAATCGATATCCCTTATTCGTCCATATCCTTTGAAAAAACGTTCGACGTCCTTTTCTCTGGCAGCTGGATTCAGCCTACCGATGAAAACACGACATCCACTCATGACAATGCGGGACCTGTGGAAATCCAAAGTGCAGATGTAGTCAAGCAACCTGCGACTTTATTATGGCATCACGCAGCGTCCCCCTACATTTAGCTGGATAAACGGCCACTCGACGATTACGGGTATCTGACACCACATTTCCAGACCATAATAGTCGAAAAATAAAAGGCGCCCTTTCCTTAGACGGGCGCGCTACTAACCCATCGGCAGTCTAGGCCTTTGTAAAGAGATGTGTAACCGCTGTACATGTGCTGACCACCACAGGGAAGCAATCTTTGTTAGAGCTGTGCAAAACAACCAATGTAGCGTGGTGCATTAAAATTGAAGTAGGTCGTCTATATAATCGCTTTATACTGATATCGAGGATGCCTCAATTTAAGCGAACAGTGATTTCAGTAGACTTGCACACCATCGACGTTTAGAGAAAGTATGCGGCACAAAATGGCGACCAGAGGTGCTCTATGAGCAAAAACAGAAAACGCCGCATGGCCTGTTATGATTGCCTTGGTGCGGTTAATTACACCTACAAGCAGCGTTTTTATCTATAACCTACCTCCAGCTAAAAGCCAATTGTCATAAGTTGGAATATCAAATGGGCAAATAATTAAATCAAAGGCCATTTAGAGATCGTAATAAAACACCCCGCTCGAGTACGGTACATCGCCCACCAACGCTACCTACTGAAATAAAGAAAATATCGCAACCCTCCATTCACAAACGATAACGGAGCTTGCAGTGGTTAAAGATCCGTTCACTAACGAACCATGCTCCTGGCACCGACCATAAGTCGTATTATGGCCGCCCGGTGCCCTAGGGCGCCAACGTTATAAAGACTCACCTTAAAATAAAAGCTAACACTCAGGGTTGTTTCGAAATCATAACCACGAACCCAGGACTGCCTTCTCAAGACCCCGCCCGTCAAGCGTTAAGAACAGCCACAACCCAACGGCTTTCGCGTTCGTGAAAGCGCCGTACTCTTCCAAACCTTTTCACGCCGGCAATCGCTGCTCCCTCCACCACATTTAAAAAAGAAATAAGAGGTGCCTAAGCTAGCTTACCTGCGTGCGTTAGCTGAAACTAATATGGTTTTCTCCCTGAAACCCGACGTGGGTTTGCAAGCGACCTATTTCCTCAATGACGCAGTTAAAACTCAACAGCCGCAGAAAATGGAGGACTGCGCGTGACGTGCTTCCGCCATGCAACAGAGTCTCACGCGATGTGCGCTTTCGGAGCGTCTGAAAAGAGCCTAGTGTCCATGTGAAGTGTACGTACCATCCAGGTAGCGGCCATCTTGGAATGGAAGGGCTTGTAGTAATGAGAATACCCCTGTCTAGAACCTATTTGTATTAGAGAATTGTGTATATGAAGATACAACAGAAGGAACAAAAAATCATTGAAAATTAAACTAGATACAGGTTTTCTGTAGGAAAAAAAGGTTTATACGTCGATTATTTTGTGCGCTACGTCGTTACCAAGTTTTACCTCTCCTATATTTGCGAAATGTACTCTTATTTATATATTTATTTATTTAGTGATATTTATAAAGCGCGGACATTACCCGAAGGTGTCAGAGCGCTGTACAATAGAGCTAGTTACGTTACAAGAGAAAAGTGGTACAAAATAGAACATTACAACGACTGACAAGCATTGGCATAGCCAATAGGTCTCCCTTTTGGGACCTTATAAGTATTCAGTTATGCAGCACAATATCCTTGGTGCAACAACATTAACTGTTGCATGGTTAAACACTTATAAAGTCCCAAAGGCGAGACCTATTGGCTATGCCAATGCTTTTTAGGTCTCGCCTGGCTATCGCGTAAGCAATCGCCCAGCGAGACTTCTGTAGGGGCTTCAGAAAATGCTCCCAAAGTCTTCCCAGGCGGATCGGGTGGCGGTTACGCGCACAACCACGCGCATTCCATTTGCCACCAGCTACTTCCTGCGCGTGCGCAGCCTCACGCATTCAGAGAGATTTAGTAAGGGGCACAAGACCTTAGGAATGCGGTTTATGGCCAGTGCAAGTGAGGCATTCAAGCGCGAAGCTGGCATCTGGCATCGGACTTGAAAGCAGCAGAATGCTTTTGCCAGCGCGCGCTCGGCCTCACTTCCTGCATCCCCTCTTACAACAATTAACTTTCGTTATAACTCACACCCCATATGCTCGTTCCCTCCCACCCTTCCTTTGATGTCCGCTTTTCTTGTTGTTTACAAACCACGCCACACACTGCTGCACACCACACACTGTTGCACGCCACACACTGCTGCACGCCGCACACTGCCGCACGCCACACACTACCGCACGCCACACACTGCTGTGCACACTGCTGCATTACACACTGCTGCATTACACACTGCTGCACGCCGCACACTGCTGCACGCCTCACACTGCTACACGAAACACTGCTGCACGCCTCACACTGCTGCACACCTGTGAGACCGGCCTCACGGCGTTGCCCTCTCCATCATCCCGCCAACCTGCAACCATCCTCAAGACACGACATCCCCGACTCCGGCCGCCCCAGCCACCCCCGATCCACGGGCCGGCCAGAGACCTGACAGACTCCACACCCTACCACGCATGCCCAACCGAGGGAGCGGGAACCCTCGAGCCAGACCCAGAGGCGCCAGCCCGGTCACACCTCGGGTCGCCTTCCCCGGGAGGACTCAATCGGCCACCAGGCTCCTGGGGAGCAGGCGCCTCCCCTACCGAGCGTCTGGGGTCCCTCCCAGACCCACCTGAAAGGACCAAAGAAGTGAGCGGCAGGAAATCCCGCCGACCCCCCTCCGTCACCCCAGTCCCCCCCCTGCGAGCACTCCGGACTTCAAAGAACCAGCGGAGTATAACAAGGGGTGCCGGAGGAACAAGGACAGAGAAGACCTGGAACCATCTGAGCCTGCTGACGCTGTCGCGGCTCCTGAACGCTGAAGTCACCTGGGCCTGCTGAGTGACTCGCGGCCTCTTGCTATTGAACCATCTGAGCCCTGCGGACGAGGTCGCGGCTCCCGAACACTGATCCACCTAGGCCTGCTGAGTGACTCGCGGCCCCCCAGCTATTGAACCATCTGAGCCCTGCGGACGGAATCGCGGCTCCTGAACTCCGACCACCTGTGCCTGCTGAGAGACTCGCGGCGCTCCCCTTGAGGACGACTCGATAAGAGATCGCCCAGAGACACGACACCCTCCAGCTCGAGGATTGTGAGCTTCCGCAGGGTATTTCGCAGAGACACTATCTTGAAAGACTGTCCCGCTACCCCCATTCCCCACGACTGATTTGTGGTACGTTGTGCCACTGCTGTACTATTTGCCTTTTGGGTCATAAAGATCCCTGAAATCATCGATAAAAGAACTTATCGTCCTACAAAGAATACGTGTGGTGTCCCTCTGTTCACAGTGCAGATCAGGGTGTGCGCGCCTGGTTCGGCTTACTTGGGAGAGGTGGGTCGAAGGGGTGGGCAAGACGTGTATCGAACCCCCTTCCGGCAGGCGCCTTTCCAACATTTGGTGGCAGACGACGGGATCCGAGCCGACACCGAAGGAGAGCGTGCAGTAAACGACTGACGCACTACCAAACAGAAATGGAAGGAGAAACCTCCCTGGGTGCCACAGGTACCGAAATAAGCTCACCGTTCCGAGAAGATCAATTGGACTATTACACGCATAGAGAACTAAAACAGTTTTGCAAAGACCTTGGCATCGCTACCACCGGACTGAGCACAAAGGAAGACTACCAGAAAGTACTGAAAGCCTGGGTCGAGACGGGGGCGCCCCCGACCCAAACGGAAAGAGACTCTACCCATGAACAAACAAGCACCCCGGCGAGAAACAACGGACCAGAGGGGAACCTGTCCTCCGAGGAACTAGCGGACCGAGAGAGAAGCCGCAACCACGAACTGGAACTGGCAAAACTAAAAATCGAGGGAGAGATAAAACTGGCAGAGAAGAAGTTAGCCGTCGAGCAGTTACGGCTACAAGGGGAACTCGAAGAGAAGAGACTCCAAAGGGAGCACGACGAAAAGAAACTCCAGCTAGAACATGAACGCGGCCTGAAGGAAATTGAGTGGCGGGCTAGACACGAAAAGTCACAGCCGCCCGGGAATCCCCAGCCCGCTCCCGCCGGGGAAACCAAAGTTCACATCCCCAAGGATGTGGTCAAGGAGTATTATAAGAACGATGATATCCAGCAGTGGTTTAAAGCCTACGAAGTCGCCATGACCTCTCACCGAGTCCCGCAGAAGGATTGGGGGGCTGGCCTATGGGGCCGGTTCTTAAGCGAAGGAAGGGACACTCTGCTCGATCTGCCCTCCGCGGTCATGAACTCCTACAGCCACATGAAGGAAGCCCTCGTGGGCCGGTACGGACTCACCCCCGAAATGTACCGACAACGGTTCCGAGATTGCAAAAAGATACCGGGCACCACGTGGGTCGAATACGTGAACTTTTACAGCCGAGCTCTGGACGGGTGGATCAAGGGCAGCAAGGTCTCCACCTTCGAAGAACTGTTCGATCTGATCGCCTGGGAACATTTAGCGGCCAATTGCTTTATAGAACTGCGCCAGCATCTCCTAGACAGTAAACTCACCGACCCTCGGAAGCTGGCCGCTGAGGCTGATCGTTGGGTGAACACCCGGGCCACCCGGGGCCCCGTGGGGGACTACGGCCGCAACAGTCAGGGTCCCCCCCGCCAGAGGGGCGGAGGGAACCACGGCCGACCAAGAGACTTTGCCGGGGGTCCTCCACCAGCCCCCCCAGCAGCCCACCAGCGGCGGGTTCGGCCCAGTCTCCAGCCAGCACCGGAGCCCCAGGACGACCAGGTCCACGAGCTAGGATCACCTGCTTCCGCTGCCAGCAGCCCGGACACTACGCCAATGACCCCCAGTGTCCCCAGTATCAGCGAACCACAACGACCAACCCCACGACCCGGCAGATGGCCTCCGTGGCTCTGGGGGAAGAAATAGAAGACTCCGAGGAATGGGAACCGGCGGCCATGGCCCTGGTCTCCCTTGGTGATCGAGAAATGGTCCCCGGGACACCCTTGCCCGCCAACACAGAGAAATACCGACAGCAGGTGACTATCAACGGCCACCGAGTCGAGGGCCTTCGCGACACCGGGGCGAGTATCACCGCGGTCCACCACAGCCTAATTTCCGAAGACCAGATCCTAGCCGGGGCCCTCTGTCCGGTCGTATCCTCCGACAATTCTGAGAGCCTCTGCCAGATGGCCCTGGTGCCCTTCGAGTGGGGAGGGGTCTCCGGAGAACTGAAGGTAGCGGTTCGGACCTCGCAGCCCGTAGACTGCCTCCTGGGCAACGACCTGGAAAATTCCCCGTGGGGGCAGGTAGAACGAAGAGCCCACCTAGAGATGATGGGCCTACCGGAATGGGTCTGCGCCACCACACGCTCCATGACCGCACGAGTGGCCCCCTCCAAGGGCGGTGAAGCCCTCTTACCGAACACTTTCCCCGAGAACAGGGACCCCCTACCAGAAGCAGACAACCCTCCTTCCGAGGAAGAAGGAGACGCTAACCCAGGGGAAGGAGCGGAACCTTCCGCCCCAGAGGCCCCGATGGAACCCGAAGAACTGCCCGAGTTGGCCCAGTGGCACTGCGAAGGGGGGCCCTCCCGCGAAGAGTTCTGCCAGGAACAGACCACTTGCCCCTCCCTCGAGGGACTTAGACAACAAGCCGAAGCCCAGGTCGCCGGTGATCAAACCGGAACCCATTGGGTTTATTGGGACAATGGCCTCCTCTACAGCGAGCAAAAGTCCACCGAGCTAGGCGCAGCACGAGTACTGGTGGTACCCCTGCGGTTCCGGAGCCTCCTCCTGGGCCTGGCCCACGATGTACCCTTGGCAGGACACTTAGGCCAAGACAAGACATACCAGCGATTGGTGACCCACTTCTATTGGCCCAAGATGCGAGCGAATGTAGAAACACACTGCAAGTCCTGCCTCACGTGCCAGGGCAGTGGGAAGAGTGGCGGAAAACGCAAAGCTCCCTTACAACCGTTCCCCGTTGTAAGTACCCCGTTCGAGCGGGTCGGCATCGACATCGTGGGACCCGTGGATCCGAAGACCGCCCAGGGCCACAGATTCATCCTCGTCCTGGTGGACCATGCCACCCGCTACCCCGAGGCCATCCCCCTCCGCACCGTGACGGCTCCCGTGGTGGGCCGGGCTCTCATGGGGATCTTCTCCCGGGTCGGATTTCCCCGCGAGGTTGTGAGTGATCGCGGCACGAACTTTATATCCCGCTACATGAAGTCCCTGTGGCAGCAGTGCGGAGTCACGTATAAATTCACGACCCCCTACCACCCCCAGGGCAACGGCCTGGTGGAACGCTTCAACCGAACTCTGAAGGGAATGATCCTGGGCCTCGAAGAGCCCCTGCGCCGGAAATGGGACGTCCTCCTCCCTTGCCTCCTGTTCGCGTACCGGGAGGTTCCCCAAAAGTCTCTGGGGTTCAGCCCCTTCGAACTGCTGTACGGACATCCCGTTCGAGGGCCCCTAAGCCTGGTCAAAGAGGGCTGGGAGACAAGCCCCCGGGGGACACCCCCAGATGTGTTCCGCTACATCCTGGCGCTCCGCAACCAGACGAGGAAGTTTAGGGAACTTGCAGAGGCTAACCTCGAGGCCAGCCAAGAAGAAATGAAGCGCTGGTATGACCAGAACGCAACCTTGGTCGAGTTCCAGCCGGGCCAGCAGGTTTGGGTCATGGCTCCGGTGAGACCCTGCGCCCTACAAGACAAATGGACTGGTCCATTCAAGGTGGTCGAACGGAAGAGCCAGGTCACGTATCTGGTCGACGTACAATCCCCACGGAACCCCCTCCGGGTCCTCCACGTAAACCGTCTCAAGCCCCACTTCGTAAGGACAGAACTGAGTTTGCTACTGGCCACCAATGAGGGGGCAGAGGAGGACACTGAACCCCTGCCCGATCTCCTGTGCACAAAAGAAGTGGACGGTTCCGTGGAGGGTGTGAAACTGTCGGACACCCTCACTCCCCAGCAGGCCGACGACTGCCGCCAGCTGCTCGGACAATTCGCAGACCTTTTCTCCCTCATTCCAAGGGTGACCGACTGGTGTGTCCACGACGTGGACACCGGCGACTGCCCGCCTGTGAGACACCGAGCCTACCGGGTGCCTGACCGGGTCCGCACCTGCATCAAGACCGAGGTACAGAAAATGCTCAACCTAGGGGTCATCGAGCCCTCCGACAGCCCCTGGGCCAGCCCGGTGGTTCTGGTCCCGAAGGCTGCCTCCCCAGGGGTCGCCCCGAACTAAGATTCTGTGTAGACTATCGGGGCTCAATGCGGTCACCCGCGCAGACGCTCACCCTATTCCCCGAGCCGACGAGCTCATCGACCGCCTGGGGGCCGCCCAGTTCCTCAGCACTTTCGACCTGACCTGCGGGTACTGGCAGATCGCTCTCACGGAAGGGGCGAAGGAGCGCTCTGCCTTCTCCACGCCAGATGGCCACTACCGCTTCAGGGTCATGCCGTTCGGAATGAAAAACGCCCCAGCCACGTTCCAGCGGTTGGTGAACAAGGTCCTGGCCGGACTCGAGGAGTTCAGCGCAGCGTACCTTGACGACATCGCCGTATTCAGCTCTCAATGGCACGAGCATCTCCAGCACCTCCGACAAGTACTAATGGCCCTGCGCCAAGCGGGCCTGACAGTAAAAGCCAGCAAATGCCAGCTCGGACAAGGCTCCGTGGTCTACCTGGGGCATCAGGTGGGCAGCGGCCAGGTCGCCCCTCTCCAGCCGAAGATCGATGCCATCAAGTCCTGGGAGCCCCCCACCACGCAGACAGAGGTTCGGGCCTTCCTGGGCCTTACGGGGTACTACCGGAGGTTCATTAAAAATTATGGTAGTATCGCAGGGCCCCTCACAGAGTTGACCTCCAAAAAGCTTCCGCAGAAGGTGCAGTGGACCCCCCAGTGCCAGCAGGCGTTCGACGCCTTGAAAACCGCCATGTGCACCGCTCCCGTACTCAAGGCCCCCGACTACTCCCGAGAGTTCGTGGTCCAGACCGACGCATCAGAACATGGCATCAGGGCCGTGCTCTCGCAGTTCGACGACAAGGGCATTGATCAGCCCATAGCCTTCATCAGCCGAAGGCTGCTGCCGAGAGAGCAGCGTTTGAGCACTATAGAGCGAGAGGCCTTTGCCGTAGTCTGGGCCCTCAAGAAACTGCGGCCCTACTTGTTCGGAACCCATTTTCGAGTACAGACGGACCACCGGCCCTTGCAGTGGCTGTTGGAAAGGTGTTCGCCGGAGGGGGGGTTCGATGCACGTCTTGCCCACCCCTTTGACCCACCTCTCCCAAGTAAGCCGAACCAGGCGCGCACACCCTGAGCTGCACTGTGAACAGAGGGACACCACACGTATTCTTTGTAGGACGATAAGTTCTTTTATCGATGATTTCAGGGATCTTTATGACCCAAAAGGCAAATAGTACAGCAGTGGCACAACGTACCACAATTCAGTCGTGGGGAACGGGGGTAGCGGGACAGTCCTTCAAGATAGTGTCTCTGCGAAATACCCTGCGGAAGCTCACAATCCTCGAGCTGGAGGGTGTCGTGTCTCTGGGCGATCTCTTATCGAGTCGTCCTCAAGGGGAGCGCCGCGAGTCTCTCAGCAGGCACAGGTGGTCGGAGTTCAGGAGCCGCGATTCCGTCAGCAGGCTCAGATGGTTCAATGCTGGGGGCCGCGAGTCGCTCAGCAGGCCTAGATGGTTCAATGCTGGGGGCCGCGAGTCGCTCAGCAGGCCTAGGTGGTTCAGGGTTCGGGAGCCGCGACCTCGTCCGCAGGGCTCAGATGGTTCAATAGCAAGAGGCCGCGAGTCACTCAGCAGGCCCAGGTGATTTCAGCGTTCAGGAGCCGCGACCGCGTCAGCAGGCTCAGATGGTTCCAGGTCTTCTCTCCCCTTGTTCCTCCGGCACCCCTTGTTATACTCCGCTGGTTCTTTGAAGTCCGGAGTGCTCGCAGAGGGGGGACTGGCATGACGGAGGGGGTTCGGCGGGGTTTCCTGCCGCTCACTTCTTGGTCTTTTCAGGTGGGTCTGGGAGGGACCCCAGACGCTCGGTAGGGGAGGCGCCTGCTCCCCAGGGGCCTAGTGGCCGATTGAGTCCTCCCGGGGAAGGCGACCCGAGGTGTGACTGGGCTGGCGCCTCTGGGTCTGGCTCGAGGGTTCCCGCTCCCTCGGTTGGGCATGCGTGGTAGGGTGTTGAGTCTGTCAGGTCTCTGGCCGGCCCGTGGATCGGGGGTGGCTGGGGCGGCCGGAGTCGGGGATGTCGGGTCTTGAGGGTGGTTGCAGGTTGGCGGGATGATGGAGATGGCCACGCCGTGAGGCCGGTCTCACACGCGTCCCCCCCCAGCTGAAAGGCGGGGAGAACTACCCATCCACTGGGGGGTTCTCCTCGCCGAAGCGGAAGAACCGGGACAGGCCGTCGGCGTTGGCATGATCCGTCCCGGGGCGATGTTCGACAGTGAAGTCCATCCCTTGGAGAGAGATGGACCATCGTAGTAGCTTGGGGTTCTCCCCCCTCATCCGCATTAGCCACTGCAAGGGCCGGTGGTCCGTCTGTACTCGAAAATGGGTTCCGAACAAGTAGGGCCGCAGCTTCTTGAGGGCCCAGACTACGGCAAAGGCCTCTCGCTCTATAGTGCTCCAACGCTGCTCTCTCGGCAGCAGCCTTCGGCTGATGAAGGCTATGGGCTGATCAATGCCCTTGTCGTCGAACTGCGAGAGCACGGCCCCGATGCCATGTTCGGATGCATCGGTCTGGACCACGAACTCTCGGGAGTAGTCGGGGGCCTTGAGTACGGGAGCGGTGCACATGGCGGTTTTCAAGGCGTCGAATGCCTGCTGGCACTGGGGGGTCCACTGCACCTTCTGCTGAAGTTTTTTGGAGGTCAACTCTGTGAGGGGCCCTGCGATACTACCATAACTTTTAATGAACCTCCGGTAGTACCCCGTAAGGCCCAGGAAGGCCCGAACCTCTGTCTGCGTGGTGGGGGGCTCCCAGGACTTGATGGCATCGATCTTCGGCTGGAGAGGGGCGACCTGGCCGCTGCCCACCTGATGCCCCAGGTAGACCACGGAGCCTTGTCCGAGCTGGCATTTGTTGGCTTTCACTGTCAGGCCCGCTTGGCGCAGGGCCATCAGTACTCATCGGAGGTGCTGGAGATGCTCGTGCCATTGAGAGCTGAATACGGCGATGTCGTCAAGGTACGCTGCGCTGAACTCCTCGAGTCCGGCCAGGACCTTGTTCACCAACCGCTGGAACGTGGCTGGGGCGTTTTTCATCCCGAACGGCATGACCCTGAAGCGGTAGTGGCCATCTGGCGTGGAGAAGGCAGAGCGCTCTCTCGCTCCTTCCGTGAGAGCGATCTGCCAGTACCCGCAGGTCAGGTCGAAAGTGCTGAGGAACTGGGCGGCCCCCAGGCGGTCGATGAGCTCGTCGGCTCGGGGAATAGGGTGAGCGTCTGCGCGGGTGACCGCATTGAGCCCCCGATAGTCTACACAGAATCTTAGTTCGGGGGCGACCCCTGGGGAGGCAGCCTTCGGGACCAGAACCACTGGGCTGGCCCAGGGGCTGTCGGAGGGCTCGATGACCCCCAGGTTGAGCATTTTCTGTACCTCGGTCTTGATGCAGGTGCGGACCCGGTCAGGCACCCGGTAGGCTCTGTGTCTCACAGGCGGGCAGTCGCCGGTGTCTACGTCGTGGACACACCAGTCGGTCACCCTTGGAATGAGGGAGAAAAGGTCTGCGAATTGTCCGAGCAGCTGGCGGCAGTCGTCGGCCTGCTGGGGAGTGAGGGTGTCCGACAGTTTCACACCCTCCACGGAACCGTCCAGTTCTTTTGTGTACAGGAGATCGGGCAGGGGTTCAGTGTCCTCTTCTGCCCCCTCATCGGTGGCCAGTAGCAAACTCAGTTCTGTCCTTACGAAGTGGGGCTTGAGACGGTTTACGTGGAGGACCCGGAGGGGGTTCCGTGGGGATTGTACGTCGACCAGATACGTGACCTGGCTCTTCCGTTCGACCACCTTGAATGGACCAGTCCATTTGTCTTGTAGGGCGCAGGGTCTCACCGGAGCCATGACCCAAACCTGCTGGCCCGGCTGGAACTCGACCAAGGTTGCGTTCTGGTCATACCAGCGCTTCATTTATTCTTGGCTGGCCTCGAGGTTAGCCTCTGCAAGTTCCCTAAACTTCCTCGTCTGGTTGCGGAGCGCCAGGATGTAGCGGAACACATCTGGGGGTGTTCCCCGAGGGCTTGTCTCCCAGCCCTCTTTGACCAGGCTTAGGGGCCCCCGAACGGGATGTCCGTACAGCAGTTCGAAGGGGCTGAACCCCAGAGACTTTTGGGGAACCTCCCGGTACGCGAACAGGAGGCAAGGGAGGAGGACGTCCCATTTCCGGCGCAGGGGCTCTTCGAGGCCCAGGATCATTCCCTTCAGAGTTCGGTTGAAGCGTTCCACCAGGCCGTTGCCCTGGGGGTGGTAGGGGGTCGTGAATTTATACGTGACTCCGCACTGCTGCCACTGGGACTTCATGTAGCGGGATATAAAGTTCGTGCCGCGATCACTCACAACCTCGCGGGGAAATCCGACCCGGGAGAAGATCCCCATGAGAGCCCGGCCCACCACGGGAGCCGTCACGGTGCGGAGGGGGATGGCCTCGGGGTAGCGGGTGGCATGGTCCACCAGGACGAGGATGAATCTGTGGCCCTGGGCGGTCTTCGGATCCAGGGGTCCCACGATGTCGATGCCGACCCGCTCGAACGGGGTACTTACAACGGGGAACGGTTGTAAGGGAGCTTTGCGTTTTCCGCCACTCTTCCCACTGCCCTGGCACGTGAGGCAGGACTTGCAGTGTGTTTCTACATTCGCTCGCATCTTGGGCCAATAGAAGTGGGTCACCAATCGCTGGTATGTCTTGTCTTGGCCTAAGTGTCCTGCCAAGGGTACATCGTGGGCCAGGCCCAGGAGGAGGCTCCGGAACCGCAGGGGTACCACCAGTACTCGTGCTGCGCATAGCTCGGCGGACTTTTGCTCGCTGTAGAGGAGGCCATTGTCCCAATAAACCCAATGGGTTCCGGTTTGATCACCGGCGACCTGGGCTTCGGCTTGTTGTCTAAGTCCCTCGAGGGAGGGGCAAGTGGTCTGTTCCTGGCAGAACTCTTCGCGGGAGGGCCCCCCTTCGCAGTGCCACTGGGCCAACTCGGGCAGTTCTTCGGGTTCCATCGGGGCCTCTGGGGCGGAAGGTTCCGGTCCTTCCCCTGGGTTAGTGTCTCCTACTTCCTCGGAAGGAGGGTTGTCTGCGTCTGGTAGGGGGTCCCTGTTCTCGGGGAAAGTGTTCGGCAAGAGGGCTTCACCGCCCTTGGAGGGGGCCACTCGTGCGGTCATGGAGCGCGTGGTGGCGCAGACCCACTCCGGTAGGCCCATCATCTCTAGGTGGGCTCTTCGTTCCACCTGCCCCCACGGGGAGTTTTCCAGGTCGTTGCCCAGGAGGCAGTCTACGGGCTGCGAGGTCCGGACCGCTACCTTCAGTTCTCCGGAGACCCCTCCCCACTCGAAGGGCACCAGGGCCATCTGGCAGAGGCTCTCAGAATTGTCGGAGGATACGACCGGGCAGAGGGCCCCGGCTAGGATCTGGTCTTCTGCAATCAGGCTGCGGTGGACCGCGGTGACACTCGCCCCGGTGTCGCGAAGGCCCTCGACTCGGTGGCCGTTGATAGTCACCTGCTGTCGGTATTTCTCTGTGTTGGCGGGCAAGGGTGTCCCGGGGACCATTTCTCGATCCCCAAGGGAGACCAGGGCCATGGCGGCCGGTTCCCATTCCTCGGAGTCTTCCATTTCTTCCCCCAGAGCCACGGAGGCCATCTGCCGGGTCGTGGGGTTGGTCGTTGTGGTTCGCTGATACTGGGGACACTGGGGGTCATTGGCGAAGTGTCCGGGCTGCTGGCAGCGGAAGCAGGTGATCCTAGCTCGTGGACCTGGTCGTCCTGGGGCTCCGGTGCTGGCTGGAGACTGGGCCGAACCCGCCGTTGGTGGGCTGCTGGGGGGGCTGGTGGAGGACCCCCCGGCAAAGTCTCTTGGTCGGCCGTGGTTCCCTCCGCCCCTCTGGCGGGGGGCACCCTGACTGTTGCGGCCGTAGTCCCCCACGGGGCCCCGGGTGGCCCGGGTGTTCACCCAACGATCAGCCTCAGCGGCCAGCTTCCGAGGGTCGGTGAGTTTACTGTCTAGGAGATGCTGGCGCAGTTCTATAAATCAATTGGCCGCTAAATGTTCCCAGGCGATCAGATCGAACAGTTCTTCGAAGGTGGAGACCTTGCTGCCCTTGATCCATCCGTCCAGAGCTCGGCTGTAAAAGTTCACGTATTCGACCCACGTGGTGCCCGGTATCTTTTTGCAATCTCGGAACCGTTGTCGGTACATTTCGGGGGTGAATCCGTACCGGCCCACGAGGGCTTCCTTCATGTGGCTGTAGGAGTTCATGACCGCGGAGGGCAGATCGAGCAGAGTGTCTCTTCCTTCGCTTAAGAACCGGCCCCATAGGCCAGCCCCCCAATCCTTCTGCGGGACTCGGTGAGAGGTCATGGCGACTTCGTAGGCTTTAAACCACTGCCGGATATCATCATTCTTATAATACTCCTTGACCACATCCTTGGGGATGTGGACTTTGGTTTCCCCGGCGGGAGCGGGCTGGGGATTCCCGGGCGGCTGTGACTTTTCGTGTCTAGCCCGCCACTCAATTTCCTTCAGGCCGCGTTCATGTTCTAGCTGGAGTTTCTTTTCGTCGTGCTCCCTTTGGAGTCTCTTCTCTTCGAGTTCCCCTTGTAGCCGTAACTGCTCGACGGCTAACTTCTTCTCTGCCAGTTTTATCTCTCCCTCGATTTTTAGTTTTGCCAGTTCCAGTTCGTGGTTGCGGCTTCTCTCTCGGTCCGCTAGTTCCTCGGCGGACAGGTTCCCCTCTGGCCCGTTGTTTCTCGCCGGGGTGCTTGTTTGTTCATGGGTAGAGTCTCTTTCCGTTTGGGTCGGGGGCGCCCCCGTCTCGACCCAGGCTTTCAGTACTTTCTGGTAGTCTTCCTTTGTGCTCAGTCCGGTGGTAGCGATGCCAAGGTCTTTGCAAAACTGTTTTAGTTCTCTATGCGTGTAATAGTCCAATTGATCTTCTCGGAACGGTGAGCTTATTTCGGTACCTGTGGCACCCAGGGAGGTTTCTCCTTCCATTTCTGTTTGGTAGTGCGTCAGTCGTTTACTGCACGCTCTCCTTCGGTGTCGGCTCGGATCCCGTCGTCTGCCACCAAATGTTGGAAAGGCGTTCGCCGGAGGGGGGTTCGATGCACGTCTTGCCCACCCCTTTGACCCACCTCTCCCAAGTAAGCCGAACCAGGCGCGCACACCCTGAGCTGCACTGTGAACAGAGGGACACCACACGTATTCTTTGTAGGACGATAAGTTCTTTTATCGATGATTTCAGGGATCTTTATGACCCAAAAGGCAAATAGTACAGCAGTGGCACAACGTACCACAATTCAGTCGTGGGGAACGGGGGTAGCGGGACAGTCCTTCTGTTAGACGGACCGGGAGGGTCGGCCGAGGACAAGGGGAGAGGTCTCCGGGGAGAGCCGTCTCCAGCGATCGTACAGATAAATAACTTCCCCCCCACAGACAGACACCACACAAGGAGATGCGTTAGCGTTCTTTATAAGCACTTCTTAAGGTACGATGAAAAGGTACAAGGAGGTCTGGACTCAGGGGTCCCCTCGATTCAAGTCTCTCAAGATGGGAAAAGGGGGTAGCGGGATAGTCTGGTTACCAGTCTGGTAGTTGAGGTGGTATGGTGGGTAGCTCACAATCCTTGAGCTTGGTGGTCTAGCTGGTACGGGCCGCGGCAGCGCCAGCAGGTCCCAGTGAAGATGGTCGATACACGGTCCGCGGCAGCGCCAGCAGGTCCCAGTGAAGATGGTCGATGTACGGTCCGCGGCAGCGCCAGCAGGTCCCGGTGAAGATGGTCGTTACAACGGGCCGCGGCAGCGCCAGCAGGTCCCGACGAGGATGGATGTTGCAGAAGGCCGCGGCAGCGCCAGCAGGCAGGTCGATAGTTCACAAGATAGGGCTACGGCAGCGCCAGTAGTCCGTCAAGGCTGAGTTCTCTCGGTGTCTCTCGACTCCAGGATACAACTGCCTTCCTGCTCCAGAGCTGCTCCAGTTATAGGGCAGGTGCCCTTTGATGTCCGGACCCTCGCACTTGGAGGTCGGAGGGTCCGGGATGAAGGTGTCCAGACACTCAGCGGGAGGTGGAGCCGGTGCCTGGGGGAGCTGGAGGCGATCGTCACCTGGCGGGGGAGAGTCCTTGGCGCTTCGTTCTCCCATTGACCTGCCAAGTGGTCCGCTCACCTCCTGGGTGGATGGTGGTGCCGGGATGTCGGGGCCGGCCAGGCCCAGGGTTAGGGTCGGGGGGAGGCCATGCGGCCTCGTGGCGCAGGGCCCAAGATGGCGGCTTGACCCGGCCGAGGGAGCCGGTGGTGGCTTGGGCCCGTGATGCATGGAGGTCCGAGGGCAGGAGTTCCGTCGGGAGACGGGGTGCGGGTGATTCTCGTGGGTCGCGCCTGGGGGGCCGGGGCTTGGGCCCTGTCATGCGGGGAGGGAGCGAGCCCTTCGTGTGGCCTGTCCAACATGCGTCCCCCCCAGCTGAAGGCGGGGAGAGTCACCCATCTCCTTGGGGACTCTCCTCGTCGAGGCGGAAGAAGCGGGACAGGCCATCTGCGTTGGCGTGGTCTTGGCCCGGTCGGTGCTCCACGGTGAAGTCCATTCCCTGCAGGGAGATGGACCAGCGCAATAGTTTTGGGTTTTCCCTAAGGGTGGGCGTAGTGGGCGTAGTGGGGCTACGTGAAGCAGCACGTAGTGTGCCCAAATCTACGCACACTACGCGCTTCGCGTAGCCCCACTACGTGCCACCCACCTCCCACCCGCCATTCTTTTAAATAATATAAGCAATGAAAAATAAAGTAAAGTAAGTCGACTTACCCGTAAGCGCGGCGTCTCCGGGGCTCCCTCTTTCAGTTTCTAATTTCTTCTGGCAAATGCGCATGCGCGGACGCCCGCGCATGCGCATTTCTCGCGAGAAATGCGCATGCGCGGGTGTCCGCGCATGCGCATTTGCCAGAAGAAATTAGAAACAGAAAGAGGGAGCCCCGGAGACGCCGCGCTTACGGGTAAGTCGACTTACTTTACTTTATTTTTCATTGCTCATATTATTTAAAAGAAGGGCGGGCGGGAGGTGGGTGGCGGGTGGCAAGCAGCTACGCTTCGCCCTCGGCGTGTGCGTAGCGCTGCCCTGCTTCGCCTACTTCGGAAAGTGCGAAGCAGGCAGCGCTACGTACACTACGTGGGCGAAGCGTAGTGCTACGCCCGGGGTTAGTTTTCCCCCCGCATCTGCATCAGCCACTGCAGGGGTCTATGGTCGGTTTGTACCCGGAAGTGGGTACCGAAGAGATAGGGCCGGAGCTTTTTGAGGGCCCACACCACTGCGAAGGCCTCCCTCTCGATGGTGCTCCAGCGCTGTTCTCGGGCCAGGAGACGTCGGCTGATGAAGGCCACCGGCTGGTCATGACCCTCGGGGTTCACTTGGGAAAGAACCGCTCCGATGCCGTGGTCGGAGGCGTCTGTCTGTACTACGAATTCCCGACTGTAATCGGGGGCCTGGAGCACAGGGGCGGTGCACAGGGCGGCCTTCAGCTTTTCGAAGGCCTCTTGACAATCGGGGGTCCAGTTAATCCGCTTCGGTTGGTTCTTGGACGTGAGACCCGTGAGGGGCCCCACAATGCTGCCGTAGTCCCTCACGAACCGCCGGTAGTAGCCGGTGAGCCCCAAGAAGGCTCGGACTTCGGTCTGGGTGACGGGGGGCTGCCAGGACTGGATGGCAGCAATCTTAAGTTGCAGCGGGGCCACCAGCCCGCTCCCCACCTGGTGCCCCAGGTAGGTCACGGACCCTTGACCAATTTGGCATTTGCCGGCCTTAATCGTGAGGCCGGCCCGCTGGAGGGCCTGTAGGACCTCCTGGAGGTGGAGGAGGTGGTCGGACCAGTGGCGGCTGTATACAGCGATATCGTCCAGGTAGGCAGCGCTGAACTCTTCGAGCCCCGCCAAGACCTGGTTCACAAGACGTTGAAATGTAGCGGGGGCGTTCTTCATGCCAAAGGGCATGACCTTGAAGTGGTAGTGGCCATCGGGGGTGGAGAAGGCGGATCGTTCTTGAGCCCGGGGCGTGAGACCGATCTGCCAGTAGCCCGCTGTTAGGTCGAAGATACTGAGGTAGCGGGCGGCCCCCAGCCGGTCGATCAATTCATCCGCTCTGGGGATAGGATGAGCGTCGGTTCGGGTGACAGCGTTCAAGCCCCGGTAGTCGACGCAGAATCTTAGTTCAGGTGTGGTGCCGGGGGCAGCGGCTTTGGGGACCAATACAACCGGGCTGGCCCAGGGACTGTCCGAGGGCTCGATGACCCCGATCGTGAGCATTTTGGCCACTTCCTCTTGTATACAGGCCCGTACCCGATCTGGTACGCGGTAGGCCCGGTGTCGGATAGGGGGACTGTCCCCGGTGTCCACGTCGTGCAAGCACCAAGGGGTGACCCCGGGAGTGAGGGAGAACAGTGAAGCGAACCGCAGCAGGAGGTCCCGGCAGCCCTGGCGTTGCTCTGGGGTGAGGGCATCGGAGAGCCGGACCCCGTCCACGGAACCGTCGTTCTCCTGAGTCTTCAGGAGATCCGGGAGGGGTTCGGAGTCCTCCTCTGCTCCACTGTCTGTAGCCATCAGGAGGCTGAGTTCTGAGCGCACAAAGTGTGGTTTGAGTCTGTTGGCGTGGAGGACCCGAAGGGGGTTCCGGGGGGTCCCCATGTCGATGAGGTAAGTGACGGGGCTTTTGCGCTCGACCACCTTGAAGGGCCCCGTCCACTTATCTTGCAAGGCACATGGTTCGGTGGGGGACATCACCCACACTTGTTGTCCAGGTTCGAACTCGACGGAGGAGGCATTGTGATCATACCATCTCTTCATGTCTTCCTGGCTGGCCTCGAGGTTCGCCTTGGCCATCTCCCTGAAGCGCCGGGTCTGATTACGTAGGGCCAGGAGGTACTTGAAGACGTCTGGAGGGGTCTTTAGGGGGGCCATCTCCCAACCTTCTTTGACTAGGCTGAGGGGCCCTCACACAGGGTGCCCGTACAGGAGTTCGAAAGGGCTAAAACCGAGGGACTTCTGGGGAACTTCTCGGTAGGCGAAGAGGAGGCACGGGAGTAGTACATCCCACTGGCGACGGAGGGGCTCTTCCAATCCCCCAATCATCCCCTTGAGAGTGCGGTTGAATCGCTCCACTAGTCCGTTCCCTTGGGGGTGATAGGGGGTCGTGAATCGGTAGGTGACCCCGCACTGTTGCCAGAGGGACTTCATGTATTTGGAGATGAAGTTCGTGCCTCGGTCGCTGACGACTTCTCGGGGGAAGCCCACCCGGGAGAAGATCCCCATTAGGGCCCGGCCAACCACCGGAGCTGTTACAGTTCGTAGAGGCACCGCCTCGGGGTAGCGGGTGGCGTGATCCACCAGTACCAGGATGAACCTATGTCCTTGTGCCGTGCGGGGGTCCAGGGGCCCCACAATGTCTATTCCTACCCTCTCGAACGGGGTGGTGACCACCGGGAAGGGTTGTAGAGGGGCCTTCAGCTTACGGCCACTCTTCCCGCTGGCCTGGCACGTGGGGCAGGACCGGCAGTGGTTCAGGACGTCGTTCCGCATCTTCGGCCAGAAAAAGTGGGTCACTAGGCGACTGTAAGTTTTGTCTTGGCCCAGGTGTCCAGCCAGGGGGACATCGTGGGCCAGGTTGAGCAGGAAGTCTCTGAAGCGGAGAGGTACCACCAGTACTCGACCGGCCCCTAGCTCTGCGATTCTCTGTTCGCTGTATAGCAGGTCGTTCTCCCAGTAGACCCAGTGAGTTCCGGTGGAGTCCCCTGCGCTCTGGGCGCTGGCTTGTTGGCGGAGTCCCTCGAGGGAGGGGCAGGTCTTTTGCTCCTGGCGGAACTGTTCTTGGGTGGGCCCCCCTTCTTGACGCCACTGAGCCAGGCCGGGGACGTCCTGGGGTTGCGCGTCCCCTTCGGTCGTTGGCTCCGGGGGGTTGGCCTCGTCGTTGTCTTCTACTGGGGCGACCGGGGGCGGAGGTGCTGGCCATTCCGGTTCTTCTGGTCGGGGAACGGCACGGGCGGCCATGGCCGGGTGGTTACGCAGGCCCAGTCCGGAAGGCCCAGCATCCCCAGGTGCTCTCTTCTCTCGACGGTGGCCCACGGGGAACTCTCAAGGTCATTCCCCAGGAGGCAGTCCACGGGGGCATCATCCCGGACCGTCACTTTCAACAGGCCGGAGACCCCTCCCCATTCGAAGGGGACGCAGGCCATTTGACACAGACTTTCGGAATTGTCGGCTGAGCGGACGGGGCAGAGAATGTTCGGCAGGATCTGCTCGGGTTTCACCAGGTGACAGCGGACGGCCGTCACACTGGCGCCCGTGTCACGTAAGGCCTCGGCCTGATGCCCATTAATGGTCACCCACTGACCGTATTTCCTGGTGTTGGCGGGTAGGGGAGCCCGCGGGACTATGTCTTTTCCCCCTAGGCACGCTAGAACCATGGCGGCCGGTTCCCACTCTTGCTGAGCCGGCTCATACTCTTCCTGTTCCTCTGATAGTCGTTCTTCCCCCAGGGCGGCGGCAGCTACCTGGCGGGGCTTGGGTGTTTGGTTCTGCGGGCAGCTCGGGTCATTGGCGTAATGGCCGACTCGCTGGCATCGGTGGCACGTGACATTGGCTCGGAACCCTGGACGCATCGGGGGGTTTCCCCGGCCGGGGGCGGGGTGCTGGCCACGGGTGTTGCCGGGAGGGTGTCTCTCCCTCGCCCCTGGCCTCCTCCTCCTCCCCGGGGACGGTGCTGGCCTTGGTTGTTTCGGTTCTGCTCGTGCGGTCCTCTCCGGCCCACTCGGGTGCTCTCCCATCGGTCAGCTTCAGCGGCGAGCTGCCGGGGGTCGGTCAATTTACTGTCGAGGAGGTGCTGCCTGAGCTCGACGAAGCAGTTGTTCGACAGGTGTTCCCATACCATAAGGTTAAAGAGTTGTTCGTAGGTCGTTACATGGCTCCCCTTGATCCAACCCTCGAAGGCTCGGCTGAAATAGTTTACGTACTCCACCCAAGTTGTACCCGGGATCCGGGTGCAATCTCTGAACCTCTGGCGGTACATCTCGGGTGTGAGGCCGTAGCGGGTGAGGAGGGCAGCCTTCATGTGGTCGTAGGACGACATCTGGTGATCTGGGAGCTGCAATAGGGCATCGCGACCTTCGTTGACGAACCTCCCCCATAGTCCAGCTCCCCAATCACTCCGGTCGATCCGGTGGGAGGTCATGGCGATCTCGTAGGCTTTGAACCACTGCTGTATGTCGTCTTCTCGGACATACTCTCGGACAACATCCTTGGGGATGTGGACTTTTTTCTCGGTTGCCCCTGGGGTGTGCGGTCGCTCAGGCACCCCCAGTTCTTTATTCTGTTTCCGAAGTTCTATTTTCGCCAGTTTGCGCTTGTGTTCGAGTGTTATTCTTTTTTCCTCAAGCTCCCTCTGTCTCTGTTTTTCTTCTCGCTCCTCTCGGAGCCGCAGATGCTCTAGATTTAGTTTCTGCTCGGCTAACTTTAGTTCACCGTCCATCTTGAGTCGTGCCATTTCCAACTCGTGTAATCTGGTCCTTTCTCTTTCCTGGATCTCCTCCTGCGAGAGGCCCGTTCCCCGCTCCTCGGGAGCCGTGGCGTTCCCCTCTGGTGCGACACTGTTTTGGTCGGAGGATCCGGTGATCCCAGTTTCTGCCCACGACTCAAGGGCGCGCTTCAAATCATCTTTGGTACTCAGGCCGGTGGTAGCAATGCCTAGTTCCATGCAAAATTGTTTAAGTTCGCGGTGGCTATATTCTTCCAACTTATCCATTTGGAACTTTTCATTGGAACCGCTATCTTTGGCTGACATCGTGGTTTTGTCGTGGGGTGAGCTACTCTCTGTACGATTACGCGTTGATTCGGATCGCGCCGCTGGCCACCAATGTTAGACGGACCGGGAGGGTCGGCCGAGGACAAGGGGAGAGGTCTCCGGGGAGAGCCGTCTCCAGCGATCGTACAGATAAATAACTTCCCCCCCACAGACAGACACCACACAAGGAGATGCGTTAGCGTTCTTTATAAGCACTTCTTAAGGTACGATGAAAAGGTACAAGGAGGTCTGGACTCAGGGGTCCCCTCGATTCAAGTCTCTCAAGATGGGAAAAGGGGGTAGCGGGATAGTCTGGTTACCAGTCTGGTAGTTGAGGTGGTATGGTGGGTGGCTCACAATCCTCGAGCTTGGTGGTCTAGCTGGTACGGGCCGCGGCAGCGCCAGCAGGTCCCAGTGAAGATGGTCGATACACGGTCCGCGGCAGCGCCAGCAGGTCCCAGTGAAGATGGTCGATGTACGGTCCGCGGCAGCGCCAGCAGGTCCCGGTGAAGATGGTCGTTACAACGGGCCGCGGCAGCGCCAGCAGGTCCCGACGAGGATGGATGTTGCAGAAGGCCGCGGCAGCGCCAGCAGGCAGGTCGATAGTTCACAAGATAGGGCTACGGCAGCGCCAGTAGTCCGTCAAGGCTGAGTTCTCTCGGTGTCTCTCGACTCCAGGATACAACTGCCTTCCTGCTCCGGAGCTGCTCCAGTTATAGGGCAGGTGCCCTTTGATGTCCGGACCCTCGCACTTGGAGGTCGGACGGTCCGGGATGAAGGTGTCCAGACACCCAGCGGGGGGTGGAGCCGGTGCCTGGGGGAGCTGGAGGCGATCGTCACCTGGCGGGGGAGAGTCCTTGGCGCTTCGTTCTCCCATTGACCTGCCAAGTGGTCCACTCACCTCCTGGGTGGATGGTGGTGCCGGGATGTCGGGGCCGGCCAGGCCCAGGGTTAGGGTCGGGGGGAGGCCATGCGGCCTCGTGGCGCAGGGCCCAAGATGGCGGCTTGACCCGGCCGAGGGAGCCGGTGGTGGCTTGGGCCCGTGATACATGGAGGTCCGAGGGCAGGAGTTCCGTCGGGAGACGGGGTGCGGGTGATTCTCGTGGGTCGCGCCTGGGGGGCCGGGGCTTGGGCCCTGTCATGCGGGGAGGGAGCGAGCCCTTCGTGTGGCCTGTCCAACACCTTCAAGATAGTGTCTCTGCGAAATACCCTGCGGAAGCTCACAATCCTCGAGCTGGAGGGTGTCGTGTCTCTGGGCGATCTCTTATCGAGTCGTCCTCAAGGGGAGCGCCGCGAGTCTCTCAGCAGGCACAGGTGGTCGGAGTTCAGGAGCCGCGATTCCGTCAGCAGGCTCAGATGGTTCAATGCTGGGGGCCGCGAGTCGCTCAGCAGGCCTAGATGGTTCAATGCTGGGGGCCGCGAGTCGCTCAGCAGGCCTAGGTGGTTCAGGGTTCGGGAGCCGCGACCTCGTCCGCAGGGCTCAGATGGTTCAATAGCAAGAGGCCGCGAGTCACTCAGCAGGCCCAGGTGATTTCAGCGTTCAGGAGCCGCGACCGCGTCAGCAGGCTCAGATGGTTCCAGGTCTTCTCTCCCCTTGTTCCTCCGGCACCCCTTGTTATACTCCGCTGGTTCTTTGAAGTCCGGAGTGCTTGCAGAGGGGGGACTGGCATGACGGAGGGGGTTCGGCGGGGTTTCCTGCCGCTCACTTCTTGGTCTTTTCAGGTGGGTCTGGGAGGGACCCCAGACGCTCGGTAGGGGAGGCGCCTGCTCCCCAGGGGCCTAGTGGCCGATTGAGTCCTCCCGGGGAAGGCGACCCGAGGTGTGACTGGGCTGGCGCCTCTGGGTCTGGCTCGAGGGTTCCCGCTCCCTCGGTTGGGCATGCGTGGTAGGGTGTTGAGTCTGTCAGGTCTCTGGCCGGCCCGTGGATCGGGGGTGGCTGGGGCGGCCGGAGTCGGGGATGTCGGGTCTTGAGGGTGGTTGCAGGTTGGCGGGATGATGGAGAGGGCCACGCCGTGAGGCCGGTCTCACAGTGGCTAATGCGGATGAGGGGGGAGAACCCCAAGCTACTACGATGGTCCATCTCTCTCCAAGGGATGGATTTCACTGTCGAACATCGCCCCGGGACGGATCATGCCAACGCCGACGGCCTGTCCCGGTTCTTCCGCTTCGGCGAGGAGAACCCCCCAGTGGATGGGTAGTTCTCCACGCCTTTCAGCTGGGGGGGACGCGTGTGAGACCGGCGTCACGGCGTTGCCCTCTCCATCATCCCGCCAACCTGCAACCACCCTCAAGACACGACATCCCCGACTCCGGCCGCCCCAGCCACCCCCGATCCACGGGCCGGCCAGAGACCTGACAGACTCCACACCCTACCACGCATGCCCAACCGAGGGAGCGGGAACCCTCGAGCCAGACCCAGAGGCGCCAGCCCAGTCACACCTCGGGTCGCCTTCCCCGGGAGGACTCAATCGGCCACCAGGCCCCTGGGGAGCAGGCGCCTCCCCTACCGAGCGTCTGGGGTCCCTCCCAGACCCACCTGAAAGGACCAAAGAAGTGAGCGGCAGGAAATCCCGCCGACCCCCCTCCGTCACCCCAGTCCCCCCCCTGCGAGCACTCCGGACTTCAAAGAACCAGCGGAGTATAACAAGGGGTGCCGGAGGAACAAGGACAGAGAAGACCTGGAACCATCTGAGCCTGCTGACGCTGTCGCGGCTCCTGAACGCTGAAGTCACCTGGGCCTGCTGAGTGACTCGCGGCCTCTTGCTATTGAACCATCTGAGCCCTGCGGACGAGGTCGCGGCTCCCGAACACTGATCCACCTAGGCCTGCTGAGTGACTCGCGGCCCCCCAGCTATTGAACCATCTGAGCCCTGCGGACGGAATCGCGGCTCCTGAACTCCGACCACCTGTGCCTGCTGAGAGACTCGCGGCGCTCCCCTTGAGGACGACTCGATAAGAGATCGCCCAGAGACACAACACCCTCCAGCTCGAGGATTGTGAGCTTCCGCAGGGTATTTCGCAGAGACACTATCTTGAAAGACTGTCCCGCTACCCCCATTCCCCACGACTGATTTGTGGTACGCTGTGCCACTGCTGTACTATTTGCCTTTTGGGTCATAAAGATCCCTGAAATCATCGATAAAAGAACTTATCGTCCTACAAAGAATACGTGTGGTGTCCCTCTGTTCACAGTGCAGATCAGGGTGTGCGCGCCTGGTTCGGCTTACTTGGGAGAGGTGGGTCGAAGGGGTGGGCAAGACGTGTATCGAACCCCCTTCCGGCGGGCGCCTTTCCAACAACACCTCACACTGCTGCACGCCACACACTGCTGCACAAAACACTGCTGCACACCACACACTGCTGCACGCCACACACTGCTGCATGCCACACACTGCTGCATGCCGCAAACAGCCGCACGCCGCACACTGCTGCACGCCGCACACTGCTACACGAAACACTGCTGCACGCCACACACTGCTGCACGCCGCACACTGCTGCACGCCTCACACTGCTACACGAAACACTGCTGCACGCCTCACACTGCTGCACGCCTCACACTGCTGCACGCCACACACTGCTGCACGCCACACACTGCTGCATGCCACACACTGCTGCACGCCTCACACTGCTGCACGTCTCACTCTGCTGCACGCCTCACACTGCTGCACGCCGCACACTGCTGCACGCCGCACACTGCTGCAAGCCACACACTGCTGCATGCTGCTGCACGCCACACACTGCTGCACGCCGCACACTGCTGCACGCCTCACACTGCTGCATGCCTCACACTTCTGCACGCCACACACTGCTGCACGCCACACACTGCTGCACGCCACACACTGCTGCATACCTTACACTGCTGCACGCCACACACTGCTGCATGCCGCACACTGCTGCATGCCGCACACTGCTGCACCCCGCACACTGCTGCACGCCACACACTGCTGCATGCCACACACTGCTGCACGCCTCACACTGCTGCACGCCACACACTGCTGCACGCCACACACTGCTGCACGCCACACACTGCTGCACGCCTCACACTGCTGCACGCCGCACACTGCTTCACGCCGCACACTGCTGCACGCCACACACTGCTGCGCGCCACACACTGCTGCACGCCTCACACTGCTGCATGCCGCACACTGCTTCACGCCGCACACTGCTGCACGCCACACACTGCTGCATGCCGCTGCACGCCACACACTGCTGCACACCACACACTGCTGCACGCCGCACACTGCTGCACGCCACACACTGCTGCACACTGCTACATTACTCACTGCTGCATGCTGCACGACACTGCTGCACGCAGTACACTGCTGCACGCCGCACACTGCTGCACGTCGCAAACTGCTGCATGCCGCTGCACGCCACACAGTGCTGCATGCCTCACACTGCTACACGAAACACTGCTGCACACCGCACACTGCAGCACGCCTCACACTGCTACACGAAACACTGCTGCACGCCGCACACTGCTGCACGCCGCACACTGCTACACGCCACACACCGCTGCACGCCATACACTGCTGCACGCCACACACTGCTGCATGCCGCTTGTTGGAAAGCGTTCCCCGGGGAGGCTGCGGAGTGTGCCGAGCAAGAACAGAGAGGCCCTGCCTGGCAGGGTCTCGCACATAGGATCGCACGCGCTGCGCTTACTCTCTCTTCGGATAGAGGGACACCACACAGTAGGTCTTTTATAAGGCAATAAGTCTTTATCGGTAGTTGTCAGGGATCTTTATGATCCGGTAAGCAGGTGCCAAAGTAAATGCCACAAGCGGCAGCGATCTTGTGATGAGGGAAAAGGGGGGTAGCGGGACAGTTTTTGAATCAGTGTCTCTGCGAGTTATCCGGCGCCCAGCTCTCAATCCTCGAGCTGAGGGGATGTTGCTTCTCTCGGCGATCTCTACCGATCTTCTTGGAGGAACGGGCCGCGAGTCACTCAGCAGGCACCGGAGGGTCTTAGTTCAGGGAGCCGCGACGGCGTCAGCAGGGCTCAGATGGATCAGAGTTCGGGGAGCCGCGACGGCGTCAGCAGGGCTCAGATGGTCTCAGGGTTCGGGGAGCCGCGACGGCGTCAGCAGGGCTCAGATGGTTTCAGAGTTTGGGGAGCCGCGACAGCGTCTGCAGGGCTCAGGTGGTTTCAGAGTTCGGATAGCGATCTTCTGTTCGGTGAGCGATCGAGCTGCGACCAGGTCAGCAGGCTCTCGTCAGTCCAGGTCTTCTCTGCCTCTCGTCCCTTCAGCACCCCTTGTTATACTCCCCTTCCTCTTTGAAGTCCGGGGTCCTCGCGGAGAGGGGTCTGGTGCCTGGGGGGTGGTGTGTCGGGGTTTCCTGTCGCTCAGCCCCTTGATCTGTTCAGATGTGTCCGGGAGGGACTCCAGACGCCCAGCAGGAGAGGCGCCCGCTCACCGGGGGCCTGGTGGCCGATCGAAACCTCCCTCGGGGAAGAGACCAGAGGCGTGACAGAGTCGGCGCCTCTCGGTCTGGTTTAGGGGGGTGTCGTTCTCCCTCGGCCGGGCATGCATGTTGGGGATCTGTTCGGCCCGCGGGGTGTTGGTCCACGGAAGCCGAAAGGCCGTGCCCACGAGGTTCGGCGTGTTTGTAGTGTGACTTGCTGGTCGGGAGGGCCCACGCCACGAGGCCGGTCTCACACGTGCCCCCCCCAGCTGAAAGGCGGGGAGAACTACCCATCCACTTGGGAGTTCTCCTCGCTGAAGCGGAAGAATCGGGACAGGCCGTCCGCGTTGGCGTGGTCAGTCCCGGGGCGATGTTCCACAGTGAAATCCATCCCCTGGAGAGAGATGTGTTGGACAGGCCACATGAAGGGCTTGCTCCCTCCCCGCATGACAGGGCCCAAGCCCCGGCCCTCCAGGTGTTACCCACAAGAGCAACCCGCACCCCGTCTCCCGACGGAACTCCTGCCCCCGACATCCATGTATCCTGGGGCCGAACCACTACCGGCTCCCCCGGCCGGACCAGCCGCCATCTTGGACACTGCACCACGAGGCCGCGTGGCCTCAGCTCGACCCTAACCCTGGGCCTGGCCAGGCCCCGACATCCCTGCACCACCATCCACCCAGGAGGTGAACGGGCCACTTGGCAGGTCGATGGGAGAAAGAAGTGTCGATGGCTCTCCCCCGCCAGGTGCCGATCGCCCTCCAGCTCCCCCGGGCGCTGGCTCCACCCCCCTGCTGGGTGTCTGGACTCCCTCATCCCGGACCTTCCGACCTCCAAGTGCGAGGCTCCGGACATCAAAGGGCGCCAGACCTATAACTAGGGCAGCTCCAGAGCAGGAAGGCAGTTGTATCCTGGAGTCGAGAGACACCGAGAAGAACTCAGCCTTGACGGACTACCGGCGCTGCCGTAGCCCTGCCTTGTGAACTATCGTCCTGCCGCTGCACGCCACACAGTGCTGCATGCCTCACACTGCTACACGAAACACTGCTGCACACCGCACACTGCAGCACGCCTCACACTGCTACACGAAACACTGCTGCACGCCGCACACTGCTGCACGCCACACACTGCTGCACGCCACACACTGCTTCACGCTGCACACTGCTGCATGCTACACACTGCTGCACACTGCTACATTACTCACTGCTGCATGCTGCACGACACTGCTGCACGCAGTACACTGCTGCATGCCACACACTGCTGCACGTCGCAAACTGCTGCATGCCTCACACTGCTACACGAAACACTGCTGCACACCGCACACTGCAGCATGCCTCACACTGCTACACGAAACACTGCTGCACGCCGCACACTGCTGCACGCCGCACACTGCTGCACGCCGCACACTGCTACACGCCACACACCGCTGCACGCCATACACTGCTGCACGCCACACACTGCTGCATGCCACTGCACGCCACACACTGCTGCACGCCACATACTGCTGCACGCCACACACTGCTGCACGCAGCACACTGCTGCATGCCGCACACTGCTACACGAAACACTGCTGCACACCACACACTGCTGCCCGCCACACACTGCTGCACACCGCACACTGCAGCACGCCTCACACTGCTACACGAAACACTGCTGCACGCCGCACACTGCTGCATGCCGCACACTGCTGCACGCCGCACACTGCTACACGCCACACACCGCTGCATGCCATACACTGCTGCACGCCACACACTGCTGCATGCCGCTGCACGCCACACACTGCTGCACGCCACACACTGCTGCACGCCACACACTGCTGCACGCAGCACACTGCTGCACGCCGCACACTGCTACACGAAACACTGCTGCACGCCACACACTGCTGCACGCCACACACTGCTGCACGCCACATACTGCTGCACGCCGCACAATGCTACACGAAACACTGCTGCACGCCTCACACTGCTGCACGCCTCACACTGCTGCATGCCACACACTGCTGCATGCCACACACTGCTGCACGCCACACACTGCTGCACGCCACACACTGCTGCACGCCTCACGCTGCTGCACACTGCTGCACGCCACACACTGCTACACGAAACACTGCTGAACACCACACACTGCTGCACGCCACACACTGCTGCACGCCACACACTGCTGCACGCCACACACTGCTTCACGCTGCACACTGCTGCATGCTACACACTGCTGCACACTGCTACATTACTCACTGCTGCATGCTGCACGACACTGCTGCACGCAGTACACTGCTGCATGCCACACACTGCTGCACGTCGCAAACTGCTGCATGCCTCACACTGCTACACGAAACACTGCTGCACACCGCACACTGCAGCATGCCTCACACTGCTACACGAAACACTGCTGCACGCCGCACACTGCTGCACGCCGCACACTGCTGCACGCCGCACACTGCTACACGCCACACACCGCTGCATGCCATACACTGCTGCACGCCACACACTGCTGCATGCCGCTGCACGCCACACACTGCTGCACGCCACACACTGCTGCACGCCACACACTGCTGTACGCAGCACACTGCTGCACGCCGCACACTGCTACACGAAACACTGCTGCACGCCACACACTGCTGCACGCCACACACTGCTGCACGCCACATACTGCTGCACGCCGCACAATGCTACACGAAACACTGCTGCACGCCTCACACTGCTGCACGCCTCACACTGCTGCATGCCACACACTGCTGCATGCCACACACTGCTGCACGCCACACACTGCTGCACGCCACACACTGCTGCACGCCTCACGCTGCTGCACACTGCTGCACGCCACACACTGCTACACGAAACACTGCTGAACACCACACACTGCTGCACGCCACACACTGCTGCACGCCACACACTGCTGCACGCAGCACAATGCTACACGAAACACTGCTTCACACCACACACTGCTGCACGCCGCACACTGCTGCACCCAACCACTGCTGCACACTGCTGCATTACTCACTGCTGCATGCTGCACGACACTCCTGCACGCAGCACACTGCTGCACGCCGCACACTGCTGCACGCCGCTGCACGCCACACAGTGCTGCATGCCTCACACTGCTACACGAAACACTAGTGCACGCCACACACTGCTGCACGCCGCACACTGCTGCACGCCTCACACTGCTACACGAAACACTGCTGCACGCCTCACACTGCTGCACGCCTCACACTGATGCACGCCACACACTGCTGCACGCCACACACTGCTGCATGCCACACACTGCTGCATGCCTCACACTGCTGCACGTCTCACTCTGCTGCACGCCTCACACTGCTGCACGCCGCACACTGCTGCACGCCGCACACTGCTGCAAGCCACACACTGCTGCATGCCGCTGCACGCCACACACTGCTGCACGCCGCACACTGCTGCACGCCTCACACTGCTGCATGCCTCACACTTCTGCACGCCACACACTGCTGCACGCCACACACTGCTGCACGCCACACACTGCTGCACACCTTACACTGCTGCACGCCACACACTGCTGCATGCCGCACACTGCTGCACGGCGCACACTGCTGCACCCCGCACACTGCTGCACGCCACACACTGCTGCATGCCACACACTTCTGCACGCCTCACACTGCTGCACGCCACACACTGCTGCACGCCACACACTGCTGCACGCCTCACACTGCTGCACGCCGCACACTGCTTCACGCCGCACACTGCTGCACGCCACACACTGCTGCACGCCACACACTGCTGCACGCCACACACTGCTGCACGCCTCACACTGCTGCATGCCGCACACTGCTTCACGCCGCACACTGCTGCACGCCACACACTGTTGCATGCCGCTGCACGCCACACACTGCTGCACACCACACACTGCTGCACACCGCACACTGCTGCACGCCACACACTGCTGCACACTGCTACATTACTCACTGCTGCATGCTGCACGACACTGCTGCACGCAGTACACTGCTGCACGCCGCACACTGCTGCACGTCGCAAACTGCTGCATGCCGCTGCACGCCACACAGTGCTGCATGCCTCACACTGCTACATGAAACACTGCTGCACACCGCACACTGCAGCACGCCTCACACTGCTACACGAAACACTGCTGCACGCCGCACACTGCTGCACGCCGCACACTGCTGCACGCCGCACACTGCTACACGCCACACACCGCTGCACGCCATACACTGCTGCACGCCACACACTGCTGCATGCCGCTTGTTGGAAAGCGTTCCCCGGGGAGGCTGCGGAGTGTGCTCCCGTCCACCCTGGGGCCCACCTTTCCCAGAATTAGGCCGAGCAAGAGCAGAGAGGCCCTGCCTGGCAGGGTCTCGCACCTAGGATCGCACGCGCTGCGCTTACTCTCTCTTCGGATAGAGGGACACCACACAGTAGGTCTTTTATAAGGCAATAAGTCTTTATCGGTAGTTGTCAGGGATCTTTATGATCCGGTAAGCAGGTGCCAAAGTAAATGCCACAAGCGGCAGCGATCTTGTGATGAGGGAAAAGGGGGGTAGCGGGACAGTCTTTGAATCAGTGTCTCTGCGAGTTATCCGGCGCCCAGCTCACAATCCTCGAGCTGAGGGGATGTTGCTTCTCTCGGCGATCTCTACCGATCTTCTTGGAGGAACGGGCCGCGAGTCACTCAGCAGGCACCGGAGGGTCTTAGTTCAGGGAGCCGCGACGGCGTCAGCAGGGCTCAGATGGATCAGAGTTCGGGGAGCCGCGACGGCGTCAGCAGGGCTCAGATGGTCTCAGGGTTCGGGGAGCCGCGACGGCGTCAGCAGGGCTCAGATGGTTTCAGAGTTCGGGGAGCCGCGACAGCGTCCGCAGGGCTCAGGTGGTTTCAGAGTTCGGATAGCGATCTTCTGTTCGGTGAGCGATCGAGCTGCGACCAGGTCAGCAGGCTCTCGTCAGTCCAGGTCTTCTCTGCCTCTCGTCCCTTCAGCACCCCTTGTTATACTCCCCTTCCTCTTTGAAGTCCGGGGTCCTCGCGGAGAGGGGTCTGGTGCCTGGGGGGCGGTGTGTCGGGGTTTCCTGTCGCTCAGCCCCTTGATCTGTTCAGATGTGTCCGGGAGGGACTCCAGACGCCCAGCAGGAGACACGCCCGCTCACCGGGGGCCTGGTGGCCGATCGAAACCTCCCTCGGGGAAGAGACCAGAGGCGTGACAGAGTCGGCGCCTCTCGGTCTGGTTTAGGGGGGTGTCGTTCTCCCTCGGCCGGGCATGCATGTTGGGGATCTGTTCGGCCCGCGGGGTGTTGGTCCACGGAAGCCGAAAGGCCGTGCCCACGAGGTTCGGCGTGTTTGTAGTGTGACTTGCTGGTCGGGAGGGCCCACGCCACGAGGCCGGTCTCACACGTGCCCCCCCCAGCTGAAAGGCGGGGAGAACTACCCATCCACTTGGGAGTTCTCCTCGCTGAAGCGGAAGAATCGGGACAGGCCGTCCGCGTTGGCGTGGTCAGTCCCGGGGCGATGTTCCACAGTGAAATCCATCCCCTGGAGAGAGATGTGTTGGACAGGCCACATGAAGGGCTTGCTCCCTCCCCGCATGACAGGGCCCAAGCCCCGGCCCTCCAGGTGTTACCCACAAGAGCAACCCGCACCCCGTCTCCCGACGGAACTCCTGCCCCCGGACATCCATGTATCCTGGGGCCGAACCACTACCGGCTCCCCGGCCGGACCAGCCGCCATCTTGGACACTGCACCACGAGGCCGCGTGGCCTCAGCTCGACCCTAACCCTGGGCCTGGCCGGGCCCCGACATCCCGGCACCACCATCCACCCAGGAGGTGAACGGGCCACTTGGCAGGTCGATGGGAGAAAGAAGTGTCGATGGCTCTCCCCCGCCAGGTGCCGATCGCCCTCCAGCTCCCCCGGGCGCTGGCTCCACCCCCCTGCTGGGTGTCTGGACTCCCTCATCCCGGACCTTCCGACCTCCAAGTGCGAGGGTCCGGACATCAAAGGGCGCCAGACCTATAACTAGGGCAGCTCCAGAGCAGGAAGGCAGTTGTATCCTGGAGTCGAGAGACACCGAGAAGAACTCAGCCTTGACGGACTACCGGCGCTGCCGTAGCCCTGCCTTGTGAACTATCGTCCTGCCTGCTGGCGCTGCCGCGGCCTTCTGCATCCTCCATCCTCGTCGGGACCTGCTGGCGCTGCCGCGGACCGTTGTAACGACCACCTTCATCGGGACCTGCTGGCGCTGCCGCGGACCGTGTAACGACCACCTTCATCGGGACCTGCTGGCGCTGCCGCGGACCGTGTAACGACCATCTTCACCGGGACCTGCTGGCGCTGCTGCGGCCCGTCCAAAGCTAGAACATCGAGCTCGAGGATTGTGAGCTATCCATCATACCATCTCAGCTACCAGATTGGTAACCAGACTGTCCCGCTACCCCCTTTCCCAAACCAAGAGACTAGAATCGAGGGGACCCCTGAGTCCAGACCTCCTTGTACCATTCCATCGTACCTTAAGAAATCGCTTATAAAGAACGTTAAATCCTATCCTTGTGTGGTGTATATCTGTGGGGGGGAAGTTACTCGTCTGTACGATCGCTGGAGACGGCTCTCCCCGGAGACCTCTCCCCTTGTCCTCGGCCGACCCTCCCGGTCCGTCTAACATTGGTGGCCAGCGGCGCGATCCGAATCAACGCGTAATCGTACAGAGAGTAGCTCACCCCACGACAAAACCACAATGTCAACCAAAGAGAGCGGATCCACCGAGAAATTCCAGATGGATAAATTGGAAGAGTACAGCCATCGTGAATTGAAACAATTCTGCATGGAACTAGGCATTGCTACCACCGGCCTGAGTACCAAAGACGATTTTAAGCACGCCATTGAGTCGTGGGCAGAAACCGGGGTCGCCAGATCCCCAGACCGCAACGGTGCAGCATCAGAGAGGAACGCCATGGCTCCCGAGGAGCGAGGAACGGGCCTCTCGCAGGAAGAGATCCAAGAAAGAGAAAAAAACAGACTACATGAGTTAGAAATGGCACGGCTCAAAATGGACGGTGAACTAAAATTAGCAGAGCAAAAACTGAACCTAGAACATCTGCGGCTCCGAGAAGAACGGGAAGAAAAACAGAGGCAGAGAGAGCTCGAAGAAAAAAGATTAGCATACGAACACGAGCGCAAACTGGCAGAAATAGAACTACGGAAGCAGAACAAAGAACCGGAGGTGCCCGAGCGACCGCGCACCCCGGGAGCGACAGAAAAGAAAGTCCACATCCCCAAGGATGTCGTCCGAGAGTATGTCCGAGAGGACGACATACAACAGTGGTTCAAGGCCTACGAGATCGCCATGACCTCCCACCGGATCGATCGAAGTGACTGGGGAGCCGGCCTATGGGGGAGGTTCGTCATTGAAGGCCGCGATGCCCTGCTACAGCTCCCAGACCATCAGATGTCATCCTATGACCACATGAAGGCTGCCCTCCTCACCCGATATGGGCTCACACCCAAAATGTACCGCCAGAGGTTTCGGGACTGCACCCGGATCCCGGGTACAACTTGGGTGGAATATGTCAACTATTTCAGCCGAGCCTTCGAGGGTTGGATCAAGGGAAGCCACGTAACAACCTACGAGCAACTTTTTAATCTCATGGTGTGGGAGCACCTCTCTAACAACTGCTTCGTCGAGCTCAGGCAGCACTTCCTCGACAGTAAATTGACTGACCCACGGCAACTCGCCGCCGAAGCTGACCGGTGGGAAAGCACCCGAGTGGGCCGGAGAGGGCCACACGAGCAGAACCGGAACAACCAAGGTCAGCACCGTCCCCGAGGAGGAGGAGGAGGCCAGGGGCGAGGGAGAGACACCGTCCCGGCCGCTCCCGCTGCCAGCACCCCGCCCCCGGCCAGCCGGGGGAACCCCCCGATGCGCCCGGGGTTCCGAGCCAACGTCACGTGTCACCGATGCCAGCGAGTCGGCCACTACGCCAATGACCCGAACTGTCCACAGAACCAAACTCCAAAACCCCGCCAGGTAGCTGCCGCCGCCCTGGGGGGAGAACAAATCTCCGAAGAACAAGAAGAATACGAGCAGGCACAACAAGAGTGGGAACCGGCCGCCATGGTTCTAGCGTGCCTAGGGGGAAAAGACATGGTCCCGCGGGCCCCCCTACCCGCCAACACCAGAAAATATAGCCAGTGGGTGAACATTAATGGGCGCCGGGCCGAAGCCCTACGTGACACAGGGGCCAGTGTGACGGCCGTCCGCTGTCACCTGGTAAAACCAGAGCAGATCCTGCCGAACATTCTCTGCCCCGTCCGCTCAGCCGACAATTCAGAGAGTCTATGTCGGATGGCCTGCGTCCCCTTCGAATGGGGAGGGGTCTCCGGCATGTTGAAGGTGACGGTCCGGGATGATGCCCCCGTGGACTGTCTCCTGGGGAATGATCTTGAGAGTTCCCCGTGGGCCGCCGTCGAAAGAAGAGAGCACCTGGGGATGCTGGGCCTCCCGGACTGGGCGTGCGTAACCACCCGGTCCATGGCCGCCCGTGCCATCCCCCGACCAGAAGAACCAGAATGGCCTGCACCTCCTCCCCCGATCGCTCCAGTAGAGGACACCGACTATACCGACCCCCCAGAGCAAACCCCCGAAGGGGTCGCCCAGCCCCAGGACCTTCCCGACCTGGCTCAGTGGCGTCAAGAAGGGGGGCCCACCCAGGAACAGTTCCGCCAAGAGCAGAAGACCTGTCCCTTCCTCGAGGGACTCCGCCAGCAAGCCATCGCCCAGAGCGCAGGGGACACCACCGGAGCCCATTGGGTCTATTGGGATAACGACCTGTTATACAGTGAACAGAGAATCGTGGAGTTAGGGGCCAGTCGAGTGCTGGTGGTGCCCCTCCGTTTCAGAGACTTCCTGTTAAATTTGGCCCACAATGTCCCTCTGGCTGGACACCTGGGCCAGGACAAAACCTACAGTCGCCTGGTGACCCACTTTTTCTGGCCGAGGATGCGAAACGACGTCCTCAACCACTGCCGGTCCTGCCCCATGTGCCAGGCCAGCGGGAAGAGCGGCCGCAAACTCAAAGCCCCTCTGCAACCCTTCCCAGTTGTCACCACCCCGTTCGAGAGGGTGGGAATAGACATTGTGGGGCCCCTGGACCCCCGCACAGCACAAGGACATCGGTTCATCCTGGTACTGGTGGACCACGCCACCCGCTACCCCGAGGCTGTGCCCCTGCGAACTGTAACAGCTCCGGTGGTCGGCCGGGCCTTAATGGGGATCTTCTCCCGGGTGGGCTTCCCCCGAGAAGTCGTCAGCGACCGAGGCACAAACTTTATTTCGAAATATATGAAGTCCCTCTGGCAACAGTGCGGGGTCACCTACCGATTCACGACCCCCTATCATCCTCAAGGAAACGGACTAGTTGAGCGATTCAACCGCACGCTCAAGGGAATGATTGGGGGATTGGAAGAGCCCCTCCGTCGCCAGTGGGATGTACTACTTCCGTGCCTCCTCTTCGCCTATCGAGAAGTTCCCCAGAAGTCCCTCGGTTTTAGCCCTTTCGAACTCCTGTACGGGCACCCTGTGCGAGGGCCCCTCAGCCTAGTCAAAGAAGGTTGGGAGATGGCCCCCCTAAAGACCCCTCCAGACGTCTTCAAGTACCTCCTGGCACTACGCAATCAGACCCGGCGATTCAGGGAAATGGCAAAAGCGAATCTTGAGGCCAGTCAGGAGGACATGAAAAAATGGTACGATCAAAATGCCTCCTCCGTCTTACGCCTTAATCGTGAGGCCGGCCCGCTGGAGGGCCTGTAGGACCTCCTGGAGGTGGAGGTGGAGGAGGTGGTCGGACTAGTGGCAGCTGTATACAGCGATATCGTCCAGGTAGGCAGCGCTGAACTCTTCGAGCCCCGCCAAGACCTGGTTCACAAGACGTTGAAATGTAGCGGGGGCGTTCTTCATGCCGAAGGGCATGACCTTGAAGTGGTAGTGGCCATCGGGGGTAGAGAAGGCGGACCGTTCTTGAGCCCGGGGTGTGAGACCGATCTGCCAGTAGCCCGCTGTTAGGTCGAAGATACTGAGGTAGCGGGCGGCCCCCAGCCGGTCGATCAATTCATCCGCTCGGGGGATAGGATGAGCGTCGGTTCGGGTGACAGCGTTCAAGCCCCGGTAGTCGACGCAGAACCTCAGTTCAGGTGTGGTGCCGGGGGCAGCGGCTTTGGGGACCAATACAACCGGGCTGGCCCAGGGACTGTCCGAGGGCTCGATGACCCCGATCGTGAGCATTTTGGCCACTTCCTCTTGTATGCAGGCCCGTACCCGATCTGGTACGCGGTAGGCCCGGTGTCGGATAGGGGGACTGTCCCCGGTGTCCACGTCGTGCAAGCACCAAGGGGTGACCCCGGGAGTGAGGGAGAACAGTGAAGCGAACCGCAGCAGGAGGTCCCGGCAGCCCTGGCGTTGCTCTGGGGTGAGGGCATCGGAGAGCCGGACCCCGTCCACGGAACCGTCGTTCTCCTGAGTCTTCAGGAGATCCGGGAGGGGTTCGGAGTCCTCCTCTGCCCCACTGTCCGTAGCCATCAGGAGGCTGAGTTCTGAGCGCACAAAGTGTGGTTTGAGTCTGTTGGTGTGGAGGACCCGAAGGGTGTTCCGGGGGGTCCCCATGTCGATGAGGTAAGTGACGGGGCTTTTGCGCTCGACCACCTTGAAGGGCCCCGTCCACTTATCTTGCAAGGCACATGGTTCGGTGGGGGACATCACCCACACTTGTTGACCAGGTTCGAACTCGACGGAGGAGGCATTGTGATCATACCATCTCTTCATGTCTTCCTGGCTGGCCTCGAGGTTCGCCTTGGCCATCTCCCTGAAGCGCCGGGTCTGATTGCGTAGGGCCAGGAGGTACTTGAAGACGTCTGGAGGGGTCTTTAGGGGGGCCATCTCCCAACCTTCTTTGACTAGGCTGAGGGGCCCTCGCACAGGGTGCCCGTACAGGAGTTCGAAAGGGCTAAAACCGAGGGACTTCTGGGGAACTTCTCGGTAGGCGAAGAGGAGGCACGGGAGTAGTACATCCCACTGGCGACGGAGGGGCTCTTCCAATCCCCCAATCATCCCCTTGAGAGTGCGGTTGAATCGCTCCACTAGTCCGTTCCCTTGGGGGTGATAGGGGGTCGTGAATCGGTAGGTGACCCCGCACTGTTGCCAGAGGGACTTCATGTATTTTGAGATGTTGTTCGTGCCTCGGTCGCTGACGACTTCTCGGGGGAAGCCCACCCGGGCGAAGATCCCCATTAGGGCCCGGCCAACCACCGGAGCTGTTACAGTTCGTAGAGGTACCGCCTCGGGGTAGCGGGTGGCGTGATCCACCAGTACCAGGATGAACCTATGTCCTTGTGCCGTGCGGGGGTCCAGGGGCCCCACAATGTCTATTCCTACCCTCTCGAACGGGGTGGTGACCACTGGGAAGGGTTGTAGAGGGGCTTTCAGCTTACGGCCACTCTTCCCGCTGGCCTGGCACGTGGGGCAGGACCGGCAGTGGTTCAAGACGTCGTTCCGCATCTTCGGCCAGAAAAAGTGGGTCACTAGGCGACTGTAAGTTTTATCTTGGCCCAGGTGTCCAGCCAGGGGGACATCGTGGGCCAGGTTGAGCAGGAAGTCTCTGAAGCGGAGAGGTACCACCAGTACTCGACCGGCCCCTTGCTCTGCGATTCTCTGTTCGCTGTATAGCAGGTCGTTCTCCCAGTAGACCCAGTGAGTTCCGGTGGAGTCCCCTGCGCTCTGGGCGCTGGCTTGTTGGCGGAGACCCTCGAGGGAGGGGCAGGTCTTTTGCTCCTGGCGGAACTGTTCTTGGGTGGGCCCCCCTTCTTGACGCCACTGAGCCAGGCCGGGGAAGTCCTGGGGTTGCGCGTCCCCTTCGGCCGTTGGTTCCGGGGGGTTGGCCTCGTCGTTGTCTTCTACTGGGGCGACCGGGGGCGGAGGTGCTGGCCATTCCGGTTCTTCTGGTCGGGGGACGGCACGGGCGGCCATGGACCGGGTGGTTACGCAGGCCCAGTCCGGGAGGCCCAGCATCCCCAGGTGCTCTCTTCTCTCGACGGTGGCCCACGGGGAACTCTCAAGGTCATTCCCCAGGAGGCAGTCCACGGGGGCATCATCCCGGACCGTCACTTTCAACAGGCCGGAGACCCCTCCCCATTCGAAGGGGACGCAGGCCATTTGACACAGACTTTCGGAATTGTCGGCTGAGCGGACGGGGCAGAGAATGTTCGGCAGGATCTGCTCGGGTTTCACCAGGTGACAGCGGACGGCCGTCACACTGGCGCCTGTGTCACGTAAGGCCTCGGCCCGATGCCCATTAATGGTCACCCACTGACCGTATTTCCTGGTGTTGGCGGGTAGGGGAGCCCGCGGGACTATGTCTTTTCCCCCTAGGCACGCTAGAACCATGGCGGCCGGTTCCCACTCTTGCTGGGCCGGCTCATACTCCTCCTGTTCCTCTGATAGTCGTTCTTCCCCCAGGGCGGCGGCAGCTACCTGGCGGGGCTTGGGCGTTTGGTTCTGCGGGCAGCTCGGGTCATTGGCGTAATGGCCGACTTGCTGGCATCGGTGGCACGTGACATTGGCTCGGAACCCTGGACGCATCGGGGGGTTTCCCCGGCCGGCCGGGGCGGGGTGCTGGCCACGGGTGTTGCCGGGAGGGTGTCTCTCCCTCGCCCCTGGCCTCCTCCTCCTCCCCGAGGACGGTGCTGGCCTTGGTTGCTTCGGTTCTGCTCGTGTGGTCCTCTCCGGCCCACTCGGGTGCTTTCCCATCGGTCAGCTTCAGCGGCGAGCTGCCGGGGGTCAGTCAATTTACTGTCGAGGAGGTGCTGCCTGAGCTCGACGAATCAGTTGTTCTGTGGAAATATGGATTTTTCTGGTCAGTTATGTCCCCTATCTTGGACCCCAACGGTTCTATGTGCATGTCACAAGTACATGTATGTTCCCTCCAGTTCCAGTTATGAAGACGCAAATACATGTGCGTCCAACGTCAACATGTCCTCTGTCAGATCCGCCATGAATAGGCCGGATATTCCATTCCTAAATATGAAAGGCCACCGGCTTTATATGGTTCACTTATGCCATTTTACAGTCCAGGCAAGTAGGCCCTGATTCTGTCATCAAGACTCTTCTTGCTTTCTGTCTCTGAAGCTCCAGTCTGAGCCTGCATCTGTGACCATGAACTTTGTCTCATTCTCTGCGCGGCTCACGAAGCCTGACATCAGCCTATTCTCTGCCAAGAACTGTATTTCACCTTCGAATTATCTGCTTCACTCCTTAGCCGATGCATTCCTGTCTAGCAGCTTAAGTAAACATTCTTCCAGCTACTGAGCAAAGGCTCGGCTTCTCTGTCCTCATGCAAGTAATTCATAGCCCTGTTACCATGGAATATTCCTACCCCCTCGTATTCAGTGTAGACACTTAGACGCTTGTACACGCACGCACAGTCAGTATAGAATAGATTCTGTCCGAGAGTCCTTCTTTTGTGGATAACATAGTTCTTTAAACATAGGATGTTAGATATGATTTGGGATTAGGTTGACTTGACCCCCCAGACTTTTTGTCTCCACATGTAGAGCTAAATGTCAAGTCCCCTTCACCCCCTAGTTACACGTCAATTACACGTCATGCTGCTGCGCGCGCATCTATGCCAAGTATTATCTTATAGATCCACCTATATGTGACATCATAACCAATTATGTTCCTTTTTACTCCTTATTACACCCATTTTTCGGTTACGTATGTAACTCGTCATTTTCCTTATCAATTGTTACGCCTATTGCATTTGCTTCACTGTAATGAATGTTCTATAAAAATCATTTCTTGTCAATAAAGTATGTACTTCACTTCCTGAACCCCCGTGGTGATGGAACTTGGAGCAACCGATTATAATCGATTATTGGAATAAAGCCCATTCCGAACCTCTAATACCACGGATTCTGCCTCTCATTTCACTGAGCTATTTTATTATGTTTCTGTATCAAATTAAGTCCCGGTAAAGGAATTTTATTTACCACATGAATGGCGCCCGAACAGGGACACTTTCTCATCTCACGCGCCGGCGGTGAGTTGCAGGCCCGGTCTCCTGCCACAGCTGGACGGACAATAACGCGTACCAGCAGGATTTCCTGTATCTCCCTCCAGTCAAGCGGGGGCGACTGAGGCTGCGATCAACACCCAGACGAGGCGGTGAGAAGTGCGAAGTATCCCGACCAGAGCCTAGCTGAGAGAGCAAGATCCGAGGTATACAGAGACCCACCAGTTCGAAATCGAGTCCAGTGTCCGACGAGTCGAGTCCAGTTCGGTCCAAGTTCAAGTTACCGAGGCCTTCCGTTTCCGAAGCTACCCGGTGAGTACCATTACTGGGGAGGCATTTCTGACGTGCACATAGGTTGTGCCGGTCAAGACGGGTTTGGGTACACAAATCCGGTCTGCACTGTTTTAGCAGTGTATCTGTACTGTTTAGCAGTATATCAAGTATTCCGAAGTATCTAGTTATTGTTAAGAATTATCTTGGTGATTAGTTATGCAGACGATCACCATTGTTGTTTATTTTAAAGGTTAAAAATGTGTTTAATGTTTAATGTTAAATGTGTTAAACGTCCTGCATATTGTGGTATGAATGGTTGTTCATTATTGTGCTTTTGTATTAAGTGTGTTCAAGATTAAGTATCGGATCAGTTGTCAATATGCCGCTCTATTCGAAATTAAGACAGATCACTACTAGAAAAGGGGTTCTCGAAGAAGCCGTCCCTATTCCTCCTAGGGATACTCCAGGGCACTTCATGTATCACAAACATGGCTTAGACGCTATATTATTTCTTGATTTATGGGTAGACTACACCAAGGGATTACCAGAAAGTCAGAGGTGGCCCGCAGCGGGGACCTGGGATGCAGAGTGCATCATGAAAGTCGAGGAAGAGTTATGGAAAAGGAAAGTCAGACAGTCACAGAAAGACGCCGTTGAGTTATGGCGTAAAGAATCTCATAGACGTACAGAAAAAGCACGTAGACAGGAAGAGAAGAGTAAAGAGAGTTCAAACAAAGTTCGAGAAAATCTATTAATTGAGGAAGGTATCCGAGTGAAATCAGAACAAGTAGATAGGCAAAGAAATGCCCTTATGAATGGTATGTACCCCCTTCTAGCCGAAGGATTACCTAAGGCTACTCCAGAGATACCGAAAGACTTGCCACCTCCATTATTCCCAATCAAGGTACATCCTAAGGGGCATCCTAGAACCGCAGAAGATGTTTTTCTTTCCTCATATTTAGATGACGCAGCTCCCGAGTATGCTAATTCCGCCCCACATAGACCGCATACCAGGGAGGTCCAACGCCAAGATCCAGTACCCGTATCCCTACAGCAACAAATCGAGTCACAAGTTCCGGCAAGCACATCTGTTTCTGCATCCGTCCCTACAGCTACTTCTATAGCTGTGTCCACACCTGTAGTTGCTGTGTCACGTTCGACGAATCCTTTCACACCCGACACCCCAGATGGGGCCACGGGAGGTGCTACCAATATTTTTTCTACGCCACCCAGAATAAATAAACTTACTTTTCAAGAGTCAGCACATTCACGTACACCCAAACTCATAAGTGCCCGTACGCTGAAGGAACTTCTTATAGATTGCAGATATGACCCTGTGCCCGGTAAAGAGGACGAAATGACCCTGGCATCATTGCGTATCAGACGAGCCGCAGTGTATTTAGGGAAGTTACCAGGAATGACTGCGCATCTAGATAAAATATATCATTTTGTCCAAACAGGGCGAGATCCAGAATGTATTAACAGAGCGATGGAATACCAGAAAGTAGAGATACAGGGGGAACTGTTACGTTTCCTCATAAATTGTGTGATCAGAAATCAAGACCGACCGGGGGTAAACCCGGAAGCAATGCAAATTCTTACCAGATGGAGCCAGAATATATCAGAAGGGAGACATGATAAGCAAAATTGTATAATAGCCATGTGCCGAAAGATCCGTAAAGAAATAGAACGCCTACACGAAGAAAGATTAGAGGTAGACGAGTTCGAACAAAGCGAGGAAGAAGGGTCAGGACTGCCCGCGGGACAGTCGGACACCATAGCCTATGTAGGTAGAGGAAGATCTTGTAATAGTAATAGATGTCTTACTGACTCGATACGTCCGATATGTCCAGATAATAACAGGAATTTCCAAATACCTATAATTAATATAAGGTCTAACGAGCATTCGTTCCAAACCGCCGACAAACTACTCCGAGAACGAAGGGGTTATCATTTTCTCGATTCTATGGATGAACAAGATTTAGCCAGGGCAGCTGTCCATTGGGTGCACAGTCCCGGAAAATATAGTGATGATACAGTAGTACGCACATTTTTGAATCTCACCCCAGATGAACAGAGGTTAGTTGGGATTTATATGATTCAACAACTCATTATACTATATCGGAGTCAGCGTTCGGACCCTGGTCCCTTACCTGACATATTGACTGAATTGCTTATGAATAAATGGAGAGGTGCAAGTACTAAATTAATTAAAGAAATTCTAGAATCAAGAAAGCAGTATATTCTTTTTGTATGCGCAGAGCATGTCTCATTGCCCGTCAAGGAAAGAACGACGTATCACATGGATAGACAGAATCCCTTACGAGAAGTGCACCCAATAAAAGGCGAGGACAACGAGTTTAAGCGCGTATTTGTATATACGCCCATATCAAAAATAGAATTGTTACAAATGAAGAAAGTGGTACCCAGTCATGACAAAGATCCAGCGGGTTTTCACCGAGAAATTAAAGACATGTTACTCATGGGAGAGTATACCTATCCCGACATTATGACAATATTAAAGGTATTGATGCCTGCTGGCATTTATGAGAAACTCAAGGAGAAAGAGTGGGAGGTAGGAGACCAAAAGATAGAATGGTCAGTGTTAGAAGCGGAAGAAAAGGCCCGAACTGCAGGAGCAGGACTTGGGGATAAAACTAAAGCACTACCAGGTTTATTAGTACAGGTACTGCCACGTTTATTAACTACGAAAAAGGAAGATTGGGGTACAATTTCAGCCTGTAAACAGAAGCAAGATGAAGACACTAGTGATTACTATGCCCGATTCGAAAAATGTTTTGGTATAAATAGTGGCATAAAAGCAAGTAGCGAATCATACCCGCATCTGTTTGTAACAAAATTAGTAGAAAATGCCCTGCCCCCAGTAAAGAATAGAGTATTAAAATTCGAGAGTACCTGGCAAGGTAACACTCCATCACAAATGTTACAAATGTTACAGTACCATCACAATAGAATTAGAGAGGAACAAGAACATGAACACAGACGCATGAAAGACACGAAAATGAAAATGCTAGTTTCCCAGACAGTCCCAGCTGAAGGACATAAAAAGGGTATGACACATTCCGATTCAGCAGGACCTGTAAAAGGGACATGCAATTATTGTAAAAAGCCAGGTCATTACTGTAGGAGAGTAGGGTCTGCAATCCTATGATCACCCAGATTTTTTGCTTTTGCTTCATTGGTTTACGACTTTCTCCGGCTGTGGGCCTGCCAATCAGACCCACAGCCTAGCTGTTCTCTCTCGAAATTAACACACATGTACATTAGGTGCATCCACTAATTGGAACTGGGCCGCCTTGTCAGTCCCTGTCTCAGCATACCACAGGTATCCAGGGCATCGGTGTACCCAGGGCCTACCAGGGGCTGCAGCATGTATTATGCCACCCCTGGAATGGCCGCCCAAATCTGACACAACTGGCTGCACGACAGCTGGGGCCACGTGGTGTAATCACCCGTTGCTGTAGGTGTAGTATTCCTACACCTAACCCTAAAATGGACACATGGATTCCTATCAGTCACTCCTATGGCAGGCCTTATCAATCCTGAAGGCAGAGTGCGGGGAGTCATGTGGGATGGGGCTCTGGCGCGAGCCGAGCCCGTCGACGGCTTGCGGAACCAAGTCCTAATAGCCGTTCCATGGTGACGCGGGCCAGCTATTTGCTAACTTTGGCATCGCCTCACCTACACATGTCGAGTAAGGTGTCATACGAATTGGAATACGAACCCCTCGCTAGTTCTGGCGACGGGGTTAGCATTCCCCCCTTCTAGAGGGGCACGACATGGAAGTAACCCTGAACCCCGGTTAAAGTTGACTCAAGCCTCAGCATCACAAAATGGATGCTGCCACCAGACACAAGTCTGACCTCCTGCTGCTGGGGGACCTTCCAGCGAAGGGAGTTTGGACAAAGGGTTTCCTGTCGAGGGCGGTGTTAGCACCATCCCAGACAGGGTTTGTGTATTCCAGGTAGGCAGGGCTGAAAGGAAGGTGATTGCCAGTGGCACCCCGGTGCTCACTGTGCATAGCCCGGCTCAAACCAGTTTCGGGGGCACACCAGCCCCTGAGCTGGCGCGAAGCCGGACAAAGGATAGGGGTGTAACTACCCCCCTCCTGGCTCCACCCATAGGTAGAACCTAGTCACGGGCCAACCCCTTTTTCTTAGAATAAAGGTAGGAGCGAGTCCCCTTCCCAAATTGGATAATCAGATAATCGGATACCTCCGAATCACGAACCACTTTCCACGAAAGGAACTCTTGACTATTTCTGAAGACTCTCCCTTGTGGCTAAGGAGTAGCCACCCTGCACCAGCAGGCACCAACTAAGCGCTTGCGGTTTGCTGTAAGTCTCTCCTACGGATCAAGACTGCCCAGCTCGACGAGACCCGAGTACCCTGCCATCTCTGACCTTTTACCTGCCTCATCAGCCCAGCTGAGAGTCGTAGGTGTGACGAGACCTGCGGGACCGGCTATCTTCAGAACCTGCACGACGCTTATCTAGCACGCCCACCGAGGGACCCTCGAGTGAGTGCACCTAGGGTTTGAGAAGCCCTAAACCCTGAGCAGCTCCAGCTTCGAAGTCTGTCTCCCCAGCATCCACGAGATCTGCGTGGGGGGCCCTTCCGCTCCTTGCTGTTCACCGCGTTGTCCGACCACTTGCCGACCGGCTTGTGGCCCTCTTCACGACGCTCCAAGATTATTTTGCATCCCCGGTCTGGTTGCTCCAGACTGGCTCTTGCTCCCCTTCAACAGAGGAGTACCCCGGACCCTCCTGGTCCACTCCCGACGCCATCTTGACTCCCCCGCTTGGGTTGCCACTGCCAAGATCCGCTGCCCCTTCCTGGGCCCAGCATCATCGACAGCAGACACCTTCGTGGGACAGCTCACCCTCCATCCTGGTCGCCGCCGCGCCTCCTGGTCCGAGGAACAGCCGAGTCCGACGTCACCCACTCACCTGGTCGAGGTGACTTCAGCCGGTACCCTCCTGGTACCCACACGATCGCTGGCTAGCGGTTGAGAACTGAGTCCCCTCTGCTTTCAGGTTTTCCTTCACCACCGATCCAGGCTTGGATCGCCCTGAACATCGTCACTGGTCGCCTGCCAGCAACTTCTTCTTTCAGGCTCCTGAGACTACACGAGGACTCCCGACATCTTGCCGAACTTCACGCAGCCGCAGCCTCCGGGCTAGGTAAATCGAGCATCTCGGTGCTCCATCGCAGGTTCGCTCTACAAGTGTCCAGTTCCTTTTTCGTTTAGTCCCACTGATCGGAACACTCCGGAATCAGTACCTCCAGACTCTAACCATTCGCAGTCCACTGCTAGTGTAGATGGTTTCTCGTGCCCCTCGGGCATTTGTGTAAATTGTGCAACTGAAGTATTTTCCTAAGAGTTTTGTAGTGTGCTTAGCTCCCTGACTCATAAAGAGCCAGGGTAGTCTTGTTATAAATAAATATCCTTTTATTTTCATAACAACTTGTGTGGTGTCCTTTCACTTGGTGTTCAAGGGGTATATGTGATGGTAAACAGCCGGCTTAACACACCCTCTAGAGTTTAGCCTAAGACTGCTCGTATCCACGCTACTAGGATAGCTGGTCTAAAAGGTTGACTTACAACCAATCATCAATAAGGGTCGTTTGGAATGATACACAGTGATCACTAGAATAGTGAGCACTACATATCAGGCCAACTTCTCACATTGGTGAGCAGCGGTTGGGATTTGAGCTTGCTGTTGTTTTACCACACACGTATCCTAAGAATATCGCAGTGAAAGATCACATAAGTACCCAGGTACATATAACTTAACTTAGAATACTCCGAGTTCTACTGAACCGGCTGTTGTAGTGTAACAGGGCTTAGCACACCCTAACTACAACTCCTAGCAAGGGATCAGTAGGTAAACCCATAGTGTAGGTAGGTGCAACACTTACACCTCACTAGAAAAGCATGTCGATCCACGGAGAGTCTTCGCAGACTCCCTTAGTGGTCAGTGACCCTCCACAGGTCGTGTCACGATATGCAACTCTTAGCTTCAAGGAGATGCGACAACTGTGTGCCTCCAGGAAGCTAAACCAGGGTTCTAACCCTACCATCGCAATTCTGATAGGTCTCTTAGAGGCGTACGATGCTAGGAGGTCCTCTAACACAGGTCCCCCCAGTGCAGATGGGAACATGCCTCCCTTAGAGGGAACCCTCGGTGACCCCGACCTCGACCTCCACACAGAGGAGGAGGACGAGGACGAGTTATCGGGAGACGAGGCAGACAAAGGTCCAGTGGTAGTCAGCAGGCTTACTAGGACCAACTTAAGCAGGCATGAGAATGGAACTGGGGGAGCCCCGGGCCCACGCTCAAGCAGGCTTAACCTTGGGAACGGACGAGCTAGGTCTCTCTCCAGAGGCTCCGGCCGATCGGTTCATACACGTCTCTCAGGCATCTTCTCAGAGAGGAATGACGTCCCCTCAGAGAAGGGAGCATGAAGCGAAGATGAGGGAAGTCAATCTGAGGATCGAGCGGGAAGAACTTGCCCTCGCCAAAGAAAGACTTGCCTTGGCCCGAGAACAGAAATTGAGTGGGTTAGATCCCACTGGTGGCAGCAGTCTCAATAGAGAGAAAGACAGGGGTATAGACACTAGACACCTGAGTAAAATAGTGCCCCCCTTTAAACAAGGGGACGACATCCACAAGTGGATAACTGCCTTGGAAAGGGCCTGCACTGTCCAGTGCGTCCCCCCAAGTCAGTGGGCAGCTATACTGTGGCTTTCCTTTGAAGGTAAAGGAAGGGACAAGCTCCTCACTACTAGAGCTGAGGATGCTAACAACTACCAAGTCCTGAAGAACACACTGATTGATGGGTTCGGCTTAACCACGGAACAGTACCGGGTGCTGTTCCGGGACACCCAGAAAATTCAGTCTCAGGATTGGACTGACTTTGTTGATTGTGCCACTAAGGCTTTGGAAGGCTGGTTGCTGGGTAGCAAGGTTACTGATTACACAGGATTGTACAATCTTATCATGCGAGAACAGATTTTAAACAACTGTCAGAACCAATTGTTGCATCAGCACCTTGTCGACTCGGATCTGACCTCTCCCCAAGAATTGGGAAAGAAGGCAGACAGATGGGTCAGAACAAGGGTCAAGCAGAACCAGAACCAGAACCAGGGTGGTCAGAAGAAAGCAGACCAAAAGGGTAACAAAAACGAACAAAATGACCAGAAGTCTTCGACAGGTCCCCAACAAACCAAAGAGGGTGGGGGTCAGGCTTCACAGAAGAAGAAGACTCAAGAAGGCCAGTCAAAAAGGTGGTGCCAATACTGTAAAAGTAAGACTCACTGGTTTAGTGAGTGCACCAAGAAAGGAGGGCAAACTCCTACCACTGCAGCCCCTAAGGCACCTGCGCCCCCTAGTACAGTCAGCAGTGGTAGGGCGCCTCCCAAGGCATTAGTTGGGTTAACCTTGGGAACCGAGGGGAGTGACGACTTAGTCGGCACGCTCACTCAGGCCGTCCTTGTCTGTACAGGGGATATGGATATGTCCCCTGATGCCAGTCCCAATACTTTGGGCAAATACAGGCAGACACCTTTGATCAATGGAAAAGTGGCTCAGGCCTACAGGGACACGTGTGCCAGTGTCACCATGGTGACGCCTAACTTCGTGGACCCTGGACAGATCATGCTAGGTACCAGTTACCTAGTGACCAATGCCAGCAACGTCACTACCAATCACAGTATGGCAGTGTGAGAAGTTGGCCTGATATGTAGTGCTCACTATTCTAGTGATCACTGTGTATCATTCCAAACGACCCTTATTGATGATTGGTTGTAAGTCAACCTTTTAGACCAGCTATCCTAGTAGCGTGGATACGAGCAGTCTTAGGCTAAACTCTAGAGGGCGTGTTAAGCCAGCTGTTTACCATCACATATACCCCTTGAACACCAAGTGAAAGGACACCACACAAGTTGTTATGAAAATAAAAGGATATTTATTTATAACAAGACTACCCTGGCTCTTTATGAGTCAGGGAGCTAAGCACACTACAAAACTCTTAGGAAAATACTTCAGTTGCACAATTTACACAAATGCCCGAGGGGCACGAGAAACCATCTACACTAGCAGTGGACTGCGAATGGTTAGAGTCTGGAGGTACTGATTCCGGAGTGTTCCGATCAGTGGGACTAAACGAAAGAGGAACTGGACCCTTGTAGAGCGAACCTGCGAAGGAGCACCGAGATGCTCGATTTACCTAGCCCGGAGGCTGCGGCTGCGTGAAGTTCGTCAAGATGTCGGGAGTCCTCGTGTAGTCTCAGGAGCCTGAAAGAAGAAGTTGCTGGCAGGCGACCAGTGACGATGTTCAGAGCGATCCAAGCCTGGATCGGTGATGAAGGAAAACCTGAAAGCAGAGGGGACTCAGTTCTCAACCGCTAGCCAGCGATCGTGTGGGTACCAGGAGGGTACCGGCTGAAGTCTCCTCGACCAGGTGAGTGGGTGACGTCGGACTCGGCTGTTCCTCGGACCAGGAGGCGCGGCGGCGACCAGGATGGAGGGCGAGCTGTCCCACGAAGGTGTCTGCTGTCGATGATGCTGGGCCCAGGAAGGGGCAGCGGATCTTGGCAGTGCCCACCCAAGCGGGGGAGTCAAGATGGCGTCGGGAGTGGACCAGGAGGGTCCGGGGTACTCCTCTGTTGAAGGGGAGCAAGTGCCAGTCTGGAGCAACCAGACTAGTGATGAAAAATAATCTTGGGGCGTCGTGAAGAGGGCCACAAGCCGGTCGGCAAGTGGTCGGACAACGCGGTGAACAGCAAGGAGCGGAAGGGCCCCCCACGCAGATCTCGCGGATGCTGGGGAGACAGACTTCGATGCTGGAGCTGCTCAGGGTTTAGGGCTTCTCAAACCCTAGGTGCACTCACTCGAGGATCCCTCGGTGGGCGTGCTAGATAAGCGTCGTGCAGGTTCTGAAGATAGCCGGTCCCGCAGGTCTCGTCACACCTACGACTCTCAGCTGAGCTGATGAGGGAGGTAAAAGGTCAGAGATGGCAGGGAACTCGGGTCTCGTCGAGCTGGGCAGTCTTGATCCGTAGGAGAGACTTACAGCAAACCGCAAGCGCTTAGTTGGTGCCTGCTGGTGCAGGGTGGCTACTCCTTAGCCACAAGGGAGAGTCTTCAGAAATAGTCAAGAGTTCCTTTCGTGGAAAGTGGTTCGTGATTCGGAGGTATCCGATTATCTGATTATCCAATTTGGGAAGGGGACTCGCTCCTACCTTTATTCTAAGAAAAAGGGGTTGGCCCGTGACTAGGTTCTACCTATGGGTGGAGCCAGGAGGGGGGTGGTTACACCCCTATCCTTTGTCCGGCTTCGCGCCAGCTCAGGGGCTGGTGTGCCCCCCGAAACTGGTTTGAGCCGGGCTATGCACAGTGAGCACCGGGGTGCCACTGGCAATCACCTTCCTTTCAGCCCTGCCTACCTGGGATACACAAACCCTGTCTGGGACGGCGCTAACACCGCCCTCGACAGGAAACCCTTTGTCCAAACTCCCTTCGCTGGAAGGTCCCCCAGCGGCAGGAGGTCAGACTTGTGTCTGGTGGCAGCATCCATTTTGTGATGCTGAGGCTTGAGTCAACTTTAACCGGGGTTCAGGGTTACTTCCATGTCGTGCCCCTCTAGAAGGGGGGAATGCTAACCCCGTCGCCAGGACTAGCGAGGGGTTCGTATTCCAATTCGTATGACACCTTACGCGACATGTGTAGGTGATGCGATGCCAAAGTTAGCAAATAGTTGGCCCGCGTCACCATGGAACGGCTATTAGGACTTGGTTCCGCAAGCCGTCGACGGGCTCGGCTCGCGCCAGAGCACCATCCCACATGACTCCCCGCACTCTGCCTTCAGGATTGATAAGGCCTGCCATAGGAGTGACTGATAGGAATCCATGTGTCCATTTTAGGGTTAGGTGTAGGAATACTACACCTACAGCAACGGGTGATTACACCGCGTGGCCCCAGCTGTCGTGCAGCCAGTTGTGTCAGATTTGGGCGGCCATTCCAGGGGTGGCATAATACATGCTGCAGCCCCTGGTAGGCCCTGGGTACACCGATGCCCTGGATACCTGTGGTATGCTGAGACAGGGACTGACAAGGCGGCCCAGTTCCAATTCGTGGATGCACCTAACGTACATGTGTGTTAATTTCGAGAGAGAACAGCTAGGCTGGGGGTCTGATTGGCAGGCCCACAGCCGGAGAAAGTCGTAAACCAATGAAGCAAAAGCAAAAAATCTGGGTGATCATAGGATTGCAGACCCTACTCTCCTACATGACCCCCCCCCAAACTTTGGGACAATAAGCTAACCTTGACCAGGTGAGTCTTCTTGCTCTAAGTGGAAATACCTGGAGAGCCCATCTGCATTGCCATGATCAGTGCCAGGTCTATGCTCCACTGTGAAGTCCATCCCCTGTAGGGAAATGGACCACCTAAGTAGTTTGGGGTTTTCACCCTTCATTTGATTTAGCCACAAGAGGGGCTTATGGTCGGTCTGAATCTTGAAGTGAGTGCCAAACAAGTATGGCCTCAACTTCTTCAGGGCCCAAACCACAGCAAAGGCCTCCCTCTCAATAGCTGACCAATTCTTCTCTCTGGGGGTCAGCCTCCTGCTAATAAAAGCTATGGGCTGGTCATGACCATCAAAATTCAGTTGCGATAGAACAGCCCCCACACCCAGCTCCGAAGCGTCTGTTTGGACAATGAATGGTTTGGAGTAGTCTGGACTCTTTAGGATAGGTGCTGTGCACATGGCCTGCTTTAGGTCATCGAATGCCTTCTGACAGCTTGCTGTCCACTGAACTTTTTTTGGCATCTTTTTACTTGTCAGGTCGTTTAGCGGGGTCACAATGGATCCATAATTTCTGACAAATTTCCGGTAATAACCAGTCAGGCCCAAGAAAGCTCGAACCTGAGTCTGGGTGGTTGGAGGAGCCCAGTCCTGTATGGCCTGTATTTTGCTCTCCAACGGTTGAACCTGACCCCCTCCTACAAGGTGGCCCAGGTATACAACCTGTGTCTGCCCTATCTGGCACTTGGTGGCCTTGATAGTGAGGCCTGCCTTCTGCAGGGCCTCTAACACTTTCCTCAGGTGGACCAGGTGATCCTCCCAGGTGGAGCTAAAGACAGCGATATCGTCCAGATACGCCGCACAGAAGTCGTCCAACCCAGTGAGAACTTGATTCACCAGCCTTTGGAAGGTGGCAGGTGCATTTTTCAAACCAAAGGGCATTACCACGAACTGATAATGCCCACCCGGGGTAGAAAATGCTGTTTTGGGCTTGGCCTCCTCAGCTAACCTGATTTGCCAATACCCAGCTGTCAGGTCAAACGTACTTAAGTAGTTGGCCGAGGCCAACCGGTCGATAAGTTCGTCTGCTCTTGGTATCGGGTGGGCGTCAGTCTTAGTGACTGCATTGAGACCTCTGTAGTCCACGCAGAACCTCATCTCTTTCTTACCGCCCTGGGTGTGAGGTTTCGGCACGAGCACTACGGGACTAGCCCAGGGGCTGTCCGAGGGTTCAATGACTCCCAGCTCCAACATTTTCTGCACCTCTGTCTTGATGCAGTCTCTGACGTGATCAGGTTGCCGATAGATTTTACTCTTTACGGGTAGACTGTCCCCAGTGTCGACCTCATGGGTACACCAATTGGTCTGACTGGGTGTCAGAGAGAACATATGTCGAAAGGATTGAAGAACCTGTTTACAATCCTTTTGTTGATGTCCAGAGAGGCTGCCACAAAAGACAACACCATCTACTGATCCATCGTCAGGGTTCTGAGAGAGCAGGTCCGGGAGAGGGTCACTCTCCTCCTCCTGTCCCTCATCTGTGGCCATGAGCAAGCCCATGCCCTCCCTGTCGACATATGCCTTGAGCCTGTTTACATGGAGCACCCTGTGGGGGCTCCGGGGAGTTCCCAGGTCTACCAGGTAGGTGACCTCTCCCTTTTGCTCAATGATCGTGTGGGGCCCAGACCATTTGTCTTTGAGTGCTGCTGGGGCCACTGGCTCCAGCACCCACACCTTCTGTCCAGGCTGGTACACAGTCAGGACAGCCTTTTGGTCGTGCCAAGCTTTCTGTAATTCTTGGCTCGCCTCAAGGTTTTTAGACGCCTTTTCCATGTACTCCGCCATCCGCGAGCGGAGACCGAGCACATAGTCCACAATGTTTGATGCCGGCTTTCTGAGAGGTCTCTCCCATCCTTCCTTTACCAAACAAAGGGGTCCCCTTACAGGATGTCCGAACAGAAGCTCGAAAGGGCTGTAGCCAACCCCCTTCTGCGGGACCTCTCTGTAGGCGAACAAGAGGCAGGGTATCAGGACATCCCATCTCCGCCGAAGCTTTTCAGGTAGTCCGTGAATCATCCCTTTTAGGGTCCGGTTGAATCTCTCAACCAGCCCATTGCATTGTGGGTGATAGGGTGTGGTGAACTTGTAGTTGACACCACATTCCTTCCACATAGCAGTCAGATATCCCGACATGAAGTTTGCACCTCTGTCTGAGACGACCTCCTTAGGGAAGCCCACTCTGGAGAACACTCCAAGTAGGGCCCGTGCCACCACAGGTGCTGTAGTGGTCCTAAGGGGAATAGCTTCAGGATACCTGGTGGCGTGGTCCACCACCACCAGTATAAACTTGTGCCCTGATGCTGTCTGGGGTTCCATTGGTCCGACAATGTCGATCCCCACTCGCTCAAAGGGTACCCCCACCACTGGTAGTGGTATGAGGGGGGCCTTTGTCGTGCCACCTGACTTACCACTGGCTTGGCAAGTGACACAGAGCGGCAAAACTCCTTCGTATCCTCGGACATGTGGGGCCAGTGAAAGTGTGGAACAATTCTGTCCCAAGTCTTATTCTGGCCTAAGTGACCTGCAAGGGGAATCTCGTGGGCCAAGGTGAGAAGGAAACCTCTCAGAGACAAGGGGATGACCAGCCTCCTGGTCGCACCAGGTTTGGGGTCTCTTGCCTCAGAATACAGGAGTCCATCGTCCCAGTACACTTTGTGGGTACCTGTGGCGTTCCCTGCAGCCTCAGCAGCAGCCTGCTGTCTGAGGGGTTCAAGTGAGGGGCAGTCTAACTGTGCCTTCCCCAGGTCTTCCCTGGAGGGTCCCCCTGAGCCCAGAAACTCAACCTGACCAGGTTCAAGCTCTTGCGGCTCAGTTCCCCTCAGTTCCTTAAGGTCAGCCTCCTCGGAGACTTGATCCACGACCTGGGGCAAGGGGGAAGGCGAAGCCTTACCCTTACTGCTCCTTTTCTTGGAAGGTGTCTGGTCCGTTCTTCCAGGATCCAGCACCTGTTCAGTGGGGCATCTTTGGCCTGTGACCTGGTCACAGCAAGGACATGTGCTGGCAAGCCTAACATCTCCATGTGAGTCCTCTGCTCCACTTCTGACCATTGTGACGTTTCCAAATCATTGCCCAACAGACATTCTACGGGGAGGTCTGAACTAACCACAACCTTTTTCGGGCCACTTACCCCTCCCCAGGAGAAATCAACAACTGCCATACTGTGATTGGTAGTGACGTTGCTGGCATTGGTCACTAGGTAATTGGTACCTAGCATGATCTGTCCAGGGTCCACGAAGTTAGGCGTCACCATGGTGACACTGGCACACGTGTCCCTGTAGGCCTGAGCCACTTTTCCATTGATCAAAGGTGTCTGTCTGTATTTGCCCAAAGTATTGGGACTGGCATCAGGGGACATATCCATATCCCCTGTACAGACAAGGACGGCCTGAGTGAGCGTGCCGACTAAGTCGTCACTCCCCTCGGTTCCCAAGGTTAACCCAACTAATGCCTTGGGAGGCGCACTACCACTGCTGACTGTACTAGGGGGCGCAGGTGCCTTAGGGGCTGCAGTGGTAGGAGTTTGCCCTCCTTTCTTGGTGCACTCACTAAACCAGTGAGTCTTACTTTTACAGTACTGGCACCACCTTTTTGACTGGCCTTCTTGAGTCTTCTTCTTCTGTGAAGCCTGACCCCCACCCTCTTTGGTTTGTTGGGGACCTGTCGAAGACTTCTGGTCATTTTGTTCGTTCTTGTTACCCTTTTGGTCTGCTTTCTTCTGACCACCCTGGTTCTGATTCTGGTTCTGCTTGACCCTTGTTCTGACCCATCTGTCTGCCTTCTTTCCCAATTCTTGGGGAGAGGTCAGATCCGAGTCGACAAGGTGCTGATGCAACAATTGGTTCTGACAGTTGTTTAAAATCTGTTCTCGCATGATAAGATTGTACAATCCTGTGTAATCAGTAACCTTGCTACCCAGCAACCAGCCTTCCAAAGCCTTAGTGGCACAATCAACAAAGTCAGTCCAATCCTGAGACTGAATTTTCTGGGTGTCCCGGAACAGCACCCGGTACTGTTCCGTGGTTAAGCCGAACCCATCAATCAGTGTGTTCTTCAGGACTTGGTAGTTGTTAGCATCCTCAGCTCTAGTAGTGAGGAGCTTGTCCCTTCCTTTACCTTCAAAGGAAAGCCACAGTATAGCTGCCCACTGACTTGGGGGGACGCACTGGACAGTGCAGGCCCTCTCCAAAGCAGTTATCCACTTGTGGATGTCGTCCCCTTGTTTAAAGGGGGGCACTATTTTACTCAGGTGTCTAGTGTCTATACCCCTGTCTTTCTCTCTATTGAGACTGCTGCCACCAGTGGGATCTAACCCACTTAATTTCTGCTCTCGGGCCAGGGCAAGTCTTTCTTTGGCGAGGGCAAGTTCTTCCCGCTCGATCCTCAGATTGACTTCCCGCATCTTCGCTTCATGCTCCCTCCTCTGAGGGGAAGTCATTCCTCTCTGAGAGGATGCCTGAGAGACATGTGTATGAACCGATCTGCCGGAGCCTCTGGAGAGAGACCTAGCTCGTCCGTTCCCAAGGTTAAGCCTGCTTGAGCGTGGGCCCGGGGCTCCCCCAGTTCCATTCTCATGCCTGCTTAAGTTGGTCCTTGTAAGCCTGCTGACTACCACTGGACCTTTGTCTGCCTCGTCTCCCGATAACTCGTCCTCGTCCTCCTCCTCTGTGTGGAGGTCGAGGTCGGGGTCACCGAGGGTTCCCTCTAAGGGAGGCATGTTCCCATCTGCACTGGGGGGACCTGTGTTAGAGGACCTCCTAGCATCGTACGCCTCTAAGAGACCTATCAGAATTGCGATGGTAGGGTTAGAACCCTGGTTTAGCTTCCGGGAGGCACATAGTTGTCGCATCTCCTTGAAGCTAAGGGTTGCATATCGTGACACGACCTGTGGAGGGTCACTGACCACTACGGGAGTCTGCGAGGACTCTCCGTGGACCGACATGCTTGTCTAGTGCGGTGTAAGTGTTGCACCTACCTACACTATGTGTTTACCTACTGATCCCTTGCTAGGAGTTGTAGTCAGGGTGCGCTAAGCCCTGTTACACTACAACAGCCGGTTCAGTAGAACTCGGAGTATTCTAAGTTAGGTTATATGTACCTGGGTACTTATGTGATCTTTCACTGCGATATTCTTAGGATACGTGTGTGGTAAAACAACAGCAAGCTCAAATCCCACCCGCTGCTCACCAATGTGAGAAGTTGGCCTGATATGTAGTGCTCACTATTCTAGTGATCACTGTGTATCATTCCAAACGACCCTTATTGATGATTGGTTGTAAGTCAACCTTTTAGACCAGCTATCCTAGTAGCGTGGATACGAGCAGTCTTAGGCTAAACTCTAGAGGGCGTGTTAAGCCAGCTGTTTACCATCACATATACCCCTTGAACACCAAGTGAAAGGACACCACACAAGTTGTTATGAAAATAAAAGGATATTTATTTATAACAAGACTACCCTGGCTCTTTATGAGTCAGGGAGCTAAGCACACTACAAAACTCTTAGGAAAATACTTCAGTTGCACAATTTACACAAATGCCCGAGGGGCACGAGAAACCATCTACACTAGCAGTGGACTGCGAATGGTTAGAGTCTGGAGGTACTGATTCCGGAGTGTTCCGATCAGTGGGACTAAACGAAAGAGGAACTGGACCCTTGTAGAGCGAACCTGCGAAGGAGCACCGAGATGCTCGATTTACCTAGCCCGGAGGCTGCGGCTGCGTGAAGTTCGTCAAGATGTCGGGAGTCCTCGTGTAGTCTCAGGAGCCTGAAAGAAGAAGTTGCTGGCAGGCGACCAGTGACGATGTTCAGAGCGATCCAAGCCTGGATCGGTGATGAAGGAAAACCTGAAAGCAGAGGGGACTCAGTTCTCAACCGCTAGCCAGCGATCGTGTGGGTACCAGGAGGGTACCGGCTGAAGTCTCCTCGACCAGGTGAGTGGGTGACGTCGGACTCGGCTGTTCCTCGGACCAGGAGGCGCGGCGGCGACCAGGATGGAGGGCGAGCTGTCCCACGAAGGTGTCTGCTGTCGATGATGCTGGGCCCAGGAAGGGGCAGCGGATCTTGGCAGTGCCCACCCAAGCGGGGGAGTCAAGATGGCGTCGGGAGTGGACCAGGAGGGTCCGGGGTACTCCTCTGTTGAAGGGGAGCAAGTGCCAGTCTGGAGCAACCAGACTAGTGATGAAAAATAATCTTGGGGCGTCGTGAAGAGGGCCACAAGCCGGTCGGCAAGTGGTCGGACAACGCGGTGAACAGCAAGGAGCGGAAGGGCCCCCCACGCAGATCTCGCGGATGCTGGGGAGACAGACTTCGATGCTGGAGCTGCTCAGGGTTTAGGGCTTCTCAAACCCTAGGTGCACTCACTCGAGGATCCCTCGGTGGGCGTGCTAGATAAGCGTCGTGCAGGTTCTGAAGATAGCCGGTCCCGCAGGTCTCGTCACACCTACGACTCTCAGCTGAGCTGATGAGGGAGGTAAAAGGTCAGAGATGGCAGGGAACTCGGGTCTCGTCGAGCTGGGCAGTCTTGATCCGTAGGAGAGACTTACAGCAAACCGCAAGCGCTTAGTTGGTGCCTGCTGGTGCAGGGTGGCTACTCCTTAGCCACAAGGGAGAGTCTTCAGAAATAGTCAAGAGTTCCTTTCGTGGAAAGTGGTTCGTGATTCGGAGGTATCCGATTATCTGATTATCCAATTTGGGAAGGGGACTCGCTCCTACCTTTATTCTAAGAAAAAGGGGTTGGCCCGTGACTAGGTTCTACCTATGGGTGGAGCCAGGAGGGGGGTAGTTACACCCCTATCCTTTGTCCGGCTTCGCGCCAGCTCAGGGGCTGGTGTGCCCCCCGAAACTGGTTTGAGCCGGGCTATGCACAGTGAGCACCGGGGTGCCACTGGCAATCACCTTCCTTTCAGCCCTGCCTACCTGGGATACACAAACCCTGTCTGGGACGGCGCTAACACCGCCCTCGACAGGAAACCCTTTGTCCAAACTCCCTTCGCTGGAAGGTCCCCCAGCGGCAGGAGGTCAGACTTGTGTCTGGTGGCAGCATCCATTTTGTGATGCTGAGGCTTGAGTCAACTTTAACCGGGGTTCAGGGTTACTTCCATGTCGTGCCCCTCTAGAAGGGGGGAATGCTAACCCCGTCGCCAGGACTAGCGAGGGGTTCGTATTCCAATTCGTATGACACCTTACGCGACATGTGTAGGTGATGCGATGCCAAAGTTAGCAAATAGTTGGCCCGCGTCACCATGGAACGGCTATTAGGACTTGGTTCCGCAAGCCGTCGACGGGCTCGGCTCGCGCCAGAGCACCATCCCACATGACTCCCCGCACTCTGCCTTCAGGATTGATAAGGCCTGCCATAGGAGTGACTGATAGGAATCCATGTGTCCATTTTAGGGTTAGGTGTAGGAATACTACACCTACAGCAACGGGTGATTACACCGCGTGGCCCCAGCTGTCGTGCAGCCAGTTGTGTCAGATTTGGGCGGCCATTCCAGGGGTGGCATAATACATGCTGCAGCCCCTGGTAGGCCCTGGGTACACCGATGCCCTGGATACCTGTGGTATGCTGAGACAGGGACTGACAAGGCGGCCCAGTTCCAATTCGTGGATGCACCTAACGTACATGTGTGTTAATTTCGAGAGAGAACAGCTAGGCTGGGGGTCTGATTGGCAGGCCCACAGCCGGAGAAAGTCGTAAACCAATGAAGCAAAAGCAAAAAATCTGGGTGATCATAGGATTGCAGACCCTACTCTCCTACAGGCAGTTGTTGATTTCTCCTGGGGAGGGGTAAGTGGCCCGAAAAAGGTTGTGGTTAGTTCAGACCTCCCCGTAGAATGTCTGTTGGGCAATGATTTGGAAACGTCACAATGGTCAGAAGTGGAGCAGAGGACTCACATGGAGATGTTAGGCTTGCCAGCACATGTCCTTGCTGTGACCAGGTCACAGGCCAAAAGATGCCCCACTGAACAGGTGCTGGATCCTGGAAGAACGGACCAGACACCTTCCAAGAAAAGGAGCAGTAAGGGTAAGGCTTCGCCTTCCCCCTTGCCCCAGGTCGTGGATCAAGTCTCCGAGGAGGCTGACCTTAAGGAACTGAGGGAAACTGAGCCGCAAGAGCTTGAACCTGGTCAGGTTGAGTTTCTGGGCTCAGGGGGACCCTCCAGGGAAGACCTGGGGAAGGCACAGTTAGACTGCCCCTCACTTGAACCCCTCAGACAGCAGGCCGCTGCTGAGGCTGCAGGGAACGCCACAGGTACCCACAAAGTGTACTGGGACGATGGACTCCTGTACTCCGAGGCAAGAGACCCCAAACCTGGTGCGACCAGGAGGCTGGTCATCCCCTTGTCTCTGAGAGGTTTCCTTCTCACCTTGGCCCACGAGATTCCCCTTGCAGGTCACTTAGGCCAGAATAAGACTTGGGACAGAATTGTTCCACACTTTCACTGGCCCCACATGTCCGAAGATACGAAGGAGTTTTGCCGCTCCTGTGTCACTTGCCAAGCCAGTGGTAAGTCAGGTGGCACGACGAAGGCCCCCCTCATACCACTACCAGTGGTGGGGGTACCCTTTGAGCGAGTGGGGATCGACATTATCGGACCAATGGAACCCCAGACAGCATCAGGGCACAAGTTTATACTGGTGGTGGTGGACCACGCCACCAGGTATCCTGAAGCTATTCCCCTTAGGACCACTAGAGCCCCTGTGGTGGCACGGGCCCTACTTGGAGTGTTCTCCAGAGTGGGCTTCCCTAAGGAGGTCGTCTCAGACAGAGGTGCAAACTTCATGTCGGGATATCTGACTGCTATGTGGAAGGAATGTGGTGTCAATTACAAATTCACCACACCCTATCACCCACAATGCAATGGGCTTGTTGAGAGATTCAACAGGACCCTAAAAGGGATGATTCACGGACTACCTGAAAAGCTTCGGCGGAGATGGGATGTCCTGATACCCTGCCTCTTGTTCGCCTACAGAGAGGTCCCGCAGAAGGGGGTTGGCTACAGCCCTTTCGAGCTTCTGTTCGGACATCCTGTAAGGGGACCCCTTTGTTTGGTAAAGGAAGGATGGGAGAGACCTCTCAGAAAGCCGGCATCAAACATTGTGGACTATGTGCTCGGTCTCCGCTCGCGGATGGCGGAGTACATGGAAAAGGCGTCTAAAAACCTTGAGGCGAGCCAAGAATTACAGAAAGCTTGGCACGACCAAAAGGCTGTCCTGACTGTGTACCAGCCTGGACAGAAGGTGTGGGTGCTGGAGCCAGTGGCCCCAGCAGCACTCAAAGACAAATGGTCTGGGCCCCACACGATCATTGAGCAAAAGGGAGAGGTCACCTACCTGGTAGACCTGGGAACTCCCCGGAGCCCCCACAGGGTGCTCCATGTAAACAGGCTCAAGGCATATGTCGACAGGGAGGGCATGGGCTTGCTCATGGCCACAGATGAGGGACAGGAGGAGGAGAGTGACCCTCTCCCGGACCTGCTCTCTCAGAACCCTGACGATGGATCAGTAGATGGTGTTGTCTTTTGTGGCAGCCTCTCTGGACATCAACAAAAGGATTGTAAACAGGTTCTTCAATCCTTTCGACATATGTTCTCTCTGACACCCAGTCAGACCAATTGGTGTACCCATGAGGTCGACACTGGGGACAGTCTACCCGTAAAGAGTAAAATCTATCGGCAACCTGATCACGTCAGAGACTGCATCAAGACCGAGGTGCAGAAAATGTTGGAGCTGGGAGTCATTGAACCCTCGGACAGCCCCTGGGCTAGTCCCGTAGTGCTCGTGCCGAAACCTCACACCCAGGGCGGTAAGAAAGAGATGAGGTTTTGCGTGGACTACAGAGGTCTCAATGCAGTCACTAAGACTGACGCCCACCCGATACCAAGAGCAGACGAACTTATCGACCGGTTGGCCTCGGCCAACTACTTAAGTACGTTTGACCTGACAGCTGGGTATTGGCAAATCAGGTTAGCTGAGGAGGCCAAGCCCAAAACAGCATTTTCTACCCCGGGTGGGCATTATCAGTTCGTGGTAATGCCCTTTGGTTTGAAAAATGCACCTGCCACCTTCCAAAGGCTGGTGAATCGAGTTCTCACTGGGTTGGACGACTTCTGTGCGGCGTATCTGGACGATATCGCTGTCTTTAGCTCCACCTGGGAGGATCACCTGGTCCACCTGAGGAAAGTGTTAGAGGCCCTGCAGAAGGCAGGCCTCACTATCAAGGCCACCAAGTGCCAGATAGGGCAGACACAGGTTGTATACCTAGGCCACCTTGTAGGAGGGGGCCAGGTTCAACCGTTGGAGAGCAAAATACAGGCCATACAGGACTGGGCTCCTCCAACCACCCAGACTCAGGTTCGAGCTTTCTTGGGCCTGACTGGTTATTGCCGGAAATTTGTCAGAAATTATGGATCCATTGTGACCCCGCTAAACGACCTGACAAGTAAAAAGATGCCAAAAAAAGTTCAGTGGACAGCAAGCTGTCAGAAGGCATTCGATGACCTAAAGCAGGCCATGTGCACAGCACCTATCCTAAAGAGTCCAGACTACTCCCGACCATTCATTGTCCAAACAGACGCTTCGGAGCTGGGTGTGGGAGCTGTTCTATCGCAACTGAATTTTGATGGTCATGACCAGCCCATAGCTTTTATTAGCAGGAGGCTGACCCCCAGAGAGAAGAATTGGTCAGCTATTGAGAGGGAGGCCTTTGCTGTGGTTTGGGCCCTGAAGAAGTTGAGGCCATACTTGTTTGGCACTCACTTCAAGATTCAGACCGACCATAAGCCCCTCTTGTGGCTAAATCAAATGAAGGGTGAAAACCCCAAACTACTTAGGTGGTCCATTTTCCTACAGGGGATGGACTTCACAGTGGAGCATAGACCTGGCACTGATCATGGCAATGCAGATGGGCTCTCCAGGTATTTCCACTTAGAGCAAGAAGACTCACCTGGTCAAGGTTAGCTTATTGTCCCAAAGTTTGGGGGGGGGTCATGTAGGAGAGTAGGGTCTGCAATCCTATGATCACCCAGATTTTTTGCTTTTGCTTCATTGGTTTACGACTTTCTCCGGCTGTGGGCCTGCCAATCAGACCCACAGCCTAGCTGTTCTCTCTCGAAATTAACACACATGTACATTAGGTGCATCCACTAATTGGAACTGGGCCGCCTTGTCAGTCCCTGTCTCAGCATACCACAGGTATCCAGGGCATCGGTGTACCCAGGGCCTACCAGGGGCTGCAGCATGTATTATGCCACCCCTGGAATGGCCGCCCAAATCTGACACAACTGGCTGCACGACAGCTGGGGCCACGTGGTGTAATCACCCGTTGCTGTAGGTGTAGTATTCCTACACCTAACCCTAAAATGGACACATGGATTCCTATCAGTCACTCCTATGGCAGGCCTTATCAATCCTGAAGGCAGAGTGCGGGGAGTCATGTGGGATGGGGCTCTGGCGCGAGCCGAGCCCGTCGACGGCTTGCGGAACCAAGTCCTAATAGCCGTTCCATGGTGACGCGGGCCAGCTATTTGCTAACTTTGGCATCGCCTCACCTACACATGTCGAGTAAGGTGTCATACGAATTGGAATACGAACCCCTCGCTAGTTCTGGCGACGGGGTTAGCATTCCCCCCTTCTAGAGGGGCACGACATGGAAGTAACCCTGAACCCCGGTTAAAGTTGACTCAAGCCTCAGCATCACAAAATGGATGCTGCCACCAGACACAAGTCTGACCTCCTGCTGCTGGGGGACCTTCCAGCGAAGGGAGTTTGGACAAAGGGTTTCCTGTCGAGGGCGGTGTTAGCACCATCCCAGACAGGGTTTGTGTATTCCAGGTAGGCAGGGCTGAAAGGAAGGTGATTGCCAGTGGCACCCCGGTGCTCACTGTGCATAGCCCGGCTCAAACCAGTTTCGGGGGCACACCAGCCCCTGAGCTGGCGCGAAGCCGGACAAAGGATAGGGGTGTAACTACCCCCCTCCTGGCTCCACCCATAGGTAGAACCTAGTCACGGGCCAACCCCTTTTTCTTAGAATAAAGGTAGGAGCGAGTCCCCGTCCCAAATTGGATAATCAGATAATCGGATACCTCCGAATCACGAACCACTTTCCACGAAAGGAACTCTTGACTATTTCTGAAGACTCTCCCTTGTGGCTAAGGAGTAGCCACCCTGCACCAGCAGGCACCAACTAAGCGCTTGCGGTTTGCTGTAAGTCTCTCCTACGGATCAAGACTGCCCAGCTCGACGAGACCCGAGTACCCTGCCATCTCTGACCTTTTACCTGCCTCATCAGCCCAGCTGAGAGTCGTAGGTGTGACGAGACCTGCGGGACCGGCTATCTTCAGAACCTGCACGACGCTTATCTAGCACGCCCACCGAGGGACCCTCGAGTGAGTGCACCTAGGGTTTGAGAAGCCCTAAACCCTGAGCAGCTCCAGCTTTGAAGTCTGTCTCCCCAGCATCCACGAGATCTGCGTGGGGGGCCCTTCCGCTCCTTGCTGTTCACCGCGTTGTCCGACCACTTGCCGACCGGCTTGTGGCCCTCTTCACGACGCTCCAAGATTATTTTGCATCCCCGGTCTGGTTGCTCCAGACTGGCTCTTGCTCCCCTTCAACAGAGGAGTACCCCGGACCCTCCTGGTCCACTCCCGACGCCATCTTGACTCCCCCGCTTGGGTTGCCACTGCCAAGATCCGCTGCCCCTTCCTGGGCCCAGCATCATCGACAGCAGACACCTTCGTGGGACAGCTCGCCCTCCATCCTGGTCGCCGCCGCGCCTCCTGGTCCGAGGAACAGCCGAGTCCGACGTCACCCACTCACCTGGTCGAGGTGACTTCAGCCGGTACCCTCCTGGTACCCACACGATCGCTGGCTAGCGGTTGAGAACTGAGTCCCCTCTGCTTTCAGGTTTTCCTTCACCACCGATCCAGGCTTGGATCGCCCTGAACATCGTCACTGGTCGCCTGCCAGCAACTTCTTCTTTCAGGCTCCTGAGACTACACGAGGACTCCCGACATCTTGCCGAACTTCACGCAGCCGCAGCCTCCGGGCTAGGTAAATCGAGCATCTCGGTGCTCCATCGCAGGTTCGCTCTACAAGTGTCCAGTTCCTTTTTCGTTTAGTCCCACTGATCGGAACACTCCGGAATCAGTACCTCCAGACTCTAACCATTCGCATTTCACTGTTAGTGTAAATGGTTTCTCGTGCCCCTCGGGCATTTGTGTAAATTGTGCAACTGAAGTATTTTCCTAAGAGTTTCGTAGTGTGCTTAGCTCCCTGACTCATAAAGAGCCAGGGTAGTCTTGTTATAAATAAATATCCTTTTATTTTCATAACAACTTGTGTGGTGTCCTTTCACTTGGTGTTCAAGGGGTATATGTGATGGTAAACAGCCGGCTTAACACGCCCTCTAGAGTTTAGCCTAAGACTGCTCGTATCCACGCTACTAGGATAGCTGGTCTAAAAGGTTGACTTACAACCAATCATCAATAAGGGTCGTTTGGAATGATACACAGTGATCACTAGAATAGTGAGCACTACATATCAGGCCAACTTCTCACAATTACGTACACGACTGTCCAGTTTTAAAACATAATATCGCCATAGGTAAAACACAAGAAAGATCACGGCCACTCAGACAAGATCAGAATGAACAAGGAGCTCTGCAGCATGCCCAGGCCATGCCAGCCGCACAACAGCCAATACAGTTTGTGCCAGCTGCACCACCGTTGCCTGTTGCTGCCACACAGACAACAACACGACAAATGTATCAGACCGCACAGTATGAATATCCTGAGTATCAGCGTTACGCATGAACTAGCCTAGAGAGGGAAGTTGACTTACCCCTCATCGAGATTCCTGTAGATCAAGAAGGACCTTATGTACATAGTGAATTATTAGGCCAAGATAGAAAATTTTTACTCGATACAGGGGCAAGTCGAACAACTATAAAACGTAGTGAAGTTCCAGGGGCACCCCTCTCAGGCTCTCAGAATATTTCCCTTGGTTTTTCAGGAAAACCTATTGTTAATGAAGTATCACAGCCTCTTCCACTTACGATAGGACCTCTGACCCGAACTACAGATTTATTGCTTACTAAATCATGTCCAGAAAACTTGTTAGGAATAAAAACACTGAAAGCTCTAGGAGCCATAATATGTTGTTCTCCGGAGGGTGTAAGGTTGTTTTTACGTGATTTTAAAGGTCACTATGTGTCTAGAGACATGGATCCCCGACTGCAGACTTTACCTACACGTCTATGGGCACAAGGCCCTACTGATGTTGGTTGCATGAATATTACACCATATCGAGTCACATTAAAGGCAGGAGTGGTGCTACCACGAATACGACAATACAAGTTACCACCAGATGCTGTAGTGGCTTTACTACAAATCATTGACAAGCTCATTGCCCAAGGAGTAGTTGTAGAAACAGACTCCAATGTATGTAATTCACCGATAATTCCGATTCTTAAACGAACAGATCCTAAGGCCCCGCCAGTATATCGATTGGTTATTGATCTGCGCGAGTTAAACAAATGCATTGTGCCACAATTTCCTGTGGTCCCAGATATCTCGTCATTACTGACAGCTATTGATTCCGAAGCGACATTCTTTACTGTAATCGATCTCAAGAATGCCTTTTTCAGCGTCCCAATAGATCCGGAAAGCCAATATTTGTTCGGATTTAGTTTAAATGGGCGTAGCTTTAAATTCTCACGCGCACCTCAAGGATTTACAGAAAGTCCCAGCATCTATAGCCAAGCACTAAAACGAGAACTTGACAGTATCCACATGCCAGTTAACACTGCCTTGCTTCAATATGTCGATGATCTGCTGATCACCGCGAGAAGCGAACCGGAATGTGAAAAAGCATCACTGACAGTTTTACAATTTCTAGCCGAAAAGGGGCACAAGGTGTCCCCTTCTAAGCTGCAATTCTGTGTCCAGCGAGTTGTTTACCTTGGTCACTCGCTGTCCAAGGAGGGAAGGCAGCTTACACCTGACCGCATTCAGTTAATAGCTAACATGCCAATACCCAAGACACAAAAGGAGGTACGGGCTTTCATAGGCCTCACTTCATATTGTAGGCAGTGGATCCCTCAGTATGCATTTCTAGCAAAACCACTCATTCAGTTAACCACACAGGAGGCAGCCACATCGACTGTTCTCCCTTGGACTCAGGAACATACACAAGCTTTTGAAAGCCTAAAGAAAGCTTTATGTCAAGCACCTGTTTTAGCAACGCCATGTTACAGAAAACAGTTTACACTCTTTATTACAGAACGCGAAGGTACTGCCTTGTCAGTACTCACACAGGAACAAGCAGGAGCACACAAACCATGTGCTTATTTTTCTAGTACATTAGATCCCGTAGCTCAGGCTTTGCCTGCATGCCTGAAATCAGTAGCAGCGACAGCTTTAGCAATCAGACAAAGCGATGCCATAGTGTTAGGACATCCATTGACAGTTCAAGTACCACACGCAGTAGAGGTTCTTGTAAATAGAACGCAAACACAACACTTGACTATAGCGCGACTTACAGGGTACGAACTTACATTGTTTCAGCCACATATAGAAATCAGACGCTGTAACACATTGAATCCTGCCACACTTTTGCCAGTAACCGGAACAGACCCACTAGCTCATGACTGTATTGAAGTTATTACAATAACGACAAAACCCAGACAAGACTTAACCGATGTCCCATTGTCAGATCCAGACCTGACATTGTATGTAGATGGTTCATGTATGAGAACAAGTACAGGAGAGTTAGTGGCCGCTTACGCAGTCACAACAGATACTGAAGTCATTGAAACTAATCGTATAAATACTTTGTCAGCTCAAGCCGCAGAGCTTATCGCTCTGACACAAGCCTGTATTCAAGCCACGAATAAAAAAGTCAACATATACACTGATTCACGTTATGCATTCGGAGTTGTACATGACTTCGGCGTGCTGTGGCGAGAGAGAGGTTATTTAACTTCCCACGGTGCCCACATTCAGCACGGACCCCTCATTCATGCCTTATTAGATGCAATACATCTACCCACTGCAATATCAATTATGAAATGTAAGGCTCATACGAAGGTTACTGATATCATTTCCCAAGGCAATGATCTAGCCGACAGAACAGCTAAACAGACTGCTCAAACTCAAACCCCCGACATGATAAAGACAATAGTCCCGACACCGACACATTGTATGACAGTTAAAGATCCTACTCTTGACGTAATTGACATACAGACACATGCTACACCAGACGAAATAAAGAAATGGACTGAATTAGGAGGGATCCAAACGGACCAAGGATGGATGATGAAGGAAAAGTCTGTATGGTTCCTTCCTGATTCAATGGTCCAAGTTATAATTAACACTATACATAGTCCAGCACATCTAGGAGAAAAAGCTATGCTAGACAGCATTCAACACATTTGGTTCAATAAACATTTACGAGCAGCAGCCAAACAAAAGGTCCGTACCTGTATGATCTGTTGTCAGTTTAACCCAGGAAAAAGCGTTCCCGTAGAACAGGGTGGATTTCATCCTCCTAATCACCCTTTTGAAGCCCTCCAGATGGATTATATCCAGATGGAACGATGTCGAGGATTCAAATATGTTCTTGTAGTTGTCTGCGCTCTGTCCCGTTGGACAGAGGCATACCCGGTTTCAGATTACACTGCCCCGACTACTGCCAAACAGTTGGTTCGAGAATTCTTCCCACGATACGGTTTACCACGTGTTGTTCACTCAGATAACGGCCAGCCGTTCTCATCCGAATTAATGAAACACGTTTCACTTCTGTTAGGATATCAGTGGAAATTCCACTGTGTCCGACACCCCGAGGCAGCAGGTCTCGTAGAAAGACATAATCAGATACTGAAAATCAGATTGTCCAAAATATGCAGAGAGAAAGGTGTCGACTGGGTAGTAGCGTTACCAGTTGCACTCTTTTACATGAGAATGGTAGCACACTCTCGAACAGGGCTATCCCCGTATGAGGTGATCTTCGGCAGACCACCAAATATGTGGGGGACGCCTATACCACGCAAAATAACTGATATTGACTGTAATATGCTGACAGATTACTTGGCTTCCTTGATGTCTGCACTACAATCTTGTCGTTCACAGGTTGCTGCAGCCTTTCCCGACAACACTGAGGTGAAACCCCATGACGTAGTTCCGGGGGACCTCATACTTGTGAGGAATTTCGACCGAAAGACTCAGCTGGAGCCCAGGTGGAAGTCGCCCAAGTTGGTCCTGCTGACCACAAGGACAGCCGTGAAGATCGAGGGCAGGAAAGGCTGGATTCATTCAAGTCATATCAAGAAATTTCATGGACTTCCTGCAGATGTAAACAGCCCACCTCGTGTGTCTTCACCCATTGACTCAAAACTTCCTTTTGTTGAACAGAATAACTCTGAACACTACAAACTAAAGCTTAGGCCCAACAAGTCGAGCAATTTGATTGTTTAAGTCCTCTCCAAGGTGAAGCGGTTGAATTGTCTCTGACATGTATCCCTTGGACCTGAGTAGAGAAAATACCCGGAAAATGTTGAAACGACAGGCGTATTATAAATCACTGCGTAGCCACTGCATAGTGACATTATTAATTTTGTTTTTCTTGAGTCTTTTAATAATTACTGCAAGTATATTGTTGCACATATATTACCCTATTTCTAGACATGTTTATAATGTTACTGCTGAACATTCTTTTAGTGACTTACCTCCGCATGAATTGTCTTATAGACTTGCGCTGCGCAATAACACTTTCATTAGTATGTTACATCATTCCCATCAGACTAGTAATGCTACTAATTGTTGGGTGTGTGGCCGGCTCCCTCCCTATCAGAATTATGAAGGAGTCCTGCCTTTCTTTCCACATCCATTTACACATAATGGCTCCTGTGGAGCATGGTTTAGTTTAATCAATTCCATAGACTCAGACACAGCAGTTTACCAAGATCATTGGGTATGGGGAAACCTGAACCTAGTTTTACTCAAGGTCTGCTACCCTGACAAGGAGGGTCGCCCCAAAAGAACAGGAACTGATCTAGAAAATGAAGTATATGGATTAGGTAATTTTACACCTAATCTCATGATTCTAAATGTCGTATCCGAAGTTGAACTAGTCTTACCCACCATGTCAGTATTCCCAGCAAAGGGTGAATTGTGTGTAAGAAAGGTTGGTTCCATACATATGGGCCATAGTAAATGCACTACTATAGTAGAATTCAGTGATCAAGGCAAATCTTCATTTAGAGCTTATCGCCACTCCTACTTTATATGTGGTCAGACTGCATATATGCGTCTACCTCTAGATTGGGATGGTACCTGCTACATTGCATTCCTTTTGCCACCTGTTTTCCTAGCTCCTCCTGATTATTACAGAAATATTCATTTAGTACACAACAGAGAGCGGAGAGATCTCCCAATTGTCGATTATACTGAGACGGCATGGGACAAGTATGTAGATTTTAATAAAGGCATCTTTCCCTATATAGGTACTGTTACTAATAGTAAGCTGATACGTAGATTAACTAGAACCCTTGAAGCAGTAGTGAATGAGACTATTTCCGCCTTAGGCAATTTAACAGAAGAGCAGTCTGCTATGCGGATTGTTGTGCTTCAAAATCGTCTTGTCCTTGACGTCATCCTGGCTGATAGGGGCGGAGCTTGTAGGGTCATCGGATCAAGCTGCTGCGTATTCATACCAGAAAATTCGCCATCTGTATATAAAGCCATCACTCGCCTTCATAAGATTGTAAACCAGATACACCAGAACCCAGGCACTTGGACTTGGTCCAGTTGGTTTTGGAGTGTGGTATCAGCCTGGGGATGGAGAGTTTTATCCTTCCTAGGTATTGGCCTCCTCATACTATTCAGTTGCTGTCTATGTCTACAATGTGGACCAGCGATTTGTGGTCTGTGTACCACATCGTGTATTCCACCACCAAGATTTCATTCGTCACGGAAGAAGAAAGAAGAACAAATGATGCTATATGAACAGATCAATGGATTGATGAAGATTGATATCTCTTAACGGGCAAGTAGGGGACAAGGAGGGAATGTGGAAATATGGATTTTTCTGGTCAGTTATGTCCCCTATCTTGGACCCCAACGGTTCTATGTGCATGTCACAAGTACATGTATGTTCCCTCCAGTTCCAGTTATGAAGACGCAAATACATGTGCGTCCAACGTCAACATGTCCTCTGTCAGATCCGCCATGAATAGGCCGGATATTCCATTCCTAAATATGAAAGGCCACCGGCTTTATATGGTTCACTTATGCCATTTTACAGTCCAGGCAAGTAGGCCCTGATTCTGTCATCAAGACTCTTCTTGCTTTCTGTCTCTGAAGCTCCAGTCTGAGCCTGCATCTGTGACCATGAACTTTGTCTCATTCTCTGCGCGGCTCACGAAGCCTGACATCAGCCTATTCTCTGCCAAGAACTGTATTTCACCTTCGAATTATCTGCTTCACTCCTTAGCCGATGCATTCCTGTCTAGCAGCTTAAGTAAACATTCTTCCAGCTACTGAGCAAAGGCTCGGCTTCTCTGTCCTCATGCAAGTAATTCATAGCCCTGTTACCATGGAATATTCCTACCCCCTCGTATTCAGTGTAGACACTTAGACGCTTGTACACGCACGCACAGTCAGTATAGAATAGATTCTGTCCGAGAGTCCTTCTTTTGTGGATAACATAGTTCTTTAAACATAGGATGTTAGATATGATTTGGGATTAGGTTGACTTGACCCCCCAGACTTTTTGTCTCCACATGTAGAGCTAAATGTCAAGTCCCCTTCACCCCCTAGTTACACGTCAATTACACGTCATGCTGCTGCGCGCGCATCTATGCCAAGTATTATCTTATAGATCCACCTATATGTGACATCATAACCAATTATGTTCCTTTTTACTCCTTATTACACCCATTTTTCGGTTACGTATGTAACTCGTCATTTTCCTTATCAATTGTTACGCCTATTGCATTTGCTTCACTGTAATGAATGTTCTATAAAAATCATTTCTTGTCAATAAAGTATGTACTTCACTTCCTGAACCCCCGTGGTGATGGAACTTGGAGCAACCGATTATAATCGATTATTGGAATAAAGCCCATTCCGAACCTCTAATACCACGGATTCTGCCTCTCATTTCACTGAGCTATTTTATTATGTTTCTGTATCAAATTAAGTCCCGGTAAAGGAATTTTATTTACCACAGTTCGACAGGTGTTCCCATACCATAAGGTTAAAGAGTTGTTCGTAGGTCGTTACATGGCTCCCCTTGATCCAACCCTCGAAGGCTCGGCTGAAATAGTTTACGTACTCCACCCAAGTTGTACCCGGGATCCGGGTGCAATCTCTGAACCTCTGGCGGTACATCTCGGGTGTGAGGCCGTAGCGGGTGAGGAGGGCAGCCTTCATGTGGTCGTAGGACGACATTTGGTGATCTGGGAGCTGCAACAGGGCATTGCGACCTTCGTTGACGAACCTCCCCCATAGTCCGGCTCCCCAATCACTCCGGTCGATCCGGTGGGAGGTCATGGCGATCTCGTAGGCTTTGAACCACTGCTGTATGTCGTCTTCTCGGACATACTCTCGGACAACATCCTTGGGGATGTGGACTTTTTTCTCGGTTGCCCCTGGGGTGTGCGGTCGCTCAGGCACCCCCGGTTCTTTATTCTGTTTCCGAAGTTCTATTTCCGCCAGTTTGCGCTCGTGTTCGAGTGTTATTCTTTTTTCCTCAAGCTCTCTCTGTCTCTGTTTTTCTTCTCGTTCCTCTCGGAGCCGCAGATGCTCTAGATTTAGTTTCTGCTCGGCTAACTTTAGTTCACCGTCCATCTTGAGTCGTGCCATTTCCAACTCGTGTAATCTGGTCCTTTCTCTTTCCTGGATCTCCTCCTGCGAGAGGCCCGTTCCCCGCTCCTCGGGAGCCGTGGCGTTCCCCTCTGGTGCGACACTGTTTTGGTCGGAGGATCCGGCGATCCCAGTTTCTGCCCACGACTCAAGGGCGCTCTTTAAATCATCTTTGGTACTCAGGCCGGTGGTAGCAATGCCTAGTTCCATGCAGAATTGTTTAAGTTTGCGGTGGCTATATTCTTCCAACTTATCCATTTGGAACTTTTCAGTGGAACCGCTATCTTTGGCTGACATCGTGGTTTTGTCGTGGGGTGAGCTACTCTCTGTACGATTACGCGTTGATTCGGATCGCGCCGCTGGCCACCAATGTTAGACGGACCGGGAGGGTCGGCCGAGGACAAGGGGAGAGGTCTCCGAGGAGAGCCGTCTCCAGCGATCGTACAGACAAATAACTTCCCCCCCACAGACAGATACCACACAAGGAGATGAGTTAGCGTTCTTTATAAGCACTTCTTAAGGTACGATGAAAAGGTACAAGGAGGTCTGGACTCAGGGGTCCCCTCGATTCAAGTCTCTCAAGATGGGAAAAGGGGGTAGCGGGACAGTCTGGTTACCAGTCTGGTAGTTGAGATGGTATGGTGGGTAGCTCACAATCCTCGAGCCTGGTGGTCTAGCTGGTACGGGCCGCGGCAGCGCCAGCAGGTCCCGGTGGAGATGGTCGATACACGGTCCGCGGCAGCGCCAGCAGGTCCCAGTGAAGATGGTCGATGTACGGTCCGCGGCAGCGCCAGCAGGTCCCGGTGAAGATGGTCGTTACAACGGGCCGCGGCAGCGCCAGCAGGTCCCGATGAGGACGGATGTTGCAGAAGGCCGCGGCAGCGCCAGCAGGCAGGACGATAGTTCACAAGATAGGGCTACGGCAGCGCCAGTAGTCCGTCAAGGCTGAGTTCTCTCGGTGTCTCTCGACTCCAGGATACAACTGCCTTCCTGCTCCGGAGCTGCTCCAGTTATAGGGCAGGCGCCCTTTGATGTCCGGACCCTCGCACTTGGAGGTCGGAGGGTCCGGGATGAAGGTGTCCAGACACCCAGCGGGGGGGTGGAGCCGGTGCCTGGGGGAGCTGGAGGCGATCGTCACCTGGCGGGGGAGAGTCCTTGGCGCTTCGTTCTCCCATTGACCTGCCAAGTGGTCCGCTCACCTCCTGGGTGGATGGTGGTGCCGGGATGTCGGGGCCGGCCAGGCCCAGGGTTAGGGTCGGGTGGAGGCCACGCGGCCTCGTGGCGCGGGGCCCAAGATGGCGGCTTGACCCGGCCGAGGGAGCCGGTGGTGGCTTGGGCCCGTGATACATGGAGGTCCGAGGGCAGGAGTTCCGTCGGGAGACGGGGTGCGGGTGATTCTCGTGGGTCACGCCTGGCGGGCCGGGGCTTGGGCCCTGTCATGCGGGGAGGGAGCAAGCCCTTCGTGTGGCCTGTCCAACATACACCTTATATCAGTCCAAATACCCTTATGGTGATTGGTTGTAAAGTCAGCCTTATAGACCAGCTATCCTAGTGGTAGCATGGACAAGAGCAGTCTTAGGCTAAACTCTGAATGGCATGTGAAGCCAGCTGTGATACCATATATAATCCCTTGAATACCAAATGAAAGGACACCACAACAGATATATATATAAAATAAAGTGTATTTATTCTAGTCAAACCCTCAGCACTCTTTATGAGATTAGAGGTAAGTACAACACAGTCTTATTTAAGCATACATTAAGTCACACAGGTAAGTAATGCAGTTAGGCCCTAGGGGCCACGCAAACCATATACTAAGTAAGTGGTATAAGAACCACTGTCACGGAAATAGAATAGGCCTAGGACTAGGGAATCGCTGGGGCTACACTACACTAGCGTTAGTTAGGAAGTGGGAGGCCCACGGGATTCGTGTGCAGAGTGGAAACACTCACGCGTAATGCGTAAAAGTCAATAGCAATAGTACAGTTTAGAAAACGGTAGATTTAGGACACTTCCGGAGTAGCTAGGAAGTTGAGACTTGAAAACTAGACACTAGGATAGTCACTATCCTGATGAGCACCGGAGTACCCAAGTTACCTAGCCCACAGGCTGCGGGTGCATAGGGGTGAAGATGCGTCGTTTTCGTCGTCGACTCCTATGGATGCCTGAAGAAAGATGCTGACAGGCAGTCAGTGAAGAGTGTCCGGTGGATCCCAAGGCTGGGATCAAGAAGAGAAGAAACCTGCAAGCAGAAGGGACAGAGTCAAGGTCACTATCCAGTGACCACGTGGAACCAGGAAGGAACCAGGCGATGTCGTGAAGATTGCAGGTGAAGGTGAAGCTTGTCGCTGCAGCCAGGAGGACCAGGAAGCGTCGAGGACGACCAGGACCAGGAGGCGAGCTGTCCCACGAAGGCTCTTGCTGTCGGCGGCGTCGAAGTTGGACTAGGACTCACCAAGCCTTGGCAAGCGGAACCCACGAAGAACGAAGGACTTGCTTCTGGTGCAGACCAGGAAGGTCTGGGGTGCTTCTTCTTTGCAGAGAAGCGGGAGCCAGTCTGGAGGAGCCAAACCAGCGCAGAAGATTTCAGGGTGCGTCGTCACAAAGGCCACTAGCCAGCGGGCAAGCAACCGGACAGACGCGGCAAGCAGGAAAATGCTGAAGGGCCCCACGCAGGACTCGTGGAGTGTGGGGGGCTGATCTTCGGTGCAGATGGTGCTTGGGGTTGGGGCTTCTCAATCCCCAGTGCACAACTTCGAGGGTACCTCAGAAGCTGCGCTTTAAGTTACTAGCCACTTTTTCCAGGTAGCCGGTCCCACGTCGCTCGTCGCCTCCACGGATCTCAGCTCTGCTGTAGACGTGGATCAGGGTCGGAGAAGTCTGGAAGTCAAGGCTCTGGTCAGGCTCTGCAGTCGGTTCCTCGTAGAACGTGGGCAAAGCAAAGGGTAGTCTCTTGATGGTGCCTGTTTGCACAGGGTAGCCACTCCTTGGCTACAAGGGAGATTCTTCAGTCTTCTTCTTTCGTCGAATGTCGAAGGTCCAGAGTTTCTGTTCAGTTTTGCAGGTTCAGGATAATCTAAAGTCTTGAGGCCCAACTCCCACTCTTATACTAATCTGGGGGGCTGGGATACCTGCTAGGTCACGCCTTATGGGTGGGACCTGGGAGGGGGTGGTTACACCCACTCCCCTTTGTCCAGTTTCGCGCCAGAGCTGGGGCTGGAGTGCCCCAGCGCCGGTTTGAACTGGACTATGCAAGGAACACCTTGTGTGCCCCAGGCATGTCTCATTCCTTTCAGCCCACCCTGCCCCAATACACTAAAGGCTGTCTGGGGAGGTGCTAGCACCTCCCCAAGCAGGAAACCTATTGTCCAGGCCTCCCTGGCTGGGATCACTCCCAGCTGCAGGAGGTCAGACTTGTGTCGTGGCAGCAGCATCCATTTTGTGATGCTGAGGCTTTTGGTCAGAGGCTAACAGTTGAAGTATGATTTTAACATGTCTTTCCCTCTAGAAGGGGGGAATAATATTCTCATGTCCAGAAATGGCATGGGGGTATTATTCCACAGTGTTAGACACCTTACACGACATGTTTCGATAAAGCCAAACCATAGTTACCATAACCGTCTAAGATTATAAGGCACTTTAAGAGTATATGGTAGGCTATATCATAGAACAGCTATAAGGACAAGGTTCCGAAAGCTGCAGACAGGCTCAGCTCATGCTAGAGCACCATCTCACATGTTACCAAGCACTCTGCCTCCAGGATTGTCAAGGCCTGCCATAGGAGTGACTGATAGGTACACATGTGTCTATATGTAAGTTAGGTATAGGAATACTACACCGAAGCAAGGGGTGATTACACGACCTTGCCCCAGCTGAGTGATCAGCCAGTTGTGTCAAAATGGAAGGCCAGGCCAGGGGTGGCATAATACATGCTGCAGCCCCTGGTAGGCCTAGGGTACACCTATGCCCTGGGTACCTAGGGTACACTGTACAGGGGCCAATAAGGTGATCCTATCCAAATGGGTTATGCACCTAAAGTACATAGTATTAATTTAGAGAGAGAACAGCAGGGCTGTGGGTCTGATTAGCAGGCCCACAGCCACATCTAAGTCGAAAACCAGTAAAGCAAAAGCAAAAAGTGGGGGTGAACATAGAAAGCAGACCCTACTCTCCTACAGCTTCCCACCCCTCTTTGACCAGGCTCAGGGGTCCTCGGACGGGGTGTCCGTATAGCAGTTCGAATGGGCTGAATCCCAGGGATTTTTGGGGAACCTCCCGGTAGGCGAACAGGAGACATGGGAGGAGGACGTCCCACCTCCGGCGTAGGGGTTCCTCGAGGCCCATGATCATCCCCTTCAATGTCTTGTTAAAGCGCTCGACTAGGCCGTTTCCTTGGGGGTGGTACGGGGTGGTGAATTTGTACGATACTCCGCACTGCTGCCAGAGGGACTTCATATAGCGGGATATAAAGTTTGTGCCCCGGTCACTCACGACTTCGCGGTGGAACCCCATGCGGGAGAAGATCCCCATCAAGGCCCGGCCCACCACGGGGGCCGTCACGGTGCGGAGAGGGATGGCTTCGGGGTAACGGGTGGCATGGTCCACCAGGACGAGGATGAATCGGTGGCCCTGGGCGGTCTTGGGGTCCAGGGGTCCGACAATGTCGATTCCTACCCGCTCAAAAGGGGTACTGACAACGGGGAAGGGTTGGAGCGGAGCCTTGCGCTTGCCCCCACTCTTTCCGCTGGCCTGGCACGTGGGGCAGGACTTGCAGTGGGCCTCCACATTTGCTCGCATCTTGGGCCAATAGAAGTGGGTGACGAGTCGCTGGTAGGTCTTATCCTGGCCTAAGTGTCCGGCCAGGGGTACATCATGGGCCAGGCCCAGGAGAAGATTTCGGAAGCGTAGGGGTACGACTAGTACTCGGGCCGATCCCAACTCGGCCGACTTCTGTTCGCTGTAAAGCAGTCCGTTCTCCCAGTATACCCAGTGGGTGCCAGTCCGGTCGCCGGCTGCTTGGGCCTCGGCCTGTTGTCGGGGCCCAATGAGGGACGGGCAGGTGGATTGTTCTTGGCAGAACTCTTCACGGGAGGGGCCCCCTTCGCAGGGCCACGGGGCCAGTTCTGTCAAGTCCCTGAGTTTGGTCAGGGCTTCGGGGTCGGAAGGCCCGGATTCTTCGCCGGGAGCGGTTGGTTCGTCCAGAAGGGGGTCGTTGGCCTCTGGTGGTGTATCCTGGCTCCCGGGGATAGTGGCGGTGCTCAGGGGCCTGGCCTCTCCCCCCTCGGAGGAAGGCGCCTGGAGAGTCATCGAGCGCGTGGTGGCGCATACCCACTCGGGTAGGCCCTGTGAGAAGTTGGCCTGATATGTAGTGCTCACTATTCTAGTGATCACTGTGTATCATTCCAAACGACCCTTATTGATGATTGGTTGTAAGTCAACCTTATAGACCAGCTATCCTAGTAGCGTGGACAAGAGCAGTCTTCAGGCTAAACTCTAGAGGGCGTGTTAAGCCAGCTGTTTACCATCACATATACCCCTTGAGCACCAAGTGAAAGGACACCACACAAGTTGTTATGAAAATAAAGGATATTTATTTATAACACGACTACCCTGGCTCTTTATGAGTCAGGGAGCTAAGCACACTACAAAACTCTTAGGAAAATACTTCTGGTTGCACAATTTACACAAATGCCCGAAGTGCATGAAACCATTTACACTGCAAGTGGAATGGGAGAGGTTAGAAAGTTTAAAGTTACTGATTCCGGAGGAATCCGATCAGTGGGACTGAACGAAAAAGGAACTGGACACTTGTAGAGTGAACCTACGGTGGAGCACCGAGATGCTCGAGTTACCTAGCCCAGAGGCTGCGGCTGCGTGGGGTTCAGCAAGATGTCGGGAGTCCTCGTTGTAGTCTCAGGAGCCTGAAAGAAGAAGTTGCTGGCAGGCGACCAGTGTTGATGTTCAGAGAGATCCAAGCCTGGATCGGTGATGAAGAAAACCTGAAAGCAGAGGGGACTCAGTTCTCAACCGCTAGCCAGCGATCGTGTGGGTACCAGGAAGGTACCGGCTGTAGTCACCTCGACCAGGTGAGTGGATGACGTTGGACTCGGCTGTTCCTCGGACCAGGAGGCGCGGCGGCGACCAGGATGGAGGGCGAGCTGTCCCACGAAGGTGTCTGCTGTCGATGATGCTGGGCCCAGGAATGGGCAGCAGGTCTTGGCAGTGACAAACCCACGCGGTGGAGTCAAGATGGCGTCGGGAGTGGACCAGGAGGGTCCGAGGTACTCCTCTGTTGAAGGGGAGCAAGAGCCAGTCTGGAGCAACCAGACCAGTGATGAAAGTCTGTCGTGGTGCGTCGTGAAGAGGGCCACAAGCCGGGCGGCGAGTGGTCGGACAACGCGGTGAGCAGCAAGGAGCAGAAGGGCCCCCACGCAGATCTCGTGGATGCTGGGGAGGCAGACTTCGGTGCTGGAGCCGCTCAGGGTTAGGGCTTCTCAAACCCTAGGTGCACTCACTCGAGGGTCCCTCGGTGGGCGTGCTAGATAAGCGTCGTGCAGGTTCTGAAGATGGCCGGTCCCGCAGGTCTCGTCACACCTACGAATCTCAGCTGGGCTGACGATGTAGGTAGAGGTCAGAGATGGCAGGGAACCCGGGTCTCGTCGAGCTGGGCAGTCTTGATCCGTGAGAGAGACGTACAGCAAACCGCAAGCGCTTAGGTGGTGCCTGCTGGTGCAGGGTGGCTACTCCTTAGCCACAAGGGAGAGTCTTCAGAAATAGTCAAGAGTTCCTTTCGTGGAAAGTGGTTCAAGATTCAGAATTATCCAATTTGGGAAGGGGACCCGCTCCCACCTTTATTCTAGGAAAAAGGGGCTGGCCCGTGACTAGGTCCTACCTATGGGTGGGCCCAGGAGGGGGGTGGTTACACCCCTATCCTTTGTCCGGCTTCGCCCCAGCTCAGGGGCTGGTGTGCCCCCGAAACTGGTTTGAGCCGGGCTATGCACAGTGAGCACCGGGGTGCCACTTGCAATCACCTTCCTTTCAGCCCTGCCTACCTGGGATACACAAACCCTGTCTGGGCTGGTGCTAACACCGCCCTCGACAGGAAACCCTTTGTCCAAGCTCCGCTCGCTGGAAGGTCTCCCAGCCGCAGGAGGTCAGACTTGTGTCTGGTGGCAGCATCCATTTTGTGATGCTGAGGCTTGAGTCAACTTTAACCGGGGTTCAAGGTTACTTCCATGTCGTGTCCCTCTAGAAGGGTGGAATGCTAACCCCGTCGCCAGAACTGGCGAGGGGTTCGTATTCCAATTCGTATGACACCTTACTCGACATGTTTGGGTGATGCGATGCCAAAGTTAGCAAATAACCGCGAGGATTATAATGCACTTTAAGGTAGTTGGCCCGCGTCACCATGGAACGGCTATTAGGATTTGGTTCTGCAAGCCGTCGACGGGCCCAGCTCGCGCCAGAGCACCATCTCACATGATTCCCAGCACTCTGCCTTCAGGATTGATAAGGCCTGCCATAGGAGTGACTGACAGGAATCCATGTGTCCATTTTAGGGTTAGGTATAGGAATACTACACCTACAGCAACGGGTGATTACACAACCTTGCCCCAGCTGTCGTGCAGCCAGTTGTGTCAGATTTGGGCTGCCATCCAGGGGTGGCATAATACATGCTGCAGCCCCTGGTAGGCCCTGGGTACACCGATGCCCTGGATACCTGTGGTATGCTGATACAGGGACTGATAAGGCGGCCCAGTTCCAATTAGTGGATGCACCTAATGTACATGTGTGTTAATTTCGAGAGAGAACAGCTAGGCTGTGGGTCTGATTGGCAGGCCCACAGCCGGGGAAAGTCGTAAACCAATGAAGCAAAAAGCAAAAAATCTGGGTGATCATAGGATTGCAGACCCTACTCTCCTACATGACCCCCCCCAAAACTTTGGGACAATAAGCTAACCTTGACCAGGTGAGTCTTCTTGCTCTAAGTGGAAATACCTGGAGAGCCCATCTGCATTGCCATGATCAGTGCCAGGTCTATGCTCCACTGTGAAGTCCATCCCCTGTAGGGAAATGGACCACCTAAGTAGTTTGGGGTTTTCACCCTTCATTTGATTTAGCCACAAGAGGGGCTTATGGTCGGTCTGAATCTTGAAGTGAGTGCCGAACAAGTATGGCCTCAACTTCTTCAGGGCCCAAACCACAGCAAAGGCCTCCCTCTCAATAGCTGACCAATTCTTCTCTCTGGGGGTCAGCCTGCTGCTAATAAAAGCTATGGGCTGGTCATGACCATCAAAATTCAGCTGAGATAGAACAGCTCCCACACCCAACTCCGAAGCGTCTGTTTGGACAATGAATGTTTTGGAGTAGTCTGGACTCTTTAGGATAGGCGCTGTGCACATGGCCTGCTTTAGGTCATCGAATGCCTTTTGACAGCTTGCTGTCCACTGAATTTTTTTTGGCATCTTTTTACTTGTCAGATCGTTTAGCGGGGTCACAATGGATCCATAATTTCTGACAAATTTCCGGTAATAACCAGTCAGGCCCAAGAAAGCTCGAACCTGAGTCTGGGTGGTTGGAGGAGCCCAGTCCTGTATGGCCTGTATTTTGCTCTCCAATGGCTGAACCTGGCCTCCACCTACAAGGTGGCCCAGGTATACAACCTGTGTCTGCCCTATCTGGCACTTGGTGGCCTTGATAGTGAGGCCTGCCTTCTGCAGGGCCTCCAACACTTTCCTCAGGTGGACCAGGTGATCCTCCCAGGTGGAGCTAAAGACAGCGATATCGTCCAGATACGCCGCACAGAAGCCGTCCAACCCAGTGAGAACTCGATTCACCAGCCTTTGGAAGGTGGCAGGTGCATTTTTCAAACCAAAGGGCATTACCACGAACTGATAATGCCCACCCGGGGTAGAAAATGCTGTTTTGGGCTTGGCCTCCTCAGCTAACCTGATTTGCCAATACCCAGCTGTCAGGTCAAATGTACTTAAGTAGTTGGCCGAAGCCAACCGGTCTATAAGTTCATCTGCTCTTGGTATCGGGTGGGCGTCAGTCTTAGTGACTGCATTGAGGCCTCTGTAGTCCACGCAAAACCTCATCTCTTTCCTACCGCCCTGGGTGTGAGGTTTTGGCACGAGAACTACTGGACTAGCCCAGGGGCTGTCCGAGGGCTCAATGACTCCCAGCTCCAACATTTTCTGCACCTCTGTCTTGATGCAGTCTCTGACATGATCAGGCTGTCAATAGATTTTACTCTTTACGGGCAGACTGTCCCCAGTGTCGACCTCATGGGTACACCAATTGGTCTGACTGGGTGTCAGCGAGAACATATGTCGGAAGGATTGAAGAACCTGTTTACAATCCTGTTGTTGATGTCCAGAGAGGCTGCCACAAAAGACAACACCATCTACTGATCCATCGTCAGGGTTCTGAGAGAGCAGGTCTGGGAGAGGGTCACTCTTCTCCTCCTGTCCCTCATCTGTGGCCATGAGCAAGCCCATGCCCTCCCTGTCGACATATGCCTTGAGCCTGTTTACATGGAGCACCCGGTGGGGGCTCCGGGGAGTTCCCAGGTCTACCAAGTAGGTGACCTCTCCCTTTTGCTCAATGATCGTGTGGGGCCCAGACCATTTGTCTTTGAGTGCTGCTGGGGCCACTGGCTCCAGCACCCACACCTTCTGTCCAGGCTGATACACAGTCAGGACAGCCTTTTGGTCGTGCCAAGCTTTTTGTAATTCTTGGCTCGCCTCAAGGTTTTTAGATGCCTTTTCCATGTACTCAGCCATCCGCGAGCGGAGACCGAGCACATAGTCCACAATGTTTGATGCCGGCTTTTTGAGAGGTCTCTCCCATCCTTCCTTTACCAAACAAAGGGGTCCCCTTACAGGATGTCCGAACAGAAGTTCAAAAGGGCTGTAGCCAACCCCCTTCTGCGGGACCTCTCTGTAGGCGAACAAGAGGCAGGGTATCAGGACATCCCATCTCCGCCGAAGCTTTTCAGGTAGTCCATGAATCATCCCTTTTAGGGTCCTGTTGAATCTCTCAACAAGCCCATTGCATTGTGGGTGATAGGGTGTGGTGAATTTGTAGTTGACACCACACTCCTTCCACATAGCAGTCAGATATCCCGACATGAAGTTTGCACCTCTGTCAGAGACAACCTCCTTAGGGAAGCCCACTCTGGAGAACACTCCAACTAGGGCTCGTGCCACAACAGGTGCTGTAGTGGTCCTAAGGGGAATAGCTTCAGGATACCTGGTGGCGTGGTCCACCACCACCAGTATAAACTTGTGCCCTGATGCTGTCTGGGGTTCCATTGGTCCGACAATGTCGATCCCCACCCGTTCAAAGGGTACCCCCACCACCGGCAGTGGTATGAGGGGGGCCTTTGTCGTGCCACCTGACTTACCACTGGCTTGGCAAGTGACACAGGAGCGGCAAAACTCCTTCGTATCTTCGGACATGTGGGGCCAGTGAAAGTGTGGAACAATTCTGTCCCAAGTCTTATTCTGGCCTAAGTGACCTGCAAGGGGAATCTCGTGGGCCAAGGTAAGGAGGAAACCTCTCAGAGACAAGGGGACGACCAGCCTCCTGGTCGCGCCAGGCTTGGGGTCTCTTGCCTCGGAGTACAGGAGTCCATCGTCCCAGTACACCTTGTGGGTACCTGTGGCGTTCCCTGCAGCCTCAGCAGCAGCCTGCTGTCTGAGGGGTTCAAGTGAGGGGCAGTCTAACTGTGCCTTCCCCAGGTCTTCCCTAGAGGGTCCTCCTGAGCCCAGAAACTCAACCTGACCAGGTTCAAGCTCTTGTGGCTCAGTTTCCCTCAGTTCCTTAAGGTCAGCCTCCTCAGAGACTTGATCCACGACCTGGGGCAAGGAGGAAGGCGAGGCCTTACCCTTACTGCTCCTTTTCTTGGATGGTGTCTGGTCCGTTCTTCCAGGATCCAGCACCTGTTCAGTGGGGCATCTTTTGGCCTGTGACCTGGTCACAGCAAGGACATGTGCTGGCAAGCCTAACATTTCCATGTGAGTCCTCTGCTCCACTTCTGACCATTGTGACGTTTCCAAATCATTGCCCAACAGACATTCTACGGGGAGGTCTGAACTAACCACAACTTTCTTCGGGCCACTTACCCCTCCCCAGGAGAAATCAACAACTGCCATACTGTGATTGGTAGTGACATTGCTGGCATTGGTCACTAGGTAATCGGTACCTAGCATGATCTGTCCAGGGTCCACAAAGTTAGGCGTCACCATGGTGACACTGGCACAAGTGTCCCTGTAGGCCTGAGCCACTTTTCCATTGATCAAAGGCGTCTGCCTGTATTTGCCCAAAGTATTGGGACTGGCATCAGGGGGACATATCCATATCCCCTGTACAGACAAGGACGGCCTGAGTGAGTGTGCGAACTAAGTCGTCACTCCCCTCAGTTCCCAAGGTTAACCCAACTAATGCCTTGGGAGGCGCACTACCACTGCTGACTGTACTAGGGGGTGCAGGTGCCTTAGGGGCTGCAGTGGCAGGAGTTTGCCCTCCTTTCTTGGTGCACTCACTAAACCAGTGAGTCTTACTTTTACAGTATTGGCACCACCTTTTTGACTGGCCTTCTGGAGTCTTCTTTTTCTGCTGTGAAGCCTGACCCCCACCCTCTTTGGTTTGTTGGGGTCCTGTCGAAGACTTCTGGTCATTTTGTTCGTTCTTGTTACTACCCTTTTGGTCTGCTTTCTTCTGGCCACCCTGGTTCTGAGTCTGGTTCTGCTTGACCCTTGTTCTGACCCATCTGTCTGCCTTCTTTCCCAATTCTTGGGGAGAGGTCAGCTCCGAGTCGACAAGGTGCTGATGCAACAATTGGTTCTGACAGTTGTTTAAAATCTGTTCTCTCATGATAAGATTGTACAATCCTGTGTAATCAGTAACCTTGCTACCCTGCAACCAACCTTCTAAGGCCTTAGTGGCACAATCGACAAAGTCAGCCCAATCCTGAGACTGAATTTTCTGGGTGTCCCTGAACAGCACCCGGTACTGCTCGGTGGTTAAGCCGAACCCATCAATCAGTGTATTCTTCAGGACTTGGTAGTTGTTAGCATCCTCAGCTCTCGTAGTGAGGAGCTTGTCTCGTCCTTTACCTTCAAAGGAGAGCCACAGTATAGCTGCTCACTGACTTGGGGGGACGCACTGGACAGTGCAAGCCCTCTCCAAGGCAGTTATCCACTTGTGGATGTCGTCCCCTTGCTTAAAGGGGGGCACTATTTTACTCAGGTGTCTAGTGTCTATACCCCTGTCTTTCTCTCTAATGAGAATGCTGCCACCAGTGGGATCTAACCCACTCAATTTCTGTTCTCGGGCCAAGGCAAGTCTTTCTTTGGCGAGGGCAAGTTCCTCCCGCTCGATCCTCAGATTGACTTCCCTCATCTTCGCTTCGTGCTCCCTTCTCTGAGGGGACGTCATCCCTCTCTGAGAAGATGCCTGAGAAACATGTGTTCGAACAGATCTGTTAGAGCCTCTCGAGAGAGACCTAACTCGTCCGTTCCCAAGGTTAAGCCTGCTTAAGCGTGGGCCCGGGGCTCCCCCAGTTCCATTCTCATGCCTGCTTAAGTTGGTCCTTGTAAGCCTACTGACTACTACGGGACCTCCGTCTGCCTCGTCTCCTGCTAACTCTTCTTCCTCTTCCTCCTCACCATGGAGGTCGAGGTCAGGGTCACCAAGGGTTCCCTCTAAGGGAGGCATGTTCCCATCAGCATTAGGGGGGCCTGTGTTAGAGGACCTCCTAGCATCGTAAGTCTCTAAGAGACCTATCAGAAATGCGATGGTAGGGTTAGAACCCTGGTTTAGCTTCCTGGAGGCACACAGCTGTCTCATCTCCGTGAAGCTAAGAGCTGCATATCGTGACACGACCTGTGGAGGGTCAATGACCACTAAGGGAGTCTCTGCAGACTCTCCGTGGACCGACATGCTTTCTAGTGAGGTGTAAGTGATGCACCTACCTACACTATGTGTTTCTCTACTGATCCCTTGCTAAGAGTTATAGTCAGGGTGTGCTAGTCCCTGTTTCACTATAACAGCTGGTTCAGTAGAACTCAGAGTATTCTAAGTTAAGTTATATGTACCTGGGTACTTATGTGATCTTTCAACTCGATATTGTTAGGATACGTGTGTGGTAAAACAACAGCAAGCTCAAATCCCACCGCTGCCACCAATGTGAGAAGTTGGCCTGATATGTAGTGCTCACTATTCTAGTGATCACTGTGTATCATTCCAAACGACCCTTATTGATGATTGGTTGTAAGTCAACCTTATAGACCAGCTATCCTAGTAGCGTGGACAAGAGCAGTCTTCAGGCTAAACTCTAGAGGGCGTGTTAAGCCAGCTGTTTGCCATCACATATACCCCTTGAGCACCAAGTGAAAGGACACCACACAAGTTGTTATGAAAATAAAGGATATTTATTTATAACACGACTACCCTGGCTCTTTATGAGTCAGGGAGCTAAGCACACTACAAAACTCTTAGGAAAATACTTCTGGTTGCACAATTTACACAAATGCCCGAAGGGCATGAAACCATTTACACTGCAAGTGGAATGGGAGAGGTTAGAAAGTTTAAAGTTACTGATTCCGGAGGAATCCGATCAGTGGGACTGAACGAAAAAGGAACTGGACACTTGTAGAGTGAACCTACGGTGGAGCACCGAGATGCTCGAGTTACCTAGCCCAGAGGCTGCGGCTGCGCGGGGTTCAGCAAGATGTCGGGAGTCCTCGTTGTAGTCTCAGGAGCCTGAAAGAAGAAGTTGCTGGCAGGCGACCAGTGTTGATGTTCAGAGAGATCCAAGCCTGGATCGGTGATGAAGAAATCCTGAAAGCAGAGGGGACTCAGTTCTCAACCGCTAGCCAGTGATCGTGTGGGTACCAGGAAGGTACCGGCTGTAGTCACCTCGACCAGGTGAGTGGATGACGTTGGACTCGGCTGTTCCTCGGACCAGGAGGCGCGGCGGCGACCAGGATGGAGGGCGAGCTGTCCCACGAAGGTGTCTGCTGTCGATGATGCTGGGCCCAGGAATGGGCAGCAGGTCTATGCAGTGGCAAACCCACGCGGTGGAGTCAAGATGGCGTCGGGAGTGGACCAGGAGGGTCCGAGGTACTCCTCTGTTGAAGGGGAGCAAGAGCCAGTCTGGAGCAACCAGACCAGTGATGAAAGTCTGTCGTGGTGCGTCGTGAAGAGGGCCACAAGCCGGGCGGCGAGTGGTCGGACAACGCGGTGAGCAGCAAGGAGCAGAAGGGCCCCCACGCAGATCTCGTGGATGCTGGGGAGGCAGACTTCGGTGCTGGAGCCGCTCAGGGTTAGGGCTTCTCAAACCCTAGGTGCACTCACTCGAGGGTCCCTCGGTGGGCGTGCTAGATAAGCGTCGTGCAGGTTCTGAAGATGGCCGGTCCCGCAGGTCTCGTCACACCTACGAATCTCAGCTGGGCTGACGATGTAGGTAGAGGTCAGAGATGGCAGGGAACCCGGGTCTCGTCGAGCTGGGCAGTCTTGATCCGTGGGAGAGACGTACAGCAAACCGCAAGCGCTTAGGTGGTGCCTGCTGGTGCAGGGTGGCTACTCCTTAGCCACAAGGGAGAGTCTTCAGAAATAGTCAAGAGTTCCTTTCGTGGAAAGTGGTTCAAGATTCAGAATTATCCAATTTGGGAAGGGGACCCGCTCCCACCTTTATTCTAGGAAAAAGGGGCTGGCCCGTGACTAGGTCCTACCTATGGGTGGGCCCAGGAGGGGGGTGGTTACACCCCTATCCTTTGTCCGGCTTCACCCCAGCTCAGGGGCTGGTGTGCCCCCGAAACTGGTTTGAGCCGGGCTATACACAGTGAGCACCGGGGTGCCACTTGCAATCACCTTCCTTTCAGCCCTGCCTACCTGGGATACACAAACCCTGTCTGGGATGGTGCTAACACCGCCCTCGACAGGAAACCCTTTGTCCAAGCTCCCCTCGCTGGAAGGTCTCCCAGCCGCAGGAGGTCAGACTTGTGTCTGGTGGCAGCATCCATTTTGTGATGCTGAGGCTTGAGTCAACTTTAACCGGGGTTCAAGGTTACTTCCATGTCGTGTCCCTCTAGAAGGGTGGAATGCTAACCCCGTCACGAGAACTGGCGAGGGGTTCGTATTCCAATTCGTATGACACCTTACTCGACATGTTTGGGTGATGCGATGCCAAAGATAGCAAATAACCGCGAGGATTATAATGCACTTTAAGGTAGTTGGCCCGCGTCACCATGGAACGGCTATTAGGATTTGGTTCCGCAAGCCGTCGACGGGCCCAGCTCGCGCCAGAGCACCATCTCACATGATTCCCAGCACTCTGCCTTCAGGATTGATAAGGCCTGCCATAGGAGAGACTGACAGGAATCCATGTGTCCATTTTAGGGTTAGGTATAGGAATACTACACCTACAGCAACGGGTGATTACACCACCTTGCCCCAGCTGTCGTGCAGCCAGTTGTGTCAGATTTGGGCGGCCATCCAGGGGTGGCATAATACATGCTGCAGCCCCTGGTAGGCCCTGGGTACACCGATGCCCTGGATACCTGTGGTATGCTGATACAGGGACTGATAAGGCGGCCCAGTTCCAATTAGTGGATGCACCTAATGTACATGTGTGTTAATTTCGAGAGAGAACAGCTAGGCTGTGGGTCTGATTGGCAGGCCCACAGCCGGGGAAAGTCGTAAACCAATGAAGCAAAAAGCAAAAAATCTGGGTGATCATAGGATTGCAGACCCTACTCTCCTACAGGCCCATCATCTCGAGGTGAGCCCTTCATTCCACTTGTCCCCACGGGGAGTTCTCCAGGTCGTTGCCCAGGAGGCAGTCCACGGGCTGGGAGGTTCGGACCGCTACTTTTAACTTGCCGGTGACTCCCCTCCATTCGAAGGGGACTAGGGCCATTCGGCAGAGGCTCTCGGAATTGTCTGATGATATGACGGGGCAAAAGGCGTCAGGCAGGATCTGATCCTCGGAAATCAGGTGGCAATGGACCGCCGTGACACTCGCCCCCGTGTCCCGGAGCCCCTCGATGCGGTGACCGTTGACCATTACCTGCTGTCGGTACTTCTTTGTGTTGGCGGGCATGGGCGTTCCGGGGACCATCTCCCGGTCCCCTAGGGAGACCAAGGCCATGGCGGCTGGTTCCCATTCTTCGGAGTCTTCCACCTCTTCTCCCAGGGCTACAGAGGCCATCTGTCGAGCCGGCGGGGTTGTGGTGGCGGTCCGCTGGTACAGGGGACACTGAGGGTCACTGGCATAGTGTCCGGTCTGCTGGCAGCGGAAACAGGTGATCCTCACTCGGGGCCCCGGCCTCCCGGGTGGCCCTGTGCTGGCCGGAGGTGGAGCGGGAAAAGGTGGAGATTGTCGTCTGGGAGGGCTGAGTGGGGATCCCCCCGGGAGCTCCCTTGGCCGGCCTTGGTTCCCCCCGCCCCTCTGGCGGGGGGGTCCCTGACTGTGGCGACCGTAGTCTCCCACGGGCCCCCGGGAGGTCCGGGTGTTCACCCACCGGTCAGCCTCGACGGCCAGTGTTGGAAAGGCGTTCGCCGGAGGGGGGTTCGATGCACGTCTTGCCCACCCCTTTGACCCACCTCTCCCAAGTAGGCCGAACCAGGCGCGCACACCCTGAGCTTACACTATGAACAGAGTGACACCACACGTATTCTTTGTAGGACGATAGGTTCTTTTATCGAAGGTTTCAAGGGATCTTTATGATCCAAAGCGTGAGGAGTACATCAGCGGCACAAGAGTCTACAAATCGGTGGTAGGGGAATGGGGGTAGCGGGACAGTCTTTGGTGGTAGTGTCTCTGCAAAGTACCCTGCGGATAGCTCACAATCCTCGAGCTGGAGGGTGTTGTTTCTCTGGGCGATCTCTTGCCAATTTGTCCTCGAGGGGAGAGCTGCGAGTCACTCAGCAGGCACAGGTAGTCGGAGTTCGGGAGCCGCGATCTTATCAGCAGGGCTCAGATGGTTCAATGGCTGGGGTCCGCGAGTCACTCAGCAGGCCCAGGTGGTTCAGAGTTCGGGAGCCGCGACCTCGTCAGCAGGGCTCAGATGGTTCAATGGCTGGGGGCCGCGAGTCACTCAGCAGGCCCAGGTGGTTCGGTGTTCGGGAGCCGCGACAGCGTCAGCAGGCTTCGATGGTTCCAGGTCTTCTCTGCCATTCGTTCCTCCGGCACCCCTTATTATACTCCTCCTGCCCTTTGAAGTCCGGAGTCCTCGCAGAGAGGGGCCTTGGGAGACTGCGGGGGTTCGGCGGGATTTCCTGCCGCTCGTTTCTTTGGTCTTTTCAGGTGGGTCTGGGAGGGACCCCAGACGCTCGGCAGGCGAGGCACCTGCTCCCCAGGGGCCTGGTGGCCGATCGAGTCCTCCCGGGGGAAGGCGACCCGAGGTGTGACTGGGCTGGCGCCTCTGGGTCTGGCTCGGGGGTTCCCGCTCCCTCGGTCGGACATGCGTGATAGGGTGTCAAGTCTGTCGGGGGCTCTGGCCGGCCCTTGGGTCTGTGTGGCTGGGGCGGCCGGAGTCGGAGATGCCGTGTCTTGGGGGTGGTTGCAGGTTGGCTGAATGATCGGGAGGGCAGACGCCGTGAGGCCGGTCTCACACGCGTCCCCCCCAGCTGAAAGGCGTGGAGAACTACCCATCCACTGGGGGGTTCTCCTCGCCGAAGCGGAAGAACCGGGACAGGCCGTCGGCGTTGGCATGATCCGTTCCGGGGCGATGCTCGACAGTGAAGTCCATCCCTTGGAGGGAGATGGACCATCGTAATAGCTTGGGGTTCTCTCCCCTCATCTGCATCAGCCACCGCAAGGGCCGGTGGTCCGTCTGCACTCGGAAGTGGGTTCCGAACAAGTAGGGCCGTAGTTTCTTGAGGGCCCAGACTACGGGGAAGGTCTCTTGTTCTATGGTACTCCAACGCTGTTCGCGAGGCAGCAGCCTTCGGCTGATGAAGGCTATGGGCTGATCTATGCCTTTGTCGTTGAACTGCGAGAGGACGGCTCCGATGCCGTGTTCGGATGCGTCGGTCTGGACCACAAACTCTTGGGAGTAGTCGGGGGCCTTGAGTACTGGTGCGGTGCACATGGCGGTTTTCAAGGAGTCGAACGCCTGTTGGCACGGGGGGGTCCACTGCACCTTCTTCGGGAGTTTTTTGGAGGTCAACTCCGTGAGAGGCCCTGCGAGGCTACCATAGTTTTTAATGAACCTCCGGTAGTATCCTGTGAGGCCCAGGAAGGCCCGGACTTCCGTCTGAGTGGTGGGGGGCTCCCAGGACTTGATGGCGTCGATCTTTGGTTGGAGGGGGGCGACCTGCCCGCTGCCCACCTGAGGCCCCAGGTAGACCATGGAGCCTTGCCCGAGCTGGCATTTTCTGGCCTTCACTGTTATGCTGGCTTGGCGCAGGGCCAGCAGTACTTGCCGGAGGTGCTGGAGATGCTCGTGCCATTGAGAGCTGAATACGGCTATGTCGTCAAGGTACGCTGCGCCGAACTCCTCGAGTCCGGCCAGGACCTTGTTTACCAACCGCTGGAAAGTGGCCGGGGCATTTTTCATCCCGAACGGCATGACCCTGAAGCGGTAGTGTCCATCGGGTGTGGAGAAGGCGGAGCGTTCTTTTGCTCCCTCCGTGAGCGCAATCTGCCAGTAACCGCAGGTCAGGTCGAAGGTGCTGAGGAAACGAGCGGCCCCAAGGCGGTCGATGAGCTCGTCGGCGCGGGGGATAGGATGAGCGTCCGCTCGGGTGACCGCATTGAGCCCCCGGTAGTCCACACAGAATCTTAGTTCGGGGGCGACCCCAGGGGCGGCCGCTTTCGGGACCAGGACTACCGGGCTGGCCCAGGGGCTATCGGAGGGTTCGATCACTCCAAGGGTTAACATCTTCTGTACTTCGGTCTTGATGCAGGTACGGACCCGGTCAGGCACCCGGTAGGCTCGGTGTCTCACAGGTGGGCTGTCGCCGGTGTCCACGTCGTGGACACACCAGTCGGTGACTCTTGGGATGAGGGAGAAGAGGTCTGCGAATTGTCTGAGCAGCTGGCGACAGTCGTCGGACTGTTGGGGAGTGAGGGTGGTCGACAGTTTCACTCCCTCCATGGAACCATCCAGTTCTTTAGCGCACAGGGGGTCGGGCAGGGGTTCCGTGTCTTCTTCCGCCCCATCATCGGTGGCCAGTAGCAAACTCAACTCTGTTCTCACAAAGTGGGGCTTGAGACGGTTCACGTGGAGAACCCGGAGGGGGTTCCGTGGGGACTGTACATCGATCAGGTACGTGACCTGACTCTTTCGCTCGATCACCTTGAAGGGGCCAGTCCATTTGTCCTGTAGGGCGCAGGGTTTCACCGGGGCCATGACCCAAACCTGCTGGCCCGGCTGGAACTCGACCAGAGTTGCGTTCTGGTCATACCAGCGCTTCATTTCTTCGTGGCTGGCCTCGAGGTTAGCCTCTGCCAGTTCTCGGAACTTCCGGGTCTGGTTGCGGAGCGCCAGGATGTAGCGGAACACATCAGGAGGGGTCCCCCGGGGGCTTGTCTCCCAGCCCTCCTTGACCAGGCTCAGGGGCCCCCGGACGGGGTGTCCGTATAGTAGTTTGAATGGGCTGAACCCCAGGGACTTTTGGGGAACTTCCCGGTACGCGAACAGGAGGCAAGGGAGGAGGACGTCCCATCTTCGGCGTAGGGGCTCATCGAGGCCCAGGATCATCCCCTTCAGGTTTCGGTTGAAGCGTTCCACCAGGCCGTTGCCCTGGGGGTGGTAGGGGGTCGTGAACTTATATGTTACTCCGCACTGCTGCCACAGGGACTTCATGTAGCGGGATATGAAGTTAGTGCCGCGATCACTCACAACCTCGCGAGGGAATCCGACACGGGAGAAGATCCCCATGAGAGCCCGGCCCACCACGGGAGCCGTCACGGTGCGGAGGGGAATGGCCTCGGGGTAGCGGGTGGCATGGTCCACCAGGACGAGGATGAATCTGTGGCCCTGGGCGGTCTTCGGATCCAGGGGTCCCACGATGTCGATGCCGACCCGCTAAAATGGGGTACTCACAACGGGAAAGGGTTGTAATGGAGCCTTGCGCTTTCCGCCACTTTTCCCACTGCCCTGGCACGTGAGGCAGGATTTACAGTGGACTTCTACATTTGCTCGCATCTTGGGCCAATAGAAGTGGGTAACTAATCGCTGATATGTCTTGTCTTGGCCTAAGTGTCCTGCCAAGGGTACATCGTGGGCCAGGCCCAGGAGGAGGCTTCGGAAGCGCAGGGGTACTACCAGTACTCGGGCTGCGCCTAGCTCGGCTGACTTTTGTTCACTGTATAGGAGGCCATTGTCCCAATAGACCCAGTGGGTTCCGGTCCGGTCACCGGCGGTCTGGGCTTCTGCTTGTTGTCGGAGTCCCACGAGGGAAGGGCAGGTGGCCTGTTCCTGGCAGAACTCTTCACGGGAGGGACCTCCCTCACAGCGCCACTGGGCCATCTCGGGCAGTTCTCCGAACTCCGTCAGCGTCTCAGGGGCGGAAGGTTCCGGCCCTTCTCCTGGGTTAGTGTCTTCTTCTCCTTCCGAAGGAGGGTTGTCCGTTTCTGGCAGGGTGCCCCGGTTCTCGGGGTCAGTGTTCGGTGGGAGGGCCTCACCGCCCTCGGAGAGGGGCAATCGCGCGGTCATGGAGCGCGTGGTGGCGCAGACCCATTCGGGTAGGCCCATCATCTCGAGATGGGCTCTTCGTTCCACTTGCCCCCACGGGGAACTCTCAAGGTCGTTGCCCAGGAGGCAATCTACGGGCTGTGACGTTCGGACGGCTACCTTCAATACTCCGGAGACTCCTCCCCACTCGAAGAGCACCAGAGCCATCTGGCAGAGGCTCTCGGAATTGTCGGAGGATATGACCGGGCAGAGGGCATCGGGTAGGATCTGGTCTTCCGAGATTAGGTTGCGGTGGACCGCGGTGACACTTGCCCCGGTATCGCGGAGGCCCTCGACACGGTGGCCGTTGATGGTCACCTGCTGTCGGTACTTCTTCGTGTTGGCGGGCAAGGGTGTCCCGGGGACCATCTCTCGATCACCAAGGGAGACCAGGGCCATGGCAGCTGGTTCCCACTCTTCGGAGTCCTCGATCTCTTCCCCTAGGGCCACGGAGGCCATCTGCCGGGCCGGGGGGTTGGTCGTTGTGGTTCGTTGATACTGAGGACACTGGGGGTCATTGGCGTAGTGTCCGGGCTGTTGGCAGCGGAAGCAGGTGATCCTGGTTCGTGGCCCTAGCCGCCCCGGGGCTCCGGTGCTGGCTGGGGGCGGAGCTGGACCTGCCGCTGGTGGGCTGCTGGGAGGGCTGTGCGGGGGCCCCCCTGGGAAGTCTCTCGGTCGGCCGTGGTTTCCTCCGCCCCTCTGGCGGGGGGGTCCTTGACTGTGGCGACCGTAGTCTCCCACGGGGCCTCGGGTGGCCCGGGTGTTCACCCAACGGTCAGCCTCAGCGGCCAGCTTCCGAGGGTCGGTGAGTTTACTGTCCAGGAGATGTTGGCGCAGTTCTACAAAGCAATTGGCCGCTAAATGTTCCCAGGCGATCAGATCAAACAGCTCTTCGAAGGTGGAGACCTTGCTGCCCTTGATCCACCCGTCCAAGGCCCGGCTGTAAAAGTTCACGTATTCTACCCATGTGGTGCCCGGTATCTTTTTGCAATCTCGGAACCGTTGCCGGTACATCTCGGGAGTGAGTCCATACCGGCCCACGAGGGCTTCTTTCATGTGGCTGTAGGAGTTCATGACCGTGGAGGGCAGATCCAGCAGGGTATCTCTTCATTCGCTTAAGAACCGGCCCCATAGCCCAGCCCCCCAATCCTTCTGCGGGACTCGGTGAGAGGTCATGGCGACTTCGTAGGCCTTAAACCACTGCTGGATATCATCGTTCTTATAATACTCCTTTACTACATCCTTGGGGATGTGGACTTTGGCTTCCACGGTGGAAGCGGATGGTAGATTCCCGGAAGGTCGTGACTCTTCGCTTTTAGCCCTCAACTCGATCTCTTTCAGGCTGCGTTCATGTTCCAGCTGGAGTTTCTTTTCGTCGTGCTCTCTTTAGCGTCTCTTTTCCTCGAGTTCCCCTTGTAGCCGTAACTGCTCGGCGGCTAGCTTTTTCTCGGCCAGTTTTAGTTCTCCCTCAATTTTCAGCTTGGCCAGTTCAAGTTCGTGGTTGCGGCCTCTCTCTCGGTCTGCTAGTTCCTCGGGGGACAGGTTCCCCTCTGGCCCGCTGTTTCTCACCGGGATGCTTTGTGGTTCATGGGCGGAGTCTCCTTCCGTTTGGGCCGGGGGCGCCCCCGTCTCGACCCAGGTCTTCAATACTTTTTGGAAGTCTTCCTTTGTGCTTAATCCGGTGGTAGCGATTCCAAGGTCTTTGCAAAATTGTTTTAATTCTCTATGCGTATAATAGTCCAATTGATCCTTTCGGAACGTCGAGCTCATTTCGGTACCTGCGGCACCCAGGGAGGTTTCTCCTTCCATCTCTGTTTGGTAGTGCGTCAGTCGTTCACTGCACGCTCTCTTCTGGTGTCGGCTCGGATCCCGTCGTCTGCCACCAAATGTTGGAAAGGCGTTCGCCGGAGGGGGGTTCGATGCACGTCTTGCCCACCCCTTTGACCCACCTCTCCCAAGTAGGCCGAACCAGGCGCGCACACCCTGAGCTTACACTACGAACAGAGTGACACCACACGTATTCTTTGTAGGACGATAGGTTCTTTTATCGAAGGTTTCAAGGGATCTTTATGATCCAAAGCGTGAGGAGTACATCAGCGGCACAAGAGTCTACAAATCGGTGGTAGGGGAATGGGGGTAGCGGGACAGTCTTTGGTGGTAGTGTCTCTGCAAAGTACCCTGCGGATAGCTCACAATCCTCGAGCTGGAGGGTGTTGTTTCTCTGGGCGATCTCTTGCCAATTTGTCCTCGAGGGGAGAGCCGCGAGTCACTCAGCAGGCACAGGTAGTCGGAGTTCGGGAGCTGCGATCTTATCAGCAGTGCTCAGATGGTTCAATGGCTGGGGGCCGCGAGTCACTCAGCAGGCCCAGGTGGTTCAGAGTTCGGGAGCCGCGACCTCGTCAGCAGGGCTCAGATGGTTCAATGGCTGGGGGCCGTGAGTCACTCAGCAGGCCCAGGTGGTTCGGTGTTCGGGAGCCGCGACAGCGTCAGCAGGCTTCGATGGTTCCAGGTCTTCTCTGCCATTCGTTCCTCCGGCACCCCTTATTATACTCCTCCTGCCCTTTGAAGTCCGGAGTCCTCGCAGAGAGGGGCCTTGGGAGACTGCGGGGGTTCGGCGGGATTTCCTGCCGCTCGTTTCTTTGGTCTTTTCAGGTGGGTCTGGGAGGGACCCCAGACGCTCGGCAGGCGAGGCGCCTGCTCCCCAGGGGCCTGGTGGCCGATCGAGTCCTCCCGGGGGAAGGCGACCCGAGGTGTGACTGGGCTGGCGCCTCTGGGTCTGGCTCGGGGGTTCCCGCTCCCTCGGTCGGACATGCGTGATAGGGTGTCGAGTCTGTCGGGGGCTCTGGCCGGCCCTTGGGTCTGTGTGGCTGGGGCGGCCGGAGTCGGAGATGCCGTGTCTTGGGGGTGGTTGCAGGTTGGCTGAATGATCGGAAGGGCAGACGCCGTGAGGCCGGTCTCACAGCCAGTTTCCGAGGGTCTGTGAGTTTGCTATCCAGGAGGTGCTGGCGCAGCTCTACGAAGCAATTAGCGGCCAAGTGTTCCCATGCGATTAGGTCGAACAGCTCCTCAAAGGTGGAGACCTTGCTGTCCTTGATCCATCCGTCCAAGGCCCGGCTGTAAAAGTTCACGTACTCCACCCAGGTGGTACCGGGTATCTTTTTGCAGTCTCTAAACCGTTGCCGGTACATTTCAGGGGTGAGCCCATATCTGGCTACCAGGGCCTCTTTCATGTGACTATAGGAGTTCATTACCGTGGAGGGCAGGTCCAGCAGGGTATCTCTCCCCTCACTCAGGAACCGGCCCCACAGCCCAGCCCCCCAGTCTTTCTGCGGGACTCGGTGGGAGGTCATGGCGACTTCGTAGGCCTTGAACCACTGCTGAATGTCGTCGTTCTTATAATATTCTCTCACCACATCCTTGGGGATGTGGACCTTTGGTTCCACGGTGGAGGAGATGGGTTGGGTTTCCGAGGGTCGGGCCTCCGCCCTCTTGGCCTGGAGCTCAATTTCTTTTAGGCTACGTTCGTGCTCTAGTTGGAGTTTCTTTTCTTCGTGTTCTCTCTGTCATTTCTTTTCCTCTAGTTCTCCTTGTAGGCGTAACTGTTCCACCGCCAGTTTTTTCTCGGCCAGTTTTATCTCTCCTTCGATTTTTAGTTTTGCTAGTTCCAGTTCGTGGTTGCGACCTCTTTCTCGGTCCGCTAGTTCCTCAGGGGATAGGCCCCCCTCGGGGGCGCCGTTCTTCCCCGGGCTGCTTCGTGGTTCGTTGGGGGTTTCTCCTTCTGTTCGTGTCCGGGGAGCTTCTGCCTCGACCCAGGTTTTTAATGCCCCCTGGAAGTCCTCTTTCGTGCTCAGTCCGGTGGTAGCGATTCCAAAGTCTTTGCAAAATTGTTTCAGTTCTCGGTGCGTATAAGATTCTAACTGGTCTTTTTGAAATGCCGTGCTTGGGTTGGTGCCTGCGGCACCTAGGGAAGTTTCTCCTTCCATTCTTCTCGGTAGTGCGTCAGCCGTCTACTGCACGATCTCTAGGTGTTGGCTCGGATCCCGTCGTCTGCCACCAAATGTTGGAAAGCGTTCCCCGGGGAGGCTGCGGAGTGTGCTCCCGTCCACCCTGGGGCCCACCTTTCCCAGAATTAGGCCGAGCAAGAGCAGAGAGGCCCTGCCTGGCAGGGTCTCGCACCTAGGATCGCACGCGCTGCGCTTACTCTCTCTTCGGATAGAGGGACACCACACAGTAGGTCTTTTATAAGGCAATAAGTCTTTATCGGTAGTTGTCAGGGATCTTTCTGATCCGGTAAGCAGGTGCCAAAGTAAATGCCACAAGCGGCAGCGATCTTGTGATGAGGGAAAAGGGGGGTAGCGGGACAGTCTTTGAATCAGTGTCTCTGCGAGTTATCCGGCGCCCAGCTCTCAATCCTCGAGCTGAGGGGATGTTGCTTCTCTCGGCGATCTCTACCGATCTTCTTGGAGGAACGGGCCGCGAGTCACTCAGCAGGCACCGGAGGGTCTTAGTTCAGGGAGCCGCGACGGCGTCAGCAGGGCTCAGATGGATCAGAGTTCGGGGAGCCGCGACGGTGTCAGCAGGGCTCAGATGGTCTCAGGGTTCGGGGAGCCGCGACGGCGTCAGCAGGGCTCAGATGGTTTCAGAGTTCGGGGAGCCGCGACAGCGTCCGCAGGGCTCAGGTGGTTTCAGAGTTCGGATAGCGATCTTCTGTTCGGTGAGCGATCGAGCCGCGACCAGGTCAGCAGGCTCTCGTCAGTCCAGGTCTTCTCTGCCTCTCGTCCCTTCAGCACCCCTTGTTATACTCCCCTTCCTCTTTGAAGTCCGGGTCCTCACGGAGAGGGGTCTGGTGCCTGGGGGGCGGTGTGTCGGGGTTTCCTGTCGCTCAGCCCCTTGATCTGTTCAGATGTGTCCGGGAGGGACTCCAGACGCCCAGCAGGAGAGGCGCCCGCTCACCGGGGGCCTGGTGGCCGATCGAAACCTCCCTCGGGGAAGAGACCAGAGGTGTGACAGAGTCGGCGCCTCTCGGTCTGGTTTGGGGGGGTGTCGTTCTCCCTCGGCCGGGCATGCGTGTTGGGGATCTGTTCGGCCCTCGGGATGTTGGTCCACGGAAGCCGAAAGGCCGTGCCCACGAGGTTCGGCGTGTTTGTAGTGTGACTTGCTGGTCGGGAGGGCCCACGCCACGAGGCCGGTCTCACACCGCTGCACGCCACACACTGCTGCACGCCACACACTGCTGCACGCAGCACACTGCTGCACGCCGCACACTGCTACACGAAACACTGCTGCACACCACACACTGCTGCACGCCACACACTGCTGCACACCGCACACTGCAGCACGCCTCACACTGCTACACGAAACACTGCTGCACGCCGCACACTGCTGCATGCCGCACACTGCTGCACGCCGCACACTGCTACACGCCACACACCGCTGCATGCCATACACTGCTGCACGCCACACACTGCTGCATGCCGCTGCATGCCACACACAGCTGCACGCCACACACTGCTGCACGCCACACACTGCTGCACGCAGCACACTGCTGCACGCCGCACACTGCTACACGAAACACTGCTGCACGCCACACACTGCTGCATGCCACACACTGCTGCACGCCACACACTGCTGCACGCCGCACAATGCTACACGAAACACTGCTGCACGCCTCACACTGCTGCACGCCTCACACTGCTGCATGCCACACACTGCTGCACGCCACACACTGCTGCATGCCACACACTGCTGCACGCCACACACTGCTGCACGCCTCATGCTGCTGCACACTGCTGAACGCCACACACTGCTACACGAAACACTGCTGAACGCCACACACTGCTGCACGCCACACACTGCTGCACGCCACACACTGCTGCACGCAGCACAATGCTACACGAAACACTGCTTCACGCCACACACTGCTGCACGCCGCACACTGCTACACCCAACCACTGCTGCACACTGCTGCATTACTCACTGCTGCATGCTGCACGACACTCCTGCACGCAGCACACTGCTGCACACCGCACACTGCTGCACACCGCTGCACGCCACACAGTGCTGCATGCCTCACACTGCTACACGAAACACTACTGCACGCCACACACTGCTGCACGCCGCACACTGCTGCACGCCTCACACTGCTACACGAAACACTGCTGCACGCCTCACACTGCTGCACGCCTCACACTGCTGCACGCCACACACTGCTGCACGCCACACACTGCTGCACGCCACACACTGCTGCATGCCTCACACTGCTGCACGTCTCACTCTGCTGCACGCCTCACCCTGCTGCACGCCACACACTGCTGCACGCCGCACACTGCTGCACGCCTCACACTGCTGCATGCCTCACACTTCTGCACGCCGCACACTGCTGCACGCCGCACACTGCTGCACCCCGCACACTGCTGCATGCCACTGCACGCCACACACTGCTGCACGCCGCACACTGCTGCACGCCTCACACTGCTGCATGCCTCACACTTCTGCACGCCACACACTGCTGCACGCCACACACTGCTGCACACCACACACTGCTGCACACCTGTTGGACAGGCCCCACAGACGGCTTGCTCCCTCCCCGCTCGACAGGGCCCGAACTCCGGCCCACCTGGCATATCCCCGCAACCAGCACCTGTACCCCGTCTCCCGACGGACCCTCTGCCCTCGGACCCCTACTCATCACGGGGTCCAGCCCCACCGGCTTTCCCGGCCGGGTCAAGCCGCCATCTTGGGCCCTGCACCACGCGGCCGCATGGCCTCCCCTCGACCCTAACCCCGGGCCTGGCCGGCCCCGACATCCCGGCACCACCATCCACCCAGGAGGTGAGCGGACCACTTGGCAGGTCAATGGGAGAACGAAGTGTCAAGGGCTCTCCCCCGCCAGGTGCCGATCGCCCCCAGCTCCCCCAGGCACTGGCTCCACCCCCTGCTGGGTGTCTGGACACCTTCATCCCGGACCCTCCGACCTCCAAGTGCGAGGGTCCGGACATCAAAGGGCACCAGCCCTATAACTGGGGCAGCTCCGGAGCAGGAAGGCAGTTGTATCCTGGAGTCGAGAGACACCGAGTGAACTCAACCCTGACGGTCTACTGGCGCTGCCGTAGCCCGCTCTTGTGAACCATCGTCCTGCCTGCTGGCGCTGCCACGGCCTTCTGCAACCTTCATCTTCCTGGGACCTGCTGGCGCTGCTGCGGCCCGTTGTAACGACCATCCTCACCGGGACCTGCTGGCGCTGCCGCGGACCGTATATCTTCCGGGGACCTGCTGGCGCTGCCGCGGCCCGTTGTATCGACCATCCACACCGGGACCTGCTGGCGCTGCCGCGGCCCATACCACCTAACCACCTAAGCTCGAGGATTGTGAGCTCATCATCATCTCATCCGAACTACCTGATTGGTAAATAGACTGTCCCGCTACCCCCTTCCCTACCTTGCAAGACTCTACTCGAGGGGACCCCTGAGTCCAGACCTCCTTGTACCGTTTAACCGTACCTTAAATAAGTGCTTATAAAGAACACTGAACCTTATCCGTGTGTGATATCTGTCTGTGGGGGGGAAGTTACTTGTCTGTACGATCGCTGGAGACGGCTCTCCCCGGAGACCTCTCCTCCTGACCCCGGCCGACCCTCCCGGTCCATCTACCTTTTCTAACATTGGTGGCCAGCGGCGCGATCCGAATCAACGCGTAATCGTACAGAGAGTAGCTCACCCCACGACAAAGCACGATGTCGACCAAAGATAGCAGCTCCACCGAGAAGTTCCAAATGGAGAAATTAGAAGAATACAACCACCGCGAACTGAGACAATTTTGCATAGAACTTGGCATTGCTACCACCGGCCTGAGTACCAAGGATGATCTAAAGCGCGCTCTTGAGTCATGGACAGAAACTGGGGTCGCAGGACCCTCCGACCAAAGCAGCGTCACACCAGACCAAAACAGCATCACACCAGAGGGGAACGCCACGGCTCCCGAGGAGCGGGGAACGGGCCTCTCACAGGAGGAGATACGAGAAAGAGACAGAGTCAGATTACACGAATTAGAGATGGCGCGACTCAAGATGGATGGGGAACTCAAGTTAGCTGAACAGAAAATCAACCTCGAGCATATGCGGCGTCGAGAGGAACGAGAAGAGAAGCAGAGACAAAGAGAGCTGGAAGAGAAAAAAATAACGCTCGAGCACGAGCGCCGACTGGCGGAAATAGAACTGCGCAAACAGAATAAGGAACTGGGGGTGCCTGAGCGACCACACACCCCGGGGCCTATTGAGAAAAAAGTTCACATCCCCAAGGATGTGGTCCGCGAGTATGTCCGAGAAGACGACATACAACAGTGGTTTAAAGCCTATGAGATCGCAATGACCTCCCACCGGATCGACCGGAGTGATTGGGGAGCCGGACTTTGGGGGAGATTCATCAACGAGGGTCGCGATGCCCTGCTGCAGCTCCCCGATCACCAAATGTCGTCCTACGACCACATGAAGGCTGCCCTCCTCACCCGCTACGGCCTCACGCCCGAGATGTACCGCCAGAGGTTCAGAGATTGCACCCGGATCCCAGGTACAACTTGGGTGGAATACGTGAACTATTTCAGCCGGGCCTTCGAGGGTTGGATCAAGGGAAATCAGGTCACCACCTACGAACAACTCTTCAACCTTATGGTATGGGAGCACCTGTCAAACAACTGTTTCGTCGAGCTCAGGCAGCACCTACTCGACAGTAAGCTGACTGACCCCCGGCAGCTCGCCGCCGAAGCTGACCGGTGGGAAAGCACCCGAGTGGGCCGGAAAGGGCCACACGACCAGAACAGAAGCAACCAAGGCCAGCACCGTCCTCGGGGAGGAGGAGGGGGCCAGGGGCGAGGGAGAGACGCCTTACCAGCAACACCCGTGGCCAGCACCCCGCCTCCGGCCGGCCGGGGCAACCCCCCGTTGCGGCCTGGGTACCGAGCCAACGTCACGTGCCACCGGTGCCAGCGACCAGGCCACTACGCCAACGATCCGAACTGCCCGCTAAACCAACCACCCAAGCCCCGCCAGGTAGCTGCCGCTGCCCTGGGGGAAGAGCAATCATCGGAGGGACCCGAGGAGTATGAGCCGGACCAGCAAGGGTGGGAACCGGCCGCCATGGTCCTGGCATGCTTAGGGGGAAGGGACATGGTTCCGCGGGCTCCCCTACCCGCCAACACCAGAAAATACGGTCAGTGGGTGACCATTAATGGACAGAGAGCCGAGGCCTTGCGTGACACCGGCGCCAGCGTGACGGCCGTCCGCTGTCACCTGGTGAAGCCCGAACAGATCCTGCCGAACATTCTCTGCCCCGTCCGCTCGGCAGATAACTCAGAGAGCATGTGTAAGATGGCCTGCGTCCCGTTTGAATGGGGAGGGGTCTCCGGCCTACTGAAGGTGACGGTCCGGGACGATGCCCCCGTGGACTGCCTCCTGGGGAATGACCTCGAGAGTTCCCCGTGGGCCACCGTCGAGAGAAGGGAGCACTTGGGGATGCTGGGCCTCCCGGACTGGGCCTGCATAACCACCCGATCCATGGCCGCCCGTGCCGCCCCCCGATCAGAAGAAACCGAATGGCCAGCACCTCCGCCCCCGGTTGCCCCCGTAGAGGACAACGGCGAGTCCGACCTCCCGGACCCGACTACCGAAGAAGACGCGCAACACCAGGACCTTCCGGATCTGGCTCAGTGGCGGCAAGAAGGGGGGCCCACCCAAGAACAGTTCCGCCAGGAACAAAAGACCTGTCCCTCCCTCGAGGGACTCCGCCAACAAGCCAGCACCCAAACCGCCGGGGACACCACCGGAACCCACTGGGTCTACTGGGATAACGACCTGCTCTACAGCGAGCAAAGAATCGCCGAGCTGGGGGCCGGTCGAGTTCTGGTGGTACCGCTCCGCTTCCGAGACTTTCTGCTCAACCTAGCCCACGATGTCCCCCTGGCTGGACACCTGGGCCAGGACAAAACGTACAGTCGCCTGGTGACCCACTTTTTCTGGCCGAAAATGAGGAATGACGTCCTGAACCACTGCCGATCGTGCCCCACCTGCCAAGCCAGCGGGAAGAGTGGCCGGAAGCTGAAGGCCCCTCTACAACCCTTCCCGGTGGTCACCACCCCGTTCGAGAGGGTGGGGATAGACATTGTGGGACCTCTGGACCCCCGCACGGCACAAGGACACAGGTTCATCTTGGTACTAGTGGACCATGCCACCCGCTACCCCGAGGCGGTGCCCCTACGGACAGTGACCGCTCCAGTGGTTGGCCGGGCCCTGATGGGGATCTTCTCCCGGGTAGGCTTCCCCCGAGAAGTCGTCAGCGACCGAGGCACGAATTTCATATCAAAATACATGAAGTCCCTCTGGCAACAATGCGGGGTCACCTACAGATTCACGACCCCCTATCACCCCCAAGGGAACGGACTAGTGGAGCGGTTTAACCGCACTCTCAAAGGGATGATTGGGGGATTGGAAGAGCCTCTCCGTCGCCAGTGGGATGTACTGCTCCCGTGCCTCCTCTTCGCCTACCGGGAAGTTCCCCAGAAGTCCCTCGGTTTTAGCCCCTTTGAACTCCTATACGGACACCCTGTGCGAGGGCCCCTCAGCCTAGTCAAGGAAGGTTGGGAGATGGCCCCCCTAACGACCCCTCCAGACGTCTTCAAATACATCCTGGCCTTACGAAACCAGACCCGGCGCTTCAGGGAGATGGCCAAGGCGAACCTCGAGGCCAGCCAGGAGGACATGAAGAGGTGGTATGATCACAATGCCTCCTCCGTGGAATTCGAGCCTGGGCAGCAAGTATGGGTGATGTCCCCCACCGAACCATGTGCCCTGCAAGATAAGTGGACGGGGCCCTTCAAAGTGGTCGAGCGCAAAAGCCCCGTCACTTACCTCATCGACATGGGGTCCTCCCGGAACCCCCTTCGGGTCCTCCACACCAACCGGCTCAAACCGCACTTTGTGCGCTCCGAACTAAGCCTCTTGATGGCTACAGACAGTGGCACAGAAGAAGACTCCGAGCCCCTCCCGGATCTCCTGAAGACTCAGGAGAAGGACGGCTCCATGGACGGGGTCCGGCTCTCTGACGTCCTCACTTCGGAGCAACGCCAGGACTGCCGGGACCTCCTGCTGCAGTTCGCTGCCCTGTTCTCCCTCACCCCCGGGATCACCCCCTGGTGTTTGCACGACGTAGACACCGGGGACAGTCCCCCTGTCCGGCACCGGGCCTACCGCGTACCAGATCGGGTACGGGCCTGCATACAGGAGGACGTGGCCAAGATGCTCACGATCGGGGTCATCGAGCCCTCGGACAGTCCCTGGGCCAGTCCGGTCGTATTAGTTCCCAAGGCCGCTGCCCCCGGCTCCGCCCCTGAACTGAGATTCTGCGTCGACTACCGGGGCTTGAACGCTGTCACCCGGACCGACGCTCATCCCATCCCCCGAGCAGACGAGCTGATCGACCGGCTGGGGGCCGCCCGCTACCTTAGTATCTTCGACCTAACGGCGGGCTACTGGCAGATCGGCCTCACACCCAGGGCTCAGGAACGGTCAGCCTTCTCTACCCCCGATGGCCACTATCAATTTAAGGTCATGCCCTTTGGCATGAAGAATGCCCCCGCCACGTTCCAACGCCTTGTGAACCAGGTCTTGGCAGGGCTTGAAGAATTCAGCGCTGCCTACCTGGACGATATCGCTGTATACAGCCGCCACTGGTCCGACCACCTCCGTCACCTCCAAGAGGTCCTACAAGCCCTCCAGCGGGCCGGCCTCACCATTAAGGCCGGCAAGTGCCAGATTGGCCAAGGGTCTGTGACCTACCTTGGGCACCGAGTGGGGAGCGGGCTGGTGGCCCCACTACAACTTAAGATTGCTGCCATCCAGTCCTGGCAGCCCCCCGTCACCCAGACCGAGGTCCGAGCCTTCTTGGGGCTCACCGGCTACTACCTGCGGTTCGTGAAGGACTACGGCAGCATCGTGGGGCCCCTCACGGGTCTCACATCCAAGAGCCAGCCGAAGCGGGTCAACTGGACTCCTGATTGTCAAGCGGCCTTCGAGGAGCTGAAGGCCGCCCTGTGCACCGCCCCGGTGCTCCAGGCCCCCGATTACAGTCGGGAATTTGTGGTGCAGACCGACGCCTCCGACCACGGCATCGGGGCCGTCCTCTCTCAGTTGAACCCCGAAGGCCATGACCAGCCGGTGGCCTTCATCAGTCGACGTCTCCTGGCCCGAGAACAGCGTTGGAGCACCATCGAGAGGGAGGCATTTGCAGTAGTGTGGGCCCTCAAAAAGCTCCGACCCTATCTCTTCGGTACCCACTTCCGGGTACAAACCGACCATCGACCCCTGCAATGGCTGATGCAGATGCGGGGGGAGAACCCAAAACTCTTGCGCTGGTCCATTTCCCTGCAGGGAATGGACTTCACCGTGGAGCACCGACCAGGCCAAGACCACGCCAACGCAGATGGCCTGTCCCGCTTTTTCCGCCTCGACGAAGAGAGTCCCCAAGGAGATGGGTGACTCTCCCCGCCTTCAGCTGGGGGGGACGCATGTTGGACAGGCCCCACAGACGGCTTGCTCCCTCCCCGCTCGACAGGGCCCGAACTCCGGCCCACCTGGCATATCCCCGCAACCAGCACCTGTACCCCGTCTCCCGACGGACCCTCTGCCCTCGGACCCCTACTCATCACGGGGTCCAGCCCCACCGGCTTTCCCGGCCGGGTCAAGCCGCCATCTTGGGCCCTGCACCACGCGGCCGCATGGCCTCCCCTCGACCCTAACCCCGGGCCTGGCCGGCCCCGACATCCCGGCACCACCATCCACCCAGGAGGTGAGCGGACCACTTGGCAGGTCAATGGGAGAACGAAGTGTCAAGGGCTCTCCCCCGCCAGGTGCCGATCGCCCCCAGCTCCCCCAGGCACTGGCTCCACCCCCTGCTGGGTGTCTGGACACCTTCATCCCGGACCCTCCGACCTCCAAGTGCGAGGGTCCGGACATCAAAGGGCACCAGCCCTATAACTGGGGCAGCTCCGGAGCAGGAAGGCAGTTGTATCCTGGAGTCGAGAGACACCGAGTGAACTCAACCCTGACGGTCTACTGGCGCTGCCGTAGCCCGCTCTTGTGAACCATCGTCCTGCCTGCTGGCGCTGCCGCGGCCTTCTGCAACCTTCATCTTCCTGGGACCTGCTGGCGCTGCCGCGGCCCGTTGTAACGACCATCCTCACCGGGACCTGCTGGCGCTGCCGCGGACCGTATATCTTCCGGGGACCTGCTGGCGCTGCCGCGGCCCGTTGTATCGACCATCCACACCGGGACCTGCTGGCGCTGCCACGGCCCATACCACCTAACCACCTAAGCTCGAGGATTGTGAGCTCATCATCATCTCATCCGAACTACCTGATTGGTAAATAGACTGTCCCGCTACCCCCTTCCCTACCTTGCAAGACTCTACTCGAGGGGACCCCTGAGTCCAGACCTCCTTGTACCGTTTAACCGTACCTTAAATAAGTGCTTATAAAGAACACTGAACCTTATCCGTGTGTGATATCTGTCTGTGGGGGGGAAGTTACTTGTCTGTACGATCGCTGGAGACGGCTCTCCCCGGAGACCTCTCCTCCTGACCCCGGCCGACCCTCCCGGTCCATCTACCTTTTCTAACAACACCTTACACTGCTGCACGCCGCACACTGCTGCACGCCGCACACTGCTGCACGCTGCACACTGCTGCACCCCGCACACTGCTGCACGCCACACACTGCTGCATGCCACACACTGCTGCACGCCTCACACTGCTGCACGCCACACACTGCTGCACGCCACACACTGCTGCACGCCACACACTGCTGCACGCCTCACACTGCTGCACGCCGCACACTGCTTCACGCCGCACACTGCTGCACGCCACACACTGCTGCACGCCACACACTGCTGCACACCGCACACTGCTTCACGCCTGTTAGAAAAGGTAGACGGACCGGGAGGGCCGGTCGGGGTCAGGGGGAGAGGTCTCCAGGGAGAGCCGTCTCCAGCGATCGTACAGACAAGTAACTTCCCCCCCACAGACAGATATCACACACAGATAAGGTTCAGTGTTCTTTATAGGTACTTATTTACGATACGGTAGAGTGGTACAAGGAGGTCTGGACTCAGGGGTCCCCTCGATTAGAGTCTCGTAAGGTAGGGAAGGGGGTAGCGGGTCAGTCTATTTACCAATCAGGTAGTTCGGATGAGATGATGATGAGCTCACAATCCTCGAGCTTGGTGGTTAGGTGGTACGGTCCGCGGCAGCGCCAGCAGGTCCCGGTGAGGATGGTCGTTACAACGGGCCGCGGCAGCGCCAGCAGGTCCCAGGAAGGTGTACGGTCCGCGGCAGCGCCAGCAGGTCCCGGTGAGGATGGTCGTTACAACGGGCCGCGGCAGCGCCAGCAGGTCCCAGGAAGATGAACGGTCCGCGGCAGCGCCAGCAGGTCCCGGTGAGGATGGTCGTTACAACGGGCCGCGGCAGCGCCAGCAGGTCCCAGGAAGATAAAGATTGCAGAAGGCCGCGGCAGCGCCAGCAGGCAGGACGATGGTTCACAAGAGCGGGCTACGGCAGCGCCAGTAGACCGTCAGGGTTGAGTTCACTCGGTGTCTCTCGACTCCAGGATACAACTGCCTTCCTGCTCTGGAGCTGCCTCAGTTATAGGGCTGGTGCCCTTTGATGTCCGGGCCCTCGCACTTGGAGGTCGGAGGGTCCGGGATGAAGGTGTCCAGACACCCAGCAGGGGGTGGAGCCAGCGCCTGGGGGAGCTGGAGGCGATCGGCACCTGGCGGGGGGAAGAGCCCTTGACACTTCGTTCTCCCATTGACCTGCCAAGTGGTCCGCTCACCTCCTGGGTGGATGGTGGTGCCGGGATGTCGGGGCCGGCCAGGCCCGGGGTTAGGGTCGAGGGGAGGCCATGCGGCCGCGTGGTGCAGGGCCCAAGATGGCGGCTTGACCCGGCCAGGGAAGCCGGTGGGGCTGGACCCCGTGATGAGTAGGGGTCCGAGGGCAGAGGGTCCGTCGGGAGACGGGGTACAGGTGCTTGCCGCGGGGATATGCCAGGTGGGCCGGAGTTCGGGCCCTGTCGAGCGGGGGGGGAGCAAGCCGTCTGTGAGGCCTGTCCAACATGCATCCCCCCCAGCTGAAGGCGGGGAGAGTCACCCATCTCCTTGGGGACTCTCTTCGTCGAGGCGGAAAAAGCGGGACAGGCCATCTGCGTTGGCGTGGTCTCGGCCTGGTCGGTGCTCCACAGTGAAGTCCATTCCCTGCAGGGAAATGGACCAGCGCAAGAGTTTTGGGTTCTCCCCCCGCATCTGCATCAGCCATTGCAGGGGTCGATGGTCGGTTTGTACCCGGAAGTGGGTACCGAAGAGATAGGGTCGGAGCTTTTTGAGGGCCCACACTACTGCGAATGCCTCTCTCTCGATGGTGCTCCAACGCTGTTCTCGGGCCAGGAGACGTCGACTGATGAAGGCCACCGGCTGGTCATGACCTTCGGGGTTCAACTGAGAGAGGACGGCTCCGATGCCGTGGTCGGAGGCGTCGGTCTGCACCACAAATTCCCGACTGTAATCGGGGGCCTGGAGCACCGGGGCGGTGCACAGGGCGGCCTTCAGCTCCTCGAAGGCCGCTTGACAATCAGGAGTCCAGTTGACCCGCTTCGGTTGATTCTTGGATGTGAGACCCGTGAGGGGCCCCACGATGCTGCCGTAGTCCTTCACGAACCGCCGGTAGTAGCCGGTGAGCCCCAAGAAGGCTCGGACCTCGGTCTGGGTGACGGGGGGCTGCCAGGACTGGATGGCAGCAATCTTAAGTTGTAGTGGGGCCACCAGCCCGCTTCCCACTTGGTGCCCAAGGTAGGTCACAGACCCTTGGCCAATTTGGCACTTGCCGGCCTTAATGGTGAGGCCGGCCCGCTGGAGGGCTTGGAGGACCTCTTGGAGGTGACGGAGGTGGTCGGACCAGTGGCGGCTGTATACAGCGATATCGTCCAGGTAGGCAGCGCTGAATTCTTCGAGCCCCGCCAAGACCTGGTTCACAAGACGTTGGAACGTGGCGGGGGCATTCTTCATGCCAAAGGGCATGACCTTAAATTGATAGTGGCCATCGGGGGTGGAGAAGGCTGACCGTTCCTGAGCCCTGGGTGTGAGGCCGATCTGCCAGTAGCCCGCCGTTAGGTCGAAGATACTAAGGTAGCGGGCGGCCCCCAGCCGGTCGATCAGCTCGTCTGCTCGGGGGATGGGATGAGCGTCGGTCCGGGTGACAGCGTTCAAGCCCCGGTAGTCGACGCAGAATCTCAGTTCAGGGGCGGTGCCGGGGGCAGCGGCCTTGGGAACTAATACAACCGGACTGGCCCAGGGACTGTCCGAGGGCTCGATGACCCCGATCGTGAGCATCTTGGCCACTTCCTCCTGTATGCAGGCCCGTACCCGATCTGGTACGCGGTAGGCCCGGTGCCGGACAGGGGGACTGTCCCCGGTGTCTACGTCGTGCAAACACCAAGGGGTGACCCCGGGGGTGAGGGAGAACAGGGCAGCGAACTGCAGCAGGAGGTCCCGGCAGTCCTGGCGTTGCTCCGAAGTGAGGGCGTCAGAGAGCCGGACCCCATCCACGGAGCCGTCCTTCTCCTGAGTCTTTAGGAGATCCGGGAGGGGCTCGGAGTCTTCTTCTGTACCACTGTCTGTAGCCATCAAGAGGCTAAGTTCGGAGCGCACAAAGTGTGGCTTGAGCCGGTTGGTGTGGAGGACCCGCAGGGGGTTCCGGGGGGACCCCATGTTGATGAGGTAAGTGACGGGGCTTTTACGTTCGACCACTTTGAAGGGCCCCGTCCACTTGTCTTGCAGGGCACATGGTTCGGTGGGGGACATCACCCATACTTGCTGCCCAGGCTCGAATTCAACGGAGGAGGCATTGTGATCATACCACCTCTTCATGTCCTCCTGGCTGGCCTCGAGGTTCGCCTTGGCCACCTCCCTGAAGCGCCGGGTCTGGTTTCGTAGGGCCAGGATGTATTTGAAGACGTCTGGAGGGGTCGTTAAGGGGGCCATCTCCCAACCTTCCTTGACTAGGCTGAGGGGCCCTCGCACAGGGTGCCCGTACAGGAGTTCGAAAGGGCTAAAGCCGAGGGACTTCTGGGGGACTTCTCGGTAGGCGAAGAGGAGGCACGGGAGTAGGACATCCCACTGGCGACGGAGAGGCTCTTCCAATCCCCCAATCATCCCCTTGAGAGTGCGGTTAAAACGCTCCACTAGTCCGTTCCCTTGGGGGTGATAGGGGGTCGTGAATCTGTAGGTGACCCCGCATTGTTGCCAGAGGGACTTCATGTATTTAGATATGAAATTCGTACCTCGGTCGCTGACGACTTCTCGGGGGAAGCCTACCCGGGAGAAGATCCCCATCAGGGCCCGGCCAACCACCGGAGCTGTCACTGTCCGTAGGGGCACCGCCTCGGGGTAGCGGGTGGCATGGTCCACTAGTACCAAGATGAACCTGTGTCCTTGTGCCGTGCGGGGGTCCAGAGGCCCCACAATGTCTATCCTCACCCTCTCGAACGGGGTGGTGACCACAGGGAAGGGTTGCAGAGGGGCCTTCAGCTTCCGACCACTCTTCCCGCTGGCTTGGCACGTGGGGCAAGATCGGCAGTGGTTCAGGACGTCATTCCTCATTTTCGGCCAGAAAAAGTGGGTCACCAGGCGACTGTATGTTTTGTCCTGGCCCAGGTGTCCAGCCAGGGGGACATCGTGGGCCAAGTTGAGCAGAAAGTCTCGGAAGCGGAGCGGTACCACCAGAACTCGACCGGCCCCCAGCTCGGCGATTCTTTGCTCGCTGTAGAGCAGGTCGTTGTCCCAGTAGACCCAGTGGGTGCCGGTGGTGTCCCCGGCGTTTTGGGTATTGGCTTGTTGGCGGAGTCCCTCGAGGGAGGGACAGGTCTTTTGTTCCTGGCGGAACTGTTCTTGGGTGGGCCCCCCCTCTTGACGCCACTGAGCCAGATCCGGGAGGTCCTGGTGCTGCGCGTCTTCTTCGATAGTCGGGTCCGGGAGGTCGGACTCGCCGTTGTCCTCTACGGGGGCAACCGGGGGCGGAGGTGCTGGCCATTCGGTTTCTTCTGATCGGGGGGCGGCACGGGCGGCCATGGATCGGGTGGTTATGCAGGCCCAGTCCGGGAGGCCCAGCATCCCCAGGTGCTCTCTTCTCTCGACGGTGGCCCACGGGGAACTCTCGAGGTCATTCCCCAGGAGGCAGTCCACGGGGGCATCGTCCCGGACCGTCACCTTCAGTAGGCCGGAGACCCCTCCCCATTCAAACGGGACGCAGGCCATCTTGCACATACTCTCAGAGTTATCTGCCGAGCGGACGGGGCAGAGAATGTTCGGCAGGATCTGTTCGGGCTTCACCAGATGACAGCGGACGGCCGTCACGCTGGCGCCGGTGTCACGCAAGGCCTCGGCTCTCTGTCCATTAATGGTCACCCACTGACCGTATTTTCTGGTGTTGGCGGGTAGGGGAGCCCGCGGAACCATGTCTCTTCCCCCTAGGCATGCCAGGACCATGGCGGCCGGTTCCCACCCTTGCTGGGCCGGCTCGTACTCTTCGGGTCCCTCCGATGATTGCTCTTCCCCTAGGGCAGCGGCCGCTACCTGGCGGGGCTTGGGTGTTTGGTTTAGCGGGCAGGTCGGGTCGTTGGCGTAGTGGCCTAGTCGCTGGCACCGGTGGCACGTGACGTTGGCTCGGTACCCAGGCCGCAACGGGGGGTTGCCCCGGCCGGCCGGAGGCGGGGTGCTGGCCACGGGTGTTGCTGGTAAGGCGTCTCTCCCTCGCCCCTGGCCCCCTCCTCCTCCCCGAGGACGGTGCTGGCCTTGGTTGCCTCTGTTCTGGTCGTGGGGCCCTCTCCGGCCCACTCGGGTGCTTTCCCACCGGTCAGCTTCGGCGGCGAGCTGCCGGGGGTCAGTCAGCTTACTGTCGAGTAGGTGCTGCCTGAGCTCGACGAAACAGTTGTTTGACAGGTGCTCCCATACCATAAGGTTGAAGAGTTGTTCGTAGGTGGTGACCTGACTTCCCTTGATCCAACCTTCGAATGCCCGGCTGAAATAGTTCACGTATTCTACCCAAGTTGTACCTGGGATCCTGGTGCAATCTCTGAACCTCTGGCGGTACATCTCGGGCGTGAGGCCGTAGCGGGTGAGGAGGGCAGCCTTCATGTGGTCGTAGGACGACATTTGGTGATCGGGGAGCTGCAGCAGGGCATCGCGACCCTCGTTGATAAATCTCCCCCAAAGTCCGGCTCCCCAATCACTCCGGTCGATCCGGTGGGAGGTCATTGCGATCTCATAGGCTTTAAACCACTGTTGTATGTCGTCTTCTCGGACATATTCGCGGACAACATCCTTGGGGATGTGAACTTTTTTCTCACTTGGCCCCGGGGTGTGTGGTCGCTCAGGCACCCCCAGTTCCTTATTCTGTTTGCGCAGTTCTATTTCCGCTAGTCGGCGCTCGTGCTCGAGCGTTATTTTTTTCTCTTCCAGCTCTCTCTGTCTCTGCTTTTCTTCTCGTTCCTCTCGAAGCCGCATATGCTCGAGGTTGAGTTTCTGTTCAGCTAACTTGAGTTCCCCATCCATCTTGAGTCGTGCCATCTCCAACTCGTGTAATCTGACTCTGTCTCTTTCTCGGATCTCCTCTTGCGGGAGGCCCGTTCCCCGCTCCTCGGGAGCCGTGGCGTTCCCCTCTGGTGTGACGCTGGTTTGGTCTGGTGTGACGCTGCTTTGGTCGGAGGGCCCTGTGACCCCCGTTTCTGTCCATGACTCCAGAGCGCGCTTTAGATCATCCTTGGTACTCAGGCCGGTGGTAGCAATGCCAAGTTCTATGCAAAATTGTCTCAGTTCGCGGTGGTTGTATTCTTCTAACTTCTCCATTTGGAATTTCTCGGTGGAGCTGCTATCTTTGGTCGACATCGTGCTTATGTCGTGGGGTGAGCTACTTTCTGTACGATTACGCGTTGATTCGGATCGCGCCGCTGGCCACCAATGTTAGAAAAGGTAGACGGACCGGGAGGGCCGGTCGGGGTCAGGGGGAGAGGTCTCCAGGGAGAGCCGTCTCCAGCGATCGTACAGACAAGTAACTTCCCCCCCACAGACAGATATCACACACAGATAAGGTTCAGTGTTCTTTATAGGTACTTATTTACGATACGGTAGAGTGGTACAAGGAGGTCTGGACTCAGGGGTCCCCTCGATTAGAGTCTCGTAAGGTAGGGAAGGGGGTAGCGGGTCAGTCTATTTACCAATCAGGTAGTTCGGATGAGATGATGATGAGCTCACAATCCTCGAGCTTGGTGGTTAGGTGGTACGGTCCGCGGCAGCGCCAGCAGGTCCCGGTGAGGATGGTCGTTACAACGGGCCGCGGCAGCGCCAGCAGGTCCCAGGAAGGTGTACGGTCCGCGGCAGCGCCAGCAGGTCCCGGTGAGGATGGTCGTTACAACGGGCCGCGGCAGCGCCAGCAGGTCCCAGGAAGATGAACGGTCCGCGGCAGCGCCAGCAGGTCCCGGTGAGGATGGTCGTTACAACGGGCCGCGGCAGCGCCAGCAGGTCCCAGGAAGATAAAGATTGCAGAAGGCCGCGGCAGCGCCAGCAGGCAGGACGATGGTTCACAAGAGCGGGCTACGGCAGCGCCAGTAGACCGTCAGGGTTGAGTTCACTCGGTGTCTCTCGACTCCAGGATACAACTGCCTTCCTGCTCTGGAGCTGCCTCAGTTATAGGGCTGGTGCCCTTTGATGTCCGGGCCCTCGCACTTGGAGGTCGGAGGGTCCGGGATGAAGGTGTCCAGACACCCAGCAGGGGGTGGAGCCAGCGCCTGGGGGAGCTGGAGGCGATCGGCACCTGGCGGGGGGAAGAGCCCTTGACACTTCGTTCTCCCATTGACCTGCCAAGTGGTCCGCTCACCTCCTGGGTGGATGGTGGTGCCGGGATGTCGGGGCCGGCCAGGCCCGGGGTTAGGGTCGAGGGGAGGCCATGCGGCCGCGTGGTGCAGGGCCCAAGATGGCGGCTTGACCCGGCCGGGGAAGCCGGTGGGGCTGGACCCCGTGATGAGTAGGGGTCCGAGGGCAGAGGGTCCGTCGGGAGACGGGGTACAGGTGCTTGCCGCGGGGATATGCCAGGTGGGCCGGAGTTCGGGCCCTGTCGAGCGGGGGGGGAGCAAGCCGTCTGTGAGGCCTGTCCAACAACGCCGCACACTGCTGCACGCCACACACTGCTGCATGCCGCTGCACGCCACACACTGCTGCACGCCACACACTGCTGCACGCCGCACACTGCTGCACGCAGCACACTGCTGCACGCCGCACACTGCTACACGAAACACTGCTGCACGCCACACACTGCTGCACGCCACACACTGCTGCACACCGCACACTGCAGCACGCCTCACACTGCTACACGAAACACTGCTGCACGCCGCACACTGCTGCATGTCGCACACTGCTGCATGCCGCACACTGCTACACGCCACACACCGCTGCATGCCATACACTGCTGCACGCCACACATTGCTGCATGCCGCTGCAAGCCACACACTGCTGCACGCCACACACTGCTGCACGCCACACACTGCTGCACGCAGCACACTGCTGCACGCCGCACACTGCTACAGGAAACACTGCTGCACGCCACACACTGCTGCATGCCGCTGCACGCCACACACTGCTGCACGCCGCACACTGCTGCACGCCTCACACTGCTGCATGCCTCACACTTCTGCACGCCACACACTGCTGCATGCCACACACTGCTGCACGCCGCACACTGCTGCACGCCGCACACTGCTGCACCCCGCACACTGCTGCACGCCACACACTGCTGCATGCCACACACTGCTGCACGCCTCACTCCAAGCTACATATACCGCATTCACATATTTCACACATTTTGTTAGAACACGTGAGTAATTAGATCACTTTTTGAAGGGGGATTGGTTTTTAGCGTCAAGGGTGGGTCACGGGAGCCTGATGGGGGTGCTATCTACTGGATTTGTTCCGGTTGGATACACCAAGGGTTCTCCATGGGTGGGAGGGGGGGGGTGGGGGGGTATAGGGGTCACGGGGTAAAAAGTCTTATAAAATTCCTCATGTGCCAACCTTGTGCATCTCTGTATTCCACTGGGTGTAGGATAATTTCAGATATGCATCTATTAGACAGTAGCTTAGGTCATACAGGTGATGTCCCAAGTCTCTGGGGGGAGTTGAGAGGCATTGAAGACAAATGGCTAATTTAAAAATAATATCCTGGAACGTAAATGGCCTCCGTACTAAATCTAGGGCAAGGAAGATACTTCAATATCTTCGGGATTCTGAGGCACAGCTGATCATCCTGCAAGAGACGCATCTGGTCCAAGACGAAATGGATGCGTTAGTTAAGGAGAATAAGTGGATCGACTTTTCAATTTCTACTTCTCAGTCCTTGACTTGTAGAGGAGTATCAATTATCTTCAAAAAACAACTCAGGGCTAAAGTGTTAGATTTTAAGGTTGACCCAGCGGGTAGATGGTTGATTGCCTACATGGCTATTTTGGGTAATCAGTTTACTATTGTGGGGTATTATGGTCCTAACCAGGACGATCCGTCATCTTTGGAGGCAATTTTTTCTCACCTTATGTCCCTCCCAGAGCCTGTAATTTTTGCAGGCGATTTTAATATCGTCTTAGACCCCACGCTTGATAAATCACGTAATAGTCGATCTCGAGTCCCATCAAAATCCAGATCCTTTTTGCTTGGTGAAATGAAGCAGTACGGTTATGTGGATATTTGGAGGTTGAGGGCAGGTGAACAGCTGGGTTTCTCTTTTAGAAACCAAAAATACCACCACCAATCCAGAATAGACTTTGTATTAGTGAGCCATACCTTAGTAGATTCTGTTAAAGATGTTAAATACCTCCCGTCACATTTATCAGACCACTCGGCAGTAACTATGGAGCTTATTTCGATGCAAAATTTGCCAGCTAGAAGTTGGTCTTTTGATCGCTCCTTACTTTCTCACCCGGATGATGTTCTTTTTTTAAAGTCTGAGGTGAGTCACTTTTTAACAACAAATGTAGGATCGACAAGCATCGGAGTGGTGTGGGATTCTCTTAAGGCTTTTGTTAGAGGTCTTATCACAAACAAAATGGTATATAGGAGGAGGCAATACAAAGAAGCAGTGACATCGGTGGAAGCAGACATAGCTAAGACTCAGTTAGAACTAGACGCTGATTCCACTACAGTAGAAGATCGCTCTCTTTTGTCTGGAAGGTTAATTTCTTTAAAAGGCCACCTCGCTTCCGTCTTAAATCAGCGAATACAAGAGAGATGGGAGGCCAGTAACCTTGCTCATTTTCAGTATGGAGAGGGAGCAGGGAAGCTATTGGCATGGAAATCCAAAACAGACCAAGTTCGTAACAACATCGAGGTGATTAATGTCAATGGCTTCCCTCTCTCCCGGGATGAAGATATTAGATCCGCCTTCAGGGATTTTTTTCAAAATATCTACTGTGAGGATAAGAACATCAGCTCGGTCAGAATTAAAGACTGGCTTAGTAAGATCACACTTCCAGTGCTCTCTGAGGAGCAAAGTGAGAGGTTAGATAGTGTAATCTCGGAGGAGGAAGTCATCAAGGCCATACATAATGCCAAAAAAGGGAAGGCGTCAGGTACTGACGGTCTACCGGCTGAAATCTATAAAGCCCTGGAGCAGGAACTTGTCTCCTTCTTGGTACTACTGTTTAATGATATTCTACTGGATGGGGGTCGGCCCCCGACATCTTGGGACAGTGCGTCGATCACTGTAATCTTAAAACCAGGGAAATCACCTACTGCATGTGGTTCGTATAGGCCAATCTCCATACTGAATGTTGATTATAAAATTTTTGCCTCAATTCTGGCCAATAGACTAGCCTCGGTTGCTCCCAATATCTTACACCCGGATCAGAAAGGGTTTGTTAGGGGGAGACAGCTATATGAACTAACTTTTGATTTAATAGGCGCTATCGACTTGGCAGTTTTGGAGTCCCTCCCCCTGGCGGTTCTTACCTTGGATGCCACCAAGGCCTTCGACAGAGTTAACTGGTCGTATCTGTCGGAGGCCCTGGCAAAGTTCAATGTGGGAGCCGGGTTTCGCCGGGCTATTAGTTTATTGTATCAGAATCCAAGTGCCTGTGTACTGATTAATGGCATCTTGTCTGACCCCTTTAACATCTCGAGGGGTACGCGACAGGGCTGCCCACTTTCCCCACTTCTTTTCGATCTTTACGTGGAACCATTTGCTCAAAATTTAAGAAACAATGTTGACATCAAGGCGTTCACGTACAGGGGTTGGGAAAGGAAAGTGGCCCTGTATGCCGATGATATCCTTATTTTCACCTCTGATGCCCGTACGGCTCTCCCGAAAATACTTAAGCTAGCCTCCGAATTTGGTGTCGTGTCCGGGTATGAGATCAACGCCTCTAAAACCGAGATGATGACATGGGGTATGGACAAGAACTTTTGTATCTCGGGTATTCAGCCGGGGAATAAATTGAGATACCTGGGCCTCGACATTGTGGAAAATATAGATCGAATTGCAGATATCAATTTTTCCAAAGTAGCTAAGGACTGCCGTAAGTTGCTCCAGTCCTGGTTCCATCTTCCTCTGTCTTTATTAGGAAGGGCTAATTTGGTTAAGATGGCTATTTTGCCAAAGATTTCCTTTCTTTTCAATACTATCCCCCTTTACTTCGATCCAAACCACATTAAAACATTTCAGGCCGAGATTAATGCCTTTATCTGGAATAAACATCTTCCAAGAATTGCGTGGAAAAAGTTAAGGAGGCGCAGGGAAAAGGGGGGGCTGGCCGCACCCGATATCCAGGTCTATGCCTGGGCGTTCCAGTTGTCTCATGCTAGGGTGCTCCTAAAAAAACCATTGGAATGTGGGGTGGGATCCCTATACACTACTTTGCTTAGGGGAGAGGGGGTCAGTCAGTCTGGGTTCCTATTGAAATTCGGTGATCCCAAGTTTTTTAAAAAAATTAAATTGAAAATTCTATTGGGTATGGCAAAGATTTGGGCCCAGGTTTCCAAATCTATCAAAATAGGGTACTATAGCAGTAGAACTCCCCTATGGGATCTCCCTGATAATCCATCTTGGTTGGGAGACTCACTTGCAACACCCATTAGAGAGGCAGGTGTGGAGGTCTGGGGTGATCTATTTGTTGAAGGGGAATTGCTCTCCTGGGAGTGTTTGAGTAGAAAGATTGGCCCTGGCCTTGCTAAGCTAAAATATCTGCAGATGGCTAGCTGGTTTCGTTCCTATTCTGTTCAGCCCTCTCGTAAAAATAAATTCCCAGTGGGGGGTTATAGTACTCTTATTACTCTGCTAATTGATAGACCCCCTGCTAAGAAGGAGATCTCGTCCTGGTACAATCTGATTTTGGATGAGATGGACGGACTATTTAATCTTCCACAGGAACTCTGGGGGGCTGACATATTAAGTAATACGGAATTGCATGAGGTCTGGAGAACATCTTGTAGACTGCTGTGGGATGTGGTGAAACCGGCGTGGTTGCATAGGAACCACATCTTCACTATCCACAGAGCATATTATTCCCCCCTTCGACTTTCTAAATTCACTCAGGGGAATATGGTGGGGTGCGCTAGATGTGGTCTCCTAGCAGCCTCTGACATCCACATGTTTTATGACTGCCCCCTTCTGTATCAGTTTTGGGAAGCCATTTGTAAGATCCTGTCGTCCTCAATAGACTCCAGAATAATTGTACATCCTCAGTTGGTGATCTTCGGAGTCTTAGAGGGGGTCTCCAGCTCAGCAAAGAAGCTAGTATTTTACACTATACTACTGGCTAGAAGGGAGATATGCAGAAAGTGGAAGGATCCTCTACCTCCCTCTATCAACGATTGGTACGCCTCTACCCTGCAGGTTTCTAAGTTGGATTTGGCTAGAGCTGGGAATCCAGCCAAAAGATCATTTTGGCATCTTCTTAAATGGGATCACTGAGACTCTGGGGTTTTTTTTTTTTTTTTTTTTTTTTCCCCAGGTCCAATGATTAAGCCATATTTACAACTGCTTGGCATAAGCGGTACGTTGATTCCCTTCTTTCAGCACTTGGGTGGCACCCCAGCTGAACTTCTGAGGTTATGGTACGGCGGTCCCTGGTATGTCAAGCTTTTCTGCTGTGGGATGAGGTCCCGGCTCCATGACTATCCCTCCCAGTTGGTTCGAACTGTGTCAGCATATTGCTTGTAATCCGATTGATTGCGCATCTATAACCTTGGTGGCATATGAGGACAAAAAAAAAAAAAAAAAAAAAAGTAAAAAAAAAAAAAAAAAAAGAAACACTGCTGCACGCCACACACTGCTGCACGCCACACACTGCTGCACACCGCACACTGCAGCACGCCTCACACTGCTACACGAAACACTGCTGCACGCCGCACACTGCTGCATGTCGCACACTGCTGCATGCCGCACACTGCTACACGCCACACACCGCTGCATGCCATACACTGCTGCACGCCACACATTGCTGCATGCCGCTGCAAGCCACACACTGCTGCACGCCACACACTGCTGCACGCCACACACTGCTGCACGCAGCACACTGCTGCACGCCGCACACTGCTACAGGAAACACTGCTGCACGCCACACACTGCTGCATGCCGCTGCACGCCACACACTGCTGCACGCCGCACACTGCTGCACGCCTCACACTGCTGCATGCCTCACACTTCTGCACGCCACACACTGCTGCATGCCACACACTGCTGCACGCCGCACACTGCTGCACGCCGCACACTGCTGCACCCCGCACACTGCTGCACGCCACACACTGCTGCATGCCACACACTGCTGCACGCCTCACACTGCTGCATGCCACACACTGCTGCACGCCTCACACTGCTACACACCGCACACTGCTTCACGCCGCACACTGCTGCACGCCACACACTGCTGCATGCCGCTGCACGCCACACACTGCTGCACGCCACACACTGCTACACGCCGCACACTGCTGCACGCCGCACACTGTTGCATGCCGCACACTGCTACATGAAACACTGCTGCACGCCCCACACTGCTGCACGCCACACACTGCTGCATGCCACACACTGCTGCACACTGCTTCATTACTCACTGCTGCATGCTGCACGACACTGCTGCACGCAGCACACTGCTGCACGCCGCACACTGCTGCTCGCCGCTGCACGCCACACACTGCTGCACGCCACACACTGCTGCACGCCACACACTGCTGCACGTCGCACACTGCTGCACGCCGCACACTGCTGCACGCCTCACACTGCTGCACGCCTCACACTGCTGCACGCCGCACACTGCTGCACACCGCACACTGCTGCACACTGCTGCACGCCGCACACTGCTGCACACCACACACTGCTTTTATGTGAGTTTATGCTACTGACATTGTAAATGACAATGCCTTTTATTTGTTTTAAAACAAAAACAAAAATAAAAGGCATTGTAATTTTACAATGCCAATAGCTCAAACTCTTATAAATGCGAGACCTATTGCATCGCAAATGCTTGTTTTGTTTGTTTTTGGGGCCATCATTTTGGGTAGCTCAGCTGTTGTGATTTTCTTAGTGTGTCCCTGCGCGGACACCCTTATCGCTCCGCCTTCTGTTGTCCCTGTTGGGACTCCGTACCTGCTGTGAGGTCATCAGCTGACAACTGTCTGTTGACAGTTGACAGCTGATCACGCACCCGCTCGGGTGTACGTCTCGCTCCAGACTTTCCTGGAGTGCGTGTTGGTGTTTGATGAAATAAAGTACATATATACTTCACTTTGGCATTCCTGAGTACTTTACAAAGTGGCGACGAGCGCCAACACGGGAACCCACGTCGGATTCAAGAGGAAAATATATGAACTTACAATTTTAAACATATAAAGAAAATAATTTAACGGCAATGATCCACAGAAAAGTACGTACATAAGTCCGAAGTTGATGTGTGTTAAGGAATGAAAGGCAGACATTTTTTAATGAAATTCCAAACCAAAAGAAAAAGAATTTCAGTGATAACCTCATGTGAGAATCGGAAGATGCAGCGGATCTGAAGGTCAACCTACAGAGCACGTTTTCTGTTAAACGCTCACGAAAATCAATGCGCTTTGAACTCTGCCGAAGAAGATGTGAGCACCAATCTACTGCAAACGTAACTATCAGCGTTTTGAACTCTGCCTAAAAATATTGTGTGTACACGTCTAAAGTATTCTGAGACATAACAGTTGGGTGAAGCAACCGTCATTGTTGACCTGTCAACGGAATTAATGAACAGCTGTTGAGAGCGTCATCCACACGCTCACTTCTGACATAAGCAACGTAAGTGGACGTTGCAGCGTAACGCAGCCATCTTCTGTAACAAAGGTTAGCACTCCAGCTACGTCCCCCTCACGTCAGTGCCATTTTGTGAAACTGACGAAACTCTCAGTTACGTGATCGCAGCTCGGACTTGACAACGCGATCGATGCTACGGAGTCTGTCAGTCAAAATGAGTTAACGGATTGAAGATCTACGCATGGTTGCACAAGGTAAAAAAAAAGGAAAATACATTAATAGATAAATAAACAACGTCTCCCACAGAGTTTGCACACCGATGTACACAGTGACGCTGGAAGTTTGAACGGTCTCGTTCTTCGTAAAAAAAACAAACCTACAATTTGTATTACCGTTTTTTTTTGGTACTAAATATTGTCACTAGCATATTAATATAAAAATATAAGTTTTCCACCCAGTCGATTTCAGTTCAGATTAGGTACTAGGGTGTAAGCTTGCTTGTTGTAGTCAATTCATTATTCTCCACTCCCTTCACAACTGTGAGACCGGCCTCACGGCATTGCCCTCTCCATCATCCAGCCAACCTGCAACCACCCTCAAGACACGACATCTCCGACTCCGGCCGCCCCAGCCACCCCCGATCCACGGGCCGGCCAGAGGCCTGACAGACTCAACACCCTACCACGCATGCCCAACCGAGGGAGCGGGAACCCTCGAGCCAGACCCAGAGGCGCCAGCCCAGTCACACCTCGGGTCGCCTTCCCCGGGAGGACTCAATCGGCCACCAGGCCCCTGGGGAGCAGGCGCCTCCCCTACCGAGCGTCTGGGGTCCCTCCCAGACCCACCTGAAAAGACCAAAGAAGTGAGCGGCAGGAAATCCCGCCGAACCCCCTCCGTCACCCCAGTCCCCCCTCTGCGAGCACTCCGGACTTCAAAGAACCAGCGGAGTATAACAAGGGGTGCCGGAGAAACAAGGACAGAGAAGACCTGGAACCATCTGAGCCTGCTGACGCTGTCGCGGCTCCTGAACCCTGAAGTCACCTGGGCCTGCTGAGTGACTCGCGGCCTCTTGCTATTGAACCATCTGAGCCCTGCGGACGAGGTCGCGGCTCCCGAACACTGAACCACCTAGGCCTGCTGAGTGACTCGCGGCCCCCAGCTATTGAACCATCTGAGCCCTGCTGACGAGGTCGCGGCTCCCGAACACTGAACCACCTAGGCCTGCTGAGTGACTCGCGGCCCCCAGCTATTGAACCATCTGAGCCCTGCTGACGAGGTCGCGGCTCCCGAACACTGAACCACCTAGGCCTGCTGAGTGACTCGCGGCCCCCAGCCATTGAACCATCTGAGCCCTGCTGACGGAATCGCGGCTCCCGAACTCCGACCACCTGTGCCTGCTGAGAGACTCGCGGCGCTCCCCTTGAGGACGACTTGGTAAGAGATCGCCCAGAGATACGACACCCTCCAGCTCGAGGATTGTGAGCTTCCGCAGGGTATTTCGCAGAGACACTATCTTGAAAGACTGTCCCGCTACCCCCATTCCCCACGACTGATTTGTGGTACGTTGTGCCACTGCTGTACTACTTGCCTTTTGGATCATAAAGATCCCTTGAAATCATCGATAAAAGAACCTATCGTCCTACAAAGAATACGTGTGGTGTCACTCTGTTCGTAGTGCATCTCAGGGTGTGCGCGCCTGGTTCGGCTTACTTGGGAGAGGTGGGTCAAAGGGGTGGGCAAGACGTGTATCGAACCCCCCTCCGGCGAACGCCTTTCCAACATTTGGTGGCAGACGACGGGATCCGAGCCGACACCGAAAGAGAGCGTGCAGTGAACGACTGACGCACTACCAAACAGAGATGGAAGGAGAAACCTCCCTGGGTGCCGCAGGTACCGAAGTAAGCTCACCGTTCCGAGAGGATCAATTGGACTATTACACGCATAGAGAATTAAAACAGTTTTGCAAAGACCTTGGCATCGCTACCACCGGACTAAGCACAAAGGAAGACTTCCAGAAAGTACTGAAAGCCTGGGTCGAGACGGGGGCGCCCCCGACCCAAACGGAAGGGGATTCTACCCATGAACCACCAAGCATCCCGGCAAGAAACAACGGGCCAGAGGGGAACCTGTCCCCCGAGGAACTAGCGGATCGAGAGAGAAGCCGAAACCACGAACTTGAACTGGCCAAACTAAAAATCGAGGGAGAGATAAAACTGGCAGAGAAGAAGTTAACCGTCGAGCAGTTACGGCTACAAGGGGAACTCGAAGAGAAGAGACTCCAAAGGGAGCACGACGAAAAGAAACTCCAGCTAGAACATGAACGCGGCCTGAAGGAGATTGAGTGGTGGGCTAGAAACGAAAAGTCACAGCCACCCGGGAATCCACCGTCCGCTCCCACCGGGGAAACCAAAGTTCACATACCAAGGATGTGGTAAAGGAGTATTATAAGAACGATGATATCCAGCAGTGGTTTAAGGCCTACGAAGTCGCCATGACCTCTCACCGAGTCCCGCAAAAGGATTGGGGGGCTGGCCTATGGGGCCGGTTCTTAAGCGAAGGAAGAGACACTCTGCTAGATCTGCCCTCCACGGTCATGAACTCCTACAGCCACATGAAGGAAGCCCTCGTGGGCCGGTACGGACTCACCCCCGAAATGTACCGACAACGGTTCCGAGATTGCAAGAAGATACCGGGCACCACGTGGGTAGAATACGTGAACTTTTACAGCCGAGCCTTGGACGGGTGGATCAAGGGCAGCAAGGTCTCCACCTTCGAAGAACTGTTCGATCTGATTGCCTGGGAACATTTAGCGGCCAATTGCTTTATAGAACTGCGCCAGCATCTCCTGGACAGTAAACTCACCGACCCTCGGAAGCTGGCCGCTGAGGCTGATCGTTGGGTGAACACCCGGGCCACCCGGGGCCCCGTGGGGGACTACGGCCACCACAGTCAGGGTCCCCCCCGCCAGAGGGGCGGAGGGAACCACGGCCGACCCAGAGACTTCCCCGGGGGGTCCTCGACCAGCCCCCCCAGCAGCCCATCAGCGGCGGGTTCGGCACAGTCCCCAGCAAGCACCGGAGCCCCAGGACGACCAGGTCCACGCGCTAGGATCACCTGCTTCCGCTGCCAGCAGCCCGGACACTACGCCAATGACCCACAGTGTCCCCAGTATCAGCGAACCACAACGACCAACCCCACGGCCCGGCAGATGGCCTCCGTGGCTCTGGGGGAAGAGATGGAAGACTCCGAGGAATGGGAACCGGCGGCCATGGCCCTGGTCTCCCTTGGTGATCGAGAAATGGTCCCCGGGACACCCTTGCCCGCCAACACAGAAAAATACCGACAGCGGGTGACCATCAACGGCCACCGAGTCGAGGGCCTTCGCGACACCGGGGCGAGTGTCACCGCGGTCCACCGCAGCCTAATTTCAGAAGACCAGATCCTAACCGGGGCCCTCTGTCCGGTCGTATCCTCCGACAATTCTGAGAGCCTCTGCCAGATGGCGCTGGTGCCCTTCGAGTGGGGAGGGGTCTCCGGAGAACTGAAGGTAGCGGTCCGGACATCGCAGCCCGTAGACTGCCTCCTGGGCAACGACCTGGAGAGTTCCCCGTGGGGGCAAGTAGAACGAAGAGCCCACCTGGAGATGATGGGCCTACCAGAATGGGTCTGCGCCACCACGCGCTCCATGACCGCCCGAGTGCCTCCCTCCAAGGGCGGTGAAGCCCTCTTACCGAACACTATCCCCGAGAGCCGGGACCCCCTCCCAGGAGCAGACAACCCTCCTTCCAAGGGAGAAGGAGACACTAACCCAGGGGAAGGATCGGAACCTTCCGCCCCAGAGGCCCCGACGGAACTCGAAGAACTGCCCGAGTTGGCCCAGTGGCGCTGCGAAGGGGGGCTCTCCCGCGAAGAGTTCTGCCAGGAACAGACCACCTGCCCCTCCCTCGAGGGACTTAGACAACAAGCCGAAGCCCAGGCCGCCGGTGACCGAACCGGAACCCATTGGGTCTATTGGGACAATGGCCTCCTATACAGCGAGCAAAAGTCCGCCGAGCTAGGCGCAGCACGAGTACTGGTGGTACCCCTGCGGTTCCGGAGCCTCCTCCTGGGCCTGGCCCACGATGTACCCTTGGCAGGACACTTGGGCCAAGACAAGACATACCAGCGATTGGTGACCCACTTCTATTGGCCCAAGATGCGAGCGAATGTAGAAGCACACTGCAAGTCCTGCCTCACGTGCCAGGGCAGTGGGAAGAGTAGCGGAAAACGCAAAGCTCCCTTACAACCGTTCCCCGTTGTGAGTACCCCATTCGAGCGGGTCGGCATCGACATCGTGGGACCCCTGGATCCGAAGACCGCCCAGGGCCACAGATTCATCCTTGTCCTGGTGGACCATGCCACCCGCTACCCCGAGGCCATCCCCCTCCGCACCGTGACGGCTCCCATGGTGGGCCGGGCTCTCATGGGGATCTTCTCCCGTGTCGGATTTCCCCGCAAGGTTGTGAGTGATCGCGGCATTAACTTTATATCCGGCTACATGAAGTCCCTGTGGCAGCAGTGCGGAGTAACATATAAGTTCACGACCCCCTACCACCCCCAGGGTAACGGCCTAGTGGAACGCTTCAACCGAACCCTGAAGGGAATGATCCTGGGCCTCGAAGAGCCCCTGCGCCGAAAATGGGACGTCCTCCTCCCTTGCCTCCTGTTCGCATACCGAGAAGTCCCCCAAAAGTCTCTGGGGTTCAGCCCCTTCGAACTGCTGTACGGACATCCCGTCCGAGGGCCCCTGAGCCTGGTCAAAGAGGGCTGGGAGACGAGCCCCCGGGGGACACCCCCTGATGTGTTCCGCTACATCCTGGCGCTCTGCAACCAGACGAGGAAGTTTAGAGAACTTGCAGAGGCTAACCTCGAGGCCAGCCAAGAAGAAATGAAGCGCTGGTATGACCAGAATGCAGCCCTGGTCGAGTTCCAGCCGGGCCAGCAGGTTTGGGTCATGGCTCCGGTGAAACCCTGCGCCCTACAAGACAAATGGACTGGTCCCTTCAAGGTGGTCGAGCGGAAGAGCCAGGTCACGTATCTGGTCGACGTGCAGTCCCCACGGAACCCCCTCCGGGTCCTCCACGTGAACCGTCTCAAGCCCCACTTTGTAAGGACGGAATTAAGTTTGCTACTGGCCACTGATGATGGGGCGGAAGAAGACACCGAACCACTGCCCGATCTCCTGTGCACGAAAGACCTGGACGGTTCCGTGGAGGGAGTGAAACTGTCGACCACCCTCACTCCCCAGCAGGCCGACGACTGCCGCCAGCTGCTCAGACAATTCGCAGACCTCTTCTCTCTCATTCCAGGGGTTACCGACTGGTGTGTCCATGACGTGGACACCGGCGAAAGCCCGCCTGTGAGACACCGAGCCTACCGGGTGCCTGACCGGGTCCGCACCTGCATCAAGACCGAGGTACAGAAGATGCTCACCCTGGGAGTAATCGAACCCTCCGACAGCCCCTGGGCCAGCCCGGTGGTTCTGGTCCCGAAGGCGGCTTCCCCGGGGGCCGCCCCCGAACTAAGATTCTGTGTGGACTATCGGGGGCTCAATGCGGTCACCCGCGCAGACGCTCACCCTATTCTCTGAGCCGACGAGCTCATCGACCGCCTGGGGGCCGCCCGGTTCCTCAGCACTTTCGACCTGACCTACGGATACTGGCAGATTGCTCTCACGGAAGGAGCGAAAGAGCGCTCTGCCTTCTCTACGCCAGATGGCCACTACCGCTTCAGGGTCATGCCGTTCGGGATGAGAAACGCCCCAGCCACGTTCCAGCGGTTGGTGAACAAGGTGCTGGCCGGACTCGAGGAGTTCAGCGCAGCGTACCTTGACGACATCGCTGTATTCAGCTCTCAATGGCACGAGCATCTCCAGCACCTCCGGCAAGTACTAATGGCCCTGCGCCAAGCCGGACTAACCGTGAAGGCCAGCAAATGCCAGCTCGGGCAAGGCTCCGTGGTCTACCTAGGGCATCAGGTGGGCAGCGGCCAGGTCGCCCCTCTCCAGCCGAAGATCGACGCCATCAAGTCCTGGGAGCCCCCCACCATGCAGACAGAGGTTCGGGCCTTCCTGGGCCTTACGGGGTACTACCGGAGGTTCATTAAAAATTATGGCAGTATCGCAGGGCCCCTCACAGAGTTGACCTCCAAAAAGCTTCCGCAGAAGGTGCAGTGGACCACCCCGTGCCAGCAGGCGTTCGACGCCTTGAAAACCGCCATGTGCACCGCTCCCGTACTCAAGGCCCCCGACTACTCCCAAGAGTTTGTGGTCCAGACCGACGCATCCGAACACGGCATCGGGGCCGTGCTCTCGCAGTTCGACGACAAGGGCATTGATCAGCCCATAGCCTTCATCAGCCGAAGGCTACTGCCGAGAGAGCAGCGTTGGAGTACTATAGAGCGAGAGACCTTTGCCGTAGTCTGGGCCCTCAAGAAACTGCGGCCCTACTTGTTCGGAACCCATTTTCGAGTACAGACGGACCACCGGCCCTTGCAGTGGCTAATGCGGATGAGGGGGGAGAACCCCAAGCTACTACGATGGTCCATCTCTCTCCAAGGGATGGATTTCACTGTTGAACATCGCCCCGGGACGGATCATGCCAACGCCGACGGCCTGTCCCGGTTCTTCCGCTTCGGCGAGGAGAACCCCCCAGTGGATGGGTAGTTCTCCACGCCTTTCAGCTAGGGGGGACGCGTGTGAGACCGGCCTCACGGCGTTGCCCTCTCCATCATCCAGCCAACCTGCAACCACCCTCAAGACACGACATCTCCGACTCCGGCCGCCCCAGCCACCCCCGATCCACGGGCCGGCCAGAGGCCTGACAGACTCAACACCCTACCACGCATGCCCAACCGAGGGAGCGGGAACCCTCGAGCCAGACCCAGAGGCGCCAGCCCAGTCACACCTCGGGTCGCCTTCCCCGGGAGGACTCAATCGGCCACCAGGCCCCTGGGGAGCAGGCGCCTCCCCTACCGAGCGTCTGGGGTCCCTCCCAGACCCACCTGAAAAGACCAAAGAAGTGAGCGGCAGGAAATCCCGCCGAACCCCCTCCGTCACCCCAGTCCCCCCTCTGCGAGCACTCCGGACTTCAAAGAACCAGCGGAGTATAACAAGGGGTGCCGGAGAAACAAGGACAGAGAAGACCTGGAACCATCTGAGCCTGCTGACGCTGTCGTGGCTCCTGAACCCTGAAGTCACCTGGGCCTGCTGAGTGACTCGCGGCCTCTTGCTATTGAACCATCTGAGCCCTGCGGACGAGGTCGCGGCTCCCGAACACTGAACCACCTAGGCCTGCTGAGTGACTCGCGGCCCCCAGCTATTGAACCATCTGAGCCCTGCGGACGAGGTCGCGGCTCCCGAACACTGAACCACCTAGGCCTGCTGAGTGACTCGCGGCCCCCAGCTATTGAACCATCTGAGCCCTGCTGACGAGGTCGCGGCTCCCGAACACTGAACCACCTAGGCCTGCTGAGTGACTCGCGGCCCCCAGCTATTGAACCATCTGAGCCCTGCTGACGGAATCGCGGCTCCCGAACTCCGACCACCTGTGCCTGCTGAGAGACTCGCGGCGCTCCCCTTGAGGACGACTCGGTAAGAGATCGCCCAGAGATACGACACCCTCCAGCTCGAGGATTGTGAGCTTCCGCAGGGTATTTCGCAGAGACACTATCTTGAAAGACTGTCCCGCTACCCCCATTCCCCACGACTGATTTGTGGTACGTTGTGCCACTGCTGTACTACTTGCCTTTTGGATCATAAAGATCCCTTGAAATCATCGATAAAAGAACCTATCGTCCTACAAAGAATACGTGTGGTGTCACTCTGTTCGTAGTGCATCTCAGGGTGTGCGCGCCTGGTTCGGCTTACTTGGGAGAGGTGGGTCAAAGGGGTGGGCAAGACGTGTATCGAACCCCCCTCCGGCGAACGCGTTTCCAACAACAACATTAATAGCATTAGTGTGAGACCATTCTTCATTCTTCTATTAAAACAAAATGGCATCAGGGTGCATTTGGAACCTGTCTCCCCCGGAAACGTTTTTAAGGGGTGGACGTGAACCAACCCTTAAATGGGAAGAATGGAGGGAGTATTTTTTAAACTACATCTCAACGTTGGAGGAGGATGATGAAGTAAAACCTGAGAAGAAATACAAAATGCTGAGGCACTGTTTAGGCGCAGGAGGCATAAAAGTGTACAATGTAATTAATAATAAAGTAAGAGCTGAAAATGAAGGCGACATATTTTTAAACGCTATTGACGATCTAAACACTTATTATAAACCTACGGTTTGCGTTGGAGTGGATTGGTACAAATTTTTTCATCGCAAACAAGGGAAAGATGAATCAATAGATGACTATGTCTCTGCATTGAAAAATCTCGCAATAAATTGTCGATTCGACGCACTTCACGATGAATTTATAAGAGATCAAATTGTAATGCAAGGCTCTAATGAAAACATTCAGGACAACTTATGGGCCAAAGGGGAGTACCCCCTACAGAACATAATTGACATAGCACGCAAAGCAGAACTTACTGGGCGCTGCGCCAAAGCAGTACTTTCTGAAAAAGAAGAAAAGAAGGAAGGTGAAAATATAAGCAAAGTAAGTGATCAGAAACCTAATACTAAACAGAATTGGAAATCTAAAGGATTTAAACCTCAAAACAAAATGTATGAAATAAAGAGTTGGGGACGATGCTACAGATGTGGAAGTTCTTCGCATCTAGCAAACGATTTAAAATGTCCTGCACGCGATGTGAAATGTACAAATTGTGGTGTCAAGGGACATTTTTATAAGGCATGCAATAAAAGGAAGACAAAACACGTAAAAATAGTAGATGAATCGGATGATCACAATCTAAACATGTCTGATGATGAAAATATTAATATGTTTGTCCTAAACATAGATGAGGAACACAATGGTGAAACCACAGAAGGAAATGTCACGAAAACAAAGAAACCAGTTTGTAACATGACAATAGGAGGAGTAAATATAAGCCTCGTAGCAGACTCTGGTTCGCCTTATACCATAGTAAACGAAAAGGTTTGGCCAAATAAATTCAAAGATAGTATTGGTGAACATTTAAAAAAACCAGACATAACTATAAAATCATTCACAGGTGAGCCAATAGACGTTTGTGGTTACCGAGAGTTAAAGTTCACATACAAAGGCAGAGAGTCCACAGGAAAATTGTACGTGTCCAAGGTCGGTCCATCAGTTCTGGGATGGATGGACCAAGGGAACCTGGGAATAATTTTAGATCCAAGAAAAGCAGATCCGGTATTAAGCGTGACAGAACACAAGGATTTTGCAAAAGACATGCTTAAAAAATTTCCCAAGGTTTTCAGTGGAAGGATTGGCGCATTGAAAGGGTACCAACACAAAATAAAACTCAAGCCTATCACAACCCCTGTGGTGCACAAAGTAAGGAATATTCCTTTTGCAATTAAAAAAGAAGTCAAGGATCAACTAGACAAACTCCTTGAAGAAGGTATAATCGAGAGAGTAGAGGCATCGGAGTGGGTCGCACCATTAGTTGTTGTTAAACGACCCAATGGCAAACTGAGACTCTGTGTGGACCTCCGCGAACTAAGCAAGAACATAGTTGTGGAGCAGTACCCACTCCCAAAAATAAATTAGATGTTGGCCACGACTAAGGGTATTAGGTGGTTCTCCACTATTGATTTGAAGTCGGCCTATCACCAGGTGCCTCTTCATCGTGACAGCAAGATTCTTACAACATTCATAATGCCCTTTGGTTGTTTCGGATTTACACGTTTCTGACATCCTAATCTTGCAGGATGACATCCTTGTCATGGGGAGAACCAAGGAAGTACAAAACCTCTGGAGAACAATCACCAGTATACTAAGTGCACTGCGAAAATGTGTGAGACACAATTATAGCATTTTTTACTATTGTAGGATGACAGACTCAACAAGAAATAAGATTAATAGAAACGACAAACTGGTGGTCAATTAAAACAAAGAACGCATCGCGATCAACTTTGTTTATCAGTCAATCTCGCGGAAACAATAAAGTTATACAAGGTCTCAATTGGAGAATAGCATGAGAAAAGAAAAACACATTGATACAATCAAAGAAACTGCGTTAAAGCAGTAAACTTGGTCATCAGTACTTGAGGGGTAGCCCAATGCATTTCGGGATGGTTATCATCCCTTCTTCAGGGGCAGCTGTTGAAAAGAGAAGGTAACTTAGAAACCTGTGTTTTACTCAGACTTAAATTGCAAAAAAATATAAATACTTGGTTGCAATTACAAGATGCAGCGGCTGTGTGACCAAAGCGGAAAGAGACTGGTCTATTTCAGACTGAAGCAATGCTGTGAGAGATGCCATAAAAGTAAAAATGGACGAAACACCATGTGACATATGAAGTGAAACCGCTCTCTAGAAATGGGGAAAGGCAAACAAAGTGGTTGTGCTTAGAATGACTCAAGTGGTTTAAGTACCAAGAAACTCCATTAGTGAGGCAGTGTGCCAAAAATATAATATTGCAAGTAATGTACACAAATGGTGATAGACTCTTACTGTTTTAAAAAAGACGACTAACTCTGGAAACGGTGTTCGCAGTTGATAGTAGGGGATGGGGAATCCAACTGTGTATATGCTGTAGTGTGGAAAAAAGACTGTGAATGCAGGATAAACAAAATAAAAACAAAACGAGAAACAAACTGGCAGGATCAAGACTTACTGAAAAATGCGTGTGCTGAGAGTAGACCAATGAAATGGCGACAAGCTACAGCGCAGAGGGAAGGAAATGTGCACTGGACGATGCTGGGAAGGCACTGTGCGGTGAACAGCCGTGAAGAATTCTGAAACGTAGGAAATGCGAAAGCTATGAACCAGGTGGGTGAGATGAAATGTATAAACGGACAGCGAAACGCGGTAGAAAAATGCTTACCGCTTGGGCATGTAATGCAGAGACGAAAGGGTGACAGCAGCTGGGAACATCCGAAAAAGGCAGCGGCATGGGCGTGCACTGCCAGGAAGAGCATGACAAGAAAGTAAAACAAGTGCTTGAAATCCTGGAAGAAAAAGGGTTAACAGCAGAATTTCCTAAATGCAAATTTGCGAGTAGCTCAGTCAATTACCTTGGTCACCAAATAACAGGTGACGGAATAAGCCCAAAGAAAGAGATGTTGCAAGCTATTATGGATGCGCCTTACCCCACCAACAAGGATGAACTGCGGTCGTTCTTAGGAATGGTGGAGTTCTATGCGAAATTCATCAAGAACTTTTCTCAAAAAACATATGAATTAAGACAGCTCCTACAATTGAGAAATAAATTTGAATGGACTGATGATTGCATCATTAAATTTAAAAGTATTAAAAAGGATTTGTGCACAGCGCTTCCCCTACAATGGTTTGACACTTCCTTAAATAATTTTGTAACAACGGACGCAAGTAATAAGGGGTTAGGGGCAGTACTTACTCAAAAGGACGTGAAGGGGGGGAGTACACTGTAGCCTTTGCATCACGCTCGCTCACTCCTGCAGAGGAGAATTTTTCAGTAATTGAGCGTGAAGCCCTTGCTTGCGTTTGGGCTTTGGAACATTTCAGGCACTTTGAATGGGGAAGAAAAGTAACTTTATGCACGGATCACAAACCCCTGACAAAAGTATTCACAACCAAAGGATTATACACAGCCTCCCCTAGATTGGCCAGACTCTCTGTACGTCTATTTGACTACATGTATAATATCGAATACATACCAGGAATAAAGAACGTTGTAGCTGATTTCCTTAGTAGGATGCCAGTAGGAAAAGCAAGCGACGGAGAAGACACTGTTATATAGGAGAATGCTGTCGCAAGTGTATTAGAACAAACATGCGGTATAACTAAGGAAGAGTGGCTCAAAGAACAGGAAAATGACAGCACCATGCTGTTCGTAATACACATGTTGAAGGAGGGCTGGATCAACAAAACCAAAATGGATGATAAATTCAAAGCATACTGGGAAGTAAGGAATGAATTATCATATGAGGACGGATTCCTCCTAAGAAGCAGAAAATTTGTCCCACCGAGCAATATTCGGAACAAAATACTCAAACTTTGTCATGAAGGACATTTGGGTATTGTAAAAACAAAAGGGAGAGTAAAAAACTTGTACTGGTGGCCTAGCATTAACTTAGAAATCGAAAGAACAGTAAGGGAATGTGCCCTGTGCATGAACTCAGATAAAGCACAGGCAACATTCAGACCACCTCTTCAGCCCTTACCCAGCCCGGATATGCCGTGGGAAAGAATCGGAATAGACATTATGGGTCCTGTATCAGAAGGACTAGAAAAGTGGTATGTGATCGTTACAATTGACCACTTAACCAAGTGGCCTAAGGTAAAATTTACTATCAACCCTGACACAGTAAACATCGTTAAGTTTATGGATGAAACATTCACACGCGAAGGTTTGCCAAAACAGATTGTAAGTGATAATGGAACTCAATTCACCTCCAAAATATTCAAAAATTACATCAAGAAAAATAGTATTGTTCACAAAACTATGTCTGTTTATCACTGTAGTATGCAGGAATTGTGTATTGCACCTTTCCTGCTTCCCTACCTTTCTTCGATTTCTACAATCACCCTGCAGGAAATGGAGCAGTTGAAAGATTTAACAGGGTCATAAAGGGAATTATTCAGATAGCCAAAAGCAACAAACTAAATTGAATACAAGAAACATTAAAGACAGTATGGGCATACAGAGTAACACCGTGCGGATCTACCGGACACAGTCCTTTTGAAATGATGCGAGGAAGAACTCCATTATCTAAGGACAATGTGGGTTGGATCAGAGCTGCAAAGAGAGTTGACTGGTCTACTCAACATGTACTGAGGAAACTACAAAATGCTCAGACAGTAGCAAAAGAAAATTTTGACAAAAAACATGGAAGTAAACCTGTGGTTCTCAAGGAAGGGGACGTTGTCAAGGTAAAGAGAAGTGGCCACATTGCGATGGGTCTAGACAAGTTCACACCTCCATTGGTAGTTCGTGAAGTTTACTGCAATTCTGCACGCCTTAGCGATGGAAAGGTGTGGCATTTCTCCAACCTCTCATCCTATAGACACCCTTTTCCCGACACCAAGAAGGACAAGTCCCTGGATCTTGCCAGTGATAAAGTTCATGGAGAGAGGGACAAACATGCACGATCCTGTGCATACGATTACGATTCAGAATGCGAGTTCCCCACAGAGAACAATCCAATCTGTAGTCAAGGCGCAGATGTTCCCACCGGAAATAATGAAAAACCATGCAAGTTTACTACCAAGGAAAGAGTCAGACGGATGTTACCCACACCACCAGCTAAAGACAGTGTTGAACCTGTTGTTACTAGTAGGTCTGGAAGACTGTTAGGCCCACCTACAAAGTATAAAGACTACATATGTGATTAGACTTTTCCCTCCCCTGTTTCCTCTTTCTTCCCCCCCCCTTCTCTCCACACAAGGGGGAAGATGTGTTGTGATTTCCTTAGTGTGTCCCTGCGCGGACACCCTTATCGCTCCGCCTTCTGTTGTCCCTGTTGGGACTCCGTACCTGCTGTGAGGTCATCAGCTGACAACTGTCCGTTGACAGTTGACAGCTGATCACGCACCCGCTCGGATGTACGTCTCGCTCCAGACTTTCCTGGAGTGCGTGTTGGTGTTTGATGAAATAAAGTACATATATACTTCACTTTGGCATTCCTGAGTACTTTACATCAGCATAAATGCTTTTGGATGTTTTTCTTGTAGTTGCAAGAATCGACCTCGCTCTTTCTTCCACAAAAAGCATGCAGATGGCATAGGTTATTTCCCCACCTCCTGCGTGCAGAAAGGTTCAATATAGTGAATATGGATATCACTGGGAAATAATTTCAACTTATAAAAAATCATAATTACATAACAATAACCAGAGAGAAAAACCTTTTTGAAAAAAGGGAACAATAAAAAAGCTGAACAAGCACTGGCAAAACCAAAACAGCTGACTTATAAATTGAAGTCTTCATAAATTGTAGTAAATCTTCACAAATTGTTTGTGTGTGGTTGTGTGTGTGAATGGATGAATGTGAGAATGATTTTCAGTAGTTGGATGAATAAACATAAATGAGAGCACTGCCTTATGAATGAAAGAATTAGTGAGTTACTGAGTGCACTGATGGAACGGTACATGAATGGGTGAGCATATGAATGAGTGAAGGGCCAATGGCTGTATGTAACAAGCAAAGCAGAATGACTTTGAATTTATGAAATACACCAAGATGAAGTGCAGACAATGCCCGCCCCAATAGATAAATAACTATTTAATGCTAAACAGTGCATCAGACACTCCAGAGAGGAACTATGGGAGATAGATGGCAGCTGGTGTCACTCATACGGCCGGTTTTTGTTACTGCAGAGACTGTGTGAAGAAAGTTCTGACTTGATTCAATTGGAATGGTAGCCAACGTTTCAGGCCTTTAAGATGGTATAACTTAGGTTAGTATAAATACAGAATCTGATCACAGTCGATACAAGGGTGAAAACAATATACTGAATATAGAGTAGCAAGCCTTCAATAAAATGATAACCTCTCTTTTATTTTATGCCATATCACCTGCAACCCCCACCCTCCTGTGGTGACGCTGTGTAGCAGCAGCAGCCGAACCTGAGAAGATGAACAGAAACCCTCACAACTGGGGGACACTGTTCCCATGCAGAACCCAGGTTTCAGTGAGCTTTCCGGAGCGCCTCGGGTCTCATCTGAAATAATGCTGCGGCTCGAGCTCCATCCAGTGCCCCCAGATGTTGGCGGCCATGGGTACCCTTGTGAGACGCCAACTTAGACTTCCGCCGTCATATGTGTTGAAATATTATACAATCACGTCACATTTTAAAGTGACCACCCTGCTGCTGGCGTAAATAAAGGCAAACACCATGCTATACGTGGGAAACAACATAGTGAAAAACGGAATGATGTCTCAGCTGTTTTAAAAAAAAAAAAGGAAAAAGGAACATTTTTGGAACATTTTACCGGCAGCAATCTTCAGTTTCCAAAACATTTATCTGCTTAGGCACCACGGCTAGCGTTACTAGAAAGCACGGCATGGTTATTTTCCTTAATAAGCTACAGCATAAAAACAAGCGTGTTCCTCGCGCTAAAAGGAGGCAGCAGGGGGAGGGGCGAGAGGAGGGGACGAGTGAAAGCATTTCACTTGCGAGAGCGAGCAGCGTCAGGAGCAATAATTGCTACCATATGGCGCCGCTCGCTCCCGCAAGTGAATCTCCAGACGTGCACGCGTTGCCATTGAAGGCAATGGAACGTGTGCACGTTTTTGACTGAAAAGCCAAAGCGATCGGAAAAGTTATTTTTGCCTATGCAGCCCATGTGCGCTGCATAGGCGAGACCTAAAAAGAGCTGTGCCATTTTGCAAATGTGCAGCATCTTAGGGTGTTTTTTGGTATTTTTTTTATTTTTAGCCAAGTAGCACAGAATTGGCGATGCCATACTTTCGTCTAAAACCCTTTGACAAAGCCCATAGGCCCCATAGGTGAGACCTGTTGGCCAATGCTTGTTTGTTTCATTATACCCTGCAGCAGGCAGAGCACATGCAGCAGCACTACAAGCTTTCGAAACATACACAGCACAAATAAGGACAGGCAACAGCAGTGAACGTTCACACATAAAACATAACAGCAGAAGCTTCAAGCTAGTACTATATTGTAAAGGTGAAGGGAAAAGAAACAGCCAGGAGGATGTGTATCTGAGTACAGTTCATCACCTGAGAGGCGGCCAGAGCTGATGATGTATTTAAGCTAGTGTAGGCAGGTGCATACAAGTGCCACCACAAATGGCCCTCGATTATGCCAAATTGCAATAAATGTCCTTGTTGCTAGAGGTAATATAATTTAGCTTGGAACGCAAAAAGTCTTAGTCGCTCTCCTTACACCTAGCCAGTGCTTAATTTGAGCTAGTGGTTTCCGGTGCTCGGCACCGGCACGTAATTTTGAACACCGACACTTATGACAGCTGCCACATGGTGGTGCTGTTTGTGTTATTTAAAGATGAGCAGAACAGGGGGGCGTGGTCTCGCACCACAACAAGATGGCGGCTGTGATTTGAGCTCCGCTCGTACGCGGAGAAACTTCGTAAATAACAGCCGGTTCTAGCGAGGTGCGCCGCACTTCGAGGATGGCGTACGACTGTTGATGGGTCGGGGCGAGGAATGACCCAGTTCCGCCTCTGGAATCTCCTTCTATGAGCCTGTTGGATGCGGCGGTGATCTCCCCTCAGTACGGCGCCGATAACGGCCGCCATTTTGCGATGGCTGCCTATGAAGTTGAAGCTCAGTCTGAGGTAATCCGGCGCTTTACTAATTAGCGTGCGGCAACGTTTTTTTTTTCTTTTTTTATCCTTTTTCATCTTCCTCCTCAGCAGTAATGAGTATATTGCCATAAGAACTGTCTTCCAGCACGCTATCATGCCCAGATGAAGGCACGACGTATATTTCTGTCCTTCTCAGTCGCAGCAGGGTATTTTCAGCATCAATTTTTTTTTTGAGAGCTATTTGGGGGTTGGCGCCAGCTGCAATCTTCTACCCTATATATGGCTCTTAGCTTCCTACCAACTATGTGTTCACCTTATTTTTTTGGATATTTATTGGCATACTTCCTAGCCTCTTTGTAACTTGTCCTGTTCAATAACGACGCTGTGTTGCCCACAAGTGTCAAATATTTACTAGAAGGCTGACGGAAGGTGTCTTTCTTTTGTGAATCTTTTTTTTTTTTTTTCTTTCTCTCTGCTCTCTGGCCCCTGAAGGCTTTTTGTGGAGTGAGGTGTCTCTTTTTGGCGGATGGGCAGATGCAAATCTTTATTGAAGATCACATCTCGACCGCCTTTCCGTTTCAAGATGGCTAGTGAGGCCTCTACTTCGGCTAGAGCAGTTTCCTCTGGTACCAAGCCTAAGAGAGCCAAGAATGACCCTCCCTCACCTATTCTGTCCTCTCAACACCCTGTCCTGGATACTATTTTAGATGAGGTGAGGGGTCTTAAATCTTTTATGGCCACTACTAATGAGAAGCTTCAGCTAATTGAGGATCGGTGGATTACTATGGAAGCTAAGGTATTTGATATGGAGCAACGTATTAGCGACGTGCAGGATATATCTACTAAAATTCCAATTTTGGAACAGGAAATTCAGCGTCTTAAACTACACACAGAGGACCTTGAAAATCGTAATCGACGTAACAATTTACGCCTTTATGGCCTACCAGAAAATTTGGAGGGTCCTGATTTGCTCCTTTTTCTGAAGAAATTTCTGACTGAACTTTTAAACATTTCCGCGGAACCTGCTTTGAACATTCAACGTGCTCATAGACTTGGTCGTCTTCAACCTAATGATTCTAAACCTAGAGGCATTATCATGTTATTTTTGGAATTTACTGACTTAATGCGAGTCCTATCAGCTGCCAAGTTGAAGCGTCACCTTACTTGGTCTGGCCATAACATCTTTATTTCACAAGACGTATCCAATGCTACCAACCTGCGAAGGAAGGAATTTCTGGCGCTTCGTCCGCAAATGAGACAGTTGAATGTTCGCTATGGTATTCTACATCCTTGTCTATGTAAAGTCACTCACGATGGCTTCACTCGGTCTTTTTTTTTTTTTTTTTTTAAAACCTTTATTACAATTTCGAAAAGATACAAGTATGGGCCTACAACCAACAGGCCGGCCGCTAAACGCAGTGTAAACCTAGGCACGACTTAACATGCACATCAATGAAGCAGCAAAAGAGTTACTAAAGTGCTAATTATCGCAGTCAGCCACAGCCGCAGTCCCTAAACAAACAGGAAAGGTTTCATATTTTTGAAAAACAGAAAACATCAAACTCACAAGGCAGAGGAGGTTAATGGCAGAAACATGTGCTCCTCGTATCGAGGGAGTAAACCAACCCGGGTAGACAGAGGGGGGGGAGGGGGGCAAGGCAGAAGCGACGAAGCCGCGTGTCGCAGGAGCATACAGGAATGCGGGGGCTAGGGAGACAGAGCGGCATCCATCTCACGCGTCTGGGGCGGGGCGCAAATACCTCCACGATAGGAGTTCCAGGGACCCCACACCTTAATCCACTTCCCAGGCTTGCCTCTCGCCACATACACCGTTTTCTCTCTAAACATACACCAGTCCATGTGTTTCTTCCACTCGGAGACCGTTGGCGGCCTCTGGGAGCCCCATAATTGTGCGATGTCACGCTTCGCTATCATATAGCCTAGAGTCACCCATTGCGTCTGCGTCACATTGTAATCAGTCGGCTCCCAGACATTCAGCAAGCATCTACGTGCCTCCGGCAACAAGGCAACATGCGTGACTTCTTCTAACACCGCATGCACTCTGCACCAAAACCGAGTCACCTCCGGACACTCCCACAAGATATGGAGAAAAGTCCCCAGTAGCCCACAGCCTCGCTTACACAGACCATCCACCGAATACCCCATACGCATCAGGCCAGGCCCCGTGACGTACACTCTATGCAGTATCTTAAGCTGGACGAACCGCAATCGGGCCGGGATAGCCACCTCTTTCGGGGAGGCCACCGCTGACACCCAATCCTCGTCGTCCAGTTCTATACCGTCTGCAATCCATGTCTCCCGCAATGAGGCCAGCAAACCCATTCGATCATTGATAAGCTTTTTATAAATCAACAAAATGGTGCTATCCGGCAAATAGCCGTCCAATACTCTGTCTTCCAATGGGGAATGCTCCGGAATAGCCGCCACGTCTGAAAACACGGAACACAAGGCATGATGAACTTGAACATACCGATAGTATTCCCTATCATTCAACTGGTATTCCGTTTTCAGCATGTCGAACGTCTTAAATTCCCCTTTCGTCCAGAGATCCCCTACCGTGCTGATACCAATCGTATCCCACTTCTCGAAGCCTTTCGTAGTATACAGACAACCCAAACGCTGGGACGCGTACAATGGCGTAGCCCGAGTCAAGCGATCCCTCCACCCCATCGCCGCATTTGCTGCATGCCACACCTGCACCGCGACCCGCGTCGGGCCCGTCAACCGCGCATCAAGGGACCCCAAGTATAGTGCTCGATTATAGTCTCCGCCTGGCAGTAGCAATTTGTCCATCTCAAAAGCCGGGTTCAAAGCAGGGCCATACATCCCGTGATTGACGGCAGCCAACTGGGAGGCCCAGTAATATCGCTTAATGTCAGGGAGGGCGACCCCCCCGTCATACCACGGTAGGGTCAGTTTAGCAAGAGCAATCCGCGGCCGCCCATCCCAAAATAATCGACGCTGGAGACACTCCACCTCCCGAAAATAACGGGCCGGCACTACGTCCATAGTGTTCTGCAGGGCGTACAAAAAGCGTGGTAGCGACATCATTTTGAACAATGCTGCCCGGCCGAGCGGCGAGAGCGGCAGCCGCCGCCAACCCGCCACATCCGCCCTTAGGCGCTGAAGGGGGGGGAGAAGATTCCGTTCATACCGGGCCACCGGATCCAGGGTTATAAAGATACCCAAATACGTGAACCCCGACTCCGCAATCTGGATAGGGCACCCCCGCGGAAGGGGGGGGCCTCCCCGGAGAGAACGTATACACAAGACTTAGCCCAGTTAATTACCAATCCGGAGTTGCGACCAAAGGAGCTCAACACATCCACCAATACAATGAGCGATTTACGCGGAGATGCAAGATACAAGAGGATATCGTCCGCATATAAGGTTAATTATGCTGCTACTATCGTTGTATTTTTATCCCTTTTTAACTCTGTATAATTATTTATATTTTTAACTTGTTGTATTTTATGTGTTATCCTGGTTTTACAAAACTCTTGCACATTATCTTGCGTCTCATTGATGAAATGGATGGTCTTTTTTATATGAAAGGAATATGTTATGTCTGTATGTTTTAAAATGTACTTTTATGGATGTATTGTATTACATTCGAATAAAGATATTTGATTTGATTTGATTCGTCCGCATATAGGGAAACACGATCCTCGTATTCCGGCGTCCATCTAAGGCCACGTATCGAGGGGTGCCACCGCAACCATTCCGCAAGGGGCTCCAAGCAAAGCGCAAAGAGAAGAGGCGACAGTGGACATCCCTGTCGGGTGCCCCTACCCAAAACAAAGGGAGCCGACACCCGTCCGTTGACCACTACCTGTGCCAGTGGGTTGTCATAAAGCAATTTCACCCAACCGATAAACCCCGGGCCAAACCCAAACTTCGCCAACGCCGCCCAGATGTATGGCCATTCCAAGGTGTCGAACGCCATGGTAGCGTCCAAGGACGCCAAGATGGCCGGCTCACGAATGAATGGGGCGCGAGCAAGGACGCCATGCAGTCGCCGCAGGTTCAAAGCGGTATTGCGATGGGGTATAAAACCGGATTGATCCTGATGAATCAGGTCGCCCACAACCCGGATCAGACGATTGGCCAGTACCTTGGCGAGGATTTTGGACTCCGCGTTTAACAAAGAGATAGGCCTGTAAGAAGTACACCGATCCCGCGGCTTCCCTTCCTTATGGATAACAACAATAGTAGCAAGACGTTGGTCAGAAGGGAGGGAGCCCGCCGCCTGAGCCTCAAGGAACATGTCCCGGAGATACGGGGCAATCGCATCTGGGGGCAGCTTATACAATTCGATGGGAAGTCCATTAGGACCCATGGCCTTACCCGAGGCAATGGAGCGAATGGCCAAAGCGATCTCATCTGGCGATAGGGCCGCATCCATCAATACTTTATCCTCATCAGATAGGGAGGGCAGAGTAATATCTCGAAGCAGCAGTCGAGAGTCTTCCTCCGATCGCTCTGAGACCGGAGAGTAGACCCCGTGAAAATACTCCGCAAAGCAATCAACAATGTCACCGGGGTCCGTCACACGCACACCATCCACCCTCTCAATCTCCGGCACCACTCGACTCGCTCTCTCCTTCTTATCCAACCAGGCAATCAACTTCCCTGCCTTATCACCCATATCGTACAATCGCCCCTGTTGCTCCCTGCTCATACTCCTAGCAGATTCAGTAACCAGCGCCTTATAGTCGGCCTGCTAAGCTCCAGCACATGCAATCTGTCATCCGTAACACCTTGCTCCAAATCACTCTCCAACTCGGTGATCTCATTTTCTAGCCGAACAACCTCCTGCGCCTCGCATTTTTTGGTGTGGGAAATGAGAGATAGGGCCTGGCCCCGGAGCACCGTCTTAAAGGCCTCCCAAAGGGAGACGGCGGAAGACACCGACCCCACGTTATCATTAAAATAGTGTTCCAAAGACTTAACCAGGTCTGCACGAATCGTGGGGTTCCGGAGGTACCAGGGGTTGATCGGTGCCACCCTCCCCTCCGCCCCCAGGGCGATATCGAGGTGCAGCAAAAGGGGGGAGTGATCAGATATACCGCACGCCAAGTGTCGCACCTCTCCGATCATCCCCGCCTGGGCCGCAGGCACTAACATATAGTCAAGCCTCGAAAGACTACCGTAGGCCCCGGAGTGGAAGGTATATTGCGCGTGTCCAGGGTGTTTCAACCGCCAGCAATCTATCAGTCCTAGGGTATCCAGAAAGCCCCCCAGCCAGTTCTGGGCCCGAGGGAGGTCCCTAGGGGGGTAGCGATCCTCAACACCGGAAACCACCGCATTAAAGTCCCCCCCCAGTACCAACACCCCCCCCGAGAGCCTAAGCAGCAGGCGCCCCAAATCAGCGTAGGTGGCCGTCTGCAGGCCCGGCTGCACGTAGACCGCGACCAGCGAAATCAATCTACCCTCCCACCTCCCCACCAGCGCAGTGTAGCGCCCTCTGTCGTCGTGGAGCACCTCATCCACCACCAGCGGAAGAGAGGTCCTGACTAAGATGCCCACTCCCCTCGAGCCAGAGGTGAAACCAGAATGGGCCAGGAGGCGATATCCTCGTCTGTTCATGGCATGAAAAGAGTTCCCTATGAGGTGCGTTTCCTGCAAGAACACAATGTCAGGCGAAATACGTTTCAAGAACTGCAGGACTACCCCCCGCTTTATCCTGTCCCCCAGCCCATTCACATTCCAGGAAAGAAGTCTCAGTCCCCTACCCCCCATCCCTCCCAGCACAAAATATCCCCCTCCCGGGGAGCACAATCATAGTAGCACAGCAAAAAATATTACCCCGCCTTGTGAAACAAACAAACAAACCCCAACCCCCCCCCCCATCAACCCCAACAAAACTCCCCCCTCCCTGCACCCCTGCGTGAGCCCAAACAGCCCCCCCAACATGCAGTGTGCCTGTCGCCCCAATATGAAGCAAGGACAAGAAAAAACCCCAGAAGGAGGAAAGGGCCTCAGCAAGCCCCCCGCAACCTCCAAATGCCACGGGGCAAAGCGTTACAAACTGGAGTCCAGTGCAGCCACAGGTGCAAAACGTTACCAATACAGTCCATCACCAGGATCACAGTTCCATTCCTACTCCGTCAAACCCTCTCCGCTCTCCGTCATCCGACCCTCCCGATCCCGACTCTTGGGCAGGGCATCCAGCCACTCTCCCACCGCCTCCGGCCGGTCGAAGAAGTGGGAGCGACCATCCAACTCGACCCGCAGCCTAGCCGGGAACAGCATCGCATACTTAAACTCCATGTCTCTCAAGCGCCGTTTGATGGCCGAGAATCCCATCCATTGCTTTTGAACCGCTTGTGTAAAGTCTGGGTAAAAGCTAACATTAGAGTTCTCAAATCGTAATGGCCCAGCCACCCTCGACGCCTGCAGGATAGCGTCTCTATCCCGAAAATTAAAAAGTCGGGCAATGATAGGCCGTGGGGGGGCACCCACCTTGGGCGCACCCCCCGGGATCCTGTGGGCCCGTTCCACAGTGAAGAACTTGCTCAGCCCTTTGGGTGCTAGATGAGTCACCACTAGATCCTCCACAAAAAGATCCACAGCAGACTCCTCCGACCGTTCGGGCACGCCGATAATGCGGACGTTGTTCCGTCTGGCCCTGCCTTCGGAGTCCTCAAGGCGACGCTCGGTCAGGTCACTGGCGAGCTGCAACCTCCGCACCGTCGTCTGCAAGGCGGCCACATCTACCGTTAGGCTCGACGCTGCTTGGGTCAATGAGTCGACCCGGTCATTGGTTTTCGACAGGTCCGCTCTGACCAAGGTGACATCAATCAGCACCGAGTCCAATTTGTTAGCCAGAGTATCCAATTGCTGGTTCACAGTCACCTTCATCTCCTCAATGGCCCCCATGACATCCAACAGGGTCAATTCGGATGATGCGCCCGAGGCCTCCTTGGGCGGCTCAGGCGATTTACGCGATCCACTAGGGGATCCCTTTGGCTGTGCATAACGGTCCATATTGTTGGCCTGGGAATAGGCTCCCCTCCGGGTAGATTTGGGTTTCAGTTTGTCGCCGTCCACTCTCGTCGTCATCGTCAGCGATCAGCAAGGTCAGCACCCTCCAGCACCCGGAGGAAGGCCAGGAGATCCGGGCCGCCAACTGAAAGAGGCCCGTTTACAGTTCAAGACTAGGCCTTGCACTCCGTACTCTGCGCAGCTCTCCCAATGTCCCACGCATCAGTCTCGGTAGCTCAACTCGAAACCGAAAGTGAAAGCACGGGGTCCGGGGCAGGCCCAGCCTGGCATGCCGCTGTTGTTCAATTCGCAGCCGGGCACCTCACCAACCCGAGTTCGGCACCAAGGCCGGAGAAGGCCGCAAACTTCAGATCGCCAAAAAACACGTTCCCGGAGTCCAATTTCGATTTGGAAAACGAGTGGCACCTTAGCGCAAGATCATAAACAAAAGCCCATCGAAAAAATCAGGATTATGACAGGATAGACGTGGGAGGTTGCGGAGGCCCTCGGGAGCCACAAGCCTACGCGGCCATCTTGGTTGCGCGCTAGGCTCCTCCCCCCCTTCACTCGGTCTTTTGATGACCCTCTCAAATTGAAGTCGTTTCTCCATAACCTATCCTCCCGTGCTGCGACTGGCTCATCTCCTTCTACTTAATGTCCTTGTGTCTTCTTGTTCTCCCCTTTAAATCGGCTGTTTCTTGATTTTCTACTTGTTCCTGTTTCTCTGTCACGTCGTCTCTTGGTGGTGCTGTTACGCCCCATGCATTTGTTTGTATTGTTGTTTCTCTTTAGACCTGGATACTTTTCCTTGGTCTATCTTTTTTTATTTCTTTTTCTATCTTCTTTTTATCTCTTTGCTCTGTTTCTTTTCCCGTCAGTTTGTCCTATTATGTATTTGATACTGTGTTGTTTATTGCATTTGTCTTTTGGAATTGTCCATTGTTTCATTGTATATTGTGGTTTTTATTGCTTTTTTGATCAATCTTGGTGTCTCTTTTTTTTAGATGTTTCCTTGAAGTGTATCACCTTCTTCCGTATTGTTCCCCTCCGTTCCCTCATTATGTGTAATTTTGTTACCTGGAATGTTCGCGGTTTGGGCCACCCAATCAAAAGGCAAAAGGTACTTTCTCATCTATCTAAATTAAACTCTCAGGTGTCTTTCATTCAAGAAACACATTGTACTGAAGCAGAATCACTTAAGCTTAAAAGACAATGGGTAGGCCAAGTTGTGTATTCCCCTGCTTCTAGTAAAAAAGGGGGTGTAGCTATACTGTTCCATAAATCTTTATCTGTGCAAATTGTTTCTACGCAAAATGATGTTGATGGACGATGGGTGATGGCCAGGGTTGTTATACATGGTAAGGATTTGGTTTTATTGAATATATATGGCCCGGTCAAACCTGACCCCAAATTCTGGCATGACATAAAGGTCCTACTCTCCTCCCTTGATTGTCCTAATGTTATTATTGCAGGTGATTTTAACCAATGGCTAGATCCATTTTCTGATAGACTATCGCAGTCCAAATTTCATCCTGACAAATCCCATAAAGCTTTTCAATCGGCCATCACCTCTCGTCCTCTATTTGATGTTTGGAAGACATGTAATCCAGATTCTCTTGAGTTTACGTTTTTTTCCAATATACACCATACACGGTCTAGGATTGATTATATTCTGGTTAGTAAGTCCCTGCTTCCATCTATCCAATCTTCGGAGATTGGGTCAATTTTCATTTCAGATCATGCACCAGTACTTTCTGTTTTGGATCTCTCGTTAACCTCCCAAAAATTTAGTCGCTGGAAACTCAATACTGTTTTATTATCGGATTCTACCTACATACAAGAAACTACTTCCTTTGTCAATGAATTTTTCATGTTTAATAACCCCTCCTCAACCTCTGTTCCCAATAATTGGGATGCTTTTAAGGCCACATTTCGGGCATTTGCTATTTCCTATGTCTCAAGGAAGAAGAAAATTGCTCGAAATAAATACTAAGCTTTATTACAACAGCTTAAACTACTGGAGCATAATTATTTCACGTCTAAATTGCCCTCGGCTTTACACGACCTCATTAAGGCCAAATCTGAGCTTAACAAACTTGCGACAGTTGAAGCTTGTAATATTCTTCTCAAAATTAAATCCAAATACCATGGCGGCCAAAACAAAGCTGGTAAGATGGTGGCTAATTATTTAAAAATTAAATCTGAACGTAAAAATATTGGTCCCATTTTAAATGAATCCACCAAACGCCTGGTGTCCTCTGACGATGATATTGCCACTATCTTTCATAATTACTATGAGGCCCTTTATTCTGATGACACGAACCTGTCTAGTCAAAACTTAGATATTTTCTTTTCTGGCCTTCCTTCCCCTCCACCATTACCACAAGAATTTGTAGCCTTGGAAGGTGCTATTACCACCCAAGAAATTCTTAATGCCATAAAATCCCTAAAAAAATCAAAGGCTCCAGGTCCGGATGGCTTTTCGGTCGAATTTTATTCCACATTTGCATTAATTTTTGCTCCTAAACTTCTGACTTTGTTTAATTCCTTTATTAGGGATGCCAAGGCCTCTGGATCCTTCATGGATGCTTTAATAATCATCATTCCCAAACCGGATAAGGATCATTCATTATGTAAAAACTATCGTCCTATCTCATTGATTAATTATGATTGTAAAATATTTGCAAAGATTCTTGCTATCCGTCTTGAGCGTCTTCTCCCATTATTGGTTAAGACTGATCAGGTTGGTTTCATTAAGGGTAGATTGGCAGCAGATAATGCACAAATGTTTGCAAATATTATCGCGCATGAAAAAAAATTCAAATCCCCTCTGGCAGCGCTATCTCTTGATGCTGAAAAGGCCTTCGATCGTATTAATTGGCAATTTATGTTTCGTACCCTTAGTTGGTTTGGTTTTGGTTCAACTTTTATTTCCTATATCAAATTATTATACTCCTGTCCCCGGGCCAGTATTTTTGTAAATAATCATTTTTCCAAGTTTTTTTCTTTATCTCGTGGGACTCGTCAGGGCTGTCCTCTCTCCCCTTTGTTATTTGTTATTTGCCTTGAACCCTTCCTTGAGCGTATTCGAGTTAATGCCCATGTTTCTGGCTTCTCACTTAACTCAGTAGAAATTAAATTATCAGCCTATGCTGATGATATATTGATTTATATGTCCAACCCTCTCACATCCCTTCCTCCCTTTTTGGACGAGGTTCGACTTTACTCTAGCATTTCTGGATATAAGTTAAATCTCTCTAAAACAGAGGTTCTGCCCCTGAACTCTTTATGTTATCAATTTATGTTTCAGGATACTAATTTTGCATGGTGCCCCACAAAACTCAAATACCTAGGGATTTGGTTCTCTACGTCCATACATGCCACAATCAAGTACACTTTTGCGGCATTACTTACTAAAATTCAAGCATTGCTTCTTATATGGTCCCCGTTATTTCTTTCTTGGTGGGGCAGATTAGACACTATAAATATGATGATTGTTCCCCATGTCCTTTATATATTGTCCATGTTACCCTTTCGCATTCCCCTTTCATATTCTTCGCAAGTCAATTCTAGTTGTGTAAAATTTTTATGGAACAAGAAACACTCGCGTGTTGCCCTTTCTAAGCTCCAATGTCCGAAGTCTGAGGGAGGAGTACGTTTTCCCGATTTTAAGGCTTACCACTCAGCCTTTCTCATTAAACAATCCTTCGCTTTATCTTTTGATTTTGTGGACACCCCTATCCCGAGATGGATTACGTTTGAACGCTCCTGTCTAAAGGATTTTTCTTTTCAGAATGTGATTTATATGTCCAATTGCACTTTCAGTTCTAGTAACCCGATTATAAAACATTCCCAAAGTTTATTATATAATACGTTTACTAAGGGTTCAACTCCATTTCAATGCTTTCTCTCCTCCACTATCTGGTATAATAAATTTCTTAGATACAAGGGTAAATCATTCTATTACAAACACTGGAAGGAGAAGGGTATTATCTTTGTTCACCAATTAATCCTTCAACATTCTATAATCCCCTTCCTTGAGTTGCAAACACGATTTCAATTACCGGATACTTTTCATGCTGAATACCTTTTAATATCAGCCGCTTTACACTCACAATTATCCTCCTTTGACTTACCTGTATCACTTCCCTCTCTTACTCCCCCTACACCTTTATATAGTATATTCCCTATCCATATACCTAAAGCAGCCCTTGTTTATAAATTATTGTTAGTACACTTAACAGAGAGACCTAAATCTCCCATTGAGCTTGCTTGGGAATCAGACCTATCTCTTTCATTTTCCATTATTGTATGGGATAAACTATGGTCTAAGTTATTTAAGATTTCTGCCGCTGCTCGAATTACTCAATCCTTGTATTTTATTTACAATAGAGCTGTTATTACTCCTGTTTGCATTTCCAAATTCTCCCCTTCCTCATCACCATTATGCTGGTCTTGTTCCAAATATACTGGCACCCTGAGACATCTCCTGTATGATTGTCCCAATGTTGTGCCTTTTTGGAAGTCGGTTTGGTCAAAGTGTATGAAAGTTTTTCATTGCGATTTGAGTCTATCATTTCATAATGTTTTCTTAGGTTCTACATCACCTGATTTAGATGACTCCACTTCTATTTCATTATTGTTTGATCTTTTTATTGCAATGGCATTTAAAGTTATTTTATCTTCATGGAAAGATAATTCGAAAATTTCTTTATTAATGTGGTGGAATTTTATCTGTGATGAACATCGAATTGCCACTGTATCCTCTTCTGTCCTCTCGCAAAAAATTAAATCTGATCTTCTTTGGTTACCTTTTACGTCTTATCTTTCCTCACACACTTCTCCTCCCTAACTTGGAATTTTCTTCTTTTCTTTGGTAAGCATACATAGTCTTAGGACAGTGCTATTCTTCTCAATTCCTTGATTTCTATTTTTATTTCTTTTTTATTCTCCTTCTTCTTTTCTTTCCCATTTCCTCTTCCTTCTTCTTCTTTTCTTCTCTTTTCTCCTTCTTCGTTATTGCTTGTGCTATTGACTTATTATTTGATTTTTTTATACTTTGTAAGTATAATTTAGATTTCCTGATTGATTGTATTCTATATGTATTTCTATGCTTTGTTTATTTCTGAGTCACTCAGCAGGCACCGGAGGTTCGGAGTTCGGGGAGCCGCGACGGCGTCAGCAGGGCTCAGATGGTTCAGAGTTCGGGGAGCCGCGACAGCGTCAGCAGGGCTCAGATGGTTCAGAGTTCTTCGGTTCGGGGAGCGATCGAGCCGCGACCAGGTCAGCAGGCTCTCGTCAGTCCAGGTCTTCTCTGCCTCCCGTCCCTTCCGCACCCCCTGTTATACTTCCCCTCCTCTTTGAAGTCCGGAGTCCTCGCCGAGAGGGGTCTGGGTGCCTGGGGCGGTGTGTCGGGGCTTCCTGTCGCTCGGCCCTTTGATCTGTTCAGGTGGGTCCGGGAGGGACTCCAGACGCCCAGCAGGCGAGGCGGCCGCTCACCGGGGGCCTGGTGGTCGATCGAAACCTCCCTCGGGGAAGAGACCAGAGGTGTGACAGGGTCGGCGCCTCTCGGTCTGGTTTGGGGGGTTTCGCTCTCCCTCGGCCGGGCATGCGTGTTGGGGATCTGGCCAGCCCTCGGGATGTTGGGCCATGGGGGCCAGAAGTCTGTGACATCGAGGATCGGTGCGGTTGCAGGGTAGCTTGCTGGTCGAGAGGGCCCACGCCACGAGGCCGGTCTCACAGAGGGCCTTGAACAGTCTGAATTGTCGCACTTGGAGCAGTGTGATGGTAAGTACTTGTGTAGGTACTGTCAATGGCAGTGCTGACCGTGGCACTTATGTTTTTCCCCTCCAAATTAAGCACTGCACCTAGCGTGGGCAAAGTCAATAGTTGTAACTTGACTGTGCTCATTCACACTAAAATCCTTTGTGCATGCCTGTTTGCATGTTAACACATTAAATCCAGACTGGCGACAAAAAGTCTCGCCAGAGCAGCGCATGCGCTGGGTCAGGCGAGACCTAAAAATGAAGGGTACACAAACACAAAATCCAACACAGCACACAGGGGTGAGGAATGTACAGGAAAAAATAAAAATTTACAACGAAGAGCGAACTTCCAAGAGGGGCCTGCGAATGAAGGGTACACAAACACAAAATCCAACACAGCACGCAGGGGTGAGGAATGCACAGGAAAGAATACAAATTTACAATGAAGAGCAAACTTCCAAGAGGGGCCTGAGTATGAAAGTATTAGTTCTGAAAGTGTCTTTGGAAGAGAAGAGATTTGAGTTCAGCTTTGAAGATCCGGGTAGAGTAGGCGGCACGGAGCAATGGGGAAAGTGAATTCCAGATTCTCACCGCATTGCCTGAGAAGGATTGCGCCATCGATCTTTCCCTTTTGAAGACGGGGGGCTCAAGCAGAAGCTTTTCCGCATTGCGAGAGGGTCGAGAGATTCCGGACAATTTCAATTTATTTGCCAGGTAACAAGGGGAGGACGTGTGCAAGGCTTTGTGTGTGATGCAGGCAGTTTGTAAATAGATCTTGCCTCGATCGGAAGCCATCGAAGAGAGGACAGGATAGGAGTGATGTGGTCGCTTCGTTTAGACCCTGAAATGAAGCGAGCTGCTGAATTGAGGATGGATTTGAGAGGGGAGAGGTGGGATTTGGGTAGGCCCGTTAGAAGAGAATTGCAATAATCCAGTCTTGAGAGAACCAGAGATTGTACCAAGGTTTTTAAGTCTTTCTCCGGGAAGAACCGACGGATCCCCCACAGAAGGCGCAACTGGTACCATGCGTTCTTGGCAATAGAGTTGATGTGGGAGATTAAGTTGAGTCTTTTGTCAAGAATGACACCTAGGGATTTAGCGCTGTCGACAATGATGGGTTTGTTGTTGAGCAGGTTCAGCTGATCCCTCCACGATTGAACAGGAGGAGGAGAGAGAGAGGTCGAAAGGAGGAGGAATTCAGTTTTGGCGGGATTTAGAATGAGTTGGTGAGCTAACATCCAGTTGTGGATGGAGTTGGGAGTAAAGTTGAGTAAAGAGAGATCGTGTGCGGAAGACACCTTGAGGTAGATTTGAGTGTCATCCGCATAAAGATGGTAATGGATCCCAGATTTGTTTAGGAGGTTGCCTAATGGTTCCAGGTAGAGATTAAACAGAGTGGGTGCCAGGAAAGAACCTTGAGGGACACCTTGACCTACAGCCAATGGAGATGAAAGACTGTTCGCTATCTTAATCATTTGGGATCTGTCTGAGAGGAAAGAGGCAAACCATTTAAGCACTGTGCCATCCAATCCCATTCTCTGTTGAAGAGTGTTGAGGAGGGTGCTATGATTAACAGTGTCAAAGGCTGCAGAGAGGTCTAGAAGAATCAGAAGACACAATTCCTCGGAGTCTAGTATATTCAACGCATCATCAATCACTTGCAGCAGGGCTGTTTCAGTGCTGCAATTTTGGATGAAGCCAGATTGGAAAACGTCGAGGAGATTATTGTCCATAATATGTAGGGAAAGTTGTTTCGCAACACAGTTTTCAGTGATTTTCGAAAGAAAAGGGAGGTTGGTGATAGGGCGGAAGTTGTTGAGGTCAGTCGCATCAGCGGAGGTTTTTTTTTAGAAGAGGGGCAACCTGTCCTGATTTAAGGGCAACAGGGAGGGAGCCTTGACTGAGGAAGAGATTAACTAACCTGGTCCAGTAAGAGAGAGTATGGGTGTAGAAATCGATGGCGATGATGCTAGGGATGGGATCAGAAGAGTGGTTGGATGGTTTGGTTTCAAGGATGCATTTGAGGAGGTCATCTTCCGAGATGACGTCAAAGTATTGCCAGGTGACTAAGGATTTCCGCTCCTCAAAGGGGGTGGGGTGGGCCACTTGATCCACCAGTGCTTTGACCTTTTCATCAAAGAAAATAGCTAAATCAGCTGCTTTCTTTGTGGAGTCCTTGGGCTTAGTAGTTAGGGGAGAACAGTTTGAGTTTTTGATAAGGTCAAAAAGTTTTTTGGGTCTGTTTTTGGCTGAGTCAAGGAGGGATCTGAAATGGGATGCTTTTTCATTGAAGATGTGGTTGTGGTATTTGGATCTTGTTGAACGTAGCAGAGAGAGATTGAAGGTAAAAGGAGATGTTCTCTAATGTTTCTCCAGGATTCTAAGGTTTTTCCTTTCATTGTAGAGAGCTTTATTGAACCAAGGTGCTATGTCTTTTCCTTGTGCTTTGGAGTGGAGCGACATTGTCGATTTCAACTGCTAGGACTGAGAGGCACTTAGTGGTGAGAGCATTGACATCCACGTTAGGGTCAAGTCTAGGAAGTGACCGCATAGCAGAGTCACAAAAAGTGTCAAGATCAATGTTGCGGAATCAGGTAGTAGCTCTTTTAGGTTGGCCGAGAGTTATACCGTGCAAAAGATGAAAACGGAAGGGAATGAGGAAGTGGTCAGACCAGTCTACATGGATGGGGGGAGCAGTAGTCAGCAGGTCTGCTTTGGATATAACAAGATCCAGAATTGAGCCCTTGGAATGAGTGGTTTTCGAGCAATGTTGGAAGAGATCGTTGGCTGAGAGAAAGGTGGCAAGCTTGTTGGCAGCCGAGTCTTCCAAAGAGCCCCAGGAAGATCTGTCTGTCACTTTGAGAAAATTGATCACTGATGAAGTCAGTGAGTTCCTCACAAAGGAAGAGCAGTTACTGGGCGGGTGGTAGATGGCATGGAATCTAAAGGGTGAGCCATGATGTATTTGAAGTTCTAGGGATAAGCATTCGAATGTGCGGAAAAGGGTGGTAGGGAAGGCTTTCAGTTAAAGGGAATTCCATGTGTCGCTTCCATTTCTTATGAGTGATATTTTAGTTTAGCACAACCGCATGACAAAAATGGTTAATTGCAGAAATTAAGCATTTTTAAGCCTGGTGAGGAACATGCACTGGCTCCCTGTTCTAGTCTGAGCGCTGATCCGTGGCGTCCAGACCAATCACAACGTTGCAATCACTGCATTGCAGCGTTGATATTGGCTCAGGGGAGCCTGTGTACCCGGGTGCTTCCTGCTGCCGGCTGAGACAGGAAGATGAAGAGGATGGAGGAAGGAGAAGAGGCTGGTCGTTAAAGGTATGTCTTTTGTTTTGATAACATTATAACATTCCTCTTCCCAACCTGGTAGCACGTCACATAGCCACTATGAATCTCGGGAAGAAGCCAGCTTTGTTTTGCTAGGCAATACCACATGACATCAAACGATAGGAAGCGCCACCACATGACAACGCTTAGAAGCGTTTACCAGCATTGTTTTCAGCATTGGTTGCTCGGCAACAGTACACACGAGGGAGTGCTACTGTGCATACTATTGACCTAGCGATAGTGGAGCGTGTGATGGATCAGGGTTTTGAGAAAATAAAACCATCTTGGATTAACTCCTCAGTAATATTTACTAACAGTGTGCTGTGAAATTAACGTGCACAAACATGAAAACACGGGAAAATGCTTTGCGCATGCGTGCACTAATGCCGAGACTAATGCATGAAATACTAGGCCGCATTTGCTTTCTGCTTCTGAAAAAAAATAATGTTGCTTTTGCTCTTGCTAGGAATATAATGTGGGTTAGGGCAATGGTGGGTGGTAAATAGTTAAAAGTACATTTCATGAAATTAATAATGTCTGTGTTCTGTTCATTGTAGTGAAGCAAATATGGGCCTACATTTATGCATGCCAGTAGGAGGTTAATCAAGTAAATAAGAATAAAAGAACCGAAAAATCGTGCTCTGACAGAGAGTGGAGAAGGCTAAGGCTAATAACCTTCAAAGATCGTTGAATGTCTGCCAAGTAACAGAAGGATGGCCATAAAAACGAGAGGTAATGTACAAACGTCTTCCGCAGCAGTGGCAGTGATGAACAATGAAAGTGTAGAGACTTGCAACAATGTTATTTACTGGAGGAAATGTGTATTCAAAAGTTGTGGTTAACATAATGTGAAATCCTTGAACAAAGAACGCTATGAAATTATGAATGTGACTACGGTGGTGTGATAGAACCCCCCCCAAATCAACCAATGAGTGACTGAGTTTTCGTAAATGTTACTACAAGTGTGGGTTGGACATGTAGGTTTTAGGGTATAATTGAGGTGGCCTAGGGGGTGTTGGGGGCATGTTTTGGTGAAGACTTTGTTAGAGGGATATCGTCATTGTCCGTCGGGTTGCTGAGGCCTACCTGTTTCCTGTTCTTGTCCTGTATCCAGTATCCTGATAATCTTTGTTCCCTGAAATCTATCAAAGGGGACCCCTACTATCCCCGTGGCCAGGGAGTGGTATTTCTCTATTTCCTTAGGTTAGTATTAGCTAAATGATCTGAACTTTGCATAATAATTTGCAAATGTATTTTGTCTCTGAAACTACTGTCTCTTCGCCTATCCTCTCCTTCATTTGCATTTATTCAATTTGATATGAGTTTGGCAGTTTGCATTTAATATTGTTTTCTCTCTCTCTGTGATTGATCTTTTGTTTGCTTTGTAACCTGTACATGATGAGCATTTACCTTTCACTTTATTTTGCGATAAACTGTGTTAAAATTAAATGGAGTTTGTGATTATTTAGTAGAATAGATAGATAGATAGGTAGATAGTTAGATAGATAGATAGATAGATAGATAGATAGATAGATAGATAGATAGATAGATAGATAGATAGATAGATAGATAGATAGATAGATAGATAGATAGATAGATAGATAGATAGATAGATAGATAGATAGATAGATAGATAGATAGATAGATAGATAGATAGATAGATATACATTCTAAAGTGTATTTTGCCAAAGAGGGTCCATGTTTGTTGGGCTGGCCTTAACAAAGGTATTTTGGTGTTCGTTTGGATCCAAATTACTCAGATCAAGTGTTGGGTGCTCAAACCGAAGTATGTACAGTGGAAGCAGGGGTACCATACATTACTGAGTATCCAGAAGTATTCAAAGATCAAGTGGGGACTCTGAAAGGCTTCATGCACACACATTGTGTTGAATAATGGAGCAATACCTATAGCCCATAAACGCCAGGGAGTGCCATTAGTTATGAGGATACCCCTGCGTCAAGAATTATATCGTTGTGCGAGAGTGGGATGATTGGAGAGACAGAATCATCAGAGTGGATGGCTCCGGTGGTGTTGGCTAACAAGAGTAATGGAGACATCAGGCTTTGTGTGGACTTAAGAGACTTGAATGCGGTAATCTAGGTGGATAGGCACCCCCTTTTCAACATTGCTGAAATGTTGACCGCCATCAAGGTTGCGAAAGTGCTTTCCACTTTAGATCTTTCCTCTGCCTACCACCAGGTTGTATTACATCCTGAATCCAGACTGCTGACATCTTTTGTTACACCAGAAGGAGCTTATAGATACAAATGTATGCATTTTGGCCTAGCTTCAGCTGAGGTTGTTTTCCAGAGGGCTATGCACCATTTATTAAAAGACACATATTTTCAAGATTACATCTTAGTGTTTGGAGACATTGAAATTGAACAGGATAAAATGTTGAGCGAGTGTGTTAAAGATTCTACAACTGCCAACGCTGAAATAAGATATGTGAACCCAGTAATAACTCTAGATGCACTGTCTACTTGAACAATATTTGTAGCGTTGGGCATAAATGCCTTCCAAACAGTGGTGAGCATGCCACCGAGCTTTTTAAGTGGTAACACATTTGCATTAAAACTTCCAGATGATTTTATAATGGTATGCGTGTCACCAATAGCTGGGAAAACATATAAAAACCTTCAAAGGGGTTTTCAGCAGAGATATGCTTGAAAATTGGGTTCCCAAAAGACTGTTGTGCATGTCACCAATATATGAGACAGCACACAACTTATTGAATAGGTGTGTGTGTCACCGTGCACTAACCAGGTCTGTTAACAATGTCTGCCGAACTGTAAAAAATACTATTCCTAAGTCCAGCGCGCCCCCTAGTGGAAGTCGTTGTAAAGACGTGCGATGTAAATGCATCACGTACTAACAACGTGGTTGGCACATTTATTATCTCAAAACATTATAACTAGTGGTTGGTACCCTTATATATTGCAGTCCAAAGTATATTTTTCATGTGTTCTCAGTCATAGAAGGTTTCATAGTTCCCACAGGTGTCTTAAAGATCCCTGGTGATCCCGCAGTATTATGGCAAGACTAGAAAGAAGGTTTTGAAGCGTATGTACAAGCCACAGGTGTGATCTATGAAATTATCTAGGTTGAAACATTGTTTGGGAGCTGAGGGTAGACGAATATCAAAACATTTGCCAACATTGACTACAGATGTAGAGGAAGAAGCTGAGGAAGGAAGTGAAGGAGATGATGAGTATAAAATAGCAGTAGAAAAACTAGATGCAAACTTCGTGAAGAAGAAGAGAAACGTGGTTGAGAGATTTACATTTTTAAAAAGAAGTCAGCTGTGTGGGGAGTCAATAGAGATGTATGTTGCTAGTCTGAGATCACTTGCAACAACCTGTAATTACAAGGGTTTTCAAGACAAAATGCTAATGGACAAGCTGGTATTAAATGGGAACAACAATAAAGTGCTAGTGAAGCTGCAGAACACAGAAGGGTTGACTCTTCAAATGGCACTTGACTTAATGAAGAGCGCAGAATTGACAAATGAAGGAGTAAAAGAAATAAGGTCGGAGAAAAAAGTTGAGGCGGTTCAGAAGGAAATGTGCAAGCCAAGGAGAGAAGAGGACAGTGGTGGTAAGAGATGGGGGACAGGAAAAAATGTGATGTGCTATAAGTGTGGATGCCTAGGTTATGAAGCTACTGATGATTCATGTCCAGCTATAGGACAAGTGTGTAGGAGGTGCAGAAATAAGGGATATTTTTTGAGAATGTGTTGGGGAAGATTCAGCAGTGTAAATAAGAGAAAACCCTCTGTGAATGCTATAGGTGAGATGGAAAAGGACAGCGAGGGCCAATATTTAATTTGAGAGATTCAACAAATTGGAAAGATTAGTGACGATAGTCCATTTTGCAACATCAACATTGATGGTGTGGGGGTAAGAATGATGGCAGACTCAGGAGCCAGCTCTAGTTGGTGAAGAATAATTGAAGAAATGTACCAAACATGTACTCAAGGGTGCAGATGTGAGGTTGGTAGCTTATGGGAATAAACCTATTAAATTGGTGGGTTTCATCGAAGCTCAACTAGAATTTCAGCATAGGGCTATACATTCTAAAGTGTATTTTGCCAAAGAGGGTCCATGTTTGTTGGGCTGGCCTTAACAAAGGTATTTTGGTATTCGTTTGGATCCAAATTACCCAGATCAAGTGTTGGGTGCTCAAACCGAAGTATGTACAGTGGAAGCAGGGGTACCATACATTACTGAGTATCCAGAAGTATTCAAAGATCAAGTGGGGACTCTGAAAGGCTTCATGCACACACATTGTGTTGAATAATGGAGCAATACCTATAGCCCATAAACCCCAGGGAGTGCCATTAGTTATGAGGATACCTCTGCGTCAAGAATTATATCATTGTGCGAGAGTGGGATGATTGGAGAGACAGAATCATCAGAGTGGATGGCTCCGGTGTTGTTGGCTAACAAGAGTAATGGAGACATCAGGCTTTATGTGGACTTAAGAGACTTGAATGCAGTAATCTAGGTGGATAGGCATCCCCTTTTCAACATTACTGAAATGTTGACCGCTATCAAGGTTGCGAAAGTGCTTTCCACTTTAGATCTTTCCTCTGCCTACCACCAGGTTGTATTACATCCTGAATCCAGACTGCTGATATCTTTTGTTACACCAGAAGGAGCTTATAGATAAAAATGTATGCATTTTGGCCTAGCTTCAGCTGAGGTTGTTTTCCAGAGGGCTATGCACCATTTATTAAAAGACACATATTTTCAAGATGACATCTTAGTGTTTGGAGACATTGAAATTGAGCAGGATAAAATGTTGAGCGAGTGTGTTTAAGATTCTACAAGAGAGTGAGTTAACCATTAAGAAGGAGAAGTGCAAATTTAAAGTGAAAGGTGTTTATTGTATTTAGGACAAATATAGCACTTTACTATGCGATGCATTACATTGAGTGCTATTACAACGCAGTCATTACAACGACCACGTTTATTTATTTATTTATTTATTTTGGCGATTTTTAGAGCGCGCAAATACCCTTGGGTGTCTCGGCGCTGTAGATGCAGAACTCTCATGGGGGGGGGTAGGAAGGTTTAGGCAGGGAACAACCAGGTTTTTAGTTTCTTTCTGAAATTCAGAAGGGTCGGGGCACACTTGATGTGTAGAGGGAGTGTGTTCCACAAAATAGCTGTGGCCACTGAGAAGCGTTTGTCGCCCCAGTTGGCCCTTCTTGTACGGGGGACCATGAGTAAATGTGCTGAGGATGACCGCAAGGTTCTTGTGTGTTCAAGCGGTCGGAAGGCTCTTCTTAAGAATAGGGGTCCGTGATCATGGATAGCCTTATATGCTATGCATAATGCTTTAAATTTGATCCGGCTCCTCGCCGGTAGCCAGTGCAGCTGTCGGATGTAGGGGGAGACCGATGCAAACTTAGGGATAGATAGCAGTATCCTGGCGGCTGCATTCGGCACTGTTTGCAGTTTATTGAGGACCTTTTGTTGTGCATTGAGGAACAGTGCGTTGCAGTAGTCAGTTTTGGAGAATACCAAAGTACTGACCAGGGTTTTGCCTGCATGAGGAGGAAGATATGGGATTAATTTTTTTATCCTTTTTAGAGTGTGGAAGGAAGAAGAAACCACTGCATTAGCATGTTGCTGAAATGACAGCTTGTTATCGAAGATAACGCCCAGGTTGCGTACCTTCGTTACAGGTTCTGGGGGTTGTCCCATCTGGTGGGGCCACCATTGTGGGGACCAGGTAGGTTGGAGCCTCCCGAATGTCATCACTTCTGTCTTATCAGAATTGAGTTTAAGACAGTTGGATGACATCCAGGAGCTTATTGCCATCATTCCCATTTGGAAGTTGGCTGCCACCGAGATTCCATCGTTGTGTATTGACAGCACCAATTGGGTGTCGTCGGCATAAGTAGTCAGGGAGATTCCGCAGGATTTTATGACCCTCGCCAGGTCCGACACATAGATGTTGAATAGTGTCGGACTTAGCGAGGATCCCTGCGGTACTCCACATGGCAGGGAGAAGGTCTGGGATGTAAAATTGCCTAGCTTTACAGTTTGTGGACGGTTTGCCAGAAATGAGGCCAAGAGGTTTTTGGCTTTGTCTGTGATTCCTATGGCCTCGACACGGTCGATCAAGGTGGCATGGTCGACCGTGTCAAAGGCCGCGGATAGATCGAAGAGTATCAGTACTGCAGCTCCTCCGCTATCCATCGTAGCCCTAATCTCATCTGCAGCTTTTAGTAAAGCCGTCTCCGTTCCGTGGCCTTGTCGAAACCCAAATTGGGTGTCATCTAGTAAATTGTTATGGTGAATATAGTGTGACAGCTGGGTGTTCAAATCTTTTCAAAGATTTTTGCAGGGAATGGGATGCAGGCAATGGGCCTGTAGCTGACAGGCAGGAGAGGGTCTAGACTGGGTTTTTTGAGTAGGGGTTTGATTATTGCTAGTTAGTACGTGATGCATTTACATCGCACGTCTTTACAACGACTTCCACTAGGGGGCACGCTGGACTTAGGAATAGTATTTTTTACTATTCCTACTCCAGTTTGCGCAACAGTAGGGAAGGTGTTGGCATTCATTTCCAATTCCTCAGTGCCCCCTAGTGGAATTTGTTGTAAAGACTTGCGATGTAAATGCATCGCGTACTAACAGGGCGGTTGTTGTAACGACCGCGTTGTTAAGGTATCACGGTGTAATGAACTCGTTGTAAAGGTTGTTTCCCATTTAGAACATTGGATTAGTGGAGAGGGAATTGCACCCATAATGAAATCGGTTTCTTCTATAGAGGAGGCTCAATATTCAACTTCCAAGGACCAATTGCACTCGGTTTTGGGGTTAGCTGAATATTACTGCCATTTTATACCTATGTTTGCAGACAGGACCAAATACATGTGCAGTCTCATGGTCAAAAATGCAAAGTTCATTTGGTGTGAGAATTGTGAAAGTACGTTTAAGAATTTGAAAAAGAACATTGCCACAGCACCAGCACTTTGACATCAATTATCCTATCATTGTGAACACTGATGCAAGCCTGGTGGGTTTGGGTGCAGTATTATTACAAATAAGGACTGGTGTGGACATCACAATTGTCTATACTTTAAGACCAGAGAATAATTACTCCACCATAGTGAGAGAGGCGTTGGCTGTGTGGTGGGGAGTGAATCATTTCAGAACTTATGTGTGGGGAACTAATTACACAGTCAGGACCGACCATCGACCTCTAGTGGAAGTGTTCACAACAAGTGGAGGAACAAGAGCAGCTGACTGTTTATCCCACATTGCCTTCAGGTGTTATGGCTGGTACTTTAATTGAGAAAGATGATTGGGTGGTGGCTAGTGTAAGCATAGTTACTGAAGGTAGGACATCTCACGAGGAATGGTTGGAGGCTATTAAAGAGGATTCAGTGGATTCAGTAAAATTCAGTGAAATTGGAAAATATCTTTGTGAAGGGTGTCCGAACAGTGGCAGTATTTCATCTGTTGCAGAGTGTTTTCGACAGGTAAGTGAGGAATTGTCAGTGGTGAATCGAGTATTGATGAGGGGAAATTTACTGGAGGTACCAACGAATTTAATAGAGCGTATAGTTAAACCGGCACATTAGGGACACATTGGAATGAGTGCTACCAAAAGAAGAGTGAGAGAAGAGTATTGGTGGCCTGGATTAGATTGAGAGGTTGAGAGAAACATTAAAGAGAGTGTACCATGTGCTTGGAGTGATCAGTCACAGAAGACTGTAAGTTATCGTCCAGAGGAGTCAGATAAATCAGATGGTCCTTGGAAGAAGATAGGAATTGATATCACTGGTCCTTTACATGTATTGGGAAGTGACCCCAAATATGCCATAGTAGTAATTGAGTACTTTTCAAGATGGCCTGAGGTGAAGTTTGCAGGAGAAGTTAATTCAGAAGTAGTGATTTTATTTCTAAAAGTGTTGTTCAAGAGAGAATGGGAGCTGGAAATTATGGTGTCAAACAATGGGGTCCAAGTTGTATCTCAACGTATGAAAGAGTTCCTTCTAGAACATGGAATTGAACGTGTTGGTTCCTCTTTGTACTATCCCCAAAGTAACCGTCTTGTAGAGAGGTGGAATAGGGCACTGAAGGAGGGCTTACAACTTTCTTTGACTGGTGGAGAAGACTGGAGAGTGGCTATGGGAAAGTTGCTGTGGTTGTATCGCACCACACCTCATTGTGTAACAGGGAAATCTTCTTTTGAGGCAGTGAGAGGTCGGAAGGCTAGTACATTCATGTCCAAAGGTGTGGAACATGCGCAATTTGTGTTGGGAATTGAAACTGGTAAAGATGGTGATTATGTGATAGGTGATTGAGTTTGTGTGCAAAAGGAGCACATGGTTAGGATGGGTCAATCTAAGTATTCTGAACCTCTTCGGTATAAGAAAGTGAACAAATACACACTTTTGCTGAGTGATGGAAATGTTTGGAATGCTGGTAACTTACCGCACTGTGCATGTATATCTTTTGAACTATGTTCCAATGAAAGCGTTAAATACCCTTGATTCTGCAAAATTGTATTAAAACGGCATGGTTATTATGATAAATTTGAGATACCCTACTGAGAAATTGTATTATATTAACGTAGATAATGAGACTGTGGTGGCCTGTCGCCATCTTTCCCCTGTTTGCAGTCATCTTTCTGTCCTTTTCACACTGCCATACATGCCAATAGTCCCGATTCATGTGGGAGTCTTCTGATTTTTTAAGCCAAAATTTGCTTAATTTTGATATGTCCCCCTGAAAGTGCTTCTGTTTAATTTTTATATTTTTTTATTTCTTCCTCAGAAAAGGCAGTAGTTACAATCAGTCCAGAAAGAGAAAGAAAAAAAAGAAGAAATCAACCAATTAATCCAAAAATCATAATGGTTAGATGAATACAATACATATAATTTCTTTTAACCTTGCAGGCATGAGAATTCCTTTTATCCCTGCTGATCCACCAGGGGACCCCAGATTTGTAACCCCTTTTTCTTTGCTGTCCTGCCCTTACATTCATACAATACCATCTCCAAAATGAAAACATGGAAAAGTCTAGTATACCAAGCTTGGTATGTCAGAGTATCTTCGTCTTTCCATTTTGAAGCAATCATTATACGAAAGGTTGCTGTTGCCATAAAGCAAAAAGAAGCTTGGGTTAGTTCAAGCTGTAAAGTCTCATCACAACCAAATAATAATAAAGTTGAGGTCAATGGGACCACCCGCCCCATAGTCTTATGCAAAAGCGTTTCAATCCCTTGCTTCACTATGCTAAATTTACAGCATTCAGCGAACATGTGAACCATATCTGCAGGACCTTGTCCACATCTAGGGCAGTTATTAGTTTCCCTTTTCCCCCATGCCCACAATTTTGCTGGTGTAAAATAAAGTCTAAAAACTGTTTTAAAGTGTTGGGCCTTAAGATTGGCCGATAAAAAAACCTTTTTTTGACAATTCTAAAGATCTACATAAGTCCACATCCTGATTACCCAGTTTAACCGCCCACTCACTTTCAATTCTAACTATATCATCGGTGTTGGCTTCCATCAGCATTAAATATATTACCTTCACTCAGGGCTGCCTGTGAGCTAGACAATCTAAAAGCGGGATTCGGGCTAAGTTAGTAAGTTGTGAAATGGGCGGTTTGATTCTCTCCCGAATTTGTATATATTTAAATAGGCATCGAGAATCTTCCCCATATCATTCCTGAATCTCTTCAAATGGCAAATGACTGTTCAGCCTGCTCCCAGATTCTACAGATTTTATCGTACAGTGGGGCTGAAAAGATTGATAATGCCATAATGACAGATAACGGAATTTTTAAGAGTTTACTCAATTTTTGCCATACATTCCAGGCTGCCTGAGGGGTTTAAAGCGAGTTTTCTTATAATAGCTCCCCTCCAGCTGTCTCAATGCTACCCCTGGTGCTGAATCGCCCATAGCTAATTCAAAGATGGAGGGCGGAATCTCCCTATCCTGAGCTGCAGACATTGTCAGTCTAGGCCTAAATAAGATAATCATTTGCTGCAATGTTATAGCCCAATAATAATATAAAAGATTAGGAACAACCAGTCCCCCTCGGTCTTGTGGTAGGGTGATTAATTTCAAAGATCTCCTAACCTTCTTATAACCCCAAATAAATTGCGAGAAGATCCCCTCCGTTTTAAAAAAAAAAGGAGTTTGAGGGTTCCAATGGTATGCAGCGCAGTAGATATAAAATTTTAGGAAACATTGTCATCTTTATGACGTTTGCCCTTCCGATAATGGATAGATGCAAGTTATCCATTCTCTTTAAGTCGGCCCCTATCTTTTTAAGAAGGGGGTCCGAGTTAATATCCCTTATAGCCCTGACATTCGCCGCAATGGCTATCCCTAAATACGTGGCTGCCTCCGTCCTCCGAGAATCCTCCCAGAGGATAGATTTAAAGGAGACAATTTTTGTTTTGTCAGCATTTAACCCATAACCAGACTGCTTCCCAAATTGATGTGACTACTGCAATGTCGTCAGCATAAGCTAACACCTTAGTACTGTGACCCCTGACCACTACCGGCTGAATTGCCGGGTCGTTTAGTAGTGATCTAATCAGCGGATCTATGTATAACGCGAAAAGGATTGGGGAACAGGGGCAGCCCTGCCTTGTACCACAGGCGATCTCAACCTTCCCTGATTCCCTCCCCATCAGCTGTATTTTCGCATATGATTGAACATACATAGCTCTAAGGGCCGAAGCCATTTGATCTTAAATTCTGCCACAAGTTTGCCCATTCCACCTGATCAAACGCTTTCTGTGCGTCCAGCAGTATCAAAGACATTTGTTGTCCCGAGACCTTCGCTATATTATATAGTGCAATTACCCTTTGGATATGGTCTGTCGTTCCTCTCCCATTATCCTTGATAACCTGAGCGCTAAGATCTTAGAATATAGTTTTTCACCAGTATTTATCAAAGAAATTGACCTACAGGAGGCTGTATCTTCTGCTACCTTTCCCTTCTTCAAAAATATAACTATATTGGTCTCCTGCCAGGATTGGGGTGGAATTCCCTTCTGTTGTACGGCTAAAAACAGGTCTAATACAAGAGGAGCTAATTCAATATGAAGAACTTTGTAGATCTCGATCGTTAACCCGTCAGGGCCTGCCGCCTTTCCTGAAGACATCGACTGCAGTGCCTCATTAACCTACTCCATTGTGATGTCTACTTCTAACTCCTGGATCAGGGGAGTCACTCCATCCATTCTTGCATCTCTTAATATTGGGGCACTGAGCCTAGAGCGATATAGATCCTGATAAAAGTGAGCAAATATTTTTAAAATGTCTAGGGGTTCAGTAGCTGTTTTGCCATCCTTCCCTTTTAGCCTTGAGATGTTATTTGCGACTGCCCTTTGTTTTAAACAAAGTGCCAGATGTTTACCCGTCATTTCTCCATATTCATACTTATTCCGCACACAGGTTTGAAACCTTTCAGCAGCTATTTTATTAAACACCCCATTAATTTCAGCCTTAGTTTGGATTACTCTTAACTCAAGATCCGATTGCAGCGGAGTCTGTTTTTTCACTATAGCTGTCATATGCTCTCCCTCATACTTACTCAGTTCCACCATAAGTGCCAGTGTTTCGTCTCGCAGTTTTTTCCTATGGAAGCCCACAAAGCTAATTATTTCCCCCCTAAACCCTGACTTAAACGCATCCCATACGTTTTCTCTTGAGGTACTATACCTATTGGTATCATAAAACTGCATGGCCCATCCCCTTATATATTCAACAAAACCTTCAGTAGCTAATAGCTTTCTATCAAAAGTCCATTTTGCAGCTACTCTTGCATACCCTAGGGCGTCTATATCCAATAGCAAAGGATTATGGTCTGAGAGAACCTTACGTAGCTTCCTAATCTGTGCTCCTTCTAGGAGAGACGTAGAGACATAAAAGTAATCTAACCTGACGTATTTCCTATGTGGACATGAAAAATAAGTATACCCTGGATCCCATGATTTTTTGGTATGTCCACACATCTACTAGCCCATGACTATCCACCAGCGCCTTTAAGACTTGGAAGACCTGTGGTTTCCTCCCCTGATATCCTCCCCTGGCCATGCCACTTGCATCGATATGAATATTAAAATCACCACAGATAATAAGGGGGGATCGCCAGGAAGCAAGTTCAATTTCCAATTCTGCCAGTAAGTCTGCATCATCTAGGTTCGATCCATAAATAGTGCATAATGTAAAGTCACTTGGGATTAGGGCGATTGTCCATCTACCCCATTTAACCGATAGTGTTCGTTTAATAGGTGGCAGCCGGTTTGATACATGAATTGCAACCCCTCTGGTGTTAGAGGATTGAGATGAGCAATTTGCTTGGGTATAACCTGGGATGATATTAAGCCCTCTCTTTTACCATGGAATATGAGTCTCTTGTTGACATATAATGTCCGCACCTAATGTTTGCAATACTTCCCCTGTCCTACCTCTCTTACCCCGATCGTTCAACCCCCCGACATTTACCGTACAAATAGTCATCCTACCCATCCCTACCGTTTCCTTGGTACCTACGTTGCCCCTTAGACCATTCCTTCAAATTACCTTGAACCCTCCTCTTTATTTTACAACAGTGCTCTGCTTTCCTGAGTTTTTTTGTTTATTAGGAAGGGTTGTGCACCCTTCTCCTGGAACTGGGTAATCATTTGGCAAAGACGCCATCATCGTTCCACTGTAACATGGCAGAAATCTGGCCTGGTGAAGAAGGAATACCCATCTGCTGCATGTTGTGCATCTGGTCTGGCCTTCTCAAACACACTTTGCCTTAATAGATAGTTTCCAAAACAGACCAATATTGCCCGAGGTTTGGCATCTGGGCGAGCTGGCTGTCGTATGTTAAATGGTACTCGATGTGCCCTTTGTATTTCCTGGGGCCAGTTCCACCCTTCCAATTCTGGAAAATATTTCTGCAGCAGCTGAACCATAAATACTCGTGCGTCTGACCCTTCCTTTTCTTTCGGAATACCAAGAAATTGTAAGTTATTCCTTCTTTGATAGTTTTCACTTTCTTCTAGCTTCCATTGGATATCAATAAGTTGTGCCTCATGTCCCTCCACTTGCCCCTTTGAACCTGCTATATCCATCTCCAGTGAAGCAGTTCTTGATTCCAACTCTGTCATCCGATCGCTGATGTTATTACAGGTTCTTGCCATTTTCCTAACAGCCCCCTGAAGTTTCTGCGCAACATTTTGGTGCCGATTCGGATCCTGGAAAAAATTTCCCCGTACGACTCGTATCCGGTCTTTTTACCGTACGAATCGTACAAGTGCCGTACAAACTGCCAAGTACGATTCGCATGGGAAAAAGTCCATACGGATCGCATTGGGAATAATTCCCCACACGTCCTCGGGTCGGAAAAAGTGGCCGACACGTCCCCGGACGATTTACCGTACAAATGTGAAAAGTGAAGTCCGACCGCGCAACTACAATCTGTCCCGTCCGTCCGAATGTACACCCGTATTGAAAATGCACCGTACGGACCGAACTCCCATAGCAACCATGGAGACATGTGCCCGCATACGTGCCAAACCCCCCCGCCGAACCCCCCCGTGTATGTACACCCGTGTATGTACAAGTCGTACCCCCACCCGTGTATGTACACCCGTGTACGTACGAGTTGTACCCCCACCCGTGTATGTACACCCGTGTATGTACGAGTCGTACCCCCACCCGTGTATGTACACCTGTGTACGTACGAGTTGTACCCCCACCCGTGTATGTACGGTGCGTACCCCCATACACGGGTGGGGGTACGACTCATACATACACGGGTGTACATACACGGGTGGGGGTACGACTCGTACGTACACGGGTGTACATACACGGGTGGGGGTACGACTCGTACGTACACGGGTGTACATACACGGGTGGGGGTGTACATACACGGGTGGGGGTATGACTCGTACGTACACGGGTGTACATACACGGGTGGGGGTGTACATACATGGGTGGGGGTATGACTCGTACGTACACGGGTGTACATACACGGGGGGGTACGGCATGTACCGGGCCCCCTAATCTGGTAGTTTCGCGGCGTACTTCGCTTTTCCGGCACTTTTTGGGTGCCGTAAAAATATTGCTGTCCGGACTGCTGTCGGTTCGAATCGTACTTCCTGGTTCGTGAAACGCTGCCTGAAAGCGTCCCGACGTCACCGCGGAGCATTCCCGGATCACATTCGTATGTATATTTTCGACGGTCGGTGTTTTTTACGATTCGTACGGAAATGGTGTTTCCGTGCGAATCGTACTTCCATGGTTGTAATGTTTTTTTCCCGGGTACGAGTCGGACGGAGAAAACGCTCCGACCGACGGTTCGTACCCGGTTTTTCCAGGATCGGAATCGGCACCTTTGTGTGCGTTTACTCTCCACTCGGGCTTTCTCGCGGTGTGCAATGACACACTGCAAAATTGATTCCAATGTAGGAGGTGCAGAAGTGGATTCTTCACTGGTAGGATGCTTACTGTTTCCTACCAATTGGTCTCCAAGAGAATAATCCCACCTTAGATCGTTTGGTCTTGGGTTCTCAACTCTAGGTGCTCTGGAGTGTGTCTTTCTTGTTGTTGGAATAGTTTGCCTACCACTAATACCCATGCCAGATGCGCTGTCCTCCTCACTTGAATCTGCATTAAACTCAGTATCTGATCCCAGACCTGACCAGGTAGCGTCCGATAAAGAATAAAAATCGTTTGCTTCAGAGTCAATGTCCCTCTTCCCTGGTAATCTGTGAGCCCTTACGGGCCCCGGGGGTTCTCTTGCCTTTCCCCTTAAATCTTGCACTGTAAGGTACTGCTCAGCTCCCCCTGAGCAGTCATTCAGGATTTTATTGGTGCCTTTTTTCTCGCTTCCCAGGGTCTTTCCGTTGTTTCCTGGGTCTTCTTGGCTGAATTGAGTCACTAGTTGGTTTACTTCCTCCTGTAATAGCTCGAGACCCCCAAGGGCCCCCGCATCCTGCCCATTAGCACCTGTGCCGGCTTCTCCTATGCCCGGATTGACTTCAATACATACTTCTGTCACAGTTCCCTGAGTTGTCTCTCCCTGTAGCACTGTTTCCTTAAAGCCCTCCTTATGCCCCTTTGGCTGCTGGTGCAATGTCTCGTGCAATGTCTCGCCTTCCGGAGGCTTCCCCTGCTCCCCCACCTCCTCTGGGCCCAGCGGCGGCTTACCGTTTTTTTTCCTGCTCTGTCCGCTCCCTCCTACCGCAGCTCCTACTTGCTCACTCAGCTGATCGGATCCTTGTATGCCAGAGCCCCTGAGCAGGTCTATGACTGAGACTGCGGTACGAGGTGGCTGGGGCTGTAAGCCCGGGCCCCTCCCCTTCCCGTCTGGGAGATTCTCTGCCCGGGTCTTCTGCCTGCGACCATGGAGTACGACGGGAGCCGTGTCTGTCTCTGTCGGGCCTATCCACCGGGAATCCTGGAGGCCGGTCTGGAGAGTCGTCCCTCTTCCTTTTGTGCCGGACTTGGGGGACATGTTGCTGACAGCTACTGCAGCGCTGTATTCCCTGCTCCACCTCGAGGAGCGGGACAGCTCCTGCTCAAAGCCCCTGCACCCAACAATCAGAGTCTCTGCGATCTCCACTAGTGCCGTGACCCAGCACTTCAATCCGGGTATGGTGTATTCCACTTCTGTCTGCTCACTTACACCGCAGTTTCCGATTTGTGGGCATGTCATTCTGAGGCGGCGGGGGGTTTATTTAATTAGATCGTGTCATCCCCTCGAGAGCCACCTACGACCGCTTCACACGGTCGCCATCTTGTCTCCCAAGGTGCTTCTGTTTCTTTTTTTTTATTTTTATTTTTTATTAAATTTTCACAACAGCATAGATAATTGAGCGAGCTTAACAAGGCATACATGAAAATAGAGAAAAAAGAAAAGTTAACACAATTGAGAAAGAAAAGTTTGTCTTCTCTTCTAAGTCTGAATCCAGTTGCTAATAGGGGCCCAGATATTTAAGCCTAGAGCTCTCTTTTTCTTCCCTTTTAGCCAATACACAGCTTGCTCTAACTGATAAATATTCAACAATTTCGATTGCCATTGTATAAATGATGGAGAGTCAGAATCAAGCCAGTGGGAAGTGATACAGTATCGAAAAATAGACATGGATATAAATAAAATGCCTTCTTCAGCAATTGTCCATGCTTTAACAGGATTTGATTGAACACCACAAATGACAAATTCGGCAGAAAGAATAACAGATGAGTTCATAATATTATTCAAAAACATTTGGATTTCAGAAATAAATTGAGTTAGCTTTGAACAGAAAAAAAACATATGTGCGGCATTTGCACCCAGAAGATTACATCTACTACATTTATCACCCCTATTAGCTCTCCATTTCATGAATTTAGCTGGAGTATAATATAGATCAAAAATACTCATAAAGAATTGGCTTTTAAAAGATCCATTAATTAGAACTAAATCAGATAAATATAGAGCATCAGATAAGTTAATAATCTCTATACCCAAATCCTTTTGCCATTTTAAATTGAACAAATCAAGATTGTCTTCCTTCCGGGTCAGCATAGTCTGATACATTATGCCAATTCTATTTTGTTTCTTACAACATTCGAGTATATCAATTTTCCTAATATTATTAGTATATAACAAGTTCTTGGTGAGTAGAAAACTACGTATTTGCAAGTACTTAAAAAAATCTTTTTGAGGTACATTATAGTTTTGTTGTAAGTACGAAAATGAAACAAATCGTCCTTCTTGATAAAGATCGCCTAAATTAAACATATTGAGTCTTTGCCATTGCTGAAGAATCTGATCTGAGAATATTGATGGCAGAATCGAATTATTATACAATGGTGTATAATAGGTAATGTTATTAAAGCAAAACCTTTTCTTACATTGTCTCCATACCTGAAAAATTGTCAATATAACTTTAAATCTTGTTTTTTTATAGTAACTTGGTTCTGAAAAACGTACAAGGCATTGACGTGCTTGCGCACCTAAGATCATTTCATAAATAGTTGGATAAGTAAGGTCCTTGGGTGGTGATTCTTGAAAAATTAGGACTCTCATAAATTTTAGTGATATCGCCAAATAGTATAACCGGAAATCTGGTAGTCCCCAACCTCCTCTATAAGTAGGGAGTGAACACCACTTGAAAGATCGCCTAGCTCTCTTATATCCCCAGAAAAATCTTGAAAATATTCTATCTATTTTTGTAAACAAGATAGAGGGAAATAATAATGGTATGGTGCGAAAAAAATAAAGAAATTTGGGGAAAAAGAGCATCTTGATTACATTGGTACGACCATAAAGGGAGAGATGGAGATTATTTAACCTTTCGAGAGATCTAGAAGTTGAGACGAGTAGTGGGTCGAGATTAAGATTAGCAATATCCTCAACCTTAGCAGAAATTGTTACGCCCAAATATAGGGCCGTTTTAGCATATGTCAGGTCCGTTGGTAGACTAGCATTAGAGTGAATTATTTGTGTTTTGGTTATATTTAATTTATATCCAGAATATAGACCAAATTCTCGAGCTGCCTCTAGAATTTTAGGAAATGCCAGACTGATATCTGAAGTAGCAATCGCGACGTCATCAGCATATGCAAAGATTTTATACTCTACTTGATGAATTATGACCGGTGGGATATTTTCCTGATGTATTAGTTTTTGCAAATAAGACTCAATATAAAGTGCGAATAAAAGAGGCGAACATGGGCACCCTTGCCTGGTCCCCCTTGTTATTGATAATATAGTAGATGTCTCAGAAGCAATACGAATTACAGCCTTGGGTTGATTATATAAGGCTTTAAGAGCAGATAGAAATTCAGCCGGGAATTTTTTCCAGATCAGTACTTGCCAAAGGAAACCCCAATCAACCCTATCAAATGCCTTCTCAGCATCAAGTAAGACAATTCCAACTGGGGATCCCGTGGCTTGCGCCCAATCTAGCAACGTAATGATCCTTCTAACATGATCAGTTGTATCTCTCTTTTTAATGAATCCATGTTGCGACTCAGCCACTAAATTTGGCATTAAATCATTTAATCTATTAGCTAATATTTTAGAGAAGATTTTACTATCTGATGTTATTAAGGATATAGGTCTGTATGATCCAAGATCCATAGGATCCTTCCCTTTTTTTTTGAATACGACAATAGTGGCTAGAGACCATGATGGAGGTGGCCGACCATTGAATGCTTCTTGAAATATTTTCAATAACTCTGGTTGTAACATATTACGGAATGTTCGATAAAATTCTAGAGGGATGTTGTCTGGTCCGACCGCTTTACCAGATGCCAAGCCTAGAATAGCCCCTTCTATCTCTTCCCAAGTGACTGAATCGATTAATGTATTTTTTTGAACTTCCGTAAGAGAGGAGAGATGTTCAATTTCCAGAAGATAGTTGGAAGCATCTTCACAAACACTAGTACCGTCATTTGATCGATTGTACAAAGATTGATAGAAATTTCGGAATGCTTCTAAGACACCAGACTTGGATTCCTGAATAACCCCTTCCATATCCAGTATTTGAGCAATATCCGTAGCGGTTGCTTTCTGTCTCAATCTCTAGGCTAATATTCTGCCGGTTTGTTCACCTAGTTCATAACAGTCCTTTTTAAATAATTTGTACTTCTCAGCTACCTGATTGGCTAAGAAAGAGTAAACAGTCGACCGTGCAGTGGCCAGCGATTTTTGAGCTTCTTGTATCGCTGAACCCAGCCTAACACAAGAGGCTAATTTGATTTCTGCTTGCCTTATTCGATCCAGACTCTCTCTGAATGCGGCTAATTGTTTCTTTTTACGAAGATTCGAATAACTCAGGGTCTCACCCCTTATTACCGATTTATAAGTATCCCATACCATTTGTACAGAGGCAGTATTATTATTCTTCGCAAAAAATTCCTTGATTACCAGGGCCATATGAGCTAAATAATCTTGATCTAGCAATACATTTCTCTGAAATGTCCACGGTCTTTTTTGTAAATAGGCAGAATGGGAAAGCAACAAATCTAAGACAATAGGATTGTGATCAGAGATGATTTGGGGTAGGACTTCAATACTGCTATTACTGACAAGTTGAGTAGAAATAAAAAAATAATCCAGGCGTACAAATTTTTGGTGTGGGGCCGAGAAGTAAGTAAAGCCTGATTCTAAAGGTCTAAATTTGTTCCAGACATCAACCAGTCCATTATTAAATGTTAATTCTCTAAGAGCTTTAAACGTTTGAGGTTTCCGATCTCTATAATTCCTAAAATTCCTAACATTACAATCAGCATTAATATTAATGTTGAAATCGCCACATAGGATTAAAGGATGATCCCAAACTGCTAGTTCAGAATTAATTGTATTAAATACCTCCTTATCGTCTAAATTCGGCCCGTATAAAGAACAGATAGTCAATTTATTCCCATCAATAATAATTTCTGCGATCCCCCATCTCCTCCATTTGTCGCCTAAAGATCTAGTACATTTCCCAATCCCGCGTTTTGTAAGAATAGCGACACCTCTGGTTATTCCCATTTGTTTAGAACAGACTAGTAACTCTAGGTCAAGATTTTTAAACAAATTCCTCTTGGACCAAGGGATATGTGTCTCCTGTAGGCATAAGATATCAATTTGAAGAAGTTGAATCAAGTGTCGCAGAATCCCCACCTTTTTAAAATCATTCAGACCATTAACATTAAGAGAACAAATTTTGATTTTCCTCACCATATTGAAAATTTTTGAAGAATACCATCAATCGTAACCTATTTAATTGAATCAGAAAAGCCTTTTGCCGGTAAACTCTCACATAACATATAAAGATCAACCCAACAAAGTTTGTATAGCCCAGCTCAATCATCAATGCTGTTTTATGCCACACCACCCACCACCAACCCCACCACCCCCACCACCACCTCAACCCCCAGGTTGAGGACCACCCACCCAACCCCCTCCCCCACACATGAGGCTCAGGAACTAACAGTTCCTGTGTAAGATGGAGTGCCATATCTCTCTGGCTCCGACCCTTACCAAAAAAACCAGAATTCTGAAAGCAAATAACACTACGCTAGACAGATACATATGTAAAATGTCCAGCATCTAGCACTGACCATATATTATAACATGAGTAAAAACTCTTTAGCTTTGATCTCTGAGAAAAAGAATTTTGTTTGATCTTTCCATACAACTTTAAGTTTGGCAGGATTCTGAAGATAAACCGTGGCCCCTTTCTGCTGAAATTGAGGTATTAGCTGTCTAAGCTGCCATCGCTGGGCCACTGTTGCCTGGCAGAAATATGGCCGTACGAAAAAAGTACAGCCTTTAGCAGATATCTTCTTCTCAGGTTTTGCTAACATTGAGAGTTCCTCTCTTGCAAGAAAGTTATTAAAGCTGACAAGAATTGCTCGCGGATATGGCTGGTCACCCTGTCGAGTATTCTTGATAGAAAATGGGAAGCGATGGGCTCTTTGAATCTCCTTTGTCCAATCCCATGTTTTTAGATCAGGGAGGGCTTCCTTTAAAAGTTCAATAATAAATTGTCTAGTATCTAGTCCTTCTTTCTTTTCAGGAATGCCCAAAAATCGCAGGTTGTTTCTTCGAGCCTGATTTTCTAGCCCGGTTAATTTATAAGATAGATCATCCCTTTGTGCTTTGACGCTCTCCAATTCAGTTTTCTGAGTTCGAGACTCCTCCTCCAGCACCGAAATACGAGTCTCAGCTTCTGTGACTCTATCAGCGGTCTCCGTTGAGACCTTAACCACTCTACGAATAGAATTCTTTAATTTAGCACATGTAGCTTGAGTACGCACATTTTCTGCTTTACTTTCTGCACGGTGTATCATCATAGTGTTATATATAGTGGTTAACGTAATTTCTGGAGGGCTTTCACTTAAATTAGATCTGTCTTGAATATTAGTTAATACATCTTCCATTTCGACCTCAGATCTGTTTTTTAGCGCTGGATTGTCAGGAGCTGGAGAGGGGGATCCCCCAACCTCGATTCTGAGTTTAGTTGTAGCTCGATTATGAGATCCCCTCTTCTTTAGTTTTTGAATTGTCGCAATACTTGTACTTGGTGAGACACCATCATCATCGTCTTCCCCGACAACACTGCTCTCTGCAGTATAATCTGCCCACTCCTTACTGTGATTTGGACTAGGACTGTCATCCGATGTGTAGTCAGATAGGGAGTAGAAGTTTTCACCAGCTTCTTGACCAATTATGGCTCTTTCTGGAATATTTAAATCTGAATTAATGGGAGCATCTGTTTCAATTGAAGTCGATGAGGGAAATACAATCTTCAGATTTTTTTTTAACTCCCCCACTTTCCTCTTCTAAAATGTTGTCATGTATGCAACAGACCTGATACAGGCAGGAGACTCCAGATTTCTAAAGAACAAAATGACTTTAATTTAGCTTCCCCTTGCCTGAAATTGTCAACACCTCAATACAAGTCAATAGGTAGGTCGAAGAGAATTAATCTCCCAGATGGCTCCTCCTTTTTAGAGAGGAGATGTATAGGACCCCTCAAGGGCTGAAATTAAGGATATTACTCATCAAGCAAAAGCTTCAGAGCCAGGGACCCAGATCAAATCCCAATCACAATAATAAAGTTGGTCAGGTTATTTGGCAGCCCTCCTTAATTATTAACTGTTTAGAACAATTTCATCCTCATGGAGGGGCAGTATTTTTTTACCATTACATAAGAAGGGTTCAACCGCCCTCCCCGGTAATTACAGGCAAATAACCTTGCTTGATTCAATTGGGTATATTTTCATTATGATCCTTTTAGATCATCTGCAAGATTGGGCAGGCACAAAGAACATTGTACTGTGGGAGCAGGCTGGCTTTAAATCAAATAGCAAAAAACAGGGACCCCCAGAACACTCTAGGAGTTCCTAGGACAGGGCAACAAATCAATCATAGATAACTTTCCTAGGCAACTTGACAACATATATATGTGTTGTAAGATAATACCTCTTCCGGTATAGGTTATATTCATGTTTGTTGTACAGCCTTTATCATCACATAAATTTCAGTGTACCTAAATTTATATTTGTTTATATATATGTTGTCTTTGTACAGATTTAATTGTGGCTCTTCCTGAAGAAGGCGTCCTCTGACGCCGAAACGCGCGTAGAAGACTTCACCTTATAAGTTACAATATGTTAATACATTCTTGCCACTACAGTCATTGATTTTAATGACTTGTCCGTAATTTGTGAATTGTTTTTGTCAAATGTATTTGTTGATCAAGAGACATGATTTATGTATGTATTCTTTTATTATGTGTAAACACGTTACATTTTTAACCTTTTCACAATAAAATGACAACATATTTTTATTGATTTATGTGGTACACTGATCTTTTGTGATTATCAGTTAGAGATGTATTAGACTTAATCCTCAGTAAGTCTCAAGTTGCCTAGGAAAGTTATCTATGATTTAAATCAAATAGCTCCACCCTGGATAATATCACAGCCCTAAAAGTAATTTTGGAGGAATATGTGGTGTCATTGAATATGCCTGTCTACGTGGCATATATTGATTTCTCCGTGACTTTTGATCAAGTAGATAGACCCACCCTCTAGCAAAAACTCAGAAACGTAAAAATCCCAGACCATCTGCTGACTCTCATAATAGCACTTTACTCCTTCACCTGGTGCCATGTACTACTTGGGGGCGATTGTCGGTTATCGCCAACAATGTTGACGAATAATGGTCTTAAACAAGGATGTCTGTTAGCTCCTTTATTGTTTACCTATACATCTATGATTTGCCTATGACTTTGAATGAACCGGGAAGGGGACACCCCGAAGTTAGGTCACCGCAGTATAGCCTAATTTCTTTATGCAGATGATATTGTGATTATGGCTTAACATCTAGGGGTTTACAGAAATGCTTGGTCTGTCTGCATAGGTTTGCTGACAGCCAATATTTAAAAATTAACATCAATACGAGTAAAGTTATGATTCTTTAAAGCTCAGGGATGCAGGCAGCTGAGAATATTTAAATGACTTTTAGGAAGAGAGGAGTTGAAAAGTGTTAATACATACCCTTATTTGGCTAAACTGTTCTTTGTCAATCTTTTGGTAAAGAGACACATCTTGCATCTCCCTGGTAAAGCGATGGCACATGCAAATGTACTATTATCACTTTATACGGCCCTAGACTGTGCACAAATACCACCAATGTTACTCTGTGCTATTGAAGTTATTGATATGAAATACTGGAATGTGTTAATACATTGGAGGGGAATAGATTTGTAATTTAAATACACTTTGGTCCAAGCACTGCGCCTTCAACTGGGTCTTCCAAGTATTTATGTTCATTGGCTGGTCACTGTCCTCCAATGGGGTCACATACTATTGCTCAGCAAGGAACACTCCTTTAGAGGCCTTCTCTATTTAAAAGCATTAGGTCAGAGCAGGTAAGCACTTTGTATAACAATTTTAATCAAACACTTCTGCACTTTAGTGAGGCTGAGTTAACAGCAATGTCCTGTTTGGCACTTAAGAATTTTCTAAAACATAGCATTAGGACTAGTTTAGTGAAACAAGATATGATGACATTTAGGGAAACAAGCATCTGCAATGCAATAGGTCTCGTATTTAAGCGAGCTTGAGCTATTGATATTGTAAATGACTATGCCTTTTATTTATGTTTTGTTTTTTAAAACATAAATAAAAGCCTTGTTATTTACGATGCCAATAGCTTAATCTCTTGCAAATACGAGACCTATTGCATTCCAAATGCTTGTTTAAAAGTGTTGGGTGGGGTGCAAACAGAAAGGAGGCAGAAGGAACATAGATGGGGATGGTGTGGGTAAGGAAAACTGAGGGTGCGGGTTTGGAGAAGCAAAAATGATGGCGTGATGGGGAAAGGGGTACGGAGGGCGCAGGGAAGCAAACGATAGAGCAATGTGGCGGGCAGGGGGAGAAAAGCAAATGAGTGAGAGCAACGTTAAGCTGGGGGTGAAAGCAGTGGTGAAACTTGAGGGGGCCCCCCTGCAAAGTACATGGAGGGCCCCCCCCCATGCTCTGGACCCATTCAGGAGCTCTCAGGCCAGGGGCCAGCCACTCATGCACAGGGCTGGAGCGGGCCTTCTGGAGCTTGCCCCCCCGCACCAATGGGTGTGCGGGGGCTATTGTTATGGCACTGGTGAGAGGATAGGTGAATGAGTGGGTCTGGTAGCAGAGTGAACTAATGCGTCAACTGTAGGGGCTTGTGTTTGACCTCATAGTCACAGATTCAAAACCCGGCGGGTCCACTCAGACTTTCATCCTTCTTGGGGTCGATAAAATTATTACCATTGAGTTGTGTTAGACCCGGCCCTCGTAACATAGTCAGACCTGACCCCCGCACCTCACATCAGCCCCGAGCCCCTGGCCTGGCCGATCCTTCCCACCAGAACACACACACCCGACCCGGACTTCCCCCGTCCGTAGGCCTTCCTCCTTCGGCCACCCCGGGCCCGCGTGCCCACTTCATGCACCAAGATGGCCGCCCGGCCCCAGAGCGACCCTAGCCTACAGGCGCCACTCCGGCTGGAGGACATCGCGCTCCCCTTGGGATGAGAAGGGGAGGAGCAGTTTCCATCACACCTCTGCGCTTCCCTGGGAAGGTGGGTTTCGATCGACCCGCCGGCCTCCCCGAGGGCTGGCTCCACGCCTGCTGGGTGTCTGGGGCTCCTCCCGACCCGGCCCTGAAAGGATCAAAGGACAATGGCAGGAAACCCCCAACAAGCGACCCCCAGGTGACAAGACCCCTGCCTGAACAGACTCCGGACATCAAAGAGGAGTCGCCCTATAACAAGGGGTGCCCTGGGACTGTCAGGCAGATTCGCCTTGGAAACACCTGAGCCCTGCTGAGTGACTCGCGGCTCCCTGAAGATCGTAAGACCTCCGAACTTGTGCTTGAGCCCTGCTGAGTGACTCGCGGCTCCCTGAAGATCGTAAGACCTCCGAACATGTGCTTGAGCCCTGCTGAGTGACTCGTGGCTCCCTGAAGATCGTAAGACCTCCGAACTTGTGCTTGAGCCCTGCTGAGTGACTCGCGGCTCCCTGAAGATCGTAAGACCTCCGAACTTGTGCTTGAGCCCTGCTGAGTGACTCGCGGCTCCCTGAAGATCGTAAGACCTCCGAACTTGTACTCAAGCCTGCTGAGTATCTCGCAGCGCCCTCAGACTCCCTTGGTCCCGCCGGACCCCACGACGACAAGCGTAACCCCCAGCTCGAGGATTGTGAGCTGTGCACCGGATACGCTCCTGCATTTGATCCATTCCCCCAAAGACTGTCCCGCTACCTCCTAACCTCCCTCCAAGACTTTGTGAGCCCGCGCTCTACTTGTGTATATATTACCTTGCTGATCATAAAGATCTTACAACTCCGATCTGATAAAGATTTGCTCTTAAGAACTCTCGGTGTGGTGTCTCTTTGTCGTGTGGTGCCGAGTGTACGATCCTAGATACGAGATTCCTCCCCTGAGGAGTCTCCCGCCAGTGCCCGGCTACGATACCTCGAGGGTTGGTCTCAGGACAGTCAGGGCCCCCTCCGGGCCCCTCTGAGGTCGCCTTCTAACAAGTTGGTTAACAATCAACATCTGTTATTCAACGCCAAGATACCCTTGTGCATGAACGTGCGCTTTACAAATACATATGTTATGTGAGAGGATAAGTAAGTGAGAGGATAGATACATGGGAGGATGAAAGGATGACAGAGTAAAGGGAAATTTTAGAGGATGGATGGATTACAGAGTAAATGGAAATCTGAGGAAGGGGGAAAAGATGGTAGAGTAAATAAAAATCTTAGAGGATGGATGGATGGATAAAACGGAATGGTGAACGATTTAAAGTTTGATGAAATAATGAATTGATTTCAGAATGTAAAGGTGAAATGATTGATAGCAGAAGGTGGATGGGAGGGGGAAAGGATGAATGAATAGAGGCTCGGATGGAAGAGACAGAGGAGCACATCTAGGGTGTTTTGGACTCACTTGCTGCACTTGCTTGGTGCCATCAGAGCTTTGGTTCGGAGTGGTAGGATATTCTAATTTTCTGGCTAATCCGTTGCACACAGGCATGTCTATCACTCTGCATTAAACCAGCCCCTCCTCTTCCCATGCATTCCGACAGACGTGCCTCTCACCCTGCATTCACACAGTCCCACACTCACATGACTCACCCTCTACTTAAGCGAGCACACCTCCCACTTTGAACTCACATAGGCACACCACTCTCCCAGTACTCACACAGTCTCATCACTCACCCTGCACACACATTTGACATCACTCACTCTCTGCTCATGTAGGCAGCCCTCTCACTCTGCACTCACATGTGTAGACCGCTACTCACTCTCAAAGGCACATCCTTCCTTGTGGGAACATCCTCCCCCAGGCACCCATGCATTTACAAGAGGTCAGATCTAACCATGCACTCACATAGGCGGATGTATGTCATTACATCGCATACTAATACCACGCATGCCATTACAACACGGGTATTACTACGCGGTGTCAATGACAACGACATGCCATGACAATGCAAATTCTTACCATGACTATGCCTTTACCACGCATGCCATTACAACGCAAAGGCATGCGTGGTAAAGCTATACTCGTTGTGAAAGTTTGCAAGGTAAGTGACTACCCTACCCTAAAACACTACACTACATAAATACTACTACACTACCCTAAACCCTAATACACTACACTAAACAAACAAAACAAAACTACACTACACTACTCTACAAAAAAACACACTAAAATGTTATTTTAAAAAAACACACAACACAAACATTACAACACTACTTTTACACTACCCTAAACCCTACAAAAGTAACCCCCACCCCAAGCGCAAACCCCCTTACCTCTCTCCTCTCCAGCGTCGCCGTTCTGCTCCCGGTTCCTGCTTCCTCCTTCCTGCTTGCTGCACGTCGTTGTGAGGAAACAGCCTCAGTTGCCTCACAACGACTTGGATAGCCACCGCCACCGCCATTACACATTGCATCGCATGCGTTGTAAAAGCGCATGTGATGTAATGGTATGCGTGGTTTTTACCACACGTTGTAACATCGCATGCGATGTAATGGCAACGCGTGGTAAAACCGCGTTGTAATGGCTGCTCCCCCACATAGGCTCACTTCTCACCATGCACTGTCACACACTCACCTATCACCATGTACTATCATAGGTACGCCTCTCACCCTTCATCCACACAGACTCCTCTCTCACATAGACATACCACTCACCCTGCATGAACATCAGCTCACGTCTCAACCGGCACTCACAGAGGCACACCCTGCATTCGCAAGGTCTGAAGTGCATTCACAGAGGGCCCCCCTTCACACTGCATTCACACGGCTCAGCTGTCACTCTGCACTCACATAGGCTCAAACTTCACTCGGCGCTCGGCCAGTTACATCATGCACCCTCCGCTCAGATGGGCTCACGCTGGAGTCACAACTTCAGATCTCACCGTACACTCACAGCAGCACATGTCTCAATCTGCAGTCGCACCTCTCACACTGCATTCACAGTCACACCTCTCACACTGCATTCACAGTCGAACCTCTCACACTGCATTCACAGTTACACCTCTCACACTGCATTCACAGCCACATCTCTCACAGCCTCCACTCACAGACACATCACTCAACTAGCACTCTCACCTGGCACTCGCACTTAGGCACCATGTTCCGGCACTGAAATTGAATTTCCCATCTAAGGGACGAGGCGGGCGTGCAGAGGTAATGTTTAAACTAAGCCTCAAAAGGGCTGTTGAGTCCTGCTGGTAGGACGACTTCAAAATACTCAGTGTGGTAGCAACTTACGGTCGGTACGGCATTAGGTGTGAGTCATGCATTGCGCGACTGGCGCGCGATGCATCATTCACATGATGCGGTGCTCGTGCATCCAATTGTTGTAGGATGACTAATTGTATGGGTTTGAATATGTGGCTCACGCATGGGACGTCCGTTGTCAGAGACTCGAACGCTACGATTCAGTTGCTGTTTGAGTCTCGACTTAAAGGGATGCTCCGTTTGATGGGTGGAGTATTTCAATAAACTTCATTCTTAATTCACCTTCATTCGTCTGGATTCCTTACCACCTCACTCAGGCCCCAGCCGCAGGGCCGGACTGGCCGTAGCGGGCACCGGGCAATCCCCCGGTGCACCGCACGGGTGGGGGCCGATTTTGGGCCCCTGGAGGCCGATTTTGTTACAGGGCCGTTTTTGCAGCATAGCTGCAAAATCGGCCCTGTAACAAAATCGTCCGAAAACCGGCCCTGGCAAAGAGCTCGGCGGCCCCCCGAGAGGAGGGGGGGCCAGCCAAGCACTTTGCCACGGCCGGTTTTGTTTCCCAGTCCGGCCCTGCCCAGCCGCTGCCAGTGGCCTAACAAAACGTGAGAGGGCCTCCCAGCACGATGTGCTGAAGGGGCCCCTAACATCAGTAGGGTCTGAGGGAGGGGCCCCTCCGGTATGGGTAAGCCTGGGGGCCCCCTGCACCGCGGGGGCTGCGGGGGCCTTTGTTACGCCCCTGTGTGAAAGTACACCCTTTACAAGTAATTTGAGCCGAGGAGCAAAGCGTGAGCTGCCACTTTGGAACTGGAGAACTGCTCAGTAAAGCTCTCTAATAGTGGAGAGGTGTGGCTCACTGGTTAGAGGCGGCAGATCCGCAAGCAGAGAATTGGCCAGGGACCAGGGTTCAATTCCCGACGCGGCAGGGTCGTGGACCAGGGTCAAAACGGACTTGATAATTCTCGCCTCGGTACCTACTCTAACCAGGAACACACTCGGCAACTCTGGGCATTAGCTTGCCTCATCTCCACAACGGCCCCCACATTCGCCGGGGATGCCTGGTTTCACCTTGGAGATACCCAGGAGGGACCATCTCACAGGGATAGCCAGGACGGGTTCCCCAGCGGTCTACAGCGCCACGACGCCTCAGGGCAGCAGTGCGCTTTACAAGACACATACATACATTTACATTTAATACCTTCCAGTCGGGTTCGCGGTTGCGGTTGCTGGAGAGTGTGTTCAAAGAGACATTGGCAACCAAAGAGTTTCTTTCTTTTTTGGATCCATTTCACAGAGGAACAAATTGAGAAAAGAGAGTTAGAGCCCTTTGTTGAAGTCATGTTTTTTGGCAAGTGAGTGGAGGAGCAATCCTAAAGCATATTCATGTTTAATATAGGTGTTTGTTCAGAAAATTAACATGCCAGATCTAGCAGGATTTGCACCACGCACCTTTGACCTCCCTAAAGACATCGCTGAGTTGCCCCCTTCTGTTTCCCATGGCCCCTGAAGAGGGTCCCCACTTGCTATGAGTTAAACAAGCCGGTGGTCACAAATGCGCCTCCTGCAGTAAGAGAAACTCATTAAAGAAAATGGTGGTTACAGACTAAAGAAGACATACCCTGTAACAACTGAAGTAAAAGGGCCAGCCGTCAAATGGAAATTAATTGACAAGAATCACATCCTTGAAATTAAAGCGACTTGATCAAAGACAGTGTCTACGCGTGTTACAGACTCCTCTCTCACATAGACATACCACTCACCCTGCATGAACATCAGCTCACGTCTCAACTGGCACTCACAGAGGCACACCCTGCATTCGCAAGGTCTGAAGTGCATTCACAGAGGGCCCCCCTTCACACTGCATTCACACGGCTCAGCTGTCACTCTGCACTCACATAGGCTCAAACTTCACTCGGCGCTCGGCCAGTTACATCATGCACCCTCCGCTCAGATGGGCTCACGCTGGAGTCACAACTTCAGATCTCACCGTACACTCACAGCAGCACATGTCTCAATCTGCAGTCGCACCTCTCACACTGCATTCACAGTCACACCTCTCACACTGCATTCACAGTCGCACCTCTCACACTGCATTCACAGTTACACCTCTCACACTGCATTCACAGCCACATCTCTCACAGCCTCCACTCACAGACACATCACTCAACTAGCACTCTCACCTGGCACTCGCACTTAGGCACCATGTTCCGCCACTGAAATTGAATTTCCCATCTAAGGGACGAGGCGGGCGTGCAGAGGTAATGTTTAAACTAAGCCTCAAAAGGGCTGTTGAGTCCTGCTGGTAGGACGACTTCAAAATACTCAGTGTGGTGGTAACGTACGGTCGGTACGGCATTAGGTGTGAGTCATGCATTGCGCGACTGGCGCGTGATGCATCATTCACATGATGCGGTGCTCGTGCATCCAATTGTTGTAGGATGACTAATTGTATGGGTTTGAATATGTGGCTCACGCATGGGACGTCCGTTGTCAGAGACTCGAACGCTACGATTCAGTTGCTGTTTGAGTCTCGACTTAAAGGGATGCTCCGTTTGATGGGTGGAGTATTTCAATAAACTTCATTCTTAATTCACCTTCATTCGTCTGGATTCCTTACCACCTCACTCAGGCCCCAGCCGCAGGGCCGGACTGGCCGTAGCGGGCACCGGGCAATCCCCCGGTGCGCCGCACGGGTGGGGGCCGATTTTGGGCCCCTGTAGGCCGATTTTGTTACAGGGCCGTTTTTGCAGCATAGCTGCAAAATCGGTCCTGTAACAAAATCGGCCGAAAACCGGCCCTGGCAAAGAGCTCGGCGGCCCCCCGAGAGGAGGGGGGGCCGGCCAAGCACTTTGCCACGGCCGGTTTTGTTTCCCAGTCCGGCCCTGCCCAGCCGCTGCCAGTGGCCTAACAATACGTGAGAGGGCCTCCCAGCACGATGTGCTGAAGGGGCCCCTAACATCAGTAGGGTCTGAGGGAGGGGCCCCTCCGGTATGGGTAAGCCTGGGGGCCCCCTGCACCGCGGGGGCTGCGGGGGCCTTTGTTACGCCCCTGTGTGAAAGTACACCCTTTACAAGTAATTTGAGCCGAGGAGCAAAGCGTGAGCTGCCACTTTGGAACTGGAGAACTGCTCAGTAAAGCTCTCTAATACCTTCCAGTCGGGTTCGCGGTTGCGGTTGCTGGAGAGTGTGTTCAAAGAGACATTGGCAACCAAAGAGTTTCTTTCTTTTTTGGATCCATTTCACAGAGGAACAAATTGAGAACAGAGAGTTAGAGCCCTTTGTTGAAGTCATGTTTTTTGGCAAGTGAGTGGAGGAGCAATCCTAAAGCATATTCATGTTTAATATAGGTGTTTGTTCAGAAAATTAACATGCCAGATCTAGCAGGATTTGCACCACGCACCTTTGACCTCCCTAAAGACATCGCTGAGTTGCCCCCTTCTGTTTCCCATGGCCCCTGAAGAGGGTCCCCACTTGCTATGAGTTAAACAAGCCGGTGGTCACAAATGTGCCTCCTGCAGTAAGAGAAACTCATTAAAGAAAATGGTGGTTACAGACTAAAGAAGACATACCCTGTAACAACTGAAGTAAAAGGGCCAGCCGTCAAATGGAAATTAATTGACAAGAATCACATCCTTGAAATTAAAGCGACTTGATCAAAGACAGTGTCTACGCGTGTTACATTGTACATGATTTCTGTTTGTTGTACAATGATGTTTATGGATGATTAACACATTGCTAAATTGTTGAAGTTTATCTATGTATGTTAGAATTATTGGTTACCCCCAGTTTGGGACATAGTAGTTGTAGGAAGGTGGATATCTGACTATGGTTACCCCCAAATTTTTGCCTAGTGTCTAGCTGGTTTTTCGACTTAGTTGGCCTGAGATCCTGCCATTCAGGATCTCAGTCCATCTGTTCTCTCTTTAAAATGGACTCCATGTACCCTAGGTACATACCCAATTGGTTGGATCACCCTGTGAGCCCCTGTACCAGTGTACACTAGGTACCCAGGGCATTGGTGTATCTAAGGCCTGCCAGGGGCTGAAGCATGTATTATGCCACCCCAGGCTTGGCCTAACAATTTGACACAACTGGCTGATCACTCAGCTGGGGTAAGTTGGTGTAATCACCTCTTACTTAGGTGTAGTATACCTATACCTAACCTTAAATAGGACACCTGGTAACCTATAAGTCACTCCTATGGCAGGCCTTAACAGTCCCGGGCCTGGGGCGAGCTGGACAAAGGATTGGGGGTGTAACCACCCCCCTTCCTGGTCCCACCCATAGGGAGGGACCTAGCAGGTAGTCCGGCCCCTAGAATCCGCTTAAAGGTAGGAGCTGTGTCCTAAGACTTCAGACATCCTGGAATCAACTTGAAACTAAGAAGAAGACGGGAACTTCGACATTCTGCTGCACAGAAGACTGAAGGAAATCTCCCCTGTGGTCAGGGAGTGACCACCTTGCTAACGCAAGCACCATCCAGCAAATCAACGTCTGCTTTGCCGCCGCCTCCCGCCGGAGCCCGAGCCCAGAGACTGACAAGACCTGGACCTCCAGACCTCTCACCGCCCGATCCACAGTCCCTGAAAAGAGGAGACCCGTGGAGGCAACGAGACACGTGGAGCCAGCCATCTTGGAACGACGACGACAAGCTGCAAGCGCAACAACCGAGGCTCCCTCCAAGTTGTGCTTTGGGATCTGAGAAGCCCAACCCTCGAGCAGCATCTGCACCAAAGGTGAGCCCTCCAGCATCTCCACGATCTGCGTGGGGCCCTTCTGCATTTTGCCACTCGACGCGCCTAACCGGTTGCTGGCCCGCTGGCTAGTAGCCATCTTGGCAATGAACTTCAAGAAATACACCACTGGTCTGGTTGCTCCAGATTGGCCCTTGCTCCCCTCCAAAGGAGCAGTCCCTCTGACCTTGCTGGTCAGAACCATCAGCTTATTTCATCTCCTACAACAATTGCTTTTGCCAAGGCTTGTTTGCTTCAATCAAGTCGCCGACACCGCCGACACCGAGAGCCTGCGTGGGACAGCTCGTGAACCGACTCCTGGACATCGTCATTCTCCAGGGACCACGTGGCTGCAGAGACAAGCTACACCTTTCTTCCTGTTTGCACCCGACATTGCCTGGTACCCACCTGGTGCCACGCTGGTCACTGGCTAGTGACTGTGAACACTGTCCCCTCTGATTACAGGTCTTCAACATCTCCGATCCACTCTTGGATCCACCGCATCTCTCCCGGACCGACCGCCTGCAGCATCTTTGTCCACAGGCTCCACGGAACAGATAGAAGAAACCCGATGCACTTCGAGGCCTATGCACCCGCTTCCTGTGGGTGAGGTAAAGCTGGCACTCCTGTGCCCAAGTGTAGTATTACATCTCTAGTGCCTGTGTTCCAAATCTTGAGTTCCTAGTCCATCCGGAAGATCCTCTTTGCAGCAACTTTGTACTTTTTACGCACCCATTGAAACCTATGGGAGCACGCGTGTGACTATTTGCTCTGCACACGCCACCCGTGGACCTCCTGGTCACTAACTGAAGTTAGCTCCTTGTAGGCCCAGCGATTCTAGAGGCCCTAGGCCTTTTCCCTTTTCTGTTCGTGGTACTTATACCACTATTTTAGTATATGGTTCGAGCGGCCACCAGGGCCTATCCATATAAAGTGCAACTTCTGTGTATTCTACTGTAATCTTGTTTGACGATTTGTGCTCCTGTGCTCATAAAGAGACTAGGGGTTACTTTGAGAAATAAATACATATATATTTTGAATATATATCTGTGTGGTGTCCTTTCATTGGTATAAAAGGGGGTTACATTTGGTAAAACAGCTGGCTTAACACGTTTCACGAGTTTAGCCTCAAAGACTGCTTAGCCTACGCTACCACTAGGGCAGCTAGTCCGAAAAGGTTGACTTACAACCACACCATAAGGGTTGCTTGGCATGGTACAAGGTGATCACTTTAACTAGTGAGCATCATATACCAGGCCAACTTCTCACAGTAGTGCACACAGTGTCTGGAGCAATTGTTCTAGGTACTCTTTTATCTTTCTAAAAGTGGCACTTTCAGAATTGTGACTTAAAATCTGACTTTACCATTAAAGAGGGTTTTAAATTGCAACTCATTAGTCACCAAAGTCTACATTCCTACCATCTCCTAATGGAAAGTTATCACTTATTCAAATGTAACATGTTTAGCCATTGTTATCCAATGGGAGAGGTAGGCCTCAAAGTAGTGAAAAACAAATTTAGGAGTTTGTCATTACCAGGATATGTAAAACTTAAAAAGTACATGTCCAACTAAATACACTATACCCTACTCTCCGGGCTGTGTATGGCCTACCCTAGAGGCTATTTATATGCATTAAAAAGGGAGATTTGACCGTGCGAGAGGTTTATCTTGCCAGTTCAAAATGCCAGGTCGAAATACCAAATTAAATTGCTCACACAGGCTGCAATGGCAGACCTGAGATATGTTTAAATGGCTACACGGGTGGGTGGCACGATAAGTGCTGAAGGCCCACTAGTTGCTTTTAATTTATAGGCCCTGGGTATATATTGTAAAACTTTACTAGGGACTTACAAGTAAATTGAATGTGCCAATTGGGTAGAAGCCAATATTACCACGTTTAAAGGTTAGAGCACAAGCACTTTAGCGCTGGTTAGCAGTGGTAAAGTGCACAGAGTCCTAAAGCCAACAAAAATGAAGTCAACAAGAACAGGAGGCTGGAAGGCAACAAGTTGGGGGTAAACTATTGAAAGGATGTCCAAAAGTCAATCTCTCATGTACAACACGATGTTTCGTTCTCAACCTTTGTTTTCACGCTGTTAGCATAGTGAATGCTTTCCCGTCGCGTCACCTATTGGGACCACAACGTGATTCTTTTAAGAACTTTACCTTGATTTGTAGCAGTTTGATTAACTATTGAGGTGTCACAGGAGCACCGGGGAGGGGTATTACATTATATGAATCTGTTGCATAGTGCTGACAAATGTGATTTAAAATTGGATCGTTCTTTCTTTAACATGATTGGGTGAGCTATCTGGACTTTGCAAATTCACACCATGTGTATGGACCTTATTACATTTCACCCTATAAAATGAGCCTTACCCAAAGGAGGTTGGGCTCACACTTCCCTGAACTGTACGAGACGACACTATAGTAGCTCTAATCTGTGATTTATGCTTTATTTACTTGACGTGAATTATACTCTGGTCTTCTATTTCATGATATGTATCTTATTCTGATTTTAACGCTTTTATATGACAAAGGATTAACTTACTGACTCTTTGCCATTTATTTGGTTTCTGTAATGCCTTTCATTTCTCATCAAACCTCAATGACTTTCCTTATAGTACTTGTCAGGCTATGTTGTGAAGCCTAATATGCTTTACATTTGAGTCTGAAATGTTATTTGATTTAAATCCAATGGTGGAGCAACAAAATCTTTAGGAGATTAACACCGTTCCCGGTTCATCAGTAGCAGTTCATTTGAAGACTAGGGAAAAGTGCTATATTACATACAAGCTTGCGGTGGTTTGGTTTATTTTTTGCAGACATATTTAACAGAAATGAAAAGGAAAATTAAGTAAAAAGGCCGCTAATCATGGTGGAACAAGTTTGAAAAGAAAAATATAAATTAACTATTGCAGCAGCAAGTCAGCGAGCCACAGAATTTCACTTACTCTACAAGTAATTATGTTTTATATTCATGTCAGAAGTGTACGATACAGTATATCTTATAATATCATAATGTATGGAAACGTACACCATTAGGGTGACCACCCATCTGTTATTTTCATGGACAGTCATAATCAAAGCTTCTAATGCATTCTCTGTTATTGTTCCTTCTATGGACCCCTTATGTCCCTCATTTCAAATGAGGTTGGCTAACAGTTCTGCATTTTGCAGGTTTGTCCCGCAGTTGAGCCTCCTGTCCCGCTGCTCGCACAGAGGCACTATGGGACGCCCATTGTCCTGCATTTTGGTTTCTGCCACTTTTAACCATCTCAAAGGACAAGCAACTCTCACTCGTTCAGCCCTTCGTGAGGCGTGAAAGAGATGCTGTTGAAGGCTGGGAGGAAGGAGCTGCAGCTCATCAGGAGTCCTGCACAACACAGTCTCAGGAGCACCTCCAGCTAATGAGACACAAATCCAGTCACTTGCTAATAAACAACCCTGAATGTGCTTCGGACCTTTCCTGCCCTAGGTGTGTGTTTCTTACACTAAGCTTGTTTCAAAGTGCTGACATATTGTCAAATCCGTGGACTGAGGCATAGGAAGAGTAAAATTTGCCCAGGGTCAAACAGTTTGATAAAGTAGAGGACCTGAGACTGCAGAACACTGCTGCTATCTGTAAAAGCCATACATTTACCACGATATTGCATTTTGGTGAATATACCTTGGGTCTGGGCATTTACCCATTCCCTCAGGTAATAACCAGCCCAATTTGAACCACAAGCTTATCAGCAGCGTTTAAATTGATTCTAAACTCTTCCTATTCACCAAGCAGAACAAGCATTGGCATAGCCAATAGGTCTCGCCTCTGAGACCTTATAAGTATTTAGTTATGCAGCACAATATCCTTGGTGCAACTGTTGCATGGCTAAACACTTATAAGGTCCCAAAGGCAAGACCTATTGGCTATGCCAATGCTTGTTATTCTTTGTGTATGCATGCAATGGTTTTTATATTTCCCTGAACAATGAGCCTGTGTGCCCACAGAGTACCATTGTCTGGGTTGAGGGTAGGCCTTGCAATTACAATGCATAGACCAAGCAGAAAGGTGTTGTAAAGCACATATAAGACATGTTACATTTACAGAGAGGCTCCGTGACATGCTCCAGGCAGCTCTCGTCACCAGCTGAAGCCTGTTGAATGTCAGCCCTTAGACAGTAGAAGGGTTTACAAGAAACCCTGCACCTCATTCAAACAAATCAAAGTGCCCCCTAATGTTACCCGTCCCATAATGTGAAGTCAAAGTAACGATGAATAGAGGAGGGAGCTATTCAGTGAAGTAAACATTACCAAGTGTGATTAGAAACCAACGTGGCCTTCATCTGCTAAGTGGGCTAGTGTGTCATGTCAACACTGCATTATTATGCCGCATTTACCATATAATCCAGTCCTGTCAGCCCTCAGTATTTCACTTACGCTGTCCATGTAACATTACTAAGTTAGTTGGCTTTGCATTTTATTTTATATCTCTTGGCCATGTTGTGCTTTTTGTTAATAGTACAGTGAATACATGCCAGAGCCCTCCCCAGACTGAACTGGACTCTATGTTTGACTTTGAAGTCGCCCTTGGCTAATGAGTTTGGCTTCCTGCTCGTTCTCTGTGTCTTATTGCCGCCGCCCCCTTGTGTGCTGTCCAATGGGTCCCTGCTTCTGTCTCACTTCACCGGCTTTGCCCCCAGCCTTTCCTTTAAGATTGACTTGACGCGCATTCAGAGCGGGGTGGGAGGGCACGTAAAACACATTGATAGATTATCACACGTGATTGGTAGTGCTTGATCAAGCGTGGGTCGCCCCTCTGTCCTGGCGAGTCCTGGCTCCAAGCCTGAACCGTTAAAAGGAGCTGATTAATTCCCATCACTTTACCCTGCGGTGATGTCTTGTCAGCAGGCTGCTTCCATCGCTCGTCAGCCTTTCTTTCTTTACCGCTAGGACTGACTGTCCGGCCTTGCAAGTACTTCCTTACCCAAGAGAGCTCCCTGCAGGGCTTTTGTTGTTATTGTTCGTTGTCTATTATTATTTGTCTGACTAATTAGCGCAGCGCCACTCTCAAGCAGTCTCACGGCGCTATACAAAAAGTCAGCACCAGCCTTAGTGCAGCTGAACTCGGGTGCGAGTTCACCTACACCCCGACATTGGCGCTATCCTTTATGCAGCACCAAGAGTGTTCTTCCAGGCTTCTGTGCGCACTCTGGGTGAGTTTTGACCGATTTTTGATACAGCCCTTTCTTGAAGTAGTTGTCAGGGTTAGGTTGGAGTTGGCGGGAGGGGACTTTGGTTCTAGAATGTCTTAAATCACGCATTCAGGCAAACATAAAGGCAAGATTGAAGATGGCGGGAAAGTGGAAGGGGCGAGGTAGAGAGGGGAGGAGACTGAATTGAGGGAAGAAAGGGCAAGAAAAGGATGTGGTCGAGGGAAAGGAGCAACAGAGGGAGAGCATTGGAGGGAATGAAAACAAGCGCGCGCGCGTTTTATAAAAAAAGGTGTGCAGGCTGCAGCAGTAGGGACGTCAGAGAGGCGGAGGGATGTACCTGCGAGCGGCGCGCGCTTGCGAGCACCAGGCCATATGTTTTGCATTATCGCGCCCATGTCTGGGCACGATAATTCTAAACATATGGCGCCCGTGCGGGTAACCGCAAGCAATAGGCCACACACGCACAAGTGTGTGGTCAGCTTTTTGAAGCCCCCTTACAATAAGTCTCGCAGAGCAGCGCATGCGCGCTGCTAGGCGAGACCTAAAAATAGGATAAAGAGAGTAACCTAGGGAAAACAATTTGGACAAATTGGAAACCGCAAGTGGGGGTGGCAGTTATTAAGTTACAGCAAGGCCAAGAGGCTGCCCATTTTGGGTAAATCGAAAAAACACAAAAAGTCCCTATTTTCAATCAAGAAAGCCTATGGTGTTATCCTTAACCTGCTGGAGCAGAGTTTTCAGTTTGAAAATTCTGTGGTTTTTGAAGCTCTGGCATGTCTATTCGTTGTACTAATTTATTAATAATTAATAATTAATTATTTGTCTTGTGCAACTGCGTTTATATTAATCAATTTGTTTGTCCTAACAAGAGAGAGTTACACGTGGGTGTGCATAAATGTGCTGTTTAAAAAATAACGTGCGTGTTTCCATGTTTAAACGTTGCTATGTGCTGTTTATTTTTGAGCACAAAACACTTTCCGAATTAATGCTTTTCTATGTTGCAAGTGCTAGATAAATGCATACACATAAGGGTATTAGTGGGGTTAACACTGTTTAATCACTATGCTGTGGTAACGTTGTTTTGTCTCTTTTAATTAAGATGGTCTATTGAGGCCTATGATGGCCTAAGAAAAGATGGCCGACTTGTGAGCCTGGCTGTGATTTATAATATGAAAACTGTGACGAGGGAGACCCCTGCTGGAAATGGTCTTGAAGTTAACTGACCATGGTCCTTGCTTGCTTGTTTGAAAAACTTTCCATGAGGACAGCAGCAGTTTTTGGGAAATCTCCAAGTGAAATGAAAGTGTCCTTGGCAGCCTTGGGAAACAAAGGAGCCTTAGAGAAAAACTCTGAACTGTGGCTCGATAGCCGAGGAGAAGCAGGACTAATATGATACATGTTTTATTTTCTTGGTTCCTGTTCCGTAGTTTTCATTATGTGTACTTTTCCTGAGTGGAGATTCTCAAATGTAGCGATGTTACATCCTTTCCTTCTCGCTCTGCTCAGCAAGTCCGGCGGACATTAGAGTTTTTTTCTATGTTCCCAATGTATCTTTCTATTGTTTAGAAACTATAAGAAATGTTAGCCTAGAGAGGGTCTTTGCCACTTGCCATTTTGCCTTTGCCGCGTACCGAATCTGCGTTGCTGAGAATTGATGCTGAAGGGACTTCGTCTTGAGAGACATTTACCGAGAGACTTGTCCTGACCCGTTCTGACATTTAGCTAGAATAGGTAACAATGAGAAATGATTTACTCTGATTGATTTTCTTTGACTAATTTTAGATAAAGCAATATAATTTAAAACATGGTGTTGGATATTCTTTCTTGTCAATTATTGGGTTTGCATTATTGATTATTGTTGTATATATTGTATAGATTATGCTTAGGGACAGTCACAAAAACCAGGTCTTATCGACCTCGGTATAGATGCAGGGTGTTTAGGAGTTTTCCTTCCACAGGTTTATTGCTGGTAGAGTATTTGAGCGTATGTTAGTGAAATGGGCCCTAGCGTATGATGTATGCATGTGCGTGTAACTGTGAGATTACTTTATCCGTGGTAGTGGGAATATTATACACACCCTGATCTCTATCAATTTCCTGGTAGCAGAGTTTGATGGTTTTTGATGATTGTCTTGATCTGATAAGATTGCTTTTATTGATTATTGATTATTGGTTCATGTTGGTATATGTACTAATACTATATGTTGGAGTCGTAATGTTGAGTTATATGTAGTGCTTCTGGAACTTGGAAGCTGTAGTAGTTCCGTAGTAGGGCAGAGGGAAGTATATGCTGCTCTTGGGAAAGACGGAATTGTGGGGAATAACGTGTGACAATCGAAGTTGCGCGTCACATTGTCTGGGTTCGGAATCAGTGACATCGTCGTATGTTACTATTAGATATTTCTGGTATATATGGAGTCTGTATGATAGTGAAGGTTATCTGTGAAACTCTGGTCTTAAGTCCCAGGGATCCGTAAGGATTTCCGTTAAAGCTTATCGCGGGAGGAGTAATAGGTATTCTCTGAGCTTATTTGAAGAACTGGGCAAAGAAAGCTTGCTTAGTTGATGTATGTTATAATTCTGTAGTGGAGCAGATTGTCTGTTCTCGGGAAGCAGGATTCTGTGTGTATGTACTATATTTCCTTGTATGAATGTGCGTGAATGTTTGTACATTTAGTTGATTGTAAGACTCTTTGGACAAGTCCTAGAGGAAACAGTTAATGAATGTATGTTAGTAGGGCAGGGTAGAAGAAGTGCTACTGTGTCAATGAAAGGTTTCTTATGAAATAGACTCTCTTTTACTCTTCTGTGGTTAGCGAAGCAGACAATGGAGATGTTTTTATGTTGTAACTAATAGATTTTGTAGAAATTTTGACACGAAGTCTACTGAAAAGATTTTGTAAAGGAGGGGTAGACGAGTGACAGAAGACAGGAGACAAGCGACTTCAGCGACTGTTGACGTCAGAAAGACCGCGCTCTGATTGGATGGTAGATCAGAATAGTGCTCGCGCTAGGATTGGTGCGTTAGTGTGAGCCGCGCAAGGATTGGAAGGGCTATTTAGTGACGTAGACGTTCCAGGATTGGTGCGTTAGTGTAAGTCGCGCTGCAATTGGTTGAAAAATCGTATTGTATATTTATAATACGGAAAGAGTAGAGAGTTCTTTGTAAACGCTAAAATGTATTACCAAGAAGAGAAAAAGAAGGAGACATTTTTTGGTAAAATTAAAAAGTGGTTTAGCAAGGATAAAGATGTTAAAACAAGAGAGGGTGAGTTGTTACCTCCACCGAAAACACCTGCATCCTTCATGGCTGCAAGACATGGGTTTCATACCTGTATATGGTTGGAGAATTGGGTTAGGTATACTAAAGAAGATGGTGTTCTAGCATTTCCAGAACATGGTTCATTTAATCTGGCCGTGTTGAGAAATTTACGGGAAAAGATGCTATGTCTTGACCCGAAACCGAGACCTACACAGTTCGAGGCTTTGGTGGAATGGGAAGAAGAAGTACATGAGAGAGAAAAACAAAGATCTGGAGGGTACTATAGGTATATGTTTGGGAGGAGACATGATCGTGAGACTCATCATGATCGAATGAAAAGGTGGTGTTAGTATGTCAGAGGGATTATATCCAATGAGAACAGTTGAAGGAGGAGCAGAAAGGGTTCCTGAGTCAGAAATAAGAAAATATGGAGTTAATGAGTATGAGGATGAGGTCTTGAATGACATGATTTACAAAAGACCACCTCCATATAGACCAGAACCGGACAAAAGTACACCAGTTGTTTCTCCGATAAGAGATACAGTGTGTGTTAGTGAGACGGAAAATGAGACACCTGAGGTAAGGAGTGATCATTACCTTGATGAGAATGCCAGACAATTAGCCAGAACTACAACAGAGTTGACAGAGAAGATTAGGGAGTTAACGAAGAATCTAGAAGCTGTTACGGTGCCTGTAACAATAGGTCCAGTTATGCCTGTGTTTGACAAACAGAGAGCAGGTGAGAATGGACTGGTGATTCCATATGTTGGGAATAATCTGACAAATTCAGTTGGTCCTTCAGGAGATTCAGGCAAAAGAGCAGAAAGAAGTGACCTGAGACAATCAAGACATGACACATGTAGTGAAATATTGGATGCTAGTGAAGCTAGTTGTTCAGGGATGCCAATTTTAGAACCGCAAAAGAGAGTGGTTCCAGTGAGAAAAACTGCTGAAATAACAGTTGATGATTTGAATGATTGGATGAAGGTTCTACAGAAAAAGGATAAAGATTCACAAGTAATTGATGTAGCTAAGTTACGGGTAGAACGGGTTGTCACAGGAACAGTTCCAACAGAGATTCTGAAGAGTCATCATGATGGTGAACTAATGTTCATGTGCAAGAGTGTTACCTGGAGAGCAAGAAATACACATGACAGGCTAAGAGCAATAGCAAATGAACAGGGAGTTGACATTGATAAAGTGAAAGCTTTACAAAGAACTTACAGGATGGATTTTACAGAGAAGGATATTGAAAATTTGAATGCTACTGGTAGAACAGGACAGATTAAGGAAATGGTAGCATTATTGCGAAGATGGGGTGATGTAGAAAAGTGGAAGGATAGGTGGTACAAGAAAAGAGATGAGGCTGAAGATAGAACAACTTATTCAGCATTTCCAGTGAGAGAAAAGGAGAAACCAGTGGATAATTATCCTATGAGAGAAATACCTGGAGGAGGATATGTACATGTTCCATGGACTAGACAGGATATTTTATCATTCACGAATGATTTCCCTCGATTGAGAGAAAAGCCCGTCGAGTGGTATAGGCAGGTAGATAGGTTTGTGAAATTGTCAAAAGTGCTGTGGGTTGACCTGAATAGTCTGTTTGATATAATTGTTCCAGCAGACTTGTGGACTGAGTGTAAAATAGTTGTGAGTTGGCCTACTGAGGAATATCCAAGAGACCCAAGAACAGGGGCACCAGATCCAGAGGTAATGAGGAAGTATGATCAGGTGATGGTATACCTGAAGAGTAAAGTACCTGCAAAAGAGACAGACTGGGTAAAGATAGATCGAACACAACAGGAAGCGAAAGAATCAGTTCATGCTTTTTACGAGAGGCTGATACTGGCATTTAAACAATTCAGTGGAGATGAACACCTGGGTGACAAAGATTTGAGTCATTTTGTATACAGATTTGTATATGGCCTTAGACCTGAAATTGGTGAGAGAATTCGTGAGCACACAGTGGATTGGCAGAGTAAGAAAGTAGATGAGATCCTGAGGCATGCAAAATACTTCAGTGATGAAATTGAAGCAAAACAAAGAAAGCTGAAAGAGAAAGCAATGTGGGCACAAGTGAAAGTTGCGGAGAGACAGGAAGCACAGTTAGTGGAACAGGCGAATAATCCAGGAAATAATGCAGGGAATAGACCTAGATATGCAGGGAAAGGAAAAGGAAGTCTTGAGGAAGCGAAGAAAAAGTTTCCTTGTCACAACTGTGGCCAATTGGGGCATTGGAGATCGGAGTGTCCTAATCCACCATTAGTAAGTAATGAAAGTAAATCCTTAAATCAACAGGTGCAGAACGAAGGAAATAATCAACAGCAGCAACAACAGAAAGTTGTGAGACAGCAAAGTCAAGAGCCAAAACCGCCCTTGCCGCAGAATAGAGGGTTACAAAAGTATAATCAGGATTCAGGATTCTACAATGATGAGCAGGTAAACAAACCAAGACGTTCTAACAAAGTACAACAGTACTTGTTAAAGAGTGAAGGGAGTGAGTCTGAGGGTGATTATTGACGGTGCCGAGGAGAGGAAGAAGAGTGCATACTTGGTGCAACTCTAGAAATAGACCAGGCAGGACCATTTGTGGATGGGAAAATAAATGAGGAGAGTGTTACTTTTTTGGTAGACACAGGTGCGACAAGATCAACTGTCAGGTCAACAGATGTTAGAAATCTTCCTCTCTCGGATGAAGCAATCCAAGTAGTTGGTGTAGCCAATACACAAATCAAAACACGTCTTACTGAACCTGTAAGAGTACAGATAGGGAAATTTTCAGACATGCACAGATTCATTGTCTGTGACACGAGTCCAGTGAACTTATTGGGTAGGGACTTGTTGTGCAAAATGAACTGCACAATTTTCTGTACACCGGATGGAATAGCCTTTGAGACACCAGATGAAGATGTTTTGTACCGAGTGACTCTAGAAAATAGAGAAAGTGAGTTAATTGGTGCATTTGCTGTGTTTGGGATTTTACTGGAGAGGATGTGGGATTGATGAATAATGTAGATCCAGTGAAAATTGCAGTAAAAGAAGGAATCACATATCCTAATATTCCTCAATACAAAATGACACCAGAAATAATTGAAGGGATAACTCCTATAATTGAGAAAATGATTCAGCAAGGAGTCTTGAGAGAACTACTGAGTAGCCCGTGTAACTCACCGATAATGGGGCTAAAGAAGCCGAATGGGAAGTTCAGGATTGTACAAGATTTGAGAAAGATTAACAAAATTGTGGTGGCATGTTGTCCCATTGTGCCAAATCCGTCAGTGATTTTGTATCAGATTCCACATGATGCTGAGTGGTACACAGTGATTGATTTGTGTCATGCTTTCTTTTCAATTCCATTGCATCATGACAGCCAGCCGATTTTTGCATTCCGGTTTGGCCAGCGTATTTTAGCATGGTGTCGTATCCCACAGGGGTATACAGAGAGTCCTTCGATATTCAATCAGTTGTTGAAAAAGTCGTTGGAGAGTTTGATCATGCCTGAAAACTCAGTACTAGTGCAGTATATTGATGACCTCCTTGTGGCATCAAAAACACGTGAAGCTTGTGAAGTAGATACCATAGCTTTACTGAATCATCTGGCAGATGGAGGGTTAAAGGTATCTCCAGCCAAATTACAGTTTTGCAAGAAAGAGGTGCATTATCTTGGACACAATATTGAAAAGGGTCTGAGAAAAGTGACTACTGACAGGATCAGAATAATCAGAGAAATGAAAGCTCCAAAAACCCAGAGAGAAGTGAGAATGTTCCTGGGTAGGGTGGGTTATTGTCGTCAGTGGATAATTAATTTTTCCTTGATAGCAAAGCCACTGATTAAACTGACAAAAAGTGAAATGACGGATCCATTGGATCTAGATGCAGAACAAATGGCAGCATTTGAAGAGCTCAAAAGTAAAATGTGTGAGGCTCCAGCTTTGGGTATGCCTGACTATGAAAAAGAATTTGAGTTGTACTGCAGTGAAAGAAATGGATGTGCACTTTCAGTGTTAATTCAGAAGCATGGATTACTGAGAAGGCCTATTGCATACTTCTCATCGACACTTGACCCTGTAGCTGTGGGTTTACCAGGTTGTCTGAAATCTGTGGCTGCAACATGCAGGAGTCTGGAACAGAGTGAGGGAATCATAATGGGATATCCTGTAAGGGTATTCGTACCTCACAATGTGGCAATTCTTTTGACAAGAAGCAGAACTCAGTACATGTCACATAGTCGATTGACTAAATATGAAAAAGTGATTCTGGGAGCATCAAATGTGACTCTTGAGAGATGTGTAAATGTGAATCCAGCGACACTTTTACCAGATATTGAAAATGTGGGTGTGAAGATGGAAGATGATCATGATTGTTTGGATGTGCTTGAGTACTGTACAAAACCAAGACCAGATATAAGGGATCTACCCTTGAATGAGAGTGATCATGTGTTGTTTGTGGATGGATCATGCCTGAGAAATGATGATGGTGTGCTATGTGCAGCATATGCAGTATGCAAAGTTTCAGAGGTCATGGAAGCATCACCATTGAAAGGAGTGAAATCTGCGCAAGTTGCTGAATTGGTGGCATTGACAAAAGCTTGCGAGATTGGGAAAGATTTGAGCACAACTGTATTGACTGATAGTCAGTATGGATTTGGAGTGGTGCATGATTTTGGCCAACTTTGGCTACAAAGAGGTTTCTTGACATCGAGTGGAACTCCGATAAAGAATGCTGAAATGATTGGTAAATTGCTTGAGGCGATACAGCTGCCTAAGGAGTTAGCAGTTGTAAAATGTGCTGCCCATGGACTAGGGGAGGATTTTATAACGGTCGGAAACCGTTATGCAAACGATGTTGCACAATACTGTGCCAAAACAAATCAGTCCATCAACAGGGACAGAGAAGGGGAAATGTCTTTACTCTCTGTGATGTTTACTAATGTTTTAGAAACCTGGGATGAAGTGAAACAGTTGCAAGATGAGGCAGGAGAGGAAGAGAAAAAAGATTGGATTAAGGCAGGATGTGCTCCAAGAGAAACAGACCATGTTTGGGTCTATAGAGATGGCAGACCAGTGATGCCCAACTCCATCTTGTCGTCAATGGCAAGGATGTATCATGGCCAGGGACATTTGGGGAGGGACGCGATGGTTAGGTCGTTCAAGCAAACCTGGTACAATGCAAAGTTCAGGACAATTGCAGAAAGCATCTGTCAGAGGTGTTTAGTTTGTCAGCAATTTAACACTGGGAAAAAGACAGTGGTGAGTCTGGGGACAATAGGCAGAGAAGGAGGTCCTTTTACAAGAATGCAGATTGATTTCATTGAGATGCCCCAAGTAAACAGACTGAGGTATGATCTAGTGGTAGTCTGTTTGTTTTCAAGGTGGGTGGAAGCTTACCCGACTAGAAGAAATGATGGATTAACAGTGGCGAAGTTACTGTTAAGGGAGTTGATTCCTAGGTACGGGTTTCCAGTAACAGTTGAGTCTGATAGAGGTGGACATTTTCAAAATGAGCTTATGGGTTTGATTTGTGAAGCATTGAAAATACAGCAGAAGCTACATTGTGCATACCGACCGGAGGCTTCTGGTGTGGTTGAGCAGATTAATGGCACAATCAAGAATAGAATTGGAAAAATGTGCTTAGCCACTGGCATGAAATGGCCAGATGTTTTACCTCTAGTTCTGATGACTATGAGATCTACTCCAGATAGAACTACTGGTTTGAGTCCGCACGAGATAATCATGGGACGTGCAATGCGCCATGCATTCGTGCCTGTCAATAAATTGGTGACAATAACTGATGACATGATTTTGGATTACTGTAAAGGCCTGGCTGACGCAGTTCATTCTGTGTTTCACCAGGTTGGAGAAGAAGCTACCACACTTGAGAAGAAGCAAGCCCATGATCTGAGTCCAGGAGACTGGGTGAGGATAAAAGTTCACAGGAGAAGAAATTGCTTGATTCCAAGGTGGGGAAGGCCGAGACAAGTTATTCTGACTACGACGACTGCAGTAAAGTGTGCTGGAGTGAAGCACTGGGTACATGCAAGTCATACTCTGAGAGTTCCAAACCCAAAAGAAGGGACTGGTAAAGAGTATTTTGAAGAGTCAGATTCCAGCGATGATGAAGATACAGAATCAGTGGGGAAAGAAGTAGGAAGAGCTTCGAATGAACCACTGCGAGTATCAGAGAAGAGATCAAATTCTGTAAGAGAGCCTGAAGTTTCAAACAGCAGTGAAGGAAAAAGAAAAGAAAAGAGAAATCACACAGAGACTACTCCTGAATCAGAAGAGGAGGAGATTGAAGAACCACTTGAGATTATACTTGAAGAAGTAGGGTCAGAAGAAGATAGAGAGGGACAGATTGCGGAAGACCCCCGAGGAGGTGTAGGGAACATTCTTGATGAGCCAGGTGAAGGGACAAGTAGACAGCAAGAAGATTGCGTGTCGGAGATCCGAGGAGGGACAGGAGTAGGGAAGTCTCAAAGAGTGGTGAAAAAATCTGTGCAAAAGAAGAGAGCTGCTGGAAAACGGAAACAAGAGGCACTTGAAACAGATGATGAGGATGAACAAACAGAGGGTCGAGTTCTGAGAAAGAGAACTTGGATTGGAGAAAGAAGTAATAAAGAAATAAAGCCGAAAAAGGTGTTAAGAGGAGATCGTTGGCCTAACAACAGAGTTAAGAGGCTGAGATACAAAATAATAAGAGCAAATACATCGAAAGCTGAACAAGTGAATGAAGTTTCGAGTCAAAGTTCAAAAGCTGAAGGAGAAGAATCAAAGGAGTCAAACGAACCAGTAGAAATAAAAAGAATAAGAAGATCCAACCAAAAGTACAGATCACCGGAATGGTCTTATGTGGCACTGTCTGAAGGAGGAAAAGAAGAAGCAGTGACTCGAGATAATCCGGAAGAGATCTTGAGAGAAGTGGTTGAGGAAGATACTGGTGAAATTCTGAAAGTACTCTTGACTGACATTGGAGAAGAGTCGAGTACTGAGGATTTTGATGTTGGAGATCTAATACAATTTGATGTTGAAGAAATTGAAGTGAAGAATGACAAGTATCCAAAATGAATAAAGGAAGGATTCACTTGGATTAAGTGAGCGGAAAGATCATTTGGAAAAACTGAAAGCTGAAGAATTGCTGAAGAATTGAAGAAGTTCAAACAGTAGTGGAGTAGTAGAGGCTAAACTAAAATGGCTAACATAGAGAATAATAGAAATAGATGTGCCTTCTTTAAAAGGTGGTGTAGGATGTGCTGCTGCTGTACTGGATTATTAATGCTTCTATGGGGTGTTTTAGTTTTATTAGTGACTTTTAAAGTAGAGTTTGAGATGCATACAGAGAATGTGACAAATGTAGAGAAGAATTCGCAAAAAGTAGTTCCAATTAGAATTAGCAATACTTACATACACAAAGATAGGTCAATTAATAACTTTTCTAGTAATGTTTTTTCGAAACTGTTATATGAATATGTGAAAACAATGGAAGTAAGGGATTGCTACGTCTGTATGCAATTACCTGGATCCGTTTCAGAGGGTGTTACTTATCATCATTTACCAGCTACATATGGTATTTCCTGTAGTATTTTAAGTAGTGTTTTTTATTTGTTAGGGAAAGTAGATTATAAGATGTCTAACAGAGATAGTATTTTTGGGCATTTGCCAATGAACAAAGAGCTGAATCCAGCTAAAGAAGCTAACACTTTTGGTGAGATTTTTATTGAAGAAAAAGGATTAATATTAGATTACATTTTTAAGAATAATTTAACTTGCAGTTTGAAAGGAGAAGAGAAAGCTTTCCTGGATATGGTAGAAGAAAGGAGATTGGACATGCATGAGAAAGCAGGAAAATATAAAGTGAGTGAGACAATTTGGGACATTGAGATGGGAAAAGAGTTGAAGAATGGGGCTAGTCCAACTTTAGCTCTAGATGCACCACAGAAAGGTAAACTTTGTATTACGAGAAGGAAATCCCAATATGATACATATTTTGTCGGGACTAGTGAGTGCCATGATACATACTTCATTGCAACAGGTTGGGGTTTCAGAGGTGGAGAAGATACAATTTTTCCAGGAGTATATTATGTTTGTGGGAATAAGGCTTATTACAAGTTGCCTGATCATTGGTATGGCACATGTTATGTGGGCCTGGTTTTTCCAAAGATTTTTCATATAGATAAAATAACAGATGTAGAACATATTAACGTATTAATGCATTTTAAGAGAGAAACTTGGTCTGAAATAGTGGGTGATATTTTTGGGGTTTTGATTCCAGCAGTGGGAATTTCTTTGAATGCTTATGGAATTCGGAAACTGTCCACAGTGGTTGATCGCTTATCGACAAATACCGCTGGAGGGTTTCTTTTGGTGAATACGGAATTAAGTGCCGTACGTGCCATGTCTATGCAAAATCGACTTGCCCTTGATATTCTATTGGCCAAGGAGGGTGGAGTCTGTGGAATGCTGAAAGTTCAACATTGTTGCACTTACATTCCAGACGAAAGCAAAGACCTGAAGGTCTATATCAAAAATATTACTGATTTGCATGAAGAATTAGAACCACTTGAAGCTGAGAGTTTATGGACTAAAATAGCTAATAAAATGATAGCTGTTAAGGATTTTATTGCAAAAATAGGTAGTACTATTATAGGTAGAATACTGTTTCCCTTAACTTGTATAATTGTTGCTTTATTAATAATAAGATTGGTGTGTGTGTGTTGTAAAAACAGCGGAGGGAGGAAGAAATTGAATAAAGAAAAGAAAAACAAGAGGTTGAAAAGAGAACCTCAAGAAATTGAACTAGAAGAATTGAGGGAGAGTGTTTACTTAGAGACAAAAAGGGATGATGAAAGAGTGACTGGTGTTTAATGTTGTGTAAAGGGGAAAAGACATTTCCGATTTCTCCTAAAATGGGACTAAATTTTCACTAATTTGTTTTTTTTGGGTTTATTTGGTGATAAAATCACCAAAGGGGGGATTGCTGGAGCAGAGTTTTCAGTTTGAAAATTCTGTGGTTTTTGAAGCTCTGGCATGTCTATTCGTTGTACTAATTTATTAATAATTAATAATTAATTATTTGTCTTGTGCAAGTGCGTTTATATTAATCAATTCGTTTGTCCTAACAAGAGAGAGTTACACGTGGGTGTGCATAAATGTGCTGTTTAAAAAATAACGTGCGTGTTTCCATGTTTAAACGTTGCTATGTGCTGTTTATTTTTGAGCACAAAACGCTTTCCGAATTAATGCTTTTCTATGTTGCAAGTGCTAGATAAATGCATACACATAAGGGTATTAGTGGGGTTAACACTGTTTAATCACTATGCTGTGGTAACGTTGTTTTGTCTCTTTTAATTAAGATGGTCTATTGAGGCCTATGATGGCCTAAGAAAAGATGGCCGACTTGTGAGCCTGGCTGTGATTTATAATATGAAAACTGTGACGAGGGAGACCCCTGCTGGAAATGGTCTTGAAGTTAACTGACCATGGTCCTTGCTTGCTTGTTTGAAAAACTTTCCATGAGGACAGCAGCAGTTTTTGGGAAATCTCCAAGTGAAATGATAGTGTCCTTGGCAGCCTTGGGAAACAAAGGAGCCTTAGAGAAAAACTCTGAACTGTGGCTCGATAGCCGAGGAGAAGCAGGACTAATATGATACATGTTTTATTTTCTTGGTTCCTGTTCCGTAGTTTTCATTATGTGTACTTTTCCTGAGTGGAGATTCTCAAATGTAGCGATGTTACATCCTTTCCTTCTCGCTCTGCTCAGCAAGTCCGGCGGACATTACAGTTTTTTTCTATGTTCCCAATGTATCTTTCTATTGTTTAGAAACTATAAGAAATGTTAGCCTAGAGAGGGTCTTTGCCACTTGCCATTTTGCCTTTGCCGCGTACCGAATCTGCGTTGCTGAGGATTGATGCTGAAGGGACTTCGTCTTGAGAGACATTTACCGAGAGACTTGTCCTGACCCGTTCTGACATTTAGCTAGAATAGGTAACTATGAGAAATGATTTACTCTGATTGATTTTCTTTGACTAATTTTAGATAAAGCAATATAATTTAAAACATGGTGTTGGATATTCTTTCTTGTCAATTATTGGGTTTGCATTATTGATTATTGTTGTATATATTGTATAGATTATGCTTAGGGACAGTCACAAAAACCAGGTCTTATCGACCTCGGTATAGATGCAGGGTGTTTAGGAGTTTTCCTTCCACAGGTTTATTGCTGGTAGAGTATTTGAGCGTATGTTAGTGAAATGGGCCCTAGCGTATGATGTATGCATGTGCGTGTAACTGTGAGATTACTTTATCCGTGGTAGTGGGAATATTATACACACCCTGATCTCTATCAAACCAAGTGTCAAAAAATATTCATGAGCTTAATTAATATTCTTAAAACAAAAACAAAAACAAAGGATTGTTGTATTATATCAATCTAACGATCTATTTTGAAAAACACTGTATCTTATATATGCACTAAGTAAACCTTTTCGGGAAACTTATTGATTAAAATCAAAATCATTTATTACATATTATAAAAAATCATTTATACAATGTATCTATACCTCCCAAAATGGGAGGTATAGATACATTGTATAAATGATTTTTTATAATATGTAATAATCAATAAGTTTCCCGAAAAGGTTTACTTAGTGCATATATAAGATACAGTGTTTTTCAAAATAGATCGTTAGATTGATATAATACAACAATCCTTTGTTTTTGTTTTTGTTTTAAGAATATTAATTAAGCTCATGAATATTTTTTGACACTTGGTTAAGGATAACACCATAGGCTTTCTTGATTGAAAATAGGGACTTTTTGTGTTTTTTCGATTATTGGTACCCCGTCCCTTTGTGTGGTGCACATTGGGGTAACTCCCCTCTTAATTTTGAATTCATTTTGGGTAAATGTCACTGTGTTGTAGGTCTTGCCCATCCTTAGAATACAGTGTTTATTTATGGCAGATTTAGGAGAAATGGTAAAGCTGAGATCAGCAGTCGGGTATCATAGTGCCATGGCTAGAACATACTCGCTGGACCAGAAAATTTGGCATTAAGCAGTTACAGGGCACCTTCCATTGTAAATACTGATATACAGAGTTGGAAATGACAATCTTTTGTGAGGTACCACTACAGAATTTTGTCTTGATTGTTTTTGATGGCTGTCAGACTCTGCATGTTACCCCTGATAATCAGTGGTAAAGTGCCTGTGCTCCCCTTTCACATGATACAATTGGCACATCCCTGATTGGCATAATTAACTTACCTATAAGACCTTAGTATATGGTACTACAGTGTATGCAGGGCCTGTAAGTTATGTCACAAATGTACTGCAGCACTCGTGCAATTCACTATAGTGGTAATGTATATATAACTGCTGGCCTGGCAAAAATAGCCTGGCTGTGTAGGGTTTAACTGCAAATTCGACCTATCAAAATAACCCCTTTTGACAGTCCTAAAACTTTCCTTTCACTATTTGTAAGTCTCTCCTAAATATGCCTTACTGCCCATTAAGACAGGAGGCATTATATTTAAAAGTAGGACATGTAAACGTTTAATGTTAAACATCTCCTTACAGTGAAAAAGCCCTAAAAGCCATTTTCACTATGGCAGGTTTAGCTGTTCCACAAGAAGGCATTTGGATACAATATCACGTTTAATAAATGTTATCTCTGCCTACAAAACAGAGAGCAAAATATTTCAAAGAGTCTTTTTATTTGTTAACAAAAGCCAATTTAATTGTAAAGTCGAATTCTGCCTAACTACTAAAGAAAAGAACTTTAGAAAAGTTATCTTTTGCCTGCTTAAAGCTTTTAAGGCCTTTCAGTGACCTCTAACTATCACCTGTTCTCCCTCTTGTACCCAGGACAAAGAAGTAGACGCCAAGGGTCATAAGATGATCTCCCATTAAAACTACAGGGACACAACAAGCTACAAGAGGCCTTTTCCTGCTACTACCCAACTGACCAGTGGCAACTGGACCTGGACTGGACCCTGCTGTGGCCTCTGCCTGACTCCCTGTGAGGTTGTATGTACCTTCTCTGAGGTCTTGGTGGCTTTAGAAGTGTATTCCTGTTTGGATTGGTACTTAAAAGGACTAAAGTCAAAAGGTAATTTTTTTTGCCCAGGACAAACCTGCTCCATCGCAATTAGCATCAAATTGCGCTTAGGTCCTGTTCTACCATGAAAACCTGGCTAGTGTACCTGACCCGCACTCCATTGCAATCAGATTTGATTTATAATTTTATATAGCGCTCAAATGCCCTAAGGTGTCTTGGCACTGCTGCTATTTTAAACAAGAGGGGGGAGGCAAAGCAGAAATACGGCAACTCTTATTGACTAAAAAGTCAAATCTTCAGGGGCTTTCGAAAAGATAGGAGGTCTGGACATTTCCTTAGATTTGCGGAGAGGGAGTTCCATAGTCTAGCAGCCATCAGCACGAAACTCAAATTATCTTTATGCCCTGTTCTACCATGATCATTGACTGTCAATGTCACCGTTGTGCTTTATGGTGCTATTTTTACATAAACTCATATCTAATCTAATCTGATTAGATTTGTGTCATTTTTGTGTCATCTTGTTTATTAAATAATATTTTATTAATTAATTTTGGGATTTTTATTCTTTTTTTATTTCAACTTTAGTACTGTGTTAGTATTGTATAATTACTATACACGCTGCCTCTAAGTTAAGCCTGCCTACTATGATCCATAACTACTTAGGGGTTGAGCTTGGGTTAATTTAGTGACTCTAAGCATTCGCCCTGACAAGCACTGTGGTTATTAATTGAGGCGGCTATTCACCTCTTCAACTAATACCCCAATTTCATACATATACAATTGGTGTTTCAAAGCTTACTACTATTTTATGTAGATACCAGAGTTGTTCATTTTCTAAACTCGTCTCTCAAAAGTTGCAATAGAGAACAGTAAAGGCTTTTTCCAGTAGGTAGTAAAGAGATTAGAACTCAATAATAATAGGAATAGCAATCCCACTTGATGAACTCAATCTCCAGCCAAGATATCTTTTAACATGGCCTGCTTCAGAGAAGTGGTATTTAGACAAAAAAAACCACTATATTCTAAGTGACTCATGGCCCCCTGTTTCCCACCAATAATCTTCTTATGTCTCCACACACACACAACGTATGGTATGAAGTATCCTGTGAAGTGATAATGGCCACCCTATTTCAGAAGGGCCAGGAGAGGACTGATATTTGTATATTTAACCCCTTCATGTTCAAATTCTAATTGTTTCACTGCTCGTGTCTGGGTTTACATGCCAACTAGCAAAGAAAGTTAATGTAAAGAAGGAGTGGGGCCCACAACATGATTAGTTGTGAGCAGCGGAGGTTTTCAATTGGCCTGCTTGTTAATATTCACTTCGAACTAGAGGGATGCTACTGCCTTCCAATGTAGAGCTCAGTGGCGCAAGGCAGCAGATGGTGTCTGATGGGAGGCGTTGTCATTGAGGAGCCACTGGATGGAGTTGTGGTGAAGATTGTTATCTTCGGACTTTGTCACTTTTTTGAAAGTTGAACATCTCCAGCGAAACAAAGCTGAACGCTGTAGCCGATGAGAGGATACCTTCACTGAGAGGTCTCGCTGAAGAGGATTTTCTGCTGTCGAGAACATCGTAGTGGGTGGTACTGCAAAGACAGGCCAACCAGCGATGCACCTTGGATGGATCAGGTGGCAGGTAGGTCCCAGTCTTCTTTCAGTTCATTGGGCACTCTTTAGTGTGAAACTTTCGAACTCCCAAGTTTTAGATTTAGGCAGGAGCAGCACCTCTAACACCACTTGCAAAGGTCCAGGGCCTGGGTGCATTTGGGGCTTAGGACACACTCAAGCAGAGAGCAAGTGTGGGGCTCAAGGTTTCTGGAGTTTGTTATGCCCCTGTGGCTCACAGATGAGGCCAGCCAACTAGCCTTTGAAGTCATTTGTGGTGGTCCTGGGTTCAAGGAGATGGTCTAGTTCTCCTTCAAGCAGACCTTCAATCAGCAGGTCTTCCGCAGGTCCAGGAGTGTACTGAAGTGGTGTTCTGAGGGTCCAATGTTTATACCTGGTGCCAGCCTTTAAGAGGGGTAACATCCTGGACAACATCCACATCTGGCTCTGCGAAGTTCCTCCCTTCCCCTGTCAAGGCTCTAAGAATTCTGGGGTGAAAAAAGGACTGTGTCAGGTTCGTTTGTGTGTGCTAGAGGCAATCCTTCTGAAGTGTAAGTGGAGCAGCTCTGCCCCTGTCATCCAGGCAGGATGCCCCATCCTGCCAACACCCAATCCCCTTTGTCTCACTGCCTGAAAGGAATGCACAAACCTCAATAGCAGAGCCATTCACAGTTTTGTGATGGAGGACACTGCCAGATGCACAAAAATGGTTAGGGGGTGGAAAATAGCAGATTTCTAAAAGTTTGCACTATATAATCAGCCAAATCTACAAGATGACTCTCTATATATATGATCAGCATTTTATCTAGGGTTTTAAATTGCACTATACCCTGAAAAGATTATAGCACTTAATTATGGTATCCGACAATAATGTACTTTTTCCCATTAGAAGGCTAATTTGGGATTATATGTGTGCACAAGAGTTTGGTTTCACTTGTTTTTCTACTGATGAACATTACTATTGATATGTTGTCCAGCAATGTACATTTAGCGTATGAAATAACAGCTTCAATAGGAATATGATAGCCAGAGCAACACTAGAAAGCCCATAATGCAGGGCTCGTGTTACAAGGGTGGCAATGTATGGTTGCAGCGTGTTACCTGTACATTACAACTTGTAGAGTAAGCAGTATAAAAGAAGGAAAAGAAACACTATGTAATTCACTTGAGCCCTAAGGAAAATATAACTCTCGCCCTTGCCATACCCATGTTGTTATTAATGATGTCTTCTGAAATGTTGTAATTATGTTATAAATGATGTTAGCGAACATCTCACGAGTGATGTAATATAGGAAGGAATTAGCAGTGCATGGTGAGGGCGCAGTTATAGTTACTTTAGGGCTTGAGTTACATTTAAGGTTACTTGAGCTAACTATAACTTGTGAATTTCAGTGGTTTTGTTAGTTTAGAACTGTATGCTTAAATGACATTTCACTTAACTATTACGTCCCTTTAACCTTTGGCTTTTTCAGTAAATTTCCAGGTATTTTTTAATGCAAAGTAAGATATTATTACCATACCTAACTATAACGTCATTTTAACTTTTCTTTCAGTGAATTTTAGTTTAAAATAAAATGTAATGTTTTATTACCATACGTAACACTATCCTCACGCCGCCTGCGGCCACGCCATGCATTCAAACCCTCACAGCAGGCAACCCTACCCCGGGCACGGCCTTTGGTGCCCAAACTCCAATGTGCGCACATCGGAATATAAGGAGTGTCATTTTAAGTAAGGCAAAGCTACTGACTTTGTCAATGGGTCAGAACACCAAGATATAAAAAGTGGGCCTATTGGCTTTATGAAGGGGTCACAATGTCAAAATATGTAAAGCTCATGTATTGTCAGAAAATAACTATTAATTATAATGAAATGTATATCTTTAATTCATACTGATCAGTATTTAATGAAATTGATTGTCATTTCAAAAATGATTAACATTTTATTGAATCAAAATCATCAATACATCTTGAGTATTTTTTTAAAAAATTCAACTTTAAAGTTCAGCCATAGAACTGACTACAAGTTGGGTCTGCACTCCAGCTGAAGAGGACAGAGCTCCAGCCAATGTTTAAAAAATATGGCAAGCTTTCCTGGGGTCATGAAATTAATGACCCAGGAGACATACTGTTTAAAAATAAATATTGCTGGGGGTTGCTGCACTTTTTGAAGGCCCCCACAGCATTTGCAGAGCATAACGGGGCACTCCTTGCAAGGAACAATGAATACAGCTCCTGCTGCAAATGTATTATTCATATTTTTTTTAAGTATTTTGGGGGTTTCCAGCACATGAGGGAACCCCAGGGCCCCAACAGCCCCAATGGCTCTGCTGCCAGTGCCATCCTGGGGGCTGACAGTAACCGACAATTCTTTTTTTGTTTTTAATTTTGGGACGGGGTGTTTGCCCTTTCCCCAAGCCTTTACAGGCTCCGGGGTATGGGGTCCCGGGTCCGTATTGATTTTTAAGGGGAGGGGTGCATATGGCCCCCTTCGCTGAGCCGTTTCAGGCCTCAAGGACCAAATCCCATGGGGCTGTATTGTTTATTAAGGTGAGGGGGTACATGGCCCCCAAAGCCAGCATTTACAGGCCCTGGGGCTTGCATCCCTAGGGCCTAATGTGGGTGCCCTTTTACCCACCTTAGGCACCCATAGGTCACCTTTTGTTGGTGACTGTGGGGGAGTGCCAGGGCCCCCGTGGCACTGTTGGCTCTCCTGCATGCACCCATCATGGGAGCAGGGTTTTTTGATGCTCCAGCCAGGTGGGTGGTATCTCTGTGTCAGACTGTAGACATGTAACCCACTAACCTGACAATCCAGATGCAGCAGGAACGATGGATGGTGCCAGTTTACCACGTCCCCACCACGGAGTAGCCCCCGAGGTTGTGAACACCCCTCAAGGGACGACTCCACACAGGGGAAAGGGAAAAAAGGGACAAAAGAAAGAAGAAAAAGGTGCAGCTGCGAAATCACACTTCGAGAAGGGGACGATGGAGAGGCCCTCTGAATACGTCGGGATTCCCAGCTATCTAACCCCGTGTTCCCTGTAGTGAGAAAGAAACACAACACACAGAAAGGCTTATTTTGCAGCCAGTGGTAAAGGAACATATATACATGTACACCATTTGGCAGGTCACTTACGTAACAGGCAACTGCACTCAACCCAGGTCACATACTCCTGAGACCTTTGAAAATAAAGGGTCACCATAGGGACTGAGAGGCATACAGGAGACACTTGTCCTGACCGTGCTTTCTTCAGCACATCTGTTGTATCTCGTGAAAGGCAAATTAAAGAGAGTACTTAGCTGATGTATGGCTGCCAGGGAAGTCCTCCGACACAGCGTCCCTGTAGGACTGTCCTCCGTCCTCCGGAGAGACAAACCAGGGAAGGAGCTTTCAAGGATGCGCAATGCCGACTCTTCCGGCCACGCAGCGTAGAGCAAAAATAAAGGAAAGTGTTGTCAGGATCCGAGCCTTTCAAGCGGCTCGCCGACGAGCCGTCGCTCGTGAATTCGAAATGTCGATGCCGGTTCTCAGTAAGCACCACGCGGGACTCCTCACGTAGTCCGGGAAGGATTGCAGCTTCTGCAGCGCGCCTCAGCGCGTTGCGCGAGAGACCGTTAGGCAAGAGGTACTGGGTCCGTCGCACTTGTCCGCGCGTTAGGCGTTGGTTGGCGACGAGGTTGTTTAGCGCCCACGACGTGTAGAGCACTTCGGGCGCGAGTCAAGCTGAACGAAACAAGGAGTTGCGTTCTCCAAAGGAGCAGCAGCAACGAGCTTCAGATTAGAGGATTACTCGGAAGCTTTCGATTGACAAGCACCGGTCAATTGGAAGGGCGGTGCTATATACACATCCGGTTCATGTGTCATGGGAATCGCCGCTTGGCCTTCTGGCAGATGTAGTGCAAGATACAGGAAGCATTCATACAGACACACATACTTCGTGTCTACTTGTCCTTCCACTCTATCTACGCCTATACGTGACACTCTGTTTCGCTGCCCACAAGAGTGCAGGAAGGGAAAGAAATGTGTGCTCCCACCTGGCAGGAGCATTTTTTCAGTTCCCACTGGGTCGGAGTGCACATTTCTTTCCCTGTTATTTCAGATGTTGAATCATGTCATCAATGGTGTCATAGAAAATGTCATAAGTGATGTACTATGTGAGGTAATTAGCAGTGCATGGTGAGTGTGTGAGTTATAGTTAATTTAGGGCATAAGGTATAGTTACTAGAGATAAGAATAACTAGTGAATTTCAGTGTTTTTTTAAGTTTAAAATGTTACAATGTCACTGAACATTTGACCTAACTACTATGTTACTTCAACATTTGCCTTTTTTTCAGTGAATTTGTAAGGTTTTTAAATTTTAAAGTAAGATATAATTGTATTTATTCTGAAATAATTTAATAAGGTTTTAATTTTAAAAAATCTGTCTTCCTTTTAACATATTATTTAATGTTGCATTTTGTGAACTGAAAATGTTGAAAGACTCCGAGACATGTTTAAAACAAGCATTGGCATAGCCAATAGGTCTCACCTTTGGCACCTTATGTGTGTAGCCAGAACTTTTGGCTATGTTGTAGAGCATTGTGGCTGCTGTGCATTATGTTTAAAAGTAATAATAAAAAGTGTTCAGTGTTAAGATTGATAAAAAAACAATCTAATAGTAAGCAATGCACTTAAAGTAAGCAGCTCACTAAAAGTTTTGGTACTTTCCACATCAGATTTTCAACGGCAGACAGCCGACTGTAGCAGAGACCTAATAAGGAATACAATAGGGGAAAAAGAGCATGATTGGAATAAAATCAGAAAGGGAGACAAGTGCATAAATAAAAGAACTCTTAAAAAGAAAAGGAAACCACGAAAATTCCGTGATGCAAGTAATGGAAAGGAGAGAAAGGGAAAAGAGTGGATCAAATAAAGGGATTACGTTAAATGAAGGAATGCATTGAATGTAAAGACAGAAGTTAAAAGAAAAGCGATGGAAGTCAGATTAGACACCACTGGTTCCTTGGACCCTCGACTTGCAGTGTTAAGCGTCCTCCCAGCCCTCCGGCGGCTGCATAGCTGGCTCAGGGATGAATCACTGCCCGGGAGGAGGATGGTGTTTTAGGGCGAGGAAGAGGGGGGGGAATGCCTCTAAGAATGAAGTCATCCAGCCTGGGACCCCATCCTCTTCCTGCCAATCAGGGCCCAGCCGGGCCGGCTGTGAACCTTCCAACTACCCAACTGCAGGCGGGAGGGGAGGAGCGGCGTAGGGGTATGCACGGAAGCTGACTGGGCTCAGCTACAGTAGAGCACTCAGTACTGAGGAGGGGTTAGTCACCACGGAGGAAGCAGGCAGGGTGTTGTGCGGGGACAGTGCTGAGGAAGCGCAAGACAGTGAGGCGCTCAGGCGGGCTCTAGCACGAGGAGTGTTGATAGGGACACCGGGGTGCGCAGGGGATGCTTTGAGGTCACCTGCAGTGCGGGTTCCAGAGGGAGTACACGGCATGGCAGGGCCGAGGGGGAGGAAAAAAACAGAGACACCAGCCTGTTAACTACCTCTTTTAGGTGGTTCCAGCACTAGTAGCGTGCCAGGGAGAGCGCAGGAACTGGGGGGGAGTGACAAGAGGGAGGGAGGGAGAGAGCGGGGCATTCCGAGGAGGCTCCCATACCCTGACTGCATCTCAAGCAGGTCCCTTGCCTTATTTGGTATGGTTAGAAGTCAGATACCGTAGGCACAGTGCGGGTGCGGGGACTTGGTATAGCGCACAGCGCAAGCTTCACCGCTTCTGGGCGGTAAATAGCTATGATATATTGCGTGGAGCACTGAAGCCCACACCGGCAGACTCTGAGGATCTCGAGCTGCGCCCCGTCTCCTGACGTACGCTCTTGAAGCCCCGGTGTGTGGTGATAGAGGGAGCCCATCAGCTACAGAACATAACACTCACCATTTCATCACGAATTCAGGGACAAGACACACAAACCATATGACATAAGCGTTGATAGGGGGCAGGCTCATTCCACTACAGACATGGACATGCATTCTTTCCTATGCTATTATGGCATCAAATAGAAACTAATGGACTATTGGTACAGGTTCACAGAATGCCATGAGATTCAGATAAAACTTATTATATAATTATCTGAGTAACAACGGCTGTCATGTAATTTCCCCTGGTGTTAACGTTATGCTAATTAGTAGTCATTAAGGTTACCACCAGCGTGGTACTTACACTGACAGTCTGTGAATGCAGCCCAGTGTCCGTCATCCGTTGCTGATCATTTAATAGATGATTTGAATGCTAGTTTACCGCTTCTGAGTCACCTACCAACCAATCTCGCTTTTGAACAGATTCCGAGAGCCGTCTTGAAACTAGAGGAACTACTAATGTTTAAGGTGAGCTATGATTGGAGCATTGGAGGACCCTCAGCCAATTATAATGCGCAAAACGAGCAGGAGGAAAGTGTTGATTGGCTTAGGGGTACGCGTGTGCCTTTGTTCGAGCCGCCCACTTGGGGCCGGGCTGACTAGGGCAGGTTGGAGATTTACCAGAAATGACTTAGTATTATTAAAGGACCAGTCGGGTTACGGCATGTTTCGTTCAGGGGATGACAGGATGGGTTGTAGGCTTTTGGAGCCACTTGAAATTCTAGATGGCTTTGGTGGTAGAGGTGAGATGGGCAGCTCGCAGTAGGGCCCGGGGTGGAGCATAGAGCAATGATTGCTCTCCCGTCACAGGCTCTTCAAGTCCGACATTCAGGCATGCAGTTTTGGCTGCTGCCCACGGCCATCCGAAGGGAGCCGGTGTTGTGAAATATCTGGTATCCCTTGGGATCATGTATCCCCTGCTCTTCGGCTGTTTTCGGAGAATAAACTCAGCCTCAACTGAAGTACTTGGAATTTTAAGCCCAGCGGTGCAGGGGAACACACCCTATGACTTCGGGTTCTTCCTGTTTCAGACCTACAGAAACACAGAGTCTTCTGGGTGAAGTCAAAGATCAATTTATTGACTGCAGACCAATTACAGGTATCCTAGAAGTACAACAGCGTGTATGTTCTCAGGAGACTGCTAAAAATCACAGAAACGGGCTTCTCCTTAAATACAAAATATCCTGCTTCAGACATACATTCCTTGGTTTACGATATGGCCATTACATGTATACATTACAAACGAAAAGGCAGAGTCATGATGACCATCCCACATTCCAGTTAAGCCAGCCCGCAATTATTTACCCAGCAAGGCTCAGATCTCACATCAGATATCGATAGGCCCCAATAAACATGAGCATCTCCTGTTTGGAAAACAAGCCATAAAGCAGGAACAGTCAGGTGAGAAAGAGATTGGCTGGAGGCTCGTGTTTAATGTAAAGGCTTTATGGTGTGTCAAGCCCTGATGCTAATCACAGGTGGCCAGAGGACGGGGAACTCGTGAGACCGGACTGACCTGGGGCAGCGGAGCCAAGCTGCCCAGGTCACAGAAAAGTCAAAGGTAAGGCACATGTGCTCTAAAAGGCCCGTATTTGCTTCATGCTACGTAGCCTATGTGAGGGCAACCATAAGATGGCCACCGCTCTAAGATGGAACCCACGTAGTGATGTATAATAACGTATACACAGTGCATTCATAGCTAAAACGTTACACAAAGCACTTGTACATACCGCATTGACCATTCGCGGTTCGCTAATACCGGGATAGACAGGGGTAGGGCCCTGCCTCCTACGCGGTCCCAAATTCTAAAGTACGACAGACCCTCCTTTTGCCCTTACATAGGCAATAACTATACTCATTTCAATCCGAGTCTAGGTCAATATTCACGAAGTCATGGAGATGTTGCTGTAGCATCATCCTATTACTTAGCTCGTCCCTCGATACAGGTTTCCTTACACATAATGTAGCACAGAGACCACATATCGCAGGAGCACACTGTATGCACAGACAGAACAGGAAAAGGATGGCTAAGATCATTCCAATGACCATCAGAACTTTCCAACCCCAGGCAGATATCAGTTCCCAGAACCACCCCACCAGTGACCAATCTCCTTTATCCACGTGTATGGACTCAGATATTTTATGTAGTTGGAGATGGCTTGATAAACTGTTGGAGCGTTGTCTGGTATGAAAATGCAACAACTAGATTGGATAACCTTACATACCCCACCGCGGTCTGCAAGTATGACGTCTAGAACCATGCGGTTCTGCAAAGTCATGAGGCGATCCGCTTGGAGCTCAGCTGTCAAATTACCAAGGGCACCAGCCGTATCATTAACAGTGGATTCAACCACACGAGTCAGTTGTCTCAGGTTCCTCCTATTGACCATAGGTCCCCAAAACGGCAGGAAACCCAAAAAGAAATCTCCCGCTTCCTGACCGGCAGTATCCTCCTTACAAATCACGCCTCTCACAACTCTGGTCTTGTGATAGTCAGAGGCGGCAGTAAATGTTGGCGGTAGCAGATTTGCAATATAACATGTGCCCGAGAAATCAGGGGGCAACCATGTATATGCTCGGTCATTGCAGATAAAATATGTACCCTTGGCAGCCAAAAACGCAGGGGAAAACTGTGACGGAAAAGTGTACGTTTCAGTACAGTCACTTCTTCCCAGTTGAGCTCTAGGATTCTGACCATTACCTTGCAAACAGAACCGACCTATGTGAGGTACGACCCAGATTGGGGATGAGATTTTTCGTTGTCTTTCACCCAAACTAATACTATACCCCGTTGCGTTCCACCCTACATAAGCTCTCAATTCTTCCTTGGGAATAGTTGAGTATGCGTCGATATCTCTGCTCATATCGGCAACTCCTTTCATTAAAGCTTTGTTATTGGTGCTAGATCTGATGGAACGCGGTTGTCGCGGGGAGTACGCATCTAGTGCAAAGAGAAACATGGTCTGGAATGCCCATGACGATCCATTGTAACTATACGGTAGCACTAGATAAGGAATACCCTTATTAATGGTATGTGGCATTAAACCACACACCCAGCAATTGGTTGTATTCATGACTAGTTGGTGCTGGTGCAGGAGCTGAATAAACGAGTTGTTCACAAACTCTGATCGTCTAGCTTGTTCATGTTCAGGCAGAGGGTGAAAAGAGTGTGAGGAGATAGTAGGAGGAGGTATAGGCTGTACAGTGGGTGCAATGGGCTCTTGAGAGGAGAAGAATACAAATCCTACAGTAAACACTACCATACTACATATTACAAACAGGCATAAAAATACAAAACGTTTGCTCTTCATTATTTTACACATTCTTGCTTTAAAGTTCATTTCCTCAGTGAGTCTCTCCATCTTGCAAAACTCCATCCTCTAATCGTGCCGCTCGCGGCGGGTGAGTATCTTCTGCTAAGGAGTACGCCTGTCAGTCCAGGGAACGCCCTAGACCAACCAGAACCGTTGACCTAACGCCTTCGGCCTGTACCCCAAAGTCTTGGCACCGCGACCCTGCGGCTGAACCCGGATGGTGGTTCGAAAAACAAAAATCAAGAAAGTCCTTCAGATGGGAGAGCTCTGGTATCAAAAACAAAAGGGTAAGGAAAAAGAATATTTATTTGTCCATAGGCCTTGGTCTTAGATTATAATGAAAACGGCCAGGTACTGTCTGATCTTGAAACAAGAGTTCAGGATCTGTGGTGTCCAATCGAATTGACGGTGGCACAGCTTCTTGCAAAATATCGTCACTTTCCTGTGCTGAAGTTGTGCCTTTTATGCGTGCATCACTGAACGGCACAAAACGAGGTACAGTGTCTGTTTCAGAGTCTGCGATACCCTCCTGGACCCACTGGTCATACGGCAGAGGCAAAGGGATGCTTTTCACGTGGGCGCCGTGGATCCAGTTCTTCTTCCCCTTTACTCGAACAGCTGATCTTGTAGATAGGAGTACGAGATGAGGGCCGATCCAACGAGGCTCATCGTTGCTCTTGCGCTGAAAATTTTTCACCAAGACCCACGTGCCAGGGTCGATAGGGTGTCCTGGAGCCTCAGAGGCCTGGGGGAGAGTATCATGCACCTGTTGGTGTAAAACACGTAATTTAGCCGTCAATTCATACAAGTAATCAAGCAGTACTGGATGTTCGATTTCACTGAATTTTGTCGGTCTTGGCACACCCCAAACATTGGCCGTGCGGCCAAAAACGACCTCGTAGGGACTAAGTCCCACTCGTGAATGCACAGTCATTCTGGTGGACAGGAGTGCTAGAGGCAGAGCGTCAGGCCATTTAAGACCTGAGCTCGCTTGGATTTTGGCCAGTTTGAGTTTTAGAGCGCCATTGTAGCGCTCTACTAATCCAGCTGATTGGGGGTGATTTGCAGCGTGGAATTTCTGCTTTATCCCTACTCCCTCACACACATTCTTCATCACTTGACCCACAAACTCACTCCCATTATCACTCCACACCATTCTTGCCATTCCAAACCTAGGGAAAAATTACTTCACAAGGGCTTTGGCTGTGGATAGAGCAGTGTTATCTTTTAGGGGATAGGCCTCTATCCATTTTGAGAAAGCGCAAACAACCACCAACACATATTTCAGGTTGTTGCACCTTTCCATGTGGATAAAATCTAGCTGCAAAACTTCAAGTGGATATGATGGAGGCGCAAAATGACCAGCTGGAGTTGGGGTTCCCCTACCAGGGTTGTACTTCAAGCATACCATACAATTCTTGACCACATTCTCTGCACACTTGGGAATTCAAGCATTCTGCAATACTGGAGCCAACAACTTACAGATTCCTTTCGTACTGATATGTGCCATTCCATGTGCCATAGTAACCACTGGAAGCACATATGCATCAGGTAACAACCATCGCCTATGTTCTGACAAATCAATCCAACAACCATTCTCATCCAACTTACCCATACTTTCTCTCCACTTGCTCAACTCTTTCTCTGTGGCTTCAGCTTGAAGGGACTTTACACTCTCTATTGTGTTTTCACACATTCCAACATCACCAACCCATCTGGCAGGGCCTGCAACATACATTCGAGTCTTCACATCTTTTGCTGTTTCTTTCGCGACTTCATCAGCAAACGCATTACCACGACCAACATCATCAGTGATTTTCTTGTGTGCACTGCATTTCATAATCGCAACTTGTGATGGTAGGGTCAGCGACTCAAGGAGATCATTCACCAACTTGCCATTCTGAATCTTAGCTCCATGCGAAGTCAGGAACCCACGTTCCTTCCACAATCGCCCAAAACTATGAGCCACGCCAAAGGCGTACTGGCTATCCGTATATATGTTCACTTTCATTCCTTCAGACAACACACATGCTCTCGTAAGGGCAATCAATTCTGCTGCTTGAGCCGAATTTTGTGGCACACGCGCAGTTTCCACAATCGTGTGCAAAGTCGTGATAGCATATGCAGCAGTCGTATCACCATTCGGAAGCTTGAAACACGAACCATCCACCCATAAAGTACCATCACACTCAGTCAGGGTAGTATCTTTAAGATCTACTCTCCCTTTCGTCTCTTCTTCTGTTCTGAACAGACAATCATGTTGCTCAATCTCATCTAGGTCTGCTGGGATTGGCAATAATGTAGCTGGATTCAACGTGTTGCATCTCTTTATGTGTATATGATTTGCAAACAGTGTCAGCTCATAACCAGATAATCGCGCACTAGTTAAGTGTTGTGTCTTGGTCCTGTTTAACAATGTGTCCATAGCATGTGGAACCATGACAATCAATGTATGATCCATTACTAGGCCAGCAGACTGTCGAATAGACATAGCTGCGGCGGCTGTGGCTTTCAGACAACTTGGCAATGCCCTCGCTACCGGGTCCAAGGTTGACGAAAAATATGCGCATGGACGCGGTCTGTCGCCAAAAGGCTGTGTTAAAACTGATAATGCGCAACCATCTTTCTCATGAACATACAATGTAAAAGGCTTGCTGTATTCAGGGGTACCCAACACAGGAGCTGAACACAATGCATTGCGCAATTCCAAAAACCTTTTCTGACACTCTTCAGACCATGGAATAGGATTCGGTGTGTCTTTGCATGTTAATGCTAACAAAGGTTTTGCCAACAAGGAAAAATTAGGAATCCAATGCCTACAGTATGAAGTAATGCCCAAGAAAGCACGCACTTCTCTCTGTGTTCTTGGCACACTCAACTGTGCAATGGCTTGAATTCTTTCTGGGGTCAGTTTCCTTCCCTCCTTCGATAAGAGATGACCTAAGTAGGTCACTTCTTGTCGACAATATTGCAGCTTTGAGAGAGACACTTTGTGATGAAAGGCAGACAAATGACGCAACAATGACAAGGCAGCATTTTTGCAAATCTTTTCAGTATCCGCGGCGATTAGTAAATCGTCAACGTACTGAATGAGGATAGCGCCACTGGGTAAAACCAGTGCATCAAGCTGCGCTTTTAAAGCCTGACTGTATATTGATGGACTTTCACAGTAGCCCTGGGGAGCGCGTTTAAAGCGGAAGCTGCGACCTCCTAAACTATAGCCAAAAATGTCTCTGCTCTCCTCTGCAATTGGGATGCTAAAGAAAGCATTCTTTAGATCGATCACTGAGAACCATGCAGCGGAGGCTGGAATCATAGTTAACAAGGCAGTTATATCAGGGACAACTGGAAACTGTGGCACAACAATCTTATTAACCTCTCTAAGATCAATCACAAATCTGTAAACAGGTGGCTGTGAAGGGTCCGTTCGTTTTAAGACAGGTAAAACAGGACTATTGCAAACGTTGCCCCTTGTCTCTTCAATTACACCCTTTTTAATCAAATCACTGACAATGCTAACAATGCTTTCTGACCTTCATTGGAGATCTTGTACTGGGGAATACGTGGCAATCTGACATTGGCTTTTAAAGTGACCACATATGGCGGTATTTCCAAAAGACCCACATCATTGGGACCAGTAGCCCAAAGGACATCCGGAAGGGATGACAATTCAGGTGGCATTGCATTTTTAGACAAATACATTGGGGAAATCACTTTCTTGCCTAATGTAAGTTGTACTCCTGAGGGAGAACAATATAGCGTTGCATGCAATCTTTTTAGCAAATCTAATCCTAGCAAATTTTCACCACAACCTGTTGTTAGAATGAGGGGTGCTTTTAGCTCACAAGGTCCAACAGAAAGTGACATAGGACTAGAAATCGGGTTCCTAACTGGGGCGCCAGAAAAACCTACTGAGACATTTATTTCGCCAGACAAAGGCGCGCCAGGGAGCTTTGAATGCATGATTGAACTCTTTGCAGCACCAGTATCCAGCAGAAAGGGATCCACTGGCACTGAAACAACTCCCTCTCTCTGTCTACGGCTGTCCTAGTAATCATTATCTTCTACATTGTCATCTTCTGCATAATAATCATTATTGTAGTACTGAGCTGTATTACCAGTCGCGTTGGCTTGCTGATCAAAGCTATTTATGGTATTTTGAGGCGGAAGAGGACGCGCGTTCTGGGGAGCATTTCCACGCCCTCTACCTCTAGGAGCTTGCTGACCACCTCTACCTCTTGCGCCATACGCATTACTGTTACGCTGCATTAATTTAGGGCAACTATATTTAAAATGACCTTCCTCTTTGCAATATGAACATTGGTTGGGACCTACAGGGATTCGTGGTTGATAATACCCGTTCATTTGCTGATTATTCTGAAACTGTTGGAGCTGCTGATAGATACCTTGTGTTTGCCTATAATTACTCTGTCCTCCACGTGGTGGGTAGGCCTGCTGCAAGAGGACCTTTGTTTTTAGTTCTTTCATTTTCTTATCTGTTCTATCCTTCTCATCTTTGTCTCTATTCTCATAATACTGTGCAGTAGCCAGTATTTGCGCTGAAGAGGAAACAGCCCAAGAACTTTCTGAGTCTTTTAATTTTTTACACAACTCGGGAAGTAGATTCTGCACAAATTTATCAACAAATAACCGTTGGCCACCTTCAGTGCTCATGTCTTGACCACTGTGGTCGATAAACGTTTCTTCAAACCTGGTAAAGAAATCGGACACTGTCTCATCTTTCTTCTGCTTACATGGGGATAGTTTATCCCAATTTACGCGCATCGCAGGCATTATAGTTTTCATGTAGGTAATAATTCGACCAGGGAGTTCTGCTACCAAAGGCTCATGTTTTGCACCACCAATTTGTCTAGTGTCTGCGGCAATAATATTAGCCCATGTAGGACCTAGTTCTGCATCGTGATCTACATTGCGAATTGACCCCCACAAAGGCTGTGGAACAACATTTCCAAACAACATATCAATGTCAGCTAGATTCATGATACATGATCCTGCAGTTTGTGATAACTCCTTATAATATCCAGCAGGGTTTTTACGGGGATCAGGCAATGTCTGTTTAAGCGCTATTACTTCAGATCGTTTCCAAGGGACATGCACCCAAACACGCTGAAAATGTGCTGGCATAGCAGCAATACCATGAGCGGCATCAGCCGCAACAGCTTCCTTCCATACCGGAGGGACTTCTCTCATGGGGTATTGTCGCGCTTTTCCCTTTCTCCCCACAGGGAAATCTGGTTCAAACAACGACTGTTGACAATCATCATTCCTCAAGGCTAATAAGATCGCAACTGCTCTATTGACTTCGGGGCCCACAATCGTACCTTTTCCAAAATCGAATCTGACTCGACACAACTCCTGCGGGCTTGGATCTCTACCATGATCATCCAATTCCTCACAGAGGATTTCACACATTTTCTCGAACACATACCTCTGTTTCGGGGCATCCCATTGGTGAAAACGTCAACAACCGATTCCACATCATAGAGTGATGAAAAAATAATCCACCTACGCGCCATATGATCTAATGTCTTTTTCTCTTCAGGATCAGGCAGCTGACTGCGCAATTGCTTACGCTGTAAGGCAGGAGTCGCACTAGATGACCCAAAGAGAGGCGACATTAGACTAGTAACTACATTAGCTAGTCGTTGTCGTGCTGAAGGAGAAGTTGAGGCGAAAACAGGGGGATAGACAGAGGGAAGAAAAACGGATTCAGATACAGGTACAGGGGTAGTGCAAGAAGGAGCGCCAGGGGAAGCCGCTGGCGTGTTAGGCAAAGTCGCAGGAAGCGCAGGGGCAACAGGTAGCAAAACTGGCGGCCCTTGAGAGGGCTGCACTGCAGGGATAGGAGCCGGCTGAGGAGGAGCTGGCGCCTGTGGGAAGGCTTGCGGCATATTTACTGGAGGCTGCGCATTTACAAGCTGTGGAGGTGCGGTGGCGTTTTGCGCATATGGGGGTGGCGAACTTAGCAAATGGAACATTAGGGAATCTTTCTAATTCTCTTTTGTCTCATCTTGCACAAGGGGTGACAAAACAGGGTAACATTTATCAATCCCTAGTTTGTGCTGTCTGTGCAATTGCTCATTCATTTGTTCCTCCTCACTATCTTTAAATTGCACAGCTGCTTGCATCACTGACATACCTCTCTCTCTCTTATTTCTTTTCGCTAGCTTAATTTCCTTCTGTTTGGCTTCCTTTCGCCATAGGCGGAAAGAATCAAACATCGCCGGCGGGGCTTTCTTTTTAAACAATTTTACTTCCAAATTATCTAAGATATCTGTATCGAAACTACCATTTTGGGGCCATTTTAAAACAACGTCCTTTCTGGTGTATCGGATCCATACTTCATTATATGCAATGGGGCACACGCCATGTTTTACATAAAGCTCATAAGTTGGAGTTCCAATTGGAGGAACCGGGCATGAATCCTCTAACTGGAAATCCCTTCCACAACCCAAACAAAATAATCTTCCAAATACACTAGCACCAGGCATCTTCGCTCACTAGTCTAGTTCCAAACTTCAAAGGATTATCGATTACGATAGTCTCGTGAATACACGAGTCCTCTGGCTTTGGGGTTTGCAAACTCCAAATCTAAATAATCCCGAAGGATACGGAGGAGGAGCCTAGCGCGTAACCAAGATGGCCGCGTAGGTGCGAGACTCCCGAGGACCTCCGCGACCTCCTACATTTATCCTGTCTTCATCCTGATTCGGTTGAGGGGACTGTGTTGGTGAACCTGAGCCGAGGTGGCACCCGTTTTCCGTATTTCAATCGGACCCCGTGTGCCGTGATGGGCATCGATTGAAGTTTGCGGCCTGCTCCTCTCTTGACCCCGGACCTGAGTTGGGGGGTGATCCGGTGGAGAAGTGAATAACAACGGCGGGACGAGCCTAGCGAGACGCGTACCCCGCACTTTCACTTTCGCTTTTGAGCCCTCTTGCCATTGTCGCGAGTGGGATCACGGCGCTTCTGTGTGTGGTGGTTGCCTCGCTGGGGGACCCTGCCTGCCCTGCGGGGACCTGCTCCGCCTTTCTGAGGTGACCTCTGGGGTCCTTGGCCTCGATTGTTCGCTCTCCGCGGCAGGACTCGTGGGTGTACGGGATACAGGACGATGGCGACGAAGCAGGATGGAGAGAGGCCGAAGGCCAAATCGACCCGGCGTGGCGCTGCAACTCAAACCAACATTATGGATCGCTACACCCTGCCGAAGGGTTCTCCCGGCGGGTCGCATAAGTCTCCTGAATGCCCCGCGGATGCCTCGGATTTGCCGACGGATCTGACTTTACAGGACGTCATGGGCGCCATAGCGGAGATGAAGACCTCGGTGGGTCAACAATTTGATACCCTGGCGCACAAACTCGACGCGGTTCTCATCGATGTTAACCTTGTTAGGGCAGATCTTTCCAAGACAAATGACAGGGTGGATTCTTTGGCCCACACCGCGTCGGGCCTCACGACTGAGGTGGCGGCCCTCCAGACGGAGGTACGTCGGCTCCGGCAGGCCAGTGCGCTCACGGATCGTCGACTGGAGGATTCCGAGAGTCGGGCCCGGAGGAACAACGTTCGCATTATCGGGGTGCCAGAGGGACTGGAGGATTCGGCGGCGGATCTCTTTGTGGAGGATCTGATTTCTAATCGTCTGCAGCCTCGAGGTTTGAGTAAATTCTTTGCGGTGGAGAGGGCCCATAGAGTTCCTGGTGGCAAGCCGAAGGTCGGAGCTCCCCCGCGGCCTCTTATTGCCCGTATCTTCAACTTTCGGGACAGGAATGCGATTTTACAAGCTTCTAGAGTGCAGGGGCCGCTTAAGCTGGAGAACGTGGAGGTGAACTTCTATCCTGACTTTACGCAAGCGGTCCAGAAGCAGAGGCTGGGTTTCATGGGCGTCAAGCGGCGGCTCCGAGATATGAACTTGAAATACACCATGCTTTTCCCGGCTAGGCTGCGTGTGGAGTCCGAGGGTCGCTCTCATTTCTTTGACCGTCCGGAGACGGCCGGGGACTGGTTGGACACTTTGCCTAGGGGACATGATCGAGAGGGTGTGGGTGCCGCGGGAGGAGAGTGCCCACTGGACCGGGCCAGCGGTATTGACACTGGGGCTAATTCCTGATGATGCCACTTTTCGGCTGTGCTCAGGGTTTCTTGACTGTCGTCCTTTGCTTCCCCTCCCTTGGAGGTGGTGGTGTGTCTCGAGGGTGTTCTCTTTCCTCCTCTAGGGGGTCTTTGTAGTTTAGTTCATGCAGGGGCGACAGGCACACTGCAAGTTGGGGGGGCTGTTTGGGCTCATGCAGGGGTGCAGGGAGGGGGGAGTTTTGTTTGGAATGTTGGGTTGGGGTTGGGTATTGTTTGTTTGTACCACAAGGCAGACATATTGTTGGGTTCTATTCAAGGTGCTCTCTGGGAGGGGACTGATTAGTTTTGGCTGTGATGGGGGGTAGGGGACTGAGACTTCTTTCCTGGAATGTTAACGGACTGGGGGACAGGATAAAACGGGGGGTGGTCCTGCAGTTTTTAAAACGGATTTCACCTGATATTGTGTTCTTGCAAGAAACACACCTTATTGGTAATTCCTTCTGTGCTATGAATAGGCGGGGCTATCGCCTTGTGGCTCATTCGGGCTTCACCTCTGGTTCGAGGGGTGTGGGCATTATGGTTAAAACCTCGCTCCCGTTGGAGGTTGACGATGTGCTCCATGATGACAGGGGGCGATATACGGCTCTGGTGGGTAGATGGGAGGGTAAAGTGGTTGTTTTGGTTTCTGTTTATGTCCCGCCGGGGTTGCAGACGACTACTTTTGCTGATTTGGGGCGCCTTCTTCTTGGGCTGCCGGAGGGGATCCTAGTGGTTGGAGGGGATTTTAATGTTGTGGTCTCCGGAACTGAGGATCGTCACCCACCCAGGGATCTCCCCCGGGCCCAAACTTGGTTGTCTGGTCTCTTGGATACCCTGGGTCTGGTGGATTGTTGGCGGCTAAAATATCCTGCGCAGGTACAATACACCTTTCATTCCGGGGCTCATGGTAGTCTCTCGAGACTTGATTATGTTCTGATGCCAGCGGCACAGGCGGGGAGGGTCGGGGAGGTGCGGCATCTTGCTCGGGGTATTTCAGACCACTCCCCGCTCTTGTTACACTTTGATATTGTCCCGGGGATGGAGGGGAGTGTGGTCCCGATCAACCCCTGGTACCTGTGTAATCCCGCAATTCGCGCAGATTTGATTAAATCCCTTGAGCAATATTTTGGAGATAATGTGGGATCAGTGTCGTCTGCTGTTTCTCTGTGGGAGGCGTTCAAAACGGTACTCCGGGGGGAAGCCCTGTCCCTCATTTCCCATTCCAAGAGGTGTGAGCGGGAGGAGGTGACCCGTATTGAGTCTGAGATAAATTAGTTGGAGGGTGACCTGGATTGTGGTGTCACGGACGACAAACTGCATGCTCTTAGGATCAAACAAGCGGACTACAAGGCCCTAGTCACCGAAGCGGCCAGGGGCCTGAGTAGGGAGCAGCAGGGGCGACTGTATGATATGGGTGATAAGGCTGGAAAACTGATTGCGTGGCTGGATAAAAAGGAGAGAGCGAGTCGAGTTGTTCCGCTGGTTGAGAGAGTGGAGGGTGTGTATGTTACTGATCCGGGTGAAATTGTTGATTGCTTCGCTGAGTATTTCCGCGGGGTGTATTCCCCGGTATCTTCTCGCTCGGAAGAGGATTCCCGCGACCTGCTTAAAGATATTGCGTTGCCTTCCCTTTCGGAGGAGGATAAATCGTTGATGGACGCGACTCTGACATCTGAGGAGATCGCCCTGGCCATACGTTCAGTCGCCTCTGGCAAGGCCATGGGTCCTAATGGCCTTCCCATTGAATTGTACAAATTGCGGTCGGATACATTGGCGCCGCACCTTCGTGATATGTTCCTCGCGGCCCGGGCGGCGGGTTCCCTCCCGCTGGACCAGCGTCTAGCCACTATTGTGGTTATTCACAAGGAGGGGAGGCCGCGTGATCGGGTCACTTCTTACAGGCCCATTTCGCTTTTGAATGCGGAACCGAAAATTCTGGCCAAGGTGCTGGCTAATCGGCTGGTCAGCGTGGTGTGCGATCTGATCCATCAGGACCAGTCCGGTTTTATCCCTCATCGCAACACCGCGCTTAACCTGCGGCGTTTGCATGGGGTGCTCTCGAGGGTTCCGTTCATACGTGAGCCAGCCATTTTGGCATTCGACACGCTTGAGTGGCCATATATCTGGGCGACGCTGGAGAAGTTTGGGTTTGGCCCGGGATTTATTGGCTGGGTGAAATTGTTGTATTCCGGACCGCTGGCCCAGGTGGTGGTGAATGGTAGAGTATCGGCTCCTTTCAAATTGGGTAGAGGCACGCGACAGGGTTGCCCGCTGTCACCTCTCCTCTTTGCACTCGCCTTGGAGCCCCTGGCGGAGTGGCTGCGGTGGCACCCTTCGATTCGTGGTCTCCGATGGACTCCTGAGTATGAGGATCGAGTCTCTCTCTCTACGCGGACGATATTCTTTTGTATCTTGCTTCCCCGCGTGAATCGTTGATTGTGTTAGTGGATGTGCTGTATTCCTTTGGCCGGAACTCAGGCCTAGTCATCAACTGGGCTAAGTCCTGTGTATATGTCCTCTCAGGGGAGGCTCCTATCCTCCCGCGGGGTTGTCCTATCCAGGTTGCTCAACAGGGATTTAAGTATCTGGGTATTTTTATCACCCTGGACTCCGCGGCCCGATACACACAGAACCTATTCCCCCCCCTCCAACGCTTGAAGGCGGATGTGGCGCGTTGGAGGCGCTTGCCGCTCTCGCCGCTCGGCCGGGCGGCGCTGTTTAAGATGATGTCGTTGCCACGGTTTTTATATGCCTTACAAAACACGATGGATGTCGTTCCGGCTAGTTACTTTCGGGAGGTGAAGGGTCTGCAACGCCAACTGTTTTGGGATGGGAGGCCGCGGATCGCCCTCGCGAAGCTGACGCTCCCGTGGTACGATGGGGGGGTCGCCCTCCCCGACATCAAACGTTATTACTGGGCCTCCCAGCTGGCTGCGATAAACCACGGGCTTTATGGGCCCGCCCTTAATCCGGCTTTTGAAATGGACAAATTGTTGTTGCCGGGTGGCGACTACAATCGTGGGCTCTACTCTAGATCGCTCGACGCACGTTTGACGGGTCCGACACGGGTCGCGGTACGGGTGTGGCATGCGGCAAACTCGGCGATGGGGTGGAAGGATCGGTTGACCCGGGCGACGCCATTGTATGCTTCTGAGCGACTGGGTTGTTTGTGGACGACGAAGGGCTTCGAGAAGTGGGACACGATTGGCATCAGCAGGGTGGGCGATCTTTGGACGAAGGGGGGATTTAAAACATTTGATGTGCTGAAAGCGGAATACCAGTTGCATGACAGGGAGTACTTCCGGTATGTACAGGTTCGCCACGCGTTGTCTTCCGTGTTCCCGGAGGTCGCGTCCATCCCGGAGTGCTCCCCTTTGGAAGATAGAGTGCTTGACGGGCATGTACCGGATGGCACTATCTCATTGATCTATAAAAAGCTCATCAACGATCGCTCGGGACTGCTGGCCGCCCTCCGTGAGGCATGGGTCGCTGATGGATTGGAGCTGGATGACGCGGATTGGGTATCTGCGGTGGCCTCCCCGAAAGAGGTGGCCATACCAGCCCGCCTTCGTTTCGTCCAGCTCAAAATACTCCACAGGGTTTACGTTACGGGACCGGGCCTGATGCGTATGGGATATGCGGTGGATGGGATGTGTAAGCGTGGGTGTGGCATGTTAGGGACCTTCTTCCACATTTTGTGGGAATGTCTGGCGTGGTCTGCATGCGGTGTTGCAAGCGGTCACGCATGTTGCGCTGTTCCCCGAGGCTAGGAGGTGTCTGTTGAATGTGTGGGAGCCGACTGATTACACGGTGACGCAAACGTGGTGGGTGACATTGGGATATATGGTGGCCAAGCGTGACATAGCACAATTGTGGGGCTCCCAGAGGTCACCCACGATTTCGGTATGGAAGGAAAATATGGATTGGTGTATGTTCCGAGAAAAGGTTGTGTATGTGGCGAGAGGTAAACCTGGGAAATGGGTAAAGGTGTGGGGCCCCTGGAACTCCTATCGCGGCGGGATCTGTACCCCGCCACTGACGCCCGACTTGGCGGCGGCCCTGTCTCCCTAGTCTGCACATTCTCTTGACTCTGTGTTATCGTGATCACTTTGTCTCTGCCCCTGCCCTTCCCCCCCTCCTATTCTTGTAGGTTGGTAGAGCCCTCCCGAGGGGAGCACATACTGTTGCCTAGACTTTTGCCGCCTTGTGGGTTTGTTTTTCGTTTTTCATTTAAAATGAAACCGCCATTTGGGATGTTTGGGCAATGTGGCCGCAATTGATATTTTTTGATCTGTGGGACTTTTTACTGCTTGCATCTTGTGTTTATGAATGTGTTTCATGGTCTCACTGTCTACTAGCGGCCGGCCTGAAGGTTGTAGGCCCATACTTGTATATCTCTTGAACTTTGTAATAAAGGTTTCCCAAAAAAAAACAAAAAAATAAAATTAAAAAAAAATAAAAATCCCGAAGGATACCAAATTCAAACTGGGAGACGCTCCACTTATACTTAACTGAATATCGATGATCAATGGCGTCACCAGAAGACTCTCTCGATTGTTTCGCTCTACCAAAATCGTCAAGGGTCCAAAACAGGGCGATTAATCAGGGCAGCAGTCCTTCGTAGCCGTCGGGACGCGGAGAACCTCGCAGAAAAGACTTTCGGACCACGTCGACATGCAGGGGTCGATGAAGTGGCGGCCTTCCTCCAGAATTTCCACACGAAGCTCCTCACGAACCTCTGGCTTGGACCGGTACCGCTGAAATCGCGCCGAGTTGGGCGCCAACTGAAGTACTGGGAATTTTAAGCCCAGCGGTGCAGGGGAACACACCCTATGACTTCGGGTTCTTCCTGTTTCAGACCTACAGAAACACAGAGTCTTCTGGGTGAAGTCAAAGATCAATTTATTGGCTGCAGACCAATTACAGGTATCCTAGAAGTACAACAGCGTGTATGTTCTCAGGAGACTGCTAAAAATCACAGAAACGGGCTTCTCCTTAAATACAAAATATCCTGCTTCAGGCATACATTCCTTGGTTTACGATATGGCCATTACATGTATACATTACAAACGAAAAGGCAGAGTCATGATGACCATCCCACATTCCAGTTAAGACAGCCCGCAATTATTTACCCAGCAAGGCTCAGATCTCACATCAGAAATCGACAGGCCCCAATAAACATGAGCATCTCCTGTTTGGAAAACAAGCCATAAAGCAGGAACAGTCAGGTGAGAAAGAGATTAGCTGGAGGCTCGTGTTTAATGTAAAGGCTTTATGGTGTGTCAAGCCCTGATGCTGATCACAGGTGGCCAGAGGACGGGGAACTCGTGAGACCGGACTGACCTGGGGCAGCGGAGCCAAGCTGCCCAGGTCACAGAAAAGTCAAAGGTAAGGCACATGTGCTCTAAAAGGCCCGTATTTGCTTCATGCTATGTAGCCTATGTGAGGGCAACCATAAGATGGCCACCGCTCTAAGATGGAACCCACGTAGTGATGTATAATAACGTATACACAGTGCATTCATAGCTAAAACTTTACACAAAGCACTTGTACATACCGCATTGACCATTCGCGGTTCGCTAATACCGGGATAGACAGGGGTAGGGCCCTGCCTCCTACGCGGTCCCAAATTCTAAAGTACAACACGGGCAGGTTCAGACAGAAGCAGTCGATCTCTGCTCGGGATACATTATTTCACGGGATACCACCAAACGAACTCAGGCTATAAATAACCTGACGTTTCTTTAATCGCGGACCCACAGCTGCACAGGAAGCAAACCGGGAGCAGCAAAAAGAAGGAAACTTGAAATAAATGAACATTAAATGCATGTCGGAGTGAAAGAATGGCATATTTTTTATTTTAAGAGATTGAATCAGATTATTAAAAAAACACGAGGAGCAAGAATGACCGAGAAGGGAAACAATGGCAGAGATTAAACAAGCGCGCGTCTCGCGCTGAAAGTCTAAAAAAAAAAAAGTTTGACAATGAGAGGAGGAGGCAGCAGGGGGAGGGGAGAGAGGAGGGGGCCTGCGCCTGTTTCCCTTTCGGGAGCGAGCAGGGGGCATGTGGTATTGATCTACTAGTGTATCCTCTATGATTCATTTGTTTTAGAATAGAGAATATAGAATGTTTGAGTTGCTTAGCTGCAGTGTTCTACTAAGAGGCAGTTTCTCTGGATTTCCTGTGGATAGGACACTTCTCTTCATACTCCGATACATGAGACTAAAAGAAGTATTGAAACGCATCAATCGTCCCTCGTACATCTTTACACTGGCGACGACCGTGAGCTGTATTTCGATTGCGAGCTGACCAACACTCAAGAACATCGTGAAGCCACGACTGTGCCAAGTCATTCTCGTGAAGTACTCCTATGAAGCGTCCTAACACGACGTGAGTCTTACAAGTTATTATGAGGCTCACCGTCAACAAGGGACTGTACTAGCTCATTAATTTATTAAAGCCGCGCTCAGCTTAAAAGCGTCTACATATTTTACCGCTCCAACCGGCTTAACTTCTTCATTAAGTGACTTGAAACAGCGATATAAAGCCAATGGATCGCTATTTACTAACTGTTTCAAAAACCTAATACTGTCTTTAAAAGCTCGCTCACCTGCGTAGTTCAAATTGCACTCGCGCTGTGCTCGCGCAGCTTCGTCATCATGGGATCGTCATTCGGGCACGTCGACTTGCCTGACGCCTGCCTTCTTGCTGACGCGTTGATGTTCTCCACCAACGCCTCTGCTACGCACCGACACGCTTATCACTGGGTCTCCTAGCAACACTCCGGAGCCCGCTTTTATGACTCATTGAACGAAAGACAAGCAGAAACCTGCTTCTGTCAAACTCCATGTTTGTCATCCTTCGCTGGCAAACACAGCAACTTCTTTACAAACATAAATTCACTCATGATTGTCCTTCTACGCTGACAAACACAGCATATTGAAACAAAATACCTCCTGTTACATCTTCAATACGTTGAGAAACACAACTTATTCTCTTGTTTGTCATATCACGCTGGCAAACACAGCTCTTTTAAAAAACATTCATCTCACATGTCAAAAAATTTAACATTTGCAACATTTAATTTGTATCAATCTTATCTACAACATTAATTTATCTTGCTCTGTTCAAACTTTCTTGTTTAATTATTTGTTTTTCAGGAAATTATACATCACCTAAAGTTTTATATAATTATTATTTTTTTTGTATTCCTTCAAGTGTAGGAATCACTAGGTGCTATCTAATTTATAAAAAAATGCAAAACGTAACTTCTGCACCTTTCTTCTTATCAAACACTGGTGAGCCACCTATACGATGGTCTAAATGGAAAAAAGTATTTTTCAACTATGCCAGGGTGTGTGATGTGTCTTTGAGTGCAGAACCTAAATTTACACTTCTATTACATTGTCTTGGTTCAGAGGGTCAAGACGTTTTTGAACATCTCCCAGACTTAAACGAGGAAGAAGCTGACAATCTGAACGAATTTGAAATTTTTTAAAGAAACTAGATAAGCATTATCTACCAAAACTCAGTACCATCTTGGAACGCTATCATTTTGGGAGACGTGTACAATCATCTGATGAATCTGTTGAAACTTATATCACAGCTTTACGCAAATTGGCTGCTACTTGCAAATTTGGAAACTCTCTGGAAGAACGAATACATGACCAATTTATGCTAGGCTGCAGTGTTGAAAAAATTAAAGATGAACTGTGGCAAAAAGATTACCCTAATCTCGATGAAGTAATTGTTTTAGCCAAACGAATTGAAAATTCGTTAGCTTGTGTGGAAATCATTAAAAAAATGAAGAACGTAAATGTTCCTGATAAGGAAGAGCTTAAAGAAAAAGTTCATTCCATTGACAAACAATCACTAAAACATACTTCGAAACAGAAAGATTTCGACAAAAGTAGCCGCCCTTCCAATCACGTTGCGTCTTCGTCCAGATGGAGGGAGGATACCAAGTTCAAATGCTTTCGTTGTGATCAACATGGTCATCTTGCTAATGATAAATCCTGCCCTGCTCTTTCGTCAAAATGTCTCAACTGTGGAAAAACTGGTCATTTTTCAAAGGCATGTAGAGCCAGGAAATTCAAGTCAAGCAAGCGTGTTAAAGAAGTTTTCTTTGAGAGTGACGATTCTGAATATGATAAAGAAAACTTACATTGTGGAGAGGTTATTTCTCCTGATGTTTCTAATAAGTGCAAAGGTCCTGTTGACTCTGTTCTCGTTCATGATTGTACCATCAGAATGCTCTTTGATTCAGATGCCAAGATCTCTCTTATACCGAAGGTTTTCTTTGATTCTAAATTAAGTGGAAAAGTGAAGGTGCATAAACCAGACAACAAGCCTTTGGCCTATGGAGGTCAACCTATAAAACTCTTTGGGTGTTTTATTGGTAGCATAGAATATAAAGGACGTTTAACTGCAGGGAAGATTTACATTTCCTGCAGAGGTGACAGGATTATCAGCTGGTTCCACCAGGCTGATCTTGGTGTCTCACTAGTTCCTGGAGAAAAACCCATGTATCATTTTAAGAGATTTACCAACAAAGAGCGTTGAGAGTGTTGTCATGAATGCTATTCCGCTGAAATGTGATGATAATCTGAAGTTACAATACGAGTTCCACGAGGTCTTCAATGAAAAATTAGGGTGTCTCTCCAATTACTTACACACAATTGTTCTGAAACCTGACTCTGTGCCGGTTTCTTGCAAGGCTCGTAATGTCCCCTTAGCTATGAGGGAACCCATGCTCTTAGAGCTTGAAAAACTAAGGCGTGATGGTATTTTTGTTGAATCTGAAGCCAGTCAATGGTTGACTCCGTTATTTCTCGCACGCAAGGCCTCAGGTGAGGTGCGCTTGTGTGTTGACTTGCGCGCACTTAACCGCGCAGTCATTGCAGACAAGTACCCACTTCCAAACATCTCAGAGATGTTCTCACAATTGAAGGGTTCTTGTATCTTCTCGACACTCGATTTACGCGCTGCATACCATCAGGTCAAGATTGATACAGATTCCATGGATCTGACTGCCTTTATTACCCCATTTGGCACGTTTAAATTCACACGTCTTCCTTTTGGCCTAGTCTCTGCTGCCTCTGTATTTCAGAGAATCATGGAAGATGTGTTGAAGGGAGTAAAGGGTGTCAAAATCTATCAAGATGACGTATTGATCCATGGTTCCTCACAATCAGAACATGACATGAGGTTGAGAGAGGTTCTAGAGAGGTTCCGCAGTAGGGGTTTGACACTTCGTGTGAATAAATGCCAATTTACCCTTTCCGAGATAGATTATCATGGACATCGACTCACATGTGATGGTGTAAGACCCAGAGGGTGCTTAGTAAAGACTATAGATGATTTGCCTGTTCCCCGTTCTCGTGAGGAACTTGTAACATTCTTAGGGATGGCCGAATACTATAATAAGTTTGTGTCACATTTTGCCAGCCTTACTCATGCCCTCAGGTCCCTTCTTAAGAAAGGCATACCATTCTTTTGGTCAACTCAGTGTCAAACAGAATTTTAGGAGGTTAAGAAAGCTCTCAAATCTGCCCCTTCCTTGCAGAGTTTCGACACCTCTTCAAATTCTATCCTTATCACAGACGCAAGCTCCAAGGGTCTTGGGGCTGTCCTCAAACAGGTTAAAGATGGCAAAGAGGAAACGGTTATGTTTCTGTCCAGGGCTCCTATAGGACCTGAGTTACAATACTCCGTGATTGAAAAGGAGGCCCTTTGTATTTATTGGGCTATCAAAAAAACTTAAGACGTTTTTATGGGGTTCTTCTTTTGTAGTACATTCGGATCACAAACCTCTCAAAGATCTATTTTACAAGAAAGACCTCAATGCTGTTTCCTCAAGGATCCGTAAATGGATTATTGCCCTTCAAGATTTTGACTTTCTTGTTAAATACATCCCAGGGGTGGATAATACGGTTGCGGATTGTTTATCCAGACTTACCTCTCCTGGCTCTGGGATATCTGATTGTGTTGATTCTTGGGAGATTGACAACTTCAATGTGTGTGAGGTCGTAGAAGGCGTTGTTTCCGAATTTGATTGGCGAGAGTCTCTGAAGCATGACCTGGTCTTGAGTGAAGTGTGTAAGAATGTATCTGTTGGGTGGAATGGAATTAGATTTCTTTCTGAAGATGCAAAGAAATTTTGGAATGTCCGGCATGAACTCTCTTTACTTAATGATCTCTTGTGGAGGGGTACGCGCTTGGTTCCACCTTCTTCTCTTCATGAGAAAATTATTTGTTTAGCTCACGAAGGTCACCAAGGTATTTCAAAGACAAAGGAAAGGGTTCGCACACACTTCTGGTGGCCAGGAGTAGATACCTTAGTGGAACGGTTAGTCAGGAACTGTTCTGAATGTATGTTGTCTGATAAGGTCTGCAAAACCAGAACTCAACCAATGGTTATTCGCAATCCTCCCTCTAGATGTTGGCAGAATGTTGCTCTTGACCTCTTAGGACCGGTTCCATCCAGGTGTGGACAGTCCTATGTTTTGGTCCTTTTGGACATGTATTCCCAGTGGCCAGAGGTCAAGATCACCCAAAGTATTGAGACCAAAGATGTAATAAAATTTCTTGAGAATATATTTTATAGGGAAGGTCTTCCAGAAACCCTTCTAACTGATAATGGAGTACAACTAGTCTCAAAGGAAATGGAAGACTTTCTACTAAAAAGAGGTATTGTTCATAAGAAATGTTCCCTGTACCATCCGGAATCTAACGGAATGGTTGAGAGGTTCAATCGGGTCCTAAAAGAATCCATTCAATTGCCGAAAGAACAAGGTCGTGATTGGAGAGATGCTATTCTCGAGAGGGTTATGGCCTATCGCCTAACTCCTCATTCTACGACCGAAAAAAATCCTTTTGAGATGTTCAGGGGACGTACCCCTAACACGCTCTTGTTTCAATCCTGGATGAGAGGGTACGGAGCTGACATTAGTGGTCCTGAGGACCCTCAGTGGAGAATTCATCAGAATTCTAAACATGAAAGAATGAAAGCAAACTTTGACTCCAGACATGCTGTTGCTCACACATTAGTGAATGTAGGGGATCTTGTGAGAGTTCGGTCCCCACAGAATAGTTGGGGAAATAAGTTCTCTGTTCCTCGGAAAGTGGTTAAGTAGTTTCTGAATGCTGTCAAACTTGACGATGGGCGCATTTGGAATCTCAATAGAGTTGCTCTTGTACGTTCCACTACATCTTTAAAACCCGATGCTATGTTACATACATCTTCTCAAAATGTTTCTCCTCTGCGTAGGAGTTCTCGCACCTGCTTTGTTCCTACCAAAATGCTTGACTATGTTCGCAAGTAAAGTTTACCTTGTTTTGTTTTATTGTTATGTTTGGGGGAAGGTGTGTGGTATTCAATTACTAGTGTATCCTCTATGATTCATTTGTTTTAGAATAGAGAATATAGAATGTTTGAGTTGCTTAGCTGCAGTGTTCTACTAAGAGGCAGTTTCTCTGGATTTGCTGTGGATAGGACACTTCTCTTCATACTCCGATACATGAGAATAAAAGAAGTATTGAAACGCATCAATCGTCCCTCGTACATCTTTACAGGGTGCCATCTGTTAATTACAAAAAGATGGTTTCAAAGCTCGCTCCCGCAAGGGAATTGCCAACCGTGCACGCATTGCCATTCAAAGCAATGCAATGCGTGCACGTTTTTGCCTGAAAAACGGAATCGATTTCTAAAGGTCTCCGGCGAGACCTAAAAAAACACGTGCTTGTCTTCCTTTAAACATTTTTCAGCCCATGAGTAATCTCAAAAACAACCACAAGAGGGCCTAACACTCCAGCTGTAGAGCATAGAGCTTCAGCTAGGAGTGGTTTAAAAAAAGAAAATAAGTTCTCCTCGGGTCATGGATTTAATGACCCAGGAGACTTACTGTTTTTTTTAATGTTGGTGGGGGAGCTCTTTGCAGCACCCCACAATATAAAAAAAAGGCTTGGTGGAGCCCCTGACTCTTGTGCATACACCACCAAGGTAAACAAGCAGTGGCATAGCCAATAGGTCTCGCTTTGGGACCTTATAAGTGTTTAACCATGCAACAGTTAATGTCGCAGTAAGGATATTGTGCTGCATAACTAAATACTTATAAGGTCCCAAAGGCGAGACCTATTGGCTATGCCAATGCTTGTTAAATATGGGCAGTGAACCCCACCCTTTTCATTTTACGCTTTGGAGACATGGGGTGACGCACAGATGAGTCTTAACTCCCTCAGCAATGCGGCTGAGGTCAAGCTGCCCTGAGATGTTTTGACAGTTCCATGAAATTAAAAGTGCATGGAAACAGTCTTCAAAACCAGAGATATCACACATTAAACTCTCAAGGAACAGCTCGCACATCCACTTTGATGCTTACTCATTCACGTTTCTCTGCAAGGCGGACAAACAGATCATTGCACATCACTAGGTGCCCAGTGCGCCGCATGAGTAATTGTACCCACCATATTCGTGGGTGTAAATTCTTATTTTCTTGATTTAGTTCTGATGGGAATCTGAGGCATGAAGGTCACAGACTCTGCTGCACCCAAATGTATTTACATTTCCCCATCGCATCCTCCTATCTGCAACTTTGATAAAGTTAGCAAATTATTTACAATTCACTCTCATCTCGCACTAGTGCCCGAGTCACACCTGGTTATTCACTGATATTACCTCAAACAAGCAAGGAAATGACTTACCTACAACTGCACAACTGGTGGAATCCAACCGGTTCAACTGAACTACTAGTTATCTCACGCTGCCCCTCTCATCCCGGGCTCTCGTACTGAGCAAGGGGGGTCGATTCACCGAAACATATCTGAGGTCTTCAGAAACGTAACCATCTTTCAGCACAAGCCGGAGGGAGGACCCGAGGACCTCGAAATGTAGGTGACATCAGAGGCTATTTATACAAAGGCTTCTATCAGGGCTACCTGTCCAGCCTGCCCAGTCTGCGGTTCCTAGCCCCCACCCCTTCTCCTGAAATTAGGTACAAGCAGCAGCAAGTAACTTCAGACCCCACCTCTCCAGACTCCTAATCCCAAGTAGCTCACAATCAGGCGCGCAACACCCGTTGGACTGAAAGGGCTTCAGCCCCCCCCCTCGTGTGTGGCAGCCCGGGATGAGACAGCTCACACAGCCGCACCCGAGCACTTCACAGGTCTTTAAAAGACCATTTGCATGTTAATGAGGCCTCGCTGTTGTTTCACCCCTTCTAAAGCCCCTGCAGCTCCACTCTGCCTATTGCTTAATGCTTAAAGATTCAGCCCCCCCCCCCGAAATCAGCTCCACTCTGCCTATTGCTTAAAGATTCAGCCCCCCCCCAAAAAAAATTCTTAGCCCCCCCCCCGAAGTTTGGCTCTAGTTGCGCCTCTGTTCACAATATCCTTTCCTCTGCACCAACCTGCTAAATATGACATCACAGTGCCTCAGCACGAGCTGACTACATTAAGTAATAATTAATGCGGAGAGGAGCCGCTCCTATGTGGTAAAAAAAATCAATTCTGTAATAGGCTGTTGAGACTCAATAAAAAGACACAGCATTACTCCTGCTGGGACAGTTACTCTTTTGCAAGCAATAGACTAGACTCGTCACCCTCACGAGAGTCAAATTCTACCTTTGCAAGTAGAGATACACGTCCAAAGGCACATTTCAAACAAAGCAAACCAAGAATAAGGTCAAACTGGTGCAGGCTGTTGCCATCTGCATAGTTAATAACTGTATTTTATCGTTAGTAGCTTAAACTGTATTTGTATGATGGAGGCTGTGTGACTGGTAAGACACTGTGAGGGGCAAAGTAGGAAACAAGCGCGACTGGAGGGCCCTCTTTTTCGAAATTTTCTCCAGCAAATCTTTTTCATATCCCACCAACTCAGCTGGTCACGGACACAAGCTCTTAGTAATAATAACACAACACCATTTTCATTATTGTGCCGTCATTCACATTAGGATGATGCACAATTCGACTGACCACTAGGTGTCTCTGTTGCAATGGTTTTAGAGGTCGATAATTTCCAATATCAGCGTGGTAAATTCTGCAATGAAAACCAGCCCGGCGTGCAAGCATCAGTTGACTCCCAACTCCTGCGTGTTACGGCTCAGCACCTACCATTTAGGGCAGGACATGTCATTTTGGGTCCCTTTGCCCCTTTTGTTGCGTCGCCGTGTGGGCATTTACCATTGATCCACTGCTGGGAAGGGGACGTGGGTGTGTGAGTGGAAAGGTACATTGGGAGACAGACATTGACGGACGTAAGGGGGAGGGGGTGTTGGAAGGGAAGATGTGAGGTGCTCAGGCCACATTAAAATACTGCAAAGATCTGAGGGTGGACAGGAGTGAAAGGATGCAGCTAAAAAAGCGAACTGGATTACAGGATATGGGATGACGGACAGAGCCACGCGGTGATATAACCCGAGAGCATGACGGGATCTTTCGCGTACACCTCCGCGGGGGGCGAGGGGCGATGCCCAACCACAGCGCTGCTGCCACTACAGGGACAGTAACGACCTTGTACCTGCTGCAGGTGCTCCCGTTTCACGGAACACGCTGCTGTGGAGCGCAGGGTTGCAGATTTTGATCTGTACCGACGGTGTCACTTTCGGATTGAGACCGACAACCCTACAGGGTTGCAGGCAAGATACTTGTTCATGCCACAGTATGGGTTACGTATCACTATCGCTGGCCTTACTGCCTGTTTTTTTTAAAACATATTTTGTAAAAGTTTGCTCCGCTTTGTGGTGGCTTTAGCTGCCTCTGCAAACAATTTGTCCACAGTATTACACCCCACCAAAAGGCGTCATCAAATTCGGTGATCAGTGCAGATATAACCAGAGGCGCAACTAGAGCCAAATTTCGGGGGGGGGGGGGGGGGGGGTGGGGTGAGGGGGGGCTGAGCAAAAATTTCGGGAGGAGGGCTGAGCAAAAATTTCGGGGGGGGCTGAACTTTAAGCAATAGGCAGAGTGGAGCTGCAGGGGCTCTTAGAAGGGGTGAAACAACAGCAAGGCCTCATTAACATGCAAATGGTCTTTTAAAGACCTGTGAAGTGCTCGGGTGCGGCTGCTTTTTTGCCCAGGAAGGTGTCTCATCCCGGGTTGCCACACACGACGGGGGGGGGGGGGGGGGGGGGGGGGGGGCAGAAGCCCTTTGAGTCCAATGGGTGTTGTGTGTTGTGCGCCTGGATATAACCATTTCCAGCCTCAACCATGACCCTGGGCTTGGGTGTCCGCCAACGCCTGGGTGTCTGCCAAGAGGAGGCAAGTGAACTGCAGCCAGTGGTCGAAGTGGGGGAAAAAAAGTAGGGGAACTGTGGGCGGAGAATCAGAGGGCGGGATTAACCTGAGGATTGGATCAGTGGGCGGAGTTAGAGGTGTGGCCAGGATTGGCAAAACATCCCAATCTTTAGTATTTGTTTGGCATTTCACTGACCAGTTACAGCTTATTATGTTATGTAATTCAACCAATGGATACACATGATTATTTAACAATTAATATGAGTTATTGACATTAAAATAAATTCACAAAGTGGGATATGTTTCTAATCACAGAATGTCCCAAATATGCTTAAAAGTGGAAGCACAAGCCATTTGTTTCCGAGCCATGGATTTTCTGTCGTCGGCAATATACACAGACAATCAATTTTCCGTCTGTAAATCACTGTATGGGAAATGTTACATAAGACAAAGGACTACAAGGTGTAGGAGTCAAATGACAACCATATTAGTAGGCAGTATACTTTAATAGTGATTGATCTGGAGAAACACAAACTCAGAATTTAAAACTTAATACCATGTTTGGGGGTTCACTTTAATAATCATTATTGATTTCTATCCAAATGAACACTTTTTGCAACATTAGGATAATCAAAGGCTTAGGGGAAAAAACCACAATGCTCTAGTTTATACCTTGCAGTTTGTATGCAGCTCTTAGATGAAAGTTAATAGCTCACTGTTCTTTGTTAGGATTTTAACTTATAAATTGCAAGTAGCAAAAGGATCTTACTGAAAAAAGCAGTAACCCACTGACCTATTTACAATATGTGCACTTTGTGATGGGCATGGTACATGTTCTTAGCAGCAGGCACATTAACCCTATCTTTCCATGAGTCAAACCTTCCACTAGACAAAACTCCGATCTCGCTCTAGGAAGACGTTTATTCACCGGAGTTTTCATGACATTTTTATTATTGCCGAAAATTGGTGTAGGCCAGGAAGGAGGCAGCAAGTGCTTTTAAACCCATAATATACAACGCCCCCACTCAAAGTCAGCACCCGCTGCGGTCACACCGGTCGCACTGCCCTATAGCCAGCTCTTCTCAGGGGTCCTGTGACCTCAGTGACAGTCACTTTTGCTCTAGGGTCTGCTACTTCGTAGGCCTGCCCACAAGACTGGTGGTGAACTTCAGTATGAATTATGATGGGCAAGCCTTCAAGGTGAACCCACACTTGCCACTGCTAGGGTCCACCTACTGGTGCTAAGACACCAGGGCTTTTACGGTTTTGCAGGGCCTTCTAAGGTCTAGCATGGGAATGTGCTCCCTCAGGAGAATGGTCTGGGGGACTGGTCATAAAGGCTGAACCTGGCTCCCCAGTTCTAAATTCGGCAGCTCTGCCCCCAGGGCTACATCCTCTCCCTCACTGAACACCATACCGCCTCACTGAGAGAAATTCACACTGCCTTCAACTACAATCCAATTTGACCTGCTATAAACAAGTGGATGCGACTCGATTCAAATTACACACTAGGCAAGAGCAATATGCTGCCTGAAGGAAAAAGTAACAACATCCTGGAAAAAGTAAACACTCATAGGGAATGAAAGATTAAATAAAGCATGTGAAATGTAAGCAGAAACAACATGGTGAACTTAACGCTTTTACACTCACTATTCATAAATCAGTGAGAGCTTCTGCCTGAAAACTACAGGCCCAGAAAGGACCCATTTCAATGTCCACTGCTTATATGCTTACAAAATGCAAGCAGTACGGTTTAAAAAGACCACATTTGTGCACACAAAGCCGCCCTACACATTTTGTTTTCCAATCCACCCATCAACCAGGTATTGTAGTACCTCCAGGTTTGGCGCACTTCCCCACCGGGGAAAAACAGCGCTTTACTGGCAAACTTAGTAAAGTGACGCTAATGTTTTTGGGGTTTGAATAAAACCGATCTGGCCACTTTAATAACACTCCGTCTTGCTTTATTTAGTTATTGATTTTTCATATTTTGAACCTTTTATTTCCGTGGCTGCACTTTGGAATAGAAAAATGGCAAAACTTCCACAAAAGTGTTTTTTTTTCTTGCATCCATTTCACCGGGGAACAAATGAACGACAGGAAGAAAGAGGGTGAGAACCATTTCTTGAGTCACGGTTTTCGGTAAGTGAGGAGGAGTTAGACAGACAGAGAGGGAAATAAGAGTAAGAAAGAGAGGGGGGGCAGCTGCCAGCAGTAGAGCAGAAGCGGACACCTACCTTGTCTTGTCTGGGCAGGAAGCAAGAGATGGAGACCTTTTCCTTCTCTGCTCCCCGTCCGTCCCTGAACAGCCACAAATGCCGAGACTTCTCTGCAGACCTTGGATGTTTCTTATGTCCAGGGACGCATGTTCAAAATAAAAAAGTAGGGGAACAGAATCTATAGAATTAAAGAAGTAGGAGCTCACCGTGCCCTGCCGTTCCCGCCCACTTCGACCACTGACTGCAGCCCCTGGTGGCAGCAAACCTGCTCGATACTTGAAAGTCCCCGTCAGCCTTGGAAGTCCTGTTCAATGCACAGAACACACAGGCAGTGGCTGCTCCCTAGCGCCGCAGGCCTCATGGCACTTTAGAAGCAGCTCTAACCAGCCTCTGCCGTTCTTGGCACTTCACGTCGCTCCTCGTCTCGCAGCTCAGCCCAGGCCCCATTTTAAATCCTGCGAAGCCTTTGAAATAACCGCTCTCCATACATTGTTCACAGGAAGCCGGGCGGTTCAGGAGAGTTTGTGCGCATTAGCGGGTGCTTTTTGCAGACATTGTTTTTTTGAAAGCCTAGTCTCTGCTTTAGCAAGCAGCTGCACAGCCCGGCTTTACGTGATGAAAAAAACAAGCAGGCGCGCCTCGCACTGAAAGAGGAGGAGGCAGCAGGGGGAGGGGAGAGAGGAGGGGGCCTGTGCCTGTTTCCCTTGCGGGAGCGAGCGTTATAATTGCTACCAGATGGCGCCACTCACTCCCGCAAGGGAATAGCCAAACGTGCACGCGTTGCTATTCAAAGCAACACGTGCACGTTTTTGCCTGAAAAAGGGAATTGATGGGTAAAGGTCATTTTCCTATGCAGCGCATGCGCGCTGGGTAGGCGAGACCTAAAAAAGAATAAATAGCCATCGCAGGGCATTATGGGGTGCTCCTTCACAAAGCAATGAGTGATGAATGAGCGGCTCCTGCAGCTTATTTATCCTTTTTCTTTTTTTTTTTAAATGTTGTGGGTGTCCCGGGCCCACTCAGGCACCCACATATTTTATTTTCTTAGGGGGCAGTGGGGGAGCACCAGGGCATATTTTTTATTAAGTGGGTGCCCTAGTTCTCACTGAGGCTCCCACAGCTCCTATTATATTGGGGGGCCATAGGAAGGCTCCAAGTCCCCCCAAAAGTCCCAATCGGCCCCAGAGTAGGGGGTATCTGGGGCCCAACAGCAGATCAGGGAGGCGGGCCGCTCTCACCTGCTATTTGTTTTAAAATATGGCCCGGAGATGGGGTCCCCAGGGCTCAGCAGTAGCTTAGGAGGGGGTCTGAGTATCCCTGAACCCTCGTTCTTACAAATCGGTCCCGGGGGATGGGTTTCCAGGGGCCCAATAGTGGCTCTGGGAAGGGGATTGCTTTCCCCCTTCTCTTTAATTGACATTCACCCCAGGGGATGGGGTCCCCGGGTCCCAATAGTTGTTCAGGGAGGTAGGTACCACTCACACCCCCTCCTCAAATATTTTATAAAAATTAGCCCAGATCCTTAATTATAAATTAAGAAATGCTGGCAGGCGTCATCTTTTTTTTTTTAATGCCGCTCAATCGTTGCATAAAAATACCTTTTTTGTTATTTTGGCCCGGGAAGGGGGGTGGGGGGGAGGGGTTGAGGGGCTATGGGGAAGGGTATCCCTACCCTGCCACCTAATATATTTTTTATAAAACGAACCCAGACTAAGTCCTCTAATGGCTGCCGCAAAATTTTCTTTCATGTTGCAGCCAATCAGTTACAGTGCTCACTCCCGTGGTAGCTAGCACACTAGTGTATTAGTCTTTGTTTGAGAATGTTTCATATTGTATTTTACATTTCCGAACTGCTGTTGCTGTAGAAGTGTAACGACTGGGCGCCACCAATGTAAATGGTAAGTTTAATCTTGTGGGAGTGAAACACGAATATCAGAAGCCAAGTCCCAATGCCACCTTGAGCCCCGAGACCACCAGAGATCTGGATAGTGCTCCAAGTGATATTACCACCTGGGAGAAAGGGGAAGTGGATAAACAACAAAAAAATAGCACTTACACAGTTTTATATAGCACCAACTTCACCCAAAGGTATCAGAGCGCTTTACATGAGCACCAACTCCATTACACAAGGACACATTCATTTTTGTGAGGCACGTGGAGATGAAGTGATTTGCCCAGAATCACAGGATGTTGAGCATCAATGCCGAGACTTGAACCCAGCTCCTCAGATTTGAGATCGCCCACCCTAGCCTTTAGGCTACATCCTTTAGCTTTAGGGCGACTGCCTCCAACCAAGACTAAGGAATTTCATCGTTGGTGCTCAGGAAATCTTTATACATCTATCAACATGGCAGAAGCAACTCTATTAGAACCTTTGCCTCAAGATGCAAAAGAGAAGTAGAAAATTCTGAATAACTAGCGAGTATTTGTCCTTACCTACTAGCTCCCACCTTCTCTTTTATATTTTTATGCACGAGCCCATGGCATCCATGTAACTCTGCAAAAAATAAAATCAAGTAAAATGCTGAGTAATTACTACCAACAGTTGTTCTTTCCTTCCCAATAAAACCCTTTCACCCACCAGAATTACACCATTCCAGTCGTTGTCTTTCAGTGCTTCCAAAAGAAACAACGTAGATCCCAGCATGCCTCAAAAACACAGCCTTTGTACAAAAGAATATTTTTTAACTTGGAGCCAGTCATGAAGTTGTAGTAAATAAAAATATACATTCATAGCCCTCATCTTTCTTCACAGGAAACTCCTGTTAAATTTCAGAAGCTCATGGACTCATTTAACAAGAGGTGAGTAAATGGCCAGAGTGAATTTTATACATGCATTTTGCCAACACAATGATAGTGTAACTGTAGTTATCATCTGCTGTACCTTATGTCTCCACAGATATGAATTTCGTGAAAATACTCACCACGGAATCATGGACCACACAGGAATCCGCATAGTAGAAAGAAAGGATGTCTCCAAAACCGCTGTACTAAGGAAAACAGTAATTGACAGCGTTCTCTTTATTCCTATGGTATGCTGCCACCCTGTGGTCATTTTATTTTTCGTTTTCTTCCTTCCTAGAATCCTAGAAATTCCGTCATCAGTAGTCCCGGCCGAGCCAGTTCCTAGGGGCTCTAAGAAGGGGTGAAAAAACAACAAAGCCTCGTTAGCAAGTAAATGTTTTTTTAAAGACCTGTTAAGTACTCGGGTGCGGCTGTGTACGTGTGCCCGGAAGCTGTCTTAGCTGACCCACACGACGTGGGGGGCGGCTGAAGTCCTTGTAGCCCAATGGGCGTTGCGCGCCTGATAATAATAATACATGTTGGTTTGAGGTTCACTTGTGTAAATATATAGACGTTCTTGTAATGCAAATAAATGCAAATCTAGTCTTTTTGCCAACTCACAGAAAATTCGACCGTAGGCAGATGGAACCCTGCTTACAGCCAGGTGTGGTATTCTCCGGCTCCCGTCGTCGATGGACGGAATGCGACTGCCGGGAAGTCGCGACTGAGGGCCTACGTGGACATAAAAAAACAGGAGGCTGATTGGTGGTATTACATGGCCCGCCATCGTAGCCCTAGTGGCGTACGTACGTGCGCGACCGTCTTTTATTAGCTAACGCCACGTGACCCGACGCGTACGCATTAGGCGTATCGCGTCACAGTCACGACATTACATTCCTCCCCAACAAACACGGAAAAACCAAAATTAACTACAACCTTCCTTACTTTGGACCCCCCACCCAGCATTCGCCGTCAGCAGAACATTCCCACTTTCCGAATCAAGTAACATGGAACATTCTTACGTGAGGTAGTCTTTTAAACGACAGGAGGGCTCAGGATTGTTCCGCAGGCTGTACTACGACATGCCCCTGCCTTGTGAGTCTCCGGTGTCTCCGCCTTGCCCCTCGACAGGAATCACAACCTCTTGAGACTGTCGCCCAGGACTCGCTGTTGGGCCATACGATTCTCTCTGCGGAGACGACCGGGGAAAGTCAGTTTCTCCCGTGTCCTCCATGGCTGGTTCCATCTCTCCGCCACTAGTTTCGATGTCTTCCGCCCGCCTTGTGTTGAGGGTGTCGCCCCCCCGGTCAGGGACCACTTCAACTCACTGTGGATAATATTTTTTTAAATGCGACAAGTTTCTGGTTATTTTATCTCTCCCACGAGTGGCTGTGACGCAAGTTCCTGTGACAGACACCACCGTCCAGGGTTCCTTTTCAAAACTCAGGCGGAATTTACTTCCCTGGGCTCTGTTTTTGAGCAGCACAGTGTCCCCTCGGCGGATGTTGGGCAGGGCGGCCCTCCGCCGGAGGCTAACATGAGAATGTGCTTTTCGCCGCCGGGCATCAATGGTACTGTCCTCGGGGGTTTCCGGTCGCCACTCGGTGTGATGCGGGATCGTGTCAGTGACTACTCTTCCCATTAGTAGATGCGCGGGAGCCACACCAGTGCTAGTGTGGGGTGTCTGGCGATAACTCCGGAGAAAAGTGAATATGGCCAGTTCTACGGATTGAGCCTTGTCATGTGCAATACGTATTACTTTGTTAAGTGTCCGCATAAATCTTTCAGCTTCCCCATTCGCTTGCGGCCAGCGGGGGGTGATCCGGCGATGACGAATACCCAGCGCTTGCAGGTATGAGGCAAATTCTTGACTTTTGAAAGGAGATCCATTGTCGGTTCTTATCTCTTGCATGAGTCCATGGGCGGCCATGATTTTCTCTAGTTTCGGTATGACTTCAATCACGCTGAGTACTGACAGTTTCTCCACTTCGGGATATTTCGAGTGGTCATCAATGGCTACCAGGGTTTGGCGCCCATCTGGCAGACTGCCAAAATCTACACTCACTCGAGACCAGGGGACCCTCGGCCGAGGTTCCACGATGACAGGGGCAGGTCGGGGTGCCTCCCCGGTAACCTGGCACGATGGGCAAGCACGGACCGTGGCCTCTACCACGTCATCCATTAGTGGAAACCAAACCTTTGTGCGAAGCCTCGATTTTGTTTTGACCATACCTTGATGTCCCACATGGGCAAGGTCCACCACCCTCTGTGTTAGGGATGATGGAATTACCTGCCTGTGTCCCCTTAGTAGGCACCCTGTATCATCCTCGGTGAGCTCATCCCTGACATGGTGTAAACTGTCCATTATTAGTTGGGCCATGGTTGTCAAGCTCTTCCACTCCTCCTTCGCTTTATGCCAGCTACTGCTCCGGATGGCTCCCTTGGCGCGCTGCAGACACTCATCTTGGTCCGTGGCTTCCCGTTAGCTCATCATGGAAATGGGTATGGGGCATGATCGGGCGGTGACACACCTAACATATTCCTCAGTGTCAGCGGCGTCCTCCATTTCCTGGGCCGTGGCTTTCCGCGGATGGCGGGACAGGTAGTCGGCCGGATTCTTAGACCCGGGCTGATACTCTATTTTACAGTTATAGTTCTGGAGTTGGAGCATCCACTTCTCAATCTGTGGCGGTGGCTTGGTCGAGGTTCCTGAGAAGAGCGCTACCAGCGGCCTGTGGTCTGTTGCTACTACATACGGTTTTCCGTACAAGTACAAATGGAAATGGTGGCACCCCCAATGAATAGCGATGGCTTCCTTCTCCATTTGTGAGTACCTCTGTTCAGTTGCGGTAAGGGACCTGCTGGCGAATGCCGCGGGGGCCCACTCTTCTTGAGGATTCCTTCTTTGCAGTAGGACGGCTCCTAAGCCAACCGGACCAGCGTCCACAGCGACCAATGTTAGCTTCGTGGGGTCAAAGAACGCCAGGGTGGTGGCTTCGGAGAGAGACTCCTTGATTTTCTCAAAGGCCTGGGCTTGTTCACCGCCCCACTTCCAGGTGGTAGACTCCTTGGTCAGCTCTCTCAGCGGTGTTGTCAGGTTGACCCGGTCCTGGATGAATCTCCTGCAGTAATTGACCATCCCGAGGAAGCTGCGGACTTCCGTGACGTTGGTGGGAGCGACAGCTTCTTTAATGTCTCGAACTTTCTCAGGGTCCGGGTTGACCCCTTCCGTGGAGAAAGTATAGCCGAAGAATTGCAGTTTTTGGCATAGAAATTCGCATTTCTCTCGATGAAGAGTGAGGCCTGCATCCCGTACCCGGCGTAGCACTTGACGCAGCCGCTCATTGTGCTCCTGGATGGTTTTGGCGTGTATCATGATGTCATCGCTGACATTGATGACCCCCGGGACGCCTGCAATTAACTATTGTATCACATTTTGGAATACCTCTGCGGCACTGGACACTCCAAAACTTAACCTGGTGTACCTCCTGAGTCCCACATGTGTAGAGAATGTGGTGATGTTGCGAGAGGCTTCGTCTAGCACCAGTTGGTGATATCCGGATCTCAGGTCTAGTTTTGAAAACCAACAGGCTCCGGCCATTTCTCCAATGAGATCGTCTATCGTGGGAGTGATGTGGCGTTCCCGCTTGATCGCGACGTTGGGAAGTCTCATATCGACACAGAGTCTCACCGCGCCCGGCTGCTTGGGCTTCCGGGCGATGACGATGGGGGATACCCATGGTGTGGGACCGGACACTTTTTCGATTATTCCTGCTGTCTCTAGCTTCTTGAGCTCCTCCTCCACCAGTGGCCTCAGGGAAACGCTATCCGCCGATGTCGTAGGGCGACCGGCTGGACTGTTGGGTCGATGTGGAGGTGGATTTCTTTTCCCCGGAACTTCCCGATCCCCTGGAAGACTCCCTCAAATTCGTCCAGGATGTGCTGCAGGGACTCCTGGTGTACTCCAAAGGCAAATGTCACGACTCCCAGGTCTTTGGCTGCTCAGCACCCCAGCAGCATCCCCTGGCCATCTTCTGTGACGTAGACGTTGGTGGTAACCGAATGCGTGCCGTGGGAAATTACCATCTGGAACCATCCCCGTATTTTCAACGGAGCTTCTTGGCCATACGCGAACACTGTTATCGTTGACGGGTGTAGGGCCGGCTTCGGGTTCATGGTGCTGTGTAGGGCTGCGGCCATAATATTAATGGTGGCTCCTGTGTCCACGACTGCGGTGACTTCCTGCGACCCCACTCAGATACTGCATTGTGGTAGGCGTCTTGCCTTGCGGGTGGTGGTGCCAATCATGTGGATTTTGTGCACCACTCTCTCTTCTTCCTCATCGTCATCCATGTCGCTGGGTGCTGGGTCTTCATCCTTGAGAGTGTTTGCCGCTTGTCGGGGCCTGCGGTACTTTTTTGACCGGCATACTTTTTCAAAATTATTGAACCTTCCGCACCCTGAGCACCTTTTGCCTTTTGCCGGACACTGTGCTGCTGCGTGCGGCGATCCCCCGCAGTATCCACACGACTTCGCCTGTCCGGGGGAGGGTGTTCCCGCTCCCTTCTTGCTCCACCTCTGTGCGGGTCTGGTCGACATCGCGTTCACAGGTTCAGTCTTCACTGATGCTTGAAGAGCGGCTTCCATGTGCGCCGCCCACGCTTTCGACAGCTCTTTGGTCCGACCCATCATCAGGATTTCCGCCAACGGCTTCCCGGACTCTTCCAGTATGTGCTCTCGCAGCTTGGCTGACGCACAGCCCTGGAGGATCTGCCCCCTGATTTCTTCGGTCTCATCCCAGAAACCGCACGTGGCTGCAAGGTTCTTCAGGCGGGCGTGATACGTTTCTAGCGATTCTTCCGGAAGCTGGCGCGCTTGCCGGAAGATGAACCTCTCATAATCTTGGTTGGCCATCGGTTCGAAATGTTCATTAAGGGCGGCTATCAGTGTCAGGTGTGTTCTGGGAGTGGCCTCCGCTAGTGTTTTGACGATGTTGTGAATGTCTTTTCCACCCAGGTGTATGATCATTGCCCTTTTCTGGTCCCTATGGACCTTGGTGGCCTCGAAAAATATGCGCAGCCGATCTTCCCAGTCCTTCCACTTGGCCGCAATCGACGAAGGTGCTCCCTCTACTATGAAAGGTTCTATTGGAGGTATCGTGGCCATAGCTGTTGCTCAGCGCTGTGCGTGGCTTCCCTGGCCTCTGCGTGTGTGTACACTGCCTGCTTTGCCTCCAGTTCTCGTGGGCCTCCCCTTTTCCGGGGCACCCCCCCTGTCTCCTTGTGCGCGTGTGCTTGGGTGTTCTCCACTGTGCCCTGGGCCTGCCCCTGCTTAATAGCCCTCCCTTCACTGTAATGTTATTAGGGCTAGGCCTCCGCACCGTGATGTGATCTTTGTCCCCCTGTCTTCCCAGAGGTTGGGGCCACAGTCACTCAGCCCCCGGTACCCATGGAGCAATCCAGGAGCTGCCTCCCCTCTTGTGGCACGATCAGCAGGCACCTGCAGGGCTCACACACTTCGGGGCGCCACGACCGGTACCCTCCTAGACCTGAACCACGTGGCTGGCAGATCGACGAAACACGCGCCTCGTGCGCGATAACTGCAGCGCCCTCCTGCGGGGCCGCGCGACCTCACCATGCACCAGATACACCACGAGGTGCCCCGGAGTCCGCACTCCGTGCCGCGCTGGGACACGAGCGCCGCGAGCCACCAACAGCGCTCGCGGCCGCCACACCAGCGCACTACGCCTCGGCAAGGGCACGCCCACCCTCGTCGCCAGTTTGTGTGGTGTTCTCCGGCTCCTGTCGTCGATGGGCCGAATGCAACTGCCGGGAAGTCGCGACTGAGGGCCTACGCGGACATAAAAAACCAGAACGCTGATTGGTGGTATTACATGGCCCGCCGTCGTAGCCCTAGTGGCGTACGTACGTGCGCGACTGTCTTTTATTGGCTAATGCCACGTGACCCGACGCGTACGCATTAGGCGTATCGCGTCACAATCACAACATTACAGCCAGGCAGAGCTGCCGACTTTGGAACTGGGGAGCTAGGTTCGAGCGTGGGCTCAGCATGCTGTGATTCTGGGCAAATCACTTTAATCTCACAGTGCCTACCAAAACTAAATGTGTCCTTGTTTGATGTAACTGGTGCTCATGTAAAGTGATACAATACCTTCCGGTCGAGTTCACGCAATATATAAACCTGCAACAAAAAAGAGGCAAGAGCCGCCTTATACGACTCAAGAACAACATTCTGTGTACTGTAGTCCGCTATGGAGATCCAATGAGACACTAACTCAGGCTCCAATGATTACCAGCCCGTCTATCCAGAAGACTGGGCTTTCTGGCCTCCCCCTCTCTACAACGCCTGCGACTCTACAGCAGATTGGGTGTACCATTGGGTGCAACTTGTGCGGTGGCACCAGGGCACAGAGCCCTAAGTGCCCTTTGAACCTTGACAATTGTATTTACTACAGAGACGTTTTAAGGCATGGGCAAAGTCGGCTATTGCCCAGGCCACCACCTTCTAAGGGGTCCCCCAAGTAAGTGATTTTTATCTGTATTTCACCTGTGTCTATCCTATTTATCTATCTAAACCTCTCTCCCTCACTGCCTACTTCTACCTCTGACTCTGTCTCTTTACCCCTTGCAATTTTAAGACGGTCCCAAACAAGACATATTTCAACAGTTTTTTTGGGACACTGTTAAATTTTAACAGATAATTTAGTATGGTTTGGCATCATACCAGCTTTAAATGGCAGGAAATGGACAATAAAATTCAAATTTGTTCCGTACAGGGGCCACCAAACTATGTCTTGCCCGGGGCTCCCAAAATCCTTAAAATGACACTGCTTTACTACCCCAGAAGCAATCAAAGGGCCCATTTTCCTTGCCTGCACTAGTTCCCAAGCCATCCAATTGATAGTGATACCGCTGTCCTTGAGAGGCACTCTCTTCTGATCACTACACAAGTAGGGTGTGATGGATGAACCCAGTAATTAAGGACCTACCAGAATGGCTATTCAAAATAATTTAATCTCATGGTTTCAAACAGGATTTCGGGTTGGAGCAGCACAAGTGAGAAAATTGTAACTCGCTCAATGTTGGCAAATTGCTGCAATTCACAATTGCAGTATGAGCAAGTCAAAATATATTATCCGCACAAAATGTAATCAAAATACAAGAAATAAAGAATAGTCCAGGCTGCTCAGTGCTCTTATAGTTGAGAAATCTTCTGATAGAAACTGTAGCCATAGATATGTTATCCAAATCCGCGCTAAACAGAGCATGCAAGGCTTGTGTTTGTCGTTGTGGATTCAGATCAAGTGGAGGAAATGGAACCTCAATGGCAACCAGACATGACTATGATTGAGATCGAGCCAGCTCCGACTCAACATCAGAGAGGAGAAATGGGGCCTTGTTTTGCAGCGTTAATGGAGTCAGCATCAGCGTCAATGTGTTAGGGACTGGCATGGAGCAAGGTGCCATAGGCGTCATCACGACTGGAGCCAGAGACGGCCCTGTGATGGTCTTGGAGGGTCCGCTGGTGCCGAGGGAGAACTCACTGGCGGAAACCCAGGTGCAAAACTTCTCAGCTCTGTTAGGTCCGCATGTGCGCCAGTGGAAATGAGCAAGGATCCAAAGAGTCAGAGCATGGTCTCGTGGAACTGTGCAATGTGCTTTGGAATGGCAATGGCCCCAGAAATTCAGGTGTGCAGGAACAATTTGCGGTATCAGCTTGGAAGTCTAGCAAATTTGGGAGCAAGATCGAGATGTGTCAGGGGAGTGTGAGTGGTGGGAAGGGGCACTAACATTTCTTGTGTTGTTTCTTAGACTGTGGAACAAGAGGCATGAGTGTTCGGCACCTATGTCATCACACAGCAAAAAATCTTGCTTTCATTGGTCTTGTTTTTAATAAAACTTACCACTTTGATGACTATTTTCAGAATATCATGCTGTTCTTCACTGAGTTTTCCTGCTGCCAGTGCTTCTCTGTGTATTATACATTGTCTCCCAACAGCGTTAGGTGCTTTAGACAGTATGCAAGCTTGAAGTCATTAGTAGCATTCTGCCATTGATGGACCCCCATCTTTACAAACTCCAACACATCTCTCCCAGTCAATCTGATTCTGTACCATAATAGTGTCCACAGCCGCAAGCAAGTCTTCCCCTGTCGTTCTACCTTTCATTTCTTTACAGAACAACAAATCCTCAACAATTTTTGTTGTTGTTAACAGACCTGACATAATAAATCAGATGGGTGTCTTTTTGGTGATCTGCAGTCGCGGCTGGCACAAGTAGGAGTGGTGAGCCGAGGAGGGGCTTGGTGGGGGTCGGGGAAGTCAACATACAGCAAAATAAGTAAAATTAAATAAAGCCACTTACCTTGCATTCGCCACATCGCTGAGTCACTTAGCCAGTCGTATGTCGACCTCCCTGACCCCCACCCTGCCCCCACCATGCCCACCGCTCTTACCTGTGCTGGCCACCACTGGTTATCTGTTGCCTCGTCCAACTGGAAACCAAAGTATTTACTTTTTATATTACAGATGAGCTTATTGATAATATATTCAGCCATATCATTTATCCTCCAGCTGATAGAATTATTTGAAAGTGGCACTTTGAGCTTCTGTTTACCTGCATCTTCGCCGAGCATGATTGTTACCATATCAACAGCAGCAGGCAAAATCAGCTCTTCTGCAATTGTGTGATTTTTTTTACACTGCACAACATGATAGACCACTTTATAAGAAGACAGGAGGGCATTACCTTTAACTTTTGCTTGTTTTGAGAAAGTGGACTGTTGTAGTTTGGCTTCTGAACGTTTTCTTATAAACAATTCCCTTGGCTTTCTGAGCGCATTTGGGTGAGGACTTTCAAAATTACGCTTTAGTTTACTTAAAAGCATGGATTCTACAGCCAAAACTTTCAAACAGATTGCACATTGAGGACGCTCCTTATTGTGCAATCTGAAACCATAATTTAGATACCTCTCGTGATACTTTATGTACTTGTTTTTTTGTTTTCCATCCTCTTCTTTGTCAGAAGAATCTGAGACTTCACTTTGCTCCGACAAACTTGAACTTGGTATTAAAAATCTCTTCATTGTCATTCATAAAGATGGCACAGAGCTCAGTGCTGAAACACTGTAATTACTCTCTGAGGAGGCACCATTCCGAAAACATGACTAAAGATAAATATAATTATGAATTTAATTTATATTATGTCTTTAGTCATGTTTCGGTATGGTCCTCCTCAGAGAGCAATGACAATGTTTTAGAGCCGACCTGCAGACCCTGTTTAATTCCACACTTCACCACTCCCCCGCCTCTCGGCTGCGCAATGGTTTTAGCCCAGGAGTAAGCCAAGGTGGAGAGCAATAACAGGCTCCAAGCTGCTTCAGAAAAATTTCCTCCAGAAGGGACTGAGTGACTGCGCTCGTTGGAATTTTATTGCTAATTACTTTTGAGTTTTTTCCATTATATTTTACCTGGCATATCTTAAAAGCCGAAACTGAAGGTGTGGAGCAGTGAAAGGCTCCACACTGCTTCAGTTGACTGCACAATACTTTGTCTTCACTGTTATTACCTGGCTTGCTGTGTGCTTGGTGCGCATCTGTTCAGAGCGCCCCAGGCTAGTTTTGATGGGGCACTGGGGTACTGCGGTGCACAAATTGGGATGATAGATGACCCTCTCTGCTGCTTAGGTAGGCAACTGTATATAGATGTTACAGTCCTTAGCCTCCATAGTATCAATATACTCATCAAGCTGCTTGAAATAAGCATTTAAAAAAAAATCCTACTGAATAATCTACCTGCAATGCCTTAAAATCAAAAGTACGCAAACTCCCTACGGTGGGAGCAAGAATACTAGAGGTAGGCTTAGGACTGGGTTTAGCCAGTTTGAAAGGGGCGAGTGAATACAGCCCTAAAAGCAAAACAATTAGCCCTACAACAATAGCCACTAACACTCCAGGCACTATAAACCTACACCTCTTACGGTTAGCAGTTTCCGTGACTTCACTATAATCAGACTGTTGAGTAGGAAATACCAGCAAACTGATTTTTCTCTGTACGTTTCTACTTGTACAAATGGCAAAACCAAGTTCAAGATGATATGTGATTAACTTATTTACAAAGGTACCCTACTCTGTCTTCTTCTAAAAGGACACCCTTATGCTCCTGCTGCAGCCTCTGGCCTAGGGAGTCATCTGTAATTCTTTAAACAAAGTTAATTAAATTGACTCTAATTGAAATAAATGTCAAAGTTCACCTAAAATATCAGATCAAATACAGCTCTGCTCTGTTCAGTCAGGGTTAGGGCATATTCCAAATTACACTCCACAACACATTTGGGTTCACAGTGGTTCAGCTGGTATCACACTATTATTGTCCAAATCACAAAATAACATGGGTTTCAGTCTCTACTGGAACAGTATGTGTTATGTTTTCCTCAAGCAAACTTGGTCTCTCCCCCTCCTGCCTTCTCAGCCAGTCCTCTCAGCTCAACCACAGCTGGTTACACCAATAGGCCCTTCGCCAGGGTCAAAGTTGGCTTCCACTTGCACAACAGGCCAAGACTGTCTCAACTCCAGACATTGACACATCAAGACCCCCGTCAGGCTGAGAATATGGTACAGCAGATTCTTGGGCTGCAGCTGAGCTCTGGTTTCTGCTCCCCCTCAGTTTCTTCCTGATGCCATCAGTTGCTGATTGCACCTCTAGGAGATGTACCATCATATCATCCAGGGGGCTCCTCAACTCTCTGGGTGTGGGCTGCATGCAGCCAGTTGGGGAGACCTCCATATTCAACAGCAGTGTTTGTGACACGGATTAACCGGAATGGCCCCCTCCAATGAGGTTCCAGGCATGTTTTTCAAACGTGTTTCTTCACCAAGAGCCAGTCTCTGGGACTGAGATCATGCCACTGCTCCTAGTGTGGAAGGGCGGTGGCATCTCCAGCCTGGTGAGACACAGACGTACCACAGCAGCTAGTCCTTTAAGTAATCGAGAATCATGTAATCTGTAATATTAACAAGCACATTCACAGGCACTTCAGGCAACCTCATGGCTGGACCCATGATAGTTTCATTGGAAGATAATCCTTTCCTCCGATCAGGGGTACTGCGAAGACTCATCAACACCAAAGTCAAAACATCCGGCCACTTCTGACATGTTGACGCACACACTTTAGCTACTCTTGATTTCAGTGTGCCATTCACCTGCCTCATGATTCCCGAAGCCTCAGACCGATAGCCACAGTGCAGTCTGTGTTCCACTTGCAGTGGTGCACACAACATTCTCAGGATCTCATTATTAAAATGAGTCCCACAGTTTGACTTCAGCGAGGTCGGGAAACCAAACCTAGGGATCATTTCCCGCAACAACAACTTAACTACAGTGAGACTGTAATTTCTCCTGGTTGGGTAAGCTTCAACCCAATGTGTGAAAATACACACAATCACCAGGACATATTCCAACCCGTTACACACATGCATCTCAATAAAGTCCAGTTTCATCCTTTTGAATGGACCTTGTGACCTTCCTATGTGACTCAGCATAACTGGTGTCCTTCTGACTACATTCATCTGCTAACAGACAACATACCTGTGACACAGACTCTCAGTAATTAACCTAAACCAAGGATTGAACAAATTCTTTTTAAACAGCCTGACCATGCCATCTCTCCCAACATGTGTGAGACCATGGTAATGCCTAGCCATTGGAGGTAACAAGCTATTCAACAACATAGGCCTTCCATCTGTTTATTCTCAAATTTCATCATCCCTCTTGACACAACCTACTCTGACCCAACCCAGCTGTTCTACTGCTAATACTTCTTCCTGTAGTCTCTTCACTTCTTCCCAAGAATCAGCTACTGCCAATAAAAGTTTATAGTTAGCCTCATTTTCAGATTAATTTAGATATTTACCATTAAATGTTCTGGAACACAGGAGCACAATACTGTGCAATCTCACCAGCATAATGAATATCTGGTCTCAGCTTGGTGCATAGTTATGTGACGTCCAGACAGTCATGGTCTAGCTCCCCATTATAATTTTTATCTTCAGACAATGGTAACTGGGTAGCAGGATTCAATGAAGCACACACATCAACATTATGTTTTCAGCTGCAAGTATAGTCTGTCCATACTTGGTTAACCTGCTGCTCGTCAAGTGCTGATTGCGTGTACACATCAGCAATATCTCAACTGAGTGGGGCACCAAGACAGTAATTTGATTTAAAAAGCACCAGCAGCGTTTTCGTCTACACAGCGAGCACATTCTTATCAGTGACCGTTAACGTTTGGCGTGCTTTCAAGGTAAACTACACTGTGTATGATAGTGGTTTTGAGGACAATTCAAGTTTAAGATTAGGAATTTATGCATGCTGGCAGTCTAGCTGTTTTTGGGGGTTAGCGACTGAGAGAGAGCACACTGTGGCGCAGTTATTGTTTGCTGGATTTATTTATTTATTTAATAAATTTTTTAACACAAGGATTTTGAACCTCATGATGCATTTCCCTTTTAGTTTTAATGTTCATTTTTCTTGCTCATATGTCCGGTGCAAGGAAAGGCCAGATTGCAGGCATTAAGCATGGCATGCTACAATAACAGTATGATTCTGAGCGTAATAAATTGGTGATCTTCAGTTATCTGTCTTTTTACAGTCACCTCTGAGGAAGTGCACAAGTGCCCGAAATGCATTGGGTTTTAAGACTAATTTAACGTCACGCTTCAAGGAGGGGTGAGCCCCCAGGTGTTGTTTGAAAGGCCTGGATAGGCTTTGATTGAATTTGGAGGAACATATCTATATCATGTACGAGTATCAAGTGATCAAATTTGGAAACAATAAAATGGGTTAAAATGAAGAATAATGTTTAGAATGAATTTGGCAGAGCAATCTGGGTTGGAACCAGATGTGACTCCATTATCTCTTCTGCTATTGAACTTTTGCGCATGGATGGAACGCACACACGGAGTTGCACGCAGTAACAATTGAATATTCTGAATCACAGTACGTTTGATTAACTAGGAGTGCATACTACCACTTTCTCAAACTTTCATAAGTGACATTTTCAGTATTGTGACTTAAAATACGACTTAACCATTAAAGTGAGATTTAAATTACAATTCTTTAGACACCAAACTCGACTTTCCTACGTGCTCCAAAATGAAAATGAGGACTTATTAAATGTAATAAGGTAGTCCAATGTTATCCTATGGGAGAGACAGGCCTTGAAATAGTGAAAAACGAATTTAAGGGGCATATTAATTAAACTTTTACCAGCCGAGCAAGACACCTTTCTGCGCTGCACTGCAGGATAAAGAAAGGGCAGTAATGCGCCATGTTTAATATTATAGGGCGCATTCCTGTCCTTTCCTTGAACGGGTGCAAAATGTGCTACCCTGCGTCAACGCAGGCACCCTTGCACCATGGTGCAGGATGCAGGACATATAAAAAGAGGAAAAAATATTTCTCTACGTTACGCCTTACCTGGAGAGGTGCAGCATTTTGACACATTCCTATGTCTACCAGTAATAGTAAATCTGGGAATGTGCCAAAATCCATGGGTGGATCAGTGAGTCAGAGCAACTCAACGTAGCGATTTGTGCTGTGTTGCGTTACTCCAGCTTTATCAAGCCACTCAGGGCCACCATACAAGGTACCCTTGATTAGCTTGATAAAACTAACTTTAGTGTTGCGTCGCCCTTGCGCCCCGTAGCGTGGCGCAAGGGCGGCACAATACAATGATAAATATGCCCTAAGTGTTTTTCACTAGCAAGACATGGAAAAGTCAGAAGTAGTGAATGATGAAAAGAACCATACAGTAAAGTATAATTCATTTATCAATTATAAACGGTCTCTTTAGATCCACTAAATTTACACAAAATTATTGTTCAAGGAGTCTTGAAATCTATTTTTTTCCATCAATTAATCTTTACTTCAATTTTTAGTCAAATGCATCAGCCCAGCCAATGCGTTTTGTCCAAACATGGACTTTCCGCAGGGTTGGAATTATCTCTGAAAGATAGTTGAAGCAATCTTCTAATATACTTTGTTGCAGTGCATACTCTGGTTGTCCCTATAGCGTCTGTTAGGTTATGAACTTATAAGGATTATTGCCTTATATCCATACTGGCATACTCTCCGTTCGTGTACAAAATACCGTCTGTCTAGCCGTGAAGTACATGTCCAACTTTCTAAATACCCTGCACGCTGCCCTATGGGCTGTTTAGGGTCTACTCTAGGGGTGACTTATATGTATTAAAAGGGAAGATTTCGGCCTGACAATAGATTATTTTTCCAGGTGGAAATGCCAGTTTTAAACTGTGCACACAGATTGCCATGGCAGGCCTGAGACATGTTTAAAGGGCTACTTCAGTGGGTAGCACAATCATTACTGCAGGCCCACTAGTAGCATTTAATTTATAGGTCCTGGGTACATGTAGTATCCCTTTAATATGAGTTTAAAGGTAAATTACATGTGCCAATTGGGTGTTAGGAAAGTTCGCCATGTTTAAAGGCAACATCACAAGTACTTTAGCTCTGGTTAGCGGTGGTAAAGTGTGATGAGTCCTAAGACCAACAAAAAAAAATCAGCAAAAACAGGAGGAGTAAGGCAAAATGTTTGAGGGCAGAGACATGCCCTAAGGCTGACAGGTCTAAAGCAATGGGGGGCTAACTAGACCACCCAGGGGGAGGGTTTACAGAAGAGTGTTGGGCCTTTCCCAAGAAAGATCTGGTCACGGATTAGACAAGAGGAATGGCAGCAGGAGGCCCCTCGAAGGAATGGAACGTGATAGTCCGACCTACAGAATCCATGGCTGTCGAACAATCCACCAAAGGTCAGAGGCAAAATATCTAAACATACATGAGGGGCTTGTTGTTTCTACATACGATGGCACCACACAATATCTTGGTTAACTGTAGGGACTCCACATAATCGCGATGAGCCAGACGCCTTTATTTCTGCTTTTCTGCATCCAAGTGTTTCGCCCTCCTCAGGCACGAGATTTTCATTCAGACATTCATTCTGTTGCTTATCTGATTGCCTTATTGTTTAGTTGACTGTATTATGGATGGCTTGCAGCATTGGTAAGAATATTGCTCATGCTTTATGTATGTATAAATCGGCCCATTTTCTTTTTTGTGGTCATCTTTTTATGGTCACAGTTTTTTGAAATGCAGTCACTGCATTGAAATTGCATCTTGGTATATGCAGTTTCATTTCCTGAGTGGGCGCCTCAGCACTCTGAGGTCTACACTCAAAGCTTTGATGTTGCTCATCTTATTGCGGCTAATAATCACTTTTGTAATGACAGGCTCCTGAGATTAAGCTTAGGGCGCTGAGGTCACACCTCGGTTCCTTGACAAATCTTGTTTTCAAAAGCGCCTTGCTCATGTTATGCAGCTAGCGGGAAGACTCAAGCACATAACGTCGCAGACAACAGTCAAAGCAGAAACAAGGTCCCAAGCATGCTGATTGCCTGGGCATGAAGCCAGCTCTCGGCCGTGAGACACAGGCTGAGAGATGTGTTGTTTTTTTAGCTTCATTTTTTGACAAATTGAAACACATCTGACGGTTGTATGACATGCACACACAATCACTTACAGCGCATGCCTTTACCACGCATCAATTTTAACTCAAACCCTTTACCATGCATTGCCTTGGCCACGCAAACCTTTACGATGCATATACTCCAGACCAATCAGCAAGCCGAAGAACAGCAGCGGGTCTGTCTATCTATCTATCTATCTATCTATCTATCTATCTATCTATCTATCTATCTATCTATCTATCTATCTATCTATCTATCTATCTATCTATCTATCTATCTATCTATCTATCTATCTATCTATCTATCTATCTATCTATCTATCTATCTATCTATCTATCTATCTATCTATGTGTGTGCACATATATATATATATATATATATATACCTCCAATCCCGCTTTTGCAGAAAAACCGGGTCTGACACATGCTGGGCTGGTTTACCACAACTTTATTGCCTCCAGGATGCACTGAAAGAATCAACGCGATGTCCACGCCATCAGCTCCTGGCAGACGCGTTTCGGCGGATGCCTTTCTCAATGCCGGGCGTCTGGCTGAAAGTTCAAAAGGTAGGTTTTCGCGGGGCTTTATTAAAGGATCTTTCCGAGGATTCTCATTGGCTGAAGGTTGTAGCAATGGAAAGAGGACAGGGAAAGTTCCACCTAGTCAGTACTAGCCTCTTTCCAAACCAAGGATCCTCATGCATTGTGCATAGCCTCCCACTGAAAGAAAGAAAGACAGTCCATAATTCAAAGCGCAGTACAATGACCTGCTTTCGTATATGATAATACGTTTGGTGCCGGCAACTTCTTTGTAAGATTAAGGGAAACGTTCTGGCAGACTCCATTGTTGTCAATCAACCCACTAGCAGTCGATCTGCTCCCTCTCCCCGATACCTTTGCCAAATCCAGGTCAGGGGGGTGCCGCGTTGTGCAGTCCATGCACACAAATCCAACAATTTGCCGGCTTACGCGGAGCTCCAGACCGAGGGGCGTGCCAGATCAGCAGAGCCGACCTCACTTAAAAAACCATAGGTTTCACGCATGTTATAGTTAGGTGGATATTTCACTCGTAAAAAGCCAATGAAATTCCCCCGTTATAGTTAGTTCAGATAACTATAACTCGCACGCCCGCAATCCTCTGCTCATGACGTCACATATTACATCACTCATGACATGGTCAGTGGCATCACTCTTGATATCACTGATGACATCATCCTTGTGATAGAGTGGCGGTCGCGCGAGTTATAGTTATCTGAACTAACTATAACGGGGGAATTTCATTGGTTTTTTAGGAGTGAAATATCCACCTAACTATAACATGTGTGAAACCTATGGTTTTTTAAGTGAATTTGCAAGGTTTTTTAAATGCTAATTCCTAACTATAATGTGTGTGAAACCTATGGTTTTTTCAGTGAATTTGTACGATTTTTTAAATGCTAAGTTATGTATGTATTATTTTTTTTTTTATATATTTATTTGACAATAAACTACGTATTAAATTTTTAAAAAATTTTTTTTATGGTTTTTCACCGTGCGCGCAACCCGCGATTTAAAAAAAAAAAAAGTAAATGTTTTTTTCTGCCTTCGGGGTCCTTCAGGGACCCCCAGACAAAGGCTAGGGGGTCAGGAACTCTCTACCCTGCCCCCTTTTCATGTTCGCCATCTTCCTTTTCCACTCACGCACTGATAACAAATAAAATGGCGGCCGACACTTCCTGATTTCGACCGATTCGAACGTTGACTGGCATGTAACCACCAATCAGAATTACGCTCGCGCACGTTAGGGTGCGCGCACCGGGCACGCACGGTGCGCGGCTATAGATATTTATGTGCTTTAACTGCAATTTTCTCAGGAACTACTGAACAGATTGACTCCATATATGCAAAAGGCACATCCCTGACCTGAGGACTACCTCTCTGCCTAATTTCAAGTAATTCTGTTCAGCCGTTCGGCTGTACCTTCGACTAAAGGTCCTATGGAAAAATGCATAGGGAAAACGCGTTTTGGGACCCCCCTTTTTTCTCAGCCCCCGCTTGACGAATCACCCCGAGACTTTCAGGGTAGGAGCTGAGCGGAGCGCCCCATTAGTTTTGAAAATTTCGCGAAGATTCGTCAACCGGCGCCAAAGTTATTCAAAATAGAATTTTGAGATTTCCAATGGAAACACGGTCCTAACTATAACTATCTACTGGCGACCGCCAGTAGATAATATATATGTATATCGGAAGGATTTCGGCCCGCCCCGCAACGCAGACCGAGCCATGGGTGGCTGTCTTGTGCAGCTCGTGACTTCACGGGTAATCAAGTTTACTGAAACCTTGATTTACGGCCCGGCTGGACTTTGCATATGGGGCTTGAGCGTTTGGGGAGCAGAGGAAGCCTGACAGCTGATATTTCATCAGGGACTTTTAATCGGACACTCCGTGTTGACATCAACGCCCACAGGAGCTAACATCGTGAAAAGCTCTCCCCAGGCAACACTTACCTGATCCAGCTCCCTTCTGGGAACTGTAGTCTATGGTGAAGCTGTTACCATGTGACCTGTGGTCAAGCAGACTACCGCCTATGGGAGAGGCATGTACTATTCAAATGTGGGGTGGTGTAGTACCCTAAACATGGCGGCATCTGAAGAAGGCTCGTAAGCCGAAATGCATTATGCCTAATTTATCTGCTACATTAAAGGTCTTCCAAACGTTCCCCTGTGAGGTCTCTGCTTCTTCGTTTGGAGGAGGATGTTTTTCATATATATATTCACTGAAAAAACCATAGGTTTCACACACGTTATAGTTAAGAATTAGCATTTAAAAAACCTTGCAAATTCAGTGAAAAAACCATAGTTAGCTGGACATTTTACTGATAAAAAACCAATGAAATTCCCCCGTTATAGTTAGTGCAGGCAACTATAACTCACGCGACCGCAATCCTCTGCTGATGACATATGTGTCTTTATGAAAAAAAAATATTTGTAATATATGTATAGCTAAAATTTAATGGAAGAAGACATGGGCAAATAAGTGTCTGAATACAGTATTAGCATCAGCAGAGGATTGCGGTCGCGTGAGTTATAGTTGCCTGCACTAACTATAACGGGGGAATTTCAATGGTTTTTCACGAGTGAAATGTCCAGCTAACTATAACATGTGTGAAACCTATGGTTTTTTCACTGAATTTGCAAGGTTTTTTAAATGCTAATTCCTAACTATAACGTGTGTGAAACCTATGGTTTTTTCAGTGAATTTGTACGGTTTTTTAAATGCTAAGTTACTTTACGCCATTCGTGGCGTGCGCGCCCACGTAACGCAGTTCATTCCGTGCGCGCACGGTGCGCTTTGCGCACCGTGCGTGCACAGTGAGCACGCGGTGCGCGAAGCGCACCGCGCGCCCACTTTACGCAGTTAGTGCCGTGCACGCACAGTGGTCACGCGGTACGCTGCGCGCACCGCGTGCCCACGTTACGCGGGATAGGCCATCTACGCACGATGCGCTTCGCGCACCGTGCGCACATGGAGGACATATTATGCGCTTCGTTGTGAAAGGTACTCTTTTATATTTTCATTTGTATGAAATATGCCATGCACAAATGGTGCTCTTCGGGCACCGTTTGCACACGCGGTGGAGAAAGTGTGGATAGTTTTTTTTTTAAAATAATTTTTACCGTACGCGTACGGTAAGCGTAATCGGCGAATTTGCGAAAAAAAATAAAATTGTATATTGGGCCTTGGGGTTCATTGGGGACACCTTCATCAATGCTAGGTGGTTAGGAACTGAATACATTGCCCCTTTAGATGTTTTTTGCCTTTGTTTTTGCTGCCTCACTTGGAGTGCGAGAGAGAAAATGGCGGCTGTCGCTTCCTGGTTTCGACCGATTCAAATGTTTACTTAGATCGAGCAGCCAATCAGAATCGCGCTCGCGCACGCCACCGTACGTGTACGGTAAGCTTACCGTAAGCGCACCGTAAGCGCACCGTAAGCTGCCACAGATATATATATTGATTTAAATGCTATTTTCTCAGGATCTAGTGAACAGATTTACACCAAACCTACAAAAGGCACTTCCTTGACCTGAGGACTACCTCTCTGCCAAATTTCAAGTAACTCTGTTCAGCCGTTCAGGCTGTAGCTGTGTCTAAAGGTCCTATGGAAAAATGCATGGGAAAAATGCGTTTTGGGACCCCCCTTTTTTCTCAGCCCCCGCTTGACGAATCCCCCCGAGACTTTCAGGGTAGGAGCGGAGCGTAGCGCCCCACCTATTTTGAAAAGTTCGCGAGGATTCGTCGACCGGCGCCAAAGTTATTCCAAATAGAATGTTGCGGATTTCCTATGGAAACAGGGTCCTAACTATAACTATCTACTCTATACATATGTATATATATATATATATGTATATATATATATAAAATTCACTGAAAAAACCATAGGTTTCACACATGTTATAGTTAGCTGGACATTTTACTGATAAAAAACCAATGAAATTCCCCCGTTATAGTTACTGTAGGCAACTATAACTCACGCAACCGTAATCCTCTGCTGATGCTAATACTGTATTTAGACACTTATTTGCCCATGTCTTCTTCCATTAAATTTTAGCTATACATATATTACAAATATTTTTTTTTCATAAAGACACATATGTCATCAGCAGAGGATTACGGTCGCGTGAGTTATAGTTGCCTACAGTAACTATAACGGGGGAATTTCATTGGTTTTTTATCAGTAAAATGTCCAGCTAACTATAACATGTGTGAAACCTATGGTTTTTTCAGTGAATTTGCAAGGTTTTTTAAATGCTAATTCCTAACTATAACGTGTGTGAAACCTATGGTTTTTTCAGTGAATTTGTACGGTTTTTTAAATGCTAAGTTACTTTACGCCATTTGTGGCGTGCGCGCCCACTTAACGCAGTTCGTTCCGTGCGCGGTGCGCTTCGCGCACCGCGTGTCCACGTTACGCTAGATGGGCCATGAACGCACGATGCGCTTCGCGCATCGTGCGCACATGGAGGAAACATATGATGAGCATCGTTGTGACAGGTAAAATATATGTTTTGTTTTGCTCTGATAAGCCATGCACAAATGGTGCACTACGGGCACCATTTGCACACGGGGTGGGGAGAATGTGGATATTTTTTATTTTTTTTTATTATTTGCTACCGTACGCGTACGGTAAGCGTAATAGGCGAAAGTTTCGAAAAAATTAAAATTGCCTTTTTTCACTTGGGGGATCGTTGGGGACTCCCTCGACATGGCTAGGTGCTTGGGAGCTGTCTAAACAGCCCCTTTACATGTTTTTGCACTTTGTTTTTCAACCCCCTGTCAGAGTGCGAGAGAGAAAATGGCGGCCGCAGCTTCCTGGTTTCGACCGATTCGAATGTTTACTAAGATCTAACGGCCAATCAGAATCGCGCTCGCGCACGTCACCGTACGCGTACGGTAAGCGCACCGTAAGCGCACCGTAAGCTGGCTCAGATATATATATTGATTTAAAGGCTATTTTCTCAGAATCTACTGAACAGATTTACACCAAACCTACAAAAGGCACTTCCTTGACCTGGGGACTACCTCTCTGCCAAATTTCATTAAATTCTGTTCAGCCGTTCGGGCTGTAGCTCTGTCTAAAGGTCCTATGGAAAAATGCATGGGAAAAACGCGTTTTGGGACCCCCTTTTATCTCAGCCCCCGCTTTACGAATCCCCCCGAGACTTTCAGGGTAGGAGCGGAGCGTAGCGCCCCACCTATTTTGAAAAATTCGCGAGGATTTGTCGACCGGCGCCAAAGTTATTCAAAATAGAATGTTGCGGATTTCCTATGGAAACGCGGTCCTAACTATAACTACCTTTTATTAATATTAGTAGGTAATATATATATATATATATATATATATATATTATCTACTGGCGGTCGCCAGTAGATAGTTATAGTTAGGACCGTGTTTCCATAGGAAATCCGCAACATTCTATTTGGAATAACTTTGGCGCTGATTGACGAATCCTCGCAAAATTTTCAAAATAGGTGGGGCACTCTGCTCCGCTCCTTCCCTGAAAGTCTCGGGGGGATTCGTCAAGCGGGGGCTGAGAAAAAGGGGGGGTCCCAAAACGCGTTTTCCACATGCATTTTTCCATAGGACCTTTAGTCCAAGCTACAGCCCGAACGGCTGAACAGAATTACTTTAAATTTGGCAGAGAGGTAGTCCTCAGTTCAGGGATGTGCCTTTTGCAGGTCTGGTGTAAATCTGTTTATTAGTTCCTGAGAAAATTGCAGTTAAAAGCATATATATATCTATAGGCGCGCACCGTGCGCGTACGGTAAGCATACCATGACGTGCGCGAGCGCAAATCTGATTGGTTGTTAGATGTCAGTAAACATTCGAATCGGTCGAAATCAGGAAGTGTCGGCCGCCATTTTGTCTCTTGCAGTCTGAGGCAATGAAAAACAAAGGGGGAAAACGTGAGAAGGGGGCAGGATGGACAGGTCCTGACCCCCTAGCCTTTGTCAGGGGGTCACTGAAGGACCACCAAGGTTAAAAAAAAAAATATTTTTTTTTGCGAAAAATCACGGGGTGCGCGCACCGTACGCGCACTGCACGAACAACGCATCGTGGGCGCTTGGTGCGCGAAGCTCACCAAGCGCCCACAGCGCGCGCACGGTGCGCGAAGCGCACCGTGCGTGTACGGTATGCGCACGGTGAAAAAACTTTAAAAAAAAATCAATACATAACTTAGCATTTAAAAAAACGTACAAATTCACTGAAAAAACCATAGGTTTCACACACGTTATAGTTAGGAATTAGCATTTAAAAAACCTTGCAAATTCACTTAAAAACCATAGGTTTCACACATGTTATAGTTAGCTGGACATTTCACTCGTGAAAAACCATTGAAATTCCCCCGTTATAGTTAGTGCAGGCAACTATAACTCGCGACCGCAATCCTCTGCTGATGACGTCAGATATTACATCACTGTATTTAGACACCTATTTACCCATTTCTTCTTCCATTAATCTTTAGCTATACATATATTACAAATATTTATTTTTCAGAAAGACACATATGTCATCAGTGATGTAATATCTGACGTCATCAGCAGAGGATTGCGGTCGCGTGAGTTATAGTTGCCTGCACTAACTATAACGGGGGAATTTCAATGGTTTTTCACGAGTGAAATGTCCAGCTAACTATAACATGTGTGAAACCTATGGTTTTTTAAATGAATATATATATATATATATATATATATATATATATATATATATATATATATCGGCAAAGCACTCTCCTCTCTCGTATCCGACCAGCTGAGCAGAAGGGAGCACGGACCACAAGATTCTTTTCAAATATCTGTTCGTTTATTCAAGACTTAAACAAACAAGGCAGCCATTACGCGTTTCATCCCTCCTGGGGGACTTGATCACATGACGCAGTTTATCCAATGGCATACGGTATTTAAAGGAAAAACATTTTTTTACATTTTATACATCATGTCATCTGATTGGGCAGTACTTCAACAAAGGTTTCCTTTATAAATTTCATTTCCGCTTGATGGTTAATCAGCATAGGTGTATGCTAGGTCATTATTATTTGAACCTTCACGTAAAATTTCAGGATAAATCCTGTTATGCTCACCTTTCAATTTTAGTAATATCGAGCTATTGTTATTTGAACCTTCACATGAAATCTCTGGCTAAATCCTGTAATGCTCACCTTTAAATACTAGTGATATCGGTTCAGAAAATTTGGGCCCAATTTATTGGTAATCCCAAATAAAAATATGATAAAATTGAATAAAATGCAGTAAAATAACACTCATGTTGATCCTGATGGAATGAGGTTGAATAATTGTCACTGGTGCCACTTATGGCTTCTCAAAAGGTCAAGAGAAAAAAATCATGAAATATATAAATATATAAAAAATGACGATGAATGAACATATACATATATTTGAACACAATCTGTGTGTGTATATCTGTTCAAAAATTTCTCTTATTGAGTTAGAGCCCAACATATTCTAAAATTCAGTCATATGAATAAATATCCTGAATAAATATATTTAAATAACAACAATTCATAATTAGGATGGTTAAAAGGTTAAAAAGTCAATTGTGCATAAATATATATATATAATAAAACACACATAAATATACACAATAAATAATGAACCTTAAATATTAAATATTAAATACCACAATATCTAAAACCATCAATTGTTCATGTCTCCAAGTTATCCATGTTGGTTCACACGTTGCCTCACCAATTTGTGGACAAAAATGTCTCTTAAGCCTAAGAGATCTACATTGAGTTGAGTACAGTCAACTGGATCAACACATTGTGATGAGCATATATCCCAATTTATAAGTGTAGTGAACCTCTGTTAGTGCCTGCCTGTTAGATGACAAACAATAGTGAAAGACTTAGTGCCCAACATGGTGAAACAAGATTTTTTTCTTTTTTTCTTAAAAACATGTACTTAAAATACAATATAGGTACATATAAAAACATTCATATTTGATTGTGTGCTAAAAAATACCTAAAAACACCGTGATAAAAACTAATGTGGTTGAAAGAAAGGGAGAGGTAGATGTTTCAGGTGGCGACAAATGGGGACCCTTAGTTTTATAATTGTTAAAACTACCAATGAATGTGTCATTGCCACAATATTCCCATAATTGTGGTTTGTTAAGGAATGTTTATGTATTGAGTAGTTCAAAGGTCCAGGCAGATGTTATTCGATAGCGTGGCAGGAAGGCTAAAGCGACTCAAATATTGGAAAGACTGTAAACGGACAACCTGGTTATAGACTTGCATGTAGCTCCTCAGAGCTATTGAGTCCATTTGGGTGTTTGCTGTCCAAATTTAAAATGTAATGCATTTCCAATAATCTAAGGGACTTTTCCCTGTCACCCCCTCTTTTATTTTTAGTTACAGAATCTATAAAAAAGTATTTGAGGTCTTTGGGGTTGCCCTCATGCTTTTCATGAAAGTGCCGTGCTACCGGGTATGCCTGGTCCTTATTCTTAATAGCTCGTAGGTGTTGGAGTACTCTTTTGTGGCCTGGCAGTATAGTACTCCCTATGTACCTTAAATTGCAGGGGCACTCCAACACATACACCACATGGTCTGTCTTACAGTTAAGGGCTTTGGTAATGACTTTGTCAGGGCCGCCAAAAGGAGTTGGATAGCTGGACAAGGATACGCCATGCTGACAGGCCTTGCAGGTCTTACATTTAAAAAAGCCTAATCTTTGGGCCAGCCAAGATCCCTTGGCTGCAATTCCGCAAGGGTCATTGTCAACAAGAGAATCCTTCATGGAAATCCCTTTCCGATAAGTCAATGAGGGTTTTTTTGGTACCATTGTGCCAATGATTGGATCTTGTTTGACAAGGTACCAATGTTTGTTGAGGATTTTTCTCACTGACATTTGATGATGATTGTAATCTAGGATGAATCTAAAGTCATCAACAGTATTGTCGGGGACCAAAGGCTGTATCCTCTTGTCTGGTATTTTATCTGTGTTTTGGAGGTTAACTTTTGTGAGAGCTTTGTCTAGGCATTTCTTGTTGTATCCTCTAGCCCTGAATCTGTTAATGCAATCCTGTTGTGCTGCTTTCAAGGCTTCTTGGTGGCTACAAATGCGCTTGATGCGTAAGAGCTCACCATAAGGGATGCTCTGTATAAGATGGCTTGGGTGCGCACTGCTTGCATGTAGGATAGCATTTCCCGCCGTGGGTTTCCTGTGTAGCCTAGTTTCTAGTTTGCCTTGTTCCACATAAACTTCTACATCCAGAAATACTATATTTGTTTTACTTGTATTGGATGTAAAGTGGAGATTGAGATCATTATTGTTAAGCGATTCAATAAATTCCGAAGCTCCCTCCTCTGTACCTTGCCAAACAAAAAATAAATCATCAATGAATCTCAGCCAGCATTTGACATTGCGCTCAAAAGTTTCAGAGTGTTTTACCATGAGGACCTGCTCCTCCCACCAGCCCATGTGTAGACATGCATAGCTGGGGGAGAAGCTGGCCCCCATCGCTACACCTCTCAGTTGTTGATATATGGTATTCTGAAACATAAATATGTTATTCATAAGACACAGTTCGACCATATTAACAAGCATTTTGTTATGTTCTTCATACTGTGCACCCTTCTTAGCCAAGTAATATTTCATGGCTCGTAGACCATCATTGTGTCTGATAGAGGTGTAAAGTGACGTAACGTCAAGAGTAATTAGGAAGTATCCATCGATCCATTTAAGGTTCTTGATTTTGGAGAGAAAGTCACCAGTGTCTTTGATGTATGACCTTAAATTTTGTACATGTTCTTGAAGGAAATAGTCTACATAGACGGAAGTGTTCTCAAAGATGCTGTTGCGTGCAGATATTATAGGTCGGCCCGGAGGGCTGGTTTTGTTTTTATGCACCTTCGGTATGAAATAAAGAATCGGGATTGTTGGATTGGATTTCCATAGATATTTGTATTCATCTGAGGATAGCAAGCCCTTTTCTCGCCATGCCATCAAAGTAATACGGTAAGAAGTATGCGTTGCATTCCAAGCCACTCTGTTACTATTACCATAGCACGACTTATCTTCCAGATGTCTCATCGCTTCTTTAATGTACTCCTCTCTTTTCCAGAGCACCACATTGCCTCCTTTGTCGGCGCCCCGCACGACTATTTCCTTGTCTTTTTTGATTTTGGTTATCAAAGAATGATATTGCAATTCCTGTACATTCTTTTTGCTGCGTCTTGGCTCATTATGTGTCATTCTGTTTAGGCCTTTTCAAATCAGTAATAACTTTTTCTTGAAATAAATCAATGGTATCTTTAAGCATCAAAGGATAAAATGAGGAAGGTGGTTTAAATGGTGTCGCACACTTTATGGTTGTAGATGATTGAGTATTGGTAGGAAAGGTTTCATGAGATTCACTTGTTTGATTCCCTTCACAGGCTAAATCATAGAGTGTGTCAATCAATGATTCAGAATCAGGCATGGTATTAGATTCATTGACCATTCCTTGTGTCAGTAACCTGTGACTGCCTGGTGTAGCTTCAATTGCTGTATTCTTCTTCCTGGCCATCGCGTGGAATTTTTTCAATTTTAATTTCCTGACACTTTTGTAAATGTCAACTCTAGACTTGGAGTAGTTGAATGTATTTTCCGGGCAATAAGAGAGACCCAAAGCAAGTATTTGTGATTCAGCTTTGTTCAGAATCATGTCTGTTAGATTGATGACTGTCATATTGTTAGAAACATCATCTGCAGTATTGGGATCTATTTCTTCCAGTATCTCCTCTGTTGCTTTTTTGGATACTTTTTGTATGATCCTTCTTCTCTGGGCTTTTCTCCTCTCTCTCCGTTTTTTATTTTTGATTGTTCCTGATTTTCCCCGGTTTGTTGTTTTCTTGGCCTGAGGGATTGTAGCCATTCCATACATAAAAAATCCACTTCATCTGTGAGGGAGTGCCTGCGTGCTGTATTTGCTTTGGCTTTATCAGTTTCTGATTCACTTTCTGCTGCTGAACTTCCCTCTGATGCGGATGTTAAGTCAATTTGTTGGTTGACCCTTGCCACCTCTTTTTTCCTTGTGTCTGTATTATCTGCTTTGAGCGAATCAAACTTTCTAGCAAAGGTGAATATTCGGCCTTGTTCATAGTCACATCTGTCTCTATGAAATTTGAATGTCTTACGCTCCCTTATTACGTCTTCCTCTTTTTTGAGTCGTTTTTTCATATCGGTTTTTAGTTTTGCAATGTCATCCTGCTGCTCCATTTTCTCCAATTCTTTATTTAAGGACTCAATTTCATCCGCCAGTTTGATACAATCCTTTTCTGCATATTTAACTAGGATAAAAAGCAATTTGCGGGAAGACTCGAGATTGGTTTCTGCCCATTCGCGCATCATATCGCGGTCCGGTGCTTCATAGCTGGGGGCTATGAGTATCCTCAGACCGCGGGGAATCCTCCCTACATCAATATAGCGCTGCAAGGACTTTGCTTCCCACCAACGTTTTTGTTCAGTTCTCATTGCCTTCTCAAGTTGTTTGCATTTTTCTTTTATTCCTAGATTTTTTCCTGTCACTGGGGCATTCTGGGTATTGTAGTCCGATGGCGGTACATTGTCATCACAAAACATTGCCGCCGCCGCCTCCTCCCTTTCTCTCAGTGCGTCCGCTGCCATCTGAAGTTTGCTTTGGTCAAATTGAATTAAATGAAAGATTGCTGGCGATATCAGGCTGGACTGGGTTGTTCCCTGACTTCACTTAGTCACACAGCCCGTGTTCGCCACGCTCGAATCACCCCACACCCAACTCGGAACAAATGAAACTGGAGCGGGTCTCTACTCAGAACAGAGATCTACAGTTATGCGGTAGTCGCTTCCTCCGAAACGACCCTCGCTCACCTGTGTCTTTGTCGAGTTTGCGACACTCGCTCCTCCGTAGTCCTGGTTCCGTTGGGGGGCCTTTGGGCTGTTAATCCTATCGGATTCCAATTAGACGCTCGTTCCCAAGCGGCAGCTCCTTTGCAGCTGGTGAGCCCAAATCGTGGGGTGGTCCGTGTAAGAGACAGAAGGAGTCCGGAAACTGTCTCAAAAATATCGGCAAAGCACTCTCCTCTCTCGTATCCGACCAGCTGAGCAGAAGGGAGCACGGACCACAAGATTCTTTTCAAATATCTGTTCGTTTATTCAAGACTTAAACAAACAAGGCAGCCATTACGCGTTTCATCCCTCCTGGGGGACTTGATCACATGACGCAGTTTATCCAATGGCATACGGTATTTAAAGGAAAAACATTTTTTTACATTTTATACATCATGTCATCTGATTGGGCAGTACTTCAACAAAGGTTTCCTTTATAAATTTCATTTCCGCTTGATGGTTAATCAGCATAGGTGTATGGTAGGTCATTATTATTTGAACCTTCACGTAAAATTTCAGGATAAATCCTGTTATGCTCACCTTTCAATTTTAGTAATATCGAGCTATTGTTATTTGAACCTTCACATGAAATCTCTGGCTAAATCCTGTAATGCTCACCTTTAAATACTAGTGATATATATATATATATAATTACCTACTGGCGATCGCCAGTAGGTAGTTATAGTTAGAACCTAGTTTCCATAGGAAAAGCGTTTTTTGATTTGCCAATATCTTTGGCGCCGTTTGAATAATCTTCATGACATTTTCCAAAAAAACGGGTTTTTGTGTTGAAAGTTTCGGGGTGATTCGTCAAGAGGGGTCCGAGAAAAAAGGGGGGTCCCAAAGTGCGTTTTCCCCATGTTAATTTACATAGGAACTTTATTACAGGCTACAGACCGAACTGCTGAACGGAATTACACCAAATTTGGCAAAAAGGTAGGTCTTGGTTTAGACTGCACCCTTTTTGTTAAATGGTGTAAATCGGTTCAGTAGTTCCTGAGAAATTTAAAAAAGAAAAAATATTGATATCTGAGCACAGAGGAGGGTTCGCGAACCCTTCCGAGCACGAGCTTCACTCTGATTTGCTGCCAACAATCCCAACCAGGAACTGTTGGCAGCCATCTTGTGTCTCTGTAGAACCGAGTCACAAGGAAACAGTTAAAAAGAGGGTACAAAAGAAGAAAAGGGGGCAGGGTAGAAACACCTTGACCCTTTAGGCCTGCTCAGGGGTCCCACCAGGACCCACAGGGCCCAAAAAAGCATTTTTAAAAATATTTTCGGCGGGATTTCACTTTGGGGTCGCGAATCCCGTCGAAAAAAATGAAGGGTGGGATACCGCGCTTTGTTTTAATGAGGCCCCCGGGTGGGCCAGGTCCCGGGGGCAATGTGTATTCAATGTGCGGGGGCCTGGGGCTATTATTAAAGAATAATTAGTGTGGGGGGGCTTAAGCCCCCCCACACTGCCCCTGGGACCACCACCTCCCCAGGGCACTTACTATTTAAATACGAGGGTCCGTTGCGGACCCCTGGGCCTCAGGGACCACCACCGCCCCGGGGCTTTGAAATGGAGGGAGGAAGGCTGCGCGGCCCCCCTCCAGGAGCCCTCGATGGCCCTGGGTACCTCCACCCCCCAGGGCCGGACACTGCTGTTTGCTATGGCAGGGCGGGAGCCACGTAACTCCTGCCCTGCCACAGCAAACGCTGCTTTGCTCCCTTGAAGCGAGGGAAACCTGCTCTCGCTTCAAGGAAGCAAAGCAGAATTGCTTTTGAGCAATTCTCCCCTTCCTCAAAAGCAATGCCGGCTCCCGCAGGAGGCGGGGAGCCGGTGGAACCGTGGGGGCAATGGGGCTCCCCCCACGGTCCCCAATGGAAAGGACCGGCCCAGGGGATGGGGTCCCCGGGGCCAGAAGTGGCTCGGGAGGGGGGCCACGTGCCCCCCCAACGTCATTAAAATATTAAAAAAATAAATAAATATAGGCACAGCCTCGGGGGATGGGATCCCCGGGGCCAATAGAGGTCTCAGGAGGGGGCCACGCAGCCACCCTCCTTAAAAAATGAATGATTTTTTTTTTTTTTTCTAAATGTGGCCATGCCCCGGGGGATGGGGTCCCCGGGGCCGAAATTGGCATCGGCCCCCTTCCTGTTTGTTTTACCTGTAAAAAACAGGTCAGGCCCTGGGGGATGGGGTCCCCAGGTCCTCAAATATTGTAAAAGAAGGGGGGCCACACAGCCCCCTTTCTAAAAAAAAGTAATTTTTAAAAAAAGCTGGCATCGCGCCGGAGGCCCCGCCCCCTCCCTGCAGCACTCAGCAAACGCGCCCCCTGGCGCATTGTAAGTTGGGGAATTAATTCCCCTTGAATACAGAGAGGTGTTCTGAGGCCATGCCCCTTTTTACACCTCTCTGCAACGCAGCTCTATGGCGCTTATTGGAGGTACCTGGTGGGCTAGTTGGCCCCCAGGGACCCTCAGGACTCAAATGGAATTAATATCTTAATTTACAACGCACCAGGGGCGCGTTTGCACAGTGGTGCAGGGAGGTGGCGGGGCCTAACAAAACAAGCGTGCAAATGTACCCCCTGGCACTTTGTAAATTGGGGGATTAAGTCCCCTTGAATCCTGAGGGTCCCTGGTGGCCAACTAGCCCACCATGTACCTCCAGTATGCACCACAGAGCTGCGTTGCAGAGCGGTGTTCCGGGGCCACGCCCCTTTTTACACCCTTCTGGAACGCAGCTCTCTCTGGCGCTTACTGGAGGTACCTGGTGGGCTAGGTGGCCCCCAGGGACCCTCAGGACGCAAGGGGAATTAATCCCCTAATTTACAACGTGCCAGTGGGCGCGTTTGCACAGTGGTGCAGGAAGGGGACGGGGCCTGATATAACAAGTTAGCAATCTTGCTGTGTGAGACTTACTGGAGGTAATAAAAGGGGTAGTTGGCCCCCAAGCTTGACGTTGGGGCTAACTAACCCTTCTGTTATATCCAGTAAATCCCACACAGTGGGATTGCTTACAGGTGTTTGGAGGCCACGCTCACCTTTCTCTACCACTCTGAAAATGAGACTGCTATGTTATAGTTGGAAATTAGCATATAAAAAACCTTTGAAATTCACTGAAAAAAACATAGGTTTCAGGGACGTTATAGTTAGAAATTAGCATTTAAAAAAACATAGAAATTCACTGAAAAAACCATAGGTTTCAGGCAGGTTATAGTTAGAAATTAGCATTTAAAAAACCTTGGAAATTCACTGAAAAAATCATAGGTTTCAGTTGCTTAATATTGTCTTGTAAATAAGGCCCCCTTTCACATTGTACTTAGAGTGAAAGGGGAGGAAAATGGGTGTTGCGGTGGGTGTTCCACTGCAACGGCCATTGATTTTGACGCTGCCCCCATATTTACAAGTGTGGCGTAAATAGGAGGCAGTGCCAAAATTAAGACGTGGGAAAAACTGGTCTTCAACAAGCGAAACGAGGAGAAATGCTTTATTTCTCCTCATTTTTGCTGTTTCCATGTGTGCTGCGTTGTGCAGCACACATAGAAACAGCAAACTGCCATTGATTGTTTATGTGCAGGAAGGTGACTCTTCCTTCACATAAACAATTAAAAAAAAGAAATTACATTTTGCAACTTCTATGCGTGCTGCATTAAGCAGCACACATAAAAGTAACAAACCTTCATTTAAAGATTGTTTATGTACAAGGAGACCTTTCTGCACATAAACAATCTTCCCCTCAATGAAGACACCCTTTCACTGTGGTGCAAGGGTACTTGTGTTGGCTCTAGGCTGCTAAGTTTAGTCGCAGCGCAGGGGGAGAAGCAGGGCTGCACCATATAATTGTAAATATGGTGCAGCCCTGGGTTTCTGAAGTGGCTGAGAGTAATTCTCAAGCTGGTGAATCTGCAAATCACCAAATGTTTTTTTGCTTTTGTTACTGTCCACCAGTTATTGTTAATTACTGTGGACTTTCTGTTAATGTTTGAAAAGTTTGTTGCGACAGACATACATTTTACTTTGAAATAGTCTTTGTGTTATTGAAACATTAAGCCAGGAAGTTTAACGCTGCACTCGATCACTTCATTGTAAATATGCCCATTTGTCAGAACACACACAGCTCTGTGGTAACAAGGACAACACAGCCTGATGCGGTAGCCTTTTATTGTGCTATTACAAGTAGGAGCACCCCAGTTCTAAATGACCGTTAATGCTAACTGAACCTCCAGCCTGCTCCCAACGTTCTAAAATAGCATGCTCAGTGAACACGTTCACGAGACACAACCGAAGAGGGGAGAGGGATGTAGAGTAGACTCAATACAATTAACCAAATCAAAATAAACATTTTCAAAATGCCAAGTTATGCACATCATTTTATCTTTTTCCTTCTTAAAAGCAATACTCTATTGCATAATCCCTGAATCTAAGAGACATTCTATGTTGCAAGAATTGCACCTATCGCTTCGACCTCGATTTACTCCACAATTTCCACAGCACCAACCCCACCTTCAGACCACATTGCTGTTACTTCACGGCCACTGGGAGCACACTCTTTTTTATTATAAGCACCACCTTCACCTCCTTGTTTAGCGTCCTTCCAAACTTTTCCATTTAAGCCACTCAAACTACCAACATTGGGCACCACTTTGACAGGGCCATACCACCACTAATCATTCTCCAACTTCAAAACAGTTCCCTTGACCTTGATAACCATCTGATGTTAACTGACCTTCGAGCATCTATCTTGAAATTAACTAATTTGAGCCTCACATGATCTCCTGTGGATATTGTCATTTTAGCAAATGCTTTTCACATGCTAAAATGCTTTAGTCATGATTTGTTTGCCTACCACTTTATTACCTAAAGCTTCATTATCACTCAGGGCTTTAAGTTGCGCCCACGTTTCCCACTCATTAGCTCAATAGGGATACAGCGTAGATAAATGATAATCTTCTTCTCAGTATCTTGAATGTAGTTTTGTGCAACATGATGTGATAGGCCCACATCCGAGCTCTCCATGTTTCCTTACCTGACACCTTACCTTTGAGTGTTGGTTAAATCGTCTCCTTTATAATCACTCCAGTATCCCATTGCTCTGGTATAGTAAGTGACGTTTTGATGTGTTCAATTCCATTCTCCATCACAAACCCTTATATATTCTGTAACAGAAACTGGACCACATCATTGCTCCCAAATTGGTTGGAAAACTTTTCAATCAATCAATCAGCATTTGTATAGTGCAGCACTGTCACCCCTAGCAGTATCTGAGCCCTGAGGGTGCCATGTCTCTGTCGAAAAGCCAGGTCTTGAGTTTCTTTCTGAAGTCTGCCACGGAAGGTGCTGTTTGGAGGTGGAGGGACAGGTCGTTCCAGCTTTTGGCCGCGATGTAGGAGAAGGAGCGGCCCCCACTGCGGCAGATGCGGTGTATGTGTGCGAGGGTGAGTGAGGCAGAGCGCAGGTGTTTTTTGGGCCGATAGAAGTTCAGTCGATGGTTGGTGCAGGGAAGTCCTTGATCGTGTAGGGCTTTGTAGGTGTGTGTGAGGATTTTGAAATGGCATCTCTTCCGGATGGGGAGCCAGTGGAGGTTTCTGAGGTGGGTCCGTTTGGAGAGGTTCAAGATGAGTCTGGCTGCAGTGGTCTGTATGGTCTAAAGTCTTCTGAGGAGCTGGGTGGGAATTCCAGCATAGAGAGTGTTGATGTAGTCGAGGCTGCTGGTGATGGGGGCCTATGTAACGTCTTTCTGGTGTTGATTGGGATCCATCCGAAGATTCTGTGAAGCATGCAAAAGGTGTGGAAGGAGGAGGAGGTGACTGCTTTGACTTGTCGTTTCATGGTCATTTGGCTGTCGAGGATAATGCCAAGGTTGCGTGCATGGTCTGTCGGTGTGGGTGTAGGTCCTAGTTCTGCTGGTCACCGGCTGTGGTCCTATATGGAGGTATTCTTCCCAAAGATCAGTACTTCTGTTTTGTCGGAGTTGAGTTTGAAGCAGTTGTCTCTCATCCATTTGGCTACATTGGTTATGCAGTTGGTTTTAGAATTGGAGAGGTCCTTGTTGAGCAAGAGGATTAGTTGAGTGTCGCTTGTGTAGGAGATTATGCTGAGTCAGTAGAATCTGTAGATGTTGAACAGGGTGGGGCTGAGGGATGATCCTTAGGGTATGCTGCATATGATGTCCTTGGATGAGGAGGTGAAGGGAGGCAGTTGAATGCTCTGCGTGCATCCTGTAAGGAAAGAGGCAATCCGCTTGAGGGCATTTTGCTGTATGCCGATGTTGTAGAGTCTGTCGATGAGGGTGTGGTAGGAGACGATGTCAAAAGCAGCAGCGAGGTCAAGGAGGATAAGGGCCACTGTTTCTCTGCGGTCGAGCAGAGTTCTGATGTCATCTGTGGCAGCAATCAGCACGGTCTCAGTGCTGTAGTTGGAACTGAATCCTGATTGTGAGACGTCGAGTAAATGGTTTTGTTCCAGGTGTTCGATGAGCTGTTGGTTGATGGCTTTCTCAAGTACTCTGGATGGGTAGGGGAGCAGGATGATCGGGCTGTAATTTTTGAGGTCACTGTGGTCCGCATAAGGTTTTTATAGGAGGGGTCTGACCTCTGCATGTTTCCATCTGTCTGGTAAGGTTGCTGTGGAGATGGAGGTGTTGAGGATGCTGGTGAATCCCATTCTGATTGCGTTGGTTCCAAGGTTTAAGAGATGGTGGGGGTTTTGGTCGGTTGGCGTCCAAGAGTGGATGGATGAGATGATGGCTGTGGTGGTCTGATTGGAGACCAGCAGGTGAACGTTTGTCTGGTGTTCGCTGATTGGTTGAGGTTATTAAGGATGAAAGTGGTGGGTTGGGGATCAAAGTTGTTGTAGATGGTGGCAATCTCGCTATGGAAGTAGCCTGAAAGGGTGTTGCAGAGTTCTTGGGAGGGGTCATTGGTGCTCTCTGTGGCTGTTGGGTTAGAGAATTCCTTGACAATTTTGAAGAGTTCCTTGGTGTGGTTAGCCATGGGATCGATGCAAGCAGTGATGGCTGCTCTCTTGCCTTTCTTGATGGACAGGTGGTAGTTCCTGAGGACTGCTTTGTGAGCAGCCCTATCAGAGGGATTCTTAGTGACACACCATTGCTTCTTGAGTCGGTGCGTGGGTTCAGTGACCAGTTGGGTGAGGCCAGTGTTTTTTCAGGTTCTCCAGGAAGGTGATGGAATTGGCGTCATTGGGGTAGTCGACGTGGAAATTGAGATCACCGGGTAGAATGTAGTGGTAGGAGTCGATGGCTGGGGGGTGATGAGGTTGAAGATCACGGGGGTTTGTAGGCGAGGGCGTGTTTTATCGTGGTCTTAGCATCGGTCTGTAGTCGGAATTTGAGGTGTTCCATGAGTGGCATCAGGTCGTCATTGGTGACTTTGCATCAGATGGTTTCCCCAAAGAAAGATGATGTCAATGTTCCTGCCGTGTTTTTTGGTGTGGTCTCGATGTATTGTTTAGTAGCCGCCGGGAGTGGCAGTGACAATTTTGAGATTCATGCAGGGTTGAGTTGCGTTTCAGTGATGAAGGTGATACCAGGGGGGAGGGTGGTGATGGTGTCCCAGATTTCCATGCCCTGTTTGCAGAGGGAGCGGGAGATGAGCAGGATGCTTTGGAGTGCTTCCGGGTTGTTCGTAGTCTTCTAAGCAGGAGCAGCATGGGGTCCGGTGCAGGCAGATGGGTCTGCGTAGCAGGAGAAGCGGGTGTGGTGGCATGTGAAGGGTCCTTTGGTTGATGGCAGGGAAGATGTGCAGCAGCTGTTGATCCTGCATCTGAGGTCTAGGGCAAGGAGCTCCTCACGGTGGAGTGGCAGGTGGCGGGAGGTCCATGGGTCTTGGCCCTGGGTGCGGTCCAGGCGTGGACGAGATCAGACGGGCATACCTTTGACACACCGGCAGCGCTGCCATGCAGCGGCCTACATTAATAGTCCTGGGAGGTGGGAGGGGCTGGCTGGGAGGCGAGACGGCAGTTGGCGGGAACCAGCGGGAAGAAAATAGCAGGAACTGCCAACAAACAGAATAGTCCCAAAGTGGACAGAGCCACAATAACACAAACAAATCCAAGTTTTAAATAAAGGTTAAATAAAGTGTAAAACGAGTTAAAATACAGCCAGCAGCAAGCGGTGAAAATAAACTAAAAATAACACCCAGATTGAATCCAGCAGTGAGTGGTCACCCACCAGACATAGTACTGAACCAGGAGGACTTTGTGTCACGACCCGCATCTCAACAGCTCCTCAGGACTGTAACGATGTGTAAAGATTCCACCTCCTGACCTCCCCAACTACGTTGGTATAAATATGTTATGTTATGTTATGTTAAATTAAATTTATTAAGCGCACGTACGCCCGTAGGCTTCATGGCGCTGTGGAAGACTAGCAAAACATAACATGTGACAGAAAGAAAGAAAATTTAACTAAGGATAAGCTTGCTTAAAGAGCCAAGTCTTAAAAGCCTGTCTAAAGGCTAACAGATCTTCGTGGAGTCTTAGTGGCAGTGGCAAGGAGTTCCACAGGGAGGAAGCTAGGAAGTGGAAAGATCCTCCTCCCTGGCGTTGTTTCCTGATCCGGGGCACGACTAACAAATTCTTTTGGCCAGAACGGAGAGCACGGGAGGGAGTGTAACTGACCAGCAGGCAGCTAATGAATCCAGGGCCCTTACCTTGTAGAGCCCTGAAGATAATGCATCCCGCTTTAAATGCTGCTCTCTGCGCTACAGGCAGCCAGTGGAGACTGGCCAGTCCAGGTCTAATAGACTGCCACTTAGGAATTTTACAGATCAACCTGGCCGCTTGGTTCTGAACCAGTTGGAGTCTCTTGAGCTGCCCCGCCGGTAGGCCCAGATATAAACTATTGGAATAATCCAAACGGGACAGCACAAGAGCAATGATGACCTGAATCAGAGCAGGGTGGGTTAAAAGGTGGGCGATCTTCTTAATCTTGCGAAGTTGGAAGAAACTTGCAGATACCACAGTCCCTACCTGGCTTTTGAGCGAAAGATCTTCATTAAAAGTGATACCTAAGCTCTTAACTGTTTGGGATTTAGCTGGTGGATCTCCCATTTCTGGAGGCCAGAAGTGTGGTCCCCAATGCAGTTCACTCTTCCCAGGCAAAATCAGTTCAGTTTTGCCTGGGTTGAGTTTCAGATGATTTAGGCCCATCCATCTCTGAATGTGAACCATGACCTCCCGAAATTCGGTGGCAGCGCCAGGGGAGTCCAGACAGAAGATCAGTTGCAGATCATCTGCATAGTTAAAAATTAAGGCGCTAAACTTTTTTAATGAAAATAACAAGGGTCGTAAGTACAAATTAAACAAAAGTGGGGACAGGGACGAGCCTTGGGGGACTCCACATTCATTTTTGATTTTGGGCGCTGTAAAAGTTCCCAATCTCACTGCCTGGGTACGCTCCGAGATAAATGACTTCAGCCATCTAAGTGCCGAGCCTCTCAGGCCAGCCTGTTCGACACGGTCGACCAAGATGGTGTGGTCGACCGTGTCGAATGCGGCCGATAGGTCGAGAAGTACCAATGCTTGGTGAATGTCCCTATCTGCATTGCTTCTTAGTACATTCTGGACCGCCAGTGTCACCATCTCGGTTGAATGCCCTGGTCGAAACCCAGCTTGGTTATGCTCCAGATATCCAGTGGTTTCAACGAAGCTAGAAAGACAGCTAGCAACGTGTGCCTCCAGGATTTTTGATAGGAATGGCAGCAGGGATATCGGGCGGTAATTAGATGGATCGTGAGGATCAAGACTGGGTTTTTTGATCAGGGGAATCAATAGAGCATGCTTAAATCCTGCCGGTACCTTTCCCTGGTTAAGTGAGTCGTTAAGCAGAGAGAGGATCCCGTGAGGGATAGAGTGCCCAATCTCTGTAAAAATGTGGGGTGGGCAGATATCATCGGGTGATCCAGACTTAACCCGTGCCAAGAGAGTTGAAAAAGTTTTAGCATCTATAGCAGGAAGGGTGTCTAATGTAGTGGGGTTATTAAAAATATCATCTAAAAGAGACGATTTAGGAGAGCTAGCAATGTTGCGTTTTATATTTACAATTTTCTCTCTGAAAAAATCATTCAGAGAGTCACACAACTTCTGGGTAGGAGCTATTGATGGGGCTGTCCTATCATCGTCACAGAGCTCGTTGACTATGTTAAAAATATCTTTAGTTTTATTTGAGGAATTTAAAATTTTTTGAGAAATACATGAAATAGTGAAGTGAGCAAGCGAGGGATAAGGGATAGAAAGGGTACAGCAGGAAATAGAACCAGTGAAGACAGGAAGACACAATATGAGTACACACTACAAATATACTCTCAGTAAATGTCTCACTAAGAATACATATATATATACCTGGAATATATAGCAGGTGTTCTCAGTAAAGTTGAAACCCTGAGTTAAACCATCTGTGTGTGGTTCCCTGCATATACCTAACAAGACAAGGGTAGAAAGATTATCAGCCTTCTTCTGTGTGAAAAACATGCAAACCTAAGCATCCATATAACCATCTCATCGCTCATACATACCCCATGAAGATGTAAAGAAAAAGAACAATAGAGAATAATAAATGAAATGGTGATCCTATGGAAATTGATCTTAAGAGTACAATCAAAATACCATGTAGCAATATCCCCTAAATAGTTAAGTTCGTGCTCCTTGCACGTCTTCACGTTCACAATGAACACCAATCCATCCGGAAAGCAAATAACAAAAACATAGTAGATGAATCAAATCCCGGTTATTTCATAATGAGACAATTCCTCTTGCCCTAAGATGCAAAAATATCGAAAAACAATGTACTGTGAATGAGAAGCAGTGCTTCTCCTCTTTAGGCAGGATGCAGCCCCTGCTACACTCCTGTAATCCAGACTTTGATGCTCCGAACCTCCTTCTCGACAACGATTCCTCTAATGACTCCAAACACGAACAGCAGGAAACGAGAATTACGCACGTTAGCCGACGTGCGCGACGTCCTAAAATACCCATGAGCCTCGACCTAAGGCCTCATGGGATTTGTAGTTTCTGGCAGCGGTTCCTAATCCGGACGTGGTAGGCGCAGAGGCCGACCGTGCCTGACAGTAGGTCCCTCTCCCAAGCGCCTCTTAGCTCCAGGCTTGGCAGGATGAGAAGCAGGAAAGGCTTGGATCGCTCCTGGGGCATGAATGTTAGTTACAAGCTCCCATGAATCGTCTTCAGCCGTGTACCCTTTCCAGGAGACCAAATACCACAACTTGTTACCTCTGAATTTAGAATCTAGAATGCGCTTAGCTTCATACTTCAACTGCCCATCACGCAATAAAGGTCGAGCAGCTCTCCTCCGCACCCCCTTCGCTGGTTTTAATAAACTGCAGTGATAAACAGGATGAATATGTAGGTGGACAGGTAACCGAAGTTTGTTTGCCACAGGATTAACTTGCTTGATTATAGCATACAGACCTATAAACCTGGGATGAAAAATACTGCGCACTCTAAAACGTATGTTTTTAGTGGACAGCCATACTTTATCACCCGGTTGGTAACAGGGTCCATCTCTGCGATGTCTATCAGCCAATTTCCTGTACTGCAATTTGACTTTATTCAAGTGCACCTGGACTTTCTTGCGAATGTAGTGAATTTCCTGAATACGTTTTTTCACAGTCGGTTGTTCGTCAAGATCTCGAGGCATAGCTATAGGAAGGATTCGAGCATTGTACCCATGATTAGCGTAGAATGGGGATACCCCTATGGAAGAATGCCATGCATTATTATAGGCCACTTTGGCCAACCACAACAACGAGACCCAAGATTCCTCAGCTTCCTTGGAATAGCAACGTAGATACTTCTTCAGCATCTGATTTAGCCTCTCTGTCTGTCCGTCGGTTTGGGGATGGAAACTAGTGGACAGAGCTGGTGTAACCTGTAATGCCTTACACCACATTCTCCAAAAATGTGCGATAAACTGGGGCCACGGTCTGAAACAATGACTTCTAGTAATCCGTGGAGACGCACCACATTTACAAGCAACAGCTTTGCGGTCTGGCCTGCTGTAGGGAGGTTGGAACAAGGAATAAAATGCCCCATTTTGGTAAGGCTATCCACTACAACTAATATGGCTGTGTTGCCGTGGTTGTTTGGCAGTCCCGTGACAAAATCCAGGCTTATGTTTTGCCAAGGTTGCTTGGGTGTTGGCATAGGTACTAGCTTTCCTTTGGCTTTCGTGGGCTCTCCCTTGGATCTGGCACAAACTTTACATTCAGTTACCCAGGTTTCAATATCCTTAGATATTGTATTCCACCAAAATGATCTTTGTACCAATTGTTTGGTCTTTGTTACTCCCTGATGACCGTCCAGAACAGAACTGTGACACCAATCGAAAGCTTTGCGTTGGATTGCAACTGAAGGGAGATACCGTTTCTGATTATGAAAGGGCAATCCTTGTATGAGGCTTCTGCGTTCATGTGTACCTACCCACTCTTCCCATGTTTCGGATTGGTGAGCTCTTTTTACTTTATCCAAGAAGTTGTCAACCGTTACTGCACATATCACATTAGTAGATGGGATGATAGCCTCGTTGAGCACCTTCCTTTGGCAACTGTCAATGCCTAACCTAGATAAAGTGTCTGCCTTTCTATTTCGGTAATGATGAAGCCATATTCGGCAAAGACAAGAATCCACCTCATCTGACGCTGTGAGAGCAGTCTAGTTGTTTTCATGGACTGTAAGTTTCTGTGATCTGTATATACAGTTACTGGATTCTGTGACCCCCATAAGTAGTGCCTCCTTTCTGAAAAGGCCTGTTGTATCACTAGCAACTCTTTATCAGCGATAGTGTAATTTAATTCTGCAGCATACCGTTTTTAAGACATATAGGCCACTGGATGTAATTGTCCCGTTTGCTGATCTCTTTGTGAGAGCACTGCCCCTACAGCGACATCCGAAGCATCAGCTTCCACTATAAAGGGGTTTTCAGGTTGACGGTGCCTCAAAACAGGGGCGGAAGTGATGGCCTTTTTTAATTGAACAAATGCTTCCGTAGCATCGCTTGTCAACACAAATGGCTCCCTTTTTCTCAGGAGTCTTGTGATCGGGGCTACCACATGTGAGAAGTACAGAATGAACCTACGGTAATAGTTAGTGAATCCCAAGAAACTTTGTACATCATGCACATTCGTTGGAACTGGCCATTCCAATACCGCTTTCACCTTTCTCTTGATCATGCTTAGCCCAGCTGGGCATAACATTACTCCCAAAAATTCTACCTCACACACATGGAAGTCACACTTACTTAGTTTACAAAATAAATGGTGTTCTCTCAGTTTCTGTAACACCAACAGAACACGATGCTCATGTACCTTGTCGTTTTCAGAATAGACCCACATGTCGTCTATATAGACACCACAAAAGAATCCACATATTCTTTCAACACATCGTTCAGAAAATACTGAAAGGCCGCCGGGGCGTTGCATAACCCAAACGTCAAAACAGTATATTCATACAGGCCACAACAAGTTTTAAATGCGGTCTTCCATTCATCCCCTTCTCGTATCCTAACCAAGTGATAAGCACCTCTTAAGTCTAGTTTGGTATACATTGTGCCGTCTTTCACTTGGTCCAATAGTACAGACACTAGGGGGAGAGGATACCTGTTCGAACCGTGTTTTTATTCAACATGCGGTAATCTATACACATTCTCTGATCTCCATTAGCTTTAGAGATGAAAAAAAGCGGAGAGGCCACAGGAGAAGTGATGGACGTATAAACCCAATATATAGGTAATGGTCTAAGTACTCCCGAAGGTGCTTGGTTTCTGTTACGTACAATGCATACACCCTACAAGAGGGTATTGTGGCCCCTGCAATAAGGTCAATCTGACAATCATATATTCTGTGAGGCGGAAGTTCTTCAGCCTGTGACTCACTGAACACATCCTGATAATAGTGATAAATAGATGGTAACACCACTTTTGTTTCTGCTGCAGTGGCTATACAGAATGGATGGGCCAAGGCAGCTGCCTGTGACGGTCAACTTCGTAAGAAACATGTCTGGCACTCTTCAGATAGAAAGTGCACCGTTTTGGTTTTCCAATCTAAGGTGTGGTTGTGATGCCAGAGCCATGACATACCCAAAATAATCTCATATTGAGGAGCTACTGTGATATTCAATGAGAGGGACTCAACTTGAAGATGCGTACCATCCGGTACCGACAATTCCATCAATTCTGTCTGTTCTGTTACTGGCCCAGATTTTAAGGGTTTTCCATCGACAGCCAATATTCTCTCCGGAATTCCTCTGGGAACACGAGTCAGTGATAATTTCTGCACTAATTCTTCATCTATAAAGTTACCCGTGGCCCCTGAATCAATCATCACCATCACTTTATGAGAGGAGTCTAGAACCTTTAACTCCATCTGAAGCACAATATGAGACTCTATCTCTAACTTCAGATACGAATAAAGAAGGTACTTTCCATTCTTTTCCCTCTGTGTCTGACACCTCCAAAGCTATAGGTATATGCTCTATAGCATCCTGACCCTCCTGAAGTACCGTGACTGCCATCTTTTTACCAGTGGAAAATGTTTTAGAGGTTTTGGGTTTTGTAGGGCATTCACGTAGAAAGTGCCCTTTTTACCACAGTACATACATTGCCCATTAACCCTACGGGCATCTCTTTCTTCTTTAGAGAGAGGGGATCTAATGGCCCCCACTTCCATTGGCTCGACAGCGGATTCCTGATCTACCAAAGGCCTTCTAAACCCCTGATCATATCTAGTATTAAATCTCTTTCCCTTTCTTTTATCTCCCCCTCTTTCTGATAGTCGATGATCTAACCTAAGGGTGAGATTCATCAAATCAGTGCAGTTGGTGGGTTGTGGATCTATTTGTGCGAGAACGTCTTTCATCTCATCACGCAACCCCTGATAATACAATGACATTCTCTTTTCTTCAGGCCATGCTGTCTCTGCTACTAAATGGTTGAAAGCAGTTAAGTAAGTCACCAAGTCCTTCTTTCCCTGTCTTAATTCCACCAATTCTTTGTCAGCACTGAAGGTGGTAGCTCTTCTGTCGAATACCCTTTCTAACTCTTTACGAAAAGCATCCCAATCTGACAGGATTGGGTCATCGTGTTTAACTAGAGGCACTGCCCAGTTTGCAGCATCCCCTATCAAATAAGATATGGCAAAAGCCACTCTTGAATAGTTATTAGGGAACGAGGACGGTTTACAAGAAAAATGCAGCATCACCTGCGTCAAAAATGTCTGAATCTTGTGAGGATCGCCTGAAAACCTTTCTGGAGTAGCTAAGGGAATGGGTGGTGGAATTTGTACCTGTATTTGTGACGAGGAAGGGTTTATGTCAAAGGGATTGCTTGTCTGTCTATCTAGTCTCTCCCTAAGAGTGGCTGCTTCTGCCTTGGATGTGGCTTGCTCCTGATGAACTAATACCAAGGCCTGCAAAGCATCCTCTAATGTGGCCATCCTTAACACCACGTTCCAGCCGGGAGTAGCTAACTCTCGTGGGTGCGTAATTCGGTCACGACCCGTATCTCAACAGCTCGTCAGGACTGGAACGATGTGCAAAGATTCCACCGCCTGACCTCCCCAACTCTGTTGTTATAAATACACAGAATAGTGAAGTGATCAAGCAAGGGATACGGGATAGGAAGGGTACAGCAGGGAATATAACCTGTGAAGACAGAAGGACACGATATGAGTACAGACACACTACAAATCTACTCTCAGTAAATGTCTCACTAAGAATACACATATATACCTGGAATATATAGCAGATGTTCTCAGTAAAGGTGAAACCCTGAGTTAAACCATCTGTGTATGTTTCCCTGCATATACCTAACAAGACAAGGGTAAAAAGATTATCAGCCTTCTTATGTGTGAAAAACATGCAAACCTAAGCATTCATATAACCATCTCATCGCTCATACATACCCCCATGAAGATGTAAAGAAAAAGAACTATAAAGGATAATAAATGAAATAGTGATCCTATGGAAATTGATCTTAAGAGTACAATCAAAATACCATGTAGCAATATCCCTTAAATAGTTAAGTTTGTGCTCCTTGCACGTCTTCACGTTCACAATGAACACCAATCCATCTGGAAAGCAAATAACAAAATCATAGTAGATGAACCAAATCCCGGTTATTTCATAAATGAGACAATTCCTCTTGCCCTAAGATGTGAAAATACCGAAGAACAATGTACTGTGAATGAGAAGCAGCGCTTCTCCTCTTTAGGCGGGATGCAGCCCTGTGAACCCCCGTGCTAACACAGTAGCTAAAGTACCTGAGGCCTTTATCACCCGAACGGTGGAAAAACTGGGAACTGCTTAGACCCCTGTCAAAGCGTGATTGAACGTAGAGCCCTGCTACCAGTAGCGGTCCGTGGAGGGAGTTCCGTGGGGCGGTGAGGGGGAGGGGCAGGGTGGGGGAATGTAAACACCGGAATATGGATGAACAGAGGTAAGTACACATTTAAATAAATAAAACGAATTTCATTGCGTGTGCTGCATCGCAAAAATGCGGGCCGGACGAGCAGTTTGCCAGGGCCGGTTTCAGTTCCGAGTCCGGCCCTGCTTCACGCCAAGGATTACGACCCTGTTTGCGGCAATCTACAGGTGAGTCCTTTTTGAACCATAAACCCATTGCCAGGACTGCCCACATAAATACTGAACCCCGGTAATCGGTATATGATATTTTTCCACATATATCATGCATTTGTGTACATCCAACATATCTGCAGTAGAAATGCACACACAGACATTGATATATTTGTGAAAAGTACTTACCAGCGCTGCAAGATCCCTGTCTCCATACCGCTGGCCCTGTGGTCAGTCGTAATACAGCAGTCTTTGGACTGCCAGCGCCATGGGCTGCTGGTGGGGGTGGACTCTGTCCTACAGTAGTCAACCGCCAAACTCGTAATAAGGCCCTAGGTGTAGGAAGCTGGCTCTGTATATGCTATACCAAAGTGAGGTATGGTATGCACAGAGTCCAGTGGAACCCCAAAGGTAGGTAGGGGTAAAATTAGATAGAACCTTACTCTCTATTTGTGGCAGTGTGATCAAGCAGTAAGGCAGTATCAGAGGACAGTGTTAAGCATTTGTTGTACACACTCAGTCAGCAAATACATTCACACATTCAAAGACTGAACTTCAGACCCATTGTTTTTGTATAAAAATATTCTTTTAGTTATTGTATTTCTAGAACCAAGCAAGCCTGGCACAGGTAAGCAATAAATACTTTACAGTAGTAAATGCTGATTGTAAAACAGTTCAATTTCAATTGTAAATGTACTAGGGTTTGACTTACAGTATTGTTACAGAGAAATGCAATCCCTTGTAAATACACTACATAGACTTGAATGGGATTTTCAGTAAAATAGCAGGTAAGTTACTTTTGGATTACTTTTCTTACTCAGTGCTGTATGCCTGGATGCAGCACTGGAACATTTCCTGTAAACAAGTGAGTGAAAGCGTTTTTGTTAAATCGTACAATTTTAAAGATTTTCTTTAGGTTTCAAAACTCCACACTTACAAACTTTTTCAGGAAAGAGTGTCAATGTTATCCTACGGAGGAAAGTATGGTTATCGGTTTTTAGGTAAGTATTCGGTCTTTGGAGTTGAGGTTCTGGGGTTAGAACAAGGGTTCCCCCAGGGTCAAGGATGCACCCTTGTTACACCCTCAGCGGCACTAGGGCGGCCGGGTGCAGAGTGCTGAGGTCCAATGTTATCCAATGGGGGCTAGGGGGCCTCTGATTGGTGACTGCTGGCAAGCAGGCCACTGGGTTGTGGGAGCAAAGCTCCTCGACTTTAGCTCAGGGCAAATGGGGAAACAAATTAGCACCTAAGGTGCATCCTCAGCGGCACTAGGGCGGCTGGGTGCAGGGTGCTGTTTTGACGTCGGATGCCCTGTTGTTTCCAATGGTGAACCTCTGGTTTGCAAAAGCACTTCAGGCAAGGAGACGAAGGACTTCTGGGTGTGACTACCACTTCGAGAGGTAAGTTGGGAAGTTAGGGGTTGGTTAGGCACCGTCGGTTTGGACACACAAGGCTGTGGGGTGTCGGGTGCTGGGGTGCCTTTTGGGGTAGGATTTTCTTACCAGCTCCTGGCTGCGGTTAGGGGGGCCTGCTGGATTTAGACTGCAGGCGTCGGCTGAAGGCTTGAGGCAGGTCAGGGGTTGCTGGATCTCGGTTCAGGATTGCCTGGGTGACCTCCTCGTGGTGTTTGCCCACTCGAACTCAGGCCGTGGACTGCGGGGGCAGAGTGGGGCGGATTTGCGGTCTCCGGCTGCTGCCAGAGGTTGCAGTTGAACAAATCCGGTGATCGCGGAAGAAGCAGTCTTTGGAAGTGAAGGCAGGCAGGTCCTCCGGGGTTCTTGAGGTCGCGAATCAATTCCTCACTATCAAGGGTAACGGTCACGCCCAAGTATCGGACCGAGGTGTCGCACCATTCCAACGGGTAGTCAACCCCAAAGGGGGCAGCAGCCGGTGTGAGGGGGAGTATCCGCGATTTTGACCAATTGATCTGTATTCCCGAGAACCCCCAAACCTCACAAACTCCCGTAGGAGCGGGTTGAGGTTGTGCTTCGGGTCCTTGACATACAAGGTGACATCGTCCGCGTACAGCGAGATCAGGATGGGGCGCTGCAGGCATTTCAAGGCCTTTACCTGATGGTACTGGCGCACCCTAGCCGCCAGCGGCTCCATCGCCAGCGCAAATAGCAGTGGCGATAACGGGCACCCCTGTCTAGTACCTCGAGACAGTGGTATAGCCCTGGATGTTTGACCATTAATGTGCACGCAGGCCACCGGGGCAGTGTAGAGCAGTTGGATCCAAGCAGAAAAACCCACCGGGAATCCCATACAGCGGAGCACCGCATGCAAATACTCCCACTCCACCGAGTCGAACGCCTTAGTGGCGTCCAAAAATATAGCCGCCAATGGGATCTGCGGATCCACCTGCTGAATAATTGAAAAGAGGGTGCGGAGGTTGTGCGACGTGGACCTTCCGGGGATGAACCCCGCCTGGTCTGGCAGGATTAACTTGTCCATGAGAAGGTTCAGTCGATTGGCCAACAGTTTAGTGAGGATTTTACTATCCACATTGATGAGGGACAAGGGTCGGTAGGAGTCACACCCGTCAGCTGGCTTTCCCGGCTTCTGAATGGAAATGATGAGGGCTTCTCTCATTGTGGGAGGCAGAGACTGCACCTCCAGTGCCTCTGCGTATACCGCCTGCAAAACGGGGGCGAGCTGGTCTATGTATAGTTTATAATAGTCGCTCGGGAGTCTGTCCGGCCCGGCGCCTTTCCCGACTGCAGCTGAAAGACCGCCTTCCAGAGTTCGCCATTTGAGAAAGGCTCACATAGGAACTCCCTCTGCCTGTCTCCCAGGTACCCAAGTGTAATGTCCCCAAAAAACATGGAAGGTCCTCTGCATTGACCACCTTGGACCTGTACAGCTCAGCGTAAAAATCAGTAAAGGTCTGTAGTATCCGGGCACTATCTTTGTGGCATTGACCTCCCGCATCCTCAACTTCAAGGATATAATTAGCGTACCGGGGCGTTCTGATGTCCTGAGCTAATGCCTTCCCAGGCCTACCCCCCTCCCCGTAGCGTCGCGCCTGGGCGTATTTCCCTCTGAATTTCGCCTCCCTGTCCGCCGTTTCTGTGTACTCGGTCAGCACTTCTCTCAATTTGGCCCTCCTTTCCCCGGTCTCTGTCTGCCAGACACTCCCCTCTAGCTCCTTAAGCTCCTCCTCAAGCCGTCGAAGGCGCCAACGGATGTCCCTCAACACCCCGAAACTCTTGGAGATGCACACCCCTCGCATGGTCACCTTGAACGCCTCCCACATCGTCCCCACCCGCTCAACCGAACCTCTATTCCGCTCAAAAAATTCTGTTATGGCCTCCCCAAGCGCAGTCTTAAATACTTCATCCAGCAGCGCCTCAGGAGCTAGCCTCCATCCCCTGGAGTCAGCGCGCAAGCTGGGGACAGCCATGGAGAGGCACACCGGGGCATGGTCAGACAGCGTGCGAGCCAAGTGCTCCGCGCCTCGCACCCACGGGCAGATCCCCCGGGACCCAAGCCAGTAATCTAGTCTCGACCAGGACTCATGGATCGAAGAGTGGAAGGTGCCCTCCCGCCTCTCTGAATGCCAGTGTCTCCAGATGTCCACCAGCCCGCCGTCCTCTAACAAACCCCTCAATGCCCCCTGGCTGCATGTATAGTGATGGGGCAGGTGAGAAGACCTGTCTTTAGTAGGATCACAGACAGTATTGAAGTCCCCGGCCCAGAGCACGTGAGTGGCCCCTATGTCCAGGATCTGTCCCCAAAGTGCAGTCAGTGTGTCAGGGTTGTCAGTGTTGGGGCCATAGTAGCTAACGATGACAATCGAGTGCGTTCCTAGAGTGCCCCACATCATGCTATGTGATGATTCACTTGTCTTAAGTATATATACAACCTAATCCCGCCACACTTTTTCATTTCTATTACAACTGGCGATAACCATTTTGAGGTAATTGTTTGCACCTTCCAACTGACAGTGGTACATTTCAATTCTTTTGTTTAATCAGCTGTACTTATAGGAAACCTCCTTATAGGTGTGTAGAACTGTGTCATAATATATTTTTTTGGGATGCTAAACAGACATGGTTCCCACAATAGATTTATGAGTATTCATAAGTTCTGTTGTCTTAAGCATTGTTGAATGTTTTTACCATGATCTATACTATATAGCGTTAATGTGCTTCTGACTTCAAATTCCATTTTAGCCTTGAACATCCATTCAAGTTTTATCTTATGACCACCATATGCACCTGGTATTCTGCTGCATCTCAGATTCTCATGTGTTCTTTGAGATTTGGATTATTCTACAATCTGTGCCAACATGTACTACCACATCCACTGAATTGACTTGCATAATGCATCTTTGTTGGCTGCTGGAGTCTTCCTTGCCCAGGGTTGCCACCAGACGGAATAGGTATTCCATGTTTTCTTCAAGGCCTAGAATATTCTTTTCTTCGACATGGTAGACTTCTTCAATTTGTGAGCGCTTGAAACCTTTGAAAGGTAACATTTCTTCCCACATTTACTGCTGTCTTTCCACACCATGGTTCAGATCTTATTAGTAGAGCGCTCTCCTTATTTTTGGTGAACCTATTGTTCTTGTTCTTGCTATTGTCCATTTTCTTTTAAATCCAGCTTTTTTTGGTAACTGGGGTATTTGAACAAAATATTGAGATTTTTATATCGGGAGACAGATATATAGTGAAAAAAATATCGTGATGCAGAACTATTGTTGTCAAGAATAATGTTTTTTAGGTGAGTAATATCGTTGTTCAGAACATCATTGTTAATATGGTTTTCAAAATTATAGTTGTAAAAAAATAATTTTGTAATTATTTTAATGTGTTTTAGTTTATATATTGATTTTATGTGTTATTATTGTTTGTATAATACTTATTATTTTTTTTTAAATATAGTTTGTAATTTTAAGTGAGTTAGATTTTTTAATTTATTTGCTATAGTAATTTATAGTGTTGTAGTGGGTTGCTGGATTTGTAGAGAGATAGGCTGGGAAGTTGTTTAAGAAATAATTCATTATTTATTAGTTAATAATTTTTAAGCAAGTTTGTGATTCATATTAATTTAGTACATCATGTAATAATTAATGATAATGAGTTATTAATTATTATAAATATTTTAGCTAATTAATAATTATGTACACTGTGTAATAATTATATATTTAAGTTATTATTTAGGCATCTGCTGCTGAGTTTGTTGGGGTATAAGGTGGGAAATGTATTAAGTAATAATAAACAATTAATTACTAATGAATTATTTAAATGGTTATCAATTATGTAAATAACCATTTTCTTTTAGTTATATTTTAGGTGTAGGCTGCTAGGTTTGTGGGGTATGGGGTGGGAAATGTATTAAGTAATAATTGATCAAACAATTATTTTTAATTGATAACTAATAATTAAATTATATAATAATTATGTAAATTGTTCAATTTGTTTTTTATTTTTTAATATAGATATATATTATTATGTTACTTAATATTGTTAATATTAACAGTTTTAGATTTTTTATAAATTAATAGGGTTATTCAAATATGTATTGTGTTTGGAGACAAGTATTATCCATACAGTTGCTCAGAATGAGTGGGAATAGTAAATGTAATCCCTCCGTAGTCCAGCGCTTTTCCTACTCTTGCAGAGACTAAAGTGGGAATAGTAAAATGAACCCCTCTGAAGTCCAAACCTTTCAAAACTCTTGCACAGACGGCTGCAGGAATAGTAAATCTTACTCCCTCTGAAGGCCAATACCTTCCCTACTGTTGCACACACTGGAGAGGGAATAGTAATTCTTACTCCTCCGAAGTCCAATGCTTTCCCAACTGTAGCACAGACTGGAGCGAGAATATTTAGGGCCTTTTTACGAGTTTGGTGGTCGACCCGCCGTAGAACCATGTCTGCCTCCGCCAGTAGCCCACGGCGCTGGCGGTCCAAAGACTGTCGTATTATAAGTTGACCACGGGGAGGCGGGGATCTTGAAGCGGTGGTGATAACGTTTCACACCTATATAGATGCCTGTGTGTGCATTTCGAATGTAGATGTGTTGGATGCACACATCTGCATGAAATATGTGGAAAAATACCATATACCCATTACCAGGGTTCAGCCCATATGTGGGCAGTTCTGGCAATAGTTATATGGTTTGAAAAGGAATTTACCTGGAAGAAGAAGAAAGGGATGAGTATGCACACCAAATCCTTTGTCACCCCACCTTGAAGCAGGCATTCGGTCCACTGCGGTCCGCTCGTTGGACAGACAGCTCGTAATACAGATGGCAGTGCAGTTCCCTTCTACTGCCCAAGGTGGCTGCCTTTCCCCGACTGCAAACGTGGCTGTCGGCGGTCTGCTGGCGGTCTTGAAAGGCCAGCCGTGGTCTTTGCAAAGCCTATCCATACAACTCGTAATACATCAGCCAGGACGCTGAGCTCACCGTGCTCGGACCGCCACCAATGATACGACGGTCCACATGACTCCAAACTCGTAATAAGGCCCTAAATCTTGCCCCTCCGAGGTTGAATGCTTTCCCTTCTGTTGTACAGACTGGAGTGGGAATAGTAAATTTAACCCCTCCGAAGTTCAACGCTTTCCCTACTGTTTATAGTATTTTTAATGAATGTGTATTTTTGGGTTTTAAATTTGTAATATTTAATTTATTATATGAATTATATTTTTGAATTGTATATGTTTTTTATGGTTTCAGTTTATATATATATATATATATATATATATATATATATATATATATATATATACATATATATATGTATATATTTATATATATCTATATGTTTAATCATAGTAAAACACTGTACATATTTAAAAAATTTATATAATGTAAAATAAGTAATTTTGTTAATTATATTACACTATATATACATTATATATATTCACTGAAAAAACCATAGGTTTCAGGGGCGTTATAGTTAGCTGGACATTTCCCTCGTACAAAACCCTAGAAATTCCCCTGTTATAGTTAGTTCAGCTAACTATAACTCGCACCCCCGTAATGCACTGCTGATGACGTCACATATTACATCACTCATGACATGGTCAGTGACATCACTGATGACATCACTGATGACATCTGAAATGACATCACTGATGACATCACTGATGATGTCATCCAGTGAGTCTGTGTTTCTGTAAAGTTTTAATATGTTTAATATATATATTGAAAGGCCTGTTGAAGAATGAGTGGGTGTCCAAGTGTGTGAATGGATGATTTTCTAGGTGCATAACTGACTCTATAAGTGAGTCATTAAATGTATCTTACTGCAGACTAGTGACTAAACTGTGTGAATGTCTGTATGTGTCTGTGTGTTGGTGTATAAGTGGCTGCATGGTTTTGTGAATAGCTATATGAGTGTCTATATGGGTTATTGATTGGTTGTCTGAGTATCTGTATGGGTGCCTGAGTGTTTGTGTGCGTAGGCTGTGTGTGACTCTGTGCATAGATGTGTGAGTGGGTGATTCTATGGGTGCATGGTTTTAAGAGTACATCTGTGATGAACTGTATAGTTGAGTGAGTGTATGTATGGGTGTGTTAGGGATTGAATGTATATCTCAGTGGTACATTTGTGACTAACTACATATGTTAAAGGCAGTATATATGCTTGTAAGAGTATATAAGTGGGTATATGTAAGAGTGTGTGATTGTGAGAGTGGCTGTATGGATAAGTGTGTGCTTGTATCAATGATTGTATAAGAGCGTAAGAATGTGGTACTATTTTTATGAGTAAGTGAACTTGAGTGTGTATAACTGCATAGGTGAGTAAATGGGAGTGTAATTAATTATTTGCATGACTGACTAGGTGTGAGAGTACCTCTATGGATGATTGGTGGTGTGTGAGTGTCTATGTAGGTGTATAAATGCATATGATAGTCTTGTACGGAGTGACTGTAAGTATGAGTGACTGTACAGGTGAATGAGTGGGTGTGTATGTAGACCTAATTTAATTTAATTTAATTGTGGGTTTATATAGCGCTAGAATCGACTCACGGAGGAGTATCTCTGCGCTTCGACCGCTGGGGAACCCGTCCTGGCTCACCCTGAGAGATGGTCCCTAATGGGTATCTCCAAGGTGCGACCAAGCATCCCTGGCGGTCTGGGGGGGCCGTTGTGAAGATGAGGCAAGCTAATGCCCAGAGTTGCCGAGTGTGGTCCCTGACTAAGGAAGGCACCGAAGCGGGAATTGAACCCTGGTCCCAGGCCGTCCTCTGCTTACGGGTCTGCCGCCTCTAACCAGTGAGCCACACTTCTCCACCTAAGAGTTAATGAGTGGGTATGTAGATATTGGTTTTTGAGTATCTATGGTTTTGAGAATGGAAGTCTGAAATTTTGAGTCGGTGTATCAAAGGTTATATTAGGGTGTGAGAAGATGCGGTAATTTATCACATGGATGACGTCATCAGTGATGTCATCAGTGATGTCATTTGAGATGTCATCAGTGATGTCATCAGTGATGTCACTGACCATGTCATGAGTGATGTAATATGTGACGTCATCAGCAGTGCATTGCGGGGGCGCTAGTTATAGTTAGCTGAACTAACTATAACAGGGGAATTTTTAGGGTTTTGTACGAGGGTAATGTCCAGCTAACTATAACGCCCCTGAAACCTATGGTTTTTTCAGTGAATTTCTAAGGTTTTTTAAATGCCAATTCCTAACTATAACGCCCCTGAAACCTATGGGTTTTTCAGTGAATTTCAAAGGTTTTTTAAATGCCAATTCCTAACTATAACGCCCCTGAAACCTATGTTTTTTTCAGTGAATTTCAAAGGTTTTTTAAATGCTAATTCCTATCTATAACTTATCTCTAAAGATATCATGAAAAGCATTCTTTTTTAAAAGTAGGGTGCACATTAGTTTTGTGGAAAAGCTTCTTTGTGATTGGTTAAGAAAAAGCAGTTTCAACGTGGAGTACATATCATAGGATAAAATTTGCTCAGATCAACCACACCATCTACTTGCATTTGGAAGGCACTGTTGGAACTTAAAACAATCATCAACTTTTAACCTGCATGTGTCGTTAAATATTCAAGAAAATGTTACAAAAAAATATCGTTAAGTTTTAAACAATTGATGAACTTTTAAGCTGCATGTGTTGTAGAATGTTCTAGAAAGTGTGTTGATAGAATATGTTGCACTTCTGACTTCTATGTGTTGTTGAATATTAAAAAAACGGTTCATATGGAAAATTAAAAAGAAACCAATAGAGAAGTTTTCAAACCTAAAAGAATCAAGGAACTATTCTAATTTATTGTTTACATGTATTTATGTGTGCAGCAACAAAATTATAGGCACAACAGCACTAGGAAGAGGAAGAAGCAGGGAGTGGGGGGAGGGGGGTAGATGGGCAGAATGGCACACTTGCACAATTAAGTACAACACACATATAGACTAACAATGTCCAAAATGAAACACACCAACAAGGAGCACAAGTCACACAACCCGCCAACATCACACCACTGAACGAGCATAGAAGTGAAAACCACGCTGCATTCATACAGGATGTGTACAAAGGCCAGTCGTTGGTGTTGTGGGATGTCTGCGACCGTGGTCATCATGGATGAGATGCCCAGCATGTGGCACATGGTTGAGTTCACTGTGTGTTATGTTGCCAAACGGCTGCTCCTCCCTCCCACGAGCCCCCACACTTTTGTACGGTGAGCTGTTGTATCTCGTGCACTCGTACAGCACGCCTTTGTAATGCCTATTTGCGCATGTCCTGCTACATTCCAACTACAACATCACAGTGCCGTTTGGAGGTGGTGCATGCCACTTTACAACATCGACTGCTGCAGCTCTTGCAACAGGCCACACCAGAAAACAGAGACACACTTACCGCACTTCCTGAACACTGACATGTCCGAGACACCCCGTTTCCCCTGCCGGATAGGCACACCCCTGCACTGACCTGTGAGCCCCAGACCAGCACACGCCAGTTGTGCATGCAGGAGGATGCGTACGTAGCTACACATCCAGGCTCACTGCCAACGCTGAGGTGACAGCACACTGTGATGTTGCAGGGCTCGTGCCTATCATGCTAAGAGAATGACCACAGGGACACACTTACTAAGATATGGGTTTGGGGGGCATTGGTGGTCCTGGAGTTGTTGCGATGAGTCTTCTGGCCCTCATGGGTATCCCTGTATCATGCTCATTGACTCTATGGCACCTGTGGGTGTTCTGGTGTGGCTCTTGGCTGTGTTCCCTTTCATGGTGCAGGAAGTTGTCCTGCTTAACACCAGCAGAAAGCAGGTGTAAAATCCCTGGTGCTAACGTGTCTTATCGCCGGAATTTGTTTTGCATTGCAATTGCTGTGAAAGTTGTGATATGATTTTTTTCGTGTGCAGAACAATATACGAACTGAGCAGTGTATCTCGTCAAGATCCAGCACCTGACGCACTATTCCCAATCAATATAAATACAATGAGATTTCTTAATAGATTTCGTGTGTACACTGTAAGTGCAGCCAATACCTCAGTGCAATACAATACAGGATTTTAGTATTTAGAATAAATTGCAAACGTGCACCTCATGTCTTTTTGCACGGGAACGGCTACTCTCTATTTCATTATCAGCACTTTAAGGGAAGTAAAGTTCAGAAAAATCTAACACACTATTCAGAAGTTGGTGCAAACTGCAGATATCACTAGTATTCCAGCGATAAGTGCCCCAAAATTTAACACCATGGTGGACTCCATCAAATAACAGTAATAAGAACAAGAAAGAGTCACACAGCACTTAAGAGAACAACCAAAAACATTATTACATTTTTTTTCAAACTTTATTTTTTATAATAATAAATATATAAACGTTAAACTATTTTCAAACTTTATATTTTTATTAACATCAATATAAACAATAAACTAATAAACAAAATGTAACAACCATAATACAAAACAACAAAGAGGAACACTCCTGTGGGAACCACGGATGTCGATGACAGACCTGCAAAATCAAAAAGATTGTTAAAAAAACAACAACATGGTATTCTTAACAAAATACCACAAGAAACAAATCACAGATATATAAAATGTATACAGCTAACAAAATTTTATAAGTTTAACTTACAAAAACTGTAATTGTTGCCGCTTTAAAATATTTACCGAATCTGAGGAATTTTTTTTGCAGACGGCACCACTCCCACAATGTGTTCCTTCAGTGGTGTGGAAATTTTTTACTTTTCCCAAGGGGCAAACAAAGATCAATGCCACCTTGGTCACGTGCAAGATTTGCAAAAGAGTTCTGTTGCGAGGGGATCCTAACAAGAAATACTCGTACGGCACGGCAAGTATGATGAATCACCGAAGGACCCTTCATCCAAACAATCTTGCACGAGAAGAGTGCAAACGGATGAGAAACACTCCTATTCTGTATCTGTAAAAAAGAATCACAAATAAATGTATATTAATAACTTTCAAATTTATACTATTCCATTACTGTACAAACACATTTTATATAAAAACTGACTAAGAAACTATAGCCCTGAACCACAAGTGTGACGATCGTTAAAACACTACATGCATAGTGCATACTACTTTGAAGCAGTTCATGCCCTAAAGCCTACCTCACTTAGGGCCTCATGTAGGTAGCATACCAGTTACCACTTCTTAAATACCGAGCCGTACCGAATCGGTATTTAAGAATCGGTAAGTTATATGTAGGTAAAAATTCGGTAACAATTACCGAATCGGTAACGTTCGGTAATCAAGAATCGGAAATCACCGATTCGGTAAATACCGAGGTGGTATTTACCGAATCGGAAAATACCGAGGTGGTATTTACCGAATCGGAAAATACCGATTCGGTATTTACCCAATCGGTAAATAATATCACATGACTTGAGGAAATAGCCAATCCTGTGCAACCACACCCCACCCAACCAGGAAGTGGCCACACCCAGGCAGGTGCACATAATTAACAGACCCTGGAGAGGCTTGGAGTGCAGAGGAGAGGCAGGGAGCCAGTGCCTGTTCGTGCAGCAAAAATAACATCATGTCCAGCCAGAGGACACAGAGAGATGGAGGGGAAAGGAGGAGGAAGCTGAAATTCAGCCCCAAGGAACTCCAGGTGCTGGTGGAGGAGGTGGTGAAGCAGCACCAGAAGCTGTTTGGGAGGCAATCCCTGCAAGTGCCTGAAGCTGAAAAGCGCAACATTTGGCTGGCCATCCAGGCGCAGGTCAATGCTGTGGGAGTGACCCACAGGGACATAGAGGTCCTCAGAAAGCGCTGGTATGACCTGAGGAGTGTAACCAAGAGGAAGATGGGGGACATCCAGAAGGAGGCCAGCCAGACTGGAGGTGGAACCAACAGGGCACCTGCCCTCACCGAACTGGAGGAGCTGGTGGGGGCCACAATCGAGCAAGAGAGCGTCGTGGGTCTTGGGGATGCTGACAGCTCTGCCAGAGCCGCCACCCAACAAGGTAAGACGAATGCACAGCAATGTAGCCCCCCCTACCCCTATCCCACATCCCCCATTGTGAAAGGAGAATCCCACTCCAGTCCACATGTGTTAGTGCAGACAGGCAATGCATTCTGGGAGATGTAGTCAGGGAAACACCAACCATGAAGTTAATGGCACAGGGCAACAAGGCATGTCACACACATGAGGCACAAGGAGGCAGAGGACATTTTGGAATGTGAAATGATTTATTGTGATGCTTGCAATGCAGCCCTTCGGGGACACTGAGCCGATGTTGCATTTCTGTCCACAGATGTGACATCACGCAGGACAGGTCATGCTGCAGGAGAGAGGGCACACCGGCCACAAAGATCACCTCTGGCCAGCACAAGTTCAGCCCAGGGAGCAGGGCCACAGGCAGCCGCACCACCAACACAGGCAGCCTCGCCTCACCCAGAGCCAGCATCACCGCACCCAGAGCCAGCATCACCTCACCCAGAGCCAGCATCACCTCACCCAGAGCCAGCATCACCTCACCCAGAGCCAGCATCGCCACTCATGTTTGAGTCACCGGCCACATCACCGCCTGCAGGTGTGAGAATGAGGAGGCGTCCTGCAGCCAGGCTGCGAGCCTCAGACACCTCGTCTGACGACAGCAGGGGCCCTGAACAAATCACCATGCCCCAGGATGGGAGCCATGCCACTGTGCCCTACACCTCACAGGCAGCACAGACGGGAGCAAGAGGGCGCCGCAGGTCGCGTGTCCAGAGTCCACCAGCAACCATTGACAGCCATGGTGTCTTCTCGGGGCTTGAGGGCCAAATGTTGAAACAACAGCGCCTGCAAACAAAGGCAGTCATGTCAGTCCAGAGGCACATGCGGGTCATGAAATCTACATTAGTCAACATGGACAATAACATAAGCGCTATGGCAGCGGGCATTCGGGACATGTCCCACTCAATCCAGCAGTTGTGCAGCAAATTAGATGCTGACATAGATGCACGGCGCCGGGAACGGCAGAGGAGGGACACTACCACCAGGGCACTCAACCGTCTGGCAACTGCCACTTCTCTACTCTGCCGGCGCTCTGTGTCGATGCAGGAGGGCCTGACACACTGCTGCAGCGACGTGTCTCGGGGGATGGTGCAGGTGACAAGTGCATTAGAGGTGCTATTAACTAGTCAGGCGGCGACAACTGCTGCAGGGGATGCTGCGGAGAGCATCGACACCAGCAGCCGGAGCAGCATCACACCCCCTGTTCCAGAAGGACGCAGGAGCAGCAGGCGGCTTGGGGTTGGCTCTAGTGAGGATGCTCAAGCCGTGCCATCCAACACTGCAGCGCGTATGCGCAAACATTGATGCAGCCCTGCGTGGCCACTACCCAATGGGTGACGTAACCCTGGACTTACTCCTTGTATATATGCTATGTTGCCAGATTGGCTTGATCTTGTGTTCATGGCGTAGTGCCGCATTAAAACTACGTCATTACATACCACAACTGGCTGTGTCCCCTTACTTACTCAGAAATAGTTGCATGTGATCACTGCCCGTCTCTCTCTCCCATCTATTGCAGTTGGCACTCTAGCTGCGTTGCCCTCTGGCTGGCCTGACTCATCCTCGTTGTCCTCAAAATGTATTAGTTCCACATCTGTACCTTTCTTCGTGGCAAGGTTGTGCAGCATTGCACAAGTGGCAATGATCTTGCAGCAGTTGATGGGTGTGTACTGGCGTGCGCCTCCGCTCTTGTGGAGGCAGCGGAACCTGCTTTTCAGTAGTCCAAACGTGCGCTCCACCACGTTGCGTGTAGATTTGTGTGCCACGTTATATCGTCTCTCACTCTGGGTTGATGGGTGTAGGTAGGGAGTGAGGATGAATGACCGGCAGGCATATGCACTGTCGCCTAGGTGAGTAAAAGGGAAACATCAGTCACATGCCTCTATACACTATGATTTGCAGGTTTCAAGGGGCGTCACTGTTACTTACCTAGCAGGTATCCCTCTCCAAATTCTCCGGCACTCAGTCGTGTGTAGATCCCACTGTTCTGGAAGATGTAAGAGTCGTGGGTGCTCCCAGGAAACTTCGCGACAATATCAGTGATGATGTTCCCTGCATCACAGATCACCTGCACATTGATGGAGTGGGTGGACTTTCTGTTCCTGTAGATGTGCTCAGTGTCAGCTGGTGGGCAGATTGGGATGTGTGTGCCATCAATACAGCCAATGACATGGGGGAACTGTGCCATGTGATAAAAGTCAGTTTTAGTTTTCTGCAGTTCAGCCTGTGTGTTTGGGAAGCTGATGTAGTGGTGCATTCTCTGCATCATGGCATCCAGGAACTTCCTGAAGAAACGGGACAGGCAACTCTGGGATACACCACCCACCGCAGCTATCACCACCTGATAACTGCCGGATGCCAGTAGATGTAGGCTGCAGAGCACCTGCACATGTGGTGGTATGGCATGCGCCCTTCTAGTTGGCTGGTCCAGGAGTGGGTGCAGGTCCCTTATCAGGTCCATGATGGTTTGGGGGTGTAGCCTGTACCTTTCATGTATCTCTGCATCAGTCAGTTGGAAGAGTGTGATGCGCTGTCTGTAGATTTGTTCCTCCCGTCTCCATATCCTCAGACCTGCTGCCTGTAGACGTAGGCGCCTTGCAATGACATACAGAGCGGCCATGTTGTCCACGCTGTTGCATTTTGGGATTGCTTATATGCACTGTTGATGGTTACCACCTGCTTTCAATCCGTGTTAATTACCGACTCTTAATTACCGATTTTCATAGATTTCTTAATTACCGATGGTTCCTACATGTCATTTTCCGTTTTACCACTTCATATTTACCACTTCATATTTACCGAATCGGTAAATATGTATTCGGTAAATATGAATCGGTATTTTTGGATTCGGTAATTATGATTCGGTATTTACCGCTTCATATTTACCGAAAAGTTGTTTTTGGACTCCTACATCTCACTTGTCTAAATACCGGTCGGTAACGGCATATTTACCGAAAATCGCCCGTTACCGACCGGTATTTGGCGACCTACATGAGGCCCTAAAAGACTACATGCTAACTTAGTAAATGATTACAGTACTATAAGGAGACACACTGGGTGAGTGACAGGGTGTTTGCTAGAAGAGTATGAATACTAACTAGGGAATTCTAGGTGTGAAACACAACTGTGTAGGTGATTAGAGGACTGCATCAATACTGCATAGGCATTTAAAGCAGTCCATGTGCTAAGGCCTGGCTCACTGCATGACTACTTGGGTACTGACTGAATGATTAGACTACAACAAAGAGAGTGCCTAGGTGAATTTATTAGTGCTAGGCTTTTCGCACAGGGAATGGATTAGTACTTGGTACTGAATGACTCACTAGAGGAGTGCAAAGGCAGTCACAAGTGCTGGACTGTATGGATACTGACTAGGAAATTGAAAGTGTGAAAGACACGTATCTAGGTGGTTAGAAGACTGCATGCATAGTGCATAGGGGTTTGAAGCAGTCCATGTGCTAAGGCCTGGCTCAGTGTATGAATACTTAGGCACTGACTGAATGATTAGAGTACTGCAAAGATAGTATCTTGGTAAATTTATAAGTGTTTGGGTTTTAGCACAGTGAATGGATTAGTACATGATGCTGAATGGGTCAGTAGAGGACTGCAAAGGGAGTGACAGGGTATTTCCTGAAAGTGTATGGATACTGACTAGGGAATTGAAGGTGAGAAAGACAATTGTGTAGGTGGTTAGAGGACTGCATGTGTAGTGGATAACGGTTTGAAGCAGTCCATATACTAAGGCCTGGGTCACTGAATGAGTACTTGGGTACTGACTGAATGATTAGAGTACTGCAAGGAGAGTGCCTGGGTGAATTAATTTATTAGGGTTTGGCGCAGTGAATGGATCAGTACATTATGCTGAATGGGTCACTAGAGGAGTGCAAATGGAGTGACAGGGTGTTTGCTGGAAGTGAACGGATACTGACTGGGGAATTGAAGGAGTGAAAGACAAGTGTGTAGGTGCTTAGAGGACTGCATGCATAGTGGATAGGGGTTTGAAGAAGTCCATATGCAAAACCTGGCTCTGTGCATGAATACTTAGGCAGTGACTGAATCATTAGCGTACTGGAAAGAGAGTGTCTGGGTGAATTTATAAGTGTTTGGGTTTTGGCACAGTGAATGGATTAGTACATGCTGTTGAATGGGTCTCTAGAGGACTGCAAAGGAAGTGACAGGATGTTTCCTGGAAGTGTATGGATACTGACTAGGGAATTGAAGGTGTAAAAGACAAGTGTTTAGTATGTTAGAAAACTGCATGCATACTGCATAGACATTTGAAGCAGTCTATTTGGTACTTAGATTCTGACTAAATAATCAGACTACTTCTAGGACAGCGCTTAGGTAAAACTTTTAAATTTTCAGTTCTGCCACAGTGAACAGAATAGTACATGGTACTACACCTTAGTGTCAAACCCTGACTCATTTTTATCAATGCATAAGCAAAGACTAGCTTCTAATGCTACTAAAACTTGACAACATAACTGGTTTTAAATTAGTTATGTGTCAGCAAATACACAATGTTACCAAATGCCTCTCTCACAGTGGTTCTCAAATGCACACAGACTCACAGTGTGATTCTACACAACAACCACTATACCTAGAAGTTTACCAAAAATCATTCACTACTGTGGAAGTGGTAAGCGAACTGCATACAATCTTCATATTTCAGGACTGCACTTTTATGTCAAAGCCTGACTCATATAATCAAAGCATAAGCAAAGATTGGCTTCTAATTCTACTAAAACTTCACAACATGACCAGTTTTAAAACAGGTATATGTCAGCAAATACACGATGTTACCTAATGCTTCTCTCACAATCCTTACCCAAATGCACACAGACTCACAGTGTGATTTTAGACAAGCAACACTATCCTAGGAGTTTACCAAAACTTATTCAGTACTCTGGAAGAGTTAATGGTACTGCACACAATCTACATATTTAAGTACACCACATCAGTGTCAAAGCATGACTCATTTAATCAACGCATAAGCAAAGACTGGATTCTAATCCTACTAAAACTTCACAACATGACAGGTTTTAAAACAGTTATCTGTCAGCAAATACATGATGTTACCAAATGCTTCTCTCACAGTGATCCCAAATACACACTAACTCACAGTGTGATTCTAGACAAGCACCACTATCCCTATGAGTTTACCAAAACTCATTCACTACAGTGCAAGTGGTAAGGGAACTGCACACAATCTACATATTTCACAATTGCAATTTACTGTCAATGCCTGACTCATATAATGAAAGCATAAGCCATAACTGTCTTCTAATGCTACTAAAACTTGACAACATAACATGTTTTACAACACTTATCTGTCAGAAAATACACGATGTTACCAAACACTTCTCGCACAGTGGTTACCAAATGCACACAGACTCACAGTGTGATTCTAGACAAACAACACTATCCCTAGGAGTTTACCAAAACTCATTCACTACAGTGGAAGTGGTAAAGGAACTGCATACAATCTACATATTTCACGACTACACTTTAATGTCAATGCCTGACTAATTTAATCAACGCATAAGCAAAGACTGGCTTCTAATGTTACTAAAACTTCACAACAATACAGGTTTTAAACCAGTTATCTGTCAGCAAATACACAATGTTACCAAATGCTTCTCTCACAATCCTTACCCAAATGCACACAGACTCACAGTGTTATTTTAGACAAGCAACACTATCCTAGCACTTTACCAAAACTCATTCACTACTGTGGAAGGGGTAAGGGGACTGCACACAATCTACATATGTAAGTACAGCACATCAGTGTCAAGGCATGACTCATTTAATCAACATATAAACAAAGAGTGGATTCTAATGCTACTAAAACTTCACAACATGACAGATTTTAAAACAGTTATCTGTCAACAAATACATGATGTTACCAAATGATTCTCTCACAGTGGTTCCCAAATGCACACAGACTCACAGTGTGAGTCTAGACAAGCACCAATATCCCTATGAGTTTACCAAAACTCATTCACTACTCTGGAAGAGTTAATGACACTGCACACAATCTACATATTTAAGTACACCACATCAGTGTCAAAGCATGACTCATTTAATCAACGCATAAGCAAAGACTGGATTCTAATCCTACTAAAACTTCACAACATGACAGGTTTTAAAACAGGTATATGTCAGCAAATACACAATGTTACCAAATGCTTCTCTCACAATCCTTACCCAAATGCACACAGACTCACAGTGTGATTTTAGACAAGCAACACTATCCTAGGAGTTTACCAAAACTCATTCACTACTCTGGAAGAGTTACTGGTACTGCACACAATCTACATATTTAAGTACACCACATCAGTGTCAAAGCATGACTCATTTAATCAACGCATAAGCAAAGACTGGATTCTAATCCTACTAAAACTTCACAACATGACAGGTTTTAAAACAGTTATCTGTCAGCAAATACATGATGTTACCAAATGCTTCTCTCACAGTGATCCCAAATACACACTAACTCACAGTATGATTCTAGACAAGCACCACTATCCCTATGAGTTTACCAAAACTCATTCACTACAATGCAAGTGGTAAGCGAACTGCACACAATCTACATATTTCACAACTGCAATTTACTGTCAATGCCTGACTCATATAATGAAAGCATAAGCCATAACTGTCTTCTAATGCTACTAAAACTTGACAACATGACATGTTTTGTAACACTTATCTGTCAGCAAATACACGATCTTACCAAACACTTCTCTCACAGTGGTTCCCAAATGCACACAGACTCACAGTGTGATTCTAGACAAGCACCACTATCCCTATGAGTTTACCAAAACTCATTCACTACAGTGCAAGTGGTAAGGGAACTGCACACAATCTACATATTTCACAATTGCAATTTACTGTCAATGCCTGACTCATATAATGAAAGCATAAGCCATAACTGTCTTCTAATGCTACTAAAACTTGACAACATAACATGTTTTATAACACTTATCTGTCAGAAAATACACGATGTTACCAAACACTTCTCGCACAGTGGTTACCAAATGCACACAGACTCACAGTGTGATTCTAGACAAACAACACTATCCCTAGGAGTTTACCAAAACTCATTCACTACAGTGGAAGTGGTAAAGGAACTGCATACAATCTACATATTTCACGACTACACTTTAATGTCAATGCCTGACTAATTTAATCAACGCATAAGCAAAGACTGGCTTCTAATGTTACTAAAACTTCACAACAATACAGGTTTTAAACCAGTTATCTGTCAGCAAATACACGATGTTACCAAATGCTTCTCTCACAATCCTTACCCAAATGCACACAGACTCACAGTGTTATTTTAGACAAGCAACACTATCCTAGCACTTTACCAAAACTCATTCACTACTGTGGAAGGGGTAAGGGGACTGCACACAATCTACATATGTAAGTACAGCACATCAGTGTCAAGGCATGACTCATTTAATCAACATATAAACAAAGAGTGGATTCTAATGCTACTAAAACTTCACAACATGACAGATTTTAAAACAGTTATCTGTCAACAAATACATGATGTTACCAAATGATTCTCTCACAGTGGTTCCCAAATGCACACAGACTCACAGTGTGAGTCTAGACAAGCACCAATATCCCTATGAGTTTACCAAAACTCATTCACTACTCTGGAAGAGTTAATGACACTGTACACAATCTACATATTTAAGTACACCACATCAGTGTCAAAGCATGACTCATTTAATCAACGCATAAGCAAAGACTGGATTCTAATCCTACTAAAACTTCACAACATGACAGGTTTTAAAACAGGTATATGTCAGCAAATACACAATGTTACCAAATGCTTCTCTCACAATCCTTACCCAAATGCACACAGACTCACAGTGTGATTTTAGACAAGCAACACTATCCTAGGAGTTTACCAAAACTCATTCACTACTCTGGAAGAGTTAATGGTACTGCACACAATCTACATATTTAAGTACACCACATCAGTGTCAAAGCATGACTCATTTAATCAACGCATAAGCAAAGACTGGATTCTAATCCTACTAAAACTTCACAACATGACAGGTTTTAAAACAGTTATCTGTCAGCAAATACATGATGTTACCAAATGCTTCTCTCACAGTGATCCCAAATACACACTAACTCACAGTATGATTCTAGACAAGCACCACTATCCCTATGAGTTTACCAAAACTCATTCACTACAATGCAAGTGGTAAGCGAACTGCACACAATCTACATATTTCACAACTGCAATTTACTGTCAATGCCTGACTCATATAATGAAAGCATAAGCCATAACTGTCTTCTAATGCTACTAAAACTTGACAACATGACATGTTTTGTAACACTTATCTGTCAGCAAATACACGATCTTACCAAACACTTCTCTCACAGTGGTTCCCAAATGCACACAGACTCACAGTGTGATTCTAGACAAACAACACTATCCCTAGGAGTTTACCAAAACTCATTACTATGTCAGTAAACACACGATGTTACCAAATGCTTCTCTCACAATCCTTACCCAAATGCACACAGACTCACAGTGTGATTTTAGACAATCAACACTATCCTAGGACTTCACCAAAAATCATTCACTACTGTGGAAGGGGTAAGGGGACTGCACACAATCTACATATTTAAGTACAGCACATCAGTGTCAAGGCATGACTCATTTAATCAACATATAAGCAAAGACTGGATTCTAATGCTACTAAAACTTCACAACATGACAGATTTTAAAACAGTTATCTGTCAGCAAATACATGATTTTACCAAATGATTCTCTAACACTGATCCCAAATACACACTAACTCACAGTGTGATTCTAGACAAGCACCACTATCCCAATCAGTTTACCAAAACTCATCCACTACAGTTCAAGTGGTAAGGGAACTGCACACAATCTACATATTTCAGGACTGCACTTTTATGTCAAAGCCTGACTCATTTAATGAAAGCATAAGCCATAACTGTCTTCTAATGCTACTAAAACTTGACAACATAACATGTTTTAAAACAGTTATCTGTCAGCAAATACACAATGTTACCAAATGCTTCTCTCACAGTGGTTCCCAAATGCACACAGACTCACTGTATGATTCTAGACAAACAACACTATCCCTTGCACTATATCAAAACACATTTCTTCATCTAGAAGTAGTACTACATTTTAGTATAGAAATATAATATAACTCATTTCACAAATTCATAAACAATGACTGGTTTCTAATTCTACCAAAATATAAAAACTGCACAGTTATCTGTCTACAAACACATGAAAAACACAAATGCCTATCACAGAATGGTTTCTACATGCACACACATTGTAGAGAAAAAAAGTACTCCCTACACTTTAGCAGGAAACATACATTAGTTCTTTTGTAGATTAAGGAGTATATCAATCACTCACCATATTTTCTTGTACAGAATCTCTGCACTGTGCACCTCTCAGCAAAAGCAAAGAATGAAAAAGTTTCCCTTTCATTTTCCACACATATACATGTAAACATCAAATCACAATCCTTCGCACATAAACTCAAAAGCAAACACACATTTCTATTGGTTAAACATTTCAACCCTTTCCAACTGAAATACATTTCAACCCTTCCCCCAATCTGCCTTCTGCCTGTTACCATAGAAACAGGTCATGGAACACTGCACTGAGCTCACAGGTCACAAGTTCAGCACACAATGTTCCTACACAAGACAGGAAGTGTGCTTGACTTTTCAACATATCAGCTTATCATATATAATGTTCCTTACAATCTGTTTTTGTTAACCAATAACAATCATACCTTTAAAAAACAAAAATATACACCCTACCTTTCAGTGTAGAAAGTTCTTATACAACCAATGATTTCTTGTTGTTTTTCAAAAAACGTTGTCGTGGATCCGCGCACCCACCGCGAGAGAATCCGTGCATCCAACGCGATAGGATGCGCGCACCGTGCGCGCATTTCGCCGATTTTTTTAATAAAAAAAGGGGGGCCCAGGGGGTCCTTCTGGGACCCCCTAAGCACCTCTAGAGGGTCAGAGTATTTCCACTCTGCCCCCTTTATATGTTTTACGCACTTATTCCCCTTGCTTCTTCAGCCTCGCTTCTACCGAGGCAGAAAATGGCCGCCAGCAGTTCCTGGTTTCGAATGTAGAGAGACGCTCGACAGCCAATTAGCATTCAGCACGCGATCGGGAGGGTGCGCGCTCCGTTCGGGGAGGGTTCGCTTACGGTGCGGGTAGGGTCTGCGGATCCTCCCCGGCCATAGATATCACTAACTTTTTTACCCTAATTTTCTCAGGAACTACTGAACAGATTCACACCAAATATGCAAAAGGTACGAGTCCGAACTGAGGACTACTTCTTTGCCAAATTTGGTGTCATTCTGTTCAGTGGTTCGGGCTGTAGCTGCGACAACAGATCCTATGGGAAATTGCATGGGGAAAATGCGTTTTGGGACCCCCCTTTTTTCTCGGCCCCCGCTTGACGAATCACCACGAAACTTTCAGGGTAGGAGCGGCGCGGAGCTGGCCAAAAGTTTGGAGAATTTCGCGAAGATTCGTCAATCGGCGCAAAAGAAATTCCCAATAGAATGTTGCGGATTTCCTATGGAAAATAGGTCCTAACTATAACTATCTACTGGCGACCGCCAGTCGATAATTTTAAAGATCCACAGTCACACACATATATATCTGTGTGTTTATATGTTTATATAATTATATTTATATATATAATATTAAATGTTAGTGGAATTTATTTAATTTACATTCTGTTAATTTTTTAAATATGAAAATATTGAACATTTACTACTTTGAACTCTATTTATATTAAAAAATCAATATTTTGTATATCTTTGGACGAATTAGTATCAGCGATATTTTTTTTCTGATATTTTTGTACTTACCATTATAAGTAGGAGTATACAATATTTTGGTAAACTATATTTTGGCACGATATTTGTGTCAAGCAATATTGTTTACCTCGCTATTGTGTCAGTGAGCCGGTTTGGTCTTCTGTGTTTTTTCAGTATTCTAACTCCTCTAGGAGATTACTTAATGCTTTTAATAGTTCCTACGAACTTTTCCTGGTTTGAATCAAAGCCACTGAACAGCCTTTCCTGTGCTTTTCCAGATGTTGTTTAGATGACTACCTGGTCTCTTATCTCCTCAGTGTCTTTAAAACTATATGTTGTTGGGGAGCGTGGCCACTGGCCAGGGAGGAGACCCAGAAGACACATCTGCCTTGAGCTCTCCATGTGCGGCCCCAATCCTCCCCCCCCATAAATGTGCTAAATTAATCAGATAATTACTTCCCTCCCGAAGCCCCTTCAGCCCTGACAGCGAAAAGACGCCTGGAGGCCCCGAGCGCTGACCCTTACAGTCACTCCATGACCTGAGACATTCTCTCAGAGGGAGCGGCGGAGTTGCGGCAGCCATCTTTGAGCGGAGCCCGGGATATAACGTGGGCTGAGACCTCGCCTGGAGGCCCAGTGTCTGCCCTGGGGGTACGTCGGCCTGCCAAACAAGCTGACTCCTTCCCATTGAAACCTCCCCGGGCCTACAACTGAAGTGGTATGATGGGCATGGTGACTAAATCAAGTCCGTGCCTGACTTGAAGCATGGGCCGCACATGGAGCAGCATGCCCGAATCAGAAGTCTGGCAGCCCTCTGCACAAACGTGTCTTTTTTCCCTAAAGACCCGCTGCGGTCCTAACCTACCTAGCACCAATGATGTGGAGGAGAGTGAGGCACTGGGGCTAGGCTAAAACTGCACCAGAAGGCAGCACGGTAATGGGAGAGACGGCCTGGAGGTGTGACGGCACTTCATGGGGGCTTATCAGCTGTCCCCTTCCACTATAGAGACCCAGATTATCTCCTGTCCATCCTGGATGCAAGAATAACTGTGGCACAGTGGCAAGGGGGTCATCATTAAAGAGCCCAATGGGGGAGGGGAGCCTACTGATAAAACACTGCATGCCTGGGCCCTATCTCACTTGAGCTACTTAACAGATACTCTCCAGCCTCTCTTGCTTGCTTCGCTGGCCTAGGGATATTGGAGTGCTCAACGTGCTCTCTTCAGGGGGTCGTCCTGTCCATAACAAGCCTTCCCATAACATGTCACAAACAATAGTCTACAGACGGCCAGGGAGTACGTGCGAGTAGCTAATAGCTGGCTCTCTTTTCCTACATAGCCAGCCCAAGACGGTAACACTGCTCGCTCTCCAGATGGAAGGCCACTCACCTCGCATCCTCATGTGTATCAACCCTGCTTGAGACCTTTAAGGTACTGGAGAGCGCTACATTGGCAATCAATACCTGTAGGCTGCTCTGGGTGTTTATACAATATTTGGGGGAGTAGATTAGACCTCTACTGCCGTTGTTGTGACCTGGACTCTCCTGCAGAGTGGCCAGTGAAGACTAACCTCTCATTATAATGGTGACAAACAGGACAAACCCACTCCGTTCCTCCTCATTACAAGACATGCTTCAAAAACCTGATCCACCTCGCCTCACAGAGGAAGACCCTCAGCCTCAGTCTCAACCTCCTAGTTAGGGAACAGGCTCAGACTCCCAGGCTCCTGTGACTAAAGAAGACATTAAGCTTCTCACCGAATTTCGCAAGGACCTTATCTTGCTTCGACAGGACTTCACTAGGGCTATGTCTGACTTCAACCGGTCCTTATGTCAAACTGACGCCCTTTTTATGTCTGTGGAGATGGACGTAGCAGAACATTCTATTGACAACGTTGATCGAACAACCCACATTGACAAATTGATATGGTTAGAAGAGGCGCTTTACGATAAAATCAATGATTTTGAGAATCGTTCATGGCGTAACCAACTTCGCATCAGAGGCCTTGCATCCTCCATCACGCCAATAGACCTCACAGCTCACGCCCAAGCCCTTGTTGCACATCTTCTTTGCTGGACACTTCTCAGGTCCTATTGGATCCCATATGGTATTTTCCACCTTCCAACAGCAGAAAAACCTGGCGCCAATCTCCCTAACCAGGGTGCATTATTTCCACCAGAAGGAGCAGATATTGCATGATGCCCGTCAACAAGAACCGATTGTCTTCCATGGAGACTCCATCTCCCTAAATCAAGATATCTCTGCTCATATATTAGCCCACTGAAAATACATTAAGGACATTACCCACCATCTACAACAAAACAAGATTCCGTACCACTGGGAGTTTCCACTCTGCATCCACTTCACACACCAGGACAAGAGGATTGCTGCCCCCATGCCTCAGAAAGCCTGCAAGGCCCTGGGTCTGCACTCACTTCTGACACAGATCACCCCTGTAAATTGAGAGACCTCGCCTTGGTGGACATGGCGGGGCGGCGTGAGGTTACCAGGCATCACGGCAAGCAAAGAAGAAAGCACCCAAGCAACGGTGGCAAGTTGATAGAGGACGGTGTCCTCTTCTTCAGAAGAAGATACTCCAGCTTTACCTCTCTCTTGTAGCCTACAAACTTATATCTGTATTATGGCTTTGAGGTTTTATTATCATGGGGGTTGCTTTCCCTTTCTTCTGCTTTTTTCTTCCTGACGAACATTGATCTCGCTCCGTGCAACAGTTTACCCATGAGCTTGCCCCTTGCTTCGCTGAATTATGTCATTGCCACTTGTGAACTTTCTCACTGATTTTCTTCAGTACTTTGAATGGTTGTTCTTTGTGATTTTGTTGTTCTTGTATTTTTGTATTTTTCTGGTATTGTTATTCACACACCGGTGCATTATACTCTGTCTTGACAAATGGGAGCTGGGCTCTGGCCACCTCACTCTGGACACGTTGAGGGTTTGTCAACTATCTTATTCATTACCACCCTCCACATCATCTCCCTCAATGTCCAAGGTTTGAATATCCTGCTCAAACATAGGGGGATATTTTCATGGATCTATTGTCGAGTTATTGGCACTTTATCGCAACCAAAGTCGCGATAAATATATCGCCCCATTCACAAGCTGGTGCTAACAGCCCATATCACCAGTTTACGTGCGATAGCAGTCGCAAAAAACATTGCCACAGATGACCCCGGCAACTAATGCTAATGATATGCAGAATAGGCGTTTCCGTGCAAAAAGCCGCGACAACACCACTCCACAACATTCTCAGCGACCAGCCAGATTGGCGATAAGATCACAAAACATGCGATAAGGCGCATTAGCAGCAGGATTTTAACACCTGCTCTGACCTGGTGCAAAGTTGGACGATACCTGCACTATCAAAGGGAACCCAGCCCAGAGCCACACGTGAAGAACAGATGCCATTGAGCCACTGACCATACATAACGGAGCCCCAAAAGGGCAACAACAACCACCACCACCCCTCCCCCCCAGGACCTCTCCCCCCGGGGCCCCACTGCTGGAACCCCCCCACCCACCCCAGGACAAAGATATGTCACATAAACGTTACGAAATCATGAATAAAACAATGTGCCTGATGTTGCACAATAACAACACCTATCATACATGTGTGGTCAGAAAAATGAGAATCATACATTCATCTCTGAATTTCCAAATAATTTGTTTCATTCAGAATAAACATAAAACAACCATTATGAAGAGCCATGGCGGGTCCTCTCTGGACAACCTGCAAGTCACGGTTTGCAAAACAAAATTCTACATAAGAAGGTGCGTCATGCGCTCATCAAAGGACAGAGAGAGAGAGAGACCGAAAGACAGAGAGATAGAGACAGAGATGGAGAGAGTAAGAGAGGAAGAGGGAGAGTCAGAGAGGGAGAGGGAGAGAGAGAAAGAGAGAGAAAGAGAGAGAGAGAGAAATAGAGAGGAGGCGAGAGATTGTACAAGGAGCGCAAGGGCAATCGGGCTCTTGGCTCATACATGACAGTTTTTTGTGCATCGCTATTGGTGCACACTAAGTTAAAGGTCTGGCATAAATTGCAATGCAAAGGCCACATCACATTTCAAAAATGCTAGTAGTAGTCAAACTAACATTAGCTATGAAAGCTCTTTTGTCTCAATACAAAAAGGCGGAAGGACATCTGAACCCCTGACCTTGGTCTTGAATGCGTCTGGTACTCCCTGCAAGAGATACCATAGCAGAGCTTGACGACTCCCACACCACGAACTGTGCGAATGAAAGACCAACATGTCCACACCCCACACACACTTGTCCCTGTTCGAGGTACACCAGCATGGGATGCCCTTGAGACATAAGTAAAAAACAACCCATACGTCCAAACGTTGCACACAAATACGACTCATTGCTCCGAGCAGTGGCATATGATCCACATAACTGCCGCCTGTCAGAAGAGTGCTGGTGCTACGAGACCAACAAAGGCAGTGGCTGGCAATCCTGGGCACATGCACAACCCCTGTCACGTGGAACTGTACCGTGCACGAATGCTGCATCTGTTGGGATCACTGCCACTGGCAGTGTTGCGCATCAGTTTCCGTCTTGCGTACGTCACCTGCGTCCAGCCCTGGTTCCACTGTCGAACATGCACATTCAAGTGGCCCATGGATGTCTGCCTATCCAACACAATGGTAGCTGAACTGGATTATGACTTGTGTGTGCGCCCCCTGTTGGCCCACGAACAGGAGTGTAACCGTGATACCCGTGCATGGGATGCCCTGATATTTGGCGTATGTGCAGGCAGTTGGGCATGGGAGATTGCACAACTCCTCGTGTGCAGTGACCACATCGAGGTGCTCCCCTATTGGGCTGTGTTGCGGATTGGTGAAACGGAGTGGACGGAGCACAGCTGCCCGGACCAGTTAATCGATTGGCTCGCCCTCGCGTTCCTTGAACTCGACAACGATGTACTCTTGGAACAGATTGCCCATGAAGCTGCGCTTGCATTTATGGACAAGTGACTACGTTCCTGCAGCCACAACTGATTGTCACCCACAGCACAGGTCCCCACACCTTGTAGTATCTTGGAGGAATGGTCACATATCCCACCACAACAGTGGACATGTCTGCCTTCGCCTGGACTCAGAATGCATGTGCGTGGACCTACGTGTGTGTACACACACCTGTGCAAGGTGATGCAGTCCCATGGACGGAGCTGCACAGCGTCATTTGGCAACGTTCCAAAATCGGAGAAACCGCTGTGGGGAGAGTACACACATGGCAATGTAGTACGACATGTGACCATGTAGGACCCTTTCACCTGCTCACTATCAGCAAAGCACACAATCAGCGCAGTCCGGTGGTACAGCACCATGCAGATCCCATGGGCTGTGAGTCGTGTCCCCTGACACGGGGCAATGAGCAGATGCCAAACATCACATTACTCGTCCAGCAAAGCAAGGTGGGCTGAGACCGTTGACAATCATCATGAGCTGTGTTCATTTTTGCCACCCCATTTCTTGCACCTCGACATGTTCTTAAACTGCCTATAAGTGTCTTAAACATTAGTCTGCATGTTGTGGCCCTTGCCTTGCCCGTACTGACACGCACATGCTAATAAAGTCTACCCAACAACACTAGTGTACAACTGTGATGAGTGTTGATTATAATGTCAAATCGTGTGCCTCCATGTGCATTTTCCGTACACAGGGAGGGATTGCTTGACGCTTGTAGATTGGGGGTGAGTCCATATTGACAGCTCCATCTCTGTGAGCCAGACATTGTGGTTGGGATAGTTGCTGGCAGACCTGAGCTCTGACGTGTCTCCAGCAATGTGAGTATGGTGTCCAACGTCTTGCCATGCAGATCAAGGTTATCCATCAAAACAGACTGTGTCCACACAGATGTGAGTGAGTAGGTATGCGAAGTGACGTTCTATTGTTACATGTGGATGGGGGACACCACTTCAGGACTGCTACCGACTTTGACATTTCTACACACAACCCTATTTAAGACATGGACGCGGGGATGCGTTGGGGGGTAACGAGATTGTTGTTCATGTGCTATGAGGCCACAGCTAGTTCACACCTTCACAGTCATCTCATTGGCCATGTGGGTCAGGGTCAAACATGCGCATTGATGACATTTACCAGGGTGTACCTTTTAGTGCAATCAATGTCCCTACATTCATCCTAACGTTTATACGTGAGTGAACATAGACATGACACATCTGTGTGATTTGGAATGTTTTATTCACATTCTGGGGAGTGTCGGAGTAGGAGCAATACATGGCCATTTCAAGACCACATACATGGTTGCCCAGTGGTGGGCCAACCAGAGTCCTTGGGGGAATGCAAAGTTAATCTGAAGAGGAAGAGTTCAGTCCGCAGCCGGATTGCTGTGTCATTGGTACCAGAGCCGATATGGCAGTCCATGTCGGGGTCCAGGTGAATGTTGCAGAGTGTTTCGGGGGACAGTGGGAGGTGTTGTTCCAGGGAATGATGCAAAGGGCTGAACCAGACAGGGACAGGCCAGATGGAGGGAACGGATGCTACTACCTCCTTCCTCACACAGTCATTACCCTCCACATCTTACTCCTCTGAGACGTCTTCTGTGTCCGTTGTGTCAGGTGTGTGTGGTGGTGTTATGGCTGCATCACTGTGTACCACTGACCCATCAGGGTGCGAAGGTGATAGGGCTGCATCACTGTATGCCACTGACACGTCAGGGGGCGGAGATGTGTGTGTCGAGGTTCCTGCAGCAGTCATCTGGTACAGGCTCAGGGGCAGCAATGGCAAGATGAGGATCTGCAAGGCATGAAAGATCCCAGCTACATCTCGCTGGTATTCAGCCGTGGCAGCCATACTTCCAGGCTGCATCGGCTCCATGGTCTCCATTGTCCTTCGCATCTGTGCCAACTCTGTGCTGTAATCGCTGGTGCCTGTATGACTAGACAGTTCTTGTATCCGAGTAATGGCCCCAGCGATGTCAGCCAAGGATTGTTAGTAAGCATGGTGCAGACAGTGGGTGTCCGTTAGGGACTGTAAGTGGTCCCCTAATGGGACTCAGACACCCATGAATGGCATTGAGTTTGGCTGCCATGAGGTCGAACCCCACCCGCAGCTGATCAGCCATCTGCTCCTGGCACCCTAACACACGGCGTTGGAATTCCGTGTGTTGGACTTGGGGTCCTGGGAGCCAGCCATGGTAGTGTGTGCTTCCTGCTGTGTGGTCTGTGCAGGGTGTGGGGTCACCTCGATGCAACTGGGCTGCCCTGCTCCTGGAGGTGTGGTGCGGAGGCTGTCCACGAGCTGTTGGAGGGTGTCTGGGCAAATGTGCAGGGTGTCCTCTTCATCGTCACTGAAGAGATGTGTGGTCTGCTCTGCATGAGGTGTTGATTCTCCCTCTGCAATGTAAAGGGGAGATGCAGGTTAACAGTGTGTTCCATGTATGTAGACACATTGTAGATGTTTACATTCAGACTGCATGACAATGTACATTATGACTGTTATGGTGAAGCTGGCTATTTGATGGGAGACAGTGGACATTTCGACTACATGACGGATGTGTGGTTGTACTCGTACATTATCATCTCACAGTGTCATGCAATGCCAGATGTTATTGGCCAGTTTCTACGCATGTGCGGCACCAGTTGTGTCCTCTGTCCTGTGATGTAAGGGTTGCACTTTGTACCACATTGTCGTCAATGTTGATGTACTGTGATTGCTATGTGTGTGTGCTGCATTGTTGGCGAGTCGCCCCTGCAGCTCTGATTTGGCGAACCCTTATCCCTTTGAATCTGTGTGCCTTTGACTTGTGTGCTTTTTGGGTGCTGGGATGTTTGCGACTAGGGTCATTTGTGCACTTGAACAAATTTTGTACTCTTGTGCATTGTTTGTCTGCAGATGTGTTTTTGACGTCATGGGTTGTATGTGCACGCGGATGTGACAGAGTGTGACCTGCTCATTTACGGACATGGTCCACACTCAGCCACCTCCATGTCGTCTTGTACACCATGTCATGTACTGTGACTGCAGCCATGCTATCTGTCATGCAGTGTCACTTGCATTGTCAGTGTGGCTCACAGAGCCACTGCTTTTCTGGATTATGCACATGTGCACGTGTAGGTTGTGGAGGGGGCCCCTTGGTGCCCATAGTGGACGGGGGCCTACTTGGTGTTTCAATGTGTGCTGCAGTGTGCCAAGGGTATCAGGGACATGTTCCACACTTATTGTGGGTGTGCAGGGTGCTGCACATGATTGTGCATGTGTGCCATTGTGCCCATCTCCCCCAGCCCCCCAGTCCCTGGTCGTTACTAACCCTGTTGCTGTTGGGTCAGGTCATATCGAGCTGTGTCCAGACCCCCAACTCCTTCCACCGTCTCCACACTGGTGATTGTGGCCACCATTTCCTCCAGCTTATCCAGCTCCTCCTGTGGCACAGGACTTCCACCTCCAGTCGCCTTTGCTTCCTTCCTGTTGGCAGCGAGTTTCTGTTTGGATAGGCTGTGCACTTCATGCCAGCGCCGCTTGACCTCCTCCATTGACCTCCTCGACACTCCGGCTGCATTCACGTTGTTGACGATGGACTGCCATATTTCCGTTTGTGTTGTCAATGACGCAGCGGAGGTGACGAACAGTTGTTGGTAGTGTTCTATCACCTCCGTGATGAGGATCCGGTCTTCCTGCGGACTGAACCCTGTCTTCCTCCTCTCCGTGCCCTTCCCCGAACACGGGGTTCCTGGCTGGTCCTCCGTGGGGCTTGTGGGGTTCGGGTTGTCCTCTGCACTCGGTCCGGGTGCATCCATGGTCCTATGCAGTTTGATTTGTTTTTGGTGTGTTTTTTTGTGGCTTTTATAGTGCATTTTCCCGCATGACGCGTGGGAATTGCAGGCCTGTCGCTGGTTGTCGCTGATTTTTGTATCACGATTTGGGGCATTGCAGGTTTTTTGGCGTTCGTGTTTTGCATTTTGTCGGCGTGGCGTTAGTTTTTAGGGAGACATTTGGCACGTTATCCTGCTACTATCGCATAGTGCCACCGGGTTGGTAATACAACGTTAACATGGTGTTAATTTGTCGCGATAGACTGCGATGTGAAGAGTTGCGTTAAGTTAATCTTGCGGTAGTTATCATGCGTTCTTGAGAATATGCCCCTTAGAGTGTTAACAAACTGACTCCTCCATAACGAGGTGGATGTGGTGCTCCTACAGGAGATACACCTCCTTTGAGCAGACACCAAATATCTCTACTTATACTGGTACCTTACACAATTTTATTCATGCCACACCCGCAAATCCCAGGGGTGGCTATCCTTCTCCACCAAGACATTTTCTCAAGTTAGATAGTCCCTACAGGGATATGGAAGGGAGACAGATAGGGCTGCGAGGCATGTTTGGCACCAAGCTGGTGACAGTAACTTCAATTTATGGTCCCAATGAGGATAGAGAAGAAAGTTAGGCTGAACTCTTTCCAAGATTCTCTCACTTCAGAGAGGTAAGTTGATATTGGGCGGTGACCATAATGTATCATTGGACCCCCAGCATGACCACTCGTACCACCAGACAGGATGAGCCTCGCACACCCGCAGCCCTAGCAAAGGGGATCCTAGACCTGACACTCATAGACCAAGAATACGACTATATGTTTTAGTCTAATGTCTATAGGACATATTTCCCACTAGACTACTTCTTAGTCGCCCAGTCCTTACTCCCTAGACTGCTTGACTCAAAGATAGATGTTCGAGCCATTTCTGATCACGTCCCAGTTTGGCTGACCCTAAGCCCAATCATCCCTCAACTACCTCTTCCTGGTTCATGGGTCATCAATGAAGGCGCACTCAGCGATCCAGTCCTATGCGACCATATCGAAGACGTTATTGAGCACTACTTCCCTGTAAATGACACTGGCTAGGTGTCTCGAGAGACTCTATGGGATGCTGCGAAGGTGATCTTTCATGGAGAACTTATCACCCATACGGCGATGTTTGAACATGCAGCTAAACTCCAACAACAGGAATTGGAGACACAGATTCAACAGGCAGAGGCGAGGTAGAGGGAAGGTGGTTCCCACAGAACCCTGCAAGACCTACGGCCACTTAGGGGCAAACTCGAATATCTTTTGATGAAAGCGGCCACTAAGAAGCTGCTGTACATCAATCAAACCGACTACGAGAAGGGGATAAAGCGGATAGGTTCTTGGCACACAAGCTGTGGGTCGGCTCCACACGCAATCATGTGAGAGAGATAAAGGACGAGGAGGGTCATCTCCAATAGGAGACTGATGATATAATTGGGTTCTTCAACTGCTACTGCTACTATTCCACCCTCTACCAGACCCAACAGTTTGATGCTTATTTTAGGAAGACTACTTACACTCATCTGCCCCACCAGACAGGGCCGAGGAGTTGCACCTCTTGGAAGAGGATATTGCCCCAGATTAGGTTTGGCAGTCTGCCCTCACATAAAGCTCAGGGCCCTGATGTATCCACAGCCACATTCTCCTGATTGAGCCCTTAGTGAAAGTATTCAATTTATTCTTCGTCTCTGTTGTAGTTACGAATACCATGTTGGAATCACATAATACTCTCTTCCTAAAACCGGGCAAGCCCGCCATCAATGCCCCTCCTATATGCCCATAGCGCTGTTGAACTGCAATGTAGAGGTATTTGCTTCATTCCTTGTGGCCCGTCTGCATCAGGTTTTGCCTTGTCTTATTGCACCAACACAATCTGGCTTCATCCGCAATTGGCAGGCAAGCGATAATACATGGCTAATGGTGTCCCTGTCAGAGGTGGCCGAAGCAACCAATGGCCCTTCTCTCTCTTGAAGCCAAGAAGGCGTTCGATAGGATCAATTGGAGTAACCTTTCTGAGGTCCTGAATAAAGTCCACTTGGGGCCTAAAATGAAAGCTTTTATTCACGCTAACTTGCAGAAACCTACTGCTAAACTTAAAATCAACGCAACTTTCTACCCAAAAATCATACTCACCCGGGGCACACGACAGGGATACCCCTTGTCACCCCTGATTTGTGCCTTCATGAAGGAGCCTCTAGTGGCAAAAATCTAATCCAACCCCGCAATACCAGGAGTGACAGTTAATGGTAGCGAACACTACTAACCCGGTATTGATGGGTGCGCTAGACACTTTTTCCCAAGTGTCACGCTTTAAGATCAACTTCTCCAAATCAAGGGGCCTGGGCGTTGCGGACCCCCTGCATAGCCTCAAGGATCCCGTCCAAAGAAGTGGTTTCAAATGGGAGACATCAGCCATTACCTACCTGGGAATTTGACTCCTGCCCCTGACTAGAAACATCTACACTAGCAACTCCCCCCCTCTTCAAGGTCCTTCACTGTTGGGGAAAATCAGAGATCTCTTGGCTGGGCAGGCTTAATAGCCTGAAAATGAACTTCATGCCCCGTCTCCTATATGTTCGACAGACTCTCCCTCTGGCCATCCCCCAAGTGACCTGCTTGCAGATTTGTGCTAAAATGCTCAACTTTGTGTGGGGTGATAAATCCTAGAGATAAGCAAAAGCATCCCTGTGTAAACCAGTAACAGAGGGTGGCCTGGGGTTCCCAGATGTTTCAACTTACAGTTTAGCAGCTCAATTCCCTCCTTCCCTTGATTGGAATCATGTGCCCGATGGCAAACCCTGGGTCCAGGTGGAGCAGGCTTTCTCCCCCTTACCTTTATCGGGGCTTTTAGGGCTGCCAGTCTCGTGGCGGACCGAGGCTCCCCAACTACTGGCTTTGACAGCTATCCTGCTAGCTTACTGAAGAAAGGTGCGCCAGCGTAAGGCATTTATGTCCTATCCCTTCCAGCTTGCCCCCCTAAAACATAACCCAGACGTCCCCCCAGGCAGGGTAAATCCAGGCTTCTTTGATGGAATGCAGGGCCGATTCCCTGCTCTATGCTACTTTTATGACAATGGCGACTTACGTTCTCAGGGATACTTGGCCACTAAGTTCACATTGACCAGGTGAGGCACCTATAGGTTAAGCCAGGCCCTCCCCTGGGCAGGAAGGCCCCCGTCACGACTGGCCCTGCAGCATAAGACTACCTCTATAGAGTTCCTTTATCTTAATAATGTCCGCCAAAGAGGCATTTTGTGGCTGTACCGATACATTCTGCAATTGGATCCTCCATAAACAACACGCTTATGTCCTACAATAGGAAAAGGAAAGGGATGTCGGGATTTCTGACAACACATGGGGCGCCATATGTTAGAGAGCGGCTAAGTCCTCGATTTGCATTTGTTTAAAAGAGAACGCTTATGAGATAGTGACTTGTTGGTACTTCATACCCGTCAGGCTTGCAAAGTTGTTTAGGGGCTCCGACCTATGTTGGAAGGGGTGTGGCAAACAAGGCACATTTTTGAACACTTAGTGGTCCTGCCCACTGGTCTGTACATTTTGGATGGAGAACCAAAGCACAATACACACCGTCACAAATTTCTTGCTACCGCTCGATCCACTCATGATCCTCTTAGGGAGGCCGATTCACAGAACTAATCTGAGACAAAATCCTAAACTTACTACTTTTGGTATTCACAGAAGGCATTTAGTAGTAGTAAAGTTAGGATTTTGTCTTAAGTTTGGCTTAAGACAGACTTAAGACAGACTTGTGACAGACTTAAGACAAACTTAAGACAGACTTAAGACAGACTTGAGACAGACTTAAGACAAACTTAAGACAGATAGGCTCTTTCCTTCAACGACCCCACAGGGCCGCCTGTTCTTTTCACTGAGTGTTGGCAGCACGATGGTGTGTGGCCCAGATGTGGAAGCAGCCTTTGTCCCCCTCTCTGAATATGTGAATATGTCGTGGGGACAGATCTGGCCCCCTTACGCCTTGGAAAAATGAACTGCTACTATATGGGATCTTGTGGCCAAGTTCAATGTCACATGGCACCCCTTCACTACTTACATATGACACCTGCAGCGGGTGGGCGGGCTCCACATGACAATGGCTAGCACTATAAGGGCATCTGATATGCACGTCATGACTCCATCTGACACTGACAGGATCTCATCAAGAACTGACCTTCCCATTGGCTGACAATGTTCTATTGGAGTTGTATGAAGGGAATTATGTTTTTCTGTATGCGCTCTGAGTGAAACGATATGTCATGGATGCTAATTGCCTTGCTTTCTGTCTTATGTAATTCTCACTACATGTTTTCGAAATGTACTGTGTTCTTTTTTGGAAATGCAGAATAAAACCATTAAAAACAAAGTATATGTTGTTGCTGACATTCTAGTGGCAGCATATGCTTTTACTGACTCTGCTGGTGCTTGGTTCCAGTAGTAGAAATGATATCTTACTATGATGATGGTCATCCTAGAATCAACATGCATTCCCATTAGCCTTGTTTGCTCCAACGCATGTGTACCGCTCTTTTCCCTCTTATTTCTTGGCTGTGCATAAATGATCAAAATAGCAGTATTCCCTCGGCGCCTCACCTGTTGTATACCTGAGCTTAATTCCTTGCTGCACTATACTTTGTTCCATCAATCCCAGTTAAAAGCATTTCAAAACATTTTATCAACTCTTGCTTCTGGCACATCCAAAAACAGGTTTCAGGCAGTGATGCTGGATTCATTACTCCTGACATATTTACTTTGTACTGTTCTGGTAAAACTGCTCTCTTTTTCTGACAGCTACTCTTTTTAAAGGTGCTATTAGTCCTTCATTTCAATTAATCAATCAGTAATTTTATAAAGCGCGACTATTCACCATTGAGGGTCTCAAGGCGCTGAGTGTGTGTGGGGGGGGGGGGTCTGTGTTTCAGTTGAAGAGCCAGGTCTTGGAGTCCTTCCCATTTGAGCTATGGTTGCAGGTGGGGCCCATCAGCACTCATTTTACACTAACAGCACTTTCTTTTTTCTCATCAGACTTTGACCCAGAGCAAGAAAGGGAAAATACAGAAGAGGAAAGAGAGAGGAATAGAAAGATGGAATGTTTGTGGCAAAGGGAGAAAGCAGGAACCTGAATGAGAGAGATAAAGGGACAGAGAGTGTATAGTGGTAGATTAAAGAGACAAGAGGTGGAATTTATGCAGCCTTGGTGTTTTGGCATGCCGATATCCAGCTGCATCAGTCGTGGGTTTGTGATCAAAACTTTGGGCCCCAGCCCTTATTCTTTTACAAATTAAGAATCGTGATCACTTCCTTTTAAACATTTCCTAATTGTTATCAACTGTGTACATATAAATATTTCAACTGCTCAATATAATACTCACACACACACACTATTACATTTCCACCTGTTACTGAAGTTAAATATGGAATTTTAGCACTTGTCATCTATCATGCATTGTTCTTGCATATGGAAAATTGGACAATGAAAACCAAAATCAATTTATTTTCTAGTTGTTGTTGGAAGCAATCTGCTCAGTGTTTCTTTTACAGCAACTCTACCACGTAAGAATGGCAGCAGACTAATGAGGTTTACTTCAAGCAGTCCAGCACAAAGTGGGGCTGCCGCAGGACGTACTTCTGACTCTGAGGATGCCAACAGATCATGCTGAGGCGCTTGCCAAAAACTTCATGAGTTGTTAAATGATCTTTCGGTTGATGCATGCACATTCTAGCAGCTACCCAGACTCTGAATTGAAAAAATGAAATGTAGCGACACACCACTCCTCAGCTAATAGAGTGCATACTCCACTCGTCCTCCCCAATGCAACTGCGCTTATTGACTCAGTCATTGACTTGTTCCACTGCCAGCACCAGGGATTACCTCCTCATTCGTCTTCCAGCATGCAGTCTTTAAGCTCAAGACGCCGCTCCTCTCCGACAGAACCAATTCCCTAGCTGTAGCAAAAATGTTCCTCCATCATGGCCCCCAATACCCAGAAGCCACCACAAAAGGGCTGAACTAAGGATGCACATCATGTAATATACCACACAAATTAAAGAAGTATAACACACCAAACTGGAAATACTCAACCGCCATGCCCGTGGTGGGAGGGCGGGACTCAGGACTGCATCAAGGAAGACTAGGACTTGGAGTAATGAAGATTACCGGTAAGTAACCAGGGCACCACACAGCATGTGAGGAGAACCTTATTCCAAAACGGCTAGAGTTCCACACAGTCTTAGTCCATCAGGGCCACTTTTCTGAATTATGTCAATGAGTGGCAATTTCTGCTCCACTGGTGGATGGCAGGCCACGTGCCAATGTCTAAATGAGGCCCATAGTTCTTAACAGGAACTGAAGAACCTGCAGTGTCTTAGGAGGACAAGAAAATGTGAAGCTTGACCATGACAGGCCCAAACAAAATCACTATATATTGTTAATGTGCCATACTGTAGTTGAAGTGGGTACAGACTAAGTAAGGGAAAAGCCTGGATTGGGTTTTTTTATTCCCTGACTCATGAGGATTCTGGAGCACATTAATTAGCTCAGTATCATGCTGAGGCTCGTTCCAAAGTCAACCAGTTGGAAGACTCATTGCAAAACCAGGAACAGGATTTCAGCCTAGTCCAAAAAAGTACAATCTTCCCAGCCTTTACAACCTGCTGAAAGCTTTATCCTCTCTGTAAGCCTTCCTCACCGGAAGCTCCCATAAAACCAAACTGATATTGTGGAGCCCTTGTGAGATAAAGTATTAAGACATTTGCCACCAAAGAAAATTAAGCTCGATGAAAACATTTAGATTTGAAGGGAAAAGTGACTTTTACCATACGCTTTTTAAAAAGACCCATAGTTCCTCTTAGATGATTTTAGGGCTTTGATAATGGCTACTCCCACTAACTATTGAAAATTGTAAGCCTAATAACAAGTATTATTTTTTATCAAACATTTTATGTCATTTGGTTATTTGATATTAGTTTTTATGAGCTTCCCAAGATAGCAGCGTCAAAAACTGGGGCTCTGCACTAAGCTTCAGGGCAAGGAGTCCTGAATCTGGTTATATCTCTGCATACCTCTGCCATCCATGCCTGGCTTTTCCATTATTGCAGAGAAATCTGGTGCATCTACTTGCCGTTGTACCTCGGAGTTGCCAAGTCTGCCATGGAGGCCTGTATTGGTCCAGAGTTGCTGAGTCTCCATCAGAGGACAGTATTGGTCCAGGCTGATGTGCAACTGTGGGATCCCCTTCATGTCTATCTATCTGGAGAATTTTGTTGAACAATATGCTCGCATGCCCATGGGAGGTCTTCTGACTTTGGCTAGCTTCAGCATTAGTTGAGGTGAGTGTACAGTGAGTGTACTTCTCTTCTACAGAATGCACTGCTCCCTCCTCCCACCACCCACACATCTGGTCACCTGCTAGTGGCTACTAGACCAGCTACTTCTCTCAAGTGTCCTTTCCCCCAGTAAAAACAAGGCTCATCAACATTTGGAAGAATGCTCCAACATCTCCAGGAACGGTGAAACAAGGCCAATCTTCCCCCAAAATAGCCTTAAATCATTCTCAACCACATAATAATATTCATCGGCTGCAATATATGCTCTCACATGTCATGTCCTGTGTCTCAATTCCTGTATTGAGAGCTTTGTTGGTCTCTGCACTTTCATCACCTGCTCTTTAGACCCCCCTTTATGGAAGTAGCACCTTCATACTGATATCGCCTATGCCCTGCACGCCTTGATGCCAATAATAAATACTATCTACATTCTAAACAGACATTATTCTTCATTTACTGGCCTTCCCTTATTGTTCTCAAGCCCACAAAATGGCTTAAGACCTTCAACTTTACAGGAGTCTTGATTTAGAGAGGTCCCTATCCCGACACCTTCTTATTACTTGTTCATGCCCACACCAGTCCTCATCCACCTCATACTACTGACCTTCAGCTGCTTCACCTCTCTAAACATGGACATAACTCCTTCAAATCCTTTCCCCCCAACATTTCTAGATGTGCAATGGAAAACCTCAAACTTTTCTAGAAATGTTTAGAAATTTTTGATTGCTGCCCAATCACACTCTGAAATCATATGGAGCCGGAAAACCCATCTTCTCTTCTTCACTTACAACCACTCTCATTTGGGCATATCTTAAAGTAATTAAATGTCACGAAAATCAAGACTCTCCCCTATGAAAAGAAACTCTCTACAAGCAACTCCTCACTCATCCACAAAATGGCCAATATGTCCATCTTTCAAAATCGGAATATCCTCACTTATCCCTTGCAATACAAAGAAGCATAGTTCAAGGAGAGTTGCCCAATCCCTATCTGATGAAGATATCAATGATCTACTACTATTCTTCAGCTCTTTGGATGACCACATACTGAATAGCTCTCCAATGAACAAACAAATTATCTCGAGATCAAGAGATCCATGACCCAGACAAAAGAGAATGTGTGTAAACCCTATGAATCTGGCTCACGTTCCTCTTTTAATTTGTCCAAGTGTCAAGGACAACCACTCACACCTCAATTGTATAGTACACAACTGAAGGTTGGCAGCGGAACACCATTTTGGAATAGAAGGCCTGACTGAATCTAAAAGTCTTGTCTTGCTCATCCTTACGGAAACATAGCTCAACACCTCCTCTCAAACAATTCTAGACCTTTCACTACTTTCGGACTACAACATAATTTGCCTAGACTGCAAACCTAGAATAGGAGGTGGCATTGGCATGATCAATTCTCCACCTTTCAGTCCCTTTCCGTAGAGATTTTTTTTAAAACTTACAATAAAAGTGCATTTTCCTCACAATCTTTCACCGTCCAGGAGACAATTCACTAGTCACTTAAAATGTACTTGAATTCATAGCCAAAATATCATACTTAAATTCCAAAAACATCTTCTTTGGTGATTTCAATTTGCACTGGGGACACAAAGAGGACATGGAAGTATCAAATCTAGCCCAGTTGTTTCTTAAATATAATGACCTCTAACAAGTATGCTCAGTGTCCTGTCTACATTAAAGTCTCCACTTTGGACTACACCATCTCTGAAACAGATACCATCACTTGCAACAACCCTGTACCGGTGTACAGGTCTTATTACTTTCTTGTACCTTTCTAACTCCGCTGCTCTAAAATTCTCAAGATGAGTCAATCTCAGAAACCTAAGATCTGGAATTCAAGCTCTCAATACATCCGGTAAACATCAGCCCATTCTACAGCTCTGGTGAATGCCTACAACTCTACTGTGACTGAGGTAGCAGATGAGTTAGTCCCATTGAAAGCATTAAGACTAGAGAGTTTATATTATAAAAAAAGGTTCTAGAAAGATTTACAGGAAAAGAGGAAACTACTATGAGTGATAGAGAAATTGTGGTGGATCCATTCGTTATTTCTAACCTCGAAACCCTAAGAGCCAGAAATTTCACAAAACACACATATTCAATGTCAAAGCATCCTTCATTAGAAATTAAATATTGAAGCGATAAACCAACTCAAAAACTCTTTAATATTATTAAACAATATACCAATCCCTCCTCTGCTCTCTTTAGTCCACACTCAAAGGAGAACTCTGTGAAACTCCCATACTTCTTCCACAATAACATATAAGTCCTGGATTTTTCCCTACCTTTTGGTCCATCTCAAATACCATTTAATGCTTACAGGGTAAACACAAACAACATGGTCTTCCTTCCGAGAGGTCTCATTGACGGAAGGTAAGAATATGATCTCAGATCTGAACCCATCCTCCCACTTCTCAGACCTTATACTAGCCACTGTTCTAAAATGCATCAGCAACTCAACCAATTCATAATACCTACAGTAAACTCCTTTCTGGGTCAAAGCCTTGCCCTTGACTCCCTGAAAATGAGCCAGGTCACCCCTCTACTAAAAAACCTTGACCCTGACCACCTCAACACCTTTCAAGCAGTGACTAATGTGCTTGCCTCCACATCAAGGAAAGCAAACTCATGAAAGACCTACAATCAAGTTTCACTGAAGGAGCCATACCTCACATAGTTGATGATGCCCTTTGAACACTAGCCAATGTAAAGTCTTGCTTCCTAGTTGTCCTCTATCTTTGAAGTACCAATGGGACTAACTTGAGGTGTTCTAAAATGGTTTGAATCCTAACTAACCGCTAAAAGCAAATAAAACTAGCAAAAATTCCCTCAAGCTCAATTACTCATTACTCGATGAGTCCCCAAGCAGTTGATTCTCTCTCCAACCTGCTCAGCCTGTACATGTAGCATCTTTGCTTCTTGCTGTCTCTTACATAACATTTCACCTTTATACATGACACACAATTGTACTTAAGCGTTACTTCCACAGAAGACATTAAACACCTAGCACACACACTGAACCCTCAGAACCTGGATGCATTTTCACCACCGAAAACTGAGTTCCTCCTACTCTCCCCCACAAAATGTTCGACTCCAATGAACGACTCGCTCGACGATGCCCTACCACTAGATTCCAAATCAACCATTATTGTCAGGGCTGAATGGTGGGGCTTCATTTCATACAAAACCCTGTACCTTTTGGTCCACATTAGTGCATCTGTGAAACATATTCAATACCCAATCAACCCACTTGAGGGAATGAAGCACATAATCCCGCCTGAACACTTCAAGATGGTGGTCCAAACCCCAGTCCTCTCCAGCCTAATTATGGAATATCCCTTCTAGCTGGCATCTCAACTCAACTGGCTCCCCTGTTGTAAATACTTTTTAAGTAGCATGATAGAGCTATTACAATCTTAACATCTAATGTTATTGTTTTTATGTATATAGCTTTAGAATGTAGGAGTGTTGCTTGAATAGTCTTGAATGCCTTAACCAACTGTGCTAACACAATTACTAAATGCTGCTTTACTTAGAAAATGAGAGTCAGAGAAGTCCATATACATTGAGATGAAAAGTCCAAGGTCACTGGAACAGCAAAGGGTCTAGGATCCGAGCCAATATTCTAGTTTATTTCAGAAGCGTGACTGTTTACAATGAAAAGAATAGTCATTTCGAATGACTTGCAATTGGTTAGGTCATTTCAGATGCAATGGTACACAGTTCCCTGGGAAACACAAGGGTAAAAGACAGGTCATCTTGGCCCATTCGTTCTTGTTAGACATGGTCTGCCACTGGAGATTCAGTGTAGAGTGTTTTCTATTGGCTAGAAAACTAAATGTTAAATTTTCAAGCTTGTGTATATGTAGTATGTATTTCTTGGTTCTTATGGGATATACATTTGATAAGAGCAAGAGCAATCACAAGTGAGCAGGTATTATTGTCAGACTCCTCGAGTGGACCTAATCTACCTTTACGCCCCTGGATATTGAAGCTAGGCGGAGAGATGTGGAGGATGGCTAGGAAGCTGCCAGAAGGATGCTCTGGAGTCAGGGGTCTCCAACCTTTCCTGTAATAGGAGCTACTTATGTTCAATGAAAATCATCACAACCTACTAATATTCTTAGTGTTGAAATAGTGACCATGCCCAACAAGATGCATTAGTGGCCACCCCATGAGATATTACCATCAGTGATCACCTCAGTGCCATTGGGAAGTGTTGCCAGCAGAACTGTACAAATTTTTTTTCAATGTGGAATGCCTTTACATGGGCAATACATGACAGTCATAGCTGCAGTCCTGCTGGCACCAAGGTACTAATATTAGTAATCCTGCTTGATTTATCACTCAAATATTAGCTCTGAATATATTTTGGAAATCAGTTTTTCTCCAAACATCCACTTATAAGTTCTAAAAATACACACATTTCATCTAAAGAAAATAATCTTTTTCAATTTTGAGATACATATATTAATTCAATCAAACAAAGGGGCATATTATCAACGGCCAGCGATAATTATCGGTGGCCGTGCTTAGCGATAATTTTGTTATAGCAGGCTATCTCTGGAATTTATCGCCCTGGTAGCGGGTTATTAACAACGCGTTTCTCCAGGGCTATATAAATTCCAGAGATAGCGAGGTTATCGCCATTTTGCAGGGAACATCGCTGGTTTTCCAGCGATGTTCCCTGAAAAACGGCGATAACCTTGCTGCTACGACCCACAGGGTCGTATAAGCATAATCCGCCCCAATGTTAGGGATAGGTAAGTCTGCATTTTAGCAGACTTACGTTAGTTTTTGGAGAAAACAGCGGTTTTCTCCAAAAACTAACGTGTGCTAAAATGCTGGTGCAGAGATGCAAAGGGAGGCGTTGGGTAAAAGGGTGCTAACATGCGCTAATGCATGTTAGCACCCTCTTGTTAATAGGGCGATAGTTTTATCTCAGCTTTTTTGGCTTTAAAAGCCAAAAAAGCGGAGATAAAGCCCTTGTAAAAATGCCCCAAAATCTTCTAATTTAATAGACTTGGTTGTACACAGGAGATTTACTCCCAGGTAGCTATAGAGTTACCAGTAGTTCCTGATCTACTTCTTGGAGAAGCCTGCTCTGGATTCTGACTGGAATTATGCCAAAGGGAGAAGAAGAATGGCTGCATCTTTAACAGGCACATTTTTCTCTCATTTAAATGTTGCATCTTAAACCAAGGACCTGAAAAAATAGATTTTATGATGAGAGCGAATGAACTGCTCTTATAAAGGATTTGGAATGACAAACATTAGAGGATATATGCGTAAAGCTATGATCTCCAAGGTAGGAGGTTTGATTGTGTGATGGTTGCTAAAGTGCTTGCGTTGCTCTTGGTTAATTTTTACTTAATCACTAATATTTGATTAAGAAATAGGGAACGACCACTTAGTTTAATCTTTTAGGGGCATATTATCAAGCACGGCGTTAAAATTATCGCCGCTTTAGCGGCAGAAAACTGTTGCTAAAGCAGCGATAATGGGCTTGATAATATGCCGCAGAGAATTCCAATAGAAGCCCATGTTGACACCAGAATATGGGCTTTTATGGGAATTCTCAAGGGCATATTATCAAAGTCATTATCGCCGCTTTAGCGGCAGTTTTCTGCCGCTAAAGCGGCGATAATTTTAACGCCTTTTCTTGATAATATGCCCGGTGTTTCTAGACGTAAAACCAACGAATGAAAGGTTTTTCGAAGTTAAATGACAAATATCTCATTATTTTCAAGTTTTTCTTATTCTGTTTATTAATTGGTATAGCTTATATCATTTCATTTATTATAATTATACACCAGATGAACTTGCAAATGATAATTAGATCTCCTTTGAGGCAAGCGCAGTGAATTAAACGACATATAAAAAGATATTGTTGTTTGTCTATTTATAGAATGTAATGTCCAGACTCCAAGGTTTCTCCCATGTAAGCCTGTGGGTGTTTTTCAGGTATACTGTCTCTGTCAAAATGATTATACATGATGTAAATATGTATTTCGGCATGCACATGTTTAGTTTACCTTCCTTATGGCACGAATAAACGTCAATGACATGTTATTCTCCTGGGTTAAGAAACTGGGGGCCATGTATGCGCCGCATTACAGGAAAAGGGCAGGAATGTGCAGTATTTATCACAATACAAGTCACTCCTGCCTTTTCCCAATGCTGGCGTACAATGGGCTGCCTTGCGCTAATGCAGGCACTCTTGCACCATGGTGCAAGTGCTCATGCGTTGCTTCCAGGATTGTTTTTGTGCAGGAAGGGGCACCTTCCTGCACAAAAACTAACCCGCTGAGGGATTTTCCTCTATTTATGTGGGCTGCATAATGCAGCACACATAGATAGAGGAAGTAATGGGGAGAAATAAAGATATTTCTCCTCATTACACCTCCCCTGGGAAGGCGTAGCATTTTGTCGCATTCCCAGGTCTACCAGTAATGATAAATCTGGGGATGGGTCAAAATCCATAAGAGTTGCATGGGAACACCCACACAACACCCATTGATGCAGAGTAATGCAATGCAATGATTTGCGCTGTGTTACGTTAGTCCTGATTTATCAAGCCACTCAGGGCCACGCAAAGTGGTCCTACCTAGCTTGATAAATCTCGTTTTGGGGTTGCAGCATGCATGCACTACAATGCATGGTGCAAAAGCGATGCAACCCCCTTGATAAGTAGGGCCTTTGGTTTGGATGTGCTTTATCCACAATAAGGTTATTTGGGGTGAAAGTCATGACATCCTTTAGAGGCAAGAAGCGTCTTCCGAATGGAGTGCTTTGTTCACAGAGCTACTCACTCAGTCTCCCCACCCATCTAGCAAAGAAACTGAAAATCTCAGGAGCATTCTGCCCACTTTGAACCACTAACAACCTCCTCCTAGAAAACTCAGGCCTTCAAGAAGAAGAAGAAACGCCACATTAATCCTTCTCTGGAAGTAGACCCCAAATCTAGTATGCCAATCCTTTCTCCATCAGAACGAATCTTTCGTTCATTGACCTCAAAAGAAAGCATCAAACCCAACTCTTTCACCAGCACCTGAGGCTCTGAGCTTACACATCTCTGCCCTAGGAACACAACTAGCTTTTTTGTGTCAATTGTACCTCGTCATGTATATTTACTTCAGCTACTACTTTTGAACTCAGCTGTACATACCTACTGCAGTTTATTAACTGTAAAGCAAATATATGCATCAATTACTGTCTCTTCCTGTATATAATACACTTACCTGATCTTGGTCCCTCAGTTGTACATATCCACCATATTCAATTATATTAATTGTAAAACTGCTCTGATACCCCAGACAGTTTGATGTGCGCTTTATATAATCACAAATATTAATAATTACAAAATATGAACTCAGTGTAGCCACTGTCATACCCCGAGTGGGGAGCCACGAGGCAAGCAGGGGCTACTGCACCTCAGCCCTGGGGGCTGGTGTTATTTGCCTTTCATGTCTTGGGGCCTGTCCTACTATGGCTCTGCTTCTGAACCCCTTCAGCGCTTGACTTTCAGTGGTAGTGCTGGCTAGCCGCCACAGGCTACTCATTGAGGTAGTGTGGGCAGATACAAGCTTGTCTCTCAACAGTTACCCAGCAGCGCAGTAACTGAATGTCCAACCCAGTGCTTTACTTTGATAACAAAAAAATCTTCTGTCTATACACTTAAAAGTTATTACTTTACAGTCATCAAGTATAAGAACAATTCTTGTCTAGGTGCTAAGACTACTGTGCCTCATTGTCTGCTCTTGTGAGCATCTCCTACCTCAGCTGCAGTTGTTTCAAAAGCAGTGGCATGGCCAGTCTGGGCACAATCTTCGGAACTGCAGCATGCTGTACTGCAGACACACTAATATCTTGCTGGTGGTAGCCTCCAACTTTGCACAACTTCTTGATAATGGTGAACTCCACCTTCAAACGAGCTTCTTAAGCATGTCTTGGGCAGAGTCTTTTTGGGGACAGTAGTAAAGGCAGCTCTCCGTTATTCTACTGGGAATTGTCCTCATGGTGTATCTTCAACCCACAAACCTCAGAGCATTCAAATTGCTCTCCTTAATTTCCTTCAGTGGACACCCCCACAGAGCTCCTGGGGTATACCTGCTCTGGTGCTTCAGATCATTCACACCTCTGTAGGGTTGGCTTCCCATCTCTCAGCAGCAGGGTGGCTCTATGGCACTTCAGGGCAGAGATTCTGGTTCATGTAGCAAGGCCTGAAGCTGGCTGTCAGGCAGACTTTAGCAGCCTTACAAGTACCTTCCTTGGTTGAAGAGAATTGGGACCTTGAACAAGTGGGTCATTGGCTCCCACGTTTATACAGTGAAAGCAGATAGTATGTCTGGCCTATTTTAAGCCATCCCTGACATAATGGTGGCTGCCCCTTGCATAATGGCCATGAATGATATATGTTGGGAATCTGTTAAGTGTCCAGCTTTGGCACAATGATGGTCCTGGTATAGGTGCGGGCATTTTTGGCATAATGCAGGCATCCTTGGTGTTAATGTGATAATGTTAGCATTCATGACCTATGATTGTAATTCCTGGGCACTTGAGGTCCATATGAAGTAGTTGTACGTGTGAGTACTCAAAATTTACAAGCTGAAGTTTGGGGAATATAAATGAAAACTGCTTTCTGAAAGGTTTAGGGTGGTTCTTCTTTCATCTGCCCTCCCAAGCACTCCCTTTGTGCAGAGTGATGGTGCTCACAGCAGAGTAGGCTTCTTATTTGTGTACCCAGAAATAGAATTACAATGAAGTGTGAGCTTTCTGCACCTATCTCATCAACCGGCACACTGATAGTGATCAAGGAAGGAGACAAAAGGCTGTCCTCACCTAAAGGATCCTTCTCACCTTTCACAAAAGAGTCTGCAGTTCCAACCTCCCCCATCTACCAAATGGCATTTCTCAGAAGACTAATCAGCAGTCCCTCTCAGTAAAAGAGCCCCGTAGAATTTCTAAAGTAGCCTGGACTCATCTTTCTCACTTCTAGGTCTCCAATACTCTTCCACGGACTGGAAAACAAATCTCACCTTCATCTTGTGCACATGAACAGAGGAACCCACATGTCTCCATTTCTGTGGTTCACGTATACACACGATGCATGTACTGCATAGGCCATGTGCATACACATGCATAGCATGCAAGCAGAATGTTAGCACTCGCATCTGTGTTAGCGGTGGTAGGGAAACTTTACATGAGCAGGTCACCAAGCCTGCACTTCTTTGACATAGATAAAAAGGTCTTGTCACAACTACTGATTTACAAAACACCTTACGCTATCACCATGGCTCTATATGCTAAACATGTGATTCGGATGCTAGTCCACTGTCAGTCAAGTGAGGGCATCCTTGGTCCGTCCCAACATTGCACAGGAAAGGACCAGGTACTCACTTGGGTTAAGTGACAGACCTAGGCCTTCATGCACACACTAGATTAGTGTGGGACTGGGGCCAAAATCAAAAAGCAGGATAGAAGATACACACAGTTAGGCACTTAGGGCTAGGAAATATGGCTGTACTAACCAAGGGACCTTACTATCAAACACCCACATATTCTTGCATTGCTTTTTCAAGTGTTGACCTGAGCAGAGTCGAGCATCCCCTTAATGGGGGACTTTCATGGTGAGTATCTAGTAGAAGCTTGGCAAAGATAGAGGTGGTGTTAGGGATCAGATATGATATCAGATGTGAGTATATGAGCTTGCTTTGGACACAGTGGATGGAGGCTAGGTTCCCAGAGGGTGGCCAAGTTACAGGTAGCAGGTGACAGTGGTCCAGGACAACAGCTGCAGCAGAAAAGGGGTGGAACTTACTTCAAAGTAATCTCAAGATCCTGACCCCAATCGAGATGGTGGCCCCAAACTAGGATAGTGGCTTCCACTTCCCCTGTCAGGGAGAGGTGTGGCGCCGCGACCAGGGCGACTGACGCTGGATGCTGGGGATCACGGTTCGAACCCCGGCTCTGGCGGCAGGGGTCTGCCCAGCACCATGTCACTCTGGGCAATAGCTTGCTTAATCTTCCCAACGGCCCCCAGCGCTGAGATACCCCTTCGGGGGTGATTCGTGCGCTATACAAGTACTGGGTTTACATTTTACATTTACCTTTACAGAGCAACAAGAAAGGTTTTCCAAAACTAAGTGGTGCCAGAAATAGAAAACGGTGGCTTTCCCAATCCACTCCCTACTTTCAAAACTAGCTCAACTGAGGTGAACTAGATTCTTGAACTTCCTCTAAAAATACCGTTGGTTTCTTGAAATCCTCAATGTTTTTTTATGACTGTTCTGGACCCCTGAATCTACAAACAAATTCTCTATCCTTGCTTTGAACTCTTTTGTTGATTTTGCATTATTTCTACTGCAATTTGTCCTGTACTGCAATTGTTATTTCAAGAACAACATAGTCCTTGTTCTTGGACTAAGAACGATTACTATGCAGGTTGTGTTGGGCTGAGGAGAAGGGTGCCCTCTGTCTGACACTTATACCTTTCCTTTGTGTTGTGTAGCCTCTGTGTCTGCTGGTTTATGTACCCCCAGGGGTGTCCACCTTGTTGCAGATGCCCCAATCCCTGGTCTCAGTCCTCCTAGATTCTCTGTTCTTACTGTGATGGAGAGGTCACTGAGCCTTGTCTATGGTGGAAGTACCTGTTATCTGAAGCTGGTTCTAGGCTGTCCATCTCAGCCCTGATCAAATACCTGAAAGATCAGGCAAGGATTTGTTTTGCAAAATTACACATGAAATATCTGGAAACAAGGAAAACATTTTAAGTTTTGCAGCTTTTAGCAGCAATCTGCCGTTCTTTTCTAACGGGTAACTTGGCAGTGCCTAGCACTTGTTTATGCAGCAGTCTGACTTCCATCTTCTGATTGTTAACTTGGGAGCTATCTAGTATTTGTCAACACTAGAATAGGCCATATCCTTAGACTATATTATGGTCTTTACCCAAATCTCATTCCTCTCCAATGCGGATTTCTTACACTACCATACAAAAAGGTGATATTTCAACAAACCATTATAACTAAAATATTTCCTTCATATCTGATGATTCTTTTTATCTTTATGTTTTTTTTTATTGGAAGCAAAGCAGAGTCCTAGCATGCAGTAGGATTTCCACGCTTTTTTGGGCAAAAATATATGTATTTTTTTAGATCACATATTCAAAACAAACAAAAACATGCAGCTATGTCCGTCTCCCCCACCCAATGCCTCCCCCTCCCTTCATTACAGAGAAAGGAAAATGCTACTCACCAGTATGCATCTGTTCTTGGCATGTAGAGCTGCAGAGTTGTACACTGTGCATAGATCGCAAACTGGTGTTGGGCACTTTGTTGTTGTCTTGGAACTGTCTTTTGTAGTCACGAGATAGGTGACTCCTCCCTTGGACGATAGTGCGCATGGGCATCCATCGACTCCATCCTCAGATTGTTTTTCGCGATGATGGGAAATGATGGAGTCAGTAAGAAATAAAGAGATGTCCATGTGAATGTATCTAATTAAGATTGTACTGGAACAGACACAGGTTCCGGGGAGGCGGCTGGGCATGTACAACTCTGCAGCTCTAATTGTCAAGAACAGATGCATACTGGTAAGTAGAATTTTCCGTCCGAGGCATATGAGCTGCAGATTGTACACTGTGCATAGACTGTACAGCAGTATCTCCCCTAGCGGTGGTCACCTGTATCTGTTGCAGTGGTTTAAAACAGTGTTTTAAGAACAGCTTGGCCTACGGAAGCCTGTTGCTTAGCCTGCATGTCAACAGAATAGTGTTTGGTGAAGGTATGTGGTGTAGACCATGTTGCTGCTTTACAGATGTCATTGAAGGGAATGTTCCCTAAGAATGCCATGGAAGCCCCTACTTTGCATGTTGAGTGCGCTCTAGGGGGAATTGTAAATGTGCGTTTAGCCTTCTGGTAGTGCTGGAGCGGGTAGTACAAAATGTTGTATACCCCCCCCATTCTACATGTTTATATTAATCCGAATAATCTATTAATTGTAATATTATTAATCTGTTTGAAGTGATAACTCATCAACTAGATGAACAAAAGAATTACACGTGGGAATTGCACTTTGCATGGCTATACTAATTGTAAACTAACTTGAGTACGCATACTAACAGTAGAAAATTAGAATATTTCATGTTATATGTTGCTTCGGTGATGTATTTGTGATTTGTGCTTTATTTCGTAAGTATAAACCGCTCTGAGTGTTGCTTCTGCTAGATAAATACACACACATATGGGTATTAGCAAGGGGATAACATTTTATTAGTCATTTCTATGTTTTAATTACGTTTTTGTGCTTCTTTTGCTTAAGTTGACCATTTCGGCCTATACAAGATGGCTGAACGAGACGTTAAACGTGACTGCCCTGACAACACGAGGTTCTGGGTGAAGTGCACAGGCGTCACCACCAGCAGCAGTGACCTGGACCTGACCCCGGGAGAACATGTACCCTTCAAGGACGCTCCGGGAACCTAGCCAATACCAAAGACAATGCTTGATTTAAAAACCGGAACTAGCAAGTCCGATGAGTTCATCGTTTGACACCCTGAGAAACTGTACCTCACAACCCCAAGTCGACCAATCAGGACTTTCTAAATCCCGATCTTGATACTTTTTTACATTATTATCATTATAAAAGTAGGTAGGGAATTGAACAAATTGCTAACGCCCTTCTTTGACGAACTCGATTTCCTGACATTATGCTGACGGAGAGGACGGTGACACTGCTGGACAGCTGTTATCCTGAATCTTTGAGAGACTGAATTGCGGCCTAACTTTGCTGAATAAAATTCTTCCTTGACTGACTGACTTAGAGGACGACTTTTAGCCAGAATAGGTAAATATGATGCTCTGAAATGTTGATGATGATTTTTAACATTTCTTGCAATATTTCTTAGATAAAGAATACTTGATTAATTGACAAATGTGTTGTGTCGATTATTTTAAGAAGAGAATTTAGAGGGCTTTAAAGACTAAGATAAATGATTGTGAAGCTAAACCTACAAACAACTAAATGATCCATCTCCTTATGAGAGGGATATCTTAGGTCTGAAGTCAATGTGTTTAGTGTAAGGTAAAGGTATTCCTTTCATGTCAGCGTTTGGAAGCTTATTTCCCTAGGAAAGCAGATCAACGGAGTGTAAGTATTGGTGTTATGGGCCCCACCAATGAATGTATATGAGTGAATTTGATGCTGAGGTATTTGGTCTGTGACGAAGGGGGAATTTGATGTTCCACGCTGCAACAGTAGCATATTTGAATGCATTTTACTATCCACCTAGCGATCCCAGCTTTGGAGATGAGGTTACCTTTATGAGGTGGTGAGAAGGCTACAAACAGTTGTTTTGTCTTTCTAAAGGGCTTAGTTCTGTCAATGTAATAAAATAGGGCTCTTTTAACGTCGAGTGTGTGAAGAGCTCTCTCTGCTACCGGAAAAACACCGGTAACTCAACTGATTGGTTAAGATGAAAAACAGAGATTACTTTGGGAAGGAATTTTGGATTTGTTTTAAGAACCTCCTTGTTATGATGTATTTGTACGAATGGTTCTTGTATGGTTAAAGCCTTGATCTCACTTACTCTCCAAAGAGAGGTAATTGCGACAAGGAAAGCTACTTTCCATGTGAGGACCTGCAGTTCACATTTGTGTAGAGGTTCAAATGGGGGACCTATGAGCCTGGTAAGAATAATGTTTAAATTCCACACCAGAGAGGGTGGCAGTCTGGGGGGAATTATCCTTTTTAAGGCCCTCCATAAATGCTTTAATCGCAGGTACTCTAAATAGTGACAAGTGTTGTCTGTTTTGTAAATAAGCGGCAAGTGCCGCTAGGTGTAATCTTATGGATGAATATGCTAGATTACAGCTTTGTAAGTGTAGTAAATAGCAAATGATGTCCCGATGTTATTGTTATTGCAGTATATGAAAAATCGTTTCCATAACAAGCTCTAGTAGTTGGGCGTCTGGCTTGTTTAATGATGTTCATACAGTCCGGTTAAGATAACCGAACTCTAGAACTTCAGGAGCCAGATCGCTAGATTCAGTTGACCTGGATAGGGGTGCCTTATGTCTCCATGGTTCTGCGTTAGCAACGTTGGGGAGAGACGTAGTTTTTAGTGTGGATCTACTGAAAGTTCCAGTAGTGTTGTGAACTACGGTTGCCGTGCCCATTTGGGAACTACCAGGATCATCCTGAGAGACTGTTGTCTGAGCTTGCGTAGTACTAGGGGAATCAGTGGGAGTGGCGGAAAAGCGTACGCAAATTTGCCTGACCAGTTCATCCATATCACATTGCCTTTGGACAACGGGTGTGGAAACCTGGCGGCGAAGGTTGGGCATTTTGCATTTGCGTGTGTGGCGAACAAATCTATGTCTGGTTGACCCCACATTTGGAAAAATGGTTGAAGAACTTGGGAATGAAGTTCCCATTCGTGTATCTGCTGTGTCTGTCGACTGAGCAGATCCGCAATCTGATTGTGAACTCCTGGAAGATGTTCTGACAGAAGGTATATGTTTTGTGGAATGGCCCATCTCCAAATGTTTTGCGCCAGCTGAGACAGCTGCAAAGAATGTGTGCCTCCTTGTTTTTGTATGTTATACATGGCTGTCATGTTGTCCGTCTGGACTAGGACAGTCTTGTGATGTAGATGTAGTTGGATTGATTTTAATGCTAGAAAGATTGCCAGTAATTCTAGGTGATTGATGTGGAACACTTTCTGTTGAGTGGTCCATTTGCCTTGAATTGTGTGGTTTAGGAGATGGGCTCCCCAGCCAGTGAGTGATGCATCTGCTGTTAGCACTATCTGTGGAACTGGCTCTAGAAATGGCCGCCCTTTAGAAAGGTTTTGTGTGTTCCACCACTGCAGAGAGCGATGTGTGCGGCTGTCCACCAACACCAGATCTGTAAGTGGTCCTTGAGCCTGGTTCCACTGACGTGCTAGACATTCTTGTAAGGGGCGCATCTGAAGTCTTGCATGAAGTACGATAAAAATGCAAGAAGCCATCATTCCTATGAGTTGCATGAATACCCTTGCTGGGAGGTAATGCTGTGGCTGAAATTTGGTGATTAGTGTTTGTATACTGGTTATTCTGGCTTGATTGGGATATGACAGAGCTCTGGAGGTGTCCAATGTGGCCCCTAGATACTGATGTATGTGCGAGGGCTGAAGATGTGACTTGGTGTAGTTTACTGTGAATCCCAAGTCGTGTAGCAGCTGGATGGTTTGATGAGTGTGATGAACACACTGGTTGAATGACTTGGCTTTTATTAGCCAGTCATCGAGGTATGGAAAGACATGAATTTGTTGTCTTCTTAAGTGTGCTGCTACTACTGCAAGGCACTTTGTGAACACCCTGTGTGCGGTGGTCGCCCTGAATGGGATGACTTTGAACTGATAGTGTTGTCTGTCCACTATGAATCTTAGATATTTCCTGTGAGCAGGGTGTATGGGAATGTGGAAGTAGGCGTCCTTGAGGTCTAGTGTGGCAAGGAAGTCGCCTTGTTGAAGTAGTGGGAGGACCTGTTGAAGAGTGATCATGTGAAAATGATCTGAATGTATGTAGACATTGAGGGGTCTGTGGTCGAGTATTGGCCTTAGGGTGCCGTCCTTTTTGGGGATTAGGAAATACATTGAGTACACCCCTGTTCCTTGACGCTGTAAGGGAACTTGTTCTATTGCCTGCTTTTGAAGCAGTGAGAGGATCTTTTATTTTAAGACTGTGAGATGTTCTGTGGACATTGGACGCTGTTTGGGTGGTATGTTGGGTGGGGTTTTTGTAAGTTCCAGGCAGTAACCATACTGGATAATTTGTCTTACCCACTTGTCCGTAGTGATGGAATTCCAGACAGGTAGGAACTGTGATAGTCTCCCTCCGACTGGGGTGGAATGGTCTGAGGGAGTGGAGGGAAGTCACTGTTTATTAGTGGGAGAGGCGCAAGTGTTGTTGTTACCTCGGCCTCTCCCTTTGTTGTTATTTTCCCTGTATCCACCTCTAAAATATCCTCTGTTGGGGGATGTTTGTGTGGTGTTTTTGTAGGAAGAAGAGGCGGTGTTGTGAGAAAGTGGTTCTGTATATACTGTTCCCAAATAGGTACAGTGTGTACAGAGTCCACAGTCCCCAGAGGTTTGGCAGAGGCTAAAGTTAGATATAACCTTACTCTCTAAAGTGGTAGCTTGGTTGAGCAGTAAGGCACTATCAGAGGACAGTGTAAAGCACTTGTTGTACACACTCAGTCAGCAAAAGGTTTCACACACTCAATAACTGAACTCTAGGCCAATGGTTTATATATAATAAAATATATGCTTGTTTTATTTTAGAACCAACAATAGGTATCAAAATATACTTTCTCAGAATGAGATGCTTTCGATAAATACTTTTGCAATATGAAATTGGCTTTTGTAGAGAGTTACAGTTTGTTGTAATAGGCAACACAAGTTCAAACACAATAATGCATTGAGTTCAATGGAAGTTTTAAGTTATTTGCAATAGATTACTTTCAGGATTACTTTTGTAATTCCAGGACTGGATCCTAGATTCATTCCTGGGTCAGTTCTCAGAAACAAGTGATAAAAGTCGACTTAGTTGCTGTTATGATTTTTAGACAAAATTTTGCCATTTTAAATGTTGACACTTGGAAAATATTTCCTAGAAAACAGTCAATGATTCCCTATGGAAGAAAATTCAAGTTGCAGGTATAGTATGTTCTCGTTAATTTTGTAATCCAGTACTGGGTGCCTATACTCAGTACTGGGACCTCTATCTAAAGCAGGTAAGTAATTATGTTTTCACAGTTTGTACGATATTTAAAGAATATTTGAAGTTTGCAAAAATCGACACTTAGAAGAAATTTCACAGAAAAAACAGACAATGATTCCCTACGGAAGAAAATTGGGTTACTGGTAAGTACGGTTGTGAATATTTTTCAGGGTCAGTGCTGGGCACCAAGATCCAGCACTGGGAGCTCACCTAATAGCAGGTGAGTATTTTCGTTACTCGGCTGATTTTTGGTGAATATTTTAAGTTTTGAAAACTCCACACTTAGAAGAAATTTCAGAAGAAACCAGTCAATGTTACCCCATGGGGAAAATTGAGTTATCGGCTTTCAGGTAAGTACTCGACTGGCAAAGTTAAGGTTCTGGGCACAGACTCAGGGGTCTCCCAGGGTCAGGTAGGTACAGTTGTTACACCCTCAGCGGCACAGGGGCAGCCAGGTGCAGAGTGAGTTAGGCCCAATATTATCCTATGGGAGGCAGGGGGGCCTTGGTTGGTGGCTGCTGACGCGGCTGTGGGAGCTGGGCTCCTGGTCACTTGCTCCGGGCAAATGGGGAAGTAGATAGGTGCAAAGGTTACACTGCCAGGGCCACTCGGGCGGCTGGGTGCAGGGTGCTTTTAAGCCTTCGGGCGCTCAATTGGTTTCAATGGGAAAGCTCCAGTTTAGAAAAAGACTGCAAGCTCGGGGATGAAGATTCTACAGGTGCCACCACCACTTCAAGAGGTAAGTGGGGTAGTTGGAGGATAGGTAGGTACCAGGAGTTGGGCACAGGGGGCCGCAGGGCGCCGGGTGCAGGGGTGCCTTTTGGTGTCGGGAACTCTTACCCTCTGTTGATCGCGGTTGGGGGTACCTGGTTCTGAGGCTGCAGGCGTCGTCAGGAGCGCCGAGGGAAGTCCTTGGGTGCCGGACTCGGGGTCACAGTCGTAGGGGGGTCGTTCTCGGGCCTTTGTTCACTCTGGCACAGGCCAGGCTTGGCGGGTGCAGAGTGTGCAGGGTTCGCGGTTCTGGGCTGATGCCAGGGATTAGAAGCTGATTTTGAGTAGAGCCTCTACTCATGGATTCCCAGGTGCTTAGAGCCAAAAGGTAGCCAGGTCCTCCGGGGTTTGTGAGGTTGCTGGCCACAAGAGATGCCGGGTTGTAGCAGGAGCAGGTTCGAGGGTCGACAGGCCGGTAGGGCTGGGGCCAAAGCAGTTGATGTCTTCCTCTTCTTAGCAGCTGCAGGGCAGGTCTTCTTTCTTCTTGCTCTTCTTTGTATTTTGGAATCTGGAATCTGGGAAAGTAAGGTTCAGGGTGCCCCTAAATACTAGATTTAGGGGCGTTACAGGTAGGTGAAGGGCAGGGATCAATGGGTCCCTGTCCTGGGGTGGGTACACCCCCTATCCTGCCTCTCTCCTGTGGGAAGGGGGCAGTAGCCTAGTCCTGATTGGGTAGGGCCTCCCATCTTCAAGATGGCGAGTGCCCGGAGATGTGCTTCACCTCGCCTCCCCCTCCTTAGGGGTGGGGTTGGCAGGCTGGCACATCCCCTGTCCTTATTTGGGGTTTCCGGCCAGGTTTCCCGCCAGAGTGGGGGCTGCCAGTGGCCTGGGGAAGCTCACAGAGGCGGCATGCCTTTGAAGCTTCCCCCTGCCCATCCTGGGGGAGGAGATCTAGCACCTCGCCCAGGATGTGCATTGTTGCAGGCCCAGGAGAACAGGGGCTCTCCAACCCAGGGGTCCAGCAACATGTCTGCTGTGTGGCAGCCTAGGCAGACTCCCAGACCAGACGTGGATTGTAGGTTAGGTTTCAGGGGGCATCTCTAAGATGCCCTCTGGGGTGCTTGGTACATTAAATTCCACACTGGCATCAGTGCGGGTTTAATGTGCTGAGAAGTTTGATACCAAACTTCTCAGTCTTCAGTGTTGCCATTATGGTGCTGTGGAGTTCGTGTTTGACGAGCTCTCAGCACCATGTATTCTTAAATGGCAGCACTGCACTTACAGTGCCAAGGAACGGACCTGGGTACTGTAGGGGCACAGGGCTCATGCTCCTGTACCCACACCACTGGCATAGGGAACCCAGCTAGAGGGGTGGCTGATGTATGCCAGGGCAGTGTAGGTGGTGGGCATGGCACACAGGGATGTGTGCCATGTCGACTCTCTGTTTTGTTTTGTACCCAGACACTCAGCCTGCAAGGGCAGTGTGTGTGTGTTAGGGTACAGGGCCTCTAAGGGTGGCACAACAAGTGCTGCAGCCCTTAGAGGCCTTCCCTGGTCACAAGGCCCTGGGTACCATTTACCAGGGGCTGACATGTGGCCAGGGTTTGCCAATTTGGGTTTTAGGGATTTAGGGAAGGAACATAGGCCCTGGGCACCTGATTGGCAGGAGCCCAGGGCACACTCAGTCAAAGTACATTCAGCAATTCAGCAAAAAGTGGGGGCATACCATGCAAGAAAGATGGCACTTTCTCACAGGTGTCTGTTCCGATATTTTTGGATGCTCCTCTATAGAAGGAGCGACTAAAGGAACCATGTGTGGATGGAGACTGTAATGACCCCATGGATTTAGCAGTCTCCATGTCCTTTTTCATATTCTCTGGAGTGGTGTCTACAGCTGGTCCAAAAAGTTGTTCTTGATTAAACGGCTGATTGAGGATAGTAGTCTGTACCTCCTGTTTGAAGCCTGAGATGCGTAACTAGGCATGTCGTCTGAGTAACCCACTAGTGTTAATGGACCTAGAGGCTGTGTCAGCTGCATCAAGGGCACACTTGATTGATGCATTGGTTATTTATTTGCCCTCCTGAATTAAATCATTTTCCTTGGTTTTATATTGATCAGGTAAATGTTGTAAAAGGGATTCTAGTTGGTCATAGTGAGCCCTATCGTACATAGCAAGTAATGCCTGTGTGTTGGCTATCCGCCAGTGATTAGATGCTTGGGCAGCAACTCTCCTGCCAGAGGCATCTAACAACTTATACTCTTTATCCGGAGGTGGTGCATCACCGGAGGTCTGAGAGTTGGCACGTTTTCTAGCATTAGTTAACACTAGTGAGTCTAAAGGTAGTTGACCCTTAATGTAAGTGGGATCATTGGGAGCGGGTTTATATTTTTTGTCAATCCTGGGATTGAGAATCCTAGCTCTCACAGGGTCCTTGAATATGTCGGGGCATGTTTAATGACACTCTTTAGTATTGGCAGGGTTTATACAGTCTTTTGTGACTGTTCAAAGATGTCTAGAAGAAAGTCCTCATCTGCCAGGTCAGAATGCATCTGAAGACCATGGTAGAGAGCAGCCCTATTTACAAGCTGACCAAAGCCCATTTTCTCATCTGGGGGAGATGGCTTTGTTGGATATGCCTGGGGATCAGGGAGGTCTGGAGGATCTATTGGGTCATCATAATCGTCCCAATCGTCCTGTGGTACATCCGTGTCGTCATCAGGGTCAGTGAAAGGGTCATTGTTGCCTCCTCCACCCTCTAAATCATCATCATCCTGTGGTGGTGGTGACTGTGGTGGAAGCTTTGGAGAATGTGGAGGAGAGACAGGCTTAGGAGGAAGATCAGGAGAAGAGGGTCATATAGGTGAAGTGGCACAGTGTTTTCTCTTCACAGGTATTGGAGGAGTGTCTGGTGTGTCCAGCTTCCTGTGTGGAACAGCAGCCACATGTCCTGTTTTGGGGTCTATGTGGAGAGTTTTTTGTTTTGGATCGATAGGATCCGATCGAAAAAGTTCTTCCTGTTCGGTAAGCGCTTTCGGCGCCAATTTTTTCGGGTCCGAGCGGGGTTTGGATTTCTGCTCCGAGGCTTTGAGAGGTGGTTTGGGCTCCTTCGGCTTGGCGGTGGAGGCGCAAATCTTTTTCGGTTCCGAATGCTTTGGTTTCGGATCCGATGTCTTTTCTTTGGGCGTGGAAGTGGTCGGTGCCGATGTCTTTTTGGGAGTAGGCTGCGCTCTCGTCTTCGGTGCCGAAGGCGCCTGCGGGACACTGAGATGCGGTTTGCTCGGTCCCGAGTTACTGCAAGGCTTGTCCCTTATGTTCGGAGCTGGGCCCGGGGGTGGGGCTTCTGAAGCTTGTTTTCGGTCGCAACTGGGGCCAGCAGGCGAAATCTTGACCAGGGCCTTCTTTTTTTTGGGTGGAGTTGGGGTAGGGGCAATTGTACTCACTCGTGGACCAGGAGTTATGTGGTCGTCTGAGTCGTCTCCTTCGGACACGATTTCCAGGTCCTCAGAATCCTCCTCCGGGACATCGGGCCTTCATTGAAGATGTCCACCGGTACCGGAGCTGCTTGCTGCGCCATGATATGTCGTCGGGCCTGGCGATCACGGATGGTCCTTTTGGATCTAAAAGAGGCGCAGGCATGGCAATTGTTCTCGTCGTGCTCAGGCGAGAGACACAGGTTATAGACCTTGTGGTGGTCACTGTGTGGGAATTTAGCTCCACACTGGGGTCATTTTTTAAATGGAGTCCTTTCCATTAGCTGTAGGCCCGAATGGCGTCGATAGGACCAGCGGCACGCGTCGATGACTGGAATCGAGTAGTTGAGGTGCGCGTCGAAACTCACGCGATCGAAAACAATACCGTCGAGTTTTAGATAGTTTGCGCATTGAAAAGGTTTGGAGAATATGGTGCCTAACCGGAGCGCAGAAGTTACATCCAAACCCGATGGCGGAAAAAAACAATCTGAGGATGAAGTCGATGCCCATGCGCACTGTCGTCCAAGGGAGGAGTCACCTATCTCGTGACTACAAAAGACTCTTCCAAGACAACAACAGAGTGCAAGCATCCGAGCCCAACACCAGTTTGCGATCTATGCATTGTGTACAATCTGCAACTCATATGCCTCGAACACATGTCTCTGGGTGCCACAAAGACTTAGTTTTGCTCCAGAGCCACAGATCGAGGCAGTTCACTACCAATATCTGAGATCCAAGTATTCTTCCTCTGCCTACTGTCTACTGGAGGTCCTTCCTTCAATTCACCACTTCTTCTCCCTATTCTCCTGGGGTCCATCCTCCCCACACTCTCTCAAGTTTCCTTGGGGAGCCCCATCCTTCATAGACTAATTATTCCCCCCCACAACAAATATGCATATGCTGTTCCCAGTCTTGTATTCGGAGTCTCACAGCGCTTCCCCAATTCCACGCAATCGCCCTTTTTGCCAAAAGAAATCCCAGATTTCTCAGAGTCTTCTGATAGGAGGTGAGGCTGGAGGCTCCGTATACCCCAGTAACAACAGTGAGGCTTGTTTCGTAATGGAAACCCCTACTGTTGCTTCCATTCCAGTTGTCACTCCCTCCCAGAACCTACGGATCTTAGGGCAATCTCACAGTTTGTATATAAAGGGCCCTCTCTGGCTACAAGCATGCAGGCATTTATCATTCTCTGCTGTACCAATTTTATGTAGGATTTTCCTAGTATAATACATTCTATGGAGAATTTTAAATCGAATCAGGCGGTATCTAGCTTGTGTGACCACCTCTCTGGGGAACTGTATTCGTCATCCCACAATGCACCCACAATTATCTGCCATTTTCCCCATATATGTGTTAACTCCCCCTGTGTGTTGTTCATAAATGTCTTATAAGTAAAGGAAAGTGCTTTAGTCATCATATGGCCATCAACGTGTCTTCTTTCAAGGGGGGACTCTTCCCTACTGGAGAGGATCCTCCGGTGTGATCCTCTACAGTAGGGAATGTCTCAACTGATAATATTTGAGAATCTGTTAGGGCACCATATCATATTCCTCTCAAAGATGAGTCAATGGCACTATACCATTTGAATCCCATACATCCTGCAGTGTAGATAAGCCAATAAGATCCCATCCTCAAAATCCTGGCAGGGTCAGGACTGTACCCAATTTCGTGCTCAGCCACAGCAGGGCCTTAGGAGTCAGTCTTTTTCCCTAGTCCATTTCCATTAGGAGGGCCTTCCATACTCTGCATACTGTTTTGGTTGCCTACGGGGCATTAGGACTAATTTTACCACCGTAGAGGACATGGAGATATTCCCTTGGCCCCCAAAGTCATCCCAATTATGACGATAGACGGGGTCCTCTAATGACACATATGCCCACTTGTATACTATACTAACCTGCACAGCCTCATAATATTTGCGAACATCTGGTAGAGCTATTGCCCCATCATATGTAGACCTCTGGTGATACTTGCAGTGGTCCATTCGACCACAACAGGATCTGCACGCAGGTATCTTTTTTGTGGAAACATTTCACTAGTACCCGATGGGGGCTGTTCTGTAGCACATATGTAATTTTAGGAAGAACAACCTTTTTAAACAGCGCAGTCCTGTCCAGCAGTGAGACCAGGTGGTCCGCCATTGGAAGGCATCCACCTCTAGTCTATGCAGAAGGGGGGCATGTTATCGCCAAAGTGAGTCGGCCCATTCCTAGATATTTTAAGACCCAAGTATCTGAACCAACCACATACCACCTTGAGCAGCATAGGAAGAGTTTCATCTGCCTCTCATGTACCCAGGAAGAATAGAAGTGAGTTCTCCCAAAGTATGTCTAACCCTGAATATATCCCATAGATCCTGAAAAGTTTATCTCCCCAGGGATAGCACATCATCGGCATATAGTAATATCTTTCCCTCCCAAGTTTCCCCCATCTCCATCCGCAGACTTCTAGGTCAACCTAAATCCATTCCGTCAGTTCCTCTATAGCCAAGGCAAATAACATTGGTGACAGGGGACAAAAATGTCTGGTCCCTCGGCATATGAGGAATTCCTGAGAGAATGGGCTCCATTGAGTCTAACCTAACATCTAAATTTGGGTCCAAAGCCATTTTTTCCAGTAGTGCAAAAATGAAGGGCTGCTTCACTGAGTCAAATGCTTTGTTCGTGTTTAGTGACACCACCACTAACGGGAGTTCAACATCCCTGGCAGCCGCAATATTGTTGTGAAGCTGATGGAGATTTAGCCTTGTCGATCTATGCGGCATAAATAAATTCTGATCTGCATGTACCAAGTACAGGATTACTGCCCACAGTCAAGTCACCACAACCTTGGAAAGTATCCTGGCGTCTGAGTTTAGAAGGCAAATCAGACTGTATGAATCGTCGGTTTAGTGTTAAGTCTATGGTCACCAGGTTAGCATCCTGAGGGAGCCCCCCCCCTTTTGATATGCTTCTACATACATCTTATGAAGGTGTGGGGTCACCACTTGAGCCACCTTCTTAAAGAATTAGACTGTTAATCCATTGGGGCCTGAGGTTTTCCAGGAATGCAGATGGTTTATTGCTAACTGCACTTCCTCCACAGTTAAATCTCCCTCAAGGGCAAGCAACCTTTAGCGTTCAAGCCACCTGCACAGGCAATTCCACACAACCCCATGTAGGTCCTCCATATCCAACCACAGCTTACTCCCGTAGAACTTTCTCCGCAAAAGCCTCAGATCCCCCCACTAGCACACCCTCTGGTCCTTGCATCTCTTTTATGAGGTTCCTGCCCTGGTCCCATCTACTGAGCCATGCCAACATCTTTCCCCCCTTGTCTCCTGCTTCATATATGCGTTTTGATTGTATTATTCCAATTTAACTCTGGCTGTTACCATAGCTCCCCAAGATAGCAGCGTCAAAAAACTGGGGCTCTGCAGTAAGCTTCGGGGTAAGGAGTCCCAAATCTGGTTATATCTCTGCATACCTCTGCCATCCTTGCCTGGCTTTGCCATCATTGCAGAGAAATTTGGGGCATCTACTTGCCGTTGTACCTCGGAGTTGCCAAGTCTGCCATTGACTTCTGTATTGGTCCAGAGTTGCTGAGTCTCCATCAGAGGACTGTATTGGTCCAGGCTGATGTGCAACTGTGGGAACCCCTTCATGTCTATCTATCTGGAGGATTTTGTTGAACAATATGCAGGCATGCCCATGGGAGGTCTTCTGACTTTGGCTAGCTTCAACATTAGTTGAGGTGAGTGTAGAAGTGTGGCTCAATGATTAAAGCGGCAGACCCTGATGCAGAGGTCTAGCCCAGGACCAGGGTTCAATTCCCTGACTCGGCGGGTCTTGGGCTCAAAAATTCCACGGACCTGATAATTCTCACCTCGGTGCCATTCTAATCATGGAGTCCCACTCTGCAACTCTGGGCAATAGCTTGCTTAATCTCCACAACGGCCCCCACAACGCTAAGGATGCCTGGCCTTCACCTTGGGGGTGCTCAGGAGTGGACGCCTCACAGGGAAAAGCCAGGATGGGTTCCACAGCGGTATTCGTACAAGCGCCGAGAGGCCTCCGGGTAGTCGTGCGCTATACAAGTATCCATACATTTACATACATTTACATACATACATTTACTTCTCTTCTGCAGAATGCACTGCTCCCGCCTCCCACCACCCACACATCTGGTCACAGGCTAGTAACTACTAGACCAGCTGCTTCTCTCAAGTGTCCTTTCCCCCAGTAAAAACAAGGCTCATCAACATTTGGAAGAATGCTCCAACATCTCCAGGAACGGTGGAACAAGGCCAATCCTCCCCCAAAATAGCCTTAAATCATTCTCAACCACATAATAATAATCATCGGCTGCAATATATGCTCTCACATTTCATGTCCCCTGTCTCAAGTCCTGTATTGAGATCTTTGTTGGTCTCTGCACTTTCATCACCTGCTCTTTAGACCCCCTTTATGGAAGTAACACCTTCAGACTGATATCACCTATGCCATGCATGCCTTGATGCCAATAATAAATACTATCTACATTCTAAACAGACATTATTCTTTATTTACTGGCCTTCCCTTATTGTTCTCATGCCCACAAAATGGCTTAAGGTCTTCAAATTTACAGGAGTCTTGATTTAGAGAGGTCCCTATCCCGACACCTTCTTATTACATGTTCATGGCCACACCAGTCCTCATCCACCTCATACTACTGACCTTCAGCTGTTTCACCTCTCTAAACATGGACATAACTCCTTCAAATCCTTTCCCCCAACATTTCTAGATGTGCAATGGAAAATCTCAAACTTTTCTAGAAATGTTTAGAAATGTTTTATTGCTGCTCAATCACACTCTGAAAGCATATGCAGCCTGAAAACCCATCTTCTCTTCTTCACTTACAACCACTCTCATTGGGAATATCTTAAAGTAATTAAATGTCACGAAAATCAAGACACTTCCCTATGAAAAGAAACTCTCTACAAGCAACTCCTCACTCATCCACAAAATGGCCAATATGTCCATCTTTCAAAATCGGAATATCCTCACTTATCCCTTGCAATACAAAGAAGCATTGTTCAAGGAGAGTTGCCAATCCCTGTCTGATGAAGACATCAATGATCTACTACTATTCTTCAGCTCTTTGGATGACCACATTCTGAATCGCTCTGCAATGAACAAACAAATTATCTCGAGATCAAGAGATTCATGATCCAGACAAAAGAGAATGTGTGTAAACCCTATGAATCTGGCTCACATTCCTCTTTTAATTTGCCCAAGTGTCAAGGACAACCACTCCCACCTCAATTGTATAGTACACAACTAAAGGTTGGCAGCAGAACACCATTTTGGAATAGAAGGCCTGACTGAATCTAAAAGTCTTTACTTGCTCTTCCTTACGGGAACATAGCTCAACACCTCCTCTCAAACAATTCTGGACCTTTCACTACTTTAGGACTACAACATAATTTGCCTAGACTGCAAACCTAGAAAAGGTGGTGGCATTGGCAAGATCAATTGTCCACCTTTCAGTCCTCTTCCATAGAGACAAAAAAAAAACTGACAATAAAAGTGCATTTTCCTCACAATATTTCACCGTCCAGGAGACAATTCCCTATTCACTTAATATGTACTTGAATTCATAGCCAAAATATCCTACTTAAATTCCAAAAACATCTTCTTTGGTGATTTCAATTTGCACTGGGGACAAAGAGGACATGGAAGCATCAAATCTAGCCCAGTTGTTTCTTAAATATAATGACCTCTAACAAGTATGCTCAGTGTCCTGTCTACATAAAAGTCTCCACTTTGGACTGCGCCATCTCGCAAAACAGATACTATCACTTGCAACAACCCTATACTGGTGTACGTACAGGTCTTATTAGTTTCTTGTACCTTTCTAACTCCACTGCTCTAAAATTCTCAAGATGAGTCAATCTCAAAAACCTAAGATCTTGAAAGGAAACCGAAAGACACTGACAAGAATATGCTTGAATTCAAGCTCTCAACTCATCCGGTAAACATCAGCCCATTCTACAGCTCTGGTGAATGCCGACAACTCTACTGTGACAGAGGTAGCAGATGAGTTAGTCCCATTTAAAGCATTAAGACTAGAGAGTTTATATTGTAAAAAAAGGTCCGAGAAAGACTTACAGGAAAAGAGGAAACTACTATGAGTGATAGAGAAATTGTGGTGGATCCATTCGTTATCCCTAACCTCGAAAACCTAAGAGCCAGAAATTTCACGAAACACACATATTCAAAGTCAAAGCCTCCTTCATTAGAAATTAAATATTGAAGCGATAAACCAACTCAAAAACTCTTTAATATTATTAAACAATATACCAATCCCTCCTCTGCTCTCTTTATTCCACACTCAAAGGAGCACTCTGAGAAACTTCCATACTTCTTCCACAATAAAATATGACTCCTGGACTTTTCCCTACCTTTTGGTCTATCTCAAATACCATTTAATGACTTACAGGGTAAACACACACAACATGGTCTTCCTTCTAAGAGGTCTCATTGATGGAGGTAAGAATATGATCTCAGATCTGAACCCATCCTCCCAATTCTCAGCCCTTATACTAGCCACTGTTCTAAAATGCACCAGCAACTCAACCCATTCATAATACTTACAGTAAACTGCTTTCTGTGTCAAAGCATTGCCCCTGACTCCCTGAAAACGAGCCAGGTCACCCCTCTACTAAAAATGGGGTGCAGACCCTGAGCACCTCAACACCTTTCAAGCAGTGACTAATGTGCTTGCCTCCACACCAAGGAAAGCAAACTCATGGAAGAGCTACAATCAAGTTTCAGATCAGAATGCATCGCTGAAGGACCCATACCTCACATAGTTGATGTTACCCTTTGAACACTAGCCAATGTAATGTCTTGCCTCCTAGTTTTCCTCTATCTTTGAAGTACCAATGGGACTAACTTGAGGTGTTCTAAAATGGTTTTAATCCTAACTAACCGCTAAAAGGAAATAAAACTAGCAAATATTCCTGCAAGCATTTATTCCATTACTCAATGAGTCCCCAAGTAGTTGATTCTCTCTCCAACCTGCTCAGCCTGTACATGTAGGAACTTTGCTTCTTGTTGTCTCTTACATAACATTTCACCTTTATACATGAGACACAATTGTACTTAAGCGTTACTTCCACAGAAGAGATTAAAAACCTAGCACACACACTGAATACCCTCAGAACCTGGATGCATTTTCACCACCGAAAACTGAGTTCCTCCTACTCTCCCCCACAAAATGTTCGACTCCAATGAAGGACTCGCTCGATGATGCCCTACCACTAGATTCCAAATCAACCATTATTGTAAGGTCTAAATCGTGGGGCTTCATTTCTTACAAAAACCTGTACCTTTTGGTCCACATTAGCGCATCTGTGAAAAATATTAAATAGCCAATCAACCCACTTGAGGAAATGAAGCACATAATCCCGCCTGAACACTTCAAGATGGTGGTCCAAGCCCCAGTCCTCTCCAGCCTAATTATGGAATATCCCTTCTAGCTGGCATCTCAACTCAACTGGCTTCCCTGTTGTAAACACTTTTTAAGTAGCATGATAGAGCTATTACAATCTTAACATCTAATGTTATTGTTTTTATGTATATAGCTTTAGAATGTAGGAGTGTTGCTTGAATAGTCTTGAATGCCTTAACCAACTGTGCTAACACAATTACTAAATGCTGCTTTACTTAGAAAATGAGAGTCAGAGAAGTCCATATACATTGAGATGAAAAGTCCAAGGTCACTGGAAGAGCAAAGGGTCTAGGATCCGAGCCAATATTTTAGTTTATTTCAGAAGCGTGACTGTTTACAATTAAAAGAATAGTAATTTAGAATGACTTGCAATTGGTTAGGTCATTTCAGATGCAAAGTTACACAGTTCCCTGGGAAACACAAGGGTAAAAGACAGGTCGTCTTGGCCCATACGTTCTTGTTAGACCAGGTCTGCCACTGGAGATTCAGTGTAGAGTGTTTTCTATTGGCTAGAATACGAAATGTTAAATTTTCAAGCTTGTGTATATGTAATATGTATTTCTTGGTTCTTATGGGATATACATTTGATAAGAGCAAGAGCAATCACAAGTGAGCAGGTATTATTGTCAGACTCAGCGAGTGGACCTAATCTACCTTTACGCCCCTGGATGTTGAAGCTAGGCGGAGAGATGTGGAGGCTGGCTAGGAAGCTGCCAGAAGGATGCTCTGGAGTGAGGGGTCTCCAACCATTCCTGTAATAGGAGTTACTTATGTTCAATGAAAATCATCACAACCTACTAATATTCTTAGTGTTGAAATAGTGACCATGCCCAACAAGATGCATAAGTGGCCACCCCATGAGATATTACCAGCAGTGATCACCTCAGTGCCATTGGGAAGTGTTGCCAGCAGAAATGTACAAAGGCTTTTTCAATGGGGAATGCCTTTACATGGGCAATACATGACAGTCATAGCTGCAGTCCTGCTGGCACCAATATTAGTAATCCTGCTTGATTGATCACTCAAATATTGGCTCTGAATATATTTTGGAAATCAGTTTTTCTCCAAACATCCACTTATAAGTTCTAAAAATACACACATTTCATCTAAAGAAAATAATCTTTTTCAATTTTGAGATACATATATTAATTCAATCAAACAAAGGGGCATATTATCAACGGCCAGCGATAATTATCGCTGGCCGTGCTTAGCGATAATTTTGTTATCGCAGGCTATCTCTGGAATTTATCGCCCTGGTAGCGGGTTATTAACAACGCGTTTTTCCAGGGCGATAAAAATTCCAGAGATAGCGAGGTTATCGCCATTTTGCAGGGAACATCGCTGGTTTTCCAGCGATGTTCCCTGAAAAACGGCGATAACCTTGCTGCTACGACCCACAGGGTCGTATAAGCATAATCCGCCCCAATGTTAGGGATAGGTAAGTCTGCATTTTAGCAGACTTACGTTAGTTTTTGGAGAAAACAGCGGTTTTCTCCAAAAACTAACGTGTGCTAAAATGCTGGGGCAGCCTTGTAAATATTGCGATGTGAACATTAGAGATGCAAAGGGAGGCGTTGGGTAAAAGGGTGCTAACATGCGCTAATGCATGTTAGCACCCTCTTGTTAATAGGGCAATAGTTTTATCTCAGCTGTTTTGGCTTTAAAAGCCAAAAAAGCGGAGATAAAGCCCTTGTAAATATGCCCCAAAATCTTCTAATTTAATAGACTGCGCTGTACACAGGAGATTTACTCCCAGGTAGCTATAGAGTTACCAGTAGTTCCTGATCTACTTGTTGGAGAAGCCTGCTCTGGATTCTGACTGGAATTATGCCAAAGGGAGAAGAAAAAAGGCTGCATCTTTAACAGGCACATTTTTCTCTCATTTAAATGTTGCATCTTAAACCAAGGACCTGAAAAAATAGATTTTATGATGAGAGCGAATGAACTGCTCTTATAAAGGATTTGGAATGACAAACATTAGAGGATATATGCGTAAAGCTATGATCTCCAAGGTAGGAGGTTTGATTGTGTGATGGTTGCTAAAGTGCTTGCCTTGCTCTTGGTTAATTTTTACTTAATCACTAATATTTGATTAAGAAATAGGGAACGACCACTTAGTTTAATCTTTTAGGGGCATATTATCAAGCACGGCGTTAAAATTATCGCCGCTTTAGCGGCAGAAAACTGTTGCTAAAGCGGCGATAATGGGCTTGATAATATGCCACAGAGAATTCCAATAGAAGCCCATGTTGACACCAGAACATGGGCTTTTATGGGAAATCTCAAGGGCATATTATCAAAGTCATTATCGCCGCTTTAGCAGCAGTTTTCTGCCGCTAAAGCGGCGATAATTTTAGCGCCTTTTCTTGATAATATGCCCCGGTGTTTCTAGACGTAAAACCAACGAATGAAAGGTTTTTCGAAGTTAAATGACAAATATCTCATTATTTTCAAGTTTTTCTTATTCTGTTTATTAATTGGTATAGCTTATATCATTTCATTTATTATAATTATACACCAGATGAACTTGCAAATGATAATTAGATCTCCTTTGAGGCAAGCGCAGTGAATTAAACGACATATAAAAAGATATTGTTGTTTGTCTATTTATAGAATGTAATGTACAGACTCAAAGGTTTCTCCCATGTAAGCCTGTGGGTGTTTTTCAGGTATACTGTCTCTGTCAAAATGATTATACATGATGTAAATATGTATTTCTTCAAAAACAGGGGGAAACCCAAAACTATAACCCTTCGGCATCTGGGTATATAAACAATCTAAGAAAAAACAACAATGCCTCGGGACTAATAATGTGACATGAATTTTGACGAGAAGATAAATCAAATATCTCCTCTTCTGGGAAATATTCTTTCTCCAACACAACCTTTGTTGCTATGTTTTTGTGGCCGAGTCAATGGCAATTCCAATAAACACAATTTTTTAAGAAAAAAACACAATTTTAACTATTGTTTGATAGTGTAAGTATAAGTATATTTATTTTATACCCCACTTCTTATTCTCTTGATTTCATAGAATTCTTTTCTTGGATCTATATATACATAAACACATACAATATTTACAATACTTACATACGACAACTCTCCTCAAACATGTACATATCAACAAATAGCCCTGTTTTCAACCAGGATGCCTATGGGCTTATTTTTTTACAGCATTCCATATACCGAAGATCACTCTTTTCGAGACACTTTGAGATTTTGTTATTATAACCTCCAAATTATTAAAGTGCTCTTTTCAAATTTATCTATAACACCAAACAAAATCCAGCGAGTGTCTTCAAAATAAATGTCGACGCGTTTCAGCCAAACAACTTTTTCGGCCTCATCATGACTAGGGCATCAAAAACGTATAATTTTGTACACTTCAACCTCTTGTCTAACTACAATCTTCTTTGACAAGGGAACGTTCTTTTCCTTCTTACTTTATGTATTTCTATATATATCTCTTGGCGAGCTTGCACGTTAATATTGAACCGTAGCGGAAGACTCGTAACCTTTACTGTTTTCCGATATGTGGGAGGGCACTTGTAACAACTTTGAATTTCAACTCTCCATCTCATCCACGGTACAGAATTACCACCTTCCGTCTCTCTCCTTCGTGCGAATCACAATTATACGTTTTTGATGCCCTAGTCCTGATAATTGTGTTAAGTGACAGACCTAGGCCTTCATGCACACACTAGATTTGTGTGGGACTGGGGCCAGAATCAAAAAGCAGGATAGAAGATACACACAGTTAGGCACTTAAGGCTAGGAAAGATGGCTGTACTAACAAAGGGACCTTATAATCCAACACCCACATATTCTTGCATTGCTTTTTCAAGTGTTGACCTGAACAGAGTCGAGCATCCCCTTAATGGGGGACTTTCATGGTGAGTATCTAGTAGAAGCTTGGCAAAGATAGAGGTGGTGTTAGGGATCAGACATGATATCAGACGTGAGTATATGATCTTGCTCTGGACACAGTGGATGGTGGCTAGGTTCCCCAGAGGGTGGCCAAGTTACAGGTAGCAGGTGACAGTGGGCCAGGACAACAGCTGCAGCAGAAAAGGGGTGGAACTTACTTCAAAGTAATCTCAAGATTCTGACCCCAATCGAGATGGCAGCCCCAAACTAGGATAGTGGCTTCCACTTCCACTGTCAGGAAGAGGTGTGGCGCCGGGGCCAGGGCGACTGATGCTGGATGCTGTGGATCACGGTTCGATCCCCGGCGGCAGGGGTCTGCCCAGCACCATGCGACAGCCCCTAGCGCCGAGATACCCCTCCGGGGGTGATTCGTGCGCTATACAAGTACTGGATTTACATTTACAGAGCAACAAGAAAGGTTTTCCAAAACTAAGTGGTGACAGAAATAGAAAACGGTGGCTTTCCCAATCCACTCACTCCCTACTTTCAAAACTAGCTCAACTGAGGTGAACTAGATTGTTGAACTTCCTCTAAAAATACCGTTGGTTTCTTGAAATCCTCAAAGTTTTATTATGACTGTTCTGGACCCCTGAATCTACAAAACGAATTCTCTATCCTTGCTTTGAACTCTTTTGTTGATTTTGCATTATTTCTACTGCAATTTGTCCTGTACTGCAATTGGTATTTCAAGAACAACATAGTCCTTGTTCTTGGACTACAAACTATTGCTATGCAGGTGGTGTTGGGCTGAGGAGAAGGGTGCCCTTCTTAGAATACTCCTTTCTTGAACTCTGACACTTATACCTTTCTTTTGCGTTGTGTAGCCTCTGTGTCTGCTGGTTTATTTACCTCCAGGGGTGTCCACCTTGTTGCAGATGCCCCAATCGCTGGTCTCAGTCCTCCTAGATTCTCTGTTCTTACTGTGATCGAGAGGTCACTGAGCCTTGGCTATGGTGGAAGTACCTGTTATCTGAAGCTGGTTCTAGGCTGTCCATCTCAGCCCTGATCAGGTACCTGAAAGCTCAGGCAAGGATTCGTTTTGCAAAATTACACATCAAATATCTGGAAACAAGGAAAACATTTTGAGTTTTGCCGCTTTTAGCAGCAATCTGCCGTTCTTTTCTAACGGGTAACTTGGAAGTGCCTAGCACTAGTTTATGCAGCAGTCTGACTTCCATCTTCTGATTGTTAACTTGGGAGTTGTCTAGTATTTGTTAACACTAGAATAGGCCATATCCTTAGACTATATTACGGTCTTTACCCAAATCCCATTTCTTTCCAATGGGGATTTCTTACACTACCATACAAAAAGGTGATATTTCAACAGACCATTGTAACTAAAACACTTCCTTCATATCTGATGATTCTTTTGTTCTTTATGTTTTTTGTTATTGGAAGCGAAGCAGAGTCCTAGCATGCAGTAGGATTTCCACGCTTTTTTGGGCAACAATATATGTATTTGTTTAGATGACATATTCAAAACAAACAAAAACATGCAGCTATGTCCGTCTCCCCCACCCAATGCCTCCCCCTCCCTTCATGATAGAAAAACCATGTCTCTGGGTGCCACAAAGACTCAGTTTTCCTCCAGAGCCACAGATCGAGGCACTTCACTACCAATGTCTGAGATCCCAGCATTCTTCCTCTGCCTACTGTCTACTGGAGGTCCTTCCTTCAATTCACCGCTTCTTCTCCCTATTCTCCTGTGGTCCATCCTCCCCACACTCTCTCAAATTCCCTTGGGGAGCCCCATCCTTCATAGACTAATTATTCCCTCCCACAACAAATATGCATAAGGTGTTCCCAGTCTTGTATTCGGAGTCTCACAGCGCTTCCCCAATTCCACGCAATCGCCCTTTTTGCCAAAAGAAATCCCAGATTTCTCAGAGTCTTCTGATAGGAGGTGAGGTCGGAGGCTCTGTATACCCCCAGTAACAACAGTGAGGCTTGCTTCGAAATGGAAACCCCTACTGTCGCTTTCATTCCAGTTGTCAGTCCCTCCCAGAACCTACGGATCTCAGGGCAAACCCACAGTTTGTGTATAAAGGACCCTCTCTGGCCACAAGCATGCAGGCATTTATAATTCTCTGCTGTACCGATTTTATGTAGGATTTTCCTTGTATAATATATTCTATGGAGGATTTTAAATGGAATCAGGCGGTATCTTGCTTGTGTGACCACCTCTCTGGGGAACGGTAATGCTTCCTGCAGCTCGACCTCTCACAATCCACCCACAATAATCTGCCATTCTCCCCTTATATGTGTTAACTCCCCCTGTGTGTTCATAAATGTCTTATACGTAAAGGAAATTGCTTTAGTCATCATATGGCCATCAACGTGTCTTCTTTCAAAGGGGGGGAATCTTCCCTACTGGAGAGGATCCTCCGGTGTGATCCTCCCCAGTAGGGAATTTCTCAACTGTTAATATTTGAGAATCTTTTAGGGTACCATATCATATTCCTTTCAAAGATGAGTCAATCACACTTTACCATTTGAATCCCATACATCCTGCAGTGTAGATAAGCCAATAAGATCCCATCCTCAAAATCCTGGTAGGGTCAGGACTGTACCCAATTTCCTGCCCAGCCACAGCGGGGTCTTAGAAGTCACCCTTTCCCCCCAGTCCATTTCCATTAGGAGGGCCTTCCATACTCTGCATACTGTTTTGGTTGCCTACGGGACATTGGGACTAATTTTAACACCATAGAGGACATGGAGATATTCCCTTGGCCCCCAAAGTCATCCCAATTATAACGATAGACGGGGTCCTCTAATGACACATATGCCCACTCATTTACTATACTAAACTGCACAGCCTCATAATATTTGCGAACATCTGGTAGAGCTATTGCCCCATCATATGTAGACCTCTGGAGGGCGTGCGGTGATACTTGCAATGGTCCATTCGACAACAACAGGGTCTGCACGCAGCTATCTATTTTGCGGAAAAATGTCACTAGTACCCGATGGTGAGCTTCTGCAGAACATATGTAATTTTAGGAAGAACAACCGTTTTAAACAGCACAGTCCTGTCCAGCAGTGAGATCGGGAGGTCCTCCATTGGGAGGCATCCTCTTCTAGTCTATGCAGAAAGGGGGCATGTTATCGCCAAAGTGAGTCGGCGCATTCCTAGATATCCAAAGACCCAAGTATCTGAACCAACCACATACCACCTTGAGCGGCATAGGAAGAGTTTCATCTGCCTCTCATGTACCCAGGAGGAATAGAAGTGACTTCTCCCAATTTATGTCTAATCCTGAATATACCCCATAGATCCTGAAAAGTTTATCTTCCCAGGGATAGCTCCAGCTCCCACAGGTACAATAGCACGTCATCGGTATATTGTAATATCTTTTCCTCCCAAGTTTCCCCCATCTTCATCCGCAGACTTGTAGGTCAATCTAAATCCATTCCGTCAGTTCCTCTATAGCCAAGGCAAACAACATTGGTGACAGGGGACAAATCTGTCTGGTCCCTCGGCATATGGGAAATTCCTGAGAGAATGGGCTCCATAGAGTCCAACCTAACATCTAAATGCATCTAGTGCAAAAAGGAAGGGTTGCTTCACTGAGTCAAATTCTTTGTTTGTGTTTAGTGACACCACCACTAACGGGAGTTCAACATCCCTGGTGCCATCCGCAATATTGTTGTGAAGCTGATGGAGATTTAGCCTTGTCAATCTATGCGGCATAAAGAAATTCTGATCTGCATGTACAGGTACAGGATTACTGCCCACAGTCAAGTCACCACAACCTTGGAAATTATCCTGGCATCCGAGTTTAGAAGGCAAATCAGACTGTATGAATCGTTGGTTTAGTGTTAAGTCTATGGTCACCAGGTTAGCATCCTGAGGGAGCCCCCCTCCTGTTGATATGCTTCTACATACATCTCATGAAGGTGTGGGGTCACCACATGAACCAACTTCTTAAAGAATTAGACTGTTAATCCATTCGGGCCTAAGGTTTTCCAGGAATGCAGCTGGTTAATTGCTAACTGCACTTCCTCCACAGTTAAATCTCCCTCAAGGGCAAGCGACCTTTAGCGTTCAAGCCACCTGCACAGGCAATTCCACACAAAACCATGTAGGTCCTCCATATCCAACCACAGCTTACTCCCATAGAAATTTCTCCGCAATAGCCTCAGATCCCCCACTAGCCCACCCTCTGGTCCTTGCATCTCTTTTATGGGGTTCCTGCCCTGGTCCCACCTGCTGAGCCATGCCAATATCTTCCCCCCCTGGTCTCCTGCTTCATATATGCGTTTTGCTTGTATTTTTCCAATTTAACTCTAGCTGTTACCAGTAAGCGGTATTCTTCCAATTTACGAAGTAGGCACACCTTCCCTTTCTTTGAAGGGTATTTGTCCCTCCTCTAGGTGTTGCAGGCCCCTCTCTAAGTCTGAACAGCATTCCTTCCTCCTACTCCTATTTCTCACCTCACCAGCAATAATCCCACCCCAGATGGTGACCTTACATGCCTTCCATATCGTTGATGCCTCCTGTACTGACTCTGCGTTTTCCCTGAAATAGTGGGTTGTGACTTCCTGTAATCTGGCTACCTCCTTCTCATTTGTAAGTCTCCGTATCGCCATCCTCCATTCACCCGACCCCACCTATGAGGCACGTTTATTATCATAGCAAGTGGGGAGTGATCCGAGATCCCTCTCGTCTTACAGTCGGCTTCTACAAATCTATGTATGGTCCCTGCCGGGGCGAAGTAGTCAATGCGAGAGTCTGTGTTGTCTGCTCCTGAGTTAAAGGAGTAGCACTTACGGGTCCCATGTAGCACTCTCCAGACATCTCCCATCACCATAGCTTGGAGGAAATCATCCGATTTTTCGTGACCACCCTGATGAGTCTGTCTGCTCTGGGCTCTGTCTAGGCGGGCGTCCAACAAAATCACCCCCTACCTCTGTGGTGTCCTGTGACAACCCAGTTATCAGGTTACCTAAGTAGGCTAATATGTCCAATTGGAGTCCTGGTGGGACATAAACATTGACTAGGGAGAACTGTTCTCCTTCCCATTCTCCTAATACTGGTGTGCAGCGACACAGCTCATCCACCCATATCTTGTGTCGTGGAAGGTCACTGATTTCTTAACATGAATTGCCTCTCCCCTCACACTAGAGGAGTAACCAGCTTGACTCAGGATTGCATACTTTGTTCAAGTCAATATTGCCCCCCGGTACCTTTCATATGCATCTCCTGTAAGAAGACTAGGTTGGCATCATATCTGCCCAATACTTTCTCCACCAGGCCCCTCTTTATCTTATTTCTTAGGTTGTTCACATTCCAACTAAAACAATTAAGGGTATGACATTTAATTCCTAACATTGCAGTACCCCCTCCCTGTGTCCCAGTAACCTGTCATGGTCTAGATGACCCTCCCAGTAGGCAGGCAAACCCACATCACTGCAAACCATTAAACCCTATCTTTCCGTGCTGCGGCCCCTAAACTGGCCGCCGCCCTCAATTCACGGTATGTCTGTAGCCCTTGAATGTTAACAGAATGTTAACTGAGTATAACAGAAACATCAGGTGACTGTATAGACAGGTCCCATATTCCAGGCAGGAAGTGGCCCGTAGCGTCATTGTGTCCTCTCTGGCACTCACGAGGTGGCCAATGTGGTCCATGATGCACCATAACTGCAGATAAGAGTCAGCATCTCTAAGGACCTCCTCCGCTGTCATAGATGTGAATCAAGATGGCATCACAGCCCGCAGACCAGCCTCACTACCTCAGCCAGTGACATCCATCTATTCTCGGCCTCTGGCCAGGGAGTCCCTCGCATGTTAGCAACAACTCTCGCCCTCTCAGACTCCGCCTGGGTCTTCATCGGTGTTGCCTGTACCCGAGTCTTTTTTCTTTGACATCTTCGTTCTTCCTGTCAAGAGTTGTTTCTCTCATCTCAGTAGGTATTTGGTTTCTCCTCTTTTCGAACCATACCTCAGTCGTTGAGGTGAAGAAGTGAGTACAATCCTTTTCAATGAACCTCAATTTTGCCGGAAATAATAAAGCGTATTTGATTTCCACGGTTCTGAGGTGTTTTTCGACCCGGATAAAGGACTCTCACTGTCTTTTAACCTGTGCTGCATAGTCCGGGTATATATTAACAAGTTGTCCTTCTATGATCCATAGGCCATATGTGTGCGCTATCTCCAGAACAGTGAAACGTAAACACCTCAAGATGCTTAACACATCAAGAAACATCGACAAAGCGCAGGGAAGTGGGAGCTGGTACACCAGCTAGAAAACAAACTAGCACAGCTAAGAGTTCCTGCAACTTCCAGGGTTAGTAAAAAGGCAAATGATATTGGGGTAAGAGTAAAGTTTTGAGAGCTTTAGCAAAAGACATCCTTCAACTGAATAGCTTGATTTTGGTCAGGAATTTGTTCCACAGAATGACTGTTCACAATAGGAAAAGTGTGTTTGCTATTACTGTATAGTTAGATTGTATCTAGTTATATTTTATCATATGACGAAGCCTGCAAACTTATTTACAGGAGTGCTATTAGGTTTTATCATGTGGAAATAAACGTTTCTCAATCAGCCTATTTCTCCTCTAAAATTGAGCACTCAACTAACTTCCCCAAAGATATCTTTCAGATCCTTAAAGGTATCACAGAGCCTAAGTCAGCTGGCTCTGTCCCAGAAGCCTTGACTGGGCACAGCAACAATTTGACTCTATTCTTTCAAAAGAAGATGTTGGACATTTACTCCACCTTCCCAGACGGTTCAAACATTCAGGAGTCCTCAGGTAGTAAGCCCCCTTTAGTGCAGTTATAAGAGAGTCTCACGGTCTTTCCTGATCTTACTGTGAGCTTTCTCACAGATCTCCTAAGGGCAATAAAGTCAGACTCTCCCTTTGACCCTGCTCCCCGCTACCTCTTTGCCAGGGGGCTGAAAGTATAGCTCCCACCCTGGTAGATCTGATTAATCTTTCCCTCATTAGCCGGCAGGCACCCCCCACAATGGAAGCATGCAGTGGTTAAACCCCTTTTAAGAAAGCCCGGTATGGACCCCTTTTGCCTGAGTAACTACAGGCTGATCTCTCTGTCGCAAGGAGCCTCGAAGCTCCAGGAAAAACATGTTAACAAACATCTCGCTGCCTTCCTCGAGTCCTATGAAATCCTCGAGCCCACACAAATGGGGTTCACACACAGCACATAAATAGCCTTGCTGACAGTGGACAAGGAACTAAGACTACTGTTGGATCAAGGAGGTTCGGCAGCCATTAGTCTTTTAGACTTCAGTACGGCCTTCGACATGGTAGATCATGCCTCACTTATTCATAGGATATCAGAAGGGGGTATCAATGGCCACGCACTGAAATGGCTTGCCTCCTTTTTGGAGAAAAGAACATTCCAGGTGTTAGATAATTCCTGTTACTCCGACAGTCTACCTTTCAGCTGTGTGGTGCCTCAGGGGTCTTCCCTGAGTCCCATCCATTTTCATCTTTATTTGTACCCACTATCTGAAATTGTGCGCTCTTAGGGTTTGTCATTGGTTTCATATACTTATGACACCCAGCTGGTGATTTCCATCTCCCCCGACCCCAGCTCTAGCCACCTCTATCTGGTCCCAGACCTTCAGGAAGAAGCCAGATGGATGGTAAACTGAAGCTCAACAAAGACATGATTGAGGTTATGCTATTGGGTAAGAATTTCAGTTAGAAAGTCCCACACCCTGTGCAGGACTGCCTGGATATGCTCCCCAGCTCCAGATGTGTAATAAAGAGTCTTGAAATGAGGCTGGATTCCAGCCTCACAATGGAGCACCAAGCCAAAGAGCATGCTGCTAATTGTTTTGGTGCACTGAGACTGTTAAGAAAGGTTCTCAATCTTCTTCTCTTTTTAGCTAGAAGATTATTCGTCCAGGCTCCTGTTATTTCACGCCTTGATTATGGTAATGCCCTATACCTTGGGCCGCTCCAATATGTGATCAAAAGGCTGCTGCATGGCTCCCTATGAACCTCTCAAGGCACCAACTTGCAAAAAAGCCCAGAAAGGTCTTCACTGGTTCCCAGTGGAGCAGCAAGTGCAATTTAAGGCCTTATGCATTTTGCACAGATCACTTCATAAGAGAGACCCTATTCTGCTAAGATGATTAGCTACCACATCCATTCCTGAGCGGCCACTTAGATCCTCTTCAGCATACTTGCTACAGGTTCCTAAGATCAGTAGATATCCTTGGGGAGGTAGTTCATTGCCTCATCTGGCCCCCAAACTTTGGAATACTCTCCCACTTGAATTAAGTCAGTTGAGCAACACATTTTCTTTTCATAAGGCCCTGGAAACCTGGCTTTATTGTAATTAGTTCTCTCTTGGTGGTGAGCTGGCTATAATAATGACAGTTCTAGTGCTGGGAGGCCTTCGGGTAGCTATCCACTTTACAAGAATCTCAGAATAGAACAGAATATCGGTGAAGTTAGATATATGGTGGATACATGGTGGTGGACTAGATTTGTCTGGTGGGTGTGTTACGTGTTAATCTTTTGTTCATGTATTTCGGGGTTGGGGTGCTTCTGCAAGGATTTTTTACGTAAAGTACTGATATTCTAATACTGAGTCAAAATAATTTTTATATGATTTTTTCTTGAGTTCCTTCACCGGTACGGTGGAGATATTCTGTACTTTGCATAGTTATTCTGTTTGGTTTTGCGAGGCCAATGGGGAAGTCAGTGGTATGATCCTGGTAAAATATGGCTTCACTGGAGATGACATAGGCGTGGAAATGTTGGATAAAGCAGAGTGCTATTTTTAGACCTGGCCTAGAGACTACAGTCTCAGTTCCTCATGTAATAAAAAGTTTTAAAACATCATAAATAAAAAATACATATATACACACATAAAAGGGCTTTGGGTCAGGACTTCTCGCCACTGGTATGTTCAAGTTTCATTCCATTTTGCTTCTGCCCACTGCAGCGTACAGAGTGGCTCTCTTCTACCGTGAGTGATGGTATTTTTCTGATCATGTGTGCACATTCGCTCAGAAAGAAGTTAATTTCAGTGTCAGGGTGGGAAGACCAATATTTTACACTTTTTTTGGTCATCTTTGAGTATTTGAACGATGCTTTCAGACTGCAGTGAGTCGAGGGCAATCGTACCTTTTCTTTGCACCAATAGTAGTCATACTTTCCAGTAATGTGCACTGGGTATTAATGTGTTCTAAGAGACTGCACCAGCATACCTCACCTGTATTTTAGGAGAAATACCTGGGCGCTAATGTACTGGTGCCTGAAGGGGTTTCTAGCAAGCGCAATATCTGGTGTCCTCATATGGCTGTTGCAGGAACTAAAATTTGAGTTAGTAGTCACTGTCATTGGGAGCTGGATTTCTTTGGGTTACTAGGTAAAGGTGGAGCAGAGGAAAAATGGCATAAAAGTGTCACACAACCTCTTACGACTGTCATGCCTTCCGGGATACATCACTTTAAAAAAGAAAAAAATCTATTTTCTTGGTTGGACGGTCAATAAGAGGAACAGATTAAGAACTAACAGGCACATGCATCAACGTAGACTTTTGCGATTCCTTAATTGCGATTATTAAGGAATTGCAATTAAGGAATTGCAAAAGCCTATGCATGTAGGAATCGCTATAAAAATAGCGATTCCTACACATTCCTTAATTGCGACTCGCAAATTGCGAGTCGCAATTAAGGAATGCCGTCCCATTCATTCCTATGGGCCTCCAGGCCCATAGGAATGAACTGGAGATTGCATTAGCAATTTGCGAGTACCAGTTAGTACTCGCAAATTGCTCATGCAATTTCAAGGGTGCAAGGGTGTCAAAATGACACCCTATTGCACCCCTGAAATTGATCTGTGCACATATGTTGCACACACACATGCTCTAAGGGCATGTGTGTGCGCAACATGAAACTTTGAAAAATGCACAAAAGTGCATTTTTCAAAGTTTTTGCAAATTACCATGAAGTTCAACTTCATGATAATTTGCTCCCCCTATTAGCGAAATCGCTAATTTTTTTACTTTAATGCATTGCATTTAAGGAATCTCAATTTGGGATTCCTTAAATGCAATCGCAATTTAAGTAATTTAGAGATTCCTTAAATTGCGATTTTTGCATTTGGGATGATGCATCCCAAATGCAAAAATACCGGTCGCAAAGGGGCAGATTCTGAGAATCTGCACGTTTGCGACCGGTTTTTCCTTTGATGCTTGTGCCTGTAAGTTCAAATGAAAAAGTTCCCATTCAAAGATGGTGGCCGTTGTGGTGATTGACCTTGGAGAGAGCTGCAGGATTCATCATCAAATCAATATGGAGAATTGCTATTCAAGGGTAATGAGAGTCCACAGAGAAGGGAAGAGCAGTTTGCTCAGCCCCCTTTCTGCTTATGTTTGGTGATGTTTGTTTCTAGCAGTTCAAATCTTTTGTCTTTCTGGGCACTCAGGTCAGTGCAATAGTAGGGCTGTGTAATGGGAGCAGATGGGCAGGTTTCAAGGCCGAAACAATGGCTATAATGATGACTGGTCTCAAGGAAAGCTGAACCAGGGCAACATTAATCAAAACCATTTGGTTATCCACGAGGTCTTACTGGCTAGGCTTGCAGGAGTTGGGGTGGAGGGTACTGCATTGAAGTGGTTTCAGTCTTACTTGGCTAATAGACGACAGGCAGTAGCTCTCCCCCCTACCAATCAGAATTCACCAAAATCCAGCATTATGTCCCTCAGGGGACCGCGGTTCGCCCAATTTTGTTCAATGCATATATGAGCCCGCTGATTTGTGTTATTAAGTCACATAATATTGATCTTGTGAACTATGCAGATGACACACATCTTGTCTTGTCATGTCATTGGATAACGTCCATGTTTCTATGCAGGACACCGCACAATGGTTAAAAATAACTATTTACAATTCAATGGCGATAAGACGGAGATCTTATGTTGTGCAGCTGGGAAAGTTCTGGCCTATTCCTACGGCTGCACCACTGATACCCTCTGAGACGGTGCGCAACTTGGGAGTTTGTCTCGATAACAAGTTGAGTCTAGAAACTCAAGTGAACAAAACAGTCGGGAGCTGCTTCTCCCTTATAAGAGGGCTTCGGAAGGTTCTTCCGCTGTCGTCAACACAGGCCAGAGCACTGATAGTTAGGAGTCGACTGGACTATTGCGATGCTTTGCTACTGGAGTCCCCAAGGTATTTGATTGGGAGACTCCAGAGGATCCAGATAATGGCGGCCAAGCTAGCTCTAGTGAGACCACGACGTTCATCAGCCTCTCAGGCCCTTTTGGAGCTCCACTGGCTCCCAGCACTACAGAGGATACAATTTAAGTCACTCTGTATTGTTTTTAAAGCCCTGCACGGCCTTGGGCCCAAACCACTGCAGAACAAATTTGAATGGAATCCCCCATCCCGCAGTCTCCGTTCCTCGACAACTAAACTGGTGAGAGTACCCAGGTTCAGAAGAAAAAAATCAGGAGGGAGGGCCTTTAATATTGCAGTGGCACAGCTCTGGAATAAGCTTCCAACCGACCTTAGACAGATGGAAAACCTGCTGCAGTTTAGGAAGAAATTAAAGACCTGGCTCTCTCCCAGTATAACGCTAGTTTTTCCATTCTTACTGGAATTTTGTCCCTTTTACAGCACCTGGGATCGGTAGGGCACACGTATCTTAGCGCCAGGATACCCGCAGCGTCACAGTGCGCTTTATAAGTTCTGATAACAATAACAATAACAATTTGAAGGTTTTTCAGTTGTTTACATGGAATTTTTCAAATGAAAGGTAAAAAAAAACAATCGCTTGGAGTGTCGGTGCACAAATCCTCCTAAGATGGTCCTGGAAACTGAGATTTTGCTATTTGTGTTTTCGGAACATAATTTCTTTGCTAAGGAACTGCCTAGACTAGTTAGCTTATGCATTCCACATACTTGTCTGTTGTACATCATTTTAATATTCTGATTTACCAACAGTAATAATTAGGGTGCTGCATTTCTATTGTGACAGGCAGTATCCTCACATGTGCTGTGAAAAGCATACATTTTGAGCTTTTTAATAAATATGCAGAGGGAAATGGGAGTAGCTGAATCCAGGAAGAATCATTTCTAGATTTCAATGCTAGAGGAACAAGCAATTAAGGGCTGGGTGGCACATAATGATATCAGTAAAGATACACAAACAAATGGTTTCATAAAAACCTTTTTTGGTGATGGTTTCTAATTGATGAGGTAATGTTGATTTTCTAGGTGTGATGATTATGCTCTACGAAGTGAAATGAAAACACTGTATAAAACGGCAACAAATATCTCATCATTGTATAAAAATGCAAAAAGCACAGTGTCTGGAGTAACGTGACCTCAAGAAAGCTAAAAATGGCAAAGACAATGATGGACAAAACAGAAAACAAACTCAATTGTGATGGCTTTGAGACATGAATGCAACAGAAACATAAAAGCAGGCTTTATTAGGGAGCAGCACAAAAAAAGGACCTTTTTACAGTGCTTCGGCTCAGTTACTCAAAAAGCAAAGAAGCAATGGAAATGAGAATGAAGGTAAACAAGTTTGTAAATAGGAACCTAGCTCATATGGCAATAAAATATTCAATTAAAACTCTAATCAGTTTAAATTTAAAAGAACAATAACAATTACATTTATGTCATGCAAATACCCTGACCATCAAAAAACAATCATACTTTTTTATTTATATTAAACATAAGAATAAATGCACTCCCAACAATATCAGTGCAGCTGGGGATGAAATATGTGATTCTGCTTCTCAATCCCTCTCTCTGCACTGCCCTCTTTCCTGTCCTCACCTGACTGCACTGAAACGCTTAGTCAAGATAATTTCACCACAATAGTAGTGCCTAACTGTACCAAACAGCAGAAGAAAAAAAAGAAAATAAACCAATATGCAGAAGGAAAAAACTTTAAAGAATTTAATTTGACCCATCACTAGATGGAACAAAATTTAAATGACATAATTTATTCAATGAGCAAAAGGAACATAAATGAAAAGACCGCTTTGCTGGAGTGTCTGCCTACCATCGTTTTCATCGCAAAGGTTGACTTGTGTATTGAACATCTATGTATGGTCCTTCTGCACAACTCTTCACATGAGCAAGGGCAGTTTATAGACCTAAATATGCAGCCCTGCTTTTTGACACAAGCAGAAGAAAGCTCTCATATGTGGCACTTTTAGGAAAGTGAAAATATACAGTTACGTGCATCATAGGTGGCTGGTTCCCATGTGCCTTTTTGCACTAGTAGTAACAGGCAGGATATGACCGTGGGTGTGATAATTCCTACATGATTTAGCAGCATCAAACTCCAGGTTTAACTTAAGGCTTGGGCGAAGTTGTTTTATTAACATTTTATATGGAAAGGGCTTTAAACATAGGGGTCAATGACGATGGCGGAAGGACTGCCGCCGCCACCCATGCGGTGGCGGTCCTTCCATACGCCGACCGTGAGTTTGCCCCCACCAAATTTGGATGGCGGGGGGAATCTCACCGCGACCGTGGCAGTCGCAAAGACCGTCCGCCACGGAACCGCCACAGCCAATCCTCCTGATTGCCTGGCGGAGCAGTCTTCACCAATAAAATGGGGGCGGTGCCTAGCAGGCACTGTCCGCCAAATTATGATGAAGGCTGTAGTCAGCCTTTCCATGGCAGTGGAACCGCCATGGAAAGGCTGGCAGGGATTGTGTTTGGTGGCCAGTTGCGGGCCCCCTGGGGTTGGGGGAGGCCAGGGTGCACTTTGGGGGTACCTATGGTACCCCCCTACGTTTCACAGCACTACATGCAGGCACTGTGTGGTGCCTACCACGTAGTGCTGTGAAATGCACAACATGGCATTTTTGCATCGCGGCGGGTGCTGCTGTCAGCAGCAACCGCTGAAATGTTAAGATGCAGGTTCTAACCGCCACAGTGGCGGTCGCATCCTGACCCGGTGTGCGGGAACGTAGCATGTATGGCGGACGGTCCCGGTTTACATCAGGATGGCGTACGGACTCCAGTTCGTCTGCCATCCTAATGAGCCCCAAAGTTACAGTGGTTATCAATATGAAAAGCATACATGCATCACAGAGGCCTGAGAAGGGTGTAGGATCCATGACGACTGCCTGAAATTCACAGGTGTAGATGGTCAGGGGGATCATCGCCACCTGTGAATCTGAGACTGGCTCTTGGCTACCAGAATTAGACTCAAAGCTAGTACAGAAGTCATTAGATTTCCTTGTCATGTTACCAAACTCAACGTAGGGTGGTCCTACCGCTCTGATTGTGTCACATTCTTTCTCTTGACTTTTCTCTTACTGTTAACAGTAAATCTCAGCTGTTTTACTCCCTTTGGTGGTACACTGAAATTGATATTCGAAGTTGAACATTTATCTATAAATCTCTTCCAATCATGGATGGAGTAACGTTGTAATACAAATAAAACTTTATTCTTTTAAACACTGTGACAGGAAAAGTGGTAAGAGATTTGTGAAGTGAGCCTCCCAAGGAGAGCCACAGCAACTCTGCTAGTCAAGACGGCACATTCATTGATTCTTTTTTAACACAGGACCCCACTTTACTCGATATGCTTCCATAACGGTCATCATCAGACGTTTGTTCTTACAACCGAACTTTAAGTACGAATTTTGGAGGAGCTACAAAATGCGAAGATTCGTAAGATGTACATGACTTTGGCAAAATAAACACATCTAACTGTAAAAAAAAAAAGCCTGGAGCATGAACTAAGAACAATGCAAAAGAAACTTAGATGGGTTGACCATGGCCAAGAAACAAGCAAGTTCATGTTGTGAGGAACACAGGAAGAACTACTTTAATAGAGAAGCCGCTTGATGCAGACAGGCAGGGTGATGCAGCGCGAGCTACAGGGTACTTGGTAAGAGCACTTTTAGTACCCTTGGCAGGCTTAAACAGGCAAATCTTATCACCAGGAAGCTTCTTCACTTTCTTTCTCCATCTGACGGACTCTTTGTAAGAAAATAAATATATATATATTTATATTTTAATGAAGACTATATTTGTTATTCTCCTTGTCCTTCATCACAGATTGTAAAAATCCTCTTTCGAAGAACTTCAGCTCTTATTTGTGACCTCCTTTCCTTCCTGTAGTAGGGCAACATCAACAGTACAGTTTGCTCATCCTGAACCCTGAAATAGTGAGAAAGGAATACAGTATGCAAGGATTGTACCATTCACTGTACATCCGGGGACAGAGACGGATGTCTCAGTGTTACAGCCAGACAGAAAGAGTCACATGTGTGATACACACTATACATCCGGATAGCGGAAACCAGCCACGCGTGTGACACACTACATCCAGAGAAAGAGATACAGCCGCACGTCTGATAAACTGAACATACCCAGAGAGTGTGAAAAAACAACCACACGTGATACAGAGTAAATCCCGCAAGGGGGACCAACAACCACACGTGTGTTGCAGTGCACACCTGGAGAAAGAGAGAGACACGTGTTATACTGAAGAGAGGTTAACAGCCACATTTGTGATACACTGTACAGTATTGTACATCTTGATACAGCCATATACGTTGTATACTGTACATTGAGAGTTCGATAGCGCCTACTGCCTTTTGTGATAAATAGTACAGCTTATTTGCAGAGATATTTAACACTTTCTGCTTTTTCTACGTACAACCTTTGTCTCAAGTTGGTTGCTCTCATATATGGTTTTGTTTAATGAAAAGACTTTCATGTTGAACTTAAGTTTTGCAACAAACAAAATATATCATCATAAAATATATGTTTAAATAGATAAGAATTAATCCCAGTTCAATATTTCAGTTTATGATCACTGATGTAGAGTCAGCTGGAAACACATACCATAGTATTTGCAGAATCACGTGGAATTTTAAATTGAATTGCTTTCAAGACATTTTGGCCTACTGTCTAAAGCATGGCAATGTGAAAATTAACAACCTTGTCAATGGCAGGACATGGAGATCAGCGTAGAAAAGATGTCTGACATAAGTAAGGTGTGTCGGCCAAAATGGTGGACACAGTGCACTCTTGAACAAACGCACACTTTCATTTGGTGCAATAAAATGTCTCAATTCAAAACAATTTGATTGGTGGATGAAGTTACTTGGGACACATTGCCACCTCACTGCGTGACAGAATGGCTCTAAATGCAAGGAAAGACTTAGCCATGGAGCGAGATGATGGATCAAGAGCGTACTTGAACTAACCCAATCACTTTGCAAAGTATCCTTTAATTCAATAAAACTGCTTAAGACTCTATCTTGAGTGACTCTCATCCAAAAGCACCACAATGATAATGTGACAGCATGTTTTTACAGCTATTCACTTGCCCAGCGTTGGCGGGAAGGTAGAAGAAATAGGGTGACAAAATAGCTAGCGTCTTCCCCTACATCCTCCGTTCTGACACAAGAGGTTTTCGTGTGTACCCTTTGCAATGTGCATAAAATATCATATTCAAAATATACAGAATATGTTGTATATAAGAAGTTAAGAAGTTCATTTAGCTGAGGAAAATTTGAGAAAGTTGCTTCATGCGTCAGCCTTAAGTTTTTTAAAAATTGTGTCTGCGTGTGTGTGTTGTTATAATTAAAATAAGTAAAGATTCACATACTGTACTTATAAAATATCCTGAAAATATGGCCTGATTACATTGCTGAGCATAGAGGTGCTCTTGTATCTTTGTTTTAAAATAGGCTCTGGGTTCCAGCATTAAGGGCAGTCAAAAGCTTTCTCTGATATCAATAGGGTAGGTTGTCAAAAAACATACACCATGGTTAGGAAAGCGACTGACTGACTTGCGAATTGCACCCAAACTGCGCTGTTGCAGCTTTATTTTGGTAAATGGCCTAGTGAGGGTCTGTAAAGACGTTTGCTTTCTTTTTTCTGCTTTTTATAAAAATGTGTTGCGCTCTCTATAATTCGCCGAATGTTCTTCTTCACGTGATACGCTGAATCTGATCGAACAATGTATTTTCGGCGAGAAGAGTCTTTGAGGGCAGGAGTCCAGGAGTCCAGTGAGGTAACTTTGGAGCGACCTCTCTCCTTCTCTATTCTCTGACCTCAGAAGCCTTTGATGTAGCAGTAGGCCTCCAGGGAGGCAAACAGGATGTAGAGAAGCCACAGGGTTACAAAGAGCAAAGTCGTGGCGAGCCGGCAGCCCCTGGGGCCGCCGAGTTCCCCACCGTATCGCGGTCTCCTCCTGTACAGCAGGACGCTGATGCAGACGAATGCAAATATGGTGAAAAGAGTGACTGAGAAGGCTAGCGTCCCGGCGGATACGTGGAACTCTTCGCCCTTATAAGCCCAGTAGATTGCAGCCACTGACCAGGCCAGTCCGATGCCCAGGAACACGTTCACTGCATTACTTCCCGTGACATTGCCAATTGAGGCATCTGCATAAACATCCTGAGTGGCAGCAACTTTGCTGGCAAACGTATCTATGGGGAGAAAAAAAATATGGCATGAATTAAATTTCTTGGAAAGCTGAACCTCTAATGAGTAGTTTTATAGATATCGACAAACTAGCATAAATCGTTAGATTTTGCCTGCCCTAACGGTACATGAGGCAAATGACAAGAGATCATTTCTGTTATTGATCCAACTACATTTGCACGTGTTAGTCTTGGTAAGGATCTTTATTTATTTATATATTTTTTGACTTTGAGGTACAAGATTGATGACGATGCACAACTTTGTATAAATACCCTGTTAAACATTATCTGAAATTGTTGCATTGGGAATCTCTCTTTACATAATTTAAATAACATTTGATATGACTGTTTCCCTAGAGCCTGATATAATATATGTAACCCAGCAGTTTCCAACATAGGTCCTATAGTGCCAAAACCATACCCTATTTGAATATGATACATTTAGATTAGTTGCAAGTAAATTTATCTAATGTGCTTATCCTAAAAACCCATCTTGCATCGATGTAAGACACCACAGACTTCACATTTGTCACTGTCCAAGACTTAAACATATACAGTTAGTATTTAAAAAAAGTTTTAATATATAATATAAAGTTTGCAGATAATTCATTAGAACTACTTTATTTTTTCTGCATGCCGTTCAGCAATTTTTGGTGCTCCATACATTTTCTATTTGCCAAGTTATATTCTGTTGTCTGAGTGTAAAACCTCTAAAACGTAGATATGTCGGAGAGAACAAAATATAAAACGATACAGAAAAAAGGAACCAAAGTTTTTCATATGTTTCGAAAAAAATAAAATTTCTGACAAGAATGATTTTCTTTTAATATCGGATTGACATTTTATATCCCGTATAAAGTCTTTTAAAGGGTGCAGAAAATCAGCATGAAAAAAAGTTGTATAATACAGAACAGGTCAGAAAAAAGGAAACAACTGCATCAAAGTGAACTTTAGATGTATCAAACTCCGACTGGCTCGCCCCAGAACACATTCCATTGTCGCGCATGAATTATGACCTTTTATATTTGAATCTGGGTCATTGTGCTGGTACAGTGCTGGCCATTCCCAGCCGCGTATTGTGCTCAACTTCACAGCGGGATCTATTGTCATCGACAGCACCGCATTAATTGCAAACCCATAGATCCACCTTTTCCATCGGATCATGTACTGGTCCTGCTCCCTACCATATAGATCTTCTTCACCATGGCACATATCAATAGATTGGAGGGGTCTTTGTTCCACCATTTTAACTTCCCGAGCCATAGGTGCCCCGTGGGAATCCTGTTAGCACAGCATCCTACGGCTGCACCGTTTGAGTGACACTCGTCTTCTTTTCTAATGTAATCCACTTTATGTGCGTTTCAACCCATATCCTCAATTCTGCTGCCCAACCAGCAACCCTTGAGGACAGAGGTTGTCTTCAAAGTATAGATATCAGGCACCTGACCAGCAATACTGCTAGATCTATGAATGTACACTCTTTCTAGGATTTCTTGGGTCTTCGCATTGTCTCTCAGCCAGCAGGTTACAGGGACGTATGGATTCTTGTGCCAGATCAGTGAGTTTGGAAAAGAATGAGTATGCTCAATGGTATTTTTGGCTATCAGGGTGACATCTAACCCCCTGGATATGTTCCTACCATATAAAATATAAAATGGAACATCACATAAAAGGTAAGCTGTTCCCTTTTATATTTTATGTCTTGGTTTTGATTTTTCTATAAAATCTAATCTTATTGCCAAATGACTGAAGTACTCATTGCAAAATGTTCCTCAAGTGAACATGCTCTAGTCAGTTTTGTAGACATGAGACTAGATTTATGTACATTTAAGTCTACACTTGTTTTCTTCAGGGAGATCAATATGTTTGCGGCTTGCATAGGGCGTGCTGCGGGGCGGTGAGGTGGGGCGGGGAGGGGCATGGTGGAGGGGTAGTAAACTCGGACATACCTCAGAAAGGAGGAAACTTTCCTCCGCTCCGTCGTATGTCCGGGTTTACTACCCCCTAACCCTCACCCTGCCCCTCCCCCGCCCCACAGCCCCGCAGCACGCCCTATGCGAGCCGCCACTGTGTTTGATATTTCAGACTTATAAATACAAGAAGTAGAAACAAGTACGAAACAGCCTGCATAAAACATGCCTGTTTCTAGACTGAGCCAAAATGCAGAATAAAGGACTTCGTTAATGACGTACTTGTCACCTGGAAGCTTTGGAAAAGGTACATGGAAACATTATCAGAGCAATGGTGGTACTGATGATATTTGTGAAATATGCAAATAATTTTAATTAGGAGCATACTCGAATGTCGTGGAAGTCTGGTCAATTTGGCTATCATTTAGCCAACTGCTCTCAAACTATTTCCCATCCAAACACTCGGATTACAACTTATGTATTTTTGTCTATGCTCAAAATAAGGCAAACAGTGCTGGAGAATCATCAAAACATTCCATTTTAGAATGTAAAATGGTTGCAAACCAGTCATGCCTCACTAGCTTCAGTGGCACCATAACCATTTAGTTATCTTTCACACTAATGCATGTCACATTTTTATAACAAATTGATTTTCTCTGTGTTCGCCTCGCCATTCTCTGCATGGTGGACCTGACTAGACTGACGTTAGTTTATTCATGCTGAAGATTCTATTCAGCAGGGAGCATCCATCCGCCACTAACGCATATATTTGGTCAGGCATTGAGGAGTTCTGTTCGGTAGCTGGTGCACTGACTTTAATACATCTATTGTGATTATGTCAAATGCCTAACTAGAACCACTCCCCCAGCCCAGCATATGCCTTCTTTGTGGAGTAAAGTCCAGCCATCTCCAACCGCATTTTTCTAATAAATGGAGAACCACTTGGAAAATGTCCTCATGGGAATCCCAACACTTGTCCTTAAGAAGCAACTAAGGGGTATATTCACAAGAACGTGTGATAAATAGCACCAAAATATGTTAACGCAATTTTACACATCGCAGCCTATCGCGGAAAAAGAACCCTGTGTCAACGTAGAATTCACAACTAGGTGGTACCATGCGATAGTCTGCCAACACCGCAGACAATATCCGTGATACAACCACCTCGACGGAGATAAAAACACAAACCACAACGTGAAAAAACATGTGATGAGCCCATTCGCGATGAGGAAAGCAGGGATAAGCACCGCCAGGCCCGCGATACACATGAAAGGCGGGAATAAGCAAAATAAAAGCCTGAAAAAAAGACAAACCACACAGAAAATAACAGCCAAGCACAATGGAGGCAACCCGAGCCAGCAGACAACCACACAAGCCCCACTGGCAACAAAACATTGTACATGGCAGGCCATCTTGGACAAGGTGAATGCAGCCTGAGAGCGGAGGAGGATAATGGAAGAAAACCAGAACATCCGGAATGATGTGAAAGGCACAAACAAGCAGAAACACGCCAACAACTGGAAGGCAGCAATGCACACTGGAGGTGGCAGTCCAGCGCCACACCAGGAGTTGGATGACATGGAGGAAATGGTGTCCACCACATCAGTCTGGAGATGGTGGCAGGACTCGGGGACCGCAAACTGCCCAAAACAACAGACACAACAGCAACAGGAAGAGGAAGAGGCAGGGACTGGGGGGACAGGGGAGATGGCCACAATGGCACACATGCACAATTAAGCACAGCACAACTGCAGACAAACCATGCCCAAGAGTAACAACACCAACCAGGAGCACAAGTCACACAGCCCAGCAAAATCGCACCACTGAACAAGCACATAAGTGAAAACCACACTGCCTGAAAGGGAGAAGGGTGAGCCAAATCAAAGCTGAAGGGACATCTCACACACAATGCAGCACACACATATAGGAAGCAGTGCACTCCAATATCGAACACAATGTGGTACAAACACCATCTGCACAACCTAACACAGGACACAAGTGCACCTGCCTGTGGCCGGTAAACGGCCATACGCATCTGGCTTAGCACGAAACAGGGACATGATAATGCACAAGTCCAAACCCACAGTCCTGATAGGGTAGCAATGCACGTATGGCAGGGAGCCAGTGAGTCTGTGGCACACACATTGGCATAGAAATCAAGACATAACACAGTTAGAGACAAGTGAAAATGAGAAAACCTTATCAACAAGTGCGTGTCATTACGGCCAAGAGAAGTGCCATGAAATGCAGACCAATTCAGCAGCATGTCTGAATGAGGAACGTGGGAAAACGCCCATGTCCACCTCGGGGGAGTCCATTACTAACACAAGTCAGTGCCAACCCGCGTTGATTGTCCGCGCCGGGAACATAAGTCCAGGCCAATACAGCCATGTCCACTGTCGTTTTGGGACATGTGACCAGATTCCAAACACGCAACCAGGCGTCAGGTCACGTGCAATGGGTCACATCCAGTTGTGGCTGCAGGTAACTTGTCACTCGTCCATGAACGCGAGTGCAGCTGTGTAGGCCAACATCTCCAATGAGCGATCGCTGCCCATCACATCTGACATGTCGACGTAATCCATCAGCTGACCCAGACAGATGTGCAGACTCAAACCACTGGACCCAATGTGCACCAAAGCCCAATTGGGTAGTGGCTCAATGTGCTCACTGCATAAGACGACTCGTGCAATCTCCCAGGTCCAGTTTCCAGCCTGCATGCCAAACATCCATGCATGCCATAAACAGGCATCACGGTGACACTCCAGGTCATGGTCCAACAGGGGGCGCACACACACGTCGTAATCCAGGTCAGCTACCTTCACTTTAGAGATGCAGACATCCATGGACCACTCGAATGTGCACGAGCGACAATGCAACACAGGTGGCGTCCGCAAGGCGGAAGCTCAGCCGGTAACTGATCTGCAGCACTGTCAACGGCAGTGCCCCCAATACATGCAGCAGACATGCACTGTACAGCTCCACGTGACTGGAGTCGAGCATGTGTCCGGGATGGTCTGCCGTTGCGTCAGTGGCTCTGCTTGAAGCGGCACAGGCTTGCCCAGCGCCAGTCCTGTGGATGAAATGGCACAGCTCGGTGCTATGAGCAGTGTCTGTGTGCAACGGGTGCAGGCCAAGGGTGGGGTGGAAGTACTTGTGGCCATTTCACGCACGGTAACTACGACCGAGGACTTCTGCATGCGGGATGTGTACAGGTTGGTCTCACGTCGGGCAGTGCATAGTGCGGGAGTCACAAGCAAATGCTATCGTATCTGTCAGGGGGTGCTGCCCACATGCAAGTTCCTGCTCAGAGCGGAAGATGTGCTACCCCCTGATAGTTCAGACAAAGGACCTTTCATCCCTACAGTGACTTCACCATATGCATGCATACAGGAGATGAACAGAGGCCTGTTGTGGGTGTGGTGGGATGTCTGCATCATGGATGATATGCCAATCACAGGGCACATGAGCGGCCTCACTATGTGTTACGTTGCCACACAGCTGTTCCTCACTCCCACGAGCCCCCACACGTGTGTATGCTGCCTCTGCGGTGTTCCTGGGGGGGGGGGGCGGGACGGGTCCTGGGGCTGGTGGTGGGCCTGGGGTGGTTGCGGTGGGTGTTGTGCTCTCATGGGTATCCGTGTTGCATGATCATTGTCTCCAGGGCATCTGTGGGTCTTCCGGTGTGGCTCTGGGCTGGGCTCCCTTTCGTGCTGCAGGTAGTCGTCCTGCTTAACACCAGCAAAAGGCAGGTGTTAAATACCTGCGGCTACCGTAGCTTATCGCCTGTTTTTGGTTCGCTTCGCAGATCTGGCAGTTCGTTGTGAAAGTGGTGTTGTGATTTTTTCGGGTGTTTTTGCACGGGAACGCCTACTCTGCATCTCATTAGGGTTAGTTGGTGGTGTCCACCGTGGAGATAAATTTTGGGGCAGTTATCGCGGGACTACTGGCGATGTCTGCAGTTTGCACCAGCTTGTGAATGGGGTGTTAGTTCTATCTCCACTTTTGATGCGTTAAGGTGGAGATAAATCGGAGTTAAGTCTTTGTGAATATGCCCCTCAGTACCTTAGGCAGTATGAGGTACAGAAAAGAGCTTTACTGAGATCATCAATTGCTTTGAATGTCACCTCCACATTTTTAATGCTTTACGAGATGAAAGCGATCAGCCACAAATAACATCATTCTTCCTGTAGTAGATAAACAATGTAAACCAAAAACTTATTTATGGGTTTCAATACCCTGGAGATGTTTCGAACTCTTAAATAAGACCTGGTAGTCCTGCTCAATTACCGGACGGTTTGTAGAAAAGTGTGAAGGGCACTCTGCTCCAGCTGCTTACGAGACTGCCAATGGGACACCCATAAAGGCAGCATGGCAGGCATTTGTCCTAAGGTTTCGGGAGGCATATGTTATTGCTGGTTGCAAGGGTCTACTGCGCATGTCCTGATTCATAGCTGTCGTGTGGAATTAAAAGAACTGATGATGATTAACATCTCTTCTTTTTGAATGGCATTACGAAATTTGATTTGAGGATGAGGGTTGTTTTACGTTTTTCATTTTGTAGATTAAAATGGAAGAAACCCAGGTCCATTGTCTCAACCATTCCCATTCATCCTTCCGCTTAATTTATACTTTTTTAATGTTAGACTCCTTCTTTTCCCACCCCTTCCTTCCCCAAGAAAAGCTATTTTGTGTTTTTGCTGTCAAACCACAGTCAATAAAGAAATTCTTAAAGGAAAAGGATACTATTTTTATTCCCACTCTTCATTATGGGTCTGCCATTTCCAACATAAGGGTCCAGGACAAAAACACTTGGAATTGTCCCCACATGCATTGGGAGAAACCACCTGGGGCCTCATTTACAAGGTCCCTCTGCACCACCGTGTTACTTTATGCGATGCTATAGTGGCGCTGTGTCCTCCTCCATATTTACAAGGCAGCATAAATTACATACGCAAGGCTCTGATGGAGCAGCGAGTGTGCAGCATGTCACATGACCCAAAAACAGCTGTGAGTTTGGTGGTGCTTTGAGTTACCTTTGCCATGTGACCACAGTGACCTCCTTCACGGCTGCATATGTTAGAATTGATAGAAATACATCACATACCTTATTGTTTGCCTTCTAGAGATCAGATGCATCATCTAGTTCATTTCTTCCTTTAAGCGCAATGTATATATTTATTTTTTGGGTTCACAATAGGTGGGTGCCCACTAAAGTGTTTAAACCCTTTTTGGCGGTATTGTTAACTGCGCTATTAAGGCCTAGCGCCAACTTTAATGTTAAGTTTAATTTGCAGGAGATGGTCTAAGTTGGGTTTAACGTGCTATGCACAGCAAGTGTCGCAGGATTTTTAATGGTTAGATGAGCTGGAGAACTTAGTGAGACAGCTGCTAAAACTTCATAATATAGGTGAAATATCTTTCTTCCTAATTGTGAATTCCTGCAGTAGAAAAGGTAAAAAAATATACAACTCTTATTCTACAAAACTACTTTTAGAACCTTAAGAAGTTTAATGTTCATAACATCTGCCTCACCAAGTAAAGTGATTGGCTAAATTCTGAATGATAGCCATAGATATTTCAAAACAGTCACAACACACACACTCTACTCTCACCTGGGACTGAAGTGCCAAATGCAACAAAGACGACAGCAGTCACAGAATCCTTCAGCCCTATCGTGCAGCCGAAGTGAGACGCGAGGTCTCCTATGATGGCGGTGAGGATGCCAATGATCATGATGGACACGACGAAGCAAGCCCAGCCGTTCCAGTATTCCGTAGGCGGGACGCAGGCAAACAGCACCTTCCAGAAGACTGTCAAGAAGTGCATGACATAGTCAAAACAAGATGGCAGCCGCTCTTCCCCCGATTCATCCTCGTCCTCGTCTCCTGGTGCAAGAAGAAAGAAAGAGAGGACAACAGTAATCAAGGACTACCACCATGGTTCAAGCTTCGTGTGCTTACAAAAGTCAAGTATAAATTCACACATTTTGGGAAATATATTCGGGTTAATTTTGTACTGTGTACTCATTTAAATGCTCAAAAGCATTAAACACCAGAATCAACTAGTTACATATGAGATACGTAGGGACCCTTTACATGAATGTACTGAGTGTACCCCCCCCCCCCAATAATTTGGGGTTAACACGAAAATAGTTAACAGTGTTAAAAAAGGTATTATTTTTATAAAAGTTTAAAGTCTGCAACAATGACAAATGTTGCTCCTTTTTAATCCTTTTAAGTTTTTTTTTAACATAACATCTAGTTTTATTCACTGCTGTGCCTACGTTCTACCCTTTTCTCAATTCCGATAACATCCTATATCGTCAGTGCTTCTATTATATGACCAAATTCTCAACTTATCGATCCCAAAATGATTTGAGTCTTTTTACATAGCTTTTCTTCCACTACTTGTCTCTTGCCTTATGTTCTTCATTCTGTGTTGTTTGTGAACATGGCCTAACAAGGTCTACACACAGACAGACATTGTTATCAGTCTAACCATTGCATCCTTTTCTAAATCCAAGCCAGCATGAGCCGAGACATGTGAAGTCTTCAAGAAGTAACCTAATTTGGCTTCACAATTCATTTTTAGTCAATATTTCATCATGGGTTTCATGTTGGGCAAGACGGTTCTCCCTAAGTTATTGTTGCATAAAGTATTGTCCTATTGTTAAGGCATTTAACCCCATCTTCGGGATGTTCGCATAGAATGATGGAAAACTCAGTGTAACACATACAACTCCTTTCAGAATAGGATGAGGGGGCATGGCCATGGAGGTGACCGATGAGAATGCACATCAACTAGCCACTGTTCTTTCTCTTGCACAATTCTCACTTTTGCAATTCTCCCATATTACACAATCTCTGAATATATGAGTGATTCTGTAACTGGCTGTATATGCTGTGATATCTGTTTATATCAGCTGGTTCTTTGCCCTTGGTGAGACTTGGTTGTGGACAGGCTGATCCTTCTCTGCTGCAGACAGCCTATCTGAATGGTGCAAGCCAAGTGAGAGCTTCCTGCTCCTGCTTCTGTGGGCGAGGGTTGAGTGAAAGGCTGGGACACGCCTGAATAGTGCTCAGAGGTCCATCTCACTGTCTGAACTCCCATATGCATGACCTCGAGTTCTCTGTTTCATCGCTTGGAACATATGTTACGAGTGAAGTACCTGTCGAGTCACAAAGCTGCTCTGTGAGTATGTGGCTGCCTGTCTGATGAACACGGGAAGCACAGCGATACTGCAAGGGAGAGGAGGCTTAAGAAAAGCACTGCAGCATTATATATGCAGTAAGGGAACATGTATCCAGGGCTTAAACCTGGCCTTGAAGAAGAGGATGTCACATGTTGAGGGTCACAGTGTGAACATTATCCTTCGAGGAAGCACAGCTGCTTTCTCATCTTCTGTGTTCTTCGTTTTTCTTTTACTTTGCTTTGCACTCACCTGCTGCCTACTTGATGCCCTATGAATTTGCAGTTCGGCAGCGTTACATGATCATTGACCCACTGTTCCTTGTGAAGCCATGATGTCTTTACAGTATGGACTATTTCTCATTACTTCTGTTTTGTGTCTGTTACTTCCCCTTAGACCACGATCTGTTCAAGCTTGATTGCATCTTGCTGAAACCAGGTAGACTGCCTTCTACACATACCCACTCTATAACATACAGCATCCCAATAAACTGCATGACTGTTAAACACAAACTCCTGGTTACCATACAACCAGATACCTTTGCTAGTTGTGCACCCACTCCAGATAGGATGCATTGTGCCTTAGCCCAGATGAGCTTACTTAGACTGCAGCCTCCATCTTTGATGACTTCCTGTTTGTAATCACTGTCATTATTATTTTGTCATGGAAAATGTGAAAGGTAGACGAAGCCACGTGGCCTGCATTGGTTTGCATGTGTCGAAAGGGGGTTTGCATTTAATGAGGTGAAAATTCACCATATCAGAAATAAGTAGTACTCAACTGTCCTGTAAAAACGTGGAAAATTGACCTGATTCAGTCATCACTCATGCTGAATAGAACATGAAAGAGTTAATGAACTCCGATGCAGCTGGAAACTAGAACCTTAAAGGGCCAAAATGAAATCTACATACAAATCACAGGTCTCTCTGACAAATTTGAGATGATCAGCAGCAAAGTGAAAAGCAGTAGAAACACCAAGAAGGATGTTCAAAGATCCAAGCTGTCCTTCAGTGTGCGACCTTCTTCCAATAGTACCAGCCTGCTGCATGTTTTTTACAGACATCTGGACATACAGGTAACCCCTTGAGGGAAATGCTTTGGCATTTATGGAAACCAATGTTACTACTCCCTCACAATAAGTCCGCCGGCACCCACTTCAGGTCCCTACATGTGCCCAGACAAAGGACATTTGGATAACACCTGAGTTAAGGTCAAATTCAAACAGTGAATAGTGGTAACAATTGCTTCAACCCATTACATTCAACTTTCTTCACTTTGTAATTCATTTATTTTGTGTTTCTCCTTTCTCTCCATATGTACTCCTCGACTCTGCTGTCCTTAGACTAGAACTGCCCACAAAAGAAGAAGAGTAGGAGGTGGACACTGATAGGACCAACATTTGTAATCCTTGAAAGCTCAAAGAAATCTTGGGAAAATGAGTCCTGCTTTCCTTTATTTCATAATTCACTCATTTTAAGTGGTATCTTCTTCTTTGAATCCCGCCATCCTTTCATGTTCCTTCTTTGCAATACTGCTGAAGCATTGGACGTCTTGTGTAAAACCTTAGATGCTGAATAGTTCCCTTGGTCCTTCGAAACCCCTGGTGGTCTCATCATAACCACTGAAGTAGGAGACCCTGCTGCGGCCCACTTTGATCTTTGGTAGTCTTTGGCCACAATTCAGACTACTTTATTCCGCTTCATCTGCTCCTCGTCGCAGATGGTGGGCTGGAGCTGCAACTCCAAGGGCCCTAAGTCACCATAGTTTACGTCTTCTGTACATCCAGTGGCTAAATTATATAAAGATAGGAATAATTTTCGTATATTTTCAAGTACTATAATTGAGTACCTTTATGTAAGTTTATGCCATGGCAGAATTAAGTTTAGTTATTTATATGGTTGTTTTTTTAGGCGCATCGACTGGGCTTTATCTGATGTCAAAGAACTAGACAATAAGGAATACAGTGAAGACCACTTGGGCTATTTGCAGGGAAAAAGGTCTGTCACATTAGCTTCTGCTGGTACCACTTTTCCATTTCAGTATTGTCCTGTTTTGTGCCTTTACATGAAATAACAATAACATGTATGCATTGTTATGCTTATTTGCAATAAGCTACAGAACTATGCAGTGAAACATTTTGAAACTATCTAGCCAGAAGCCTGAGCCTCTATGTATTTCAATGCTTCTACAAAAAAAGTCTGATCTGCGCATTGCTGCTTCCCACCTGGAAGCTCCTCACGAGTTTTCCCCTCACCTGCACCAAGGCGTCACTCATGGGTGAACAGTGCATGACACAGGCGTCTTTGGTGGCATTATAGGATGTCGGTGACACACAATCCTTGGAATGAGTGTGACTACAGGGACCTATCCAACCAGCCCGTATATGGAGATTGGATACACCTAGAAGGCAAGGCAAAATTGCATGCCTCTCTATCAGAGGCTCAGGCAAGTAGGCAAGCTTCGCACTTTTTTGTATGTTTGTCTAAGTCTAATTTTTACATGTGACAGACTCAACATTAAAATCTTAAATCAGTAATAACAAAATTTGGAAAAACAGGGATTCACAATCCGTCCTGATGAAAGCCTGGGATCCCATGAGTGCCGTAAAAAAGTGCTGAAACATGTCGACTTAGCTCAATGGTATAGGGATAGTAACTCTCCCCCTAAATGACCAGAATTTTTAGTCATACGAGTGGAACCCAAAATAAAAGGATACTGGGGTAACCATGAAGTATTTTCAATATACACTTACTCAGGGACGGCTTTAGGGCAGTGCCACTGCTGCTGTGGCCACACTGGGTGCTGACTTGGGGAGGGGGGTGCTGACCTCAGGGGGGCCATTGTGTTTAGCAATAACCTATAATTTACAAACACCTGCAGCAGAGTTTCTTATGCATCCAATTTTCAGGCAGCATTAAAAATGTCAAGATACCTCTTGTGATTAATGTTCCTGCAAGAGAGAGAGATCAGAGTTGTGTCTAGTGGCTGTCCTCACTTGCCATAAAGTAGTGCAGAAGGTTAATATACCTGGTGGAAAGAGCTCGTACCGTGCAGATCAGAGATCTGTATTTCATATGGATAGCTGAGTGGATTACTGCTTTTGCCACAGATATCCTTTTGTACCGCAGTTCATAAGATAAAACCCTAATATAGAACAGACACTGTTATGCACTACAATCAGAGAGCTGCATGCTTATTGCATAAAATAGATTAGGACGTTATGTTTTTCCCCCCAGTTTTTCATTATCTATTCCTATTGCTGCTGAAAAGGGTTTGTTTGGGTAGATTAACATTCTTATTAGCAAAGCCAGCCTTTACCGGTGCTTTAAGATAAATTAAATGTATGTGAGAGTGTGTTTATAGAGAGATGAGGGGCATTTTTGCCCGGTGGTCATGAGGGAATTCGACAAGGAGGTCATGGGGGGGTGGGGCTCCAAAATTGATTGTCGCACTGGGTGCCAAAGCGCTAATATCAGCCCTGTACTCAACCGGTCAGGATTAGATCACTAGTCAAAGTGCTTCTGGGAAGATGGTTGAGCCCACCTTTGTTTATACGGACCAGGATCCGACCCACTGATGAAGCATGTCACCAATAGGGTGTGGGAGGGTCCATAAAAAAATAATTAATATTCCCATTGGACCAACAGGTCCAGATCATCTCTTTTTAACTTGAGTATAGGGTGGTAGGATACCTACTGTAAGAGTGAGCAGAGCTTCAGACGGGCAACGCAATGGAGTTTTTTATGGAATAGAAAAATTGTCGAAAAGAAACTGAAACTTTATGAAGGCTGCTAGGAAGTTATGGTCGTCACTGAGTCTCAAGGCCCACTCTTTGTAATTTTTTCACTTACTATTTATTACTACACGATTATACTATGTCATTATAAATAGACCATTCATTCTTTGCTTATATGTCTAAGTTATGTAAACGGGAATGTAACATGCTTTATTATTTGATATTTTAATTCTCCATGTTTTACTATATTTACCATAGACTATACACAATCTGCCTAATGGAACTACTAATTGGTAAATTGCTATCAGTAAGTTGGATACTTCGAAAGCACTTTGTTACCCGTTGGGTCTAGTCTGTGCTATCGAAAACTGCTAATAAATGAATTAAAAAATAAATATACTTTCAGAGATTATTAGCCCTGGAAAGGTCCAATCCTCAACGGCTTTGCTCTAGGCTGTCCCATAGGTGCTTTTGGTGCACAACAGTAGAACATTGAAAACTTCTCCCCATTCACCTGCGCTGATAGTGATTGACTCACCTGAGCTGACAGTGATTGACTCACCTAAGCTGACAGTGATTGACTCACCTGAGCTGACAGTGATTGACTCACCTGCGCTGACAGTGATTGACTCACCTAAGCTGACAGTGATTGACTCACCTGCGCTGACAGTGATTGACTTACTTGCGCTGACAGTGATTGACTTACTTGCGCTAACAGTGATTGACTCACCTGCGCTGACAGTGATTGACTTACTTGCGCTGACAGTGATTGACTTACTTGCGCTGACAGTGATTGACTCACCTGCGCTGACAGTGATTGACTCATCTGCGTTGACAGTGACTGACTTACTTGCGTTGACTGTGACTGACTCACCTGCGCTGACAGTGATTGCTTCCAGAAACTGATCCCTCCAGGAATGTGTCCCCACAACCAGAGCCAGGTTCGTCTTCTTAATCAGTTTGTCAACTGTGCTCTGTTAACAAACAACACGTGAAGTTGGTAGGAAGAAGGGAAACAGTATGAAAAGTTCTGACAAGGTTGGAAGTGAAAGACAGGTGTGTCCAGGAAAAAGTCACATAGCTGTGAGTTTGGGTTTTCTGCACTGCTCACAGAGTTTATTTACCTCATCACAAACAGATCAATCACTCAATGCAGAGACATTATCAGATACAGGCAATCACCCCGCAACATCAAAAACTAGGCGCGACTGCACATGTTCATTCTTGAATGCGTCATAAAACTCAACAAATAAATGTGAAAATTAGGGTGCACTATTCCAAACTGATGGGCCCTAGATAGCCTGCCACCACCTCTCCACCTGGACATTAATATCAGGAAACAGCACACACTCTGAACACCTTCCTCGGCTGTCACTTAAAAGATCTGAATATGCTGAGTCTCCTGAAGCTGACTTCTCTCCTTGTTGCTTTGCCCCTTCACCAACTCTTATGCTAACCATTCACTCTTCCCCCAAAGTGCTCAGAAGCTGCTTTATCTAGTATGAGCGCTCTACTAAAGCAACAAGTAACTGGTAAGCAGTATCTTGCTCTTAACTATGAAGAAATGTCCTTTAGTGCATACCATTGTTTCAATTGCCCTCATATGGATTAAAAATGCACCTAACAGTTAAAGAGGCATACAGTGAGATGTCACCAAGACAGAAACAGAACTGCCACTGGTTGCTTCTCTCTATCTATTGGGCCTCCCTCAACCACCCCCTCCCCAAACAGCTTTGTATAAATACAAATTTAGGAACCCACTTTGGAGGAGCAATGCTGCTGCTGCAAGTCTGTACTTGCTGGTAACACTCGGGAACTCAGTGCGAGTGTCCCGCCCTGTCTCAGATGCAAATGATTATCGCACCTGCTGAACTCTGACTCCCGGGGATTGGAACTTAACAGATGCAAAAAGGATCGCTATTTCGAGTTCAGCCCTGCAAAATGGCCCATAATATGCAGATTCTGTTGCTTAGTGCACTAAGGGCCATATGCATCATTGTAAATTGCGGTCGCAAAGGGGCAGATCCCCTTTGCAACCGCAAACTTTGCCTTTGGGATCCAGCATCTCAAATGCAAAAATCACTATTTAAGAAATTTCTAAAATTGCGATTACTTAAATTGTGATTCCCTAAATGCAATGCAACAACCCCCAAAAATTGCGATTTTGCAATTAAGAAACGCAAATTAACATAAATTTAAAGTTGATGGTAATTTGCGAGAACTTCGAAAAATGCACAAAAGTGCATTTTTCAAAATTCTTGTTGCACACATACATGTCCTTGGGGCAAGTGTGTGTGCAACATGTGTTGAAATTGCAATTTCAGGGGTGCATCAGGGTGTCCTTTTGGCACCCTTGAAATTGCATGCGCAATTTGTGAGTACCTGCGCATGCAATTCCCATTAATTCCTATGGGCCTCTAGGCCATTAGGAATGAATGGAAAGCAATTTCTTATTTGCGAATCGCAAATAAGGAATGTGTAGGAATCGCAATTTTTTTTTGCAATTCCTACATGCATAAGCATTTGCGATTCCTAAATTGCGATTTCTAAAAAATCGCAATTTAAGAATCGCAAATGCAGTTTGATGCATGTGGCCCTTAAATCCCACTGACTCGTTATTTTCTGGGAATTTTTCCCTCTGTAAATTTAGGCAGGTTTGAACTGCTAAAACTTTCCCAGTAAAAATTGTGAATGTACGACGTTAGCTGCAAAGCTTGGAATTTCAATATGTGCAACAAAAGTTACCACACATACCAGAATTTTGCATGCCCCTCTTCAACAGGGGCCACGATCAAATAAAGTAGTGTATTGGTAACCCTACCTTGGGGTTTAGTAAGGAGAGAGTGCACCGGGCATGGTTAAAAGTCATACATATCAGTGCCACTCTTTTGTCCACTGAGAAGATACAGGGTTATCTCAAGTGGCTCCAGACATTGATATTTCAGTGCTCCCCAAAATTCAGAGAAACCTGCTTCTCAAGGAAACATACCAACATCCACTACCATACAGCGATAAGTAGCCTTCTGTATGTTCTACAAAGAAGGGCTGTATTTAATGGAGGCGCCTTCCATCTTCAGGCCACATCCACCAATAGTAACATCTGTGCTTGACTTTGATCACTCTTTTCTTCTCACAAAGCTGAAAGATGTGAGGATCAACAGTTTGGACATACAGTGGCTACATGCGTACATCTCAGAGCAAACACACACTATAAACATTTCTCCACCTGAGCCACGAGAAGGTACTTTCGTTGGTGATCGCGCTCCTTCCAGCATTGTCTATTTGAAGGCGCCCTACACCGCTCGTGTGAGCTCAAGGAGCGATAACTATTACATTCTAAAGTTCTTAAGATATACAAGTGGTATATTTTTCTACTCCCATAACAGGGAACAAAGGACATTGTTTGTGACTATCAGGCATATGTACATTTATTCTACAGGGAACAAAGGACATTGTTTGTGTGGCTAAAGAGATTGGAGATTAAATTAGAGGAAGGTAGAATTAGAGAGGTAAAGAGGGATAAGCAAGGTAGGGTGAGACAGATGAAATAGCAACAAATAGGTGTCTTAAGGAAGGACTAGATTGAAAAGTAGAGCGGTGAGGTAGGGATAGGTAGAGAGAGACAATGACAGGAGTAGTCGAGAGAGAGGCAGAGAGGTTGAGATAGAATAAAAGAAAGAGTAAATAGAGTCTTCTTAATGTTCGAATCTCTTTGTCAGGGGTGACCTTGGAAGGTGGGAGCCCTGGTCAATGGCCCACTTTGCCCATGCCTTAAAAGGACTGCAGCTAAATGTTTAGCCAATTTCATGCGGATTTGTCAAACGAAGCCAAATGTATTTGCAAAGGAACGTTTTTGACCCCCTCCTTATAACTGTGATTCCTCCTTCCCCAACAGATCTGGCAAATTTAAAAATACCAAGAGTAAACTAAACATGCATGTGCCAAATTTTATGCAAATTCGGCAAATGGTGGTAAAATTATAGGAAAAATCAAAAAACTAAATTTCAACAGTCAAGATGTCACAAACGTTTAACCCTTCAAAGTGCACCACTTTGGTAATGCAGATTCTTAAAAACAACACTGCACAGATTTACACCAAACCAAGCCAAGGCACTCCTCAGAGTAAGGGTTTAGTTTAATCCCATGTTTGACATATTTCCATGCAGCATTATTTTCTGTAGCAGAGAGCAAAGATTTCCATTGGAAGTTATAATGGGAAACAGTATTTTTGCTTCCGTATATGGGTCTGCACAAAACTTGCCATGCCAAATCAATGGAAAGTCTAACCTAACCACAATGATAGAGTTGAATTCAGTCCTTATTCAGAACTCCAAAGGCAGGGCCTGACAAAGATGAAGTTATAGATAACGTTTAATCCAACAGCTTTTGCTTGCGTGGTTATCTGGGTTCCAGCAAAATCAGCATATATGCTCCCCTTGCCATGACCTATTTAAGTCTGAAGATTTAGTATTTAGTTATTCATAAGAAATCTACATTTAGAGGCTTTATCAATACAAGGAATGAGTAAGGGGTTAAACTCAGATCTGTAGTTAACATAATTAGATCAAGTGCATTCCAGAATTGCTGCCATTTTAAGGAAAATTATTACAACCTTGAGTTAGAGTATAAATATTGAAAGTCATTACCCTCTCCTCGCTCACCTTGCAATTGAGTTGTAGGTATGTCCCTGGAGGATTGCCTGCATAGCAAAGATCCAATCAATCCAATAGCTTGCCTAATTAAAATGTCCATTTTACATCAGCCAGGTGCAAAAGAGGTGTATAAACCTGCCAAAGCCATGGGTACTTAAGTTTAGAGATACATTCTCATCTAGAAAAGAGGCCTGCAAAAGCTGCATTGGAATCCCTTGACACTTTATGTTGCTTAATAGTTTACATTTTGCTTCGAACTTTGAGAGCACTAGATTTTGGGATTGCACACCTCATTAACTCAAATCATGTAAGTACTGCCTCATTCTCTTCCAGACATCCCCATGGTCAGGTCAAAGCATAGAAAGTGACATATAAAGAGACAAATAAAACCCTATAAACTAGCATTTAGATAGGTGCACACAAACAACATTATATATGTATGCGTACAGAAATTAGATCCTACAGAAATGTTTACATGTAATATCTTTTAGACGTGTATACACATTACCTCATATAGATATGTGCTCATAACTAAAACCATAAAAGCCATTCTGATGCACCTAAAAGTGTAAAATGTGATAAATAAAAACTACCCTGCAATTAAGGTTGAAAAAGCTTCAGTGAAGATTATGACTGGAAAGTTGCAAATTTACACATGTGTATGTATGCGTACGATTCGTGGACATTTTTAGTTTTACTGGAAATCAATTAATCATTTGTGAAGCGCAACACTGGCACCCCTAAGGATATCTAGGCACTGAGGATGCCGAGTCTCCTTCGAAAAGCCAGGCCATGAATTTCTTTCGTAAGTCCGCTAGGGTGGGTGCTTTTCAGAGGTGGAGATGCAGGTTGTTCCAGGTCTTGGTGGCATTGTATGAGAAGGAGTGACCCCGCTGCAGCAGATACGGGGGTGCGCGACGGTGAGTGAGGCAGAGGGAACATGGAAGTTTTAGGATTTAGGATGGTCCTTTGTCATCAGGTTTGTAGGTGTGTGTGAGGATCTTGAATTGGCATCTTTTCTGGATTGGGAGCCAGTGGAGGTTTATGAGCTGAGGAGTAATGTGGGTCCATCTGGGGAGGTCCAGAATGAGTCGGGTTGCAGCGTTCTTTAGGGTCTGGAGTCTTCTGAGGAGCAGGGTGGAGATTCCGGCATAGATAGCGTTGCTGTCGTCGAGGGGGCTGGTGACGAGGGCCTGAGTAATGGTTTTTCTTGTGTTGATTGGGATCCATCGGAAGATTCTGCGGAGCATGCGAAGGGTGTGGAAGCAGAAGGAGGTGAGTGCATTGACTTGATCCATGGACAGTTGGCTGTCGAGGATGATGCTGAGTTTGCGTGCGAGGTTGGTGGGTGTGGGTCCGAGTTCTGCTGGCCACCAGCTGTGGTCCCAGCACTTCTGTTTTGTCAGACTTGAGTTTGAGGCAGTTGTCTCTCATACATTTGATTACATTGGTCATGGCGTTGAGGAAGTTGATTTTGGTGTTGAGGGGGTCCTCAGTGAGCGAGAGGATTAGTTGAGTGTCGTCTGCGTTGGAGATTATGTTGAGTCCCTGGGATCTGACGACGTCTGCGAGGAGGGGGGGGGGGGTCATGTAGATGTTGAACAGGGTGGGGCTGAGGAATAATCCTTGTGGTACGCCACATATGATGTCCTTGGTTGCGGAGGTGAAGGGAGGCAGATGGATGCTCTGTGTGCATCTTGTAAGGAAGGAGGTGATCCAATGGAGGGCGTTTTGCTGTATGCAGATGTTGTAGAGTCTGTCAACGAGGGTGTGGTGGGAGATGGTGTTGAATGTAGCAGGGAGGTCGAGGAGGATCAGGGCCACAGTTTCCCCATGGTTGAGGAGAGTTCTGATGTCATCTGTGGCATGTTGAAAATAATACCTGCAAAACTTCGGGAAATAGGCTACTTTTCCAAGGAGTCTTGACATGTGTAAACATTTATGGATACAGATATATAACATCTCCCAATTGCAGTTCAGCAATTTGACTCGTTCTTTGTTTTTCTCCAGAGGAAAATATTTTTCCTATGGAGAGTTCTCTTTCATTCCACCCGGCCAATTTTAATGGTTAATATCTGAATTTATATGTGTTTGCAATTAGCCTGACAACGATTTGTAAATACAACTATATTGAGTTGTGGGGGTTCACATAGTTTTCGCTCCACCCATATGTACCCACGACTTGCACAGTTAGCAGATTTACTCGGATGTAAAATTCTGCAACAGTAGAGATATTGTAAGTGACAGCAAATCCATTTATGAGTGAGGACTTTTGTTATTTACTGATGTGAATGTCTGCTCATAAATGGTGGTGCCTGGGCTCAGAAATCTTATTTTGCTGGACAAATACATTTGTGAATCAAGCTCTGAATTATGCCTTCACTCCCAATTCACTCCAATTACTTGTTTGTGACCAAGCCCCCATGCCCTGCCAGAAACATACCTTGAATTCGTACGACTCTTCTATGATGACTTCCAGTTTCGGATGCTCGCCTAGGACCGGTTTGCCCATTTCTGCAATTCGCTTGGCTTCCTCCTCCTCCATGGATAGTTTTCTTTCTGCCATGTCTGAAAAATAACATAACAAGATGTGAAGTGCAGTCCTGATGTTGTTCGTTCTTCCTAATCAGACTTGAAGGAGCTTTTATCAATGCGTCCCACTTCTTGTGCATACAGTACAATCTGTTCTTTGAAAAACCACCGCATGAGTTGTAAAAAGCAAGTCTTGTCTAGCACAGGAATTTGATAACTGTCGCGAAGCCCCTTGAAAACAATAAAAGTTCTACTGCATCAGAAAGCGGCAGCACTAGGTCTGAAGCAATTTTCAGAGTGCGTGATGCTACAAAATCTCCCTGTCACTGAAGGAGCAAGGTAGCAAATGAATAAGTACCTTCAAGTCATATTGCGTGTTTGGGTGTTTGATTGTGTGTGTGCCTGTATGTCTTGGGATAATGTGGTGCTCCAAGAGATTTTTGCAAAAATGGGTCTACTGATACATTATGAAGTATAAATTCCTCATTTGGTAGCTATGAGATCTAGTATTGTGGACTGACCTCTAAAGAAATAGCCAAACCCACTCAAAGCTTTAATCAGTTCTTAATTTCTAAAACAATAAGTGCCAGGGCCTCGTTAGACGACCAATGCGGCTTGCAGTACACATTGTCACTGCAAGAACTACCAATGACAGTACCAACACAACACATTTCCATCATGCTCCTACTAGTGTGACAGTTCCGACAGTTCTGGGCCCCCAAAGCTGTAAGAAGGGCTTGAGCAGCAGGTATTAGTCACTTTTAATGTGTATTAAATTAATAAGCAACTGTTGTTGCACTCATCTACAAATTAGTCAAACAGCACCAACATGTGGCTAATGGTCATAAGTGACAGTTAAGTGCCACTGCTGTACGCCGGAAACCACCAGCTCAAATTAAGCACTGCTATTATAATTCAGAGTCACTCACAACTCTATTTTAAACATACTGATACACACTGAGGCATGCTGGTAATGACAACTAGACTACTTCAGAGCTCTGAGACTGATAGTAAACAGGCTTATTTCTAGCTCTAACCGATATAAGGAGAATTGCAGATATAAAGGTATGTAAATATGCAGTAGCCGCATGCCAATCTGGGAATTTTCCGCAACTGTCTGCCCACTACTTTAAATTAATGCAACTGGCAGTCAAGCAATTGAATAATATATTCTCGTAAGCGGTAAGAGGGGTCGGTGAAGAATACAGTACAAGTTGCAAGCGATTGCATTAATGAACGTAACAACTAATGAAGGGACTTTTTATCCAGTTATCTATACTGTACCCCTTGTTTTTATGGAATGTATTTTTAGGATTTCTGGTTTACTCACTGAGTCATAGACATAGGAATTGGATAACTAAGTTGAAAACATATGTACCCTACTGGATTATTTTGAGCTTTGGCACATATATTATACTAACGGGATTGTAAATCAATATGGATGACACCATAAATGAACCCTATCCAAGTAATAGAATTCATAGAACCACGCATTTTGTTTATGCACTTTGCCACTTTACCGATACATGGGGCTTAAATAATTAATACATTGATGTCTAATTGATTAAGCATTTGTTAAGTCATTTGTTTCTAACATCATTGTTTTATATGTCTAGGTAAATTTGTATCTTGCTATTGGTATGAGCTAATTTGCTGTTTCTCTTTTTTAATGGTTTTAATTAACTGATACAAATAAAGATTATTACTTACTTACTGACGGAAAATTTTCCCTAAAAGCATAACACTTATTTAAATGTTTAATTTAACAGTTACCTCCAGACACCAGAAATCTTGATTTAGAAAATAATGTGGGGTATTTTACCATGCCTCAATTCAATTTACAAATAGGCTCTTTTTTGTTCTTCTGCTTTGCATGATAACATTATCCGGGCTCATTTGGAAACCTAACCTTTCAGTTGGTGCACCAATTGTTGCATAATTTAATTCTACATCCAGATGTTGCTACCCATTTTGAGGGTAACGTTGTGTCATGTAGACAGATCACATAAAAGGTTCAACATTTGGAAATGTATGTTAGAAAAGTGTTGTCATGTGAGATACTTGAAAACCAAAAGTAAATTGTGCTGCAATTCAAAAGCTTGTGCATTCAGTGAAGAGAGATTTTGCAACAACTACTGCTATGACAACTCTTCCATGTTTTTAGATTGTTCGTACATCTTACATAAACAAGGCGGAAAGAATTAAAAGAGACTATGCAAGTTCAAATCTTGTTCCTTCACTAAATCATAAATTAAAGATTACTTTTATAGAGAACCTTTTATCTGAGAAAGCATATCTGTGGTTTATGCAAAATACAACATAAAAATAACAAAAATCAGTCACTCATCTAAGTTCTCCTGGTATTAACCTGCTTTAGACTAACAGAAGGACTTAGCCTTAATCAAATGGAGCTTACTATTCTGACATTTTGAGGCATGTTCAACTGCAGGAGGGTTTTAGGGTGGCGATTAGAACAATTTACAAATTTCCTACATCCTTATCAGGAGTAAACTCTTAATTACACAATCGTCATTACTCACAATCAGACTCCTTCTAGTTACTCTCCTTACCAACAGAGGTGGACACACCTCTCCAACAGGAACCTTGTGACGTAACTGATGGCCTTAAGAGACCTCCTTCGCAAGATATTCATGGTCTTTCCAAGGCTCTGAAAAGATTAATCCATCTCCTTTCCACCTTCTTCACTGTCACAGGGTAAAAGTCTTCCTGCTTTGGCCTGCCATGTTGAAGGTTTTGAAAAGTTTCTATGTCTTCTGAAAGTTATTGGATCTTCCAAGGTAAGCCAGACTACTCTGTAGACAGCTAAACAACGATGTGTCTCCCCTTCAGCTGAAGAAAGGGCCTTTTGAAAATCTGATAAGGCAGTCTCTTATGTCCTGTGAGAATCAGAATGCACTTTTTATCTGAACACTGAGTAAGACTGTAAGACCAGGGATGGATCTCTATAGACCCTAGAATTAAGTTCCCTAACCTTCTTGCTGATGTAATCGAACTCCTCACGGTCAAGATTGTGATAGCTACCTAAACAAGTAGGACAACCCATGAAGGCTTTAACAGCCCTTCTAGCTGATCGGATGTTCCAAAACTGAGTAGCCTGACCAACATGGATCTCCCTCAAGAACTCACTCTACCCAGGGTTCTCTATAAACTTTTACTGCCGCTCACTAGAGCAGGAGGGTTGAAATGGTCAACTCCGGACAAAACCCGTTCTATGAGGATTCCAATTTCAATGGAATCCTACATCTAAGAAGTTGCAAACCCATAATATCACACCATTTCTATAAGGTAGACCAATCCTTATCATTGGACTAGAGAGTAACTGGTCTCTGGGACTATTGGACTCCAGCTCTGTAGAAGACTCCTATTCCCCTCCGTTCAGTCTCCATATAACTGAGCTACTGACATGGGGTAAAATATCTGCAGCTGTTCTAGACAGAAAAGAGATAGTTTGGCAGGCATCTCTACACTGGTGCCTCTCCCATCTGAATTAGTAACGGGATCCACTACATTCACGTTGAGTAAGGAACTACAAATGCCAAATCGGTCTTCTCCTTTTTAGTATGATGTCAGAAACTCAAACAGCTGGCCTTTTGGGCATTTCACTTTTAGCACATCTGCTGAAATGCTTTGGGTTTTGAGAACCTTGTGAAAAAACAGATTAAATAGGGACTGTCTGAGCATGCAAACAAGTCTAATAATGTGTGCAAATTTCTTTCCTATAGAGGTGAGTAAATGTATGTCTGGAGATTAGGTTACATGTTTGCCCCTGACTATTGAAATAGGCTATTCCTGCGAGCCCTATAAGGTGTGCCATGGGTACTGTGACCTGGTCGGGGGATGGACATCACTCTATGAAGGAAAGGAGAAGTGGCAGTGTTGTGAATTGGCTGAGACTAGTGACCTACATTGGAAGCCTGCAAGGGAGGGCAGAGAATTTTGTAAGAGAGCATATTTGAGGAAGTAATTATTCAGTGGCTTGTTATAAGCTACCAAATGAATTGGTTCCATATTGCTGGGCTTTGACTCTGTGTCACTAAAGGGAAGATATGATATTCTTTCTGGAGAGAGACGCCCCAATATGCCTCCACACAAACACAAAAATACACCCACCTACTGCACCCAAGGCATGTGATCTATCTTCCGTTTGAGATAATTATCGCTGTGCCTTTAGAGGGGCCACCATATTGTAGCTTTTCTGTACTATTAGCAAGGCAATAAAATATATGTCTCAAAAGTAGGGCTTCCATTCAAGCAGGTATAATGCTTATAGATAGGACGCTGCTCCAATGTCTCCTGAGTGACCACCTCACAAGTTGCACACACCTGGAAACGGGCATCAGAAATGCACGCACGAAGTGTAGGCTTGTCCTTGATCTAAAATGTTTCTAGGTGCTTTAGCCTTCTCAATGGACCCTGCTTTGTCTCTTTCACTTGCATGGCTGCTCATTAGGGAAGATGGGAGAGCAGCATAGGCAAAACTGAAAAGGCAGGTCTATGTGTGAATCCGTATTGCATTCATCTATCACAAACCTAGCCAAATTGCAGTGAGGAATATATGTGTGCACCACATGTATATTGAGACACACAAGGAACGAGAGGGCTGCTAAGGGCAATGCGGAGTCTGGGGAAGACTGCAGGATTCCCTTAGGAATGTTCTACATACCCAGGATCTAGATGTCCCTGTGGTTTTTGGCAGTTATTATTCTGCAGTTAGGAAGAAACTGAACAGGAAGGGCCAGATACAAGCACTCTGCAAAAGGTAGTGTTGATGGAATGTAATGCCTCTTCTGTTTGGGTATCTACTTGTAACCAGCAATCATGTACTGCAATACAGCATAGGCAGCACTGTGGTATTGGTGCTAAGTATGCAAAATAAGGTGATACGAATGGAATTCCAAAGTGGAGAAGCCGATATGGCCCACTATCAGTGACAATATATGTTTCCCCCTGCCCCCTTACTGCCCCCCACACCCTCAAGTCTCACCAAATTCTTAGAGCAACTAAATGAATGGACTAGGATAATTTGATGTAAATTTCCATTGACACACTGGCCATCTTCACAAATTCTCCTTTTGGTGCAAATTATGGTAAAATGCCTGCAGATCCTGGAATAGTGCTGCAAAATATTTCCAGTTGGGAGATTAATTTACTTATTTCATTATTTTGATATTCTCTTTCTCAACACCCCTGAGCCCTCTTCAGGCTCACTGAGAATCCACAGCCTGGAGCAGTGGCATCTGTTACCATGGTGACTTGTGGATTAGGAGTTAGCTGGAAGCCTCTTGCCAGTTTGGATGGTATGATGCAATGCACGGCCTAATTTTGCTCTGTCAAGATGTGAGCAGACTGATCAAGAACCTAAATTGATGTAGCACCCTGCACTCCACCTGGACAACATGCATGATCTGCATGATGATGAGAAGAAGCAGCTTTGATTAATCAATCATTCCTTATCCCAGCTCTCACTGCTGCCCGAACAGTGTTTCGTGCCTTTTCCCTGACTCTCTGCCCGCAGCTTGCTGCAACATCTCTCCTGGTCTTGTTGATCGACTATTGTTGCCCATAGTGTATCACTGTTACTTTGTTTCTATACTTTGCTGTTCGCCAAGATTTGAATTGTACGATTAATTTCACTGCTTTTCTTGCATTTCCACCTTGTTTTGGTTGTTTGCTTTTCTTCCGTGTTCTATTGTTGCTCTTTTGCTGTTCCTTCATGTACATATCCTCACATTGCTTTTCCTCCATGTCATATTGTTGCCCTCATTGTCAGATTGCTATATTGTTTCTTCCCTCCTTCTTTTGCCACCTGCCGCTCTCCTGCCTGTTCCTCCCACTGTTTTCCTCCAGCTATCCACCCGCCCCGCTCACCAACTCCTAGTACCCCTTTGACTCCCCCTCTCAGGATCTACTTAATGGAGGCTGCTGCAAGGCCACGCAGTAGATACGCACAGCGAGATTGCCACTGGGCCACTGGAGGCATGCCAAAGGTAAGTCCAAATGCGCCCGGACCGTGTTCAGCACCAGAAACCCTGCCTCTCCTGTGACACCGCCATGAGGTCCAAGCCGTGGACCCCAGACTTCTCAGCAACAGCTGCTGCCACACCTCTCCACGACCAATGGTAGGATCTTTATCTTGCCGGCACTGTCTCTTCTCCTGCAACACCAGAGCACCTGCACGTACAACAACCACCAGCAAACCTACCCCGACCCCATCAGGACAATTCCACTGCCTCCTTCTTAATGCACTATCTCTCTGCAAGCACACCACCATCACCTCCCTTGCCTGACATTAAGACCTAAGAAAGACCTGGCTCAACTCTGCATCCGCCCTCAACATCGCCGCAGCAACGGTTACATATTAGAACACCGAGAACACACCAACAAAGACAGAGATTGATTTGCCATCATCCACAAAGAGAACATCCACTACACCACTACTGCTGACGCCACAACCCCTATCTTGGAAGACCTCAACTTCCAACTTCAAACTGAGGTAAAACCACCATCAAAGCCCCATTGCCTACAGACCCACAGGACCTCCAAATGCAACTGCAAACGACTTGAAAGGAAATGGCGCACCAGCAAGGAGCACACAGACCGAGCCATGTTCAAGCCATCCCTCAACCAATACCACCAACTCCTGAAAGAAATGAAAAGTAGTGCCCTAGCCAACTGCATCGAAGTCAGTTTCAACCACAACAAAGAACTCTTAACATCGACAGAGAGTTCTCCAACCTGGCAGCCACTGAGAACACCATCACCCCCCTACCAGGAACTCTGCAACACCCGGTCAGACTTCTTCCACGACAAGATCGCCACCATCTACAAAAACTTAGAACACCACCCCACTGCCGCGATGTCTTCAGCTTCCCTGCCCCAACAGATGCTAACCCCGACTGCCTGCTCACTACCTGAGATCAGATAAAGCTCAGCACACCACAGCCATCATGAAGTGTGTCCACTCAGGAGCTCCCTCGGACCCCTGCCCCCACCACATGTTCAACTTTGGGAGCAAGACGATGGGCTACGAGTTCACCACCATCCTCAAAAGCATCCATTACCATGGCCACCTTCTCTGAGGAATGGAAACATGCAGTAGTAAAACCCCTGCTCAAGAAACTTTCCACCGACCCCAGTCAATTCAAGAACTACCATCCCATCTCTCTGCTCCCCTTACCCGCCAACGTCCTCTAAAAGGCCTTCAGCTGCCAACTCACAGACCACCTGAAGAACAACAATCTTCTGGAAACTCTAAATAGCACCAAGACCGCCCTGATCGCTGCCCAGTGGCATCAGAACCCACCTCGACTGAGGAGAAATGGCAGCCCTGATCCTCCTCAACCTCTCAGCAGCATTAGACACGGTATCCCACCACACCCTTATTGAGAGGCTTCACCACATTGGAATCCAGGGAGACGCTCTCATATCGACCATCTCCTTCCTCACAAAAAGAACCCAGAGAATCTGTCAACCACCTTTCACCTCGGAACCTAAGAACATCATCTGCAGTGTCCCTCAACGCTCAGCCCTACACTGTTCAACACCTAAATGACCCCCTGACCGACATTGTCAGATCCCATGGACTTAACATCATATCCTATACCGACAACACCACAGATGCATAATAAGCGCCGCCAACTGGATGAAGGACAACTGACTAAAACTCAACACAGACAGCAAGAAAGTACTGATCTTCTGGAACATCACCTCCCGTTGGAGCGACAGCTGATGGCCATCCAAACTAGGACCTGCACCCACTCCAACATGAGAAGCCAGGACAATGCAGTCTCCTCTGCCTGCTTCCTCACTCTCCGTATTCTCCGCAAGATCTTCAAATGGCTCCCTTTCAACACCAGATGTACCATCACTCAAGCCCTACTTACCAGCCGGCTGGACTACAGCAACACACTCTACATAGGGATCACCTTGCACCTCCTAAAGATACTGCAGACCATACAGAATTCTGCAGCCAGACACATACCGACCTCTCTAAACTGACCCACATCACTCCGCACCTTAAGAAGCACCACTGGCTCTCCGTTCAGGAGAGATGTAAATTCAAGGTGCTAATCATCACCTACAAAGCCCTACACAACCAAGGACCAGCATACACCAGCCACACCTGAACTTCCATGAACCCTCCAGACACCTGCGCTCTGGCTCCCTCTTCTTCTCTCACCACTCCCGAATTCACCGAAGTAAAACTGAAGGACGCTCCTTCTATTACCTCACTGTGAAGTCCTGGAACAACCTCCCCCTTCACTGCCGGACATCATCCTCTCTGCTGCAATTCAGGAAAGGATACAAGACCTGACTGTTCAACAGAAACCTTTCAGCTGCAGGGTTCCCAGCGCCTGAATCCCCTCATGGGTGATTAGTCGCGCTTTACAAGTCCTGAATTATTGAGTGATTGATCATGTGTAGAGTTATTCCTTCCTGGTGCAATCCAGCCACCACTGCAAGAAACGACAAACGTGTGATAGTTGGGGCTTTGAACTGTGGACTTTACGTCACCAAAAGGACCACTAGTGACCCCTGCTGATCTTCAAGGCAAGTGAGATAATCAAATATACCCCTTGTATTATTGCTTCTGAAGAACTTGCTTGTTCACTTGTCTAAAAAGAATATAAATCCATTCTTGCAGATTTTCTTTTTATTGACTATTGCAGTCATGCAGTGGTTAACATACCTGTTTTGGAGGGAAGAAAGGCAAACTCAACTGGGCAACCGTATTATATTAACTATAGTACACATTGACATTCACTCCATCTGACCACCTGGAAAAACTTGAGTCTCCCTTCTGCTAGAATTGTTGACCCACCTCGAAGCAGTCAGGAATGATTGTTGTCAACATAAGAAACTCTCCTTCCTTTAGGGGATCACAGATGCCCTAGGCTTGCTCAAAAATGTAATTTTTCCAACTTGATATATATATCTGCATATAAATATATACAGATATATATATCTATATATATATGTCTTTATAACGGATAACAAAATCATTGTTTCTTCCAACAGGAAGAAGATGGTGTGTCTGTCACTTGAGGACCTTATGGATATATTAAAATTGCACACTGAACAGCTTGAGCTCTGGAATGGAGTTTGCAATGCATGTTTCTTTTTAGGCATTTCTACCAATCAGCCACGTATATCTAGGTAGACAATGACTGCCAACAAATACTCTCTCCTCATGAACAAAACTCAAACTTTAAAAAGGGGGATAAATCTGTTGCAGCCAACTATAGACCAATAAGTCTTATAGACTCCATCCAAAAGATCATGGGCAGACTGATCTTACAGAAGCTTCAGTCATGGATGGATGATGAACATATTCTTACCCCACTGCAAGCAGGCTTTCGACCCCGTACAAGTACCATCGACCAGGTTTTCCGCTTCATTAACATATATTGGAAGACAGTGGTTTTGGAGAAAGGAGCACTGTATGTGGTATTTGTTGATTTGAAAGCAGCCTTCGATCTGGTGCCACGACGTAGGCTGTGGGCTGTTCTAAGTGGAATGGCGATACCTGATGATTTGCTGTCTCTGGTCATCCGCTTACATGAGGATAACCATGCGCGGGTCCGGTGGGGGGCAAAGGGTGAGGTCACTGATTCATTCCCCGTTGACAGGAGAGTGCGCCAGGGTTGCGTGCTTGCGCCCACCCTGTTCTCGCTCTTCGTGAACGGGGTGGCTGATTTCCTCTTGGAGACCCCCACCGATGCCCCTGTGCTGGCGAAAGAACGCATAGCTATCCTCATGTTCGCGGATGATACTTTGATAGTTTCTAAGACCCCTAGTGGCTTACAAAAAGCCCTTAGTAGGTTTGAGGCTTTCTGCTCGATCCGGGGCCTTGTAATCAATACAGAGAAGACAAAATTTATGACATTTAATGAGCACAAATCTTTTCGGGGCAATGTTTTTATGAATAATGTCCCTCTTGAAAAAGTAGATGCTTTTACATATTTGGGGGTTATGCTTCAGTCAGACATGAGCTGGTCTAAACAAATTAATACAGCTACCCTAAAGCATAAGCAACAGGCTGGGATTCTCTCAGTTAACTTTAAAACCTCTTTCTCCAAACCAATTAGCCCATTGTTGGAGATTTATGGCCTGAAAGTTCTAAGCTCCACTCTGTATGGTGCGGAATTATGGGGGTTCCAGAATGTATCTACCATAACAGTTGCCGAAAATTCTTTTTTGCGCAAGGTTACCGGCGTCCCGAAAAGTACTCCTATGTCCCCACTATTGTTTGACTTGGGAAGGAAAACAATAAGGGATTTGGCTAAACTTCGCCCTCCTTTATATTGGCGAAGATTGTGGTGTACGGTCGAACTTTCACATTACGCAAGAGGACTAAAAGATGTAATGGACACAGACTGTTTTCATAGGATTAAATGGCTAGGGGAGATAAGGTTGTTGCTGGTGAACCTAGGTCTGAGAGATCTCTGGGAGGATCCCCAAAATGCTTCTTTTCCATCAAAGAAGATATTGAAGGAGATGTATTGGGATATGATAACTGCATCAACACTAGCGAAGGGTGCAGTAAAACAACTGTCTGGTCGGTTCCTTGAACTGAAGTTAAAACCTGCACTAGAACCTTTTTGGGACTTTATTGAGAAACCTCTAGACAGGAAGTTATACTTCCAAATGAGGATTGGTACCCTACCCGTTAGATCATTCTCTGGCAACTGGGTTGGGGTTACTATGAAAGTCTGCCCAAAATGTATTGAGAAGTAAGAAACTGTTAGTCATTTGTTGTTTTTTTGCCCACTGTATAAAAAGCCTTGTGCAATGTGGGTTAAACCTATTTGTAAGCTTTTGGGCTTTAGGAAGCATGATGAGGCCTTAAGAATCCTCACAACAGACCCATCACAGCCAATAGCAATCGCCATGGCTAAGTTTTTAGGCTGGGCCTGGACCATTAGATCTAGGGCGTTGTCTCAGGTTGTCTGATTGAATTAGTCTCAGTTATGAAGATAGGTTAAATCCTGGTATGAATTGCCTGGGATATTTTGAGCGTACAACTATGAAATTGTTTTTAGAACTAATTTACTCGGCAGTATCTACTGTTTAATTTGTTATTAAATGTTTAAGACTTCAGAATATTTATTATCTTAACATTATGTTGTAATGTATGTTGCTTTTATGACAAAACTGTCGAATAAAGCTATTTGAAATTGGAATTTGCAATGCATGTTTCTTTTTAGCCATTTCTACCAATCAGCCACGTATATCTAGGTAGACAATGACTGCCAACAAATACTCTCTCCTCATGAACAAAACTCAAACTGTTTATGCATTTTTGTCCTACTAAAGGGTACAACATTTTCCACAACCTGGAATAAAGAGTTAAAATACTTTTAAAACGATTTTCTGGCATAAGCTGCATTTGCCGCCTGTAATAACCAGAGAAATATATAGTCTAGTGCAGTTGGTCAAAGCTATTCCACCGTTCATGTACAAGGAATAGTGAAAAGTTTCTACCTCTATGTGGAGATGTTTGTGACAGATTTAAAGAGTTCCAGTCCAGGAATAGTGGACGACTAGAAAAAGCATTCAGAGCACAATGGTTTGGGGTAAAATATAATAAATCCACAACGATGCTTCTAAGACCCTTTTTAGACGTAACAGGAACATGTTGCCTGGATTACAGTGAAGGAGAACTAGAGATGAAAGGACATGTTAGCTGTCTCATTAGTCATTAAATGTGTGTGCGTGTGCGCACACACACACACACATACACACACACACACACTACTACTACTACTACTCCCCACAATTAGACGACACTCAGCAGAGTTATAGTATTATGGTCAGCATACAAGTGTGACATCTGACGTGTTCGGGAGTGATAGATGAAATCATAGTGTGCCCCATAACATTACAATCGGACCTCATCCTTAAAGCTACAAAAATATTTATCTGGAGGGATGGAGATGAAAAAAAGGAACAGGATTACTTTAATTGTATTACTCAGGCGAGGAGTTTACAGAATAAATATGTAGTACGACTAAGTTCTGACATCACAGAAAGGCAATGATGATGTGCAATTAGGCAATTGACCTTTGTGATTTTAATGTGAGTGATCTCTTTGTAATTTGCTTTTACCATGTGCTTTTATTGTCTTTTTTGATCAAATAAAGATTACTTGACTTGACTATATTTATTTATTTGGTGTTTTTATAAAGTGCCTCAAGTCACCCTGGCTACTTCAAGGTGCAAGAGGAATCAATTGAGAGTCTGAAGGCTAACAACAGAAATTGGTGCAGTTAAAAGTATAATACAGCATGAGCTATATGCCACCATCTGGTATTCATCATTCAAAGCCACTGTAGTTGCATATCTTCAGCAGAACCCTTCCATATAGAGTAGTGTAAAAAGGATGCCCAACTGAAGACTAGGATGGTAATGTGAAAGAAATAGGGCAATATTTGAGAATTTGTATGAACGTGCGGTTGATCATAATATTCTCGACTTTAATCATGATTAATGGCTAGGATTTTGCAAAAATGAAGATGTTAAAATGTGTTATTCATAAGAGTTTCGTAAGCAGAAATGAAATGGATGGGTCCTGCTCTGATGGTGGGTTTCAAAGCATTCCAGAGTCTGCAGCCCTGAACATCTAATGACATGCATCTCTCATTTGAAAAGCAGCGGAATGTCCATATGGCTGATGGGGCATGTCCCTCACCTTTTTCCCAGCAAGAAGGATGTCTGTCAGGCTGAGCAAAGGTCAGCCTAACAGACACTCTTCTTGTTCAGGTCATGCAGCCAGGAGCTAGACATGTGCTAAATACTCAGGCTCCTGACTGCCTGAGCTGAACTTTGCAAGGCTGAGAATTTCACAGCCCTATGTGCATGTCCTCCTCAGCCTGGCAAAAGTGCCTTGTGGCCCTGCCCCTCGTGGTGAGGGGGAGTGTCACTGATTGCCTCAGACCTGAGCACTTCAGTTTTAAGCCCTGAAGTGCTAAGGGTCGAGTTCAGTCAGTGACACCTCATCACAGAGTGGGGTGGCATCAGCAGTCTCACTGACCCCACTTTGTGAGGAGTGAGGGATTGCTGCCTTCTTTTATTGGCGCACCTTAGGTCAGCCAATGAGGGAAGGCAGCAGCTCAAACCTTCCTGGGATCTCTGAGGCTTCCCTCTCTAAAGTGATGGTGACTTTATGTTTTTTTGTAAGTTTGGTGCGTGTGTGCATTTGTGAGTGCCTGTGTGCCTGTGTGAGTGCATGGGTGTGAGTGAGTATGTATGTGTGTGTGCTTGGCCCCCGTGCCTCTCCCTGGTACAATTACCAGCCGCAACTGCATTTGACCATTTGTTCACGAAGCAGATATGAGCTGGCTGACTGTAGGTTTCAGTCTGAAGTACAATGGTGAGCCAGCTTGTTCAAGAGGCCTAGGTTTTTGTTCCAGAAGGCTTTGTGTATAGTGAATTTAGTTTTGAATTCCATCCTCAATTCTCCTGGGATCCAGAAAAATGGTTTCAGTACATGTTTCATTGTTCTTGCTTCTCATTTTTTAAAGTATGTGCCTGATTGGTAGCCTTTGCTGTCTTTCTTTGAGGATTTTAGAGAGATCTGCACAGACTAAGTTATAGTGATCTACTCGTCCCATCACTGACACTCAACTCAGCTTGTCTCAATTTGTGGTTTTGGATGATAGGGAGGATGCTTTTCATGAGCAAGTAGAAATGTTGATTGACATCCTTGACAACAGTGTTATTAGGTTATTAGGAGGTTTACCATCACAATATCAGGCAATATTGATCTACAATTACGGTACCTTGAAAATATATACATATATATTAAAGGTACGTAATGTGGAGTTAACAATAGAAATAAAATATTTAATCCAGATTCTGAAAGATTTAGCGTCGGGTTAGCATTACTTTTTTAATGCTAACTCGATGCTTAACACGTTTTGGGATTCACAAACCAACGCAAATATATATGTGCATTGATTTGTACGGAAAAGTAACGCAAAGCATCGAAAAATGCTGACGTGCATTACTTTGTGTTAAGGGGGTGTTACATGAATGGTACATGGGCGTTCCCATGAAACCACCCATGATTTTTGACGCTAAACCCGATTCCCTAACATTAGTGGAAAGGGTTTAGAGGCAAAAATGAAAGGGGTTAGCACCAAAAATGAACGCCGCTGAAAAGCAGACAATAAACGGAGAAATGTTTACATTTCTCCGTGCATTTCCAACTTTGCATGCGTGCTGCACTGTACAGCACACATACAAAGTAGGAAAGGCTTTTGGACATGTCTAGGCATAGTATTTTTTACAGGAATGGGTATCCTTCCTGTACAAATCCTTTGCTAGACTCAGGCACGCACTCTGGCGCCTAGGCGCTAAGGTGTGTGCCTGGGACATGGCAGCTGAAATCAGCGCTAGGGAGAGGGGAGGTGAGTGCCATTATTCTGTGAATATGGTGCTCTTCTGCTCTCTCCCTGTCATGCAATGCAGAGCATCATTTTGGGAGGCTGCACTGCGTCACACTGTTCAGAATCTGGGCATCGTTTTTGTTGGCTTTAGCACTTAGAGCACTTTACTACTACTTACCAGTGCTGAAGTGCATGCACTCTCCTCTAAACATGGTATATTGACTCATACCTAATCGGCATATTTAATTTACTTATAAGTCCCTAGTGAACTGCACTACATGTTCTTAGCGCCTATAAATTAAATTCAACTAGTGGGTCTGCAGCAGTGCTTGTGCCACCCACTTAAGTAGCCCTCTAACCATGTATCAGGTCTGCCATTGCAGAGCCTGTGCATGCAGTTTAAACTGCCATTTCAACCAGCTAACATTTTTGCCAGGCCCAAACCCTTTAGGGTAGGGCCCTGAACAGCCTGGAGGGCAGTGTGTAATGTGTTTAAAAAGTAGGATATGTACTTTAAAATGTTTTAAGTCCTGGTGGTGAAAAACCCTCAAATTAATTTTTACACTAAGGCAAGGCCTATCTCTCCACTTTTAGAAAGGTGGCCTTTTCTTTCTTTAGCCATTTGGTGCTGGCTGGCTGTCTGTGATACACGTCCAGAGAGGGTGACAGCTGAGCGTTTTGTATTCCCTCCAGATAGCCACGCACAATGGGAGCTTAGGTGTGAATTAATGGGCCCTCCTGGCAGGATGGGAGGGACAAGCTGGACCCAGCCTCACTTACACCTGAAAAGGCTGTGCCTGTCTCCACACAATGAGCTGCATACCCCCTTGTAGTGAGTCGGGAGCCAGGGCAGGAAGGGAGGACCTCTGTGCACTTCAAATACCTATCTTTAAAATCACCCTCACTTCAAAGGAACAACTGGATATAAGTACTAGACCTCTGACACCACCACTTCAGTACACTTCAGGACCTGTGGATACTCTGCCAGGAAGAAGGACTACTGTGCGTCTGAAGGACTGCCACTCTGCTGGATTGTTGCTTTGCTGGACTGCTTCCTTTTGTTCAGCCGGCCTCACTGGGTCCCTGTATCCGGCCTGCATTTTATTGCGGTCGGCCTCAACTTTTGACTTTGTGGCGGTCCCGCATGACTAGCTATACCAAGTAAGTATAATTCTAAACGCTATTTTATAGTTTATTCTTTAAACATTCATATCTCGAGTTCTACTTATTGGATTTCTGATGTTTTGTTCTTTTTTTATTTATTAAATTAAGTTCTTTTTTTAAATTGGTGTGGAATATTTTTTGTATTGTGTTTTCAAAGTTTTACTGTCTGAAGTGGTGCACAACTATTTTGAACATTGCCTCTAAAGCCTGACTGCTCTATGCCTATCTACCAGAGGGTGAGCACAGGTTAATTTGAGGTTTGCCTGCTTCCTAACTTGTCTAGGATTGTGGTTTCTGCTTGAGTAGGACTTATAGCCCAATCAACCAACAACCCTTTTTGTAACACTTAGCTAGCCCAGACTTTTATAGCACCACCAGATGGGAATCTGGGGTTGCCAGATTGGAGCTGCCCCTTTAATGGGGGAGGAGCCACAAAACAGAAAAATGCAACTTTGACTTTGCTGGTGAGAAACTATGACACTGTATGCAAATTAAATACTGTGGTATATAGTCGAGGCATACACATCTGCCTGTCAGGAACTGATTGGGTATATGCGCATAGCTCCTTTTCTAAATGAAAATGTGTGTTTCATACCAAGGTCAAGGAGTATTTTTACTATGTCTTCATGTATATTCACAGCTACAGTTTGTATTTCTGGCAATTGCCTGTGCACCTTGTGTTATTAGGCACTATGGAGGCAACCGAGATTCAACTTACAGTACTTCATAAAGCAATCACTTGTGCGCTTTTAGTTTTGCGATTGGTATGCATGGTAAACGTAATCTTCAGTACAAAGGCTCGGGTGTCCTAGTCTTGGCAAACAAAGAGAGTGGAAGCACATCTCCAGTTAAATGTACAAGTGAAACGTAAAAAATACTAGCAAATGACAGAGCACAGATGCAATATAGAGGAATCACTGACAATATATTGTGAACAATTGCTATCAGGAGACAAAGATATTGTGACAAAAATATTGCTAGCAAAAATATTGTGATTCTATACACATAATGTAAAATACAAAAATACAGTGTCAAAATATCATTTACAAGCATATCAACAGAAATAGGCACACATATAGTTTTTCAATGCAATATATTTTAAGCACCCTATTATTTAAAAGTAATAAATTGATTGTTTAATACATTTACTGCATTTTATTATTAATAAAGGTATATATATATTTAAAATATATATATATATTTAAGTATACCTATAAATTATACATATATACATTAATAAGATTCTCAATGAAAATAAAATGTTTCAAATATTTTCAATTTATATACTAACAGTAAAATAAATTACAAATTTAAAAACAAGCAACAAAAATATTTAACTCAATTAAAATAAACATATTAAATTTAGTTGTAATAGGTATATTATGAATTAAATTGAGAAATAACTTTTTAACATATAATATTTATATTTTAATTCATTTAGAAATGTTCAAAAGATATCAGAATCAAAAAAAATCTACTAAAAAACTATATACATCAAACAATTAATAACTAAAATTATAAAAACATTACTCTAAACAAATACACATTTCTAAACCTAAAAAATTATATAAAAAATTACCATAAAATTCTAGATTATTCAAAATCGAATCTGAGCAACAGCACACAAAGCCCTGGACTATAGAGGGGTTACATTTACTATTTCCACTCCAGTCTAAGCAACAGTAGTGAAATAATTGGAATTGTAAGGGTTTAAATGTACTATTTCCACTCCAGGCTATACAACAGCAAGAACAATGTTGAACAGTCTAAGCAACAGTAGGAATAGCGTTGCACATCGGAGGGGCTAGATTTACTATTCCCACTGCAATCTAAGCAACAGTATGGAAAGCATTGGCATTTGGAGGGGTTAGATTTACGATTCCAATTCCAGTCTAAGTAACAGTAGGGGAAGGGTTGGACTTTGGAGAGGTTAGATTTACTAATTCCACTCCAGTCTAAGCAACAGTAGGGAAATAATTGGAATACGGAGGAGTTAGATTAATTATCCCCACTACAGTCTAAGCAACATTAGGGAAAGTGTTGAATTTCGGACGGGCTAGATTTACTATTCCAACTCCAGTCTAAGCAACAGTAGAGAAAGCGTTGGACTTTGAAAGGGTTAGATTTATCATTCCCACTCCAGTCTAACCAACAGTAGGAAAAGTGTTCAACTTCAGAAGGTTACAAATAATAAAACAAGTCCAAATATTTCCTAAAATAAATCTCAATAAGTAATAGAAAATAAATGATAGGACATACAAAAATAAAAAGAATATTATGTAATAAAGATATGAAAATGGGTAGAACATGAAATAAAAATGTAATCCAAGTATTTTTCTTTTTAGTTAATCATTAAAAAAAGTAACATAAAGGTGCCGATTCCAATTCTGGAGAAACCCGGTACGAATCGTCGGACGGAGCGTTTTCTCCGTCCGACTCGTACCCGGGAAAAAGACCCTACAAACATGCAAGTACGATTCGTACGGAAACACCATTTCCGTACGAATCGGAAAAAACACCGACCGACTGAAAAATACATACGAATGTGATCCGGGACAGTGCATACGCGACATTTGTACGGAGTGAGACAGCCGTTTACGTACCAGCAAGTACGATTCGTACCGACAGCACTCCGGACGGCAATATTTTTACGGCACCCAAAAAGTGCCGGAAAAGCTAAGTACGCCGCGCAGCGTGAGGAAAAGGGGGCCCGGTACGCGCCGAACACCCCCTCCAGCCCCCCCATGTACGGTGCGTACCCCCACCCGTGTATGTACACCCGTGTATGTACGAGTCGAACCCCCACCTGTGTATGTACACCCGTGTATGTACACCCGTGTATGTACGAGTCGAACCCCCACCCGTGTATGTACACCCGTGTATGTACACCCGTGTATGTTCGAGTCGAACCCCCACCCGTGTATGTACACCCTTGTATGTACGAGTCGTACCCCCACCCGTGTATGTACGGTGCGTACCCCCAGTGCTACCATACACGGGTGGGGGTACGACTCGTACATACAAGGGTGTACAGACACGGGTGGGGGTTCGACTCGTACATACACGGGTGTACATACACGGGTGTACATACACGGGTGGGGGTTCGACTCGTACATACACAGGTGTACATACACGGGTGGGGGTTCGACTCGTACATACACGGGTGTACATACACGGGTGGGGGTTCGACTCGTACATACACGGGTGTACATACACAGGTAGGGGTACGACTCGTACATACACGGGTGTACATACACGGGTGGGGGTACGACTCGTACATACACGGGTGTACATACACGGGTGTACATACACAGGTGGGGGTTCGACTCGTACATACACGGGTGTACATACACGGGTGGGGGTACGCACCGTACATAGGGGGCCTGGGGGGGTGTTCGTCGCGTATGCGGGCACATGTCTCCATGGTTGCAATTGCAGTTCGGTTCGTACGGTGTTTTTTCCTTACGGTTGTAACTTCGGACGCACCGTACGGATCGTACTTGCGCGCTCGGACTTAGGTTATCACATTTGTACGTAAAATCGTCCGGGGACGTGTCGGACACGTTTTCCGACCCGAGAACGTGTGGGGGAATTTTCCCACTGCGATTCGTATGGACTTTTTCCCATACAAATCGTACTTGCCAGTTTGTACGGTACTTGTACGATTCGTACGGAAAAAAATCCGGATACGAGTCGTACGGGGAATTTTTTTTTTCGGATCGGAATCGGCACCTAAATGTGCAGCATTAAAATATATATAATCAATTATGAATTACTCCATTACATAAAAAAAACAATTGTTGGTGTTGGCCCTTACAGCAGGATCACCCCCAAACCTTTTGTCTTTTACCCTCCACTTTTTGCTGAATTCATTTTTGTTAGCCTAAGGGCTGTGTGCTTTATCACTGCCTTACCAGTGCTAAAGTGCTCTCCCCAAAAACATGTTTACATTGGCTTATACCCTTTTGGCAGATTTATTTTAACTCTAAGTCACTTGTAAAGTGGTATACAATATACCCTGGGCCTGTACATTATATGCTACTAGTGGCCCTGTAGCACCTATTGTTCCAGCCACTTAAGTAGCACTTTAAAACATGTCCCAGGCCTGCCAATTCAGCCTGAATGCAGTGTTAAACTGCAATGTCGACATGGCATTTAAACCCCCTTGCCAAGCTTTAAACTCCCCTTTTATTACATATGTTATCCCAGATGGGTCCTAAATAGCCCACAGGGCAGGGTGCTGTGTAATTAAAATGTTGGACATGTACGTCTAAGGTTTACATGTCCTGGAAGTGAACTATACCTACATTTGTTCTCCACTTCTGTGAGGCTTACCCCTCCCATAGGATAGCATTGGAGATTCCTTATTACATTAAATAAGCTGTAATTTCCAATTTGGAACAGGTAGTCTTGGTGTCTTTGGAATTGTAATGAAAAGCCCTATTTAAATTGGGTTTGTGATTACACATTTGAAAATGCCACTTTTAGAAATTGGCATTTTTCTGTGCTTAGCCCTTTTGTGCTAGTAGCCTTTCTTGGGTCACATGACTGGGTGTCACTGACAGACTTTGTGAATTCTTTAAAGACAATCACACAATAGAAGGATTAGATGTGCCTCAATGGGCCATCTGCTGGCCCAGACACTTGCAACTGAATAGGGTGTGCCATGCCTCCACACAAAAGCTCTAACAACTCCATATTGTCACTGCAGCCAGTTTGGAGTCAGGAAATTCCATGCATTTCAAAGCCACTGTCTAGAAGTTTCTCCTACATTTCAGAACCAGGGCACCATGATATAAAAATGGAACCTCAGTCACCAACTCTTCAGTACACATCTGGACATGTGGATACTCTGCCAGGAAGAAGTACTGCTGTGCTACTGGGAGGATTGCTCCTCTGCTGGACTGCAAGTCTGAAGGACTGCTGCCCTGCTGGGTTGCAGGGACACAAAAGCCAGGGTCCATCTTCAACCAGCACCTGGACCCAGCCTGTGTGAGTCCTGACCCTCCAAGTGGTGCCTCTTCAGGTCTGGACCCTGGGAAGGGGTGATAAAGGTGCCCAGATAGCCTAAATCCAGAAGTGAGCACTTGGACAAACTCTGGTCCAAACGTACTCTGAGAACCAGAGGAAACCGGGAACAACCTGTATCGCCGGCCAGATTGACTGTGCGACTTCTCCACCTACATTCTTTTGAGCAGCAGCAAATCTTCACCGTGGTTTGACCCAAGGCTATTCCACAACAACGCTCCCTCTCCAAACACCTCCTGCAGCCTTGCCCCACTGAACTTTACCTCTCAAACTTTTCTTCTCAGAGTTTCTTCTAAGTCCAAAGCTATGCGCTGGCTGGGCCCAATCCAGTTTGTGTATCTGAACCCCGCTCGATGGCGGTTGGCTATATTTTTCGATGTTGGCCTGGTCTCGCGCGACTAGATGTCCACGGATGGCACTTTGACCTTTATTGTGCTAGATTTTACAAAAAATATTTGTATTTCATTTCTCTGGTTCCACTGATTGGAATTTTGCTGTTTTGGTATCAAATAATTTAATAAAATGTACTCTACTTCAGGATCAGTGGAGGAAAAAAAGCAGAATAAAAGGGTATGGGGCACACACAAGGGAGAAATCATAATGTAAGATCAAAGATATACCCCGAAGGCTAAAGAGAGATTAGGCTATGTATGCAGGTATAGCAATAGGCAGGCTGGTTGGGCATGGCATTACTTAATCTGTCATTACTACTTACCTTCATCAATTTGAGGTATGTATAGTGCAACAAAGTCCAAAGGGCAATCATGCTCCGCCCTGCCGGCTGGAAAGAGCATGAGTTATGAATTACTAGATTTTGAGGGGTTTCAAGTAAAAGATGATTTTGTGCTTCAATCAGGGGGAATGTTTCAGAAGGTTGCAGCATGGATGAAAAAGCTACTGAGTCCATAACAATATTGGTCTTTTACCACTACATGACAAAGAGGCAATTAATATTTAAAATCTTGGGGTGATTACTGAGTTTTGCAGGTGCACACAAAAGGTTGCGCTGAATATGATCTACCATCCTGATACAAGCAATAAACAGGCTCAGAAAGGTTCCTTCCTTCATCTCAAGAATAGGAGCTGACAGAGTTGTAAAGTCCACAATCAAAGCATTCTGGAGTGAATACTTTGAACATGCTCATTAGCACCTTGTATTGTGTACTTCATTAGCACCTTTAATTACATAGCTTATTATCACCTTTAAATGCAGAGTTTATTATCACCTTTGCTTCATTAGTGATTCATTAGCACTCTGTGGTGGTGGGGGGGGGGGGGGTATGGAACTTCTTATTTAACACTGGTTATGTTTTTCCAATTAAAGACGAAGTTAAGATCTAGTCCTATTGCACTAATATTTATGTACAGATTGAAAGGAGCATAATTATTTTAAAAACCTGCGTAGGGCCTCTTGGCCCTCACTAATGAAAGCAGGCATTTTAATAGTATGGTTATAATTGCTATTCTAAGAGGATAGTTCCCAGAAGTCTCACATTTGGCCAAGGTCACAAAGTCTATCATTAAGGACCTGTGGCTTGCCACCACATACTATTTTTCCTGGTCAAACAGCACATAAAATGCACACTCCTGTAACTAGATAAATGAATGGATAGGGACACTTCTGTGGTGTGGTCTACATAGTCCCCCTATCTCTGCGCACTGTTTTTTACTACCTTTAGACAGTCGGACGATAGAGAACACGATTGTATGTCTGAACATCATTGACAAAAATGCTGTCTGACAGAAAAATTGTGTCCTAAATATTGTTCACAAATCTATCATAATCCTTTGAGTGTAACCTTTCTATTATTTACGCCAATGGCGGAAAGTTTTGTAATATTTTTGTTAGGTGATAGTTAGTTGGTGATATTCTGATATTGGACCAGAGAACACATGTTCTGCTTGAGATCACTACATAAGGAGGCTCTTGGGATTTTCCAATATGAGACAATAGTTTCACTTTTCTGATTTGTATGGGGTGGGATTGTTGCTTTCCCAGTTTGGTGAATAACCTATTTTAGATTGGATGTCAGTATGAGTGGATGTAGAGCTGGACGGAGCACTGTTATTTGTGGGTGTTCGGGGGGAAGGGAGGTGGATGCCAACAGACCTTCATTTTCCATGCTCAGCTACACCACTGTTAGGCTGAAGGTGCACTTGAGAGAAACGTTGGCAGCTTGACTCTTACATTATCTCTACAGGTAACTATTGTAGTTGACTGAGACCATCTGAGTCCTTCTTTTGTCCGAGTCTCAAGATAGCTAGTCTGTTGGTACAATCTAGCCTGTTGGCCACCGTAGAGTTGATGACTAATGACCGTTACCGTAGGCAAATATGAAGAACTATTTTCTTTAACCGACGAAGGATATTCTTATCTAACTGTTGAGTGTAGGCATCAAGTACACAGCACAGTCTTAACTAACATTCATAGTATTATGTTATGTTAAGTGGGTTTGTATAGCGAATGGCTGCCCCAGCAACAGGGCGTCCCAGTGCTGGCGGGCCGGAGACCGGAGGGGTGTGAAGCTAGATAGAAGCAAACAGCCAGGTTTTGATCAGTTTCCTGAAGGCCCAGTGGTCAGGTGTACGGCGGGCATCCAGAGGGATGGAATTCCATAGTGTGGGGGCCAGATATTTAAAGGATCGACCCCCGGCTCTACAACGGTGGACTTGTGGGATACACAGCAGATGCTGATCAGTAGAGCGCAACATACACAGAGGCGTATAGGGGAAGCAAAGTTCCTGCAAGATTTGGGGGCCTTGGCCGTGTACAATCTTGTGCGTGGTGCAGAGGGTTTTGAACTGAACTCTCTGCTTAATTAGCAGCCAGTGTAAGTGGCGAAGGAGGTATGAAATTTCCTACGGAGGACAAACAGAGTGCGAGCAGCTGCATTTTGTACCCATTGGAGTCTTGCAGTGACTGTTTTATTCACGCCAAGTAGAAGGCCATTACAGTAATCCAGGTGTGACTGGACCGCTGATTGGACTATCAGTTGGCGGGTGGTGGCGTCAAAAAAACCTAAGATGGGTTTTAGGCCGCGCAGAAGAACAAAACAGGAGCCAGACACTTTTTTAGCGTGGGGCTCAAATAAGAGGGCGGTTCCCTAGGTCTTTAACTGTGTTTTTTCAGTGTGGGAGGGGTGCCCAGGGTCGCAGGCCACCACTGGTAATCCCACTTGTGGGTGTCCCGGCCGACCTCGAGTAGCTCAGTCTTTGCCGAATTAAGCTGTAAATAGTTGTTTGTCATCCACTCTGCAATGGCCAGAACATCGGCACGAAATTTCAATTGGTCCAAAGCAGGGTTGTTGGAGAAGTTGAACACCAGCTGGGTGTCATCCGCGTACGATGCCATTTTAATGTCTCGCTCTTTAGCCAGGAGGGCCAGAGGTCGGACGTACACGTTAAACAACGTGGGCCTTAAGGCTGAGCCCTGTGGGACACCACAGCTAAGAGGGTAGTTACTGGACTGGTAGGGGGGCATTAACCTGGAGGAACGTTCTGATAAAAAAGAGGCAAACCAGGCCAAAGACGTGCTTTTGGCCCTGATCTCCTCGAGTCATTGGAGAAGGATTTTGTGGGAGACCATGTCAAAGGCCGCGCTAAGGTCAAGTAAAAATAGAGCTGGAGTTTTGCCGTCGTATAACGTAGCCCACAGATGCTCCGTGACTGACAAAAGGGCTTATTCTGTGCTGTGCCTGGGACGGAATCCATTCTGAGATTTATCTCAGATCTGATTGTTCTCCAAATATTTGGTCAGTGTGATATTATCTTGGATACTGATGAGAAGTTGAAAGTAAAAACGAAATACTTTTTAGGGTATGTCCCGAAGTGATCCTGACAAAAATTGAATTCCTTTCCATTTCCCTCCACACTGATTTTCACATACCAACGCAGATGAACACACACACTCAAGTGGACATACAAACACACAATAGTCACATATTCTGCAAAGGACTAGGTAAAGCAGGGTGCGGTATTTACTTGTTTACTAATAGTCCAAAAGAAAGTTGTGCGGAGGATATCCTGTGTCTCTGATCATCTGACTGAGATTTGAACTCAAAGTCAGTTGAACCTGGACCCGGATTATCCGGTCTGTGTGACTGGGATTCTTTTAATAAATGATTCATGTTATCACTTGAAGCAGTATTCGACTCTTTACACATTTCTCGTGTAATCTATTCGAATGAGTTTGCTTTAGATGCACTACATGTAAGTCTATTTTCTTTGGATACCCAGAAACTATGAAATGGATCTGACTGTCCTGGACATAATTTGGTTGTCAATGCACTATATCATCAATTCATCGATATGCAACCGTACTCTCCTTGCACGAGTAATTGAAAAGTGAGTAGAAAAGAAGATGTTTATATAAACAATCCCCCCCCCCCCATAACCACAGAGGAATGTGTTTCCTCCTGCAAAATGACAAAATCACCATTGTCTCTAAAATCATTATCAGAAATCTTTAATCTCATTACAGAACACATATATGACTCCTTCTAATAAGAATATGCGTGTGTAGCTTGTCTTGGAGGCTGTGTATTCTTGGAGTAGATTTGAACTGCATTCAGGTTTCAGCAGTGCATGAAGCCAGAACAGAGCAATGTGTTTAATGATGTTTTCAAGTGTCAATGACGGTGGATGAATTTACCTTACATTCATATTAGACGTACCGGAGGCCTTTGACAGAACTGATCCTAGAGCATGGTTGAAGAGTTGGAAGGTTCTAGAAATGATGGCCACAAGAGTATGTCTAATCAATAACTTCCCAATAACACAGAGGAATTGCAGGGGATGTAGGTGAAAAAAAACCTGATGCCAGATGTTTACAATGACCTGAAGACAAAGCAGGTCTTAATTCATAACAATTGTATATATCAAAGTGCCTGTTAACAAAGGGTAGGAGGCAAATGAAGGCAGAGGGAGACCATAGAGTAGAGACATCAAAGGACTAGGAACCCAACCTAGAAACCTTAGACAATTTAACTAAATAAAAGTTATTGTAGGGGAATTCATTTCCTCAAAACTCTGACTCTTTCAAGTTTTTGCACACAAGTGAGCCTGCAGTATACCATAGAGCTACAGAGCACTGTTCCCACATTAATAGAAGAAAATAATTTCATGATCTGTAATAATACACACAATTGCTGCAGCACAGCTCAAATATGATATATCATTAGCAACAGAAATGCATTAGAGAATCATAATAACTAGACGTTTCATCTGCATACTAAAACTAAAGTAGAATAGACAAGAGAGGGAGAGTGAAAGATGCTCTTTTTACCTGTTAATTATCCAGACTAATGTTGCAAAAATTTGCAAGATGTGCCATGTGTTCTAGTACAAAAGAAGTCCTTAATTTGCAATATATGGTTAGGTGAAACCCCATGAGTTAAATACATCATATAACACATACGGAACAGGTGACATCATCTTGCAGCATTCTAAAGTGAGCACCCCAAAATGTAACCTGGAAAATATAAGTGTTCAGCAGAGATACTCTTTCATTGTGTTTTCTTTTTCACAAGACAATTTGTCCCTGGCTTACAGCCCTAGTGGATGATGTATTCATGTGATCAGAACTTGGGACTTACAAAAGTAAGTCCTCAAGCTCCTAAGAGTGTTCAGGGTGACACAATGTGAAAAACAGAAGAACTAAAAAGGCCACATATTTATTGTAAAGAACAAAGAAGATCCAAGTTTCTACCGCCTAATGGACTGTACTTACCATGAACATGAGTAATTTAGCATTGCTCTGTCTCTAACCATTTTTCTACAGCTAAATTCTATTAACATATACAATTCTTTCAACATTTCAAGGGCATATAACATTTTGTGGTTTACTGTTTCATCCAGTGGGTTTTGTTGGCATTTTATAGCGGATGGTAAGGTCTTTGCGAGGATATGAGATGTGCAGTATGTTCAGACAATGTAGCACTTAGCAAGAGACTCCAACTATCACAAGCATCCCAATGAAATTGAGTTCAAAGTTCATCTTGGAAGCATGTCTTACCTTGTGTTAACAGGAGGGCTGTTATATAAGGAGAGAGGGAGAAGAAAGAAGAGAAGGAAGAGAGTTAAAGCTTCTACGTGGAGTAGCTTCAAAGCTTGCAAAAATGAATTAATAAGCAATCAATGCAATGTTAAGTCACACATGCTAAGTGAAAGCTTGAGGATCTGCAAAGTATAAAAACTGCAATGAGGTAAAAGAGGACTAAGAGCTATCCTTGATCTCTGTAAGAATGCAAATCTATCATCAATGCCACTTCCCTCGTCCTTAGTATGCAACTTTAGGCTGTGGGATTACAGCAGGCATGTCACTTCCCAGTACCCACGCTTACAGAAATAGACATACGCCTTTCCCGTAGCACTGGTGGTTTACATTTACTTTTTGAATTTTGTTTGCTTAACCCCCAACACTACATCTCTTTGATTCTTTCAATCATCATTCAAAATATAAATTAATATGAAAAAAAATAATGCATGATTTCAACATTATGCATTAAGTTTTATTGTAACACATGGCTGAATAATATATTCGTTTGTCTCTGCAATGTTGACTAGATACAAATTTGGATTTTTCACAGATCAGACAGAAGAATTAAAGTTGAGGCTGTCTGCATACAGGGATATATATACAAATGTGCCCACAACTTGCATGGATATTCCTATCTTCTTTCATTCAATGACGCCCTTTGTCTAGCATTGTTTCATTACTTAATTTCAAGGATGGTTTTTAGAACTGAACTTTATAATATCTGGACGAGATTGTTCTGGTGTCGCCTTCATTTAAAGAATATAAATGAAAGGAGAAAATATACCTTTGCATGAGACGCAAAATGGTATAAACTGATTGCAAACGTTTTTCAAGCCTATTAGGGAATAGACCAAAACAGATATTGAATATTTTTAAAATTTTCAAATTTGAAAAATAATACTGTTTGCGGTGATCTCTTTATTTAATTTCAAATAAAACATGCAGCATTCATGGTCCGAAAATAGATTTGCTTTCACGTTTTTTCATGAGGCTAAATTGTAAGTCAATTAGTAATATACTATAAAATATTAACAAAGGGTCACATCATGCTGAGCAAGCAATCTATACGAAGGAGTGGAAGTGAAACTCAAAATAGAGAATGCTGTTTAAACAGAATTGAAAAGAATGTATTCGAAAAGAACCATCAGTTTTAAAAGTTTGTTTATATTAGCATTATAATGTATTTGAAGCATGTAAAATTTGACCAATTAGAAAAAGTGGCATCAAAAGGGAGGCACTGACTTAGCAAACATGACGTTTAGAATGACCGAAATTTCATACCTACACATCCCTGATAAACTCTCAAACCCAGAAAATGGGCCTTATTTAAAGTGGTGGTAATGTATTATTCTCAGATAATCACACTAAGCGGTATTTTCCCTAAATCTGTAACTACCAATAGAGAATTATTTGCTGAAAAAAGTATCCTTCCATGCCACCTCTGGTACAAATTATTCTTCAATAGAAAATTACTTTACAGTGGCTTTTCAAATGCTTTTAAAATCAGACCCTCAATCCCATTTTCTTGACAACTTTTGTGCTCTGTTTTATCTCCTTCGCTGCATCCTCTACAGTTGTGGTGCTCTTCATATTATGTTTCTTCTTATTTTTGTTGCAACTATTTGGATATTTATTTCACAGAATTATCAAATTCTCAGTGCTCTCAATGAAGTGTTAAGTTTACAAACCTCTTGAACAATATAACAATGCTTATCACACAGGAGAGTATATATTGAGTTATTTTAATAAAACTTGTCACAGTCCACTGAAACTTTGCCGTATGTCTCTTTACTTCACTTTTCCAATTTAGGGCCTGAGTACGATCTGGCTAGGAAGGCCTCTAGACGGGTTCCGGAATGAGCAAATCCGATTCGGAGCTAATGTTTCCAACCAATTCGTCCCCCATTCCAAACGACCAAGTACGATGCGAAGATCTCGTCCACGTCGACCAAATCATTTCCGAACCCGATGCTGTCGGTCTGACTTGTTCGCAGCCGAATCGTGCCACACAATTGAGCCAGCTTCTGAACGAGCGAGTACAATGCACGATTTGGACAGCTGTATCAACTCGGTCTCAGTCAGACAAAACGGCTGGGGGAATAGGATTTCGGGGGGCTGTAGCAGGCCCCCCTTCACCTGGGGTGCTTTGAATCGGTCCTGTGGGGGTACCCATGGATACCCCCCTTTCTATGCATGCACAGTAGCAGGGCACCATGGAGTGCCTGCCACAGGGTGTATGCTTTTCCCCACCCACCCCTTTTTGCTATGTGAGCCTGTGTACGCGTTCGGTATACAGGCTCCCATCAATGGAAGTCCGAGCGAACCGAGTCCGTCACCATACGGGTGCATTGTACTCGGACGCTAGGACTCGCAGAGCAAAATTCGCTAGGAAAACAATCTGGATCCGAGTCATATGGAGGGCTTTCCTAGCGAGATCGTACTCGGGCCCTTATTTGGATGATTCTTGTAAAATACTATATAGCTCCACGTTCTATCAGTATCTGTAAACTGATCTTGCACCAATTCTTAAATTAAGTAAATTAATGAAGATGCCATCATTTTGATGAATTCCATCTTTAGAAAGCATCTTAAAGATAATGTGAGATCATTCTTATTCAAAATGCATTGAGAAAGTGTGCTCAGTGGTACTCCATTATTGCTCAATTACCCTAAATTAACATATGTAATATCAAATTGTTTAGGAAATGGTTTCAAGCATTATACTTTGTGAAACTATACATGTATAGAAGACAATTTGGTGTATGGGAAAGGGTGGTTAGGCAAACAATACAGAGGATAGTTGGAAAATCTAATTTTTACTGTTCAATAAAATAAGAAACAGAATATACTGCCAGAGCACAAAGCAAACAAACACTGCAGACATCCACACACACCTGAAAAAAATTCAGTATTGCTTTAATTCCACTATTAATTGTTTTGCCCAAAGATTATTACATATTATTTATTATATATGGTTTCTAGTTTTATAGCCATGCGGTAGACAAGTCAATCAACAAATTGATGAAACAGGACCCATACTGGGGGCCAGTTTTACATTTTGCAATTTGTGAGTATTCGTTCTCATAGTGTTAAGAACTGGCTATGCTGTTTGGCTGGATCTACACCATTAATGGGGCAAATAGTATTCATGTTTAGAAATATAGTTCAACCTAAATAAATTGTGATTGCTGCTGGTACATGTAGAATAGGGATATGCAATTTATTTTCTTCTCAGTAATCTCACGTCTCCTTCCAGCATCATGGTCATGATAATGGATTGGTGCGATGTGGGATGTTATTTACTAGCATGTTTTCCAGTATTCTTCGAAGACAGATGCACATTGGTAATGAAGATCTCTTAGCTTCCAGCCATTGTGGATTAGATACATGGTTGTGAGCTCCTTCATTTTATATTCTGGTTCTCACGAAAGCATAAGGTACATATTGTGGCTTGGAAATCATCACTACTCTTGAGACTCATATCTATGACTTGTTCCATTGCCTTTAGGGCAATATTATATCACGGTCCTACATTGATAAGATTAGTTTTCTAGTCTGATTAAATGATGACTCACAGCGAATTATAATGCTAGCAAGTTCTTAAAAGAAACTTTCATGCAACTTCCCAAATATACTTTCGATTGAATGTCTGTCCTTCAATAACGCAAAATAATTTTTACTTTCAAATTGTTTCTTATTGACTACTTTACTGTTGTACTGAAAATTCTGTAAAATCATTTCTGAGAATATGCAGTGGTATGTTTTGTTCCTCCTGCTTCTACAGACTATTTGAGTTCTACAATTGATTCCTCACTTTGATCTTGAAAGCCCGAGTAACAAAAAAGTAAAATTAATCCTACGAATGGGTGCAGAGTTTCTACTTTTAGCAATTTACAAACATTCTCAGTAGTGTGCCTGGGTTGCTGCGCTAGTTTCAGGTTTCCAGGCACAATACTTGTAATGTCATATGACACTCAAAACACCGTTATTTCCGCACTACTTAATTGTATACCCAGCACAATTCCGCAGTGGGGAGAGGCAGACTCATTGTGTGCTTACAACTTTTTTTCTCCATGAAGAAAATATTTTTTGTTGAATGGAGAATCCCCATTCTCTACACTTTGCGGGTGTTCCATTCCGCTTCCAATCATAGAACAGATTAGCCTACCGCAAGCTGGGGCATTTGTGGGGGTTCATATACTCACATAACAAACCATGCCTTGATTCGCCCACTTTCCACCCCTCACATGGGGTTTTCTAATGCATAATTATAAAAATGTGGTGTACAATGACACAGCAGTAAGATCATTTTCACCTTGTAGGTATCCATCTGTATATACCTTGCATCATTAAATTCAGCTATTTGTTCTTCTAAATCGGATCAAGAGCCTTACAGCAGATAGGGTCCTTGTTCTTCTAAATTTGTTGCTTGTATCCCATTACCGTCTTAGGCTCCCTCTAGCACCAAACAATCCTGATCTACTCTTGACTGGAGCAATGAGGGTGGTAGCATATATCTTCAGCTAAGCTTCACTCGAAGGGAAATATTACATTTCTGACATTTTTATGTTAGACACTGACACCACTAGTACGTTTTCACAAGTTGACAGAGTCTCCACCAGTGGAAGGGAATATCGCTATAGTAAAGTATAGGGAAAGTTGAATAAACGTTTTGAAAAAACAAAAATGTTTTCATGTTAAATATTAATGTAACTTATATATTTATTTTAAATGCAGAACAAACATTTTAAAAACTACAACACTATTAACTTATTTTTGAATCAGCAATGTAATTAATTTAAATATAATAAATTAAAATTATTTTCTTAAGGATTTATTAAAAAACCCACCTAAAGCAAAATGTTTATATCTATTTATAAACTAATATAAATTACTAAAAGCTATTTATGAAAATAATTTAAACAATTTTTTTTAAATGCAGTGTAAAGGCTATTCAAATAGTTTATAATAAAATAATACTTATATGCAATTTTCAACATTAAATAAAATGTGTATATATTTTTTTAAATGTAAAATAATTTAGTATATTTTAACATTAGTTCATATGGGGTGTTATTTTAGATCCATGTCTCCATTATTTTATATGCAGGATTTTGCAGTACTAGTTGGTGGAAATGTGGTGTACTGGTTTTATTCCAGGCCTGAGCTCGAGACATTTACTAATATTTTGGAACCTTTTTGGCTGTAGTAGTTCTATAAGTGCAGCTTGTGAATCGGAATGGGCTTACTGTGTGGGTTCATGTCTCTCCCTAAAACCCTACTTAGCCCTTCCTAAACCCCCCCACATTTACAACCAAAAACATGTAAATACATGTGTGGGGATCTCTGCAGTCGGGGCTGGGTCCTCCACACAAACTAGTTGTACGTTTTAAATGGCATCTTGTACGTGAGTAAGACTATTGTTGTATTATTCAACGTAATACAAAATAAAATTTGTGTACAGTCCCCTAAATCTCTATGATATGCCTATTTCTACGTTCGAAACTCGGAATATAACATATTCCTGCACTGGCAAATATCGCTCTTTATTGGTTGTGGTAAACACACCACCTTATTTAGCATAGTTCAGAATCTGAATCTAAGTGTAATATTAGAGCTTAAGACCCTAAACCTCCTTCTACTTTGGTCAACCTATTGGACTGCTGGATTCCTTTCCTCATCCATTCCTGCACCCCAAAGTTCCACTTCCTTGTGAGCTCTATTCTGAGTGATCAAAGTGCTTCATTAATCAAAGTCCACTCTTCCTGTGCTAAGAGTATGCGGAAGAGATGTTGCAATTTATTTTTGAGGAATAGTTGTTTCATTTGTTTTGGACAAGCAGTTTGTAGAGACAATTAATCCCTGGAATGAATATTCAACAATATTATTTTCTTAGACAATAAACATTTCAAAGAAAAACATGGTAGACATATCTGCTTAATTTACAATGCTTGGGCCAAGACTGGTGTGTCATATGTTGACAATTGACAATTTTCTGGGTGCTCATTTGCCTTAGTAATCCAAAATAGAAATGAACTAGCTGTACCTTTGCAAGCTATGGTTAGTTGTGACTATGAATCCCCTGCATTCAGCGCTCTTCTATCATACATTAACGTAGAATATAAATTTGTTTCCTTGCTCATTTTTAAAATTGCCAAAATGTGTCATTCTACTGTTGGCCTCGATAGTGCCATTGAGGTGATACTGCAAGTAAAACTAGATTATGATAATGAACACACTCTGTGGCACACCCTCTATTTTTACAAATTATTTTATTATTAAATTATTTCATTGAATTGCGCTCTCATTTATCTGTTCTCGGTTCATGTCTCAGTCACTAGGACATCTGTACGTATCACTGTTTAACAGGTACAAAACCTATTTATTGGAATTATTTCAAAACCTATCAGGTATCTAAAAACAGTTGTTTACAAACATTGATGTTAAACTTTTTGGGTGCATGCATCGGCCATTGGCTGACACTGGGGATTTAAATAAAGGCCCATCTGGCGCAGAGTGAGTCCTTTATCACTTTTTAAGCTCACATTGCTCAGGAAGTTTTTTTTTACTGTAATGATGATCAGCGCGCAGGGTGCACAGACGCAATTACAGAAAAAGTGAAAGTAAAACGAGCCGTTATCTCAGCCCCCTAAGCACTGATTCTAACAGAAGAGGTATCGTTGGAAAAAGGAGAATCTCTCCTTTCCAATGGTGCCTCTGCCCAGTGGATCCCGGCTTAGGGATCGCTGCAGAAGGACGATCCCCAAGCCGGGATCCGCTCACAAGACACCAGGGAGAGGGGGAGCAGCCCTTTGGGCAAGAACTTGTGCTCCCCCTTGCTGTTTTTCTAATGCGGTCTTTCTTTCCCACTGTGGGGAGCAGATTGGGGCAATTACCCTCATCTGACCCCGGGGGGGCGGGGGGGGAGGGGAGGTAGAAATCCTAATAGACATCATAAATTTATTTTTCTTTCTAGAATTGTAGGGACTAGGTCTGCCCAGAATGGGCATGGACATGCCCCCACCACCATTAAAATGGAGAAACAGTCTTTCTGCCCCCCTAACTCCGGGGGCAGAAAGCCCACTAGACCCCAGGGATTACTTTTGTTTTAGAATTGTAGGGGTGGGGACTGCCCAGCATGGGCATGGGCATGCTCCCATCCCTCTAAAAATGTGAAAACAGCCTTATTGCCCCCCCCCTGGGGAGCGGATTGGGATAATCACCACTGATCTGCCCCCCAGGGGGGCCAGAAAGTCCAATAGAAGCCAGGGATTCTTTTTTTAAATATGGGGTGGGGGCAGCCCAACAAGGGCATGGCTATGCCCTCACCACAAGTAAATGGGACAACAGTGTTTCTGCCTTCCCCCCCAGGAGCAGATGGGATAGTTTCCTACGCTAGAAAGCCCACTGGATGGTAGCAATATATATTTTTTATAAAATAATGGGGTGTGTTTTTTGCAGCCTACATCAAGCCCCACCCTCACCCCTAAAACCTCAACAATCTTTCTGCCCTCCTGCGGGCTAAAGCATCCCATCCCAATGGCAAGCAGGAGGGCATTTGATTCTTTTGGATGTTGTTTTACAAATGGACCAGTGGAGTTTGTCTAACTCCCAGTATCATCCCACTTGCAATGGTGAATGGCTGCACTTTTTGGGCTTGGGCAAGCTGCTACTTGGAAAAACCTACCAGACCCATGCAGTTCTGAAAGTTAGACATCTGGGGGTGTCTAGGGTGGTGTGCTTTGCATGCATCCCACACCATTTTCTTACCCACAATGCCTTGTAAACCTCAATCATTGATTAAATACACACATTAACTTCACATTTTTGTGAGGAACACTTGTGGAATCTGCGGGGAGCCACACATTTCCTACCAAACAGCATTCCCCCAAGCCTCCAGATAAAAATAGTACCGCACTTGTGTGGGTGGGCCAAGAGACCTTGATGCAAAAGGCCCTAAAGTGCTATGTGGAGAGGTCAGCAAATAGGGGTCGCTGCTAGATTTGGGGCCATGCTACCCATTGAAACCTACCAACCCCAGACATTTTTTAAAAGTAAACAACAACAGGATTCCAGGGTGGAGTGCCTTATATGAATCCCATGAGGTTTTCATACCCACAATGCCCTGCAAACATCACACTTTGCCTGAACTCACATATTTTGTCTACATTTCTGTGATGGCAACTTCCGGATGGCAAAGGAATCCACATAACTCCTTCTGCCAAGCATTGTCCCATTTGTGCCGATAGAAACACTGTGCCAAAGAGAGTTTAAATGCCCAACAGCTAAGGGGTTTAGGGACCTGGGGCCAGATGTACTATTTACATTTCAGATAGTGGTGGCAAAATGTGACCAGTAACAATTTAAAAAGCAGAATCGAATTGAGCTGCAATCTGACCTACCTTAAGCTTTGAAAAAACACGAGAGAAGGAACCCTAACAACTGCAGGAAAAAATGATATATTCTAACAATTGCCCACCGATGTTGGACACCACAAATCACTCTGTTGAGTTCACCGTTCACTACGTTTAGGTGCCACAGGCACACAACCAGTCACTGATGTATATTACACTGCTAAAAAATCTTTTTCAGTTAACACACAACTTAATGTTTTTCTGTGCAACCAGACACTCAAGAGATATAAAATTTTATAACGTTGCATCTAGAGAAAATTATGGTTTCACATTTAATAGAAAGTGCCTTAGCAGTGCTTTACTGTATATTTTCACCAAGACCATATCTAAATATTTAAACAGGTGACATCAATAGGTATACCTTTGCATAGTAAATGGTAGCAAGATGTTCATATTACTTCAGGCCAGTGCGTCCGGGACAATAGTAAACTGGAGTCCTATTCTTTGTGTTCTGCATGAGAGGAAAGATCAAATCCAGTCTAAGGCTGTTCCCTGGATGCCGGAGTTGTGGAGTCTGGCGGCTAGTGTGCGGTGGGAGAAGGTGTCGAAGGCTGCTGAAAGGTCCAGGAGGATGAGGGTTGCTGTGTGGCCTTGGTCGTGGAGGGCGCGGATGTCGTCCGTGGCGGCTATGAGTGTGGTCTCAGTGCTGTGGTTGCTGCGGAATCCGGATTGAGAGGTTTCTAGGATGTTGTTCGTTTCTATAGAGTGTGCTAACTGGGTGTTGACGGCTTTCTCCATGACTTTGGTGGCGAAAGGGAGTAGTGAGATGTGCCTGAAGTTCTTGAGATCTGTTGGGTCTGCGGATGGCTTCTTGAGGAGAGTCTTGACTTCGGTGCATTTCAAGACGTCAGGGAATGTAGTGGTCTTGAGGGAGCAGTTGATAGTTAGGCGTAGTTTGGGTGCGAAGACGGTGGCAGCCCTGAGGAAGATGTGTGGCAGGCAGGGGTCAGTAGGTGCTCTGGAGTGGTTGTTTTTTATAGTCTTAGCGGTGTCTTCTGTGGGCAGAGGGGTCCAGGTGAGGAGGGTCTGTTATATGGCCTTGCTGGGGGTTAAGGGGGAGTGCCGAGGGCTTGGTCGTCAAAGTTGTTGTAGAGCGACTTGATCTTGCAGTGGAAGAAGGAGCTGAGTTTGTTGCAGAGGTCTTGGGAGGGCGGGACGTCAGTAGTTTTGCTGTTGGGTCTGGTGAATTGCTGTATTATGGCAAAGAGTTCCTTGGAGTTGTGGGATTTGGAGAGTATTCTGTCTAGGATGAAGTTTCTCTTTGTTGATTTGATGAGTTGGTGGTGTGCCGTGATGGCGGCCTTGTAGGTGGAGCGTGCTAACGGGGTTTTGCTGTTTCTCCACGTTTTCTCCAGTCGTCTGCAACAGCGCTTGGGTTCTCAGAGCTCTGCGGGGAACCAAATATCTTGTGTGTTGTGTTGTCTGGTGGTGTTCTGGAGGGGGCGAGAGTGTTGGCGCAGTTGCCGATCCAGTGGTGGAATTTGCTTGCTGGTGTGTTGGTGTCTGTCGTAGTAGGGGAGGGGTGCAGCTGAGGGTGGAGTTGAGGCATTCTTCGTAGACTTTGTTCCAGTTTCTGCATGGGAGGCATGGCGTTTGCTTGTGTGCAGTGGGTTTCGAGAAGGAGAAATGGATGCAGTGGTAGGCTGTCAAGAGCGGTTCTGTGGTGTGGCTGAGGCGAATGTTGTTTCCTCCGGCGTAGATTGGGTTGAGTGTGTGTCCTTCCTTGTGTGTGGGGGTGGAGATAAGTTGCTTCAGTCCTATTTTGGTGAGGTTCTCCAGGAGGGCGGTGGTGTTGGGATCGTTGAGGTTTTCTAGGTGGAAGTTCAGGTCTCCAAGCAGTATGTAGTCCATGGAGGCAAGGGCGTGGGGAGTGATGTCGTCTGTGATGACGTTGGTGAAAGGAGTGTGGGTTCCGGGAGGTCTGTAGGTGAGTGTTCCGCAGGGCGTTGTTCTAGGGTTGGGCTGTATCTGGAAGTGGATGTGTTCCATGAGGGGCGAGGCGTCGTCCAGGTTGGTGGTTGTTAGATGGAGGGTGCTTTTGTGGACGATGGCGAGGCCTCCTCCTGGGTGGTCTTTCCTCAGGATCTTGTATCCATCTGGGATGGCGGTTGCAATGTCTGGAGCAGAGCTGCCATTGGTCCAGGTCTAGGTGAGAAAGGCGACATCGGGTGGGTGAGTGTTGAGGAGGTCTTAGATTTCTACGGCGTGTCTGTGCAGGGAGCGTACGTTGAGGAGGATGCAGCCCAGTGGCTTGAGTGCGGTGGCGTCCGATGGGTTGAGGATGGCTGTCTGGTCCAGAGGTGGGTGAAGGTGCGGCAGCAGTGTCAGCAGGAGATCAGTCCGTGGGTGTTGCTTGGCGTCAATAACTGGCAGTTGTTGTTGCGTCCAGGGTTGACAGCGAGGAGAGTGCTGGGGTCATAGTGGCGGGGGTCGGGGAACCAGGGTCCCTGGCGCTGGTCGCAGTTGGGTTGCAGACAGGCTTGCCTTGGCGCGCCTGCTGTGCCCACCATTAAGTAGGGGTCAGGTGAGGGTGAGCAGCTAGGAGGCGAGAGTGGGATTACACTGGGGAGAGGGGACGCGGGGGCAGCAGTGGCAGGTAAAAAGGCAGGAAAAAAGAGGGAAGAGGCAAAGGGGAGAAAGGCATAAGAGAGCAGATCAGCAGAACAGCAGGCTCTTCCGCTGGACCACCAGGGATGAGGCACAGACAGGAGCCTTGTTGTGGACTGTTATTGCACTGTGATGTCTCTTTAAAGAAGTGCATCTTCAGTTCTTACCTAAATTGGAGCAGCGTTGGGGCACCCTGATGGTTCCAGATCCTTTGGTGCATAGTTGGAGAAGGCCAGCTGCCTTGTTATTTTCTTTTTTTAAACTTCATAGTTTGAAGTCTGATGGTGTCCTGGCTGCGGAGAACGATCAGGAATGGTAGGCTTATCTGCAAGATAAACGGGTCTAATCGTTGTGATGGTTTTTAAATGATGCAGCTGATCTTGAAGATGGCGAGGGCTTGTAGGAGGAGCCTATGGATAAGGGTGATGTGATAATATTTCTTCAGACCCTTGATGAGACGTGCTGCAGTGCATAAAACACTCTTAAAAGGGGCCTGTGTGGAGTCTGGAAGGCTGTATAGTAGGATATTATCACCATCCAGAAGTGAGAGTGCTTGTACCACAGTTCTGAAGTTGTTTCTGGCAGAAACTGTTTCACTTTCTTTTGAAGCACGAGCAGGTACCAGGCCGTCTTTATTTTTCAATGTGTTCCATGGAGGTGAGATTGGTGTAATGGCTGGATCCAAGTGATGTGGCATTCGGTGAACAGTGGGGGTTACTGACTTATGGACTCCAACTCTACATGGAAGAGGGGGAGAAAGAATAGTACATCAAGAAAAGGAAGATTTTGCTTGACCTTCTTTCAAAGCTTAGCTCGTCCACTTTAGAAAGAATTTGCACCTTCTAAGTGTCACATAATGTGGACGTATATGAGAAGGCCCATAAAACATCTCAAGAAAAAGGCTGAACTTCTGACTCCACACTGGCAAAATAACCTCTTCTCCAGCACGAATAGGCTCCATGCTTGCCAAGTTCACAGAAATAATTAGGAAAATTAGACTTTGGGACACAAGCTATCCGATCTTTGACAAATCTTGTTCCTTGCTACTTAAATCTGGTTGGTTGCTTGTAATTTTTTTTACTCAAGAATTTCAATTACAGCTGCACTTTCTAGCAATGATGAAGTCCCGCCACAAATTAAAATTGCCATAGGCATTCCAATTCTCAGAAAGCACTCATTAGACAAGAGTTGTCAGACTAATTGGAACCTTTTTGTAGTTATTGTTCCCTAAAAAAATCCTAGTGTCTGAAGCATGGTGAATAGCACTGATGTTCTTTTAAGAGTTCGCTCTGGTTCATTGTAAGCGCCGACGCACTAGATCAAGTGTGTGCGACATGTTTGACTGTGAATGCAAGGAGAGTGCTTCATTTGCCTGAGGAGAGTTCTCCTAAGTCATGCCATTGTTCCCTCAGATTTCTATCCAGAGTGGCACTTCACCTTGAGTCATCTGCTGATGAAAATTATAAATAGAGCAGGATTTCTGTACCAGGCTGTGTGGGAAAGAAGATAATTGTACTCAGATTGTAAGAAACCAGCCAACACAATATACAAAGTTTAGCATACCAGAAAAAACGTGGTGGATGGAAAAATATAATTTAATGGCATGTTAAAAGGGGATATTCTATTTGAGAATATATCTATGGGAAGATCTAACAGTTCATACTCTAACAAAAAAACAAAAAAAACAATAGACTATGTTATTATATAGCAATTTGTAAACTCACACTAACTTTATTCATAGCCTTCATATTAAAAGACAACTTTTAAACCTAGTTTTAAATACAACAATGTATAGCATTGGTAGAGTCTCTGCTGTTTACTGATGTCTAAAAGAGAAATACTAGCTTATATTAACACAGTGTTTGTAGCATCAATCTTGCAGCTCCTAGCAGTGTAATTGTCATTGGCTAGTATTACAAATTACATTGATGCACAATTTATTGACCTCTGAATGGTGAAATACTGAGTAACTCCTGTTGTGGTTAGATGCTGGCAGGTTGCCTGCATCTGTCAGTAGCATGCATGAATCTTCTGAGCTATCTCTATAGTGCTTCTAAATCATACAAGTACTAAGTAATACTCATTATGAGTGGCCTTATAATTCCAATGGAGAGGCTACATTTTGCAGGAAGCAAACAGCATAGTGGTGTTTCGCCTCTCTGGAGGAAATATCAGAGATAAACACGTGGGGATCAGAATAGTAAACCCGATTCCCATTTGTCAGCCACCAAACACTTGTAATACTTCTTATCTCCCTACACCAAGTAATGGTAATTCAGGGGAAGGAAAAAATGGGTATTATTTTGGCTACTTGTAAAATATATATCTAAAAATGAGCAAAGCCACTGTTTGTAAGCCATACCCACCATCTCTATCTCTAAATTACCTTGTGGGACCCTCTCAAATCAGGATCTTCCTCAGAGTACACAGGCCACATCTGACCATGTTCCTTCCAGATACCTGTGTAGCAAATAATATAAAGCATAGGAAATTCGGGAGACAGCGTTAACAACGCAGTCATCACATCGCAGTTCCTTTACAACGCAGTTGTTACAACGACTGCGTTGTTAGAACGTGATGCTTTTACAATGTAAGTCATTAGATCGACTTACTGTAGGGGCACTCTAACATCAGGAATAGTATAATTTACTATTCCAACACCTTCCCTACTGTTGCGCAGACTGGAGTTGGAATAGTAAATTATACTATTCCAAAATCCAGCGCGCCCCATAAAGCAAGTCGATCTAATGACTTGTGTTGTAAAGGTATCGCGTTCTAACAACGCGGTCATTGTAACGGCCACGTTGTAAAGGAACGCGATGTGAAAGAATGCGTAGTGACATGCTATATTCAGAAAATTCATGGCGTGAACGTAAATAATAAAGGGGACCATAACCTTATCTTGTCCACTAAGAACAAGAATTGGTTCCTCTAAATTGACTTTCTGGAGATCTTTTCACAATAGCATTATCAAGATTCGCCACTATACTGATGATGCACAACTCCACTTGAAGTTTCCCTCTACTCCAGACAAGCAATGTCTCAAGCACTTCCTGCACCTGATCCAGACCTGCACGTCAACTTTCTACATAAGGTTTATTTTTTTAAACATAATGCTTCTTTAGCATTTTGTTTTTAATAATAAAAAAAGTTGAAAGTTTGACGTACAGCTCCGTCTTATTGATGGAGCCATCTGTCAAACTTTCAATAAATTTACCGCCATGATGGCGGTTCATGGAAATGCAAAGGATGTCTGCTGGGCCGGCGGATATTTCAAAATTTGGTGGGCGGAGTACCCTAGGAATGGCAGGAGTAAAGTACTCCACAATGGTGATGGTGCATAATATGTCGGCCAAACCCTAAATCAGACCCTTAGACGTGTAAAAAAATAAAAAACAAGGCAGCAGTCCTTTCTCATCTATTCACTCAACATTAGCAATAACATCCCCATATCAATAAGGACCACTCCAACACTGCTTTAACTTAGGAAACAGTTGAATACACATCTCTTTAAAGACACTACATAACAATGCAGAAACGATTCAATAACCAGCTAAGTCTCATCACTGACTGTATGCTTGCTTTTGACCGCTTACAGCGCTCCACTGCCTTTATGGCTAGGTTAGCGCTATACAAATGCCACATATACACATTCATAGAAGAACCACATATTACCGATTTGATTTGCACTTTGAGAGAATTAGTGCTATCACAAGGTCAGAATGCACCCACTAAAAGCTTCATTAGCTCATGATTTTGATAATGTCATCTATGACATTTGTCTAGAACTAACTCTGGATACAATGAGTGAAGGATCAATGACACAATGGTCATCGTTGTTTGTGGCACTAGTGTGCTAATGGAAGTCGGCTTTATTTCTTTAGTTGTACCGAAATGGGGATTCTCAAGAAAGGTTCATCTGCTGGTTGAAATTTGTTAATAGGTAGTATATAAAGCACGGTGTTAAAAAGAACAGAGAACATATTAAAAGCATTTTTTTTTAAAACTGCAAACAATCCTTCATTTATATAACCAATCTACATCAACCTTGACCTTCAAGATCAACCACCATTGTCAAAACTAAATACGTATCTCATGCAGTTCATGAGAGTTATTCATACTGCCTCTACAATGACAATACCATTCTTCCAGGGTATTAGAAGAGGTTTGCAAAAGCCATTTTAATCAATCATGTTTTCATTATTCAACTGCAAGCTAAGGTGTAAAAAGCAACCATCATCGGTTGAACTATGGAAGCACCAATCAAAAAACACCACCTCTAAGTTTCGAAGGTCAGCTTATTTAGTTACTTGGCCTCCTTTAAATCCTCCGAAGATCTGAACTTTTTTTCTCTTTTAAATATTGCTCTTCTTTTTGTAACTTCAAGAACAGTTTCAGCAGAAAATGTGGATTTAGAAGTATGACTTGGTAATGCTTCTTGTGCAGCAGGAGATAACACTTATTTTGAAACAAGAGTTTGGACTTTTAACAAAAGAAGATGAAGAGGAAGTAAGTAACAATTTTGGCTGTAGGTTGTCTATCAGAATTTTTAGATTCAACACTACTGCTCTCACAGTTTTTTAATCTATTTGTTACTATTGTATATATCTGGAATGAAGTTGCCATCCAACACCTTCATACATTATTTCAAACCTCTCCATGGGAATACACAAAGTCTACTCCTGCGTATATTGGTAACATCAATCTTCAAATAATGGAGAGGGTTGGGTGTCCATTTTGCAGATGTTTGATAGTTCAGTCACCTTTTGGTACTCTGGCCCAAAATGCTCAGATGGAAACAATGCAATCAGCAAAAGTAAGTGTAAGGACAATTGAAGTGATGCACCAGCACTGCCTTTACCCTTCCCTATTTGTTGGAAGAATGCAACATGGAAACTGTATATGAATACGGCCTCAATAAATATTTTTACTTCATAGCTGTAGTCAAATCACTGGAATATTGCGTCCAGAAGCACTGTTCACTATGGGAACTTCTTTGTCATGTGATCTCAAGTCATTTGATTATGCCTTGATTTCTACATGTTTGAACTACAGGATGGTGTTACATTTGCATTGCTGGAACGAGGCATATTTCCCTCTATAAGGATAATTTCTACCATTCTGAACAGTTTTTGATGCTTTAAGGTCTCCCTCCAATTCAGGCTGGCACTGATGGCCAGTGTTAAAACTACCTTTCCGGAAAGAATAGGGATATAGAGGTAATACATGGTAAATTCATTTGTACAGTAGATGACAACAGTGGATTTTTGTTATTTTCAGATTCCCATTTGTTAAATTGATTAATACTCTTGGATATGTGGCTGTGCATGGATCCTAAAACATACTCATGAACTAAGACAAATGTGCAACTATGTAGGGCTCAAATCAACCCACAGGAAACATTGTTATACTCTGCATCCAGGCTCCCGACTCTGGGGATTCCTCATTATACCCCTACTCTAAGTGCAACGTGATCTAGATTGAAGCCTAATTGATAGGAGTCATGGCAGATGTTGAGGGAAAGCTGTAGGTAATCATTTTACAGTATTGTATCAGGGTTAAGGTGTCAAACAAAAGTTTCTACACTAGCCAGTATATTATCATATCCCCTACAATCTTCTGCAAGAAACAAATCAAATCTTATGACCCACAATGTCACAATGTTTTCTTGTCAATAAAAGCCAAAAACATATTTTTCCAGAAGAGCTGCAATTTCAGTCTAGTCTTTTAAATATCAAGATATCTAAAATGGAAGCAATGCCTAATGGACACGTAGATGTGTAATTTATAAATGCCCACAAACGGATCATTTGTCCCAGCTGGGCCTGTGACTTGATTGTCAACTGAACAATTATATCATTCTACACCTCTTTGCAAATTAACAAAGCCAGGGATGTGCGGATCATCAATCATTCCACATAGCACCTACCACGCAATCATTTAAAAAAAAAAGACATGTTGTCCTCATCTCACCAAAAACTTCCACAGATTTAACAAGCCAAGTTTTGTTCTCGATTCCTGAGGGCCTCTTTACCTCACTGTTTCTGTCTAGGCCCCATGGCCTTCCTCCTGTGTTAGAGGACTGGTGTAATCATAGGACCATGGGGGAATGGAACATTTTTGGGGATATTGCATTAATCCATCAGATCAAATACCTCTGTTGTGCCCAACGTATCAGTGGTTGCCAAGTACTGGGTTGATTGTCTACTCCGGTGTCTTGATCTAATCGTGCCGAATTAAAGGCGGCTCTGAGCCAATCTTCATTACCAGGGGCAGTTTTGTCTTTCCACTTGATACATATTTCTCTCCTTGCCAAGATGATTAAATATAATATTAAGGCCATATGTATCTGTGAAGGTACATCACCAGTAGAATCATTTTTACCAAAGAACACCAAAGAGAGATCTACTACTATGTCCACCTCCAGTATAGATGTCAACACTTCCCCCACTCCTTTCCAAAATGTGGTTAACACCGGACACTGAAAAAAAATATGTATGTCGTTTGCATTTGTGAGACTACATCTTGGGCACCTTGGCGGCGGGGTAGGTGCAAATTTGGCTATTTTGGCCGGAGTATAATATAGCCTGTTTATTACAAAAAAGTGATTTTTCTTCAAGGAAGCAGGCTTTATGTATTTATACAGTGTCTTTAATGATGGATAAAATAGTTCCTCAATTTGGGCGGCCAGTGGTGAGTCATTCCAAACTGAAATAGGGGAGGGGATCCTGGCTTCCTCAGCATCTTGAATTTGGGCATACCATAAGGCTATTTCCTTCTTCTTTGGGGACGGATCTTGAAATAGTTGTTCTAATTCCCTATTTCCTCCTATATCCCCTTTTTCAGACTCATACCAACTTTTCAATTGAAGATATTTAAACCTTGAAAAGGTAGGGCCTATTTTAGCTGATAGTACTGCCCACGGCAGAATGCCCTCTAAGTCCACCAGATCTAGCCATCGCTCCATACCTGAATTTTTAATCGGAATCGCCAGGCTAACACACATAAGGAGCGGTGTCCCAGGCGAGTCCCATATTGGAGCAAAATCCGAGAAATATCCAATTCCCCATACCCTCCTTAAATTGTACCAGGTTTGTAATGCTGATTTCAATACCTTTAGCCGAACCTTTTTAAAAAACCTTGGAGCACCAAATTTGTACAAAAACCCGTCTTGACTGTTGGCACCTCCAACCGTAACCATTTCTCCTAGTACTCTCCCCCAGGATGTTCGTTCGGGGTAAGATAATAGCATTCTTATACCTTTAAACTGAAAGGCCATCAGATACCAGTTTATGTCAGGTAGGGCTAGTCCTCCCTTAAGGAGCTTCCTTCTAAGCTTTTTCCATGACATTCTGGCATTTTTATGACCCCATATAAAACTGCCTATTTTACCCTGTATCTTGGTTATAGTTTTTCCAGGGAATGTTAAGGGGATTGCATTGAATAAGTAGGTCAATTTAGGGAGTACAGACATTTTAACAAGGTTAACCCTACCATATATTGTCAAGGGGAGGTTCTTCCATTTAGCAAAGAGATAGTCTAGTTCTTTTTCGATTTTCCCAAGGTTTAAAGAAGGAATATTATTTAGGTCTTTAACTATTTTAATACCCAAGTACCTAAATTCCTTGCTTATGGGGCCTCTCATGTATATGGTGTTCCAACGCATTATTTCAGTTTTGTCAGAGTTGACGCTATAGCCTGAAACCTTGCCAAATTCCCTCAGCATAGAGACCAAGTGTGGGATTGTATGTTCTGGATCGCTGGTATAGACTATCACGTCATCAGCATAGAGTGCCAGTTTGCATTCATATCCTAATGATCTAAATGGGATAATAGCTTTATCTAGTCTAATTGTTTGAGCTACGGGCTCTATGTAGAGATTAAATAAAAGGGGAGACAAGGGGCATCCCTGCCTGGTCCCTCTCTAAATTGGAAAGCTAGGGGAGCGCAATCATTTCTTATACAGGATTATCATTTACACTGAAACTTTCTATGAGAATTCTCCCTGTTCCCTTTTGATTTTTAGGAACACAAATCACCTACTCGAAAAATCCTAATCAATTTCTAAATATTTAATGCTAGTTTACGATTGATTTTATCTGTCTTGGCTGCATGAACACAAGACATGTGAGTTCACTTTAAATTACCATTGTGATCTCTCAGCTATAACCTTAGATACCACCCAAAAGAATGAATGATCTGCAAGAACACAAAGGAAGGCTTGCAACATAGATAATTACGAGCCTGAGATCCACACACTGTAAATGAGGGTAAAGGAATAATAAACTATAGGTTAACACAAATATTCCTGTGATGATATACCTACATCCACACGCTATCAAGCCCATCATAAATTGTTAAACTAAAATGCCCCTGCATATATTGTAAGTCAAACAATGTAACATTATGTCAAACATCTGCTTAAAGTCTCACTCCCAAGCTAGAGTGTGGTCCCGTAAGTCATAATAATGTTTAATGACATAGCAAAATATGTGAGCTGATTTAAATGTGAATGAAATATGTTAAGAACATTCTTTTTGTGAATGCGCATAGAACAAGCCACATCTTGAAATCTCCTCTTAGGGTTCTCTGGCAAATCTAGAGACAGTGAGTACATATCTGCCCTAGAACCAGACAAAACTAAAGACATAAACGCTTGTTCAGCATATCTATTCTCCATATCCTTTAGCCAAGATGGGAATAAGACAGAGCTAGCTATCTTCAGACAGTGGAGCTTCCATTTTACAGTATGAAAAAAATGTCTTCTTTAATGAAGAGCCACAATGAAGTTTGGGTTGAAAGAACCTCTTCCGTTCCCCAAACGGCTATTAGACTTGTGTCTATTTCAGGGGACTTCAGGAACATGTCAGGGAATTATGGTTAGGCAATTTGAGACCCACCTCCAGTAATTTCCCATTCCTCCATTACCTAATCCCAGACTAAATTACAGATATTGTTGTACCCTGTGTGTGCACTTTATATACTGTAGCTCCTCTTATAGCTCCGGATTTCTTGCTCTTGATAATTGAATTTCCTTTTAATTTCTGCATACCCATTTAAGGCACGGCCTGTGTGACTTTTATTTGTTATTTTTATAGTGACTATTTATTGTTGATTTGACATCATATAAAATAGACATCATTACTACTACATTCTGGTTTGATGAGAATATTTTGGATTGCATAAAACCATCATTCTCAAGACTTCTAACTCTATCAATAACTGCTGGGAATAAACAGCCCAATCAGGTTTACAAGCTCTCCACTGTATGACAGGGAATAACAGTCTTTCCCATCATGACAGCATAGCTGGATCTGATTTTCTCTAAATCTTCAAAATGGCGATCACCTATTTTACTTGCAGCTAGCATGGACTGCCTTCCACATCAGGATCTCACATGTAGTGGTTTGGTCTTCCGCTGTTTTAAAGTGTGTAGCACTTATTTTCTCTTGTTTTTTTCTAGACATGTCCCCCTCTCAGGTGTTGATAATGCAAACATAATATCCAGACTACAGCCAGCAATTTTTCCACCCAAGTAAATGCAGTAGAGAAGGTGTCTAGATGTTTAGCCAGAAGCCATATATGACATACTCATTGAATACACGATTGCATCATTTAAATACTAATTTTTCCACCAAACATCACTGTGTCTTGCATGACATCTGCTATAGTTGGGGGCAGTGCGGTGAATAATCGTTCAGAGTGTTGGCTACTGTCTACACAAAATGGACCAAATGGAGTGAGCCACTAAGAAATTCCCAAAGGTCCCAGATGCTCTCACACAACTCACACAACCCTATCTATTACTCCTCCATGAGTTCCCAGTAGACTGCCAGCCGTCCTCCTAGGACCCCACGCAGCTGCCAGAGAATCTACTTAGTAAGGCCCCTAAAACAGTGTCACCAAAGAGTAAGAACAATACCTCTACTACATCCCTGGATAATGGGCACCAAGAGAAGACTCTGATGAACAGTCACAAGAGAGAGCCTGGGACACGCCACAGCTCTATTGAGTACTGGGAAGAAGAACACTTCGCAGAAGCTGGTGGTGCCAAAAAACTTTAGGGACGACCACCACCATAGGGCACCACAAAGGAAGTAGTCACAGAAACTGGTGGACACAATTGTGGCAATCTGCCGCATATTTGGCTGTAAAGTGACAAGGCAGTTGAATGAGGAGTCCATGTACCCTTTTCTCAGTTGCTCATCATGTGACTGTGGTTGTACAACTTGTATATGTGTACAGTCATTCATAAAAGGATGTCAGGAACGTTAGCAGTATCATACAGACCTGCTGTTGGATGAGCCATTGCAAACGTGTTTTTGCAAATCTAGTGGCCCAGAAACGGAAGCCCGGCAAGAGTTTCAGTCAATTTTATGATCCAATGGCTAAATATGACATTCAAAAGGCTCATCTAGTTAGCTATTAGGACGTCATTTATAGTGCCCTAATCAAGATAATACATTTTTAGAATCTGGTCATAGATTTGAGCTGAGCTGAGAGTTGAAGTCATGTGCCTTTTCCTTGCCATGTGTCCCCATCCTACTTTCTCCGCCTTCTCCTCTGCATGATGGTCCATGGTTAGTTATGTTTCTGGGAGTCAAGAAAAAGCCTGCAGTTGATTCCATCAATTTACATAGCTGCAATATAGAATTTCTTTACGTTTTTGGAATGTGATTGGCGGAAAGTTTTAACTGCAATAAGTACATTTTTAAAACATTAACATAAGCTTGAAATCATCTGTCCATTGCACCAAATGTGTCTTATCAATAGAAATGCGTTTGCTGGGTCGTATCATGAGGTTATATCTGTAATGCGGAATTAACACCACATTTTGGTTAACTTCAAATATGGTGATATTTTTTATTCTCTCATTATTTGTTTTCTCACCATTTCATACTGCTATCACCATACTCCAAAATTAAGATATCTGAGCGACCTCACTCAGTGCCTTGCAGGTATCTGATCTTTCCTATATCACTTTGGCTAATATCTGGAAATGCAGATATTTGGAAATACATACTATCTGAATGGTCACCACTGGGAAGAATCCATCTGAGTGACCAGCTCAAGGCAAACTGTCTTTATGTATCTAGGCTGTTATATACACCTTTTCAATTGTCATTGGTGCCTCATGCATATTCAGTGTTGCTCACTTCATCTCCGCCCACCACAGTTAATTGTTTCCTATGTGAATTTTACTTGTATCTCATTTCTGCATACCTGGTTAAAGGCCGGCTTCCATGAAGTCCATCGTACCTTCATGGTACTTCATTGCTGTGATCTTTTAGCATACATCCGTTCTCTTAGGAAGGTACCCACACCACCTGGTCACTCCTCCACTGCTTACCGCAAGAAGAGCCAATGAAGAGGTCCATACCGGCAGAGGGTGAAAACGCAGTGTCATCTTTTAGGTCACAGGCTCGGTGGACTACAATGGGCTGTTTGTTCTATAGGCTGGCAATAGGACTTTCCGACAGATGTGGAGATTATCAATGTATACTTCAGATAAAAACCTACAGGTGAGAAAGTTAGGGCTTATAGGAGTTGTTCACGATGGAGGAATGAGGATTTTGGTCACACAAAGTTAAATTGAGGGAATCAAAAAATAAGGGTTGCCGTGCATGATTTTTGATGCACACAAAAAAGACGGACAGTGACGTGGTCCTCTTGCCAGTCTTTCATTTCTGGCACCAAAATGTAATTTGATAAATCAGAAGCTCCCCATGAATAATTTGTAACAGGTGTCCCTGATACATTTTTAATACTCTAGGCATTTTGCCAGGGTCTGACACAGCCTTAATTGCATTCAACCAGTAAGTAGAGCGGAATGTCAGCTTGCAAGGATATGGGTTTGGTGCACAGTCTGAAGTTTATAATACCACCAACAATTAGAGTAACTAAAGTTCTGAAAAGTCTTTAAAGATCTTCAGATAACCTTGATGTAATGGCTAATTACTGAGTGGAGTGGATTTCATATAGCTAGCACAGTACTCCTGCCTACACTACCAGAATGTTGATGATACCCGATCTATAATGACATGCAGTGTACTACATGTCGGACAGATTAGAATTTCTGTTTCATGATATGAGTAACATGACCTGAAAAGTGAATGGGAGTTGCTTCTCTAATTGTATCTGAAATAGGACAATGCATCCTCCAAACTAATTCTAAGTACATTTATGAACCAGCTGCTTAAATACATATCTAAGCTGCATACCTGTCTGCCTTACTTTCTATTATTGTATTGCTACACATTGGCCATACCTCACCTCATAGATTACAGCCTCTCCTCTTTGAAATCTTACCCTGCACCTTAAAGATAACAAATCCCATTAAGTCTATTAATCACACTAATGATTTGATTTAATTCCAGCTAACTTAATCTACCACAAAGAAATGGAGTAAGTGCCTGGAATGGTTTCCTTGGAAGCACAAACCTAATTTCAACAATCAACAATAACCAATAACCACTGGATTAACCACTAAACATGCAGGACAGCGTGCACCATACTGCAAAGTGCTTCACCACCTTGTCAGGGGTAGTAAGCACTATAAATGCAATTACAAAACAATGCATAAGGAGGGATAAACGCAAGCTCTGACAATGTTACTGACCAATGCATGTTGCAAAATGGAATCACTAAAAGAAGTGAGAATGGAAATGACAGTCCAATTCATTTCTGAAATCACTACCAAAATATATTAAAGTGAATTATCTGGGTATTGGTGTCTGAGACACCCACAGAGGACATACCTAGTCTTACATGTTTCTTGTACTATGTAAGCTGTTCTAGCACACTCACTCAAGAGCAACCATATCCAGTCAAAGTTCTTTACAAGCATGATTCACAAAAACGTTTCTCAGTGTATGTGACGGAACCCTAGGGAAAAATGGAAACATCGGCACACCCAATCAGATCTTGATTCCTGATTTTGAAATCACAAATCATCAGCTGTGGCCCGTGCGGGTAAGAGTGGCAGGGCGGTGGGGCTGGTTGGGAGGGGGGGATTTCGCGTGACGATGATGAGGGAAAATTAATTATTTATTACGTGTTATATTGTCTGTCGAAATCACCTCCCCACTTAGTCATAAATTAATGGGTATTTACAAACATTTCCATGGCCTTTTGCATGCATTGATGCACTTCTACACTTTCAGTTACACAAATCATAGGTGGCTGCATGTGTGGGAAAAGTATCCCCAATATTCACAAGTACATAAAGTAGAAGATGTTTCTAGTGAAGAAAAATCTATGTTCAAAGATATTTGGGCAATTTCACATATATTATAATACTATACATTTGTACTTTCCACAGTGCTATTCCCACTTGTGTGTATCACGATAAGCGCTTTTTTCACACACCCACTGCACTACTATACAATGCATTTATAAAGAAACATTTTCCTAATTATTGTTCGGAATAAATAACCATTTGGTTCTCCTATCAGTATTGCATTCATATTTCTAGGGGACATTGTTTTGTATTACAGTGTTTACCCAAGGTCCCTGATGACTGCACGTTCCCTTGCTATGTAAAATCAAACTATATTAGCCCCTTTGTGGCTTACTAGACACAAGGCCTGATTTAGAGCTCGGCTGAAGGGTTACTCAGTCACAAACGTGACGGATATCCCCTCCGCCATATTACAAGTGCCTTTTGTCTAATGGCATTTATAATATGTCAGACCCACCATATAACAAGTGCATTATGTCTAATGGCACTTGTAATATGTCAGACATGATATCCGCCACGTTTGTGAGGAAGTAACCCCTCCACCCAACTGAATCAGGAGGATATTCTTTGACAAATATGACACAGATTTTGATGGATATGTGAATAAGAACAATGACAGCACGTCCTTTATCTCCTTCATCAAACCTGATTGACACTTTTAGATTTATCTTATATTACTCAGCAGGTTCAGCTACCACATTTTTCCAAACCTGCAAGCAATCCTATTTCATGAAGGAAATACAAAATATTGACAATTTAGAAGTTCAGTTTAGACCAAACGGTAGCCATCATGATAATCTTCATATCATCATAATGTAGAAATTCTTATTAAAGATTACTCTGGGTAATACGTGCTGTCATGTCACTGAACATGAGAGGCACCTAAGTGTAGCTACCACCACTGGCGAATGGTAGGATATTGAATGGGTACACATGGAGGTAGATCAGGGCACTACTACTTATCTACAACCTACCTTGTTCCGTGCTCCCTTTCTGACTTCTATATTCTGTATTTGAAAAGTCTCAGATTCAGTATTTCCGAAGCGACCTCTTAAGCAACCTTCTGGTAGCATGGTTAGGCATTATATAAAAACCTAAATATATATTAAAACCTATGTATATATATATAGGTTACAGGGATGTTAAAGGTAGGTTTACGTTTTACCCACACAAAACCATATAAATTCAGCAGTTATAGTTATACTTATGTGAAGAAATTAAAACACATTACGCAGAAGAAGAAAATACATAAAATATGCTAACTTGTTACACAGCACGCAAACTTTATATGCATTTGTGCGAGGGATGCTGTGGAACAATGACTAATACAGACCATGAAAGCGTGGGATCGATGATGTCGGAACTATTTGAAAAGCTGACTTTTGAGATCTTTTCTGAATTTTTGGGGGGAGGGGTTAGAGGGTCTACTTTCTAGAAAAAATAAATCTTGACCAGTGCTAGGAAGGTGCGGAACTGATGTGGAAACAACTGCAGACTTACAGCTTATGTGCAAGGAAGAATGGCCTTTTGTGTTGTTTACCATACACATTTTGCAGTGTTGCATGAGTCTGACACAGGTTGTGTTGCCTCTGGATGGAGTGATGTGGTCTACTGATTTCAACTGAATGGTGATCATACATGCAGCTCTGTGTAGGCCAGCGTGTAGAGGAGTCAGGATTAAGTTTGGTCATAGAGTGCTGAATCCACCATAATAAAACAGATGGAGTGCATGGACATTATTGTCAGTGGTGGGATTTTAATAAATTTGGTTAATTCCGTTTCTGACCTTCTGCTTTCACTAACTCATCTTTCACTGCAATCCTACTTAGTGATTCCAAATGATCTGACAACACATTTGTTAAACAGTGAAGCTGTTTGGCTGTGGAATAGGATCAGAAGATTAAGCTTTTTTTAAATATAAAATGTATTGTATTTTTTACCAAATACGAACGATGATAAATCTTATCTATTAGAAACATTTATTAGTCAATTTTTCCTTATCGTGAAATGATTCTTAGTCAAAATCTGTCTTTTTTCCCTTTCCTGAAAACACATTTTTCTTCTCTCCTGATGCATTTCATGTCTTTTTCATTTGCTATGGCCTATTCTATAAGGTCTGTCTTCTATTTCGCATTTGCCGGTGCGTCTAGGTGCACCCAATCAGTTGGTATTGATCTTTTAGCTAATATTGCACCCAAAGCTGTCATTCTAACTTTTCCTAGTAGGGAAAACACCCAGTAAAAATTGTTGACTAGATTTAGTGGGTAATGTAATTGTTATTTTTCATAATTCACACACCACCTTTTTCCAAATTTCGGCTATCCAGGGACACAACAACACCATATGAAGAAAGTCTGCGCCCATGTTGCTACATCACAGACAAGCTGATGACCCACCCTGATAAATATGGGCCAGTTCTAGTGGTGTGAGATAAGTTTGATGTAGATAGTGAAATTGGATTAATTTAAAACGTGCATTCGGAAAGATATATTTAACCTGTGCACAGGCCTTTTCCCAGTCTGTGTCAGTTAGAGACTCTAAGCACTCCAGTGACCATCACTTTCATGCTTGCTGTGTGCCACCATCCCTGTCACATACTAAGACAGTGTATAAATTGGTAATTAACCTTCTGCACCCCACCACAGAATACTGAGTTTTAAATATTGATAAACCAAAATATCATGGGCATATTATCTACTACCAGAATATCATGAAGGTAACCATACATAAAAGAAAGTTTTCATTTTACTACACTGTAAAAGGGAAATATATATAGGTAAGTATATGTTTTCTATATTTAAAGCTGCATCTATTGTACCTTGGTGATATGTATATGCATATATGTATATTGTCAAGGTACATAGATGAAAAGTTAAGAAAAATAAATGTATGCTTACCAAGGACACACGTACCTTCACAATTTTCTAGTTGATATCAGGAACAAAATATTTTGACATATTTTTGTAGGCGTTTATGTCAGAATTTCCAAAACAAAAATATGGGCCACAATATCTACTACCTCAGTATTGTGAAGGTAAGCACACATAGATAAGCATAGATTTGTTTTTCAGTAACTCCACTTCTTTGTTCTTTGAGATCTACATATCGTCCACATATATGTGCAGCTAAGAATAGTATATAGTAAAAATATACTCACCTAGATATACCAATGTTGTGTTAGTTGATACTCCAGTTAGACTATTTTTGTAGGATGATATGTAAAATACTGCTTTCTGGAATACTACATTTTGTATTTGATATTCTGACATAAAACCTTTGGCAGTAGTAATCTGTATGGAAATTAAAGGGAGCCAGACCTTGCTGAATGAACAAAGGTGACACTCAGAATGGCAGACTGCTGCAGGAGTAATCTGTTCCGTTCTTAGTCAAAGACTGGGTGAATGTCTCTAAGTGGATAGTTGACTTTTTTTTAATATATTTAATATTTAGCACTGTAATGATATAAATGAATTCAGATTTGTGTCTGTTGTGAGAAACAATATTAGCTTTCCTTTTACTAGACTACTCTATCTCAGAATTATAGAATATTAGAACTTTTCTTCATTCCTCAAGTCTTTGTGAGCTATTTTATTATTTAATGACGTTATAGAAAATGTTTGAAGACATTACATAAGTTTGTATTTAAAAGGTTTTTGTTGTTAAAATAGATTATATAATTTAAAATAAGTGTCCACATTTAAAGACATGTGTGCTATCTCCACAAGTGACATCCAACCTTGTGCCTAAAATAAGTATTTTTAATGTATTTAAATCTTTTTGAAGATTAATCTTTGCATATCTATTCCTTCTTTGATATCTCAGTGTCTAAAGACAGGAGATTGGAGCCAGAATATTACTTTTCATTCCTGGGAGATGTTTAATATATTTGTTTCTTTTAGTGCTCTGATCTTCACCTGCATCGGACTCTTGTTTGTTACATTTGTAGAATCAAGTCAAATACTAACTGTAAGAGCTTTGCTTGATAAACCATACCAACCATATTCGGGGCACAAGTGCAGGGAGTCGGAAGGCTAGCAAATCCTCTTCTTTTATGTGATTTGCTGAAACATGATGGCTTTTTGATTGACCTTCCTTATTAAATAATAATACAGATATTGTATGGCCCTAGATTTAGTTGAAGTCTCAAATCAGAGAAGCTGAGAGAGCTGTGCTATTTGTTTTTCAAGGATGTAGAAAGGATTCTCCCTCAACAAATTTTTCATGACCTTTCTTTGCTCAGAAGAATTCATTTGTTTCATTGGAAACAACTGTAGGATATAAAATAAACATAGTGCAGTGAGTGTGTTGCCATATACATAGGGTAATACACTTGTAATCCTCAGAAAGGTCACACTGAGAAATATATATATACACATATATATATATACATATATATTGTATCTCTTTATCGTGTTAATGAAAAAAATATCAGAGTTCTGACTACTCTGCATAGACTCCCAAAGGTATTTTATTTATGAGCTAACAAAGCTTATGTGCGTTAGAAATCTGAAGGGTCTATATTATTGAATAATCTGACCCTTCAAGGAGGCTTCTTGTTTGCAATAAATTCATCCAGGGCTTCCCAGATGGGATTTCTGAGGGATTTCCATGGAGAATGTTGTAAGGAGACATTTTCTACAACTCTAATCAACGAGAGACATTCCCTCAAAGCGACACATTGTTTTTCCAATTTGTGAGGATAATCTTACATGCAAAGAAAAGCATTAGGTTCAACAGGTCTTTATTTTTACTGTGTTTAAGTCCAGGTTCAAGTAGATCAATGATGATATGTATAAACTCTATCTCTGTTTGAAATTTAAAAACGTTTTTGAATAACTAAAATACATGTTTCCAAATGCTTTTCTAGTGTGGGGCAGTAGCAAAGCATGTGAGGTAGGTTAACTATTTGTGAATAGCAGTTCTTACACATGAGATTCCTCTTAGATTCAATTTGTGTAAACAATGTGGAGTCCATGAATAAGTATATATTTAGTTTGTGATAATGATGGTGGGGATTTCCATATTTGTGCCCAATTAAATACTTGGGCCTGATTATGTACCCCATTGCTGGAGTGTGGCGATCTGTGCCCAGTCCAGTCTATGGGGATAGATGCCACCTATGGACTTACATGCATTCTGGTGCCCACAGGGACGTCGTCTTCAGGGATCAGCTGCAGCAGTGTGGGGGGCCTGGAGAAAGGGATCCACTCCAGAGACTGTTGGACAGAAGCAGATTTGGGTGAGTAAGCACCTCAAATCAATTTTTTCTGACAACTGAAGGGAGATGGTCGACCGCCGACAACTGAAGGGAGATGGTCGACCGCCATGGTCGGGTTGTCGGAAACACACATCGTAATCCGGACGGCGGTCAGAGATCCCTGTACTGCCCTATGAATGCTGTTTTTCTATGACCGCTATCTTGGCAGTCAGAGAAAGACTGTCGGAGTACAGGAGGCATACATCGAAATCCGGCAGTCTTACCGACCCCTTCCGATCAGACCGGATATTCTTCCTCTCATTTTCCTGCGTTTTCCGTATTTAGTTGTTGATTTTGTCTGTAGAAACTTCTAGGTTTTGAATCCAACCTGTCTGATTATGATTAGATTATAAACAAATTGAGATACAGAAGGATCTGTATAGCCAAAAGTGTTAATTTATTCAAACAGGCTTTTAGTTTTAAGAATTTATCAAAATCAATGTTTTTCAAAGCATAAGTGTCTTGTAAATTAAAATTAAAGAAGGATAGCAGGTTTTTGTTTGTGCCTAGGTGTTTGTTCACTACAATACTTTGGGAGGTCCATTCAAGTCAGTGAAGCGATTCAATGTTTATTTTAATTTTCAGTTTTTTCCAAATTTAAGCCATATTAGAAGTTTGTTTTTTCTTTTCGAGAAGTGAATCTATCTTTTAAGATTACCATTTTAGTGTTATCTAAAATATATTTAGAGTGCAAGGGATTAGTTTTTGTTATGGAGAGATACAAGACTTGATTACCAATATGCAGTATCTAAGTTTCTATTTCAAACCATACTGGGCGGTAACTCTTTTTCTGATTCAGCAATGTAGTGCCTTGTGTAAAAAGGAAGTGCATTTGATCATTTCTAAAATTTGATAAATCAAACCCACCCAGATCTTTTGGAAGTCTTGGTTTCTTTAGAAAGATTCTAGGCCTTTTGTTTTGCTGGAAGAATTTGTTAAATATTATGTCTATTTAATATAAGAAATCATTTGAGAGAGTTAGGGGGAATCATACTTAATACATGCATACTTCATTATTAAAGTTTCAAGACTTCCCCACCATGATAAAAATGTTGCTGATCAATTATCTAACAAGTTTTTTTATTGTCACAGGCTCGTTCTGTCTAATGATGTTGATAAGGTTGTCCGTGAATTCTATGCCTAAATATTTTATGTGTTTGCCTTGCCATACCAGATCAGAGTTAACCAATATTTCCTTAGTACCGTGGTTATTTAATAATTTTACTTTTGATTTTTCTCTGTTGAGAGTACGTTCAGACACCACCCATTTCTTGGCTTCGTATAGGTTTAATAATCCAAATACTAGCCCTTTTAATTATTATTTTATTACATTTGTACATTATATTTGTAAGAGAAATTGTGACAATCTGTCCTAATGTGTTGTGATTCTAATTTTTTTTATCTCTTTTCTTCTAAGTCTTGAAATTTGGAGTTCACCTCTTTATTCATCCTAGATCTAATCTTAATTAATACACATCTGATTGTGGTTCTAAGTGCTTCTAGTTTAGTCATTGGGGAAGATTCTAATTTGGGCTTCTCAACTACCTAGTTTTCAATAGCTGAATTGATTGCCTTCATGTTTTCCAGAGACTTTAATATTTCATCATTTTAACACCAAAGCCTACTCTTGGACTTAGAGATGAAACCTGTTAAGGAAAATATGGTACGTGATTGCTCAGATATTAACCTCTGTTTGATTGAGGTTTGGTTGATATTGTGAATGACATTACCTGAATTTAGGATATAGTCAATTCATGAATACAAATTGTGTAGGTTCAAAAAGAAAGCATAGTGATTTGTGCCCAGCTGTTGTAATCTCCACGTGTCTTTTAGTATATATTTTGTACAGAGGTTTATCTTTGCTTTATGTGACTTAGGAGGATGATACTTGCAGGAAGAGTTCCTATGAATAGTCAGATCTAGAGGTAAGTTAAAGTCACCTGCCAATATGAGTAACACATGATCAGAAATAGACATAGGTTTATGAGCTAGGTTTCCCCAAAATGATGGATTGTCACTATTATGCTAATATTATTACCTACAGAAAAGTCTACTCCATCCTTATTTATCTTGAAAATAATATATCTGCCTTTGTTATCTGTGATGCTAGATATTATGTTTATTTTAGTATTCTGAATAATTACGGTTATGCCACCATTCTTTTTGCCCATAAAAGGGTAACATGCTATGTCACTGATCCCTCTATTTTTTAAAGAAAGTGCAGTTTTCATATATAGTTTACACTCTTGGAGTAAGATAAAGTCAACATATAATTTGTGTAGGTAATCCAGGACTTTCTTTCTCTTGATCAGGGGAGTCATACACTTTGTATTCAAGGAGACTATTCTGAAATTATTCCTCGACAAAGCCATACTAACAGTAATATCTTGTTGTTATAAATATAATAGTAGGAGTAAGAAGCCTTCTATCATAGTGGCCTAGAGTCTGTGCTTTAGGTGTAACAAGATGACAAACAATATAGCTATAAACAAGTTCAAAACAGCCTTAGGAAACCAAGAAGGCATAAAAAGCTCCAAAACTAATAATACACTGCTACTACATAATAAAACAGAATAAAAAGAGAAACATCCCCAAATGGTCTTGAGTCCCCAACCTCTCTCCCATTTATCCCCAAGATGTACTGATCAAGAGTGGCTATAGAGAAGATCACTGATCATCACTGAGTGTGTACATATTTTATGATCTACTTATGGTCTAGTTCACATTATACCAGTTCTAGAAATTGGCATATAACAGGTTATAACAGAGCAGATACGTACTGCTCAAACTTGTAGTGCTAGAATTAGGAAGAAATGTGATAATTCCAAAATATCAGCTATACTAATAAAATGGCATAGAAATGCAATGTTGGATGTTGTCACGAGTTAGAAATAGGCCTAAGAGTTACTTGTGAGTAGCTTACCTTGGTTAGTATCATTGGTTAGTTCTGTAAGATTCCTTTATTACTATTACTGAGTGTTAGTAGGGACAAGATAATAGAGTCCATTACTGGGAGCGGAGTCACAAAAATAGATAAATATATTGGTCCAGTAGAATAATTGTAGGTAGATCTAGAGAAGCGCAAGATAAGTAGTCAGATGTCTTAGTGAAGTGAAGAGATCATGTAAGTTCCAGTGCTTAATTTGTAAACAAATAAGTGCCAGGGCTCTCGCCAGGAGCCCACTACAGCTTGAACCACAAATTGCCCCTTCCATGCTACCAATGATAGTAACAACACTACTACTAACCACCACACTCCTACCAGTGTGACAATTCAGACTATTCCAGGCCCCCAAAGCTATAAGAATGGCTTGGGCGGCAGGAAATAGTAATTTCTAAAGTATATTGAATTGATAGCTAACTGTTGCCGTGGTCATCTCTAAATTAGCCAAACATCGCCACCTTGTGGCAGACTGTCACAAGTGCTGGTGTTGACAATTAAGTACTGGTACAGAGGACCGGAAACCACTGGCTCAAATAAGCACTGGTTAGTTCTATGGTATCATTATAGATATGAGTTTATCAAAATATACATTTAGGGATATATATTTCGGAGTGGCTGATTTATCATCCAGGAATTGTGTTCAGTCTCTGTTGTCTATATGAGAACATATGAGTTATACCCTCTACAGAGATACGGTGGTCGAGTAAAAAATAATTGTATGTTCCTAGATTTCTGTCTGGGGTAGAGGGCTAGGAAACCTTTCCTCATAACTACTGCAGCCTTAGAATAATCTTGAGATGTGTAAATCATGCTACAATTCCAGCTAATGTGGATAATCTTGAGATTAGTAAATCTTATTACCATTACAGCTAATGTGGTTAATCTTGAGATTAGTAAATCTTGTTACCATTCCAGCTAATGTGGTTGGTTTTTTTCTTATTAATTCAAGAATCCTTTTGACATGTTGATACCTCAAAGGTTTACATACTATAGGCCTAAGTTATTTTTGTGTGGTTTTCTATGGGAAGACTCATGATATGCTCCTTCCAGTTCCCGCTCTTTATTGAAGTGAATAACTGTTGTTAGAGGGATCCATTTTTCTAAGAAGGTGATGCATAAGGCTACAGAGTCTTTGACACCCTCGGGGACTCCAAAAATGCATAGGTTCCCTCTTCTATTCTGATCTTCCAAATCAAAGCTTTCTTTATGAAGAAGAAAAGTTTTAGATTCCAGAGAATAGAAATCCTTTGTGAATTTTGCTTCTGAGTCTTCAAGAGTACTAATCCAGTCTTCTGTTTCTGCAATTCTATTGTTGATCGATTTCAAGTCTGTTCTAATGGTGGAGATTTAATTTTGCATTACATCGGTATTAGTTATGGTTGACTTAGCTAATTTATGTACTTCTGCAAATTTTTTCAATATCATGTCCATGGTGCTATTGATCTTGACCAGAGAGTCACGGTTAGGCAGCTCAGTGTTAGATTGTTTTTAGCTCCATTTGGTTCCTTGTCGGCCATTCTTAGTATGTTGTACGGATACAGCAGTGATGGAATGGAAAACTTTAGAATTGGATTAACTGATTTACTGTAGTCTGTAGTAAACGTTGTGATACTTTGAGTGACAGGAACATTGCGGGAGAGATGTTTAATGATATTCATTTGGGACTTATCGTGCTGCTGGTGTGTATGTCTCAGTGCTCACATGATCAGCAGGTAGCATTGGTTGCTGCCAAGCAGAATGTCCCAGACCATAGCACTTCCACTGCGGAGACAGTAGAATGTCACAAACCAATATTTCACAATCACACATATAGAAGATCAGGAATGCACTTTGCATTGAAATGCGCTGATACACTTATTTCTTGAAACAGTTCTGGTTTCAATCAGTTTGATTAGGATAAATTGGTGAACAGTTACTGCTCTTTTGTTATTTTCTGCAAGCTAGATTTAGGTAGTCGTGTCTTGCCCTAATCAGCCATAGAGACAAGTATTGTATTCATTGCTGATCTGCGCGTAATTGAAGCATCATGATGTGAATGCGAGGTTGCTCTCGTAGGTATGCAATGAAAGAGGCGTGTGGAGTAGGGTGATCAATTCGGACTGCTTGTTGGAAACATACTTATAGCTCCAGAAGGCGCAAGGGAAAACACAGCACAGTCAACACTGCCGGGAGACACCAAGCGCAACTCGAGTCACTGAGAGTGCAGTTTGAGCAGTGCAAGTGCATTGTACAATTGAGAAAGTGAGAGCTGCTGCACAAAGTTGCAACTAAAACTCAAGTACCAACATAGCAGGGAACAGCGAATCGGGTGTCAGAGTTTTCATCTGTGTGGTATCCGACACTTCTAGTGGCAAAATATTCAAAGTAACTGCACTGACTGCTCAGTATTGTACAGAGCTGCCATCTTGGGTGTGATCGCTAGCAATACAAATCTATTTCCTCCCTATTCACATGATATCATGTTAGTTTCGGGGTCTCCGGTGTTTCAATCAGACGATTTGGCACAGAGATTTTTAATATTTGTTACAGCTGTCTGTTGAAGCCACGCCCTCAGACGTCAGTTATTTTTCAGAATAGATTCACACTTATCAGGAGGTAGTTTTGCTGGAGTTCCGGAGGCTGCATACAAAATAGTGTTTAATGTAATACGTAAATGCTTCACATTTTTTTAGCAACCCGTTTTTTTGCTCTAGCTAGTACTGTAATGATTTGTTAAAGTTAATGCCAGGTAGGCAGGCCTGTTTGTAACATTTTTTAATTTACAGGCTAGGCTAAGACAGAATAAGCTGAGACTGTTCCAGTCTGGGCAATAAAGCTAGCTAGAACCATAGGACTTTATGTTCAGTGTATGCGACAAGCATGGAAGGGGCAACCAGTGAGATATCCAATTCGAGACATAATACATGAGTTCAGATTCTTCAGGCTTCTACTTGTCTATAGTTGTAGTGGACAATTAATATGCTGGGCAGTTTATGTAGTTATAAGCAAGTATGGTGGCTTTTCCTTGAAAACTTCCATAGAGTTTCCTCTTCACTGACGCCAAAGGGAACTGTAGCCAACCAACTCTGGGCGGGAGATAAAGACCGCATCAGACAGCGCCAAGAATATCAAATTTCTAGAGTGTACCTCCATACTAATCTCTTTGAATGTTTCAGGTTCAGAACACAAAGCAGCTTAGTAATGGATTTCATTAATAATTATAGCCAAAAATGCATGTTGGTGCTATGGATTTTGAAAGCCTTGGTAATGACTGTTTAAGTTGACCAAATAAGTAAATGGAGTCAGGCACCTGCTGGTGACATTGTGTATGGCCTGTTGGGCAAAATGGTGCATAGACTAAAGAAACAAAAATATAGCAGAACAATTCATATTTGCATTTTTTCCTTATTCTCATATGTAATAAAGACTACTAATATGTGTGGGAAATATGGATAATCAAAGAAAGAAGTTGGACCTGCTGAGCGAAGTACCTTAAATCCGGGGTTCGGAGTGTTGCGAGGTCCCTCCTTGAAGATGTGTCACACTGCGGCGGCTACGAGTTCCTGCGTTGAGGATGCGTCACTCAGTGGTGCTTCCCTGCGATGTGAGGTCCTGCGTCAAGGATATGTCGTACAGCAGCAGTTCTGAGGAGCTGCATGGCTGCTATGGGAAGTCGTGAGCCGAGGATGGGTCGCACAGTGGTGGTTCAGAGGAGCTTCGGGGTCCTGCGTCGAGGATTCATTGAGGATGCATCTTGCTGCAGCAAAGTTCTGATGTAAGGCTGCGAGGCAATGCATCGCGCTGCATTGGTTCGGCCAAAGGATCACAGCTGGGTTGGCAAGCACCTTCGGGCCCACTTCCAAGGGTCCAAGACTGTGGTTGCACAAGTAAGGGGACATGACTCACAGCAGGCAAAGCTCAGGTCCTGGGTTTAAGGTACGTTGGAGCCTTTTCTGTTCCTGCGGCTCTAATCAGGAGGCCAGCAAATTAGCCCTTGGAGTCTCTCTGGTGGTTCTGGGTTCAAGATGCAGGTCCAGTCCTTCTCACTGAGGCAGCTGAAAAGTTGTCCTTCTTGCACAGCAGCTAAGCAGTCCTTCTGAGTCTTCCACAGGTCTAGAGGAGTACTGATGAGTTAGGTATTAGGGTCGAATATTTGTCCTTAGTGCCAGCTTTGAAGTATGAGAAGGTTCTGGAGATTTGCACCCCTAGAGGTGTCTGGAAATTCCTGCCTCCCTGCCCTTGGCCTAGCTTGTATGGGGGCACAAAGGATTAGTATCAAGCCCTTTGTGAGAGTGCTCAGACAAAGGCTTTGTACTATGCAAATGTGGTAGCATCAAGTCATAAATGGCCCATCCTGCCAACATCTAGTCCGTTTATCTCACTGTCTGGGAGCAACACACAAAGACCAACTGCCAGCTTAACCACCAAATGTGATCCAGGACAGGCTGCAGACACCAAATGTTTGAGACAAGACAATTACAGCTTTCTAAAAGATTTGTGAATGTAACTTTACTATTAAGGAGGTTTTTACATTACAATTCTTCAGACATAAAACTCAACATCCAACCTGCTCCCATTTCAAAGTTATCACTTATTAAATGTAATTAGGTAACTCAATATTATCCCATGGGAGAGGTAGTCCTTGCAGTATTGAAAAACAAATATAAGAGTTTTTTCATTACCAGGACATGTAAAACATAAAAGTACATGTTCAACTTTTAAAATACATTGCACCCTGCTCCATGAGCTGTTTAAGACCTACCATAAGGGTGAATTAAAGGGTGTATTAAAAAAGAAGGTTTGGCCTGGCAAAAAGTTTATTTTGCCAGGTTATATTGGCATTTTAAAACTGCACAAACAGGCAACAGTGGCAGGACTGAGACATGTTTATAATGCTACTTAAGTGGGTGGCACAATGAGTAATGGAGGCCCACTAGTAGAATTAAACTTACAGGCCCTGGGTACATGTAGTACCACGTTAGAAGGGACTTACAAATAAAGTAAATGTGCCAATTTCCCCATGTTTAAAGGAGAGAGCACAAGCACTTTAACGCTGGTTAGCAATAGTAAAGTGTGCAGAGTCCTAAACGCTAACAAAAACAGGTTAAAAAACAGGAGGATGAAGTCAAAGGAGTTTGGGATGACCATGCAGAGAGGGCCAAGTGCAACAGAGGGTTTGCAGAATGTTTTGGTGAATGCATGCTATTTTAGCTGGGAAATATCCTTTACTCCGCATGCGTTACAACACATGTCATTACCCCACATTTTTACTCCGCAAAAGCTTTTAACAAAGCAGAGCTTTACACCGCAAACCATTAAAACGCATTACCCATTACAACGTCCCGGTGGAGTTAGAATAGTAAATTGCGTTGTAATGGACAACACGTTGTAATGGATTGCATTGTAAAGCTCTGGTTTGTAAATGTTTTTGCGGAGTTAAAAACGTTGGGTAATGGCACGCATTATAAATGCGTGCAGGGTGAAGTGTCCTATTCATTTTAGCTTGCCTCGAAGTTGCGGCCCATTGCTAAGTCCCTGAGCAGTGTTTTAGAATGCGGTGGTGTTCTTGAGTACTTTGCAGTAATCGCTGTATTTAATGTCCTCAGGGAAAACCTATCTTTCTAATACACAGCCTGTGTTTATGATGCCCACTTATCCTTGCCTTGTGTGTAAGGAACAGTAGAAATTAATATCCAGAATATTAAAAGAGATAGATGAAATCCCACTTATTGAAATGGCACTGAAGGCTTACAATTGGTATCTAGGGCATAAGGAGAAAGACTTGGTAGTGCCAGAAGTAAAGCGGAGCTTGTGATCACACCACAATATGGGAGACCCTGAGGATACACAGAGGTATTACATTATTGATGATCAGATTGGTGATGAAAGAGAGTTTTCAATTAACATAATCTCATTATAAAAATACTACTGCCGTAGGATCCCTTACACACTCATGAAGGATGCTGTTTTGGTTTTGAGCTTGAACAGTGATGTCATTCCCTTTTCCAAAGAAGGCATGGAAATAGTGTTATATTTGTATTATCTTGATTAAGGTAATTGTTACTAATGTAATTGTAATGGTTATGATACAACATTATTGTCCGGATCACAGCGTTTGAGTGACTTCTTGAGCTCTGTCGGAATGCATGTTTTATTCTGGTGCTTTCATTCCATTTGAGTCTGTTGACCAGTTGTTAATCAGTGCTCTATAGTAGAGACATGTCAAGGCTTCATGGTATATTTATCAGAAATACAGAAAAGATAGCACATCTAGCTGTGTTTGGATCATTTGTACATCACAACAAATGCTGTGATGGAATGAGCAACAGGTGTAGTACTCATAGCATCTTCAGTGGTCAGTCAAGTGACTGATATTTCATTACCTCTATGGTTGCCAATTTGTCTTCACAAATAAAAAGTTAAGTGTGTTGCATCACAATATTAGTACTACATTATGGACTTCTTTCCATCACCAACCTGATGAGTAGAGAGCACACAAGCTGAACGTGGTGCATTCCATGGTCATAAAAGCAGTTATGTAATTCTATATTTAAGACTCAACTCGAAAAACATCTCCTTTTGGCCAAATGTTAATTTGTGGCCTTCCAGTCTAAGTGTCTAAGGTTATTGAGGGTCATTCAATGTATACATCTTAATGTCAGGAGACTAAATTTCAAGTCAGGGACAAAAATTCATAATTGTGAGCTATAAAGAAGCACAGAAGGACCTCCTCAAATTCGATTTAAGGAAAAAAACCATAATAGTGATCCAAGCGCAAGCAAAGAGCTACCACTCAAGGTCAACTATTGAATTTTAAATAGGGCTGTGCTGGTCAGGCTAAATTATGACCGTAGACAACATAAGAATTTGAAATGCAGCATCTCACGGTGCAGGGTAAATGCTGCCTGCTACTGTCATTAGTGCACTCCCTCTTGTTCTCCTGGTATGCTATCAACGGGAAACTGAGATTGTTTAGTTTCCTGGCCAGGACATCATGCTGGTATAGTGAATATTATAGCAATAACATACACTGTCGGCACTTAAATGTCTGCCACAGGACTTAGACATGGCATGTGTGTAAATCCTATTAAAATAAATGGATCTGCTTCTATCTCAACAGGTCTACTCCCAGTGGCCCTCTCCATACAAAACACAAACAGAAAGAGAACACACTAGGTGACTACAGATAGAGTGTTCTCTTTCCTCTGTTTACTCAGTAATTTAGTCTTGTTTGTACTTGTAAATGTATTGTTTTTTAAACCTAGTATAAGAGAGATGAACCCAGACAGTGTGACAAGTCACTGGAATCACCTGAGTTTGCGAGAATGACATATATACATGTCACAGATGAACAATAATTTGATAAAATTGTTCTAAAAAAATGTTGCTGAAGGTTTCATTCAAACCTCATTGTAACGACCGCGTTGTAATGGAATTTCGTTGTAGGGCATTCGTAGTAAAGAGACATATTTGCCTACATAAGCCACTGACTAAGTTCACTTTGAGTGACTACATTTTTCTCTCCCACAAGGAGCACATCCACACACAAGTTTGTTCCTTTCAGTGCCAGTGTATTTGCTTTAGCTTCATAATTACTTTCGTTTTGTCTTTGTGTTTAGAGCCTGATATGATAGCAAGACACTTCTGAATCACATTCCGTCTTTATTAGATCCCATCTCCTGCTGATGCTCTTGTAAATTTCTTTTGGCGTGTTTTGCTTTTCTGACGGCTACTATTTCACAACATACCAGAGTATGTCCATTTGTAACTGTGCTTTATTAAGTCATCCTCTTTTTACTTTTTTCTTTCTTTCCTTTCTTTCTTTCTTTCTCTTTTCTTTTTTTGTTCTTTCTTTTTCCTTCTTTTTATTCTTTTTGCCTTTTCATTCTTTAATTCCTTCTCTCTTTCCTTGTTTCTTTCCTTCCATCTCTCTCTTTCTTTCTCTTGCTCTTTCATCCTCTCTTGCCTTGTCTGTATGTCTTCCTGCTTTCCTTTCCTTCTTTCATTCCTTCTCTCTCTCTTCCCTTCTCTTTCTTCTTTTCTTTCTGGACCTGCTGTCAAAATAATTTTTCCATATACTGAATAATCCGTCATAGGGACCTCTTATTAGGGCAGAACAGTGAGGAAGAATGCCAGAGCCGTCCAGATGAATCTTGAGCAGTATCAACCTCAAGCTCGTGTCACACTTCTGCAGGTCTCGATTCAGCACCTTTAAAAAGCAAATCCCCTACTCCAAAAAGGAGAATGCTACTTACTCAGTATGCATCTGTTCTTGGCATGTAGAGCTGTAGATCCATATGCTTTAGCATAGATCACCATCAGGTGTTGGGTCTGGATGTTTGCACTTTGTTTTTGTTCGAAGAAGTCTTTGCAGTGACTCCTCCTTTTGATGATAGTGCGCATGGGCATCGACTCCATCTCCAGATTGTTTTGCCATAAGGGTGATGATGGAGTTAGTAAGAGTAGAAAGAGATGTCCATGTATAGTGTATCTAAGTCAGATAATACTGCAACAAATAAAGGTATCTGGGGAGGTGGGTGGGCGCATATGGATCTACAGCTCTGCATGCCAAGAACAGATGCATACTGGGTAAGTAGCATTCTCCGTTCGAGGCATATGAGCTGTAGATCATATGCTTTAGCATAGACTATACAGCAGTTACTCCCAAGCAGTGGCTAATCTGTATCTGTTGCAGCAGTCTGAAATAGTGTTCTTAAAACAGCCTGGCCCACACTAGCTTGTTGTTTCGTTAACACATCTACACAATAGTGTTTTGTGAAAGTGTGTGGTGTAGACCATGTTGCAGCCTTGCAAATATCATTTAAGGGTATGTTCCCTAAGAATGCCATGGAAGCCCCTAGTTTGCGCGTAGAGTGTGTTATAGGGGAGAACTGTTAATGTGCGTTTAGCTTTAATGTAGCATATTTGTGTGCACTTACCTATCCACCGTGCAATACCTACTTTTGATATCATATTGCCTTTATGCGGTGGCGAAAAAGCAACAAAGAGTTGTTTGGTTTTCCTAAGGGATTTAGTTCTTTCAATGTAATAAAGTAATGCTCTCTTAACATCTAATGTGTGAAGAGTGCGTTTTGCCACCGAGTCTGGTTGAGGAAAAAACACGGGTTACTCAACAGACTGGTTGAGATGAAAGGCATACATGACTTTGGGTAAAAATGTGGGATTAGTCCTAAAAATCACTTTATTTTGATGAATTTGTAAGAATGGTTCTTGTATGCATAGTGCCTGGAGCTCACCAACTCTCCTAAGAGATGTGATGGCTATGAGGAAGGCTACCTTCCAAGTTAGGAATTGTAGTTCACATTTGTGCAGCTGCTCAAATGGTTGGCCCATGAGTCTTGTAAGGACTATATTAAGATTCCACAAAGGAGAAGGTGGAAGTCTAGGTGGAATGATTCTTTTGAGTCCTTCCATAAATGCTTTGATAGCGGGTACCCGAAACAAGGACAAGTGTTGTCTGTTTTGTAGGTAAGCCGCTATTGCAGCAAGATGCAGTCTTATTAATGTATATGCTAAGTTATCCCGCTGTAGGTGTAACAGATAGCAAATGATGTTTTGAACTGAAGCATCCAGCGGATTGATTTGATTGTTATTACAATAAATTGCAAATTGTTTCCATTTTGCTGCATAGCATGCTCTTGTGGTAGAGCGTATAGCCTCTCTAATGATGTTCATGCAGTCTGGCGGGAGCTTAAGGTAGCCAAACTCTATGATTTCAGGTGCCAGCAGTTGACTGGGATCTGGATGCCTTATCTCTCCATGGTTCTGAGTGAGAAGCTTGGGGGAGAGGTGTAGTTTTTGATGAGGAACTACTGATAGTTCCAACAGGGTTGTGAACCATGATTGTCGAGCCCATGTGGGAGCAACTAGGATCATTGTGAGGGAATGCTGTTTGAGATTCTGAACCACTAATGGAATTAGCGGGAGAGGTGGAAAAGCATAAGCAAATATCCCTGACAAATTGATACATAGTGCATTGTATTTGGACAATGGGTGTGGATACCTGGACGCGAAGTTTGGGCATTTTGGGTTGAGGTGTGTGGCGAAAAGATCTATCTCTGGGTAGTTGCACATTTGGAAGAATGGGAGAAGAACTTGAGGTTGTAGTTCCCATTTGTGGATCTGTTGTCTTTGATGACTGAGCAGATCTGCAATTTGATTGAATACTCCTAGGAGATGTTCTGCAAGGAGATATATTTTTTTAGGTATGGCCCATCCCCATATGCTTTGACCTAGGTGTGAAAGCTGTAGAGAGTGCGCCCCTCCCCTCTTTTTATATGTAGTATATTGCTGTCATGTTGTCAGAACTAACTAGGACAGCTTTGCCTACTAGATGTATCTGAAAAACTATCAATGCTAGAAAAATTGCTAGCAGCTCCAGATGGTTTATGTGGAGTTGTCTTTGTTGTAGAGTTCACATACCCTGAATGGTATGTTTTTGAAGATGAGCTCCCCAACCAGTGAGCAATGCGTCTACTGTGAGCACTATCTGTGGAACCGGGTCGATGAATGGCCGCCCTTTGGCAAGGTTTTGTGTATTCCACCACTGCAGAGAGCGATGAGTGCGGCCGTCCGCCAACACCAGATCAGTTAACTGACTTTGAGCCTGGTTCCACTGACGTGCTAAGCATTCCTGTAGGGGACGCATTTGGAGTCTTGCGTAAGGAACAATTAGAATGCAAGACGCCATCATTCTGATCAACTGCATAAACACTCGGGCTGATAGTGAGTGAAGCGGTTGAAATTGTGATATTAGGGTTTGCATGTTGCATATTCTGACTGGGTTAGGGTACGCTAGAGCTTTGCAAGTGTCTATTGTGGCTCCTAGGTACACTTGCATGTTGGAGGGTTGAAGATGAGACTTGGTGAAGTTGACAGTAAATCCCAAGTCGTGAACCAGCTGAACTGTTTTGTGAGTGTGGTGTATGCAGCTGTGTTGCGAATTGGCTTTTATTAGCCAGTCGTCCAATTAAGGGAAGACATAAATGTGGTATCTTCTTAAATGAGCTGCGACCACTGCTAGACACTTGGTGAAGACTCTTGGTGCTGTAGTTACCCCAAATGGGAGGACTTTGAATTGGTAATGTTGTCCATCTACCACAAACCTGAGATATTTCCTGTGAGCTGGGTAAATGGGAATATGGAAGTAGGCGTCCTTTAAGTCTAGAGAGGAAAGAAAGTCGCCTTGCTGAAGGGGAGCACCTGTTGAAGGGTGATCATGTGGAAGTGGTCTGATTGAATGTAGACATTTAGCTTTCTGTGGTCCAGTAAGGACCTGAGGGAGCCGTCCTTTTTTGGAATCAAAAAGTATAGGGGGTACACTTCCGTCCCTTGATTGCGTAATGGGACCGGTTCTATTGCATGGTTGTCTAACAGAGAGGGGACCTCTTGTTTTATTAGGATGAGATGTTCTGGTGACATCGCACGCTCCCTCTGAAGGATTGTTGGTAAGTTCCAAGCAATAACCATATTGGATAATTTGTATTACCCACTTGTCTGAGGTGATTGAATTCCAGACAGGTAGGAACTATGAGAGACGTCCCCCGACAGGAGTGGAATGATCGGTGGTAGCGGAGGGAAGTCACTGTTTATTTGCAGTGGAAGTGCGGTGGAGTTACCTCTGCCTCTTCCCTTGTTAGTATTTCCTCTGTAACCTCCTTGTAAAAATCCTCTGGAGGAGTTAGATTGGTTGTTCCCTTTGTAAGAGGAGGAGGGATTTTCTGACAATAGTGTTTTTGAGCCACCCCTGTAAAAGAAGCGACAAAAGGACCCCCTGCTAGAAGGTAATTGTAGGGCTCCCATGGATTTTGCAGTTTCGGTGTCTTTCTTTACATTTTCTAATGAAGTATCTACTGTTGGCCCAAAAAGATTCTCTTTATGAAATGGCTGATTAAGTATGGAGGATTGTACCTCCTGCTTGAATCCAGAGATTCGAATCCAAGCATGCTTCCGCAACAGTATTCTAGTGTTGATAGCACGAGAAGTGTTGGTGATGAGCTTCCCTTCCTGAATGAGGTCATTAGCTTTAGTTTTATACTTCTCTGGTAAATGTTGCATGAGTTTTTCCAACTCATCATAGTGGGCCCTGTCGTAGTGTGCCAACAGAGACTGAGCATTGGCAATACGCCAATAATTAGCAGCCTGTGAAGCTACTCCCTTGCCAGAGGCGTCAATAAGTTTAGACTCCTTATCAGGAGGAGGGGCATCGCCTGTAGATTGAGAGTTAGCTCTCTTGAGGGCGTTAGATACTCCAAGAGAGTCTAAAGGCAACTGGCCTTTTATGTATGCAGGGTCTGTAGGAGCGGGCTTATATTATTTATCCACTCTAGGTGTCAGTATCCTAGCTTTAACTGGGTCTTTGAATACCTTGTCGGTATGTTTTAACATGCCCTTTAGCATGGGCAAAGTGTTAGTCGACCTTTGTGAGTGTGTGAATGTTTCTACAAGAAAATCCTCTTCTAGAGGGTCTGTATGCCGCTCCACCCCGTGATATTGGGCAGCCCTGTTGATAACTTGTGCAAAGCCAATGTTGTCATCAGGTGGGGAGGATCTGGAGGGATACAGGTCAGGATCATTGGGTTGATCTGGATCCTTATTATAATCTTCCCAGGGATCAGTGTCATGTGGTATGTCCGGATCTTGTGGGATATCATGATCGTCCTCCTCATCCCCATTCCCATCCCCATCCCCAAAATGGTCATCCTGTGGGTCAGGTGAATTTGGAGGTGGTGGTGAATTTGATGGTGTAATCTGTAGATTGGGAATATGAGGAGGAGAGGGAGGTATGTAAGGGGGAGAAGGGTTAGTTCCCATATCTCTTTTTTTTTCAGAGGTATAGAGGCAATCTTCTGAGAGGTGTAACTTCCGTTTTTTTGGAAGAGTAGTCCGAAGCGGTCCAGTTTCCGGATCAATACTAAGTATTTCCGTTTTGGATCGAGAGGTGTGTCTTCGCATGGAAGTATCTTGGAGGGAGCATTTTCCCTTTAGGAGTGGATTTTGGCATCGAAGATTTGGGTTCAGTGTCTTTGGGTGTCAAGTGTTTCAAATCTGAATGCTTAGTTTTAGCTGATTTAGGCTCTGGAGTTTTCGGAAAGGCAAGTTTCAGCTCCAAACTTTTCGGTGCGGAGGGTGTTGGCTCCCAGCTTTTCGGTGTGGAGCGTTTCTGCTCCGAGGCTTTAGGCTTGACGATTTCTGTTCTGAATCCTTTGTTTTGGAGGGTTTTGCTTCCGAGGTTTTCGGTGCCTAAGGTATCTTTGGTGCCAAAGGCATAGGAAGTGGCACTTGTTTCTCCTTATGTTTTGGTGATGAAGGTGTTGGTTCGGCACCGGAATGGGGCCGGCTCTAGCCCGAGCCGGAAGGCTTGTATTTATGTTTTATAGCCAGGCTGGAGGGCGGGGCATCTGAAACTTTTTCTCGGTGTCTACCGGAGCCCGAGGGCGAGGGTGACACCAGAGCCTTATCTTTTGTTTGAGTGGGCACAGGGAGATCTGTACTCACGGTACATTGACCCATAGTGACATTCAGGTTTTCTTCCATGTCGGAGACGGCTTCGGACATGGAATTCAGTTCTTGTTCTTCTTCGGCTTCTGTGGCAGGACAGTGGTATTCTAGGTCTTCGCCATAGAGGTCCAGTACGGAGCTGCTGCAGCGTTGTATCGTGTGGCGTCGAGCCCGATGATCACGGATGGTCTTTTTCGATCGGAATGATCGACACGCTTCGCAGGATTTTTCTTTGTGTTCTGGGGATAAGCACAGGTTGAAGACCTCGTGCAAGTCGATGCGTCGAAATTTAGCATGACATCCGGGACATAGCTTGAACGGAGTCTGTTCCATGGACTGCTGGCGTGGTCGGTACGGGTACGCCAGACGGCCCACCTCGAAGTTCCCAATTGAAGGTTTTCACAGTGTACATGATACCCGTTGAATGGGAAACCGTGATCAAAAGACAATACCGTCGAGGGTAGAGGATTGAGCGTCGAAGAGGTTCGAAAATGATACGGAACCGGAGCGCAGCAATACACATCTGAACCCGATGGCGGAAAAAAAAAATCTGGGGATGGAGTCGATGCCCATGCTCACTATCACCAAAAGGAGGAGTCACCTACCTCGTGACTGCAAAGACTTCTTCGAAGAAAAACAAAGTGCAAACATCCGGACCCTACACCAGATGCCGATCAATGCTAAAGCATATGATCTACAGCCCATATGCCTTGAACAGTCTTTTTGAGTCAAGTCTTTCCAGATTCAATTTTCTACAAGACGAAAGTTAAGATAGATGTCACATGTTTTCGCGTACACTAACATACAATGTCTGAGTTCCCACCACATGTGTAAACAGCCATTGATGGACAGTGATGTGATGAACCAAGTCTTCCGTGCCTCAGCTTTAGCTCACTGCTCGGTAGCTTAGCAGAACTAAAACATAAGGCACTTGAAAGAGACGACGGGAAATGCTAAACACAGAATAGCGCAATTCAAATCAGGGCTTTAAGGGTTCTCTGGTGAAAAAGAGACTTTGGCAATTTGCTTTTGTTACACCTCTTGATCACTTTCTAGTTTCATACTTTAGAGGCAGGGTTGAATTCTTCTTGCTCTAAAATATACTTCACATAATTGCATTTTTTTGCATTCATCTGGCCTTGACATTGCAAATGTAAAAGAGTCAAAAATAAGAGTCCGACTTCACTATCGCTATGGTGGAAAAGGTGTTCATAGCCACTGTACAAATAAAGAGATGTTTTATTTTTGTTATATTTCTGTTTTATTTTTGTTATATTTCTGTTTTATTTTTGCCTCACATATCAAAAACATCAGCATGAGTCCCATTTATATGTGATTAAAGAGCACAAATCGTGAGAGTAGAAATGAAATTGTGGGCTCCCACAATAGGCATCTTCCAACACTAAGGTAGCAGAAGCGATGTAGAAGAATCGGGCTGTAAATTTATGGCTGGCCCTATAAAGTTCCTAATGGCTCCTACTCTCATTGGCAAACAGCCTTGCCCTTCAACCAGCAGTTCTCGTATCCCAGGAACTGCACATGTGGCTTTGCCTTTACAAAAGAAGCCTTGTGTGTCACGCCCAGTTCTTTCACTTGATTAGCAAGATGGCTTAGTGAGTTAAACACCCGCTGCTGACATCTGTTATAACCTACAAATAACACGTTTGAATCTCTTTAACTCTAACTCATCCCTTTGTCCTTGATAGATTGGGTACCATTCTATTGTTATAATTCTTATTTACAGCGCTTAAAAGACTGCAAAAAATATGTATGAGTGCTATATAAAAACAGGTTATTATTTATTGATATTACAACTATTGGTGTAGCTTGCAGACAGCTTGGTGGGACGCATGTAACCCACTGGAACAGTGGTGTGCAGGCTCATTGCAGAATGCTATTCCTCATTCACCAATCTCTTCTACATACTCCTTCGGTGCTTCTAAGAAGATGGTCTGTACTTTTTGTGCACATGCGCGTGCTAGCCTTTATAGGTTTTTTTCCCCTCAGTGATAGTTTCCTTTGGGCACAATCGCTTTATGTCCACTCTGCTGTTTCTTCTTACTCGAACTCAGCATCGTACAATTAATCACAGTTAAAAAACATGAGCAAAGCATGTTTTTTGAACAATTAAAAAGCAACATCTTACCATGCTTAATTTGCTCCTCAAAAACGTCCCTTTCTAAGTGTAAATGGAGTAAAGCTTTTTTTTTTTTAGCTCCCACTGAGGACTTGAGAATGTTTCTAGTCGCTATCTGCTCGTACATCCAAGCGCTTTACAAAGAGAATGCAGGGCCGCGAGTATGATTGGTTGATTGCATAGCATTGCTCCGAATCAAAATAAGTAAGTAATATGAAAGTGACCTCGTGGGGGCAGGCAGAAAAGAAATGCTATTAAACCCTTTATGATGAAGTATAATTAAGACCCCTATTCCAGCCCTGCTGGGTCGGAGACCACTTTGCCCCATCTATTCTACTGGGAATGCCAGGGCTTCTGCGGGGGAAATGAAATAGTCTTTTAAATACTGCCGCGAGGGTGCATTTTCCTTTCCTACTCGCGTAGCATTGAAATGTCAGGTTCCAACCTCGAAGTAATGTCAAAATATTTCTTAAGGTGTTTTGGTTAACAGAACAAAGTCTACCATGTCGGCCACGGGTGCATTTAGTTCTACCTCACATTTCTAGCCCCCCCCTACCCTCCTTGCCTATCTTTTTAGATACCATCTGACGTGCTGCCTCAGGTCAGTTTCACCTAGTCTTTTCACTTTTTACAGAATTAATTGTATTGGACGTGGGGGTAGAGCCTTTTGCCACCTAGCCAGAACTCTCTTCCACGTGCACCGAAAATCCTTCCAGATATGCGTAGCTCCCAGAAACAGCTAGAGCCATGATTATTTAACTCAAAGGTTTCTCCTTGAAGTTGTAGGGGCCGGCTGAATAGCTGTTTGAGCTGCATAAATCACATCCCAGTCACTAATGAGCAACAAACAATGGCGGACCGTAATAGCCGCACCTCACTGCTATGCTCCTCTTGTAATTATCCGAAAGTGATGAGAGTTGGTGTGCACATACAACTCCTGCACCTGCCGCTGTTAGGTGCCAACTGCTAAGCAGAATAGAAACTGTACATGCGTGGAGAGCTGCACTCCCAAAGTGTCAGTAACACTGACCAATTCCTTTATGTAAGGCAATCCTTTATTTTAAATGTCATCAGACAACATGAGCTCCAGCCAACGCGTTTTGTTCATTCCAGTCACTCATTAATAATATTTCTGATGTAACAGACTGGCGGGATCACATTGAGGCCCTATTTCACTTCCACTAGAACTATGGTGGTGCTTTAAATGAGAAGAACCTTAAGGGGGGCATTCACTGTAGGGGGAAAAAAACAGTTCTCTTTAGTCTGCATCACAAACAATCACCAACAATAGGCATTCTAGAATGTTGATTTGTTTGATGATGTCTGCTTGGGGTTTGACCAAAACCAAAGGGGATGATGGACGGAGTTTTGAACATTGCAAGCACTCACCCCCAGTCAACTGATCTGGGTTTAATCCATCATCATTCTTTAGCTCACTCCGCCACCCCAGTTCAGACATGGCCATATGCAAATCAGTCTGACCCTGTGCCTCATGGGAACAGTCCAGCCCGAACTGCCAAGCCATGTCTTCCCTGGACCGGAAACAAGCATCCTGAGACCGGTTATTGGCTAATCAGCCGTCATCAGCCAGGCTAGCTTGAATCCAGTGGCAACGTGAGCAAGGGACCCACATTTGGGCATACCCTGCCAACTTAGGGTGAACAAAGCAAAACCAAAGGGGATGATGGACGGAGTGTTGAACATTGCAAGCACTCACCCCCAGTCAACTGATCTGGGTTTAATCCATCATCATTCTTTAGCTCTCTCCGCCACCCCAGTTCAGACATGGCCATATGCAAATCAGTCTGACCCTGTGCCTCATGGGATCAGTCCAGCCCGAACTGCCAAGCCATGTCTTCCCTGGACCGGAAACAAGCATCCTGGGACCGGTTTCTGGCATTTCAGCCGTCTTCAGCCAGGCTTGCTTGAATCCAGTGGCAAAGTGAGAAAGGGACCCACGTCTGGGCGATATCCTGCCAACTTAGGGCGAACAAAGCAAAACCAAAGGGGAGGACCTGGCTTGGCAGTTCAGGCTGGACTGTTCCCATGAGGCATAGGGTCAAGACTGGGTTCAAACTGGAATGGCATGGTGAGCAAAAAAACGATGGATTTAGGCCCAGATCTCTGTACTGGGGTGAATGTATGACTTGTTCTGCATTCTGTCCATCAACTGTTGTTTTGCATTTGTCACCCCGAGTGGGAAGGGTATGCCCAGACGTGGTTCCTGTGCTCTCCATGCCACTGGAATCAAGCTATCCTGGCTGAAGAGGAGTGAAACCCCGAAACAGGTCCTAGGATGCTTGTTTCCAGTCCAGGGAGGACCTGGCTTGGCAGTTCGGGCTGGACTGTTCCCATGAGGCACAGGGTCAAGACTGATTTGCAGATGGCTGGGTTCAAACTGGAACGGCATGGTGAGCACAAAAACGATGGATTTAGGCCCAGATCTCTGTACTGGGGTGAATATATGACATTGTTCTGCATTCTGTCCATCAACTGTTGTTTTGCATTTGTGCTTGGGGTTTGAGACGTACTGTGAGGTCATTCACCGGATGGCCCCTTTCATTCTGTCTGTCCCACTCTTGGGACAAGAAAGTTCAAGTGAACTTTGCTTCAAATTGCACTGGTCTGCTATAGGAAGTTTGTTGAATTGTACTCCCGTAATCTAGTGGATTTACTGATGGCTATGTAACCTGTAATCTGACGAAAAGCGATGCTGTTCATGATTATACCATTTATATAGTACCTTCTACGAAGACGTGTTTTTTTTAATGATGGGCACACGGTGTAGTGGCTGGAAAGGAATAAGGCTTTTGAGTGCGGGCTTTTAAGGCTCAAATTTAGTTTAAATTGACTCTAAAATTGATATAGAAGCTTTTATTGCTACTTGCATAGGGAGTGCCCGTGAGTCGCCTTCGGAGGCAGTTTGTGTCGCTGAACCTGGTCATCTTTATTTATGAACAGTGGCATGCAGAACAACTTGCACTTTTTAATTCCAAACTGGGCTAATTTATTATTGTATTTCCTGCTACTTCCTGATTTCCTTTAACATGAACTTAGAGCTTGGCGGATGCAGGATATCCACCAAAAAAAACCACATAATCCATCCTATTCAGAGTTCATACACTGGCATGCATTTTAGAAAGAGGTCGATGTCCTGTTCGCCTTATTTAGAGTGTACAGATGGGTACACACTCTAATTAGGGCGGACGGGACAGCTAGCATGTTTTGAAAGCTATCTCTTATCCACCAACTTCAAATAACTACCAAAGTCCTGGCCAGGCCTCCTTGTATAGGCAGAAAGCCAGGGTCTGAACTGCAGAGGTACTGCATCAACAAGAGCAGGATGCTGTTGAATGGACAGTATCACAACATTTCCTTACTCTTTTTTTTACTCCCGGTCACACAGATTCCTGTTGAATTATATCAATGTCTGCATTTTAGATTTTAATTATCTCCTCAAAAAAGGGCACAGCGCCCCTTGTAAGTCTGCAGAGTCAACATTCTCAAAGTTTAGAGACTTTAGACCATTATGCCATGCCTATTCAGCGGCAGCATCGTTTATCGCCTGTTTTGTGAGGGTTATTTCTCCAGAGATGTTGTTGCACAGGCCATTTCAGGCTTAGACTCCTTGCAGGCTACCCTGTTCCTGTCTTTAGCGATGTGTACAGAATCCAATGAGTTCTCTGGGACATGAACAACGAGCTCACTCATCATGGAGCAGATAGGTGTGTGTGTGGTGACAGGGAGTGTTCTATTTCCACATATCTAATGAAGAAGTTCTTAACCTGTATCAGATACATGGGCGTGAGATATTTTGCTGCACTAAAGCATGTGTGCAGAGCATTGGGGGGTATGATTCGATTTGTTTGTTGAGGCGACACTTTGCAATAATCTTGTCACTTCTGATTAGGGCGCTGTTTCATTGCACAACAGTGCATGTCCTACATCTGGCTCTCTAGTTCTTGGGATGGTAAACCCAGCATCAGACATCTCGAAGTTTGTAATTTGTCACGGGGGTGTTGTTTTCTCTCTCCTAATGTCGAACCTGCCCAATTCATATACATTTGGATTTACCCCCTTTCCCCTTTCTAACAAAAAATGTCCTTTTCAAGTTTGTGAGATAGCAACCAGAGTGTGAAAAGAACTTCAGAACCTGGAATTATAAACCTGAATTACACTAAAGTCTAATTCTTTTACACATTGTAGAAACCGTAAGATTTCAATTTTGGACTTAGTTTGCCACTCATTTTTGAAATAACCAAAGGTTCAATCCAAGTGCAAACTATAGAATCGAACCATCAGGTGGGATTACACCCAGCATTCAGAGGATATAGCATCAACGAAAGAAGAGTGTCATGATCAGTACACTCTTCGTGACGTTGCTGGGTGCATGACTTCATAAATCCACTTCAAACGGGGTTTATAGGGCGCTAAAACAAGTAGGTATCACAGTGCCAGTGCAAACGACAAGGCTCTAACAAAGGAGGCGACCTAAAACATGTAAACAGTCAGTCTGTTTTTACATTCGCCCAGAAAAAGACTAATGTCCAGGTCCAAGGGAGAGCTGATTCCAATGGGACATACATGTTCTCACTCTCTAATGAGGTCACTAATGGAGGAGGATGGGCTGTCATCCTCCACTATCTATAGTTCAAGCATACACCGCCTCATTGCATACGTATTCCATTAAAGAAGGCAACTGTGTGCTTTGGACTGGCACACTACACTACATGGCAACATCAGAAAAAAGCCTACACAATTCTGTTCAGTCTCCCTTACACAACCATTGCACTTCTTTCTCTGACACTAGCTGCTGAATACTAAAATGGGGAGTGCAGCTGGTCTGCAGTGCTGTTGATACTTCTACTGTTGGTCACCAGCTGGATACAGCCCATTCATAAAGCATTGACTTTTAATGGTTTCATTAAAATAAATAAATACATAAAAAAGCTGGTAAGCATCTTTGTTTTTTAACATATTGCCTGCTCCACTAGGAATTTTGCAAACCCTTGCAGAATTCTATTTCCTTTGTTTTTACTGAACTCCCACCTATTCTATGGACCAGAGCTACAATTCTGCCTGACTCATTTCCTCTAGGAATCTTGTCTACTGAATAGCTCGGAATTCGTTATCTTCATGTTTGCACTGCCTGTGGCCCTGCCTGCTCCCTCCCCTCTGTCTCTAAGGCTACTCTCTGCAATCCTCATCATAATTTTTAGCTTTGCCTGGGCTGCTCAGCTTTCACAGTGCACTACATGAACTGTTTTCATCCACCCATCATCAAGTTATACGTCCTGGATCTTCCACATTGACACCTTCCTCCAGTCCCTGCCTAGAGGTATCATCATTTCTGTACCTGCACCTGGATTAGAAAGTGGTATGGGCTATATCCTACCTTGTTGCACTAGGGTCCAGACTTCTACACTCACCTTAATCCACATTGGTTGCGCCACTAGGTGTATGTCATGTCTCCCTTTAAACCAGGAGGCTACGGAATGCTTTCTTCTCACTTATTGTTGGCCTTGGTTGGAAAATTCCAAAAGTTTTGATTTTGCTTCATTAAGGTGCAACCGCAGATCTAGCACCTCAGCTGCAAATTACGTACCTTCTTCCAAAGTGGGCCAAGTAGCGATTAGAGCTCCATTTCAGGAGAAGTGTGTAGTCCACTGGCACTTTGAAAATTAAATTAAAAGACCTCCTCAGTATAATGGTGACAGTGAGTAAATCAATAACCCTCCCTGATCATCAGACCCTATGTGCCTCTTGTGCAGGGTCAGAGCAAAAAAGAGACAAGCCTCTCCTGATAGCTGTGTCATAGCTGTGGCATCAGATTTCGTAGAGCAACATCGGCCGCGCTTGGGTGGACACAGGTTCAGGGCCGACATGGGCACTGGAATTGTGGCATCCATTACTGCCAGTGGAGTTTGCATCAGCGTTGGAGAGGAAGGAGGCAGAATGGGTCTTAAGCCTGGTGTGGATGTCTGTAATGTCAGTGATAAGCGGCACTGTAAAACACGAAGGCATGCCAGAAGGAGCTGGAATCACACCAAAGATCTGCAGCATGGACTCACTGAAGACCTGGAACAAGCTCCCTCTCAACATCAGACGCTCCCCGACCCTGCACACGTTCAGAAAGGACCTTAAGACCTGGCTCTTCGACTGATCCGGTACTGCCTCCATCCCCTCCTCCCAGCGCCTTGAGACCCTCACGGGTGAGTAGCGCGCTATACAAACCCCTGATAGATTGATTGATTGACTGAAGGACACTATCTGATGCTGAGTCGAAAATTGCCCGTTAACCTCTGGGTGCGTTGGGACCAGTTAAGGAATGGGTTCCTAGAATGGGGACTTCAAAGCCCTCACACCTTCTCTTTAGAGCAAGAGTGGCAGGATGGAGTCAAGTCCTGCTTCACCTTCTTCTGTTTTTGTTTGGACTTACACATATTGTCAACAGATTAACTAAAAAAAAAAACATGCAGCAAATATTTTAGCAGTAATTGTTTTGTTTTGGCTTCCTCCATGAAGCTTTCTGTCAGTTATTGAATAATCTCTACGCGTAGTCTTTAACAATACTACTTGGATTGGATTGGGTTTGACATGAGACAATTGTTATTGTCCTTCAAAAAAGGAAGAGATTAAACAAGAAGCCGCAGCCCCTTCAAGAATTTGGTGGGATCAAAAGATTTCAGAACTGTCTTCTGCCATTCTGGTGGTATCAACAAATGTTGCATTATGGCTTTAAAAAGGATCAGAATTAAAAAATGGCGCAACTGTCGCTATTGGTATTTGGTTACGTCAAATAGTAATAGCATTATTTTATTTTTCAGAAGGGGCGATAATAAATGTACACAATCACATGGTCGCTCTCCAAGCTATTCCCAAAAGAATAAGTACCAGGCACTTAGGTATTAGCTTATCCACGTTCAAAGCTCTTATAAAAAGATCCCTGATCACCACTCTCCCCTCCAGAGGCAAGGGTACTTTCTGAGTAACTCTGACATATAAGGACACATGGAATGCAATGACACTGGCATAAACAGAATAAACTGCCATGTGTTGCTTGACCACAGCCCTGCCACTACTCGAGAAGTGCATGTACCCTGAGTAGTCATTAACCAGTTATTCAGAAACACATTACCCTACTGAGAAAGCAGAATCACTTCTAGCTTTCATTGCAAAGCCAATAAGATCTGGACCTAATGTTCTATTTTGAATATTACAGCAACATTGTGCTGGTTGCGGGGTGAATGCATCGGCTTTTGGAATAGCCTTTCTTTTCTAAAATACACCGTATGAATAAGGGTTGTTTCACTGCACTAACTGGAAAACGGGAAACTACGTCCTGAGGAAGGCACCTGACGCTCTGAGGGCAATTAGAGAGCGCTGAAACGTGTAGACGGGAAAGAAATGCAGGTTCTTTTTTCCCAGTTCTACACGGAGATCCCAATGATGAAGAAGGTCACAGCATCTGAGTGAGGGTTTACCATCCAGTGACATATTTAATTCCATGGAGATTTGGTACTGAGTTTAAGTAGTTTTGTAAGTTCTGTATATTTATTATAACAGAAAAAACATGAGCAGAACAATCGTCCCAACACGTTTAATCGGTAAAAAGCTGACGGAAATAACTAGGATTCAAGGAAGGAGGCGAAACGAAGTGCATGAGCGCCAACATGGGAATTTGTGTCAAACAGAATCAGACAGTCTAAAAGAGAAAAAGAGGTCACACACAAAGTTGACCACTTAGGATGAACAAGTGTCTAGGGTTGAGTTCCACTAGTCTCACACATAAATGGCAGTACAAAACACCAGAGTGCTTGGATCACAGTCACTGAGGGTGGCATTTCATATTGCAAGAGAGTAATAAACTCACTTGCCTTGCTCTGGAGACTGCCTGATGTTTCCAATAAACAAACTGGGTCATAAACTTTGCTTTCTGTTGGTAGGCTAAAAGCGAAATGAGAGTGCAGACTGAGGTGAAAAATTGAAGGACTAGCGGCAGCTGTTTTGAACCTCCTTTCTACGTGGTCCTGAGAGAACTGTTTCACCATTGGAAGCGTCTCCCCGAGGGTCTGAGACAGAGTCACACCCTGCTATTCTTCAGGAAAAACCTGAAAATCCATTTATTCACATGTATCTGAAAGATTAACCTTGATACCCCTAACCTGCTCACCAACTAACTGTTCCTCCTCCACGCTCATTGCTCATGTTAAATATTATCTAAAGCTGTATTTTTTGTTTCATGTGAAGAGCTCCATTGCACATGTGACATCTATATAAATATGACTAATCAATCACTCGATCAATTAATCAGCAAATGCTCAACCTCACTAATGTGACCCTTTGTGAACTGTTTGATTCCAAAAGTGTATTTCCAGAAAGTAAACAGTTTGTGCTCAACCACAAATGAATTGCCCCAAAATTGACCCGGTCTCATGTCCGCGAACTTGAATCCACGTGCCCTCCCTCTCTTTCAAAGCAGCCTCTTGTTCCTACGCTCAAGCAAATTGATTAACCTACTAGACCACATGACATGAACTATTGATTGCTGCTTCTTCTCAAGTCAATTGGAATTCACCTTTGACTTCACATCAGGAACAAAGGCCAAGCAGAATGGAAGGAACACTACTATGAGAACCCTTACAGAAATAGAGGATTTACTCTACTTTTAGGGGATTTATTTTATATCAACAGAGCAGAGAGGGGTAGTTTTTCCCTAGGATTCTGATAATTCAGGCCAAAAAAGACCCTTGAGAAGAACGTAAGCCAATATGGCACTCACCTCACTGAGCCTGGAACAAGAAACCAAAATCTGACATTTTGTAAAAGTAGAACTTTCTTTACCGGAGGGACATGTGGGCACACGTGTTACATTGTCCGCTGAGCGAGCTGAAAGCCTTGTCTCACTAGATTTCAAGCAGGTCTGCGCTGTATTACTGTCAGTGCACATTAGGCAAAGAAAACATCTTGATAAGTACAGAAGAAGGCAAGGAAACAAGCAAGATACCTATGAGATCCTGTAGTCAGTACATTTACCCGACCACTGATGTCTGCACAGCCTCCACCGCAAGACCTTCATTTTCATGACACATTTGCACAAAATGTTTTCAATTTTTCTCGCGTCATTCTCCTAATGTTGTCAAGTGGTTTAGCTTGGAAAACGAACTCCTGACATGCGCCATCAATGTGAAATTACCCTTGTGTTAAAAAGTTGGTATCTAATCTGAATGTATCTGCTACTGCGGAAAGTTATGGCTACTACATTCTAAACATCTTCTAATATACAACTGAAATTTAGTCATCTATCCCTTTTACCATTATTTGGAGATTAATCAAAAATTACTAATCTGTGTGCCATTCATGTTATCATCATATAGTTCGAGAAGGAGAGATCCCTCTCAAGGACACGACCTTGAAGCGAAGTCCTACTCATATGCACTCTAACAGGGATGCACACCCTTGGTTCTGAGGAAAGGTCCCAGACAGGTTTTTAGGACACGTGGTATGAATTTACAGTTGTATGTCCAAATATCGCATTATTAATTGACCTACAAAAATAACAACTACTATTAAATTGTCAAAATAAGTATATATAGGTAAGTGTAGATTCACTATTTATAACATTGCGTCTTCAGACCTTATCGTCAAAGTAAGTAGATGTGGAGTTAAGAACAGTAAATCTATAAATCTTGACCGTAACATGGTATTCGATATTCTGCACTCAATATTTTTTATAGAGTCTGAATTGCTTCAGTGCACAGAGGCAGTGCCTCATTTCAGCCTATATTTACTGCTGTTTATAAACTTGTGTCTACCGCGGGCTGAGCAATAATTGACCTAACTTGGTCAGGTTTAGCACTCAGTTCTTCTGAGTGTGATACAAGTGTTCTGCTTATCTAGTGTCTCTTTTTTCTACAAAATTATAAACGGAGTGAAAATACACATTGCCTACTCGGGGAACAACCTTTACAACGCAACTGTTACAACGTACTACCTTTACAACGCATTTTTTACAACGCATAATCCATTACAACGCATAAAAATTACAACGCATGACACTACAACACATTTTCAAAAAATACCTTTACAACGCATTCCATTACAACGCATACTACCATTACAACGCATACCATTACAACGCATAATATTACACTACACTATCCAACACTTACCCTACTGTTGCACCCCCTGGAGTTAGAATAGTAATTTGTACCCCTATACTATCCAACACTTACCCTACTGATGCACCCCCTGGAGTTAGAATAGTAATTTTTACCCCTATACTATCCAACACTTACCCTACTGTTGCACCCGATGGAGTTAGAATAGTAATTTTTACCCCTATACTATCCAACACTTACCCTACTGTTGCACCCCCTGGAGTTAGAATAGTAATTTTTACCCCTATACTATCCAACACTTACCCTACTGTTGCACCCCCTGGAGTTAGAATAGTAATTTTTACCCCTATACTATCCAACACTTACCCTACTGATGCACCCCCTGGAGTTAGAATAGTAATTTTTACCCCTATACTATCCAACACTTACCCTACTGTTGCACCCCCTGGAGTTAGAATAGTAATTTTTACCCCTATACTATCCAACACTTACCCTACTGTTGCACCCCCTGGAGTTAGAATAGTAATTTTTACCCCTATACTATCCAACACTTACCCCACTGTTGCACCCCCTGGAGTTAGAATAGTAATTTTTACCCCTATACTATCCAACACTTACCCTACTTTTGCACCCCCTGGAGTTAGTAAAGTAACTTTTACCCCTATACTATCTAATACTTACCTTAAATGTAATTTAATATTATGCGTTGTAATGGTATGCGTTGTAAAGGTAGTATGCGTTGTAATGGAAATGCGTTGTAAAGGTATTTTTTTAAAATGCGTTGTAGTGTCATGCGTTGTAATGTCATGCGTTGTAATGGATTATGCGTTGTAAAAAATGCGTTGTAAGTGCATGCGTTGTAAAAGTGTGCGTTGTAACGTCATACATCCTGCCTACTCAGTGCTTGGGTAAATGAGAAAATTACTTCTAAATCTGCACACAATTTAGGTGCGATCTCTAAGTAAGATCCTTACTGGCTATCCTAAGAGTGTTGGCATGGATCATCCTTGGTGGACCAATGTTGGGCATCTTTGTGCTACGTGAAAATTTCACATGATACACCCAGGAAACCCTAGATCTCTTGGCGGTATCAAGCATGGTTTTACAAGCAAAAGGAAATACCTGGATTAGATTTTCATGTTTTTAACACCTGAAAGCAAGCCAAAGAGTAGTTTCAACAATACCTATAACTAATCGGCCTAAAAATTCTGTTCGTTCTCTTTAGTGACAGTGCACCACGTTTTTGGAGAGAATTACAATACATAACAGCACTGCTGAGTAGGCCATGTCTTTAGGTACTACTAGCAAGATAAGCTAAAATATATAGAATAAATTCTTGATGCATCTTCTGCCCAAGTTGGCCTTCAGATCTGGAGGAGCACTACCCTGAGTCCTGTCTGAGCTCATAACCTTAGAGTGGGACTATTGTGCTTAGGTGAAATGCAGGGAATACTGAGAGTGTGTTGTGAACTGTTGAGGGCACAAACAAGCAGAACTGTTAGTGGGAGAAGAATTCAACACATGCCTCTGTTTTGTGGCATCTCCTCCGCAGACAGTCTTGATCTATATTAGCAATTGTCAGGGAAGCTACAGCTTCACAGGGCGAAGAATCAACTTTAGAGTCATAGTCAAGGCAGGCAATTACTGCAGAATTTGGGAAGTCTTGGTCATGGAGATTACAAAAACAAATCTGGCGTGTTGGAGAAACTTGTTGCCTTATCCCATACTGCAATGTCCTCTATACCTCCTTGATCAAAATAGAGACCCTACCCTCAACACTTTGGGTTGGAGTCTGGGACATAACTATGGTTGTTGCTGTGTCACGTCTGTATACCACTGTACACAGCATGTGTGTGCTGCCCTCACGAGAAGTGGTGGAGGTGTGAGTGTAAATGATGCATGATGACTTTTCTAAATGTTGGCACATCATGCATAATAACCACACGTGCTAATGAGATGGTCAAATTACTAACACCCTCAATGTGATCTATAATGTACATTATGTTGTCAGACGAGCAATGGCCAATTAAATATGACATGCTCCTTTGGTTTTATTCATAGATTGTGAGAATTGTTCAACCTTTGTAGTGGAATATTGCCCCATAAGATTGTACATACATTAGGCATCTACCCTTCACACAATCCTAAAGTAAAGAAACAATGTACCACAAACCATTGACTCATATATAGAAATGCTCAAAAGTGGCTTTTGGCATATTTAACACAGTAGTTGATTACCATTTTAATAAATATTGCATCATTCTACCATCTGTATGTCACCCAGTTGACTTTTAAAATAAAAGTCATACAATAAAATACCATAATTCAACAGAGAATCACAAGAACAGTGCGGGGAGGGGAGGGAGATGTGTCTTGGGTATGAGCGGAGAAGGGAGCCATGCAACATATTATACTGCTAGGTTTTTGGAGGACTTTTCCATTAGAAGGGTGGAAGCGATGAAGGCGAAAAAAACTGAAATTAATTTATTAACAAAAATAAGGCCTGTGTAAGTGCGCAGAATGTAAGGAGGATCAGAATAAGCTAATAGGCATAGATGACCGAAACAGGGTGAGAGCGGGAATACACAGGAGGGAAAACAAACAACCAGTTTGCCAAAAAAGGGGTTGGGAAAAAATAAAATAAAAAATAAAAATAGAAAGCTGGTATATAGATTTATATTTTTCTGGATTAAGGGTCTCACACCTGATATTCCGCGTTTCATCCATTTCGGTTCACCAAGGGCAATGAAGAAATTCTCTTGCCTTTCGTATTCCTCCTCATCTATTATTTTAACCCTTATGGTTTTCCTGTAGGAACATAAGAGAGACAATGGTGTACAGTGGGTTTGTAATGGACTCAGGACTTTGCAACATGCAGCCCCACTCCCGTTGTCTGGTGCACCAGTTGCTGCCGTTTGAGATGAGTGGAGAAGAAAAGAAAGAAGTGGGGCGGAAGGAATAAAAAGAATGGAGTCGAAAAGATTGTGCTTTGCCCTGATTGAAACTCATATTGAGTACCTTCTTTGACAAGTCATGTGTAATGTCATGAGCACATAATTCTGTTACCATCCTCCAAAAGAAACAATAAATTAGGAAAAAACAAATACACAGCAATGCTTCACATTGCAGGATCACTTGCACATTTCTGATAATGGGTCTTTCTTTGGGAATAAGCAGGAATTAATGACAAAGAGAAAAGACAAATCAGGTTGTTGTATCTTCAAATCGATTTTAAAGATGGAGAAACAGCAAAGATACCACTCAAGTGTGAACTTACAGATAAGATTAATGAAAACGGTCATATCATTGCCAAAGGGCAAAGTTCACAGGGTCCTGGAATAGAAGTTAGAAGCAACAAAATCTACTAATACTACTCATGTAAATTATTTTTTTCTGTTCACATTTGTAGTAGCGATGGATCAGTGGCTATTATCAAGGTTAATGCCAAAGGTGGTGGACAATATTTTCTCAGGATCCTACTGACAACAGACATCTTGATTTTATACAAACACTTCTACTTCCTATTTTCCGGTATATGCATGTGGGGTTTCATGGCCATTTCTTTCCTTCTCTAGTCAGCCATTAAAATATTCGTACCCGTCCTAGGCCTAAATTTGATAAATACGACTCTGCTGTTATTTCTGGTTGTTGTGCTAATATTTCAGGCTGTTGCGTAAAGTGAATTAGTCTCCTTGCCACATGACACAGAACCAGTTGTGTATGATGTCCAAGTCAGTCAGCTCAAGAGATGTGAACAGTGGGAGAAAGGAGAGAGCTGATTGGCGTGGAATGGGAGAAGAAGTCTATCTGGTCTCAATACACCTGTTTTTTTGTGCGGCACACAATTCACCATCAGATGTGGTCTGCCCTTTTTTAATCCTTTTTTTTGCCCTCACACCTACTTCTCTGCAATTAATTTGACAGCACATTGACTTTGTCTGCATTGACTGAATTGTATCATTTCTTTGCCCAAGGCATCAGTAAAAACACTTGGAAAGAAAGGATAACTTAGTATTATGGATATTAGTTCATCATTGATATAATAACATAATTTTGTTTAATTTAACTTTGTGGGTGACTAGTATTGTAATTAATTAAAAACTCATTTTATTAAAATCATTTAATATTATCAATCTAGATATATTTAATTTGAAATAAATCAATTATATTGACAATAAGAGCTAGGGTCATCCTCAACATTAAAATAATCAAATTAATTGAAATTAAGCTTACAGTACATACACACACACAAAGATAAACACACAGACACAAACACACACCCACGCACACACGCATATGTTGTAAATGGTTATCGCCCATTTAGTACGCCAGGATATTTTGCTTTTAATCCCCCGGGTTTTGGACTTTTACTGTGGGTGAGTCTCACCACCTGAGTCTCATTCACAGTAATTTCATGGTAATTAGACTGAGCGGGCCTGATTCACAGAATTAATTTAAGACTAAATCCTAAACTTACTACTTTGTGGTATTCACAGAATGCACTTACTACTTTTGGTATTCACAGACTGCACTTACTACTTTTGGTATTCACAGAATGGATTTACGACTACTAACTTTACGTCCGCACTCGGGCTGGAAATTCCGGCCCAGAGGCGGGGCTTCCGGCCCGGAGGCGGGGCTTCCGGGACGGAGGTGGGGATTCCGGCCAGTGGCGGACATTTAGCCATGGCCAAAATCTCCACCTCCGGGCCGGAAGCTCCGCCTCTGGGCCGGAAACTCCGCCTCCGGCCCGGAGGCGGGGCTTCCGGGCCGGAGGCGGAGTTTCCGGCCCAGAGGCGGACGTAAAGTTAGTAGTCGTAAATCCATTCTGTGAATACCAAAAGTAGTAAGTGCAGTCTGTGAATACCAAAAGTAGTAAGTGCATTCTGTGAATAGCACAAAGTAGTAAGTTTAGAATTTAGTCTTAAGTTAATTCTGTGAATCGGGCCCAGCATGTTTACGGCCAGTGTTCACTTTTTAAAGATAAGGGCCACTGGGTTTGTTACACGTGAACCCATTTGCACACGCATGTGTGTGTGTTGTGCGCGAGAGACTACTTTTGCGCGCAGCAATGTGGCTGCACACAAGTAACAGGCCCGTTTCAGTTTTAAACTGTGAATTTGACCTGCCAAAATAGCCCCTTTTGACAAGCCTAAGCCTTCATTTTAAATATTAATAAGTCAACCATAAGTAGGCCTTATTTTCCATAAAGGCAGGGTGCATGATATTTTAAAGTAGGACATGTAAAATGTAACTATTGACCTTACAGTTAATTATACCCAAAAGCTATTTACGCTGAAGCAAGGTCGGCTGCTCCCATAGGGAAACACAGGGCTACATTGTTACATATAATAAATGCTAAATCAGATTGGTAGCATCTAGAGAAAAATTCAAGCACTCATTTTTATAGTTATCCAAAATCCAATTTAATAGTAAAATTGAATTTTGTCTAACTATTAAGCAACAGCTACATTAAAAACGTACAATTTTCCTGCCTTGCTAGTATTCAACTGCTTTGAAAGCCTAAGTATACAAATGTATTGTATGTATCCAACTGTCACCTGGCAGCTGGATGGCTCCCGTGTGGTGAAATGTGGATTGCTCCCAGGCAGTAGACAAAGGGCCCTAGGTGTAGGGAGGGTGTTCCACCTTGAAAGGGTGACCTGGGGGCTGTGCCAGTAACTGAATTAACTTCAAAGAGGCCTACCCTGTCACAAGCAGATGAACCTGACACAGGCTCGTCTCCTTCCTTTGTACCTCTAGCCAACTTGGCTTCACAACCAGTAGGAGATGGAGCTGGCCCAGAACTGATTTTGAGTGACCACAAGAGAGGATTTGCCCATTAACACAGCCACACCTCTGGGTGGGCACATAAAGCTCTGGTCAGAGGAGGATGGGTTCTGCTATTTTGGGTTGTCCCAGAATGCTGTACATGGGGGCTTGGACTGGGGTGGAGGGATAATGTGGCATCCTGGGCCTGGCCATAGGTGCCTGGCATCTAGAACTTTCAACTAACACTTATAACCTCTGCACAAGGCAGAGACTGAACAAGACTCTAGACCTGGGAGGCGACAGCAGCAGAACCATGGCCAACTGGACGAAGAAGCCACCTGATGCTCTAAGAGGACGTTGAGCCCTGTTTACCCCCTGGACTAGATGGGTCTATCCAGGGCCAGTGCACTTATGCCCCCTGAGGATCAATAAGGGGAAAAGCTGTACTATGCTGCCACCCCAGGTGCCCTGCAAGACAGCCAGGAGCTCTAGGACTTGAGAGTGTAGGCAGGAAGGTGTTCTGCCACTGGCAGTGGATGGGCTGCGCAAGAAGCCCTCATCAGCAGGAGAGGTGCACCTGGAGCCAGGGGAGCCAGTAAGTCCAGCTATATGAAAAATGCACTTGTTACAGGCCAGGAGACGTGTCCACCACCAGGAGTGCAATGAGCCCAAGATCAAGGAAATCAGCCTAACAGGGCCCGAGTTACGCACCTTTGAATCTACGCCCATTTAAACATGCCGGAAAGGAAAAAGTAGCATGTGGGGATCTGCTGTTACTTTTTTGAATTATCCGAAGAGTGAGCTCAGGCTTGGCGTGACTTAACTTATTTCATTTTTTGTGGTAGAGTGGCAGGCATGGATCCCCCCTCCCTCACCCAAATTTCGGCAAAAGAGACCTCATCCTCTGAGGCCTGAAGCAAAGAAGAAAGGTCAAGGCTGGCAGTCTCACCGAGTGCAACTCATGCCCCAGGAACCCCATCCTCTGGACATTACAGGACACCAAGGAAGGTCTATTTGGAGCCTCACCCCCCCCCCCATATGCTTGTGTCTAGTGGGACGAAGGGTGCATGCTGGTCTAAGTGTCCCACCCACAGCTAGCGGGAGAAACTAATGCTGGGCCCTGCTGCAGCTGACAGCAGCGTAGACGGGAGTGGATTAGTGAGGAGGCTGGCTCCTTCCCAGTGCGGGAGGCAACAGGGAGACAAAGGCCTTGGTGATCCCCATGTGAGCCCCCAATGGCCCCGCCTGTGTGCAGGTGTCCCGTGTGGGACCGCGCACCTGCAGACACCTAAGTCAGCTAAAACAAAATACCCTTGTGCGGCACAAAGCCACCTTACCTGTTTTCGGGAAAAGCTATTCACAAAATATTCATTTTTTTTACACGTTGAAGTGCCCCATAATGCCTTGCAATGCCTATTTACATGATTTCTGGTCCTTGTGGTACCCCAAGGAAGTGCAGGGGCACCACCACCTTTTACCAAGAAGTGTTTGAGTGGCAGCAGAATGGCATCTGCCCTAACTGCACAAGGCTATATTAAAAGTCACCCTAGGTTTCAAAGGGCATAACAACTATGAACCCCAGAGATGATTTAAGGTTAGTTTAACATTTTTGGAGCTGGCGTATGGTGCTCTTCACTGTGGGAATGCAAGGAGATCTAGTGATTGGCCCTATGCTTGCATTTTATGTGGCCTGAATGTGTTAATGAATGACTCTGTAACAGGCTTGTGACTGTTTTCAAAATGTATTATTTAAATGCTTTATTATCAATGATTATGAACACTGTAATTTGTAATTCAGTGTGTGGTGTTTAGTAGTGTGTGTGTAATATATGCATTTTTTTTCTTTTTCACAGAAAAAGCACTGAATGATCAATAATCTATTGCATGTTGTTGTTGCGTGCCAGAGAATTGAGATTAAAAGCCCACACCACCTACCCACATTATGCCTTGGACTGCTCTGCTTCGCTACCCTGAGATTGCAAAGGGTTCCCAACCCTGTACTCTCTCTCTCTCTCTCTGTCTCTCTCTCTCTCTCTCTCTCTCTCTCTCTCTCTCTCTCTCTCTCTCTCTATATATATATATATATATATATATATATATATATATATATATATATATATATATATATATATATATATATATATATATATATATATATATATGTGTGTGTGTATATATACACACACACACATATATATGTGTATATATACACACACACACATATATATAGATAGATAGATATATTTAAAAAAATCTGGATCCCAAAGGATACAATGAGTAACAAAGAAATTAAATATCCAAGAAAGAATTGACTCAAACAGTTGGACTCATCAAATAACACAAATATATTTCTACTACAACGTTTCAGCTTCCGCCTTCCTCAGGTAGTACACAATGGTTTGCTCAGGGTTTACACAGATGACACTACTAGATTTTCAAAAAGCATCATGAGTGAAGACTCCACTTGGAATGTGGAATCAATACAGTCCCAAGTTCTCTTGAGATATGCAGTAATCAGGCGGTATTGTTTTATTCCTAATGGAGTCTTCTCTCATGATGCTTTTTGAAAATCCAGCAGTGTCGTCTGTGCAGCCACTGAGCAAACAATCTTGTACTACCTGAGGAAGGCGGAAGCTGAAATATTGTAGTGGAAATATATTTTTGTTCTTTGGTGAGTCCATCTGTTTGAGTCACTTTATATATATGTACACACACATATACATACATACACACACACAAACACAAACACACATACATATAGCTAATCAAAAACAAGCACAAAGTAGACAAAGAAATTCACTGTGCAATATGAATGTTACTCACACACACACACACACACACACACTATTCACACTTTGAATATAAGTACAGTGCACAGCACCTGTGTTGCCATTCATATTTTACTTCCTTTGAGTAGTAAAAGCATTTGAAAATAAAAACAAGGTTGCTATGAGGAGGGTATTAAGGACGTCTCTGCAAAGTGGGAGTGCGCATGAACCATCCATGTCAACGCATATTCTCTCCCCATAGATTTTCTCAGTTTCCCTATTAACTGTGCTCTAATAAGACTGGTTGTGAAAAGCAAAAGCATTTTAAACAAAAAATATGGCGCCCCATTTAATTTTCAGCATGCATGACATCGACAGCAGAGCGCGGCCTGTCAAAACAATAGCTGGATAATTTGAACATCTTTATATGCAAACATTGTATATATTTTTTAAACACCTTAGTTCACAAATTACACGTTTACCTACTAATTATCAGTTTTTTATATACCAATCAGGTGCTAGGATGAAAAGCTGCCAATCCTGCCGGGAATACTTATAAATCTGACACGCTGCACACCCACCAGGAATCAGAGATCTGCCGACCACGGCCGGTTGATCGCCCCCAAACCACCAAGCACAGCTTCGAGGCACTATCACCGGAACAGACTACTTCCCGAGATATGAGCTTGCCCCTCGCTCGGCGAGTTGAATGCCACCCTGAACTTGCACTGCGTGTGCTCACAACGTAGGAAGACTAAAGATGCAACCCACGTTAAACTGCAGCTTGGCGTTGCTGCTACACTTCTGCCACGTAGCTTGTCTTAAAGGTGCATTCTTGATTTCTGTAAGGAAATACATAAATGAAAAGTCGATAAATAAATTCAAACCTGCGACGGACATTGCACAAATGTGCAAGTGGTCTCAACTCCCTCTAATATAGTCATCTAAGGGAGTTTACCAGTTGAGAGTCCAGGAGTATGATTTCCACTTAGTGTACGAATGTGAGGCTGAGTCACAGGCCTCAATGCAAACACGTTATAAAAGAGGCTGTGGCTGGTGTCCGCGCCATCGGTGCCTCTAAGTGAAGAATGCAGGGAGAGGCCCAGAGACACCAGTAACAGCGGCCACGACTGGCATCCAGTGCCATTCAACAAAATGTGCTCTCACCACAAACAAGGAAAATTGGCATTCCTGTGCACTCATACAAGCGCATGCCAACCACTAAGAGACACACCGAGCCTTATTTCAATGACCATATACCACACCCGGGTAAGACTGACACGGTGGGGTGAGAACATGACTCCAATCCTCTGATCCATCACTGGGTGTAGCAGTATCCCTGGAGGAGACTCTGACCAGGAATCGAGCGTGATTGGTTTGGGCGCTTTTACTCAAAACAGCCCTGTTACTGGACGGGAAATTGCCACCGGATGAGGCACTGTCAATGAACACGGGATTGCCCTTGGGAAGGCCCTCTAGGCAGTGGGGTTGGAAACAATAGCTAAAAAAACATAGATTGCCGCCAAATCTCTAGGGCGCTTCTGAACCCCGTGAACCCTACAAGTCGTCCGCAGTGCACTCTGCACTGAGGGATCCCTTGGGGGGTCCATGGAGAAGCTTAGAGGGCTATCTTCAAGCGCACACATCTCAGCATTTCAAAATGGACACCATGAGGATGGACTACATACAATGAAAAGTATAGCTTATTTTCAATTAAATATTTTACAAATCATATATGTATATATGTATTTATGTGTTTGTTTATTTATTCATTTCAGGCTAAGGCAGTGAACGTAAATGTGGCTCAAAAGCACATTATTTAAAGCAACTCTACTAATAAATGCACATTCACACATTTGCTGCAAAGTGCAAAGATCAAGTTGCAGTTTATTACCACAGCAGAGCGAATTTACCACTAAAAAACGCGGTTTACTGTCTCACTTGTCTCACAGATCACTTAACGCATGGAAACAATTAACCTAATGCCACAAAGCCTTTCCAGTGTGAATTTACCTCATGGCACAATTGTAACACCTTGAGTCCTGTTTTGGTTAAATATCTTATTTAAACCAATAAGCAATTAAAGAAGGAAATAAACATGCCATGGAATAAATCATATATGTAGATACGCAGAATGTAAAGGGCGTTTTATTAGCATTGTCGAGGGAGTGGAAAGCCATCATAACCCCCCTCGAGGTGCATATGAGTGTATGCGTGTGTGCGTGAGTGTGTGACCGAGGCGCATATATATTATGCGTGTGTGCGATAACACAGCCCAGCCCAGTTAATCAAACTTACCACCAAAACGTGCTGAACATGTTCCAGTTTTCTCTGAAATGTTTACAAATGGTCCTCACTTTCCTCTTCTGTAGCAGTTATTAACTATGAAAAGTGATGGAGGTCAGCATCATAACCAGGCCCACTCTTTAAATAGATTGCATTTAGTACATATGCTTTTTGTGTGTGTGGAGGGATGACCAACCCAATGTGTGAATTTGGCAGCAGCCCAAGGCTCTCACCAGCAAGGGCCCACATAGGTACGGAGCACAGTAAAGCAAATGTTTGTTGCGCAACAGAGGGGGAGAGGGGATATAGTGGGACAATAATCTTGCAGGCAGATTTCCCACCACACATAGAGCTCTTCTGCAGCACCATTAGTTTACATTGCAAAGTTCCTTTTTTGTTCCTCAGATTTTCTGCAGGTCACTCACAGACTTGACTGCTCTGCTACATTAAGTGCCAGGAAAAAATACGTGTGTGTTCCTGCCAGAACAGCCAGCCTCTTGCACCAAACGTGGGGCAAGTGAACATCTGGGCAAACATTATTTCACCTCCTCACTCCTGCACCCATACTCAAGAGTCCTGTGCCTCAAATCCATACAAGCCCCCAAATATAGCCATGTTCCACCACAGAAAGCTCTAGTGAAAATCCTGTGGCGCCTAGACCTGGTGGACCACAGATGGCCCAACAAAGAGTTCTTCAGATCCCTTCGTCCTGCACCCAGTTTAGATGAGTGAAGCGCAGTGAACTGGTGTTCATGCTCGGAGTGGTTTCTTATTCCTATATAAGGTCCAGCGTACACACAGAACGGTGGAAATGGGATGATGACCCGCACAGTACTGCCAGTGCCACTTGTGGCTCCAGAGCACATCCCTCTGTTACAGTCGATCTCAATGCACTTCCCCTTGGTAGCCCTCTGGGTCAGTGAGGGAATTGTGGCAGACTGCTGAAGCACTTTCACTGATACAGGAGTTGAGTGCCGATATCCAAGGAGCCCTGTAGCCCTGTTCCATTGGAGTCCAAGTCAAGACCTACCTCACACCAAGGCCATTGGACAATTAGCATAGAGGCACCACCATAAGAAAGGATCAGATGGGCTGGAGCATACCCCATTAAGTTCTGAAACCTCTGGTGGAGACGGCATTGTCGGATCTGGCGGGATAGGCTATTAATTGATGAGTTGCAAAGCCCACTAATGACTGGTGGTGTGGCTGGGATGCTACTGGCTGGTGTGTGCCTGAGTGGACTACTGGCAGATGAGAGCACCACTAGCTCACAAGAAACTATCGGCTAATGGGGGAATACTTGCTGATGAGACGAATACAGTTTAATAGTGGTCTACACGTTGATTAGGGCTACTGGTAGTAAAGGGGCGGCTCGCCAATGGTGGAGTGCTGGCTGATTAGGGGGCTTTTGACTAATGAGACGACTAATGGTGAATGATGGAGCTAATTACTAATTAAGTGACTTGGCTGATGGGAATTCTTGCTTATGGGGAACTAGTGGCTGCAGGGGTCTACTAGGGTAGCTACTGGTTGATGAGGAGGCTTCTCGGTAATGGGTAATTACTGACTGATGAGGGTCTCGCCTCTTGCTAATACGGGACTACTGGCTGGTAAAGGACTAATAATTTGTGGGTCTCCTGGCTTAGGGCAACCAGTGACTGCTGAAGTGGGTGCTGGCTAATGGGCGATTACTGGCGGATTACAGGCTACTGACTACTGAGAAGACTACTGGTGGATAATGCAATCACTATGGGGGACTACTGCATGATAAGAAGAGTGGTTCATACACTGTTGGGGCTGTTCTGGGTAATTGTGTAGTAGGCCTTTTAGTGTGGGCTGGAAATATCGAAGCCAGAATATCAGTGCATCACAATATCGTGCCAAGCATATCGATGGACTAAATATCAGAAGGTTAAGTGTGTATAGATTTTCTATACCTAACTCCACATATACATGCATTGGTGAGATATATCTTCAAGGTACGCAAATGTGGAGTTCATAATAGTAAATCCATAGCTCTCTCTGTGCACTTCCCTCTTTGATATTTTGTCCCTTTCAATATTCTGGCTTAGATATCTCCTACCACAACAAGCCTTTTTGGATATTTCCCTAACTAACAAATGAGCCTCATACAACCTAGAGTTGCTTCATCCGCCCAAGTCGGACCACCTGCCAATGTCCACAGGTAATCATTTCAGCACACTGGGCAAAGCCGTATTGGCCAAGATCTCATGCTACTTTCAAGGGGATTAACTAATCGCTGTCATTTAGCAAACAATTTAGCCACTTTGGCATCAACTGTGCTTGGCACATATTATTGATTATGCAGATTAGAAAAAAAGAAAGTGCTTGAAAGGAAAATGCGCCCTTTCAGCCAACTGGGAAGAATGGATTACCAGGTGCAATGCCACCATCTCTTAAAATACCGCAGAGGTGAGTGACTTGGAAGACTGCAAGGCAAACTGTAGCGGTCCGTGGAGGGAGTTCCGTGGGGCGGTGAGGCGGGGCGGGGGAGGGGCAGGGTGGGCGATGCGCACGCTGCATAGCAAAATGCGATGCAGCTCGCGCAACGAAATTCGTTTTATTTATTTAAATGTGTACTTACCTCCGTTCATCCATATTCCGGTGTTTACATTTCCCCACCCTGCCCCTCCCCTACCCCGCCTCACCGTCCCACGGAACTCCCTCCACGGATCGCTACTGAAGGCAAACAATTCTGTCTGAGCTCAGGAAAACAGCTAATATACGCTTGAAAAGAGTTCCACCCCATATTTAATGTTTTTCAATATCAGCAATGCTCTCAGTAAATAGAAATATGATGGGGCGGGAACATACGTAGTGAGAACAGTTCCGCTCAACTCATGATACTGTAGAAGAAAAAGTAAAGCAGAAACTGGACCATAATCCTCGAAACCGAAATACTTTAAGTCATCCAAAATCTGTCCAGCCTCACATGACGTAGAGTTACATTTTTCTGCCAGAACCTGCATCATAACAAGAACACTCAACACCCTTTTCACCACCTCTACTCTATCCTGCGCCGCACCTTCCTTCACTATTCACTCCTTTCAATTAGACCCTTAACCTCACCTATGAATCTGATCACTATTCTCCAGTCAGTCAACCCATCATGTGTTCCTCCAACCTCTTTAATACCCAAACTAATAAAATGTCCAGCTCTACTGTCCAGGGATCTGTCAAGTATTTTTTACCGGTTCAATCACTCTCTGCCTACTAACCCCAATGCTTCAAGTCTGTATGTATCTGAGGCAGACAGGTCACCTTTCCTCCACATCAAAATATCAACCAGTTTCTCAATTTCCCATTTCATTCAATGTCTAAAACATTTTTCTAATCGCTGCAGTATTTGGTACTGATGATAAAACTACCCGGATCATGGATGTTGCCTTTTTGGCTCCCGGGATTGTGGGGCGGTGGGGGAAGTACAGCGAAGGTAGGGGTGGAATTGGCATAATTATTTTTCTATCTCAATACTTGATTTTATTTGGTGTTCCTCGCTTTTACCTCAACCCCCTGCCTGTCAGTTCAGATTATTTCAGCCGCTTTGACCCTTTCTCTTGAGGGCCCTCCCTAATCAACTTGAAATTATCTAACAAATCCCTAAACCCTACTTGCTGCCCTCAGGAGGCTGGTCACCTGACAACCTCAGTCACTTCGCCGGTTATACCTATGTCCCTCATGAATGCCCTGACCAAGCCCGACTTGACAGCCCTCTTACTGAACATAGAAAAGGTTATATGATGGTATGTTTTGTATTATGAGTTGATGTTTCAACCCTAATTTGCCATCATCTCTTCTCAGTGTAATCACCCCATCTGAAATACCATGTTTATATACTGTCCAGATGCTCTAAACAAAAATTGTTAGAGTTGCTTCTATATTTCAATAAATGCAAATAGCACATGCAATGTAAATTGTCGGTGAACTAGCAAAGCATCTAGAAAGCGTTCATTGTTCAGGCAGGGGCATGTTTATTCTTAGGACTGACAGGGATGAGCTCAGAGGCTATCTGACCAAAGAGGAGTGCTTTGAACTATACTTCTAATGCTTTCCTTGTGTCAAATGAAGGATCAGTTTCAAACATAATAGACATAAAGGATAGACTACCAGTTCCATGGATCATGGAGACAGGCTACACATACAGTAGTCCCCTTTGCAGCTTAGTATTAGGGGAAGAAGCACATCCTTGCGTAAAACAGCTAAAAGGCAGAAAATAAAGAAAATGCTAGAAGACAGAAAATAAAGAAAATGCCAGTAGCTAGTCTAGCGCCTAATGCTAGTTAACCTAGTGTCATGTGCCCGAGTTAGGCCTGTAGGAATTAACACAATTTTCACATGCACATTGTCCTTTCCTAAAGTTGCCTTCTCTTTGGTACATTGACCTTTGGCACACATTTGCATTTGTGACTCCTAGACTAGTTTCTTGGAAACACTGGCCTTGCTGACACCCAAAAACTTTATGAGCACACTATCATACTGCCTTGACATTAGACATGGCCCTCATGTGCGTGACACAAATGTGCTTTATTATTGCGTCCATATGGTGATGCAGCTATCTGTGAAATACAAACAAAGGCGAGCCGATACCAATATAGGCCCTAGGCAAGGATACCATTTTCTATATATGACCTTTTGTTTCCTAACATAATCAGAGGAGACACTTCAACTGAATTCGGGGGGACCCTGCACGCCGAAGCTTTCACCTAGCAGCTGACCAACATCTCTGTGAGGGGTGTCCAGTTCATGACCAGGACGGGGTCTTAAACTCTTAACCATCAGGTAATGGGGTTGGGTCATCCAGAAGAAGGCTTCTTGACAAAACATACATCTGCATCCTAAACACGTAGGTTAGGGTTTCATATTTTAGGAGTGTGCTACACTGTTGTACTATTGTATATGTATACATATATAAGTTGTGTCAACAAAATGGTTGAGCTATTAATTTTGTTCACTGTTCTGACATTCAATATAACTGCTGTCTGCTTTTGTCCATTAATAATCGCAGCCCACTTTTTCTATGCACGCATCACTAAGGTTCAATCAATATTGAAAAGGCTGCTCTGAGTATTCTTTGCATATTTCTTTGAAAGAGAGCACGAGCGACTGAGCGAAAAGTTGGAAGTCTGTTCCCTCAGGAACCGTGGTGGCAGAGTTGTCATGCTCAGTGGTTGCCAGAACTGTTTGCTCACTGTTTAGATTTGGGGGGATAATGGTGGCCCTGCGAGCTAGCTGGTCCAGAGGACAACATTTCCTGCGGGGTGCATGGAATCAGTCTGGCACCATCCTAAGTTTATGCTGCCCCCAAATGGGTAGTTCCTACTGATAGGTGGAAATTACACAACACTAGCTTTGCCAATGTGTGGTGATTGTTGTTTTTAAGGCCATAAGCTCAAAAGTATAGGGATTGCGGTGATGCTCACTAAGAGAACTTAAATGATGAATGGTGATAATCCTACAGCTACAATGGACAGAAGACCACGGGTCTGACATACAGTTTAGTGGCTAGAGTACTGTGGTGGATTCTCATCTGCCAAATTCACAGTCCCCACAATATTTAGTCAGGGAAAATGCTATGTTTCTGACTATGAAGCCTTTGCTGCGTCTGCCAGTGGAAATCTTTAGCCGATGGCCTGTCAGACATTGGGCTGTCGGTCAAAGTACCTCAAGCCATTCTCCCTTCATAGGGTGGACATTTCCAGATAGTTTTTTTCTGCTCAGGAAAACAATGTGGACACCCTCACAGTCCCAAACAGGAATCCAAAGAAAAAGCTCCCATACATTGTTCAAGCCAGTCTCAAATCATAATGCATTCAGCTTTGACCAGATCCAGCCGTACCATGTGGCTAATGGTATAAGATACCTTTGTGAAGTGAACACAAGACAACTTCAGACTTGAACCCAACCCAGGCGTTCCTTCTGTCCCGAATGGCTCAACCCACCCAGCCGTTCAGGTCAAACCAGAGAGGTGGCGACTTTAACTAGTGCATTCAAAGGTTCTGGTGCTAGTTCCAGCTGACCAGTTACCGCATATGGCTTTCTAAAGTTTGGAGAGAGGGGCTAGGTTGCTCAAACTAGGCTGGTTGGTGCAAACACCGTGATCTGTCCTAGTGTGCCCTTTGTGTGTCATTTTGCCCTTTGATTACATGCTGCTTTTTAACTTCCGTTTTGGTGGTGCTAAATTGCTCTGCGACAAGTGTTTTTTGTCCTCCAATGAAGCAGAAATGCTTTTCGAATCAAGGCAGCACTGTGCGAAATTAATGGGTTGAATCTCGCACGACATAGGCTTGACTTGAAAAAAACACTTCTACTTCACGGGAGGACAAAAATAACATCTCACACAGAGCAATTTAGCTCTGAAAATACTGAAGATAAAAGAAGTCTGTTATCAAGGGCAAAACTATACACACTGGGCAAATCAGCAGAGATCACCGCCTAAACACCTACCAGGGCAGTTTACATGAGCCCAGTGTTTATCAGAAAATTAAGGGAAGTTCTACTGGTCACAAAAACTGTATTATGTGAGAAAGACAGATACCGTTGGACACAAATAAGGAGTAACAACTAAAATAGAATTTGCTTTCACTCATTTAATTGCATGTTCACAAGTTTTGCAGCTGGGCAAAGTAGTAGCCATTGGACAACTTGAAATTACACCAGGATTACAAATGAATACCACCGCTACCAAATGATAGGTAATCAAAGGAATATAGCATGTTACAGCGCATGCTAATACATCGCGTACTATTTCCAAGGATGGAACAAAAAAGAGTTGTGGTGCACAGAGTGCCCTGGTGCACGTACTGAGAATCTTCAGATCCGCTAGCCATGAACGATGGTCACATTTTTTCCCTCCACATGTGACTACCTTATGTTGCCAGTTCTTGCAATCATGGGCAGCAGAGAGGCCTCTGAACCAACAAGGAATCCCTCAATCCCTATTCAAGGCAGGTTTCTGGGTAGTTGTATGTTCAGCTCTATTTCAAAATGGCACCAGCACCAGCAAGAGGTGCCTTTAAAACAATGCGAGGGCAGATTTGTTCTTGTTACACACCTCGCCAAATTGCTTATTGATCAGGGAAAAGTAATCAGTGAGCTCCTCTAATGATCTGTTGACTGTGAAAGTTTACTCTGATAAAGCATTGCAGATATTGGAAAGAGCCCCCTAAATTACTACTCATAACTCAAGGCAGGCAGCCCAGCCTCCCACATGCAAGCCCATCCCCCAGCGCAGAAGCAATCAGTTATCTTCAGTCTCTTTTCACAAGACCACAGGAGCAATGAGGCAAGATCGAACATTCAAAGCAGCGTTAATATGGCAGTCGAAGAGGCAAAGCAAATTATAAGGCAGGAAAAAATGAGGAGGAAAGGAAAGAGGAAGTAAGGAGCGAGGGAGGAGAGAAGAGAGTGTTAGCATTAGTCCGGAGCAGCAGGTACTACACCTTTCTGAATACTCATATCCACCATGTGGGGTTCCATCAGCTCAATGAAGAAATTCTTGTTTTTCTCATACTCCTCGTCATCAATAATTTTGATCTGAACTGTTTTGCTGTGGATGGAAAAACAACGTGTCACATGGAGAGGGAAAGGAAGGATCAAAGACAAGGAAGGGCGGGGGAGCAGGAGGAAGGAAAGGTCAAAGTTCACTCCCAAGACTATCCACTGCTAAAGTTCTTCCAACTTCTCCACGCTAGGCCTGGTTTGCATCAGTTATCCCATGTCAATTACTGGTGCATGCTAAACTCAGAAACCAAAACCAATACCTCTTTCCCTCCCTCCATCTGCTAAACATCACCTGGGCTTGTTGACAAATGGTGGTCTGGGGAGAAAACTTCTCTGACCAGTTTTAACTGTCCATGGTGTATAATAGACAGGTGGAAGTTGTGTCATCTGGGAGGAGCTACCCTAGCCATGAAATAATGGCTGTTTAATGCATTTATTAAATGCCGAATATAAGGGTCTTCTTCTGTTTTCTAGGACCCAGGCCAATGTATCAATAGGTTCTCAGACAGGTGAGTGGGTGTTAGAGGCTTTTCTGTCGGCCTTTAAGTGAGGTTTTGCATTGATTATAATTAGTTTATCATCCAAATAAACTATGCATTAACACCAAATTGTTATCACACATTTATTTGTATGTAGAAGATGGGTTGACCATAAACTCATGCACCCTTCATCATTTCTTGCTACACTCACACTCATACCTGGTGATGTCGCTCAGTTCCTATGTCTACAGTGACTTAAACTCACCTCGTCTGCATACCATACAAGCCTTAAAATGACACTGCCTGATCACCACTACAACAACCTGCACTCCCACTATTACCCCTACTCTACTCCCACAGCCTCCACTCCTCTCCACCCCATCACTTTCACTGTCATGCCTACATTCTCTCGACCCTGTCAATGTGCACTCACACTACCATGTCTATCAACTTCCTCCTCTAATAGATGTTACCATCATACTCACCCCTTCTGTACCCCAAAGGCCCACTGAACATTTCCCCTTACCTCTTCACCACACCTATCATGGCCTACACTTCCACACTCACTCCTACTATCCACCCTACTCCAGACTACCCTAGAAATATCACCCTACACTTTCTCTCCCAACATAGCCTACACTCCCACTAGCGCCCCTTTGCCCTCTCTTCCCTAATTAATACATCGCAATTCCTAATTTACAAAATAAAGATTTAAAAAATACCTATTCCTAATGGGTTCGCAAATATACCTACCTCATGTATATTGAGGTAGGTCACACTTTGCAACCCATTAGGAATCGTGGCCCTCACGAGGACAGTGGCCTGCTGAGATCAGCAGATCACCATGTCTGTGATTGCTTATTAATAAAGCAATCTCTCATGTTTTTTAAATGCAGCTCGTTTTCCTTCAAAGAAAACAGGATATGTTTAAAAAAAAAAGAAATTAAACTTTTAAATTTCATTCTTAAGGTAGGCAGTGGACCGTGGGACGACTGCCTGCTCTTAAAATACATTTTTAATTTAACATTCACAAAGGCAAAGTGGTTCCTTGGGGACCCCTTTCCCATGTGCGAATGTTTACAAACTCCTTTGATGGATCGGTAAAAATGAATGTTTTGCGACTGTAATTCGGTCGCAAAACATTCATACATACACTGCGATTCTGTATTTGGAAGGGACTCCCTTAACATGCCACTTCCAAATACTGAATCGCAAACAAAAATTGCGATTGGGTAATGTGTTACTGAATCACAGTTTGTGATTGGCACATTTTGCAGTCGGAAAATGGCCCAATTGTTTACGACCGCAAAACTGATTTGTACATATGGCCCTATGATCGGTATTTTTGTGAGACAGCTGCACCTTTTAGTCAACTATACAGTTCTGAGTGAACATGCATCTCATACACTATACATTATAATGCTACTATCTACAATCTTATTTCAAAATAGAAGCAAAACATTTATTTTAAATGTTACTTCTGTTTTGTTCAGTGAATAAACTTTGGCAACACAGAATAAAGCCTGCATTTTCAGTGTTACTGGTCAAAATTCCTGTCTGTGCATCTGTGCTACTATTCAAAAAACGTATTTCAAATAAAGAACACAATCATGTCTGTGGGCTTGTCATAGTGAAGCCTGCAGAGCGAGAGGGACAGGAAGCTTCTTGGGCGTCGTGAATCTTGTGATCTGAAGGTGTAGGATGTAGTCTGTTTCTCCCTTCATCCCATAGCCTCAAACATACATGACTCGGCCTGCTCATACTTAGCCCTACATCAATAATGGACGTAATCTGTTCACCTCCAACGCTGCAGCCTCACAAGGATGCTATTTGGCCAATTTTAATCCTGTGCCCTTGAAAGCAACGGTAGCAGTCTGCTAACATGTAACCCTGCACCCCAAGATAGACGAAGCAGAAGCAATTCGGTCACCATTGACCCTATGGCCTTAAGGTATAGAAAGTAGTCATTTAACTTTGGAGCCCCAAATATAAAGTAAGCCACTATCAGCCTCATGCATCAAGCCAAAAATCCGTCGGTAAAATACCGATTCGTTAATAACTCCCGTTAGCGAGTTAAAAATACCCAATCCCAATGCATCAACCCAAAAGCAAAAATCGCTATTTAAGGAATCCTTAAATAGCGATTCTTTAAATAGGGATTCCTTAAATAGCGATTCCTTAAATAGCGATTGCATTTAAGGAATCCCAAAGTGAGATTCCTTAAATGCAATGCATCAAAGTTAAAAAATTAGCGATTTTGCTAATAGGGGGAGCAAATTACCATGAAGATGAACTGCATGGTAATTTGCTAAAACTTTGAAAAATGCACTTTTGTGCATTTTTCAAAGTTTCATGTTGCGCACACACATGCCCTTAGAGCATGTGTGTGTGCAACATATGTGCACATATCAATTTCAGGGCTGCTATAGGGTGTCATTTTGACACCCTTGCACCCTTGAAATTGCATGAACAATTTGCGAGAACCTACTGGTACTCGCAATTTGCTCATGCAATCTCCAATTCATTCCTATGGGCCTGGAGGCCCATAGGAATGATTGGGACGGCATTCCTTAATTGCTACTCGCTATTTGCTAGTCGCAATTAAGGAAAGTTAAGGAATCGCTATTTGAATAGCGATTCCTACATGCATAGCCTTTTGCTATTCCTTATTAGCGAATCCTTATTTTTCGCTAATAAGGAATCGCAAATGGCATTGTTGATGCATATGCCCCTATATACATTTACCCTGGCATCCTTGAAGATATAAGAAACCACTGGACAACTTTAACCCATTCCTTTCTGTCTAAATCTTTGCCTCTTATTCTTGTTATTTTATCGTACCTAGGAATGCTTTGATTGAATAGGAAATTGAACTTTTTAAGGGTTGTATGGATCGATTTCAGAGCATCAGTTTCATTTTTAGATGAGGCAAACATTTTTAACCTATTCTTCTAGTCAGTCAAACAAGTCAATCACTGCTGCTACTCTCTACCTCTCATACTCTGCACTGTGGCTATCCAGATCCCCCGGTGAGCAGGCACTAGTAAATTACAATTATGTTTTAGTTGCTCCTTGTGTTCTTAGCCTCTTTAATGTGTGCTTCCTCCTCTATCTGGCTACCTCAACCACTACCTAGGATGCCTAGTTGAACTCCAGCAGAATTACCTTCAAGTGCTTTCCCTGCTGCAGGGGACAAGGGTGTGCGCTATTTATTTCGAAGTTTTATATAGCGCTAGCCAGACCCGAGGGTATCGGAGAACTTTACAGCAATCGAGAAGCAGAGGAATACAGAGAACAGTTCAAGAATAAAACAAGGCGGGAGAGTTTCAGAGAGATGAGAATCCGGAGGTGGTGTCCTCATCGATTCAGTGGCTCCTATCCCTTCCCCAAGAGCGATCTAGGAAAAGGGTTTTGTGCTGACCTTTGAATTTTGCAAAGGAGGGGATAATTCTAATATTGGGGTGGAATAGAGTTCCAGATTTTGGGAGCATTACCCGCGAAGGATCGTGCCACGTTTCTTTGTTTGCGCGCTTTCAATGGGATGAGAAGTAGGGTGTTCGAGCTCAGAGGCGTAGCAAGAGCTTGTGGCGCCCGGGGCTATCCCTCAGATTGCCGCCCCTGGGGGGAGGGGTGCTGGGGAAAAAGGACGGCGAGCACTTGAAAGAGGTCCGAGAGACGCATAGTAATCGCTGCTAATAGTTACCTCGATCATGCAAGTTACATGCACATACATGACACGGTCCAAAGCTACACAGTTGAATACACCAGTGACCGGCAGTACAAAAGAGAACACACACACTGCTTGATTTATCTGGGGACTCAGAAAAACTACATGCGACATCCATCAGAGAGCTGTGTGAACAATTACAACACGAAAGGACTGCATACCCCATATCACCTCTACATGAAGTTAGAATTTTTGAAATCCTGTTTTATGCTGCTAAAGTTTTGAGAAATTTCAATTTTATGCTGTCTGAAAAATTTTCCAAGGTAAGTTTGTCTTTACCTTCCTTACGAGTTTTCATTAAATTCTGCTATGTGCGGTAACTCCTGGAACCACACTGATTGGACTTATGAGTTTTGGAATGAGAATCATGTTCCCTTGATAAATGCTTTCAGGCCAAATCTACTGATATCTATCAGGAGAAAAGCAGAAGATGGCATTTAGGTGCAGTAAGCAGCAAGATCTGAATGTTAGTCCTTATTACTGGGGGAATAACCACTCGTAATGAAGGGTATAGCAACAACAAAAAATTCAAAATCCTTCCCTTCTATCCCTCCACTACACTTTTTCAATCCAAATAACAGACTAACATGTCCACTACTCAAATAAATGTCCTATTTCACTATACTAATTCGCCACTAATCCTTTATGGGTTTCGGAGTAGCGTGCTACTCGCCGAAAAAGCACATTAACACCTCAACAGGGGTAGCAAGCGCTATATAAATGCAAACCTTTTTACCTCTTCTACCCCTTCGGTATCCTTCTTAATCCAAATAATTGACTAACATACCTACCACTCAAATTATTAAAAATGACTTGCATATTTCACTATACTACTTCACCACTAACACTGTACGGGTTCCAGAGTAGTGTGCTACTCGCCGAAAAACGCTTCAACCCCCCCATCAGAGGTAGCAAGTTCTAGATAAATCCAAACCTTTTTTCCCTTCTCCATATCTCCACTATCCTTCTCAATCCACATAATCTGACTAACATATCCACCACTCAAATTACTTTCAAATATTCACTATACTAATTCACCACTAATCATTTATGGGTTCCGGAGTAGCGTGCCACTCGCTGAAAAAGCGCTTCGATGCCTCCTTATGGGTAGTGAGTGCTATATAAATTCAATTACAATACAATACAAAAAATAATTGCAAAAGTGCCATCAACACCCTCAAGCAACCAGGCAAAGGGAAACTATGCAACCAAATTTAAACCCATTCTTCCAAACTCCCGACCTCCACAAAGAACGTTGGTCCATATCAGTGTGTCAAAGGCAATATTGAAGCTACATGAAATCAACCACATCTGGCCCAAATTCTGGGTTAAGCTAGACTTTAGGTTAAAGTTGTTAGATATATGAGGTGCTGCACCTCGGCCTCCTCTTAGATATGTTGCAGCTTTGTTCCAAACCACAGAGAACAAATGCGGATTATGCCAGAAAACAGAAGCCAAGGGGTTCACAGGAGGAGCCCGAAAAAATTGAAAGGATACTAGCAAATAAAAGCAAAAATCCTCATGTGTGCATGGGAAGCAGTTAGAAACACACGGGAAAATGACTTAAACCCCATTATTATTCACAGAACAATATGGACCTCACAGACCTCCCCAGTGCCCAGTTGGCAATGTCCTTCTGTGTTGTAGTGTGACGTATCTCAGGCTGAGGCGGGCTAGACTAAGGTAAGAAGCCATGGCAGGAGTAGAGTTTTGGCTTCTCGTGGGGGCTGGGCTTCTCAGTAAGACTGGGTGGGGGCCCAATTCGGTTAAAACTGAGTAGAGACCAATGCCCCTATGCCCAGACCTAGGCTAAACCTTTTTTTCCTTGAATTGTTCTTGAAATCACTGCAGAGATGCAGGCTTCAAAACCGGTGACGGATCATACTACTTACTAGTGGTACAGTTTAAGAGCAACAAAGCATTATGGGGAAGGAGGGACGCAGTACTTCACATCTTCAAGTGACCCTTTGACATCAGTGACACCTTCATCAAGTCCTGCTTTTGTGACAAACAGAACTTTGCTTTCTGCTGTTCTAGGATCCACAGAAGCAAAATGGTCTTGGCTAAAAAGCCAAGAATGGATGAAGGTGTCACTTATGACAATGGGCGGTTAACACGCTTACTACTTTCATAGGATTAGCAAGATAGGGTACCATCTTACAGATTCTTCCACTGATAGCAGGCACCTGATCACATAAAAAGATCCCGAGACGGAAGCACCGTTTCTGCTCCACTGCACCACTTCCCACAGACTTAATTAAGATCATTGCGAATTCATGATGTGATTGTGAACCCAGACCAAAGGGTACCCCTCCACCCAAGCTCTCTTCAAACGGAATACAACTGCATGGGCAAGTTCTCTGGCTGGGATTTGTAACTTTTTTTAATCTTGAAATACGCCATTGGCTTTTCTAACTGGGATATTTTTTTAGCCTGAAATGCAATGTCATTCTTGCACAGCTTTTTAAATTTTGTAAATATGTTAGATGCGCGCTTTTTACATGTTTATGCTTTTAATTAACTAATAAACTATTACTAGTCACTTGAATTGTTCATAGATATGACTGGATAACATGGATGCGCTGTCCTTGGGCTCTGGAAAAAAACACACATATACACACATGCACACCACACATACACACAGAGACACACACACACCACACAGACAGCACACACACACAGACACACACCACACACACATAGACACACACCACACACAGACACGCACAAAACAGACACACACACACATACACACAAACACACAAACACACAAACACACACCGAGGTTAGTAGCCCTATTGTGCAGGGTTTCTAATAACATTGCACTGAACTAATGTTATACATGAGTAAGACATCTTAGAATGATGATTTCGCGTTTCCTGCTGCAATCATTTGAAGGGAGGAGACAGCACAATGCTACACCATCCAGAACGACAGTAGACATCACCCCCGAAGCAAAATGTCACACAACAAACATGCACAGAAATATTCTTGCCACACATTAACACCTCCAGAATCATGCTTTCGTGATACAGTGGAAAAAGTCTTTGCATCAAGAATTGCTTTAAGTTCCCCCAAGGACATACGGCCAGTCAAAAATGTTCTGTGATGCAACCCCTGGGGCCTCGTCACTTGAAGGGAGCTCTAGGGCTGGATCAGTAAACATTATTATCTGGCATTATTCGTGTGCCCGGTGGTAAGTTAATGCAGTGCTTAATATGAGCAACTGTTTTCATCGTAATATCTATGAAAGTGGATTTGTGGCGGAGCCTAGGTGATGATTCCACCCCTCTGAAAACGTTCAGCTAGCTCCTGCTGCTCTCCTCTTTCTTACCTCACTCACTTCAGGGTCTCACACTATGGCAGGCAGGGATTGGTTCGAACTTCTTTCACTTCTGCTGCACTGCAGCAGCCAGCAAAGCAAAATCGCCCAGCAGCAGCACTGCCACTGCCCCAGGCCAGAATTGACTCCTCACGAGAGCGCGTAGTGGTGAAGCGTGTGACGTGTCACTGCTACGTTCTCATCGCAAGGGCTGGCCAAAATGTAGCCCAGGGCCCTCATTGGTAACGCTCGCGCGCTACCAATGACGGCCCTGGGACGGACCAACAAGCAAGTTTTCGCACAAACAACGCGGGACGTCGCGGCGGCAATTTTGGCAACACTGCAGGCGCACTGACTGACTGGCGCAGCAGTTCCAACAAAAGCAAGCAGGTCAGGACAGGTGCGCGCTGCTTGCACTTTCAAACTTTAACAGCCTGGGCCGTGCGCGCAGCACTGGTGGTCCGTTGCGGCTGCCTTTAAAATTTATTTGGGGACACTGACGCTACAATGACTGATAGTAGTGTCAGTGAGTGTCCCCAAATAAATTATAAAGGCCGCCGCAACAGGCCACCTATGCCGCGCGTCTGCCCCCAAAATAGTGCCGCCTGGGGCGGACCGCCCCCCCCCCCCCCCCCCCCCACTAGCTACGCCACTGACAATATACCCAACATCTCCCATGGGGGCCGAACGGCAACCTACACCCTTCAACCATGCTGTCTGAAAGGGCCCCAGGAAGTCGATGTGAACTAAAGATCTTCACAGCCTCATCGGCGATATAAAGCGCTATATTCATTCATCAATGCAGTACAATACAGTACCTACATACCCTTCCTAAAACTATCCCCTGAAATGTGCTCGCATTCCCTGCTCTAAGGTGCTGAATCACTAAGAATCTTGCCAAAAAAAGCATCTCTGTGCCCTCTTTCCTCTCCCCCCACCCTCTGACGGTTTATTATATTCAATATTTCGATTTTTATATCCTTCAATATGTGAAGGGTACTGCACTGCCTCAGCAACGGGCATGAAGTGTAAAATGAACTATATATTCAAGCACCAGGGATAGAGAGAACCTGTTGTTTTTTTTCAAATAAACATTCCACTCGCAAGTTAGAAAGTTCTAGAGGAATCAATAGTAGATAGTGTTATGAGCTATTTCTCATTATGCTTTGTCTGGGAATGGAAAGTTCCATGCCAGCTTAGTGTGAAAACGCCCACCAAAAACGCTGTCCGCGATTAGCTGCGGTCTGTGATACATTGAGGGATGTCAGAGCCCTCTTTTTCAGACCCCACCTGCTCTAGGTCCACATACAATAGTCATATTTAAACATACAGAGAATCTCAAAGAATTAATATAGTCGGACACACGCAAGCACCTGATTCTTCATATAACATAGCACACGCTGACTGGAAATGTTTGTAGGGCAATACAAAACAGAAACTACGTTTGATTTACTAAAAATACAGATTGGTAGCGAAAAGGCCACCTATGACACTTCTCTGTCCGGAAGTACCCCTCGTTGCACCAATTAATGGTACGTACATCTTGTAATGACTATGCTTAAGTGACAAACGTGTATTCAGTGGAAAACCAATAACAATTTTTCAACTAAATAAAGAAAATTATTTTTTTTAATCACCCGAAACGAATTCCTTTTCAATGGCACACTGTTTCATTGTCTACCACAACAGGCACATTTCAGCTTCCTGTATAGTCACGACCAGGCGCGCAACACCCATTGGACTCACAGGGCTTCCGCTCCCCCACCCCCCGTCGTGTGTGGCAGCCCGGGATCATCGGGATGAGACACCTTCCCGGGCAAAAAAGCAGCCGCACCCGAGCACTTTACAGGTCTTTAAAAGACCATTTGAATGTTAATGAGGCCTTGCTGTTGTGTCGCCCCTTCTAAGAGCCCCTGCAGCTCCACTCTGCCTATTGCTTAAAGTTCAGCCCCCCCCGAAATTTTTGCTCAGCCCCCCCCGAAATTTGGCTCTAGTTGCGCCTCTGGTCACGACTCACCTGAAGTATTCTGAATCAACAAAAATCATCCTGATGGCTGCACCAATATCCCTGTGCTGCCTGTGCCGGAAAAGAGGCGAGCGCGTGGTGGTGGAGCGTGTGACGTCACTGCCGCGCTACTTTTTTTTACCGCAACGCAAGGGTTGACTAAACATTATGCCCAGGGCCGTCATTGGTAGCGCTTTCGCGCGCTACCAGATTGACGGCCCTGGGATGGGACCCACCACATACAAGGTACGTCACGCACGCATGCTGCACTGCAGGCAGCACAATTTACAATCAGGTGTGCTTGCTCTTCCGCGCGAGGGCCCCAGTGGCGGCGACCTTTATAATTTATTTGGGGACACTGACACTACTGTGAGTGTCCCCAAATAAATTATAAAGGCCGACGCCCCCAAAATAGTGCCGCCTGGGGCGGACCGCCCCCACCGCCCCCCCCTAGCTACGCCAGTGTTCGAGCTCCTGCGGGACCTGGTCTGGCCAGCTTTTTTGAGTTTGGAAGCCAGGTTATCTGGTTTGCCTGTGTGGAGGGCTTTGTGTGTGAGGCAGGCTGTTCTGAAACTAGCTCGCATATCAACTAGAAGCCATTTTAGATCTCTAAATGCGGGTGATATGTGGTCGAATTTCTTCACTTCTGTGACCATTCTGGCTGCTGCGTTCAGAGTAGTTTTGAGGGGAGCAAGGTGTGTATTTGATGAGCCTGAGAGGGCTGCAATCCCATAGTCTAATCTAGATAGCACCAATGGTTGAGTGTCTTTTTTGAGGTCCTTGGGAGGGATGAAAGGTTTTATTTTGTTCAATAGCTTGAGGTTTAGGAAGGCGCTCTTGGCAGAGATCTTAATGTGTTTGGTCATGTCCAGCTTCGGGTCTAGGGTGATGCCTAGTGATTTTACAGAGTCTGCTAGGGTGAGGTTACTGTTGAGCGTATCGATCGCTTTTATCCATTCCGCAATTTGGAGGTTTTCTTCCTTGTTGGAGATGAGGAGTATTTCTGTTTTGTCTTGATTAAGTTTAGGTGGTTACTTGAAAGCCAGCTTTGTACATCTCTGAGCGTGTCATTGAGTCTCTGGATGTCAGACATGGAGGTGGTTTCCAAATATATCTGTGTGTCGTCTGCATACAGATGGAAGGGGATGTTAGCTTTTTTGAGTAGGGTGGTGAGAGGTTCCATGTAGATGTTGAAGAGTTGTGGGGAGAGCACTGCAGACAAGGTGTAAGTCAAACTCAAAGTTTTTGATTTTAATTCTTTGAGTGCGGTTGTGAAGGAAGGAGGAGAACCACTGGAGGACTACCTCATCCAGCCCAGCCCTTTCTTTGAAAACTTTAATGAGGAGTTTGTGGTCAACCGTATCGAAGGCTGCCGATAGGTCTAGGAGAATGAGAAGGCAGCATTGGTCTGCATCAAGTGATTTGTGGATATCATCGATGACGTTGAGGATCGCGGTTTCTGTGCTGCAGCCTTTTCTGAAACCCGATTGGTGGGAGTCAAGAAGGTTGATGCTATCCATGTGCTGTGTTAGTTGAAGGAGTACGCATCTTTCTAAGGTTTTGGCAAGAAGAGGTAGGTTGGAGACCAGTCTAAAGTTGTTTAGATCGTTTGAGTCTAGGCCTGGTTTTTTCAGCAGTGGCGAGATGGCAATAACTTCATGTAGTCTTCAGAAGAACCTTCTTTTGCTCTACCATTCCACCAAAATGGCCAGGGCCGGACTGGCCAATCTTACACTCTGGTATTTCCCCATTGGGCTTCAGGCTAGGGGTCTGCTTTTAGAGCAGAGTGAGGTGCCACTGTCCGGCCATACTCCAGAGCATCTTTCTACTTGGGGCTTCCCGCAGTGTAGGGCTGGTTTGAACATTTTGCCATGGCTGGGTTCTAGTCCGGCCCTGCCAACTGGCTATATGTCAATGTGGCAGCTGTGTTCCTTAGTAGGGCTACCAGAAGCCTGTAAACTAGTGCCAGTCTGGCACACCACAGAGTCACATTTTCTTCCAAGCTTGTTTGTCAGTGTCAGAGGTCATGCTATTCCACTGGGATGGAAGATCAATTTTATATGAGCGGAGTGGCTCTGAAGATGTGAAATCAGAGCCAGAATAAACTTACATTTTTTGGCTCTCGCATCCTAGGCACATTATTGGTGACTGCAAGATGCATTTATTTGTTAAGAATGTTCACTTGTCAAACTGCAAAGTTCATATGTGCTCCCACATTTAGCTCATTTAATTTACTCTTTGGTAGCAGAAAACGTGTAGATTAGATACAGAGCATCACAGATATCAATAAATGACATTCTCATCCAGGAAAGACAGCCAAATGGTTTATAATGGTTATCAATATATAGGTTTTGCGGACCTACAGAATTGGTATTAATAAGTCTCCAACTGACTCCAGTTGCATCAAAGTCAGTATTCTTTAACTAGTAGCATTTCAGTGTTTTTTTTTCTTAGACATATATCTTCTGTTTCCACAGAACTATTTGGTGTCACTGAACCCAGTATAACTCATTGATAACTGATCAGAATGATTATTTTCAACCACAGGACCCAAAGGTCCCTTTCAAAGAATATATTGCATCTTAGGACAGAGACAAAAAGACACCAAGACATGCAGCCAAATAATATATAACAACAAAGTTGCACACTTTCTAGAATCAAAATCAGTCAGCTAATACAAATGCACCCTAATTTGAAAAGTAAAGGCAATGTGGGGCTGTCCTTTGTCATCACGAAAATCTTTCCCATCATTGTGCAATAAGAATAAAATAATTGATGTATGAAGAATTTGAAATAGCACCTTTCCATCTGGAGATATTGATTTATTGTATGCCACTGACATAGATCTATTCAGCAATTTAAGTAGCATGATTCACAATTCCAATATCTTTAATCTTAAAATAATATTGTATAGATTGAATATATTTTTCAATATAGGCGGGTGTCGAGTCTTGGGGTATGGCATTAACAAAATATTCCCCCTTTCGCTTAGAAAAATCCATATTAAATTTGGAAGATTTTTGAGGTTTCTGATCTGATTCTAAGGTAAAAAATTTCAGGTTACAATAGCTGCATCATCAGGTTTTTCATATTTCAGAATGCAGAGTCAGACTGTAGATGGATGATATACATTTTACATCAATTCGTTTATAGTTGCCTAGTAGTACTAATTTAAATCTGTACACCTAAAAACATTACACAAAATAATTAACAAAGTAGATTCTGTTTCACCATGCTTAGTGTTTCATAGCAATCTTTAGTGTGGGTGCTACGATGAAAACATTATTCTAATTAAAACATAGTTAGTCCTGGTCTAACGTATTACAATATACCACATGTTAGACCTGTCAGCCTTAGCATGGTCTTCTCCAAACCATTTTACTTTACTTCTCTTCTTTTGCTGAAATCATCTCTGTTGGCCTTAGGACTGTGTACATTACCTCACCTAACCAGTGCTAAAGTGCTTGAACTCCCTCCTTTAAACATATCGAAATTGTCATGCCCCAATTGGCACATTTAATTTACTTGTAAGTCAATCAATCAATCAGTCAACTAAATGTATGTACACCGCAGCTAATTACCCATGAGGGTAACCTGGTGCTGAGGATAATGCTGCGGAGACTCAGTCAAATAGTCAGGTCTTGAATCCTTTCCCGAATTCCAGCAGAGAGGGTGAGTATGGAGGTGTAGAGGGAGGTCATTTCAGGACCTGGCCGCAAGGAGGAGAAGGAATGACCTCAGCTGTAGCTTTGAAGTATGCGAGGGCTGTGAGCGAGGTGAAGGGATGTGTAGCGCAAGTGTTTGGAGGGTTGGTGGAAGTTCAGGCGATGGTTGATGTGTGCTGGTCCTTGGTTGTGCAGGGCCTTGTATGTGGGGTTCAGCATCTTGAAGTGACATCTCTTCTGAGTGGGGAGCCAGTGAGGTTTTCTGAGGTGAGGGGTGATGTGGGTAGTGTGGGAAGGTTGAGGGTAAATCCCTAGTAAAGTGGTACTACATGCCCCAAGGGTCTGTAAATTAAATGCTACTAGTGGGCCTGCCACACACTTAATTAGCCGTTTAAACATGTCTAAGGCCTGCCATTGCAGCATGTGTGTGCAGTTTTAAACTTCCATTCTGACCTGGGAAAACAAACATTTTGCCAGACCTAAACTTTCCTTTTTCAAATATATAAGTCACTTACAGGGTAGGCCCTAAACAGCCCATAGGGCAGGGTGCAGTGTATTACAAAGGTGGACATGTGCTTTTAACTTTTGTGTGTCCTGGTAGTGGGAAACTCTTAATTCCGTTTTTCACTACTGCAAGACCTGCCTCTCGCATAAAATGACGTTGTGTTACCTTATTACATTTAATAAGTGTTAACTTTCATTTGGGAGCAGGTAGGAAAGTCGAGTATGGTCTCAAACGAATTGTAAGTCAATGTCAAAGTTGGATTTCAAGTCACACTTCCGAAAATGCCACTTTCAGAGAGTTAGAGAACAAATAAAGTCTAGTGTTGCACTCAGCTAATAAACAAATAGTAATCAAGTGTAAGCAAAAGTAGACCACTTAAATGAATTTTGTGTGCACTCTGTGAGGGGGCTTTACCCACGTCCCCATTTCAAAATAGAGAAAGTACCTAGAACCATTGTTCCAGACACAGTGTGCACTATGGAGACCCACATTTTGGATAAACAATAATTCAACGATGTATCATGGTAACTTAATCAAATATTGGTATCTTGACCAAGCATTCAAAATGATTGTCCATGTACATGAAATCATGTATGATGAAACACACGTAGACGACGTCTTCCATCAGATAATTTTAATATCCAGGATGTACGCTTTGTCACATTATTTTCAAAATAATCAACTAGTATTGTTATTCTTCATTGACTAGCTGTGTAGTCTTTCCTCACTTCCTTTTTCGCCTCTCTCCATCAAGTCCCTTTTTACTTTTGCCTTTTTATAACCTCGTTTCCTGGGTCCTCACGCTTCACGCTATACACCGTTTTATGGCTTTTTGTCCGACACACCGGGATGACTGACAAGTAAGAAGCGCTCGTCCACGATTATCTATTGTTTAATGGCTAGAGTTTTACACTTTGGGCATTGAATGATGTGGTTTTCCTCTTTCTTTTTTAATTTGGTTGGCTAGTTGACAGTTGGATCTCCGATTCAATTATCAGTAGTGCGTATCACACTTGTGAAGCTCTTCGGTAAGATTTACTGCATTGGTTTTTGAGGTGGCACAGCACTGTTGGGTACAGGATTTCCTTATTAAGATCCACCCTTTTATTTATAGGCACAGACTTGGATCATAATTAGTGTTATCGTCGGTCCTCAACATTGTGATCGACTACCATTCAGATAGCGTTAAAGTGCTCCCTGTTATTACACTTGTTTCACGAGCATATAGTTTTTCTTATATTCTCCACTTTTCACATCACGTGGATCACTATTCGTTTGGCGCTTGCATGAATCGAACGTTTACTCTTGTAGTTTAACTGGGGCCATGACCTTTATTCACTTTTTTCACATTCAGACTGAGGATTACATAACTTTCTATCATGTATTCCACAGTTTCTTCTCTTTCTTTTCTTTGATGGTTGTCGGTATTGTCTCATATTGCCGAATGTCCCTCTTGATATGAGGTTGTCTAGTCACCTTGTTTACATTCTGAGTTATATTGTGCATAATATTAAGTACTGTATATATGTTTCTGTTTAGAGATACCCCTGACGAAGGGCACTTCGACAGCCCGAAATGCATTGGGAGTCTTTTCTCAGCTAGTCTATGAAGAATGACAAGACTAGTTGATTATTTTGAAATCATTTGACAAAGTGTACATCCTGCACATTAAAATGATCTGATGGAAGACGTTGTCTGCGTGTGTTACATTATATATAAGTTCATGTACATGGACAATCATTTTGAATGTTTGGTCAAGATACCAATATTTGATTTAGATACCTTGATCAGGGCCGGACTGGGAACAAAAACCGACCCTGGCAAAGTGCTTGGCCGGCCCCATGGGGTATTGGGAGTGCGGCCGAGCTGTTTGCCATGGACGGTTTCAGACGATTTCGTTACAGCGGCCGATATTGCAGCTATGCTGCAAAAATGGCCCTGTAACAAAATCGCTCCCCAGGGGCCCAAAACCAGCCCCCAACACTGGCGGCCCACCAGGGAAATGCCCGCTGCCCGCTACGGCCAGTCCAGCCCTGACCTTGATACATTGTTGAATTATTGTTTATCTCAAATTTGGGAATTCGAAATGCACACTGTGTCTGGAGCAATTGTTCTAAGTACTTTCAGAGAGTTAGCATCTTCTTTTCTTAACTATTTGGGGACTGCAGCCTGAATACTAGGTCAAATGACTAGGTGTAGCAGGCAATTGGTCTATGTATATTACTCCCAGACAATGAGTCAAAGTCGGAATATGTGTTGTCAGATTAGGCCATCTCTGTCAGGCTGAGGGGGGTAACCATACTTGCACATCACAAAGACTCAGCCTCAGCATACTCACAAAGGGTTTCACACTTCTCTTTTGTGCCCCGCAAAAAACCTGGGGCCAGGGTAGGAAGGAAGGAAATCCCAGACACCTCTGTAGGGGGAGGACTCTAGAAGCTGTCCCCACTTCACAGTGGGCACCAGGTATAAATAGTGGACCCTCAGATCCAAGTCTTCAGATAATTTCTGGACTTGTGGATTCTGCCAGGAAGAAGAACTGTGGTAAACGTAATAGGGCAACCCAGTGTCCCTCAGAACCTGGGTATACATATTAAAGTAAAGATTGGTTCTGTCAGGATTTTCAATTACTTAGAGCAAGTAGCAACAGCTTACTTATAACACATATCAATGATTTGCAAAGGAAGAATTAATATATAACACACATCCAAATTAGAATTCAATAATGTATTCAGAAAAAATCAGATAATCATGGCTGTCGCTATTTACAATTTCAATTGCAATATGAAATACGTGACTGTGGTGAAAAAGTGACTTGTGGTGGTTGGTGATAAAAACAGTACACTATATACAGAAACAATTGAGCGTGCAATAAAAGGAGGGGAGAAAGATTTTTTCATATGTCCTTATTATTTTAGCACATATGCTTCAGGATCCAAAAGTAAAATGCGACCCACCTTGACGCATTTTACTTTTGCGCAACTCACAGGGTCGAAACGTCGGCATACTGCATATGTCTACACAACGCTCATGATCACAGTCTCATTTGTCATTGGATCCTGAAGCATATGTGCTAAAATAATAGGGACATACGGAAAAATCTTTCTTCCACTTTTATTGCACGCTCAATAGTTTCTGTATATAGTGTACTGTCTTTATCACCAACCACCACATGTCACTTTTTCACCACAGTCACGTATTTCATATTGCAATTGAAATTGTAAATTGCGACAGCCATGATTAACTGATTTTTTCTGAATACATTATTTAATTCTAATTTTGGTGTGTGTTATATATTTATTCTTCCTTTGCAAATCATTGATATGTGTTATAAGTAAGCTTTTCCTACTTGCCCTAAGTTATTGAAAATCCCGACAGAACCAATCTTTACTTTAAAAAGGAAGAAGGACTGGCCAGGTGTGGTTTGTCTCTATGACCAAGCTCGGCTTTGCTAACCAATGACTGCTGTTGCTGCCCAGAACTCTTCTACTGCTGTGAGCTGCCATGCTGAACCCAGCCTGCCTTTGTGGACTCAGGACTCTCAGAAGTCTCCATCTGTCTGTCGTCTAGCCCCCTGTTCAAAGTCACAGGAACACAACAGGCTTCTTCAAAATTGATGCAACTCCACGTATACCGATGTCGCGTGGAGCAGCTCATCACCGGCCCAGTGCGAATCATCTCGTCCTCGGCGCCAACGCATCACAACACAAGACCCCACAAGCCTAGGTGGCTACTTCAATGACAATGCACCTCGACGCCGGCATCGGCCCAGCATGACACATCTTGTCCTCAGTACCAACGCAGCACAACGCAAGTCCACGCAAACTCCCATCTACGGCTTCCTTGATGACGGTGCAAGCTCCTGTCGACAGCTTCATCAGCTCCACCGCTGTGCAATGCATCTCGACACTGGACCTTGCATTGCAAGTTCCTCGTCGAAGTCTCCTCTATGTCAGCCCACACAGCTTGACGTAAGGTCTCCGCAGCTCGATGTCGAGGCCACTCGATACTTTATTAGCAGACTGAATTCAGTTCAGGCCCACGTTCGCTCGTGATTGGCCTGAAATTGTGACTTAGACCCGGTCAGCTGCGACCAGATAATCACGGTTGGCGCCTTTTGCTTCTTAGCGCCTGGTTTCTTCAAAACCTTTCAAATTGCATATCTGTGGTTCTACTGATTGGATATTTGTTGTTTGGGTGCCAAATACTTTTTTTTACTTTACTCTATTTTGGTGTGGGATTTGTCTTGTATTTTCACTTTTTTCTGTTTACGTGCTGCATAAATACTTTACACATTGCATCTAAGCTAAGCGTAATTGCTTTTGTGCCAAGCTACCAGAGGGTTAAGCACAGGTTAAATTGGGGTCTTCTTGAGTTTCACCCTGGCAAGAATTGTGGTTGTTGCTTGAATAGGATCCCCCCCCCATAACCAGCAACCTAATTTGTCACAACCCTGAATTTTCATATTAGAAAGAAGTCGATCCATAGACTTCAATACTGGAATATAGTAGAGCTATATTCAAATATGGTCTAACTACTGATCAATTGCTTGGGAGCAAGCTCAGACGTTTGAAATTGAAGTCAATTTAGATATTCTGCTATCTCCTGTAACGCATGATGGATCAGTTGTAATGTTCAATTCATTAATACCTCTACCTATATAGTCTTCGGATTTGTTATTTTTGATGTAGGTTCCTGTGAAATGCCCTGCTGCCCACATGGCAAGGCCCATGTTATGTTTATAGCGCAAATAAACACAAACAAATTAGAAAATTTCACAGCAAAAATGAGTATCTGAAATGTCACCTTCTCTGCAGAGAATGTGCCCATCTACCCAGCCTACCCAGCCTATCCAGCCTGTAACTACTTACTAACGTACTTTGATATAACTTGTTAGTCATCCACTCTGTGGGTGTGGTACATAATATCTTTTGACATAAATATAGAGTCCAAAATATCATTTACAAAACTATTTGCAATTTTGCGAAGTCAATAATAGAAATCTATACCCACTGGGACAATATTTCTGTAAACGATATTTAGGACATAATATTGATGTCTGAAGATATTTTTGTATATGATAATCCAACATACAACAATCTCTGTGTACATTGAATGGCAGTTTAGGTGGTATGGAAAGACAAACAAAACTAACTGAAGCAAAAGGTTGCAAGTGGTCTAGTTTAAACTAAAGTTCCCCATACCATCAGACCAACTACTCATGCTGCTTACTCCTAACCCCTCACACCAGCAATGAACACCAAATGCCATTTATATTGTCTGCAGGTGCGGGGGTCGACAACATAGAGGGCTTTCCCTGAGCTATTATTATTACTGCCCAATGTTTGCCCTCAAGTATAATCTTGATTCCCTGAGGATATACCGGATAATCTGAACAGGCGAGTTCATGAATGAGTGACATTGATGGTTCGACTGATCCTAGCAAGAACTTAGAAACTGGATACCCTTGTGGGTGGTTAGCCGTGCTCCACAATTCCAAGTTTATTGATTGATTGACAAGACTACACCCAGAATCAACTACAAAGAATGATGGGATTACTGACAGAATATTGAGAATATAAATATCATGTGGACATAGTATTGGGTCAGAAACATCGAGGACCAAAATAGCGAGAAGGTAAGTACAAATAGGTAAGAATAGATGTACTACTTTTAACTCCACGTCTACCTACCTTGAATATATACATATCATCAAGGAACATATATGTGGAGTTATACATAGTAAAACTTTGCCAACCTATAGAAACTTACCTTTGCAATATTTTTAGCCTCCATATTTTTGACACAATATTATGTCCCCTGATGATGATGCAGGTTTTTAGAAAGCAATTAAATACTGTTGTTGGCACTGGAGAACTGGAGTAATAAAGTGATTTGTTTAGAAGCAAACAATGTAATTCATTGAGGATTCTTGGACTGAAACGCAACTCACTTGGTTTCAAATCAACAGCTTAAACACAAGTCTTTCTGAAATAATAATTGTGAATGTTATAAATGTTCTGTGTAAATCCTGAGCATGTGTTTTTTTTACTATGGTAGGAATAAACACACACACCTGCACACAACATAACCAACCCCCTAAATGATTTAAATTGATTAGAAATCAGAAAAGCAATCTAACAGTCTTACAATCAATTTGCAATACAGACTTACCCATAACAAATTAATGTGTTAATTTGAACTGTTATGGGTTTGCTGGGGGTAATAACAGGTATGAATTTGAAGCCCAGAAAAAGAATTAAGAGACCAATATTTACTCAAAAATAATAGTTATTGCTAGTTGCATGGTATTTTAATCCTTGATTTATGGATTAATGTTTCTATCCATTAGCAATCCATCAGCAATTTTAATTAACATCAACCCTGTCAGGGTCGGATAATGAGAAAATGTTTGCCTGTAGGCACTGGTATTTCTATAGCAAGAACCTAACTGGGGAGCACCAGGACACCGGCAACTGCTTCTTCGTGTCAGTACTTTGAGGATTCCAGGGATGAAGAAGGTCGCTTTCACATTAATAGATTCAGACCGAGCTAAGGGCAATTTCTCTGTCTGTCCAAGGAAAGTGAATTATATATCTAAAAGGCTAGCAAGAGGGGATTAACCCATCTTCCCCAAAATTAATTTTAGAGCAGTAGTTTTCAATGTATTTCCATAAGTATGCCAAGTTGCCAAGTGGATGTCCCAAAACTGTCTTCAGTTAAATGGGCACAAGACTGAGATTCTACTGTTTGGCAAAGCACGCCTCCACTGAACAGAGAACTGGTAGCCGGCGGAACTGGGCCCTGGTCCCTCTCCCAGAAGCACAGTGAGAAACTTGGGTATTCTTTTCGAAAATAAGCTATGGATCTGTCATCTATCTGTGGCATGTGCTTTGGGACAATGCGCCTTCTTAGGAGGATTTGTCAGTGGCTTCCACTGGCCTCTCGCAAGACTCTCGTCCAGGCCCTGATAATCAGCTGCCTGGACTACGGAAATGCACTTGAGGTTGCATCAAATGCATCTCTTCATTCCAAGATGCAGGTGGTACAAAATACAGCAGCCTGACTGGTTAATAAACAGCCACAGGGCACCTCATCAGCCCCCTGCCCAAAGCCTTGCCTTGGCATGAAGAAGAGAGCAATTTTCAAACCTTTGCCTGACGTATAAAGCCGTCAGGTAATTGACCTTAATACCTACAGAACAAATTGGTTCCTTATCTTCGGGATAGAAACCTCAGATCAAGAAGTCAGCGTCTTCTCTGTCCCCGACGTATTCGCACATCCAAGTACAGTGGACGGGCCCTCCATACCTTGCCCCTTACCACTGGAATAAACTCCCCCTCTTTATTAGGGCTTGCACTGAATTTGTAGATTTAAAAAATCATCTCAAAACCTGGCTGTTCTAACAAGTGCGCCTGACTTTTATGTTGCCTCAGTGCTGAGATGCCCCTTCAGGGACAAGTCGTTGCACTATATCAAGTATTCATTAACATAAGATAAGACCCAAGAAAGCCATCACTTCATCTAAAAGAAACATGAGCAAAGCCAATAGTCATGGATTTAAAATGCTAATGCATGCAAACACAAGCATATACAAATGTGTACCGGCTATTTATGCCATGGTTTGGGGCAATCTGTCTCTTTTTGTGTCTCCATTTTCTGTGCATGGTTGTTTATTTCCTCAGCTTGAGGTGCTTCTCTCTTTTATTCATTAAGCTTGCAGCACAGGGCCCATGCAGCACCGCAAGCTTATGGAATAAAAATAGGGCACAAACATAAGAGACACAGATAGAGGCAGGTTGCACATTCAATGGTATTTCAATTGAGCATACATGCCTATGGAAGGATACTCGAGACCTCACTGAAACCCTATGTCTGAAAGCTTTTTACCAAGAATATGACTGCTGACTGTACAGGTTCACCTAGGCAAGCACTTTCCATCACCTTACCACCCTATTTGTCACTCATCAAACCACAATTGTGATGCAAACAACAACTCCCTGCCAGAAACTTTTTGATGTCAGAAAGCACCCAGTGTGGCAAGGTGGCTGTCAAGTTTAGAAGCAATGTGACAGTCATTATTAAAAAGTAAAGTGATATCAAAAATACCATTCCAAGATGGCACTCTGGTAACTAAAAACTGGACGGTTATTTTGGAATGGTACTGCACATAGTGTATCAGTGTTTTGCTGTTCCAAGGTGGCCACTGCATTCCTTGTAAACTTGGCAGCCATCTTGGAATGGTAAAAAAATGATTGATGATGGACAATACCACTGTAAATTGGCTACGCTAGAAAACGCAGTGGACATTTTGACATTTGGCGCGCTGCATTAAACGTGAGGGGCCAAACTGCACTGGTAGTCTAAAAAGCCAGCCCTATTAACAGTGCCCAGAGAGGCAGCTCCACCCCGAGCTCCATGGTAGACTGGAGCTGTAGCAGGAGGAAGCGCAGGTGATGAAGCTAGAGAGAGAGAGAGAGGCCAGCAGACAGATACACAGCAAAATCCTGTCACCCAACTGGCAAACGACAATGACTGTCCTGTGTTCTCGTACAAAATGCCTACAAGCAAATGCTTGAAGCGGGCCAGACTTGTTATTTTCTGAAACAAACTGTGGATGACAGACACTGCAAACGAGCATTGGCTTAAGGAAGCTGTCCCTAAGCCCCTTTCTGTATGTAGTGTTATTATTTTTTTTATGTCAATAGCCTAGTGAGTCAGGTAAAGCTAAAGCTGTGAGACACAATGCACTAATTCTTGAATCTTAGACCCACAAAATGACACTGCCACCTGCAAAATCTATATCACACTGAAAGCCACCGATATTCAAACTCCAACGCGTGATTTGCAATGAAAAATGAACTGCACACATAGATTTTCCACTCAAAATGTAGCTATTCGCTCGCTCAAATGCAAACAAACAAATACAAAACACAAAACAAAGACATGTTGTAAGCAAGTAGGAGAAAACTTAAAGAAGTGCTTGTCTGCTGATAGGAGAACGTGGCATCATCATTATTATCTCTGGGTGGAGTGCACCTATAATCACCTACATGCATACACCATACCGGTACAGGTTTTATTACCAAATTCTCCCTTTCAGCATGCAGTAATAGTAGCATATAGAAGTAGCAAATCAACGATTGTGCCTGGCGTTCTGACGAGACACCCCGGGAATAGGAGGAATAGCGGGTTAATGTCAAGGATACACTTCAATTGTGATAGTGACTAGAAATACACAGAGTGATTCAGACTGATCAAGGACACATCAATAACCTTCTACTACTGAAAACACCAGACACCACACCAGACACTGCACCAAAACAAAGATGCCTTTTGCAATAACTGCAGCGACAAAGCTACTCATTGCACTATAAAACTATGTGACTGGGTCCCCAAAGAGTGTCACCAAGAGGATACAATCAGTTTCTTTCCACCATTTGCCCACCAGGCAATAAGGCAAGAAACGGATCCCCTCAAAGCCAAGGCGGTGCACCAAGGCACCTGGAAGTTGTGTTTGAAGGTTTGTAATAGTCACTTGTAGTCTGTTCAGGGTTGAAATAAATCTTGCCCTTGTGCCCATGCATGTATATGACATAACATTTAAGCATTACACTTTTCTGAGGGGTGCGTTTCTAGGTCTATTGTTGCTCTTGATTAGCAGGACAATGACATGTTCTTGTGGCTGTTGCCTTTAATCATGTGGATTTAGTCTTCTGTGTATTTGATTGATTGACATCTGTTTTCTTTTGCAGTTCTGTTGATGTTCAGTGAAGTTTGTCTATGCCGGTCCTGATTGTCATGGACTCTGCTTCATTGATTTGCTGGATGTGGCAAGTAAGGGACTAGAATATTAATTGAGTTATGTATTTTCACAGATAGGCACAACTATGGCTAAGCAAAGAGAGACTGAGGAAATGATGCTGTGTCACAGTACGAGTTAACACTTATTTTGAAAAATGTTTGCATTATTAATATAGGAATGGATGAGGAGCCTGTATCAAAGTTAACATGCAGCAGCAGAGAGGATACATATTGAATAAAAGAAATTAAGAGACAGTAATAGTGCCTTTGGCTTCCTCTAAAAACCCTGGCTCACCAGACTGAAAGAGACTGTCTGAGAAATGGCTGCCCACCATATGTGGAGTACCTGAAAAGCAATTGCTATATCCAATCTGACTTGAGTGATGCAAGAAATGCCCATGGTAATGAATAAACATATGTTTTCTTTCAAACACATGGAAAACGTTGTTGTTGGGCCTCATTATTTTCATCTCGGGCATTTAACAGAGAAGTTGTGTTAGCAATAAACTGGGAAGAGCTGGAGCCCAATCAGTGATAGTAGCCCCTCTCTGATATTCAACACAGAAACCTCCAACTACTACGGCTGGAATCTGTTTAAATGGCAAAATCTCTTCAGGAGCAAAAAAATAATTGGGACAAAAAAAATGAGAAAACAATTGCATACAACGACTATGGTAAGGAAACAGGTATGTATAAAAGTTAAAAACAGAAGTGCTTCATTTGTAAAAAAAACAAATATATAAGTGCAGATCTCTTAAAGTTCACTCTTAAAGTTCACTTCTGCTTACTGGCAGCATCCACCGTTTGCATAGAAAATGCCGGAGTTAGATTGCAGCGAGCAGGTGAAATGAGTGCGACAGATTCCCACAGTCAGCGATGCAGAGGGACTTTTCCCATTCAGAATAAATTTCCCTTGGTGCTTTCATATTTCAAAATCTTGGTATTTCCTTCACACACTATCCCCTAGAATCTTAATTACTATAGACACGAATGTGACCATCAGTGTGTGCACCCTGAAGAGAGGCCAAGGGCTGGATGAGATTGTGGTAAGAATACCTTTGTGACACATCGTCTGGCACTTTCAGGAACTCACACTGCTTCCAGACAGAGTTCCAGAGCGCAGAGTTGTGCCCTCATGAATGCCTCTCTGTTTCTTGAACTCTCCCAGACACAAAGAGGCAACTCAATTTGCAGTATGCAGGAAGCAAGACTGATATGTTACACGAAAAACAAAACTGCAGAAGCACATATGGGGAAAAACACACTTAGGAAGTAGGGTCATCTCTACCATGCAACATGAAGTAAAATGTGTGAGATGTAACAGTGAATGCATTGTTGACTTAAATTACCTTAAGTGCTCTCGCACACATTGTCAGGAAAGAATTGATTCCATTTGCTAGTGAAGTTAGGGATTTTATAGACAAGACCCGGTAGGCGCCCATTTCAAAGTCTGTTTTCAAATGCTGAACACTCACTCCACATAAAGCACATTCATGTTCATGTATGCTTTCTTTCACACACTCTCTTTCACTGTCTCTCTCTTTCTCACTCATGCTCTGCCAGGCTACAAAGACCCACAGCCCATTAATGTTTATTAAACAGGACAGCATCAGTCTCGCATTGTTTACACAGCACTAATTGGCTGTCAAAAAGAGTACCAGTCTCCTGAGTACTGGCCACTGGCACAAACTAACCACTGGTAAACTGTACGGTCTATGTTGAGGGAAGGAAAAACAAAAGGGAAGACTGACAGTACCTAAAAATTGTAATTATGTGAGGAACGGGAATAGGTGGTGTACTCCTGTCAATAAACAGTAATAAAATATATATGTATACTAATAATTTATTTAAAACCACAATTAAAATGGGAAGGGGAATCGGAGGCTAGTTCCTTTAATTACCTTTTTTTAAAATGAATAATACATACATCCCCAGACAAAAATAAAGGAAACTCTAACCCACCTTCTAGGACTTTGTCCATCACTTATAACAACTTGGAAACAACTGTTGTGGTCTTTGCTAAACAGTAATGATAACAGACAGTGAAGTGATGCAGTAAGATGCATGTTGAGTGAAATGAAGAGACTGACCGATGACAAGCAGAAGTTATTATTCTCAATAATGCCTGAGGTATTTAACTCAGCAACAGTCATTTGGGACTCCCTGCGACTGGCTAAGAATGCATGAACTGTGGCCTACAAAGGACAGCAGACCATTATTTCTGCGTTTGCATTCCCAGAGGGCAAACAAATTGTAAAATCATCTTGTGTCTCTAAAAGGAAAAGGCGATGTTTTAAAAAAATATTTTCCCAACTGTGAAGACGATTGGGTAGCAGGAGGAGAGCAGACTGTTGTCTACTGGACTACTGTCTGACCCTCACTCACTCTGGGCTACCACACGCAATTCCCAAAGAGGAACTAGTCCCCCGGCAACCGCTTCTCATTTGCAAATACGCTACCACAGCCTTTGAGGTGCGATTAACTTAGCAGTGTTTAGTTACCACAATTGCAGTCACAAATCATTGCTAAAAGCCACTGTGGCTCACACATTTTTGGGGGAGTTTTATTTAGCACAAACTCGACCCGAAGGTATCAAAGCACTTTACATGAGCACCAGTTGCGTTACAGACAGACACATTCATTTTGCTAGGCACAAGGAGATTAAGTGCTGATTTGCCCAGATTCACAGCATGTTGAGCGTTCTTGCCAAGGCTCAAACCCGCTTCCCCAGCTTCAAGGTCGAACGCTCTAGCCATTAGGCCACATCGTCTCCCAAGATTAGAAGGCAGTAGACATTTACGAGTGGTCATCTTGACAGCAGGATGTTGCTCATAGTGCATGTCTCTATGTCAAACGGGAAACGACCTTTACAACGCAGTCATTACATCGCACTACATTTACAACGCAGTCATTACATCGCAACATCCTTTACAACGCAGCCATTACATTGCATGTCATTGCAATGCATGTTACTACCACGCAGGCATTACATTGCATGTCATTACAAAGAAAACCATTACACAACACATAGAACCCCTACACTATCCAACACTTACCCTGCTGGTGCACCCACTGGAGTTAGAATAGCAAAACACACAATTTTTACCCCTACACGATCCAACACTTGCCCTACTGTTGCACCCACTGGAGTAAGAATAGTAATTTTTACCCCTACACTATCCAACACTTACCTTAAATGCAATGTAATGTTATGCGTTGGAATGGTATGCGTTGTAATGGTATAATGCGATGTAATGGAATACGTTGTAAATGTAGTTTTAAAAATGCGTTGTAATGGCATGCGATGTAAAATGATGCGTTGTAAAGGATGTTGCGTTCCAGGTCTTTGCTGCGACGTAGAAGAAGGCTCTTCCACCTGTTCTGGCTCTGCGGATGTGTGGGGTTTCGGCGAGTGCAAGGTCGGAGTTATTGGAGGTTTCACTTGGGTAGGTGGAAGGCGATTCTTTCGTTGAGATATTGGGGTCCGATGTTGTGGAGGCATTTGTATGCGTGGGTGAGTATCTTGAAAGTTACTCTCTTCTTGACGGGGAGCCAGTGAAGGTCTCACAGGTGTGGGGTGATGTGTTCGTATAGGGGGACGACGGGGACGAGTCTGGCTGTGGTGTTCTGTATGGTCTGGAGCTTGTAGAGCAGGGATTTGTTGATCCCCTTTCCGTAGTCTAATCTACTGGTTATGAGTGCATGGGTGACGGCCTTTCTTGAGTCGGGGGGGGGATCCATTTGAAGGTCTTGCGAAGGTTGCGGAGGGTGTTGAAGCAGGTAGAGGCGACGGCGTTGATCTGTTGGGTCACGGAGAGGGAGGAGTTGAGTATAATGCGGAGGTTCCGAGCATTTTCAGTGGGTGTGGGAGGGCTGCTGAGGGCGGTGAGCCACCAGGTGTTGTCCCATGCAGAACGGGAGGGTCCGAGGACGAGGACTTCTGTCTTCTCTGAGTGGCTCCTCATACTTTTGTAAAGAACAACAGGCCGAAGCAAACCTGATCACATACAACTCGGCTATAAACATAACCTCACAGAAGGGACATAATTCCCTTGAACAAGACTCCTCCCTTGCCCCCATCACCCCAAACAAAGGGTACCTTGCCACTGATGGGAGATCTCCAGTCTACAAAGTGTTACATCTTACACCGTAGTTAATAGGGTATCAAATTACAAATGATTTCAAACCTCACATTCTGCAATGAACATTTAAGGCATAAAACGTGACAAATTCCTTCAAACCGCCTTTTCTATGAACTACTTTAAATAAATTAGCGAGCCGCCCATATTAGTCATTATTGCGGGAAATGGCTGTAAACCACGTTCTGTCTTTAAAATCTCCTTAACCATATAATTCCTCCTAGTTAAGTCCATTCTGTTTTAATTCCTCGCGAGGGCCTCGGGCAGGAGTTAGTGTCACCGTGGGCAGCGTTTCTCTAGAAAGAAGGCTGTAGGCGCGATTCATGCGCGGCTATAATTCTGCAAATGAATGCACCCATCATGCAAGGACTGCTGTGCGCGAGGCAGAAGGCCGACCCGACCACTGAGCCAACAAAACAGGGGGGAGGAAGCAAACACTCCATATTTAATATTTTAATCCCTGTCTCACAGACCCGGGGATATTGTCTCCAAACAATTCACCTGACTTGCGCAATATAGAGATGCAATATTAGAAAAAAAGGGCGACTTTAATCACACTTGGCGACTTCCAGCTCGTGAAGGCAATTATTTACCTCTTCAGAGAAGCGCTTCACCCGCGTCTTATTAGAGATGAGCCGAGGTCAACGAGCGCCGCGACCCTCAATGACACATGATAGGCTGACTAAACACACGAGCGCTCTCTGAAATGCAGAGCATTAATTATATCACAGTGGGCCGGAAAAAAATCAGAGAAATTAAACTGTGGCGCTGAGCCGCTGGGCCGACGAGAGGTAGGCCTTGCGTCAGCGCGCGCCGTCGGAAACGACCCGGGGGTCTCGGCTGTCAATCCACTTTCCCGCCAAAACCACCGTCCGCGCTGCCTCCTGCATCGGACCGAGGCCCGAGTCTTCAAGCTGTCGGCGGCGCGGGGTTTAGGCCTCGGGCTAGAGGCACGGAGATCGGAGGGCTATATTTAGTGCGCTTGTCTTTGGGAATTCGGCTGTTGCTATGGAAATGTTAGTGAGAAAATGAAGGGGAGGCTGGGAGTTGTGGGTGGGGGTGTTAAGGATGTGCATCACGAGGGGAGATGATGAGTGACATGGGGTACTGCCGTTTTTGTCCTCTCAAAGGTTTTGCTTCAGTTGTCTTGCATGGGAGTAGGGTCAATAGTTATATATACCATGGACTACTTCACTTATGAATTTCGTTATGGCAACAGTACTTGAGGAGAAAAATCCTGTGCAAAAAGTGATGCATGCTTTATGCAATCCTGTAATCAGTTTCAGCAACTAGTAATTACTCTGGGCTGCATTCCAGTCCATCATTTTGTTGAGCTACCTTAGCCACCTCTGGGCATACCTGTGTGGTTGATTCCTATGTGTTAGGGGTTTTAATACTTTGAAGCGTTCATTACTTTTTTGTTTTTCTTTGAAAGTGGCCCTAATTGGGCTGGCGATTCTCAGATGCGGCGTTTAGAGTGGGAGTGGTTTAGCGGGGGAGTGGACAGTACTTCAGGCTAAGACCGATTTGTATATTATTGCGTTCATTGAAGAGAACACCATCCTCGACTCCTCCCAGTCTGGGTTCTGCAGTAACCACAACAGCAAAACTGCCCTCCTCACTGCCACTGACGATATCCACGTGCTACTCCACCAGGGCCACCCCACGGCCCTCATCCTGCTAGACCTCTCCGTAGCCTTCAACACCGTCTCCCACCGCACTCTTACAGCCAGACTCCACGACGCCGGCATACAGGGAACCGCCCTCGACTGGCTTTGCTCCTTCCTCACCGGCAGAACCCAAAGGATCAGACTCCCACTCTCCTCTCCGAACCCACAGAGATAAACTGTGGAGTACCCCAAGTATTCTTTCACAGCCCCACGCTCTTCAACATCTACATGGACCCCCTCGCCGCCATCGTCAGATAGCATGGGCTCAGTATAGTATCCTACGCCGACGAAACCCAGCTCATCCTCTCCCTCACGAAGAACCCCAAAGACACCAGACTCAGTTTTCAGGAAGGAATGAAAGACGTTGCAGCCTGGATGAGCAACAGTTGCCTAAAGCTCAACTCGAAGACAATGGTCCTCCTCCTTGGACCCTCCCCCACCGCCTGGAACAACACCTGGTGGCCCTTGGAAACCCACCCACCCCGATGGACCACGCCTGGAACCTCAGCATCCTTCTAGACTCCTCCCTCACCATGCCTCGCCAGATCAACGCTGTCACCTCCACCTGCTTCAACTCCCTCTGCATCCTCCGCAAGACCTTCAAGTGGATCCCCCCCGAAGTAAGAAAGACCGTCACCCATGCACTCATAACCAGCAGATTGGTCTATAGGAACGCCCTCTATGCTGGTATCAACAAATCCCTACTACACAAACTCCAGACCAACCAGAACACTGCAGCCAGACTCGTCCTCGGAGCCCCACGACATGAGCACATGACCCAGCACCTGCGAGACCTCCACTGGCTCCCCGTCGAGAAGAGAGTGGCGTTCAAGCTACTCACTCACACATACCAAATCCCTCCACAACATCAGACTCAAATACCTCAACAAGAGTCTCATTCCACGTACCCAAAAGAAACCTACGCTCCGCCGACCTTGCCCAAGCAGAGACCCTGCGCATCCGCAGAACCAGAGCGGGCGGAAGAGCTTTCTCCTACGTCACGGCCAAGGCCTGGAACGAGCGCCCAGTCAACATCAGACGCTCCCCTACCCTTCACACCTTCAGGAAGAGCCTCAAGACCTGGCTTTTCGGCTGAGCTGCACCCCCACCCCCCAGCACCCTGAGACCCTCACGGGCGAGTAGCGCGCTAAAAAAAACCTGATTGATTGATGCTGTGGGTTGTTGATGGGGATGGGTCAATGGGTAAAAGCAGAGGCAGTTGGGTTTAATAAAGGTTTTTTTCTTTGAAGATTTTTTGTGTTATACCCACGTCTGCTGAAATGCTTTTTCAGATATCTGCTATTAACAATGTCTTATCCCACAATGGAACAGGACTATATCTATAGCTAATGCAGAACATGCATTTTGCACAACCTGTTCATGCAGATTACCGACCAGTGATATTTGTTCTGCCTTTGTCTTATTATAGGCAAATCAAAAATTCTAAAAGAAGGTTGCCCCTATACTGAGATTACTTTTAAAATTAACAACCTGTTTTTTATATAACGCTAATTGTACTATATTACTGCTGCGTCTAAGCACTGAAAATAAGTGCCACTGTCACCCATGGCTCACACGGTGGACCCAGGCAGAGGAACAATGAGTAATCGTGGGACCACTCTAAATAAGGTGGCCCTCCAGATGTGCTAAAGGTGGTCCTTATGTGGCACCTGTGATTGTTTGTTGGCTCCACAATTGAAGGCTCCACCAGCGCACAATCAACAGTTCCTCCAACTCTAATTGGGAAGTGGAACCAAGAGTTTGGCGGGGCGGGATAGCAGCCGATTTGTAGCAGGAATCACCACTTCACCAGATTCTGAATGACCCCCAACATCTTGCTCAAATTGCTGTTTGGGGACCAGTATTTCTCAAACAATGCTAACAATTAAACAGGCCCTCCAGAGCCTTCCAATCTGCACATGGGTTTCCTCTGTGTACCCCATCCCCCCAAGGTTCTGATGAGGCAAATGCGAAGGGCACATTTTTTTATCATTCAACATGTCAAGACTGTGAACACACTCACTCAACCTTTGGAAGAACCTAAAAACCTTACCTGTTTAAACGTAAGTTAAAACTCCCCCTTCTTCAGAAAGCTATTCTATAATAATAATAATAATCCACATTTGTAAAGCGCGAACAATCACCCATAAGGGTCTCTAGGCGCTGGGGACCTTCGGGAAGATTAAGCAAGCTATTGCCCAGAGTTACATGGTGCTGGGCTAATCTGCTGCCGGCGCCAGGGATCAAACCGTGATCCCCAGATTCCGAGTCAGTCGCACTGGCCGCGGCGCCACACCTCTTCCCCTATCTCCCACTAAAATCTTTTTACTTATGTGTGCATTCATTCATGTAACGTTCTCAGTGTACAGAGATCACTCTGAGGTGTAAGTGCACTCTATAAAAAATATTTACCATAAGATAACAATAGTACATGGTGGGAAGTAAAACTGCATGCAGTGGTAGAACTAGTGCATGTTTGAGTGGTAATCTTCAAGGAGAATCTGGATATGATGCATGGGTTGTCCAATGGAGGCCTGAGGTGGCCCGATTCATTCCATATGTACAGGATACTTACATACAATTAGATCACATTCACTCAGTCTCTATGCAACTCACTACAGAGACAGTGGTTCTCCAGACCTTCTCGATACGTCGTCTGAAGAAGTGTTGTGATGTCTCTTCATGTCAGTAAAATGGACACAGCCATCGCATCGATTCTAGGAACAATTAGGCCCAAGTGAAATTTAAATTCCATGCTGTAATTCTCATAATTTGGGGAATTTTGCATTGTTTGTTATACAAAATTCCTGAAATTACACCACGCCGCATACTTCCATCACCGTTTGCTGCAAAATTATAGCTCGGAGCACGGGAAAAGCAAGAACAACCAGAACATAAGTGGCTGTTGTTTGCAGCAGATGTGATTTTGTGCTATTTTTCAGCGCAAAATGTGTCCTTGTTTCAAAAGCTCACCCAAGGACGCATTTTGTCAGAAATATAGTGCTAAATGATGGATTCACGTTTTGCATCATTAAGCATAATTTTGTGTAATTTTCCCGAAATTTAATGTAAGAACGCGAAAGCAAATAACTCAGATTTAACACACCCCTCGATACATTGCCTTTCCCAAGGAATTGCAACCAAAGTTTTTCCCTTTTCCGGCAAACAAAAAAGACTGGAAAAAACTAGAAAGTGCCATGCTCAAATTATAGCCACTGTGGGGAGCCAGCACAATTTTGTTCACATCCTGTCTGCCTCATTGTCCAAAAATAGTGACGTCCATTTGTTCACAGCACCTTGTAGTACTGTGTGGGATTTTACCAATTTTAAATTGTCAGCCTTTGGTGAGGTGTGAAGAAAAATAATCTTTCGGCTGATTAAACCCATCAGGGGCCTACAACTTGTATATGTCAACATAATAATGCTGCAAATAGGAGCCACGCAGGCGAAAGTTGTTCCTTTACGCCAATTTACTCTCTACGCGGCTGCCTTTCCTGATAAAATGGGACCGTAAAAGGAGAAAGAAAGAGCGGACACTGTTTGTTCAGGTACATCTGAAGGCCGCCAGTATGAAAAAGCAGTTAAAAACAGCTCTGAGCAGAGAAAAAAGTAGCTAATCTTTTTTTATTAAGAATCGCTATTATAGGGGTCTGTCTCTACGGCAGCCATCACCACCAAAACTCATTGAATATTGGGAGGTGCGACTGTTAGCAGGCATTCTGGAGACCTTCATATAGTGACAAGAAATATCATAAATTAATGTATTAATCATGGTGCAGTTAATTAGAACCTTACATGATAGAAACAGCATACTCAAAAACAGTAGTGAAAAAGGGGATAAAACAATAAGTAATAGGCCAAGTCAAAGTGAGCTTTTAAGACATGTTCAATCAAGCATCTTAAAAGGTGTGCAAGATGTATTGTATTGTATTTGCATTTATATAGCGCTTACTACCCCTGACGAGGCATTGAAGCACTTTTTCGGCGAGTAGCACGCTGTCCGAAACTACCGATGAGGCTATTGAGCCAGCTGATTATGCGTTCCAGTAAGTGCCGATTTCCATTGTGTCATTGCGCTGAAAGTCCTGTAATAGCGCAATGTCATGAGAGGATGTGGCCTAAATGCTAGGCCGGTCGACCTCGAAGCTGGCGAACCGGGTTCGAGTCTCAGCAGGGACGCTCAACATCCTGTGATTCTGGGCAAATCACGTAATCTTCCCGTGCCTAACAAAAAAAATCCCCCCAATAAATGAACGTGTCGGTCTGTGATGCAACTGGTGCTCATGTAAAGAGCTCTGATACCTTCCGGTCTAGTTTGCGATATATAAAAAAAAAACTCCCCCGCCATGCGATCAAAAGATCCATTCTTAAGGAGTACAAACAGACAAGAGATCTCAATCATCAAAGGATTGGAGGTCTGGGCCACCCCTGGACGCTAGAGGACTTGAAATGTGCAGAATCCCTGAACTCTGTCTAAGGTCCAACTAGACACAGGACAAGTCAGAACCAAAAAATATCCAAAATGATAGAGGCGCACTCTTTGTAAGGCCAAGGTCACAGAAGCCATTTCTGAGGGCTACCTTTGCATTTCCTGGGGCTGGAAATTCATGAGTAATTCATAACTACTCTCATAAAATGCTTAGTGAATCGTGTCTGAAAATTCTTTGTATAGCCCTTTATTCGACATTTCTGCTTTGGGCTTTAAATTCGTCTTCCAGTTGACTTTTGGCAATTCCAGAACTGCATGCCTGCTCTGTTTCCGTTTCAGAAGGGCCTGCTAGTCACCTTGGACCACTAATGTGGCAGTGACCTTCATTAGAAGCAGCAAAGAAACCAGTGATATTTCACTGAATGAGCACATGTGCATTTTTAAGTCCATCAGGTGAAATGCACGCGCCCTTTACACAGATGCGAGGAGAGCCAGCGCCTGCAGGCATCTTGGAAGGGGGCCTGTGTGTAGGCTGTATGCACAAGTCTGCCAATTGCACACATGCGAGTGCACTGAAGTGAATCGGGACTTCGGTTCGGGTCTCTTGTTGACAGGGGGAGTGAGCAGGGTCAGCCGGCGGTGTTTTAAAGATGGAGGCGGATTTACAAGGTAATCCAGAGGGTGCTTGAGAAGCTGTAATCAGCCACGCACCCGTAGCAGAAGTTCTCCACTGACGAGATAGGCTATTACATCTTCATCCATCTGTCAGTAGCATCCAATCAAAGTGGGCACAGTGCTTAGCATAGAAAGCGCTACGAGTCCCTACCAGTGGAAGAAAAGTGCTATAAAAATGCTGGTAAAATAACATTGAAACATCTAGTTTTCTTCATAGCAGCGACTGCAAGACCACCGTAACAGTTCAGGTGGAGTTAAGGTAATGTAAATGTTCACCTCACAAATGTTCATTTGAGATGGGGCCTTACATCAAAAGGTAGAGGCTTGTGAACCTGGTTCTTGATTGCTGGTCTGGTTAAGGTACACCCTTGGAACCCGGCGCCCGTGCAAATAGTTGGAAAACTAAATTAATTCAACTGAGAGGTTTCAGAGAGAGAGAACGAGTAATCTGGGAGTTGTTTGGCCTGTCACTATGTATTAAAGACTCCCACAGGGCCTGCTGCCTCAAAGGATTAATCGTTAAAACAAATGCAGATTTCTGTTTACTGTTCGCCTTGTCATCGGTATTACTGCAAATTCTGCTCTTCCTCATTACAATCGTTACTGAAGGTGGAGGTCCCCCTCGTGCACAAGAATGCTGCTTACTCACCTTGTCTGGACATTAAATGCAAACCAATTTTTCTTCCAACCTACCTCCTTCCATAGTTCCATAGGTAGGACATCCTGTCTCTCACTTCCCGAAAACAACCAAGCTGCAAATTTCAAATACTGGAAAATGCAGGTGGGACGTAAGAATAAGACTGGTGAAGTGTGCTGTTAACTGATTAAAGCATTAGACCTAAGTCCCTCCTCCCAGTACCTGTGCTTACAGAATGCGCCACTGCAAAGATGTCATGGATTCAGATAACACCATAAACCACACACAACTTCAACTGGTTTCACCAGTGATGTTACCGCATAAGTGAAATAACATTAATTGCCAATGTGTACAAGACCCCCAACCAGGATCTAGTGAGTCCAAGCTCTACCAATATAAGTATGGCTGAGGAGCCTCAGAGCAAGGTTTCTCCAAATATTCCCTGACAGGAAGTCTCACATCTCCAGCATAGCAGCAGCAACATCTATTGTCTATCCACCATGAATGCCATCTATCATTGGAAGCTCCACCAAGGTCGAAGCCAAATAAATCAGGTCCATCTCCCCAAGGTGACAACGGAGTCTTACTGGTGTTGACGGACACCACAAAAAGCAAAATCCAACACTATTTCAATTAGGCCAGCCACATGCCCTTAGGTTGAAAGGAAGGGTCTGCCTTAAAACTAACCTTTCCTGGTGCACAACTAGGAATGGTTCCCTACACATCAAGGCATCTATCTCCCTCTATCTCATTGTCACAAGATAACAAGATTTCATGGATATAAATTTAGCATTACTGCTGTCAATTACGGATGAGATAGAAGGGCTTCAATGACAAGGGGCAGTTCTCAAGCCAGAAATACTGGTTTTGGCACCAGCCAAAAGCTGAACAAATGCTCAGCCAGCAGACCATTGCCTGCAACCGGCATTCCCACGCTAGACCCTGAAATACCTGACAGCTTATCAGAGAGTTCTTAAAATTGAAATAGATATGCCCAGATTGAATCTATCTAACAGGATTGTCAGAATATAATAACACTGGAAGAAACAAACGGAAGATCTGTAGCTCCACAACTACGAACACAGCAATTGTAGTGCCGCTATGTAAAGTTGAAGGCTCCTGGCAAAGCTGAAACTGAGCCACCAATTATTCAGAGATCCCATGCAAAACCGCTGGTCAACCTCCACGCCCCATCCATCACGGAGGGGATGTGTCTCATAGAAGCAGAAATAATATTGGTTATTTCAGCATTTGCCAGATCTTCTCTGATTATCACCATAACCCTGAGGAGGTGAACACTAAGGGGAACATATTATAGAGCTTGTGGCCACGGAAGGCACAGGGTAGTCCCAGTGCATGAGGGACAATGATATTTTTGGACATTTTTCCTCTCAAAACTGATCTTTAAATCAAGTATAAGACATTTAAGTATTGTAGGTTATTATTAAGTAAAAGACAACTGACCCCTTTGTCTAATTTAACAACTGTTTGTTTTATGTAATATACGGAAGAAAGTAGAGATAATTTAATCCCTGAGAGGAGAACAAATGGGAAGTATCCATTAGAACAGGTTCCATGAGCTAGTTTCTTGATTTTACTAATGCCCACATTTGTGCTGCTCGAGGGACTTTACTACTGCAGGTGCCGGTCTTTATGACAGTAAGTAAATTGACGCTATTCTTTGTGTTGTGCAAAAGTTAAGTAGGTTTGGGTTTAAGAGCGTAAACAAATCAGACCATGTATATGAGCAAATCCGGCTACGAGAGGACACCAGCCTCAACACTGTATGGCATATTCCTAAAATAAAACAGTTTTTTAGATGCAATCCATGCTTTGTGTAAGATCCCCATTTGCTGGAAAATTGAGCTTAGAAAATCAATCAAACCACAACACCACAATAGAGCATGAAGCACTGAAGCTATTGATATTCTATTACCCTGTGGTTTGTTCCATAAAGCGTGTAAACCTTCACTGTCACGGAATTTTCATCTCTGCTCAAAGTGCCTATTAAACAGATAGACATTCATGCATATGGAAAAACCGTAGCGAAATACATCATGATCTGTATCCACCACAGCCTTGAACAACCGTAATAGGGAAACAGAGAGAAGGACCTATAAATTGTCTCATAGTTTTCGCCATATGACTCTTTGAATGCCACGCTATGATTTGGCTCTCAGTGTGCTTAAAAATGGCCTCTAACTAAGACTGAGTCCATGCAACCAAGGATGCAGTACTTCAGCCATGACCTTCTCTTTTTATAAATCACTGTTTTCAGGTGACGTAGATCAATTGGGTCCACTGAGAAGAACCATGACCACAACTCTTAGTATACTGGTGTGTCGACTTAGAGTAGACTTTGGGTCAGCCATTTTTCTCATGCTTGGATAGATTTCTCATCTTCGATGATCTTAATTCAATGGCTTTTCTCCATATTCTTGTTTTTGTCCTGGGTGTGGAGCTTAGCTTTTTTACAATCGTTTTGACTGGAGGAGGTGTATCCCTCCACTGCTGACATCACAAAACTATTATTTAGTTTATGTTTTAGCACCTTACAGGAGCACGTGGCTTTCCTTGTTCTGTCCTATGTTGACTCCCTTCTTGCTTCACACCATGCCTACGCCCGTTGCTCCCCTGCCACTCGCCTTCCCACCCGCAGCGTCATTGTTTTTTTAAATGTTTAAAAAAAATTACTTTTGCGAGGAACCCTCAGCTGCACATTGCTCCAGGGTCACTGGCTTTTTCCTTTTGTATGTTTCTCCCTTGCACACACCATTCCTACCTAAACTTTTTTTTTAATTGTACACATTTTTTGCAGGGACCTGGAAGCTGCACATTACCAACCATCCATTCGTTTCTGTTTATTTGCACAACATATTTTATTTCTTAATTTGCCATTCTAAAATGGTTGTCTGCGGTCTTGGAATGATAAATGAATAACAAATTGCAGCAAACATTATTACAAGATAGCCACTGTGCGTGAGCACGCATGCGTAGGCACTGACAGGAATGTTTTCTTTTGACCGCTCTCAAACCACTGATCCATGTTTTTCTTCCTGAATTGATCCTCCTTTTTAGGTCTCGCCTAGCGTTGCAGCGCATGCGCTGTCTCGCTCTGCGAGACCTATAGTTAGAGAGGAGATTTTAGAAGGGGGCTCAAAGCCCGCCCCTCATTTCCATTGGCTTGCGTCACTATTTATGCTACACGGTGGCCTGCCATTGGAAATGTGTTTTTTTTGTCCCTGCCCTTTCTCCTTTTCAGATGGCCCATTCGGTCAGGCTCGTCTGCTCCACGGCTGTCGTGAAGCAATTTCTTATCTTTATGGGGGCCATCTGTTTTCACTCAGCCCCGTGTTTTTTTTTGCATCGCGCTTTCACTTAAAGTGAAAGTGAAAGCGCGATGCAAATATAAATATGCGGCTGCGTGAAAACAGATGGCCCCCTGCTTTCCCGCAATGTCCTCTCTTTTGTTCCCCTCTTGTTGTAGAGCAGACACTGAGACTCGAACCTGGTTCCTTAGGACTAAAGTCGGCAGCTCTATTTGCTAAACTGGAAGCACAGTTAGGCACCCCTCTCAAATCTGACTCATCAGATGCTTCCAAGGACGACGCTGCACTTCCCCCTCCCATAGTGACACAAGACATTTGCATCGCAGCAGACGCGGGCGCTGTACACTTCCCCCTCCTGCTTCTTTAATCTCTTAATCTCCTTTTGCCGTTTCCCACTCCACCTCACACCCCTCGCACAACAGTGCATGCCCACCCCCACCACCGCTCCAAGTATGAAATACTCTAAAACTTAATTTGCCATAGCATGGAAACGATGAGAGGCTAAATACCCCTCCTTCCCCCCAATACTGCATATGTAATGTTTCAGGTGAGGTAGCAATACTTCTCTCTCACGATCTGGCTGTAATTGATAACCTACCGCTTTTTATACTTAGGAATATTTTTGCATTCTAAAAAAAGTCTTGCCTGTACAATAATTTTAAAAATGCAACTTTAAAAGCATGAAACTCCCTCAACTATCGCTCTCTGTAAAGTGTAACCCAATTCAACGTTGATATCATTACTTTGGTACATGAAAGGTCATTTAAATGTACGTAGAGGAGTTGCCAGCTCCAACATGGAAACGGGCGTGTGTGTGGGGAGGCAACAGAGGTGACCATGTTGAGGTTGGCATTCTTTAAAGTTCCATAGTTACCCACGGGAGGGGGCTTCTGACACAGTGCGCTCCGTGCATGGAGGGGCTCCCAGTAGTGGATGGGCAGGATGGAACAGAGATGGCGACCAGAGGTGAAGCAGATCCCTAGAGAAGGGACAATCTCACGGACCCATGGCGAGCTACGAAATCCGGAAGTTATGTGGACTTTAAAAAGATTTGTCCCCGTTATTTTGGCGCTTTGCTGCCTCCTGTCAGCTGCGCTTGCAGGAGTAAAGTTACCTGTGTGTATTCCTCGAAGGTAGGCTCAGCTATGCCTTGCTTCATAAAGAAGCAATACGTAGTAGTGGTGGGAAAATAAAGAGCTGCCATTGCTTGCTTCCTTGCAGTGTGCATGGGCACCTTGGGCACATGGCTTGTGCTGTAAGTAACCACTGCTATTTCCATGGCAGATCAGCTGCTGCGAGTGCAGGCAGCATGGCACTTCACCAAAACTCGGGCAGGAGCACTCTCACAATGCATGTGTCTCTATTTCGTAGATCGATTCTGCAGAGTCGCAAATAAGTTTACAGGGAACCCAGGATCGTGAAGCCTGGTGAAAGAATTCTCGGAATCCAGTGCTTAAAGTGGGGTGCAATGAGGTACCTGCAATTTAATTTCAAAGGCACTTTTCAGCAGGGGTGCAATATCTTTTTAATGGTAGCATACTGGCACTTCTCAATAGCAAACAGGCATTCTGGGATAGGAAGTACCTACTCTTTATTATTTTATTTCAAGCACTGTCCGGATCCGATACGTTTATTAAGAACATACCTAAAATTGCAATGCAACATGTAAGGTGCTAATACTACTGAGAGCGAGTCTTTTTCACCTAGACATACGCGATCTGTAGTGGTGTGGAGGAATGTTTGAAACGTGGATTTATCAATTTACATTCAAGTACGTGCATGATTACAGGTTGGGGTTATTAACATGCATGCAGGTTACATTTTCTTTTGAAGTCATGATAATTTTACTTGGCTCCATGCATGTGATTCACCAAAATGCTAGGTATAGCAGAAGGGACATCATACACCCTTTGACCTGAATAACATCACTGGTGTAACATCACAGACCCTTTGACCCTGAATTTTCCAACAAGGTCATGTCACATAACCTTACGCCTTATAACATCACAATATCTGAGTTCAGCTTGCTGCATTTGTTAATGTAGGCTGAAATTGTATGCTATTGGATTCATTTCATATATATCAATATAGGTCAGACTCACTGCTTTAGGTGGAATGGGGAAGGGTCTCTAAAAGGGGCGTGGCCAAAGAAGTGTTACTAGCAATTTCTTCAAAGAGGCCCGGGCTATATATTTAATGGCGTGAGTTTAAACATGTAAACTGAAATCCTGTGCTTCACACAGCATGCCACGTAACCAGCATTTGGGTGCCTCTCTGTCAGTTTTTAGGTTGGGCATTTGAGACCTATTGTATATACTTTACCATATACTTATATGTGGATGTACTTTGTTGGCTCTGGAGATCAGCCCTAGGACTTGTCTGCGTCCGCTTAGGGACTGTTGTTCTGTTCAACTGCCTCTATTTAACTGTCTTGATAGAAAAAGACCAATAGAGGTCAGTAAAATACCAGAATTGCTTTCTGCTGAGGGACTTTCTTTATTTTAATTTTTCTGGCAACTGCCCCTATTTAACTTCCTTGATAGAAAACAACCAGCAGAGGTCAGTAAAATACCAGAATCACTTTAGCATTCTCTATATTCCAGTCCATAGAAATTGTCTTCCACGAGCACCCGTAGACAATAATATTTTTTTCAAATCTTGTATTTTCAGTGATATGACCACCGAATGCCCTGATTTTATATTAAAAACAGAGCTTTGGACTATACCATTTCCCGCTGAAAGGCAATATTTCCCTCCATGTGTTCCCATACCTGGAGTGTTACGCAGTTTGGTGCTTACTTTCCCTCCATGTTAAAGAACAGTAGATGTTTCAGCACCCAGGCTAATGTGCTGCATAGCTAAATACATATGAGGTCCCAAAGGCGAGACCGATTGCATCGCAAATGCTTGTTGTGACATGTTGATAGTCCCTCCTGATTCGTCTTTCATGGCTTTCTCTCTAGCTCAATGATCTATGTGCTTTCATCTGCTTCACTTCTCCCATTTGGCATGCCCCTCAATTTGTTTCACTGAGCTGTCTGTACATTTAGAGTGGCCGCGGATAGCCTCAAACAAGGCATGCTGCAGTTCGTCATCTGCTATACGCCTCACGCAACCTCGGGAGAAGTTTCTGAACCAGGCACACCGTTGGTATGGGGATAAAATGGTGCAGCGTCAGCTTGCAGACTAGACTTGATACCCATGGAAAACTAGAAGCTATGTGGAGGAGATTAGCGTTGCCCACCTATGACCATTAAAGTAGCATGGGCAAAGGGGGCGGAAAAGTATGCAGCTGTCCTGCTCGACTACCTCGCTGCTTCCCTGGGCACACCACCTTGACTCCCCAGGACCAGCCAGACACATATGCTTGGCAGTCGTAAGGTCATGGCTACAATCGAGAATCAATATCACATTTTACATGCATGATGCTCTGACATGCATCAGCTCATCTACTTGTGCCACGACAAGGATCCTACCAAGCGACATATCAGGTTCTCAGAATGCTTTCACTCTACCACATAATGCTCTTTATCTCAGCATCCACAGCAGGGAAGGCACATGTCTTGGCGTTCTTTTGACAACAGGATAATTTCCAATCAATCAAACATTCAAGTAGTTGTTTCCTATAGCGCTTTAGATCAACACCTATGCTCTGCAACTTCATGAAGACCCTCAAAAAGGAAAAGCGTTGAAGCTTTCCCGAACAACACATCAATGCTCCTAAAGTTCTCAGGAAGCATTTTACAAGTAACATGGTTTTGCCAGAATGGTTTTACACTCTTGTCTTCCTCCTCCTGCTCTTAGGAGGAATTAACAGCTTTCTATCAGAAAATCTTAGTATCCTATTTGAGATGCACAGTATGAATTAATTTCCGGATCTTGCCAGTGATTTTTGAAGGACTGCTTTATAAGTATTTTGAACTTGAATTTAATGATGGATCACAATCAATTTTACCTGCGCTGTGTAAGCTCCACGGAGCTGAGCAATGAAAATATCCTCAATGCCCATAAGTAGACCACAGACAAGCAGGCCTCGAGTAAACTGAAAGGGTGACCGATGACAACAACATTGATATTGGAGCCTACTCCTGCAGGGATTGCTGAGTACTTTTTGGAGTGGGCCCCTTCAGCAGACTGGAGAGACTCCACGTCATCTGCACCCATATATTTGCAAAAGGGGAATACCTAGAGAAAAGATTAAACATTCGAGTTGAACACATGAGAACACAAGGATTGAGCCATTAAAGGTAACATTAGTCTAAGCCAAGGTTACTTTACCACACTCTAGAAACAATTTATAGGATGCAGCTGTGAATAATATTAAGATATAATTAAATATAATATATATAGTAAGATATAATTTATGAATATTATTAAGATAGAATGTATGGCTCCAGCGGGTATTAGAGGTAGAAATTTTCAACCCTTGGGTGTATTAATGCTTACAAAGCAGTACAATTTCTATAACAAACATTCTGTTGTACGTTTGTTCCTCCTATCATTTTCCGGAAAACTATTATTGAAAGGGCTCATGAGGGTCATCTGGGCTCAACGCTCACCAAGCGGCGTATCAGGGATGTATATTGGTGGCCAGGGATGGACTCTGAGATTGATTTGATGGTTTCCAGTTGTTGTGTTTGTGGCTCTTCTGACAAAAGTTTGAAGGTCTCGGTTCCTCCATTAATGCCCATTGAATGTCCAAAAAGCCCGTGGTCCAAACTGGGAATTGATGTCATGGGTCCTAATGAAGTTCTCCCAGGTGGTTTCCGTTGTATACTAGTTTTGATGGATTATACATCCAAATGGCCGGAGATCAAAATGGTGAAAGAGGCAAACACCATTGTAGTTATAAATTTTCTTAAAGATGTGTGGTTGAGAGAGGGTTTTCCAGAGACATTGATTTCAGACAATGGGAAACAGTTTATTAGTACAGAATTTGAATCCTTTCTGAAAGATTGTGGGGTAAAACATCATAAAAGCTCACTCTATCACCCACAGAGTAATGGTTTGGTGGAGAGGATGAATAGGGTGGTACGGGAGTGTGTTAAGTGGGCCAGGGCTGGTGGTCATGATGTTTGTAAGGCACTCAATGCCATGTTGTGGTTTTATAGAACTACACCTCATTCTGTTACCAAAATTTCTCCGTTTGAGTTGTTGAGAGGACGTAAACCTAACTCCAGTTTCAGACCCGCTTGGATGAGCAGATGGGTTAGGTCTGAATCAGATGTTGCCCATTTGTTGTCTTTAGTGAGGAGGAATACGTCTGCAGCTCAATCCAAGCAAAAGGTGTGGTTTGATTCTCGCAAAGGTGTTAAAGTGACTTCACTGGAAGTGGGGGATATTGTCAGAATCAAGAGTGGTCTTCATGCTAAGAAAGGAGACAGCAAGTTTAGTCCTCCTGTTAAAGTCATCAAAATTCTTGGTAATGCTGTTATGGTTGATGGGGGGCATTGGTGGAATCTCAACAGAGTGGTCAAGGTTCGTGACAGTACCTTGGACTCTCGTCTTATGAATAATTCTTTTCCTGTGGGTGATCAAGTTCATCTAAGGAAAAGTTCAAGAAAAATTGTTAAACCTGCTAGGTACAGGACATGATGTGTATGTAGTTTATTTTGTATTTTATTTTCGTTTTTTTTGGAAGAAGAGAAGATATGTTGTATTGCAGTTTAGCTGTATTCTTGTAAGTATTCTAGAATGTTGATGTGTTGCCAGGCAATGATGTGATTACATTAATGCTGGAGCTGTTGGCAGAGTGGGTCCTGTCTCTCTGCTCTGTATGTAGCTAATAAACTACCAACTCATCACTTCTTGGACTTGCGTGATTACTACACATTCCAGTAATCTAGAAGAGCTGATGCATTGACTCTGCCTGAAAGGAACCGCTCACTCTGACAATGAGGACAGTAAATTCTCCCTCGAGACTTGCTTTGTTCATTGCACGTAAATGTATTTTGTATGAAGTAGAGGGAGTTTAATTAGTATAGAAATGTTCTCGTTCAAATCTTGCATTTCTAGTTGTGCTGAACAAAGGAATTAACTAGATGTTTGAATGACGGGTGCAATGCGAATTAACATGTTTTGACCAAATGGGGAGGGCTCAAAGATGAGAGGAATAGCCGCCACAAATGTACTCCAGAAGATCCTATTAGGCATAATTTTTTTAGATTAAAGCAAGCGATTATTGACTTAAAAATGTTGAGCATTTATTTTTTATGGAATTCTGCGAGATTCAGTTTGTAAATGAAGTGATGTGCACTCGGTGTTGTTAAGCTCTGCTGGTTATTCGGTAACAGTATGTCAGATGGAACATGCTAGCAAAGGGACTGCCAAGGATTAGACATGAAGCACTCAGGGAAGCAAGGGACCAGGCCCTCTGACAAAAGCTAAAAGTTTTTATGGCAGCAGCACAAATCAGCCACTGACCCAGGAAAGATGGAGCAAACAAGTAGATGGTTCTGAATTATCTCTTGCATGCCTGCACAACCAGTATTAAATCTAGGGAGGGACGCGAATGCATTGAAATGGAATCACAGAAACAGTCGATGCCAGGTTAGCCCTGTAAGGCCCATCTTTCTACCCACTCTTGACACATCTGCCCTGTGCGGTCCCCGACCTTATTGTCAACATATCATTGAATGACCAAATTACGTTTTCACCTCTCAGACGTCACAGTTGTGCCTTTGAAATGCTTCCTACTGGGCTCTGCTTTCTAAAAGCAGAGGAAGCTTAAGCTAGTATTAAACTTAGGCAAGTCTACAACGAAAACAAGCATTGGCAATGTCAATAGGTCTGGCTTGAGTTTCGAGTCCTGAGTAAAAGTTTTAAGAAAATCCTGCAGCAACGAAAAAACACAAAACGAAAATAATTACTTCTATAATAAGTTTTTATGCGATAAAGAATTTCATGTGTGATTATTCACTTTACTTTTTGAGATATAAAATAGTCCCTCTTTCCTTGTCATAGAAGGTGGCATACCATAGAAAATAGCCAACAGCATGAAGTGAGAGAGTGATGCTCATCTGGGTGAAGCCAAAGATCCCCTCTATGTATATTTATAAAGAAAAAGTTACAATAAGTGTGCAGACAGCTGTCCTGACATTGCAGACATAAACATCACAACCACTTAAAGAAAAGTATTGAATTATACATGGATAGCAACAAGAAGAGGGTTACTTTCCAACATGGAGGTCCAAGTGACATCGTAGTGAGCAATATTGAAGCTCAAAGATCTATGATGTAAACTGAAACCTTGGGTGGAAATCTATCCATTAATAATAGCTAACTCTCTAAAATGCTATAGTGTATATGACATATAACACACTCAAAACTAATGCCAGGCATCAGTGGTGGAGAGAGAGAAGATTCAAGGTGAAACCACACACGAATTTCCCATCCTCATGCCAGTTCCACCTGCCACAATCCCCTATCACGTTTGTGGCCTTCACTTCCCCTTCAAGTCCTGTGCCGTCCACTCTGATGCCAATGAGAGGTTGAGGAACAGACGCAGTGCTGACAGCAGCTCCTTTAGGGCCACTAACATCCAGGAGTGATAGTCCTTGTAAACTGAGTGTCTGTCCAGATGGGTGACTAACAGAGGAGATGGCGGATGGTGATGCTGGACCGTCACCTACATTCCTTATGGAGTCCCTGGAGAACTGAGGGAGGTGATGGGTGAGGGGCGATGGTCTGCCATTCCACCTCTTCCTCCTCTAGGTCTCTAGAGGCCAGGAGGAACACCAGCTAATCTTCACCTTTCCTACACTGATTGGCACATGGAGAATTTGGGCAAGGACAACAAAGATTGGCAAAATCATGTCATGACCTTCGAACAAATGTTTTTTTCCCCCAATGCAGTGACATAAGAGCAGTCAATAAGCACATTTCGAGTCGGGTAACTCCAAAATGCAATATGTAGAAAGCATTTTTTCACATAAAACCTGGAATAAAAACCACAAGCTCTCCACCCTGTTAAACAGGAACACATTTCAAACAAACAAAAAGAAATTGTAAATTGAAAGCAAATAATATAAAAACAATAATAGATAGCCAGCTGTTAAACAGAGGGAGGCATTTATCTCTGGGTTTTTAATTTAAGATGCACTATTGCTATCTAGCATGCCATGTTGATGAGTGACAGCTACACAGCCGCGATGCTATATAATCCTTTAAGAACGTCAGTGTTCATATCATTTCCTCTGCAACCTCTCTTTCCTTAAGTATAGAATCTGGCGCATCACTGCCATTGGACTCTAAGCCACTATCATTATAAGAACCAGCCACTGGACTCTGTTCAACCTTTTTGTGTCTGTGTGGTGTGGCTCCAAGAACAGAGGGTATTCTACACAGGGCTTAATGATTCATGTCTATGTTGACAAAACAATCTTTATTTTCAATTTTTGCTAATTCTATGGCGTGGAAAAGCAAAAAAGGGAACTTGATTCAGACACCCTCTGGGTTCTCTATTTCTCTCCATTGCTGCGTGAGCAAAAAACTTGTACCCGCCCGTCACACCTGGGAGCTGCACATAACATCACTGAAATTTTCTTTTATGACACAGGGAAGAAGATAAACATTGATACTGTCATTTACCATTGGTGTCCCAGGAACTAAGATACTATTTTATTACAAATAAATAATGAAGTTGTCCCTTTTGTACACTTGACTCTCCAAGGGTAGCAATAACAAATTGTCACCTAGTACTGACCATATCAATTGTTTAATTGTTAATGACCTGGGATTGAATAAGGGTGATATTTAGACTGTTAAATATCTTGTTGGCTCTTGATTTAGGTTATTCTTTATCTATTTATGAATCATAGGATTCTCCTTCCCAAGTATTCATCTCCTTAGTTGCATAGACCACCCCTCATAAGGAGGTTTCTTGGATATTGGCAATCATTTTAATTCTGCCTTTCCAAGTTGGCGAAATTGTTTGATCGTGGGCAAATTACTTTGTCTCAGTTCTCTTACCTGCCAAACGTCTTGGGAACACTTTGAAACAAAATCAACCTGAAACCCAATGAGCGGGCAAGATATAAGCACTCATTGATGACACCTGCTGTAAAGTCGGGGTCACGAATTCAAAACAGGTAAACTGGGTAATAGTAACACCCACTTCTTACAGTCCATGAAAACAACAATGAGGTCTTATAATGTGAGAAATAAAAAGCAGGTTATCAGTATTAGGAGCTACATAAAAATGGCACATCATTAAAAAGTAATATGTATATATATATATATATATATATATAAATTCATAGAGGATTAAGAAATGGCATGTGTAAATAATTGCAAGTAATTTACGCCAATGAAAATGTTATGTTGGAATAACTATTCATAATGTCACTGTAGTGAATAAGTACAAGGCATTGAAATGGAAACACATTCCAAAATGGCGGGAGCTTTTGACCGACCTTTTACCATGTTGATGAAACAATTTGATAGTCCCTCATTTATGTTTTGTACGTCACATGTCTGTTTTAAAAGGAAGAACGAATGGTTTTTCATTATCGTGAACAAGGTGGCGAGAGGCCATCGAAACGCGTTGATGTGAACTCATCAATAAAAAAGCCGAATGAAACAATCCCCCTGGGAGTGCAGTGTGGTTTCTGCTGAAATCGACTTGAACCGTATGCTGAATATATATATATATATATATATATATATATATATATATATATATATATTTTGTCTTAGAAACAGAACACACAGGTAGGGTAGCACTTGACGTGTAGCTACAAACATTCTTAATATATATGGTTAAGTTACAAATCTCAACAGCACAAGCTGCCACCACATTGTGCTCGAGTCTACCATTGATATGCAGCGGGTGCAGACAGGTCTGGGGTTGGGGCATCCGCGGATGACATGTTAGCATAGATTTGCACTAAGACAGCCGCCCCTCACATTATTTCTAATCACAGGGGATAGCTGAAGCGGTGGAGATGGGCACTGACACATCAGACCTGGACGCGCCAGCTGCATAACAATGATACCCTCCAGCTTTGTGATCAGAGCTTTCGCAAAGGTTGTCGAACAAGATTCTACAGAATTCCACATTGGCCGTCTGCTGTGCTTTACAAATCATCTCAGCAAAAGAAACAAACAGCTTGATCTCAGCTCAGTCTCCTTTGAAGAGTAAAGCCCTCCCTCAACGCCATTGACTTCTGCATAGTGGGCCATAGTCCTGTCTAGTATCGACAGGGGCCACACACTCCTAACATATTTACAAGACACCGCAGCCAATCTTCAAAGAAATCAATTTTCAGTGCTACCGCCTGATAATAGGCTGAGGGAAATTCAAGCCTCTCTGCCCACCTTGTAGGAGCTGTGCTGGTTCTGCGTATCAGCCTACATCTGGGTCACAATTTTCTGCATTATGCTCAAGGCGGTTCAACAAAAGCAGCCACACCACCTTGCAGACACCCTAAGTTCAATATCCCCCTGGTTCCATGAATTGTGTCACACAACCATTTCCCCTGCAACATGATTTGACCTGTATTTCGCTAGGTAGTCACACTCTGATGGCCTCTTCCCTCGTGCTGTAAACTTTAAAATCTTTGCTAGTGGTGCCAATCATACTGAACACTGTTTTTTAGACTCTATCTTTACTATATGGCCGCCTTACTCCAGTACGTTTCAATGCTATGCCTGAGCTTTAGTAATACCCCAAATAAAAAAAATAGATTCTCAAAAGGTCATCGACAGCACTGGCCCCACTTATGGACCCCGAGCTGTAGAATCCTCATCAAAGGCTTACAGCAAAATAACTCATTACCCCCACTTTGATGGAAAATGACGAGTTCTCCTTCTGGCCCGCAACATTACCAAAGCCAACTACAGTATCTGGAGAAACATCACTGGCACCTGTTTATCTAGTTGTCAAACTCCCCAACTCCGGCGGCTCTTGACACATCCACCGCAGTGGCACCATCAGATTGGAGACAAAGAAGTGCAAAAAACAACGTGCAATGTCTTCTCCCTTGTTTGGCCACACCGTCTCTGCTGGTTCACCCCCAAACCCCTCCTATTCTCTTAACCAGTTTCTGCTGGCTTTTAGGACTCTGTGCACTTTACCACCTCTAATCAATGCTAAAGTGCTTGTGCTCTCTTCTCTAAACATGGTGAATTTGGCTTGTACCAAATTGGAACATTTAATTTACTTGGAAGTCCCTAGTAAAGTGTCACTACAGGAGCCCAGGTCAGGTACATTAAAGCCTACCAGTGGGCCTGCAGCACTTATTGTGCCACCCACTTCAGTAGCACTTTCAAACGCCCTTTAAAACTTGTCTCAGGCCTGCCATTGCAGCCTCAGTACAGTTTTAAACTGCTATTTTGACCTGGCAAAATAAACAGTTTGCCAGGCCTAAACCTTCCTTTTTAATACATATAAGTCACCTCTAGAGTAGGCCCTAAACAGCCCAAAGGGCAGGATGCATTGTATTTAAAAAGTTGGACATGTAGTTTTAAGTTTTACATGTCCTGGTAGTGAAAAACTCTCAAACTGGTTTCTCACTATTGCAAGGCCTACCTCTCTAATAGGATAACATTGGGTTAACATATTACATTTAATAAGTGATAACTTTTGTTTGGGATCACGTATGAATATCATGTTTGCTTTCTGAGGAATTGTAACTTACAAACTTTTTAATGGTAAAGTTCGATATTAAGTAACAATTCTGAAAACACCACTTTTAGAAAGTTGGCATTCTCTGCCCTAACCATTTGGTGCTTCCAGACTGTTACTGGGTCACATTAATAAGTGTAATTGGCATTTGGCCTTTGCTGGATAAGGGGGAGGAGCTGTCACCTGTCACACTAGCACTTCAAAGACACTGCCCTCAGGTCACACACAAAGGACTTCACACTGGCCTATTTTGCCTGCAATCAGACTGAGACGAGGACATGGAAGCAGGAAATTCCAGACACTTCCATAAGGGGAAGGCTCTAGAAGTTTCTTCCCTCCTCAAAGTGGGAACCAGGTAAAAAAAGGAGACCTTCAGACCCACTCTTCAGTACATTCCTGGACCTGTGGCTACTAAAGAAGAACTGCCTTGCTGCCAGGGGACTACCCTGCTGCCTGAGGCCTGCTGCCTGAAAAGGAAGACTGGACCTGCTCCCATCATCCCAGGCTATCAGAGTGACTGCCAGGGTCCACTGACTGAACTCCTGTTCTGAGATACAGGGATACAAACTGCCCAGCTGACTTGCTGCACTGGACCCGCAGCTGGCCTATCTGAGCCCTGCTGGCCTGTGCTGAAGTGAATTCCTAATCCTCAAGTAGTGCCTCTCCCAAGCTCAGGGTTTTTGGCTGGCATCAGAGAGAGCTACTTCTGACCTAATTGAAGGTTCAACCAAATTTGTATTTTGTATTTGTATGTGGATTTATTAAGCGCGATTGATGCCCGGGGGCGTCCAAGCGCTGAGGGACCGACAGATGTATAGGCAGAGGCGGGGATAGTTACCAGAATTATTGTGGGGAGTTGAAAAGAAGAGTCTTGAGCTGTTTCCGGAATGAGGTAAGATTAGAATTGGCTCTCAGATGAAGAGGAAGGGCGTTCCATAGCTTGGAAGCATTATGGGTGAAGGTCCTACCGCCTGCTCTGGCTCTTTTTATTGTGGGTGCGGTGGCCAGAAAAGTCTGGTTTGACCGTAGGTTTCTGCTTGGATGGTAGTGAGAGATTAGGTCGCGGGTGATGATTGGGCCTTTGTCCCAGAAAGCCAGGTGGGCAATACACAAGGCTTTGAAGTGGATTCTTTGGCGGACTGGCAGCCAGTGTAGACTGGTCAGACTAGCTCTGACGGATTGTCGGCGTGGGAGCTGGAGCAGTGTCCGAGCTGCCCAGTTCTGCACTGTTTGAAGTCTCCGCAGTGTGTAGTCTGGTGCAGCGAGGTATAGGACGTTATTGAAGTCCAGGCGGGACTGGATCAGACCCTGGATGGCCACTTGTTTTGCCTCCATGGGTAAAAGATGAAGAATTTTTTTGAGCATTTTAAGAAGGCCAAAACAGGTGGCGGAAAGTTTGGTAGCTTGTGTGTCGAATGACAGGGATTTATCGAGCCACACCCCAAGACTCCTGATGTTGTCCTTGGGTGGAGCCACGTGAAACTGGCAAAGCGTCACTGCACAGCTGCCAGCTTCACTGGAACCAACACAGAGTGACTCAAAAATAAAATTAAAATAATAAACGTACCTTCTCGCCAATTCCTCGCCATGTCTCTCCTCCGTAGTCCCCCCTCGCTGGCCTGAACAGGAAGCACACCCAGGCTCCCAGTCAGCCAATCACAATGCTGCCTTAGCAGCATTGTAATCGGTCCGAGCGCCGTGTTTCAGCGCTCAGATGTTTTCCATGCAGGCTGTAATGCAGCCTGCATAGAGAACATGCGTAGTACGCAAGACTGTTTGGCCGGCCTAAGAGGGCCGGCCAAGCAGTCATTGCACACTTAGGAGGGTGCTACCACTCCTCCCCTGCCCCCTCACATAAAGCTGACAGAAGTAGGACAAAATAAAATGATAATAACGTGATGTATTATCATTTTATTTTCCCTTTATTTCACTGCTAAAAAGCAGCGGAGCGACGCCCCTCCTCCATAGCGGAGGAGCCGCTACTTGAGGAGAGTTCAACCCCGCCCTCAACCAACAACCCAGTTCCTCATATCCCTCTATGCACCGAGGACTTGAAACAACATCCATTATCCATCAGGACCACCACAAACCTCAACTCTTTTAACAACACTAATCACTGCAAAGTAACCTTACTTGGAGACCAAACAGCAAAGGAAAATCTCAGAACTGCATCCCTTTTTCAGTTTTCCCCACCAACACTCACGCCATTGTCCGACATTTATCTTTTTAATTTTATTTAATGCTTTAATGACATTTTAAATGAGAATTTACAGATATTTAGGCAAACAGGCGATAATGGGGCTTTGAGGAACAAAATAACGATTTGCTGTTGTTTCTTCGGTACAAGAAGAGATGGTTATTCCATAGACCATGTGTTGAGTTAGGGACTCGGCGTTATTGAACTTTGCTGCTATCAAATTCAACTCCACTAGAAAGCTGATGATTTATCTTGCAACCTATACAGCCCCCTCTCCATCTTCCGGTTTATTGTTTTGCGATGTGCAAAATTATGATTAAGGTATCTTACCTTCACCATTGTTTGCTTGAGGATGACCATTCTGGCCAAAAGGATTTGCCTGTGAAAACACCTTTAGAGAATTCTTCCACACCATAAAACATTTTTGGAGAAAGGAGGGTTCCCAAGTGAAATCTACTTTTCCCCTACAAATTAAAAAAAACATTCGATGCTGGCAAATTAACATATTGTTACTGGTTCACCTTCGCACCTGCAAATAACTGATGGATATTGGGACTTAAGTGGAAGTCATGATGAATGGGAGGATTTAGCGAAAGAGGACTGAGCACAGGTCCCTTTATCATAGTTAATTACAACAAGCGAGGACTTACCTGTTCTTACAGGTAACTTTCAAAGGCAAATATTCTTAACAAGGGTTTAGCAAGGTGTCTTGATCATGGTTTCTGGTCCTTGCTTTACAGAGTGCAAGCCATACACATCTATGGAGTAACCTCTGGAGTCCACTGTGCATAGGGCCCAAAGTTTTCAAAGGTCTGCAGCATCTGAGATTCCAGGGCTGCAGCCGTGTAAATATGGATTTGCTACATATTCGATTACTTGCAGATTTCTGCCAAAATAATTGGTTCTACGTTAAGCAAGATCAAATATTATAAACACATGCTGCACATTGAGTGCAAGGCTGTGCCATATATGTGTCAGGAGTTAACTGGACACCGCTAAGATGTTGATTGGTGTATTTAGTATTTAAAAGGTGACAGATGTGCCCAGATGATGTTAACATCCTCTGCACAAGGAAACATGTAAATGTAATTTAATTAGAGCGTAAAGAATGATTACTTCTTTGTTATGAAAATGTTACATATCACTGTTCATGTAAGTATATGTTAAAACCCCTTACACTGTGATAGTTATGTCATGGGCACTGTTCACAGTGCAACAGTTATTTTAAGAAGCATTCCAAACATGTATCCCCTTACAAGGTATGACATGTTTAATGTTTAAGAGCTTCCTACTTAGATACCTACTAAATAAATAAAATATGTTTAATACGGTTCAGCAGTTTTGTATCATGGTGTAATATAGTGCTACCAGAGACAAGTTAAAAAAAATAATGGATGCGCAGGATAAAAGTGGCACACCTTCTATAATAAAATGTGTGCAGGTGCTGCATGTATTTTGCAGAGTGCAACGTTAAATATTTTCTATGCAAAATATTTTACGTCAGTGTTAATCCAGTTCTGCGCCTGGGCGTCCATGCAAGATAAAATTATGAATTGTTTGTGAATAACATTTTGAACAGGATCTGCTGAAACCCCTTTTATTTCTTAATCACTCAAAGTATTTACTATTGAATTGGGATTTACATTTGTGTCAGTGTATTTAAAAACTCGAGATAGGTAGGTAATGTCATAGGAAGAATTGTGTAATTTATTTGCATTTCAATGTCGCCCAATTTGACTTTACTTTGATGCCTAATTTAGTAACAGCTGAAACATAATTTGGTTCACTAAAGGCAGTTAATTTCAGAGGTCCTGAATCTTCTGAACTCAGATTATGCTATACCAGACCGGTCAGGTGCGCAACGCCGAATAAAACAAGCATTTGCAGTGAAATCGGTCTCACATATGCGAGACTAAGAGCAATTGCTTTAATAAATGTAAACAAGCATTTGCAATGCAATAGGTCTCGCATTTACGGGAGTTTGAGCTATTGGCATTGTAAATGACAATGCCTTTTATTTATGTTTTGGTTTTTAAAACATAAAATAAAAGGCATTGTCATTTACAATGCCAATAGCTTTTTCGCGTAAATGCGAGACCTGTTGCATTATCAATGCTTGTTAGATGAGCTTCAAAGACTTTTGAATGGAAGCATTAAAAGAAAACCTCTCATAACTGTACCAACAAATAGGTCCTTTTTCTCACCAGGCACATGGCATGCATGATTAGAAGCTGTGTAGAAATGGTGCTTCGAGGTACTGTGGTAAACACTAATGTACTGGAATCTTTATTTGAATCCTTATAGGAGCAGTCAGTAAAAGTGGCAAATATAATTGAAAAATTGAGCGGTTAACATGCACCTTTTGGTTTCACTTTTCCAAAATTATCCTACATAAAATCCTACTGAGCAATGTGCTGGGGGTTACTCACTTGGTGCACATGGGGTCTAAGTTTATACTTTTTGACAGGGCTGTTTTAAATTACCAGTCCGGCCCTGGACGTGTTCCAGAGTCGAGTCAATGACAAAGAAGTGGTCCAAATGCTACGTTCAGAAGGGGGAGGGTGTGGCTTAACGGCCAGTGCAGCCGACTTGGGGGCTGAGAGATCCAGGTTTAAGTCTTGTTGTGTGCTCAACATCCTGTGATTCTGGGCAAATCACTTCCCCCTGCCTACGGACAGTGCCTACAGACCCTCACGGGTTATTAGCGGCGCTATACAAATCCAAGAATTATATTATAGTATAAATATTAATAAGAGAATGAGGCAGCCAAAAGACGAGGATTAAATGTCCAAGCCAAAAGGAAAAAGTGGCCTTGAAAGAGACTAGATAAGAGGGGGGGGGGGGAAGGAGTGGCTCGAACGCTACTCTTAAAAGCTGATGAAACACAACTAGTAGAAATGAACAAAGTATTGAGGAACTATATGCAGCCGTCCAGGCGTTCTGAATTTCCGGTACCGACGGGAATCTCTGTACGCAATTACGAGTTTGCAGCCCAAGAATTACTTGGCATAATTCTGCATGGAAAGCTGCATGTTTAAAGCTACAGATCACATTTTTAATGAAACTGCACTACAGCAACAGCACCGGCCCTGATATAATATTAATGGCAGCACGGTAGCAGCAGAAAGCCTTTTAGGCTCTTACGCAACACGTAGCTAAATTAATTATTTGCAGGGAAAGGATCCCATACCCCCGGCAGCCTACGAGGAATCAGTGAGAGCCGGACTGCGGAGGCGCTCATTAGCGACCCTCAAATGTCAGACACCGGGAGGAAAGAAGAGGCCTGACAGGGAAGTAGACACAGCGACACAGAGATCTGGAAGGGAGGGGGCGCTAGAAAGAAAGGGACAGCGAGGTACAATGATGGAAGAGGTGGCGACGGAGCGGGCACAAAGAGGGGAGAGGGCGCGAGGTAGACGAGGACTGCAGGTTAGACAGGGACAGCGAGGTACAATGATGGAAGAGGTGGCGACGCGAGAAAGGGAGCGGGCACAAAGAGGGGAGAGGGCGCGAGGTAAACGGGGACCACAGGTTAGATATAGGAAATGATGGAAGGCTCATGAGAGAGAGCAGGATAGAATGGGGAGAGCGGGAGAGACAAAGAGCAGTAAATTCAGACATAAGCGAAGAGAGAGAGAGAGCAGTAAATACAGACATAAGCGAAGAGAGAGAGAGCAGTAAATACAGACATAAGCGAAAGGGAATGGGGTCGTAAGAGAGACAGAGGCCTAGGAAAAGGAGGGGAGCCAGGTAGAGAACAAATGCGCATTACGAAGAAAACAAGACAAGCCTGGCTTCTAAAGTGCTCCGGACACGAGCGAGCGCTCGCCGCGCGAAAATGAAAGCAAATTTGTCACGGCGAGACGCGGCGGAGCGTGGCGCGCGCGCTTGGCGGGGGCGCGCATTCCAGGCAGGGGAGCGGACCCTTTGAAGTATGATGCCGAGGGCGCCAGTGGGCTGAAGCGCTTCCCCAAACGGATTGCATGGTGGCACGATGCACGTGATTGTGCGCGTGCTCGCCATGCAATCCACTTTTGGGAGCACTTTGAAATGCCCCTCTTACTAGAGTCTCGCCTAGCGATTGCGTAAACGCAATAGCTAGGCGAGACCTAAAAAGGGCACATTGTTCAAACAAAGCACGGTACCCGTGCATATAAAAGTTAGGCGCATGGCGGCCCGTGAAGTGGCTGCCATGGTATTAAAAAGAAAATGTTTGTTAGAATTTATTTTTTGGGCCAAAAATATCCCAGCATTAACAACAAGCGGTGTTGTGAAGGTGCAGTACCACAGGCTGTCACTAGGTGTCCAGTGGGACCTTTTTTGGGGCTGGTGGGGGATGGGGGGGGGGTAGGGAGATCAAGGGATCAAGTAAATGAAAGGACTGACTGCAAGCAAATGAAGCAACAAAAGTTTAATTGCACAAGTAAACAGAACACTTGAGCAAAGACGCAACCCAACCAAAAAAAAGATTCTCTCTAAGTATAAATAACCTGAACAGTAAGAACAAATGTAAGAGGGCCAGTCCTCATGGGAGGATAAAAAATTACAAAAGGAGGCATTACTAAGTGTACTCACCAATGAAAAGCCAGAATTCTAAATGACAGCAACAGGAACCAATGAAAAAGATGGGCGTTTTTTTCAATCCCAGATACTGCATGTCTCGAAGAGACAGTGCAAGCGCTGCCTAGGCGAGACCTAAACAACCAGAGAAGTAAATAGAATAGAGGGCCCAGTCCTCTCCGAAAACATCTAGAGTGAGGTGGACCCTGTCGAGCTTTCTTTCCTTCCACATCCACATTTGTAAAGCGCAAACATATAACCCCTAAGGGTATCCAGACGCTGAGGGCCAACGGGGAGATTAAGTGAGCTATTGCCCAGAGTCACATGATGCTGAGCTGAGCTTCTACCGACTTTCAAACCATGAGCCCCGCGCTCTGGAGTATGCCACTCTGGCCGCTGTGCCACACCTCTCCCTTCAAAAAGGCTGTGAGGAGACTGTTCACCTCAGTCAGTCATTGCTAGTACCCTCTTACCTCTAAGGAAGAGCAAGCCATTTACAGGGCCCCGTTGAAGTCACGTACAGACCTTACTTAAATACTGACACCAAACCATCAACAGTCCTTTCCCTCTGGCAGTGGGTCCCTCCACGTAACAGTGGCATGATGGCACTGCAGACCACATGTTGAAGCTTTACAAGACAAGTAAAAAAATCTGCACAATGTATTATTCATTAATATTAATAACAAGAACATTATTATTAATATTATTATTATTATAAGTGTTATTATATTTGTTGTTGTTATTATTATTAATATTATTATTGTTATTTTTTAAAATATTAATAATAATATTAATTAAAAAAAATAACCGCAACAATAATGATAAGAAACTAAGATTATTATTATTAGCACTGTTATTATCGTTTTTATTGTTATAATTATTATTATTTTATTATCATAATTATAACGATATACTAAGTGATAATACTTTTGGTTTTGTTATTGCTAACATCGTTGTTATAGTTAATATTATAATTTTAATAATTCGTGTTGTTATTATGATTATTATTATTGTTACTACTATTTATTTACAGTACTTTTCCATGGAGGAAACCAACAAAGCCACGTGCTGTGCATTTAATGTAGGCATCAATTTAGGTGTAATGCAGCTCTCAGTTCTCTTCTCCCACACACTTTTCTCAGTGTGTACAAGACTACCTGCTGTTTCTGTGACAACTGTTGTAGCCAAGATGCAAATGCAAATAAAGAAGCTTAATATAGGATTATATAGAGTGAACTTGAGTCTCAGAGCAGAGCCCACAAAGACGTAGGTGCTAATAGCTACTGTTCTATTCATGCACCAAAAGTCACAAGTGATCAGCAAATGTGCCATTTGTGTCTCTTTCTTTCTCGATTCCTTTTCAGCTCTCTCTTCTGCAGGGTGATGAATCACCGCGGCAGTGCTGTTGATAATGCAGATCAATGCCCATTGCTGTAGGCTGCATTCTGAGGATTTTAATTGGCTGCACCACCACATATTTTACTAATTGTGCTAAATAATGAAGCACTTCATACATCTGTGTCTTATGACTTCCTCTTGGAAATTCAACAGTATGGTACTCTTTAAAGCAGGTTTCTCCAAGTAGTAGCTCATGAGCTACTGGTAGATCTCCACCTACCTGTAAGTAGCTCTCTTGTATGCAGTCCAGCCTCCAAAATTAGTAGTTTTGCTTGGTTGAATTAATACACGTATACCAACATTGAAAACCATGTATTGGAGATGAACCTTTGTGTATTTTTAGAACACCAAAGCTGATGTTTGGAGCAAAATGGCTGAATTTGCAAAATACATTTAAAACTCTATTTGAGCGAAAATGTATGTGGTGATGTGGAAACTTACTACTAACATAATTACCTTCGTGCCAGGGGCAATGCAGCTATGGCTGTTACATAGTGCTCATGTAGAGGATTCCACATGAACAGTGCCTTTTTAGAATTACTACTAGCAACTGTGCCTGATGACTTGAGGGGATTAAGCTGGTAATCTTGCATATTGTGGCTACTAATGTAATGTTGTCTGATGTGGTCCTTAACCCCTTCCCCGCTCATGACGGAACCACTCCGTCATGAGCCACGGTTGCGCTGTGCTCATGACGGAGTGGTTCCGTCATGCTGCGGCCGTTGGCCGCCGCTCCGCCCACGCGGCGCTAATTCCCCGCCTGTGCGGGCGATTAGCGCAGTGGGCGGAGACGTGACGGAACCACTCCGTCATGAGCACAGCTCAACCGTGGCTCGTGACGGAGCGGTTCCGTCACGAGCACAGCGCCACCGCGCTGCCCCCAAACCCCCCCCAGTGCAGCGGCGGAATTCCTGCCGCGGCGAAGGGGTTAATACAATACTAATAATATTAGTAGCTCGGGATAATTTTCATTGAACTTTAGTAGCCCTTACTACAGAAAAGGTGGTCGATACATTCTTTCACAAGCAGCTCCCACCTCAATGGTGAAATCTGCTTGGGTGTAAAAAGAAAGTGATCGTCTGTCCACCATTCGGTGGTGGCATGGCGGATTGGACAGCACTTGTTTTTTTCATAAAAAAAGAGGTCGAAGATAGGGGGCATTCATCGTATAAAACATAACTTGTCCAACAAACTATGGACTTTCTCTCAATGCTGGGAGGATATTTGAGCATTTTTCCTGTGGCAGCCGGCATTGTAGACATGGTGGTCCCAGACAGAAAAAAACTGTTGGTGAACATATCTAGCCCTGTATGCACGTGCGTGCCCCTGACAAGAGACTTTTCTGGACGGTGGAGGCAGCTGTGGGTCTGCCATCAGAACTCCATTATCCCACGAACTCTAAATGAGGCTAAACGGGCAGCTGTTATATCCACCAGCTTCTGACCCACCTTCAATTTGCTCCATAAGTCAGGAGCAAGTCAGACCTACTCTCAGAAAGATAGTTGTAAACGAGCGTTTAAGTGAATAAACATTGACTACACGGAGAGCGTAGAGACTTCTACATTATAAGTCATTGATGCTTTGAGTTAAGACTTGTTCGCTGATAAAATATTAATAACTTGCCTGAATAAGTCCAGTTGTCTAAAGCCCATCAGGTGCTTTCTTTTAGAACATGTGTTAGTACCTGACACTATCAGGACGTCCTGGTTGTCAAGGATGGCTGATCCACACTGAATAATGGAAATTCTTTGCATATTGTCTTCTTAACTGACCCCTTTCCCCTTCACCTTCAGTTCAAAATGTGGCAGCCCGCTTGTTTACTGGAGTGCTGAGGTTTGACCCTGTGACAATGCCGTTAGTTCACTGGACTTGATGCCAGTCTGCTAGTGTCATTCTTAGAATCAGGGCATTGTCCATCTCCCAATGTATGATCTGCTATTTCCTTTTTTAGAATTTTTAAAATTGTTTATAGCCTTCCCGTAGTGGGTTATACTGGCAATTAAAGGCCCACTCCAGCATTAAAGGCCCGAGCCAAAGACAATCATCTAGGTTACACCTGTTTTTATCACAGACCAACAAACGTACAAGAAGTATCTAAAAACTTGGGGGCATATCATCAACGTGCAGCGATAATTATCGCTGGCCGTGTTTAGCGTTCACAATAATAACGCCACCTATCGCCGGATTCTATGGCCCGGTGAGCGCGCTATCAGCAAGGCGCATCGCCGAGGCGATAGGAATCCATGCAATAGCGGCGATAAGGGGCAATATCGCAGGATTACCTGCGATAAAAAGGCAGCGAGAGTAAAAACATTGGTGATAGGGAGATGTGGACTCAGCATGACGATCCACCTCCCATGTTAAACATGGCTAAGTCAAAGAATTAGCAGGCGTAAGGAACCGGCGATATAGGCAGTTAGTGCTACTTTTAATGTCGCTAGGCCGGTTAGCGATTCCCTTGTTGATAGGGAGATCCTTCGTTTGCGATTATTTTCGCTGTATTTCTCACGGGAACGCCTACCTCGCATCTCATTAACGAGGCGAGGCGAAAAGAAAATGGGCGCTAAAGCATGGATTCACGCGTTAGCGTGTCCATGCTGATAGGGCGATAAAATTATCACCGCTTTTCGTCCAAAAACGGACGCAAAAGCGGCAATAATTTTAACGCCGGCCCTTGATGATATGCCCCTCTGTTGCTTTCTACTATGCTTACTAATTACTCCTCTGTTTGCCTTGCTAAGTTGTCTAGTGTTAGGAGACCCTCAGAGTTGTATATGCATATTTTAAGAGCTATGTAACATATGTAACACAATATTTAAGCATAGGGAAAATTATAATGGCACGTCTATAAAAGAATGTGCCTACCTGCTAAACTGAGTGCACCTGTTGTAGGAACCTGAAATATGTTCCTAAAATTTCAAGCTTCTGTAATCTGGTCTCAAATGAGCCACCCACATCATACTGATCTTTGTACAGTAGATAGGTTCAAGAATCTCCTGCTACAATAAAATTGTTATCCTTAACACTCTTCACTTCTAACTGTAGCTAGGTTTGTGCATTATTTATGAAGTATAGACAATTAACGAATTCCAGTAGTAGAATTTCTTCTAATGTTCTTGATGGACAAACATACAGTCCAGTATCTAAAGCTTATCTCCTGCACCGAGATGCATTTGTCTGGAAGTCCCACCAGTGTAATCTTTCCTGTGCAAATGATCCTCTATTTTTATTGCAGGTTCAGGCATAGTAGTGAGACCTTTTGGTAAAGGGCACCCAGCATCTTAACCACATTGTACTTCAAATATGTTTAACAGATGCATCATTGAAGGTTGCCTTCTATGCCTTTTACACATTCTTCTATAAAACCGCAGCTTTGAAAGGAGTAATGCCACCTTACCCTGGTGGAAATAGCAGATGGGTAGTTACAATCATTGACTTCTGGATACGTTCCTGCCAAAGGGGTACTTGCACCTCTGCTAAACTGTTATAGGACAGTTCTTGTTGTTTATTGTGTCTGTGACTAGGGTACATGGAGGTTTCAAGGCCATGATTGTTGGTGGTCTTTTGACTAGTCTGCTTCTCCTGGAAAATTCATACTAGAGCACCAGTCCACGATTCACTACTTGACTAAGTGTTCGATATACACAGCTCGGGGACTTGATGTCTCCCATTCAAGTTACCCTTGGGGTAAGATAAGGCTGTATATTGTCCCCCTTTTTATTCTTATTTTATATAAATGCTTTAGATACCTTTTTAAGTGCTTTCACACCTGATGTTCCCAAAATTGGCTTGCGTGTCGTCCTTGTACTCTGATACGCGGATGACGCAGTTCTTTAAGCTCGCACTGCTAATGGTTTACAAGCCCAATATATGGATTTAATAGCTTTATGCAGGGGTTGAAGCTTAAGGTTAACCACAATAAATCATATAACCTGACTTGACGGCCCAAAGAATACCTGTTACAATTTTCTTTTAATTGGAGGTACTCCCAATGTGCAAAGTATCAAATTGTAGCTACCTAGCGATTTTTTTAATGCTAATTTGACCTGGGAGTTTTAATAAACCAGAGGTCTCAATCAATTCATGTGAATCACTTTTTTTAGGTTTGCAAAGAAATTGGGACACAAGCCTCCCAAAGAAAATGTTATGCTCGTCAAAAGCAAGTGCATCTCGGTGGCTACATACAGAGCAGGAGTGTGGGGACGCTCTACAGTCTGTAGAAAACAGATTTTTGAATAGGCTTTTAGGACTTCCCAGATCCACCACGAGTCTCATACCCCATAATTGAGTGGGGGTGGGCTTTTTAGAAGATCTGGCAGGACTCGCTCCCATCCTGTTATGGGTCAAAATTTGGGCAACACCTGAATTAAACTTCACACGTAGTGTAGTGGATGAATGTTTGAACCAACGCAATGTGTCTGCCATTCCCTGGATCAAGTTCGTAAAAAGCACCTTGCGAGATTTAGGTTTGAGCAATCTTTGGGAGAACACAGGAAATATCAGCTCTCATTCCAAGATTCAGATTAAGAAAAAGTATCTAGAATATGAAGAGAATTTGCGACTCAGGAAAGAAATTGATAAGGTAGCAGTCCAATCCTATATACCACGTTTAACTATTTAAGGCATGGAGCCCTATTTATTATGTGTAAAGGTACTAGAACACAGGTTTTACTTATCCCGATTAAGAGTTAATATGATTCACTTTTTAGTGGGATTTCCCGTTACTGGAGCTTGGTTTGTTTCTTTACTAAGTTGCCCATGTGACGGGGTCTCCTGCCAATCTACTAAGCACTGTATGCTATTTTGCAAATTGTATTCGTTTCCTAGACTACGGTTTCTCCGCCCTATCGTTAATGGAAAACCTTTTAGTACACACCAAGAGGGCTTGACTTTTTTGCACCTTGAGTCCACTATGATCTGCATTTCAGTTTCAAATTTCATAACCCGGGTGCGAATTTTATGGAAAACGTATGCATCATGAAGTCACTTATTAGCTACTGGGTTAAAGGTGTGCATATTCATATTTGATTTTATGTTTTTAATATGCTATGAGTTTGCTATGTCTCGTTTTAAAACGTGCTTTTATGGTCTTGTATTTCACCGAATAAAGATATTGATTGACTTGACTAAGCACATAGGGCCATATGTAGGAAGCCTAATACCGGTCGGTAACGGCCGGTTTTCGGTAAATATCCCGTTACCGACCGGTATTTAGGCTTTTGGTAAGTAGGGGGCATATTTCAGGATCCGGTAATTTACCGAATCGGTAAAATTACCGAATCGGTAATTTTACCGATTCGGTAAATACCGAATCCTGAAATGAGATGTAGGGGGAGTGTGTCGTTGGTGTGGGGATTCGTTATTTACCACCAACTAAAAGTTGGTGGTAAATGACGAATAGCTGTAAAAAAGCATTTTTGTGCACTTTGAAGTGTGCAATGTGGCAGACATACATGCCCTTAGGGCATGTATGTGTGCCACATGTGCACACATGGACGTATCAGGGGTGCAACAGGGTGTCAATGTGACACCCTGCCACCCATGATGATGCCTCCCCCATTACCGATTCGGTATTTACCGATTCGGTAATGGCAACTGGCTTCCCATTCATTCCTATGGGCCTCCAGGCCCATAGGAATGAATGGGAAGCCAGTTGCCATTACCGAATCGGTAAATACCGATTCTAAAATACCGACAGACACCGAATCGGTAATATTTTACCTACATTACATTTACCGATTCATAAATACCGAATCGGTAAAATTCGGTATTTAAGAATCGGTAAATGTAATTTACCTACATATGGCCCCTAGTGAGGTAATGAGCAAATCAATGTATTCCTCTATGCCTTAAAACTCTAAATAAACTGTAAACATATGAAAAGTAATTTCTCCAAAAACGACTATATGGCATCCGAAAAGCCTATTCCGACCCTTACACACTTGCAATCAATTCCCGGTTTCTACAATCTGGTCTCCATTGGATTCAACACATTCTTTGCAGAGCACTCCTGCTATCGAAAAGAAATTCTTTACAAAGTGCTCTGTTGGCTCCAGTGATAGTCTTAGAATGTTGCCGCCTTCATCATAGTGGCATTTAGCTGCCACATTCCTTGGCAATTGGACCACCTTTACTGCTTGGAGGTGAAATTTGGTCTCTACCTAGTTTGCTTCCCCACACAACTGATTCTGGCTTCTTATTGGATGTAGGCTACACTTCAGCAAAACACTTAGAACAAGCATTGGCATAGCCAATAAGTCTCGCCTTTGGGACTTTATAAGTGTTTAGCCATGCAACAGTTGCATAACTAAATACTTATAAGGTCCCAAAAGTGAGACCTATTGGCTATGCAAAGCGACCGAGCGGCCGCGAAAGTGATCGCGATCACGATCAAACATCAAAGCGGCCGTGCGGCCCCTAAAGTGAAGGTAATCGCGGTAAAGCGCGGCGCGTGCGCCCGCGCACATGCACTGTAGCTCCAGGCTTGCCTGGTAGCACTTTTTGGAGACCTCTCAATAAGTCTCGCCAGACCAGCGCATGCGCTGGGTCAGGCGAGACCTAAAAATTTATTCAACCAGTAGAATTTCCTTTGGTGTCCCTACCAGACACAAATGTACAAACCCATATCTGCTGATACGGAATGAAGTCAACCGGCTTTTCCACCAAGGTTGATACTACTTTGCAAAAAAAGACTACATGCATTGAGTATATGCTCAGCTACGTTTGACAGGGAAATCTTTGGATAACCATAAATATTGTCCACCCGAGTACAACAATTAAAAATACAGAATGAATGATGGATACCAGTAGTTTATAATGAGGAGAGCCCAGGCCAGGGTCTGTCATGGCCTCATTCTGTTCAGTTGCTGCCACTGCATGCCCGCAGAGGTACCGGAGAGCAGTTTTGAAGAGAGCCTCCTCTATCTGTCTCTCTTCCTTTGCCTCTGTCTAGCATTATGTAACTGCCGTGGACTAAAAATAAAACTTGCTGCAGAGGTAAAGCCCAAGCTGAGAAAAATGCAAATTTAATGAGGTTTCCATGGTGACATACTTCATTTTGCAAAAGGAAGGGGAGTGAGTGTGTGCGTATGTGTCTAGGGAGAAAGGGATGCTGCTTGACTGAAGCAGAATTTGCAAAGTATGTTTTCCCACAGTAATGCACTGTAAGAAACAAGACAACCGGGCTAACCTTTAAATGAATCGTGTTCCATAAATAAAGCAAGAAAAGTGACAGACATTTTAAACCAGATCTCAAAAAACATGCATTTCTATCCCATCCAGTTTACGAATGATTATGCAGCATAAGGAAAGTCACTGGAAAAAATATGATCCTTCCGAGGTGGCAATAGGAATTTGCCACATAAGCCATTCTCTACGTTGTAATCTGCAGATGTTAACAACAATGCTTCAAGCTCAAACGGTTCAAAAGTTATAAAATCACTGGCGACTCGGCACAACACCATGCATCACACTTTGCATAGGTTTACTGATCACCTGTCCGCTGCCAGCCACTGTATTAGGACATGCTACACGATGGCAATCCTGCACACATGGTGCAAACATCGCAAATTAATAGATTGGGAAATAACTTTTCTCTGAAGCAGGAAACAAAAACGTTAAATCAAAAATGCAATTTAACCTAGGTGTAACGAATTATTCCTTTTTTGAAATTGTTTACATTTGCGATTCACAGAAATGAATGTTTACATTATTGGCACTACTTTCGAAACGGTAGTAGTTTCAAGAGTTACTCCGGCTTGTTGAAGGATCAACGCATCTTTTTAAGGTTCAATATCTTTGATCCTATGGGGCCTTCCAGAATGACATCATAAAAAGTGTGTAAAATACAAAACTGTCTGCAGTAGTGTTTTCAATGTCGCTGCTGCCACGGACTTTATGATGTCAACACAGGTTAAATCGAAAGCAGATGAAAAGTGTTAAAATGTAGGAGGTATGTGCAAAATAGATGAGTCACACTTTTGGTACAATAAATAAGCTTGTTTAAAATGTCTTAGGGCCTGATTACGATGACGGGTTGACCGGAACCGACCGACTGTTGGTTGTGGTCCACCCGACATCTGCCCCTGCGGGCCACCCACAGCATTATGATGGGGCAGGCCGAGGCATCGGGTGGAGTGATCAGCTGTTCTGACAGGCTCAAGGAGCCAGACGGAGCGTCGGGAAGAATCACAATCCCATAATGACGTCAGAGCCAGCCTCGGCTCCGTCGTTGGAATTATGTCACTTTCCAACAGCCTTTCCATGTCGGTCTTTCTGTAGGCTGTAGGAAATTGACTTTGGGGGCCACTAGCTATGGGGTCTGGGGGGGGGGCACCTATGGTGCCCACCTAAACATCCCTGCACCAGGGATGTTTACATACATCCATTTTTCAATGGCAGCTTGTGCTGCGGGCCTTTTAAGCCTCTCGCACAAGCTGCCTTTAAAAAATGGATGTTTCAGACCGCCGATAGGGTAATTGCATCCAAATTGTGCGGTCAGGACTGCCGACCTATGGTCGGGCAGTTCCAATCCGTGACGCGGTCTGTACGACATGGTAATCATGCCCTTAGTAACTAAAACATAATGCATTGCATAATTTGCATTTAATTTAATTGCAAAATATGCTTCATAATTTGCATTTCTTTGCAGCATAATGTACCTTTTCTTGCATAATTTAGTCAACCTTGCCACATAATTTTGACTCACATCGCTGCATAATTCCACTAGCCCCGGATATAAACCACTGTAAGGTATACTGATATTCAGTGGTGTGCAAAATAACAATGGACTAGGATGCAGCCTCGAATAATTACCAGTTGTTGAGAATAATTAAAGAATTCCATCCACCACTTTTTTGTATACTTCAGTGCAACACCTTAAAAGTGTGATGGTTATCTCCAGACATGGGTCCCGTGCACACTGTGCCACTGGAACCAAGTTGTACACGACTGATGAGCCCTAATAAGGGCGAAACCTGTCATCGGTTGCTTGTTTTCTAGCGCAGGAAGGACCTGACTTGGTAGTAAGAACTGGAGTGTTCCTATTGAAACTGAGGTGACATGGTTTGCAAAATAACAATAAACTGGAATGTGGCCTGAGTAATATCAAGTGCTCCAGTACAAATGTGTCAAGATGCATGCACACACATAACCAACAATCTTAGAATGGGTTGGCTATGAACGATTATGGCATGCTCCATTAAATTAAAATTTGCACCGATACCATGAAAACAGGTGCTGGTACAACATTTGTGGCATTGACATAAATAGTTTGACATACTGCAAATGATGGGCTGCAGAAGTGTCCTGAAGTGGGTAACACAGGAAGCCACACTCAGTGAGCAGCTGGCAGGTTGAAGGCGCCCACTGAGCACGTAGCCTTGTCAAGATGAGCTTCAAGGTGCTAAGGAAAAGCGAGGACAAGTGAAGTGGAAGAACTGTAAATGACACACCATTAATGTATTTTCCTCAGGGGCTCCGTCCTGGGAGAAGTGGAAGCAACTCAGCTTCTCTTTTGTCTTGTGACATGTTCTATTGCTCAGGAGACAGTTTTGTCAGTAAGCATAATTCCCTATGACAGAGCCTCATACATTCATATATTTTTGGCTCCACTGTCTGCAATTTTCAATACCTAAAGACAAAGATCCAACTTTAAATGTGTTCAGGACCAGACCTGCTCTTATGTGGGATAATATACATTGTATTTGTAAAGCACAGTTCACCATGAGGAGCATCTTAGTGTTCAAATAACAGATGTTTATTGTTAACTAACTCAATGGCACTCATTGTATCGCCCTCAAAGGGATAAAAGGCTGAGTGGATCCACTTGGATTTGAAGCTGTGTCCATGAGATCAAACACAGATCCCTGCAGTGGCTGCACTAGTCCACTGAGGCATCTTGAGGTGAGAAGGAATTAAATGCAGGATGCCTGAAAGGATGTAATAAGATGTAGTTTAAATGATCTGAGTAGCAAATTGTGATCCCAGGATTTGGAGCTTTTAGATACGCGGCTGCCACATGTGACCAAGCAGGGGCTGGGTCATAACTATATGGAGAGAGTAGGGCTGTGCAAACGTACTGTAAGCGTAAGTGTATCCCAAGGTGAATCTCAGTGGTGTAACAAAGCTTGAGGGGGCCCTCCTGCAAGGTACGTGGAGGGGCCACCTTCGGACTCAATCCCCAGCCTGAGAATTGTGCTGAGGGGGCCTCCGCACCGTGGGGGCTGCGGGGGCCTGTGTTACGCCACTGGCGAATCTGTCTCTTTGAGGAATACCCTTCTGCATACCATTGATTTATAGTATGATCCTGGGTTTGAATCATTCGAAATGGCTTGTTTCAGTTCTTACTACTGTCTCCCTTTTTAAAATCTCTTTTGTTTTGCATTTTGTATCAAGACAAACATTTCCAACTTGGCATCTAGATACCGTTTAATTGCTTTGTTACATTGTTCACTAGGTCAGGATTACATATTTGGCTGTCATGTCTTATCAATAACAGTTAGATAGCATCCAGCTGCTTGTCCATTCATCATTAGCAGGTGTGGGATTTGCATACATTGGCACAGGAGAGGCAGCTTTCGCGGGAATCAAACAGTCAAAGCCAGAGTGGAGCTACTCTTTATTTATTTATTTAAGAATTTTATATAGCGCTAGTTAGACCCAGAGGTATCAGAGCGCTTTAGAACATATATCGTGAAGCAATTAGTTATACAGTATTACAATCTTTGGTGGGTCTTTGGCACCCTTGTCCGTGCCCTTGTTCACCCTGGCCTTAGGAGCTGTTAAGGAAGCATCAGGTAACAGAGGACTCTAAGACCCATGTCTACTTCCTGTTGTTTCCAATCCCTGCCTTCCTCTAGCCATCTTCAGCTAATAGAAGGTAGTTGAAGGATAACAGGGGGGGTTTTGTATGCATCTTGTGATGTCATCGGGGATCCACGCGACCATGCTTTCACTTCGTTTTGGCCCATCAAATGCTCAGTAGCTTTACAAAAGAAGAACAACTCAAGGAGGACTCTGCTTAAAAAGATAGCTGTGCTGACTGAGGCTTGAACTTGTGAGATAGTCCCTCTGAGGACTGACCCTTTGTAGAGCCTCACGAGGGAGTGCTTGGCTTTTTGAGCCTTGAACCAGTGAATTGTTATAGAGTGAGAGATAACTCAGCTTTCTATTGAAAAAGCTTGTATGCTCTGTGTCGCTGGAGACATAGTCCTACTGTTGACATCCAGTGCCTGTTAGATCTTTGCAATCTGACAGATAGCTCTGCCCTCTAAATTCAATGATGCTAAGTGTGTTTCCAAACCCCTGATCCTTAAGTTTCTGTGTCTTCTGAGGATTGTGTTGGCACACACAATTTCCTTAGAACTACACTCATGATTGGCTGCTCAGGGAAAGATTGCTCCTGGGTGGTGAGACACGCCATAAAGGGGTATGTCATTAGATTGCCTTCAGAACAGCAAGTACACCAGTGGTAGCCAATAAATAGTTGGAAAGTTTAGAAAACTTTATCCTTCAAATGCACTATTTGTTCCCCTTTCTCATACTATGTGTGTTTCTCAATGTATGAGAGAATCTTGAAACATTTTGAAGCCTTGGGTAGACACTCTACACACTGAGCAGAAGATCCCATCACAAAGGGACTTTCGGACTTGTAATATGGCACTATGGTCTGGTATCAGACTACCATCTGCCTAACATATTGTGTCCCAAATATAATTTACAAAAAATAGAGTTATTAATACAAAGTCTTCACCCAATAGGACAATGTTTTTGCAAACAATACTTAGGACAAGATATTTGTGTAATTCATTTTTTTCAAGGATATTGTGACACACAACCAGAATTAAAATCTCTCTTGTTTCTCTTAGAAACTGATCACATATGAGAAGTGAAACATGCTGTTGACGCGGCAATTCAGGCGTGGTTTCCATAACCCTTTCCGCGGGCTGGCTCACAAGGCACACACATTAATATTGGTGATACAAACAGTATTTGCTTCATTAATGCTGCACCTTCACTGCCTCTGCTGTAGTCTTAGGGAGGGGTTCCTATCTAACTGAAGACTGGCAATAATTGACAATTAGCATTATGTGGTGAAAAGAAGACAAATAATTATTTCAAATTTTCATTCAGGCAAACCTTTTGCCGACTTGGAAATTAGTGCATTTTTGATTCTAAACTACAAAAAACGTTTAAGTGAATATATAGTTATACGCTGAGCAATTTCAGACCAACTTGTGACATATTACTACCTTCGATTTTCTTTTCATTTCTTTATCGATTATTCTTTATTGAAAATAACCTATATCCACATGAACTCATCAAATTCAATTAATAGTACAGGCAATTGATAAACGTCAAGCACACAAATCAAAAGCTTCTATCAAAAATAAAAGGTACAAAAATCGGTTAACCGTGATATGAGAATACAACTATCTGAATTAATCACGATTATTATTATTTTTTTAACATCAACATTTATAGCTGCACCATATGACATATAGTACCTTTTTAGCCAAGATGTGTTTGAGATACTTTTTTTGCGATTACAAAAGCAGCAAAATCTTAGGTCGACTAAAAGCACCTGTCCAGTCTTTAATGGTAAACATGTTTTAATTGACACAGAGCAACTTAATTTTTCATAAACCATACAGGTTTCCAGTGTAAAACAAACGTAGCATCTAAAAAATCTGCTTGACACAATCACAGAAACATGTGCTGTGTCCAACTTTGTATCGGAATGCCTTTTCAATCTAATCGGAAGCTAATGATAATGGAACAATATTGCCCCTAAAATCAGATAGTAAATCAAAACACACCAGCCACTCTATACAATGCTGCACATCATTTCTGTAAGTATTGTCTCTGGTGCCCAGTAGGTCAGTCCAGATTCAGACAAGGCAATGTGCTTGGTAATGCCTTCAGAGGCCGCCAAGCAGAAACCCAAGCTCATTTGGCACCAAGGGCTAAACTCACAGTTTCAATGAGGGATTCAATATTATTGGCACTACTCGCTGCCAAGTACTGGTTTTCAATGTACCCATCAGCTGGACCATTTCTGGGACCCAGAGGTCGAACTGGGAATTGCTTCAGGCTCTCCAATGCAATAAGGATAATCCTTCTAATTAAATGATCCATGGCGGCAAAAGACATTATCTTAGCTGTCTCATATCAATGTTTGATCAAATTAGATCACATATCAATAAAGCATCATTTTTGTTATGGCTATGACCTTTTATTGCCACTTTCTACACTGGTTTTATGGGATCAAAAACATTTTTGAGTTATTTCTAAATTCATTTTTAGGAGGTTAGTCATCTATCAATGGTCATGGTAACTTTTAAGAAATATAAGCTGGATGATCTTTTGGAGTCAAATAAATCATCCAGTACTTAGAAAACAGAAGTTAACTTTTTAACTGATTCGTTCTATTTCAACAGAAAATATATTCTGGATTACAGCCTGATATCTGTCCAGGGCATGGCCCCTCTCTCTCTTTTACAGTTTCAGTATTAGAAGAAGCCTCCTGAAGCTTTATCATTGCCCCTGGAATTGTAATAGGGAGTAAGGCTGAGATTAAACATGCAGTTTAGCATGCACGTTTGTAAAAAAATCACATTTCAGTTTCCAAGCATATACTGTTTGTTCAGAGTTTTAGAAAAATGTCCTTTGAGATGCCCTAAAAAGGTGAGAGTGCAGAGGAAGTCTGACTTCCGACTATTAAAATCACTTTTTTTGGCTGAGGCTTGTATTAAGTATTGTACACAACATTTAATCTCATTCATGTAAATTTGTTTCAACTCTAGTTTAGGGCACTGGGCTCAGATCTGATAGTCACAACAGCCTATCTGGACTGTTCCCGTGGGGAACAGGGTCAAGACTGGTTGGCATATGGCTGGGTCTGAACTGGAATGGCATGGGGAGCAAAAAAACGATGGATTTAGGCCCAGATCTCTGTACTGGGGTGAATGTTTGACATTGTGCAGCATTCTGTCCATCAATTGCTCTTTTTGCGTTTGTCACCCCGAATGGGACAGGTATGCACATACGTGGGTACCGTGCTCTCCATGCCACTGGAGTCAAGCTAGCCTGGATGATAAGGGGTGATGCCCCGAAACCGGTCTCGGAATTCTTGTTTCCAGTCCAGGGAGGACCTGGAATGGCAGATCAGGCTGGACTGTTCCCATGGGGAACAGGGTCAAGACTAATTTGCATATGGTTAGGTCTGAACTGGAATGGCATGGGGAGCAAAAACACGATGGATTAAGGCCCAGTTCCCTGTACCGGGGTGAATGTTTGGCAGTGTGCAGCATTTTGTCCATCAATTTTTCTTTTTGCATTTATCCAACAGTAGCAGCGACACAGATCGGGGCGGCGAGGCACGCCCTGGGATGGGGGGGGGGGGGGGGGGAGGGATGTAAAAAAAAAAGAAAAAAACGTACCTCCCCGCCGCTCTCCCGCTGTCTACCATGTAGTCAAACAGAGGTCATGGAGTTTGGGAAAGGTCCACCCATATAGAACCAAGCATGGTGGCAAACTGAGGCGGGTAGCTGCCCACTCCTGTCTGCTGAGGCTAGGAATTTGGGAGTGATGTTCGACGACCAGTTACATTTTGCAGGACAGATCAACCTCCTGACCTCCTCCCGTTTTTACTTATTGAAGATCCTGCGTAAGATTCTGCCTTTTATTCCCCAGGATCTAAGAAGAACAGTAATAGCCGCACTAATTATCTCAAAAATAGACTATGGTAATGTACTGTTTCTTGGCATTGAGAAGTACTAGGTAGTTAAACTTGTCTCTACAGAGTGCCGCAGCGTGAGTGTTGCTTAACATTACTAAATTCCACTCCACCTCTAGTAGCATCAGGCAGATTCACTGGCTTCCTATCCTACCGGGCAGCCAAACTCTGGAACAAGCTGCCGGTCACTATTAGGCTATAGCCTATTAGACTTCAGTTTAGGAAAATGGTCAAAACAAAATAATTCTGCTACTATATCTGGATAACGTACGACAGATGTTACTCTCAGCGCCAAAACACCTCGGCATTCGTGCGCTCTACAAATATTTTACTTACTTAAGTTTACTTCATATCTTCCGCAGTTCCAGTAATGTTCCAAAAAGAGTACCAGGAGATTTCACCTTTATGTCTTGCACTAGCTTGTTGGTAGGGGTGACTCCTGGCTCCTCCCTAACAAAAGATGCAAAAGTTCTCAGGGGCAGCCGACTGCAAAAAATCCCACCGTGCCCTTCACTCCTAAAATCTGATATGGCGAATCCCTTTTTCCCTTGTGCAGAGCCTGTTAGCCCACCCAGAGGTGTGGCTATTGTAGTGAGCAGCCCTGCAGTTACTTCAAACCAGTTCTGGGGGCAGCTGTCCTCCCATTGGATTTGGTGCCTGCCTGACAGAGAAAACAAAGGAAGGTTGTTGTCCAGGTGTCAACTAACATTTGGGGATTCCTCTTTCACGTAAATTAAGTTCCTGGGCCCACTCCAAAGGGCCATCATGCAAATGGAACAAGTTTTCACACATCATTCAGGGCCAAACACGAGCTGGGTGACAGCTAGAAGCTACTTATCCTTAAAATGTATTAAACATCCGACTTTACCATTGAGTTGGTCTGTTAATAAATATTAAAAACAGTTTCTGAATCACTTTTGTAGCTCGTCCCTGCCCTGATACAGCAGAATTATAATTTAATATTGCTTTCCAGTGTTTCATTTTGGCCAGCTAGTGGTTCTACAGTGAAAAAAGGTTTTGCGTGCTATTCACTGTAAAGACATGTCATCATTACAATTTTAAATGTCCTACTTTTAAATACTATGTACCCAGCTTAGTGGGCCAGAAAGCCTACATACTGATGACTGATTGATATTTAAAAAGAAGGTTTTGACCTAGCAAAATGGTTTATTTTAACAAGTTGAACTGCAGTTTTTACACTGCTAAAAGTATGCTACAATGGTAGGCCTAAAGACATGTTTGCACTGCTACTGTAGTGGATGGCACAATAGGTGCTGAAGTCTAGTAGTGGCTTTTAACTTCTAGGCTCTGTGCACACTTTGTATCATATAGTTGGGATTTATAGGCAAGTTAAATGCACCAATTAGGAGGATGCCCGTTCGCCCATGTTCAAAACATGAGCACAAGCACTTTTCTACTGGTTAGCAGGTGTAAACAGCAGGAAGTGCTAAAGCCAGAAAAACAGAGAGGGCGAAAATATGAGGGAGCATCACGGAAGCAAATGGTCATTTCCAACAAAAACTAACTTTCTTTTCGATACACAAATATCCAATTTAGTCAACTGATTAAAAAACACAAAGCAAAGCTAGAATGCGAATAGTACAGCGATCATGGTTATGTACCTCTGAGATAATACCTATCTTATGGCTACACTTGTCTAGCCACCGAAATCCATATCTGGGTGTCCAAAGTGACCAGAAATGACGCAATTCATCACAAATCAAATCCATTTAACATTCGTTTTTCATGTTTATTTGTTATCCTGAAAACATGGTCCCTAAATTCGAAGGGTCAATGAGCACAGCACTATCACACTTGTTAACCTTATGCCTACACTGCTCTGTATGTCCAATGTTTGCGACTTGACATAAAGCGACTGGATAAATGCGATCACAGTACCCTAGTAGTCTTAGAGAGGTTGCACATATGTTAATGTTCTACCACAAAGTCAACCATTGTTCGACCACTGGCATTGGTTCTATCACTCCTAGATTATTGTAACAACATGTAACCAGGTCTGCAATAACTTCAAAACTGGGCTGCAAAACCAGTACTAGCACTAAAATAAATGGATCACATCGCCTCCGCCCTCCAAAGCTTACATTGGTTGCTCTTCAAACAGAGGGTAACTTTCAATATGCTAGGTACTAACCACAGCGTATTGCTCTCGAGGACCAAGATTCCAATCTTAACTATTCAACATCTACACAGTACACTGCTGCCTACGATGGGCATATGGCAATGTACATTGGAACCCTCTACAAAGGTCCGGTGCAGTGCTTACTTTGTAAGAAACGTAAGTGCTGGGGCTCTTGTCAGGAGGCCACTGCAGCTTGCACCACACATTGCCCCTGCCATGCTTCCAATTACAGGTACAACACAACTATTCACCATCACACTCCCACAAGTGCAACAGTTCAGAATATTTCATGCCCCAAAGCTATAAGAATGGTTTGGGTGGAATATAAACGTCATTTTTAATGCATATTCAATGAATAACTAACTTTTGTTGAGGTCATCTCTGTTTTTGCCAGACAACACCACCATGTGGCAGCTGTCACAAGCACCAGTGTTGACAATCAAGTGCTAGTGCTGAGCACCGGAAACCACTGGCTCAAATTAAGCACTGGGCTGGTGCCACATCATGGTGATGCAGGTTGGATGCCCGCTATGGACACACTGCATGGGATGGAGGGATGTCCTTCGCTCGGAGTGCCAAATGCCCCCACAACCATTTACAGTATAGCTCAACCCTCCCCCTGTGTTACGCTAGGAAAATAGAGGAAGTTGTGTATCAAAATTACTGTAGATTTTTGCTAGTTTGTCAGAATAGAACAAGAGTTCCCACGAGAGGCTAATAGGATGGGTGCAAGCCCGTGATTGCCTGAAGCTTTTGACAATTTTTAAAAACAATGTTAATGTGGCAGAGCCAATGATATTGTCAGGTGGCTAGCCTGTAAAGGATTTTGTCTGCACGATGGTAAAAAAGCTCTTCTTATGAGCCCTAAAGACTTGTGAGTTTTAGCAGTGTGCCGCTAATCCGTAAAACAAAGGACAGAGGGTGACTCACAACAAACATGGAATCTCTTAGGGACAATAACATTAAACGCACTGGTGATCCAATTATTAAAGTTGGAGGCCGCATTAGAAACCCTGAATTTAGTTTGAAGGGCGAATTTTTAAGTGCCTCACACAGAGAAAGAAGCATAGGACATTTTAGACAAACGGTGGGAGAGAGAGAAATTATTATGGATATTTCCTGGGGAATGGATGTGATCGAGGGACCAGAATGGGACAGCACAGTGATCCCGAAAAAGACACTGCTGCCTGATGATTGGTAATATTAGGAAATACAGGGTCCAATAAATGGTCTGCTGAGTGTGTAAGATGGATCACAATTGTAATCAGTCCTAGGAAGACGAGATCCAGTATCAAAGATATAGAGTTAGGATTCAACGTGAACTCTAGGTGATAGTTAAGGTAACCCAGTAGTATGACATTGCATGCTTTGAGACTGAAAGGGACACAAAGATCAGAGAGTCCATTAGAGCAGACGGTGACCCAGCTCCAGTGAAACTCCGCGAGTTCCGCCCACCCCTAGTGCTCACATACATAGTAAAATCATAAAACAGTGGTGAATGCCAACTTTAAATTGATCTGTTTATTGTGCCACTTTTGTTCTTCAGAAGAAAACTATGTATTCTTCTGTATCACTGGGATAACTTTTGTGCAGCAGCGACCCGTGCAGGTAAGAGCGTGGAGCAGTGAGGTCCGGGTGGGGGGGATTTCGCCAGACGACTATGAGGGAAAATGCATTATTTATTTACTTTTACCTAGTGGGCATCTGTCGAATCCTCCTCAACCCAGCCTCACCGCTCTTACCTGCATGGGCCGTGGATGCTTTTGTGACAGTGTCTGGTAAATGTCAAAGTAGCAAGACAACAATGCCACCTAATGTGCAACATAATTTGCTTCCAGTTGATGATTATGCTGCACAACCCATTTTAGCTTGTCGTATAATTTGCGCTCCCACATAATTTGGTGCTCTGAGGCCTGATCATTCAAATGGTCCTCTGTATAGGTTCTGTTTTCATTGCAGGGCTCCATGCTCCGCAAGATGTGTCTCAGAAGTTATGCATTGGACGTGTTTCACAAGATGAAATCTGTCCATATAAATGCAGGGACAACAGAAGGCAGAAATGGCATTTTCAGATAATAAAATCCTCTTCTGACTGGATCCATCCCTTTATCGATAAAAAAACCTGTCATCGCTTTGGATACAAGAGCATCTTAATTATTATAAAGCTCTCAAATTGCAAGCAAATTGTCTGTAGGCACAGATAATGAGCTGGTTTCGTTCAATAAAGGGGGTGTCTTTCCTGCTTCTTTGATGCTATATTCACCATCTAGCTATAGGCAATTTGACTCCTTTAGATAAGAATGAAACAATCACATATGTTTTCAGAAGTAACTAGACTCCATAAAATCAAAATTACACTGTAAATTCATTAACTAGAATATACATAACATATTTTTAATACATGTGATTCTGTAATCTCTTCTACGAACACCAGTCTCTAATGTCTTTATAATCGACTTGTGAAGCATGTCAGGACGCGACTATCATAAGTTATCACAGCCCAGTTCTCACACCACCATCCGAAGTGAAAGGCAGGTCAGGTCACAGAACATAACTGAAGCAGCTGTTTAAAGCAAGGAAAACAGAAAAATGCTTTTTTTTCTTCTGCTTTATCTTTCTAGCTTACAGTGACAAGCAGAGAGAGCATGCTTACATTTTGCATTCCTTAGATAGTTAAGGAAAAGCTAGAATCTTTCTGGATGTTTCTACACATTCTGAGCTACTGCAGTTTAAAAAAAATAAAAAATCCTAACTTGTATTAAACTGTTTCTAATATCTCTTCGCCACAAATATCTAACAGGTTTTTGATGTGTTTTATTTGGCACTAGAGGGTTTATTTTCACTTTTCATGTTTGCAGACATGCTTGCTCTTTCATGTGGAAGAGCTGTGTACCAAAGTGGCTTATGGAAAGGTGACGGTGTGATCATGTAATATATGGGATAATTGACCCCCGGCGTACATGATAAAGATATTTCAAGTCACCTCGGAGTTCCATTACCTTATAAAGGAGCTCGGCCTTCAGTCTTGTTCCTCTATATGGTTATAAAACTCCTCGGTGACTTTCAATATGCTTATAAGGTATGACAGGGAGTTCCTTATCCCTTATATAAATAAAAAACTAGACACATTTCCATGGATAACAACCTGTTTGATTTCTTGTAGCTCAGAGAGTGTGTTTTACATGTTCTAAGCATGTCCATGTAAAGGAGTCAACAAGGTCTAAAACCCAACGCCTTCATGGCGTATTTTTTCTGTAGGATTGTGTACAAAAAGTACAGAAGAACAATAGGTGCATGAAAGTTTCCACGGAGGCTGCATCGCAGGAACTTGAAAATGTTCCCAAGCCAACATGAATGTGCCTCCAAATCCACAAATGAGCACTATTCCGACACACATACAAACCCTAGTGACCCACATACCTCTACAACGGGATAAACTTCAACACACCTAACAGACACTTCTTCTCAGCAAAACTACTACTCGCACACACCATGCTGTAGGTGCAGAACCACATTCAGTGGAAGTGTCTTCTCCTACCTCGATCCTAAAGCCTGAAACGACCTGCCCCTGCACATCAAAGCTGCCTCCTCAGTTCTTGAATTCTGCAGGAAACTGAAGACCCGTCTCTTCGCCAGGCTGTGGCCATGGTACAGCCCGTACAGCTCCTGCTTCAGCTCAAGGATAACTTTCTGGGTGAATTGTGTGCTATACAAGTACGGATAACATAACATTCTTAAATTCTGCTACTGAGACAGTTTGCTTCTCCTGCATCCAGCAGAAAGGCTCTGACCTTTGTCTTCGTTATCTGTTTCCCAACATTAACATTATAGTTCCAGGTCATTAGCATCTCTACATGCATTGAACATTTAGATTTAAATCTGTTTATTGAGTTTTCGACATCACGCAAATTAGCAGTTACAACTCAGGTCACTAGAGGCACCACGCTGGTGCATAATACAATATTGCAATAAGGGAGGTGAGCCACTTCAATACACATTTCCAATAAAGTACCAACCAACAAGCCTACGCCCAACAGACCTTCCTTCGCATTCACGCTCACTTCCCACTCCCCGGGTCCACTTCAGAGGTTACTAAAGGTGAGGTCCAACGCGAAACTACACCATTAAACCTGGCCCGAAAGACTGTGTGCTTCTTGTCAGAGATGGTAAACGAGAGGTTGAACAGGAAACCCGAGCGGTATTACATACCTTTCTCACTGGATGCTGCTGTCGCCTCCATGGGAGGATGTTGATAGAGAGGTCCTGATAAAGGTGTATTGTGGCCACCTTATAGAATATTGTTCTAACTATAGGGATGCCACCATGGACAATTCATTTTGCTTAAAATGATGGACACAGGTAAGAGCATCTAGTGGGGTCTTTTCGGAGTCTGAGGGCCTACCAACTCTGTGTGCGGTCAAACTGTACATTCTCCTGTGCAAGAACGAAAACCACGTAAGGAAAAGTCACTTCACATAGTCCTCCAGTGAGCATGTTTCTATCTTGCTAGGGATGCCTCATATATGGGTGCTGGATATGCAGGATCTGTTTTTCAGGTCATCCAGGAGATATTGGAGATCAATATTCTGATCATGGAGCTTGAGTACCTCTTGTCTGAGCAGTTCGAGTTCCCCTTCCTGGGAGTCCCCTGAGGTTTCTAAAGAGAAAACTCGCTGCCCAAGGTCCCCCAGTTACAGTTTCACCTCTTTTAGGTCTTTGGAAAAGTCCTCTCGCAAAGCAGCTATGTTGTTGTGTAATTTGCCAAAGAGTTTCTCTATATAGTTGTGGGTTAGGGGTGCCTCACCTGTGTTTTGGGGCCACCTATAAGGTGTGGGGTCTTGACTCTGTTCCCCATCTCCCTTGATGTCTCAACCTCTCTCTTCTTTTTTTACTGACACTTTAGTGAGAATGTCTTTCAAGTTTGCGTTCTTCTTGTGTTTGGAGGAGGCCATCTTTGTCAGCCGGTCACTGTGTCAGGGAGGGCCGCCGTATTCAACATGGTTCCCCTGGCAGTAGTGTAAATGTAGCTAGCTCGTCTCCTTAGGGACTACCCCTCGTCCCAGCACTACCACCCGAAGACTCCCGGGGACCAATCAGCGGTTAACTCACTGACTTCACAGTCCAGTTGCGTTGGAGGGTCACAGCTTCTGCCCCCCTAATGTCAGTCAATATGGGAAGCCCTGGTCGCCGACTGGTAGCTCCTCAGTCCGACAGGCTCAAGAGGGAAGGCCGAGGGGGTAGGCCAACGATGGGACCTCTGCCCGGCCTAGTCCAAGTATGGTGAAGCCAGGTCCTTGCTTTCTTTTTACACACAAAGGGGAGGTTCCCACAAGTGGCAGCACAGGGTCTAGGCCCTCATGGGTGCTGTTCTTCTCTCAGGTCCGGGTCTGCTGCTTTCCTGTAGGCTGGAGGTGACACTGAAGGTCCAGCAATTCCCTCCCCGCAGCTCTCTCTGGACCCCCGGGCTCCTATGGGGGCATCATAACCGCCCAAAGGGTACGGGAGCACACCAATGGGCCGGTCTTATCAAAGGCCCCACAGAGTGCAATTCCAGGCCCAGCCTCCCGGTCTTCATCGGCATCCACCAGTCCCTGGCTCGGCTCCACCCCCGGAGGCCCCAGGCAAGCCTTCACCTTTGCAGCACCACACTGTCCCTCCTCTCCGGCCACTGTCCCGGCCGATTACAGGCCGTTGCTGCGCCTTCGTTTAATCCAACTTGTACTTCCCGGTGGTGGATTGGCTGCAGCATTGCAGGCAGGGTCAGATTGGTAACGTGGGCACTTGGGCAATGGCCGAGGGGCCGGTGTCCAAGTTACAGCTGTGGGCCGCTTTTTTGGGCAGCCTGGGGGACTGATTTGGACTGTCTGTGTTGTTCGGATACCGCCAGTGTCCCAGTGGGTGCCTGAGTGGAGGCAGATGGGCGTCCATTACCTCCCTTTTATAAACAGGCAGAGATGTCACTCCTTTACTCTCCCTGGGCCGGACCATTAATGTGAGCGGGGGCAGTGGGCCTGAAGAGAAGTGGCCTCACTTGTTTTCAGGTGTGTTTCACCAGTGTGAACTAATCCGTGCATTTTTAAAATCTAAGTAAAGTTAAGAAAACATGCCTCTGTCAGAAACACCCCCCCCTTCATTTTATAAAACTTCGCCGAAGCTGTGTTTTGCAAAAAGCAATATGCAAATGTGTTTTGCTTTTATTTAGCGTGCCCGGGCTTATTTTAAATCCCAATCCAACCCTGCGGGCCACAACTGTGTCTCCCTCTGCACAACTACTGCTCTCCCCGGGGTCCCCAGGTGTCAGCAGGGCCATGGGGATCGTTTGGAGGATCTGGGCTTGTGGGCACGGAGACATTTCCTCTGGTGCGGTGCGGAACAGGGAGAGGACGCCAGGGGCGTAACACAGGCCCCTGCAGCCCCTGCGGTGCGGGGGGGGGGCCCAAGCTGCAGGGCGGCCCTCACAGCACAATACTCTGACCCAAGAGCTCGGGTTAGATCCGGAGTGGGGGCCCCTCCGTGTACGTGGCAGGGGGCCCCCTCAACGTTCGTTACGCCACTGGAGGACGCTCCTATTCCGTCACCATCTTGGACATGCCCCGAATTGGACACTTAATAAGAAAATGTTCTTCAGCCTTAGGTTTAAATAGTTCAATAATTTGGCTTTAGTCGAATCCCATGCAAAAAGAAGCCCTGCACAATTTACTTGAACTCTCTAGTGAGGGTCTCTGCAGATACATGCAAATTATGAGACTCCATATCATAACAGGACCCTTTGGGAGCCAGTAAGGGTCATACATGGCAGAGAGGCTGGAATCCCATGGCAACCTGCTTTGCTGTATTTAGTAAACTGAGGGGTGCTGTTCTCCATTTCCAGTAAGGCTCATTAACTGCAGCATCTCAATGATGGATGATGTTTTGGGAGCTGAAAGAGGCAGAGGGCGCCGCTTTCCTCAAGGGCAATGATATTATCATTACTAACCGCGTTTTGTTTGTGCTTCTATGAAAGCAGTGACAAACTATATACAAATATCAGAACAACAACCTTCTTGACTGTGTAATACCCTCGCCTAGCGTGGTGTATTTTAGGCATCATAACAAACAGTGGAGAGAGAGGGTGCATCAATGCGGCAGAAAAATCAATATTGTGTAATGTTAATATTGCTGCAAGTACCACAACATTGAATGTATATGTATGTAAGTATGTATGTATGTATGTATATATATGAAAGAAAGAGTTTGCCCCTCGGTGGGACCGCACTACACGTAGTGTCTGCTACTGAGGAGGGCGGTGGCCCGAAGCGCGTATAGCAGGAAGAAAATAAAGGTTGCAGTTTTCAACAGAGTGCCTGTGCTATGGCATTAATCCTACCTGCAAGTGCGGTCCCACCGAGGGGCAAACTCTTTCTTTCATACATAGCGGTCGGCCCGGCCGCGGGACTGCACTACTGCGAAATATTTGTGGGTCCGCTACTGAGCAAAGGAATGCAGTGTTTAAGCGGAGCAGGAGGTGCTGTTTATGTGCATGGGCGCCTGAATGAACTTTGCCGTGCCTTGTGTTGAACTTTGAAATTGTGTTTTGCAGCAACGACCCACATGGGTTTGATGAACTACCAGTCCCAAGAATCTTTGCAAGCAGTTGCACCTGTGGAATATGAACCGGGGATGAACTGGCGGTTACTCGTGCGCTGCCAAACACAAACTATCTGTTACTGAGGAGGGCGGTGGCCCGAAACGCGTATAGCAGGAAGAAAATAAAGGTTGCAGTTTTCAACAGACTGCCTGTGCTATGGCATTAATCCTACCTGCAAGTGCGGTCCCACCGAGGGGCAAACTCTTTCTTTTATTTATATATATATATATATATATATATATATATATATATATATTATCTACTGGCGGTCGCCAGTAGATAGTTATAGTTAGGACCACGTTTCCATAGGAAATCCGCAACATTCTATTTGGAATAACTTTGGCGCCGGTCGACGAATCTTCGCGAAATTTTCAAAACTAATGGGGCGCTACGCTCCGCTCCTACCCTGAAAGTCCCAGGGGGATTCGTCAAGCGGGGGCTGAGAAAAAAGGGGGGTCCCAAAACGCGTTTTTCCCACGCATTTTTCCATAGGACTTTTAGACACAGCTACAGACCGAACGGCTGAACAGAGTTACTTGAAATTTGGCAGAGAGGTAGTCTACAGGTCAAGGAAGTGCCTTTTGTAGGTTTGGTGTAAATCTGTTCAGTAGATCCTGAGAAAATAGCCTTTAAATCAATATATATATCTGTGGCAGCTTACGGTGCGCTTACCGTGCGCTTACGGTAAGCTTACCGTACGCGTAAGGTGACGTGCGCGAGCGCGATTCTGATTGGCTGTTACATCTTAGTAAACATTCGAATCGGTCGAAACCAGGAAGCTGCGGCCGCCATTTTCTATCTCGCACTCTGAGGGGGAAGATGAAAAACAAAGGGAAAAAACATGTAAAGGGGCTGTTTAGACTGCTCCCAACCACCTAGCCATGATGAAGGTGTCCCCTAAGAAGCCCCAAGGCAAAAAATTCAATGTTAATTTTTTTTGAAAAATCGCCGATTACGCTTACCGTACGCGTACGGTAAAAAAAAAAAAAAAAAAAAAAAATATCCACACTCTCCACACCCCGTGTGCAAATGGTGTCCGAAGGGTACCATTTGTGCATTGCATATTATTTCCAAGTAAAAAAGCAAACATTACCTTTCACAACGAAGCGCATAATATGTCCTCCATGGGCGCACGGTGCGCGAAGCGCATCGTGCGTACATGGCCCATCCAGCGTAACGTGGGCACGCGGTGCGCGTAGTGCACCGCGTGCCCACCGTGCGTGCACGGCACTAACTGCGTAAAGTGGGCGCGCGGTGCGCGAAGCGCACCGCGTGCTCACTGTGCGCGCACGGTGCGCGAAGCGCACCGTGCGTTCACGGAACGAACTGCGTTAAGTGGGCGCGCACGCCACGAATGGCGTAAAGTAACTTAGCATTTAAAAAACCGTACAAATTCACTGAAAAAACCATAGGTTTCACACACGTTATAGTTAGGAATTAGCATTTAAAAAACCTTGCAAATTCAGTGAAAAAACCATAGGTTTCACACATGTTATAGTTAGCTGGACATTTTACTGATAAAAAACCAATGAAATTCCCCCGTTATAGTTAGTGCAGGCAACTATAACTCACGCGACCGCAATCCTCTGCTGATGACATATGTGTCTTTATGAAAAAAAAATATTTGTAATATATGTATAGCTAAAATTTAATGGAAGAAGACATGGGCAAATAAGTGTCTAAATACAGTATTAGCATCAGCAGAGGATTGCGGTCGCGTGAGTTATAGTTGCCTGCACTAACTATAACTAAGGGTGGGCGTAGTTCGCGAAGTAGCACTTCGCGAAGCTACGCAAAGTGAAGTTCGCACTACGCGAGCTACGCGTAGCACTTCGCGAACTGCGAAGTAACATGTTCGCACTGTGCAAGATGTTGTTTTCAATGATTGCACAGTGCGGACAAGCAACCGGCACTGTGCAATCATTGAAAATGGCATCTTGCACAGTGCGAGCTGTAGTTTTCTGTTGCTCGAGTAGATTTTTACTCGAGCTGCAGCTTTCTCAACGCGAACTGGTAGTTTCTCATCGCGAGCGGTCGCGAGCATACGCGACCCCTCGCAATGAGAAACCTGACCTTCTCGCGTTGGGAATCTCGCCGGGAGGTTTATTTTCCATGCTTGCGATCGCGAACAAGGAAAAAGTCTCGCCAGGATGTCATTTTGCTTGCTCGCGGTCGCCAACTTGACGTTGAGGACCGCGAGCAAGCAAAAAATGACCGCAGCACTACGCAATACTACGCTACGCGTGTTCGCACTGTGCTACGTGCAGTTCGCGTAGCGCGAAGTAGCGCGAACTTCGCAAACTACGCGAGCGTAGCGTAGTGCTTCGCCCAGGCCTAACTATAACGGGGGAATTTCATTGGTTTTTTATCAGTAAAATGTCCAGCTAACTATAACATGTGTGAAACCTATGGTTTTTTCAGTGAATATATATATATACAAAAACACCCCTCCGAAGCCGAGAAGCAAGAAGCCACACGGGGGAATCCTGTTGGAAGCCTTTTATTGGACACTGGGGATTATGCATTTCGGCGACCCTTCGCCTCGTTAGATGCCTCCAAAAACGAATCACTATTACATCTCCGCCTTTTAATGTCCTACCGCTCTCTCATTGGTCGGAGAGCTCCACCCACAATTGCACACCTTCTGTAGTCTTTAGATCTTCACTACAGTACCCAGAATTCACCAGTAAGGGAAAGGCAATGCACGGGGGAAACAAAATAGTTGTCAATGTCCATGGGGAGAAATGGTGAGTGCTGTTATGATGGCTGGCCCCGTTTAGGAATGGTGTCCTCTGACTTCCTCAGGCCCCCACTGACGTTCCAGCCCCTCCTGCAGGAACCGGGCGGGCCGCGAGTCGGGATGCAATGATTCCCGGCTCCTCGTGCAGTGACAAGCTGCTCCTGGCAACAGCCCTGTCCCCGCTCTGCAGTCCGAGGCGGGCCGGAGCTACCAATCCCTCTGTATATATATATATTATGAAAGCCAAAGGCAGAAAGGATAAGCAAATAGAGAGAGGCACACTGTCACCCCACCTCATTTCCAGCCTCTGCAGTGTTCCTTCCCACAAGGGGGCAACAAGCCTTGGCGACCCCGCCAGGTCTTAACATCTTTCTATGTTGTTAAATATTTACCATGCTCTGTCTCAGTGGACTCTTTAATGTGAGAAGCGAAAACACAACTCACACAGAAAAAGCCTGTTCACGACCTGAGCCCATGAAACTTGCATCTTTGAAGTACTTTTCAGTGTCTGTCCAATTCTGAGTCTGACAGCTGTCTAGCATCTCTAGCTGAACTGCATCACCTTACACCCTAATAATATTTGTCTCCTTCTAAGGGATTATTCATGCAGTTCTGAGGACATTGTCCTTAGAAAGAATAGAAACACTTAAAGTCAAGTTCTGCACACCTTCTGGTAGCTAGGCCAAGCAGAAGTCTTCTCTTCCTGACAGTGGTGTATACCGCAACAAATGTAATACAATTCAAAATGGAAAGATGCAAAACGCAACTTGAATACTTTGGAGTAGGCATTGAATGTAAAAAGGGTGGTGATGATCGAGACTGGTGCGGAAGTGTATGGACGATAGAAAGGCTCTAAAAACACAGTCATACACAAAATGTGTCGGTCTCATGCCATCATAAATAAATAAATCTGGAATTTGTAAAGTGCAAACTACTCACCCGTAAGGATTTCAAGGTGCTGGGGGAGATTAAACGAGCTATTGCCCAGAGTCACATGGTGCTAAGCTGCCGCTGGGGATCGAACCGTGAGCCCTGTGCTCCCAAGTCAGCCGCAATAGCCACTGCGCCACACCTCTCCCTGGCATGGAGTCCTCTCAATTGGAAATGCCTTCAGGAATGCATGCAGTCGTAATTTTCTGTGCTGAGATTTCTCTGTGCTTTTCCAGCAGTGCCTCTCATTCCACTACTCTAGCCACAGGGAAGGGTTGTGGGGGCTCTAACCTTGTCACACAGTGGACAAAAACGAATAACCTTTTTGTGCAATAAACTGTTTTAGAACGAGCTTCAACCCGTGGTGTTCCCACTGCGTGCTGTAAAGTGCAGCAGGCAAAAGATCCTTATTGTATCGATAAGCAACTTAAGAGAGTATTACTGGAATCCAAGAGGCACCAAGAGCAGGTTAGATATTGTCCAAAGAACTCAATGCATTGGGGTCTGCATGGGTCGCTTGGGGGTCCTCGGGAGGTCACAGTGCCCATGTAGCCTTTGCCGTGCGACCCTGGGCAATGTTAACACTTTGACCTCCCTAGACATGCACAACATACTGCAACTCTAGTCCAATTGTTTTATATATATATATATATATATATATATATATATATATATATATATATATATATACCCGGTGGATACTTATTTTATGAGGCTGGAACGTAAGGGGACCCAAGGAAGCGCTTTGGACGTACGACAACTAGGACAATTCCATTCAGTCATCTGTGTTTGTCCTGCATAGCACCAGTTTTTCACCTAATCCAGCTCCGCGCAACTTCCACCCAGGCAAGAAGAACTCTGGGAGATGTAGTGTTCACTACATTACATTGTGAGGGGCGATCACATGACCAGGAGGTCTGAGTACTCCCACCAATGGGAGAGATGCAGGACTGATTTAAACATGGGTGGGGCAGCATCCTAGAAAGACAGAGGCACCTGAGGAAGGCTGACAAAGCCGAAATGCATTGTGCCTGACAGCTGCGTGAATAAAGGGCTTCTGAAGATATTTCCCCGTGTGGCCTCTTTCCTTTCAGCATTGGAGGATTTTTTGCATATTTCCACGCCAGCCAGAGGCGTGTCAAGAGGCCCCGTTCTGCAAGTTGGCTGTAGCGTTGCTGGCTTCTGCGTTTGCAGCGCTTCTTTCTCTCCGAGGTATCGGATTTGCTCCAGCCCGCCTCAACGAGTAGGAGAAGCAAGGGCTGCTGCCAGATGCAGCTTGTGACTTCACAGGGGGTTTTGTTCACTGTAATTAAAACCCGCAGCCCGGTGGATACTTATTTTATGAGGCTGGAACGTAAGGGGACCCAAGGAAGCGCTTTGGACGTACGACAACCGGGACAATTCCATTCAGTCATCCGTGTTTGTCCTGCATAGCACCAGTTTTTCACCTAATCCAGCTCCGCGCAACTTCCACCCAGGCAAGAAGAACTCTGGGAGATGTAGTGTTCACTACATTACATTGTGAGGGGCGATCACATGACCAGGAGCTCTGAGTACTCCCACCAATGGGAGAGATGCAGGACTGATTTAAACATGGGTGGGGCAGCATCCTGGAAAGACAGCGGCACCTGAGGAAGGCTGACAAAGCCAAAATGCATTGTGCCTGACAGCTGCGTGAATAAAGGGCTTCTGAAGATATTTCCCCGTGTGGCCTCTTTCCTTTCAGCATTGGAGGAGTTTTTGCATATATATATATATATATCTCCTGCTCCACTGCCTCCACAACAGTAAGAACCAGCACTCGCATTGGTGTAAATCCAAATCGGGATTTATTAACGTGCACTTAAAATATGAAACAGATGCGTTTTAGCATAAGCCTTCGTCAAAATGAAGTGATTATTTGATTGTAAACATTTTTTGGGTGGCGCACTGACGTTTATTTAAAAATACTGTAGACGGTCTGTGGATCAACAATAACTATAAAGCAGGACAGTTGCAACAATGATGTTCTTGCACGAGCATGCGCACACACTTTGCTCAGGTGATGTCAGAACTTTTTAAAGCATGCAATGCAAAGCTTTCTGGGGTGCGAGGAGTGTTCTCGGTAAGGGGGGATTTCAGTCAGGGCCAGGCTAGGAACCCAGAGCATCCCTGGCAATTCTGTTGGATCGGCCCCCACCCCCAGGAGCAGAGGACGCAAGTGTGAAGCACTGCTGCTTAACAAAACTAGTGTGGCGCTCCGGTTAGCTCCTGTCTTGAAAGTTTCAGGGTGACTCGTCAAGCGAGGGCCGAGAAAAAAGGGGGGTCCCAAAACACGTTTTCCCCATGCTAATTTCCATAGGAAACTTTAGACAAAGCAACAGCCTGAACTGCTGAACGGAATTACACCAAATTTAGCAAAAAGGTAGCCCTTGGTTCAGGAAGAGCCCTTTTTGTTAAATGGTGTAAATCCGTTCAGTAGTTGCTCAGATATTAGAAAAAGAAAAAATATCGATATCTGTGGGCGCGGTGGGTTCGCTAACCCTCCCGAGCACGAGCTTCACTCTGATTGGCTGCCAACACTCCAAACTAGGAAGTGTTGGCAGCCATCTTGTGACTCGGTAGAACTGAGTCACAAGAAAACAGCAAAATAAAGGTTAAAAAAACAAGAAAAGGGGGCAGGGTATAAACACTCTGACCCCCTAGGTCTGCTCAGGGGGTCTCACAAGGACCCCCAGGGCCAAAAAAAGCATTAAAAAAAAATTGGGGGCAGAAATTGCGTTGGGGTCGCGAATCCCGACGAAATTTCATAAAGCCCCCGGGTGTGCCAGGTCCCGGGGGCACTCGCCAATTCATTAGAGGGAGCCCGTGGGGACCCCTGCAGCCCCAGAGACCGCCACCTCCCCGATGCTTATTACATTGTATGTGGGGGGCACTGCGGCCCCCCGCAGCCCCGGGATCTGCCCCCTCCCCTGTGAAAAAAATACGTGGGGTGTCCCATTCCCCCCACGCTGCCCCGGGGACCGCCATCTCCCTGGGGCTCTATTTAAATATTTGAAAAGATGTGTCCGGGGCTCGAGCCCCCCCACGCGCCCCGGGGTCCACCACCTCTCCGGGCATTCTATATTTAATACGTGCCCCGGGGACAACCACCTCCCAAACATTGGGAGGGGGGCCACGTGGCCCCCCTCCTGGAGCCCTTGATGGCCCAGGGGACCGCCACCCCCTAGGGCCGGCTCCTGCAGTGTCCTGGGGGCCCAGGGGGGTGCGTTTGCACAGTGGTGCAGGGAGGGGGCGGGGCCTGATAGGACAAGTGTGCAAAATCACCCCCTGGCCAATTGTTAATTGGGGGATTAAGTCCCCTTGAATCCTGAGGGTCCCCGGGGGCCAACCAGCCCACCAGGTACCTCCGGTAAGTGCCACAGAGCTGCGTTGCAGAGAAATGGTCCGAGGCCACGCCCCTTTTTACACCACTCTGCAAACATGGCTTCAGGTGCACTGCTGGTGGGGCAATGAGGTCCTCTTGTGTACTGAGGACCTCAGGACACAAGTGGACTTCATTGTTTCCAGTGTTTTTTCAGGTTAGAATTTTATGTGTTAACTAACATTTTCACCTAACTATAGCATTACATTAACCTTTGTTTTCTTTAGTGAATTTCTAGGTTTTTGTAAATGTAAAGTGAGATTTTTATTACCATATCCAACTACCCACACACAGCCAACTCCACCCACTGCACACAGCTTTTGGCCATGCACAGTGTGGGGATAGGCACTGGGCTTGGCCTGCACCCAAACTCCCACAGGTGGGCAACATCTTACCACACATTTTGTTAAATTAATTTTCCCAGTCCCTTGGGAGGCCCTCGGGAGTCCTGTGGGATCACGGCAATTCCCCTTTTCAATGCTGGTGAGTCAGTAGCACTTGTAACTTACAGTATCTGTACTAAACAACCGGCAGCCACAGATTACTGCAGTGCAAAGCTCACATTTATATTACTACCACAGTTCAGCAAAATTGACATAAGAGAAACACTACCTGTCGTATTGCATGTTACAATGACTTCACATAGGTAACAAGTCTCTGAAGTATTCTTCAATGTGATTTTGTCACACTGTGCAATGAAATACCTTTTCTTAAACAATACACATGAAAACCAGAAAGGCATATACTACGTATGCAATGGCACCCAGTGTAACATGCTATTGATTACCATTACTGAAGGAGGGGAGTGCAAAAGGATCAAGGCATCAGGAGAAGCTCCGGCTTTTCTAAGTTATGGTCCCTATCCCTACTAAACAATGGTAGTAAATAGGATATTACTCTGCACATCTGCATATTGTGCACAGCAGGAGTTTGGAGAGCATGGCAGGAATGGTGCAGGCCCTCGCTAAAGGCTGAAGGGCTTGTGCAACAAGGGTTGGCTGGTTGCGGTGGCTATGGCACAGGTCCCAGTTGAAGGCCTGGCCCTTTGGTTAACCCCCACAGCACAAAGCCAACATCCCTGGGCACAGGGGTTGTGGGATCGTCACAGATGGGTGAAGGTTTGGTCCAAGATCAAACCCCTGACCGCTGCATCCGGCAAAAGGGGTTGGTGGCAGGAACTAGTCTTTGGCGAGGCCCGGTGCCCAAGCGGCCCAAGCTGCTGTGGGTGACCAACCACAACTGCACATGGCCTTCAGCTTTTAGTAGTGTATAGTTGGGCCTAATCGTAGACCATGGCTTTTTGCCTGGCTAACCCCCACTGCTCAAAGCCTTCAGCTGCATGCAGATTGGGGGCTGGCCACATGTCCTGGCCTTCAGCCAGGCTTGAGCTCAAAGCACAGTGGGCTTGGTGCAGTTGGTAAATATAAATGTATCTAATAATGATTTCCTCAATGTGAACAAAATAGAGTAGTGGTATTGTAGAATGATGTCATAAGGGATATCATCAACGTCATTTAACATGTCATACGTCAAGTCAGAAGAAGTGCATGCCAATGGTGCAACCCATGGTTAATTAACCTAACTATATAAGGTACATTTTAGTGGTTTTTAGGTTTTTTCTAACCATAATTGTACTTTTCTGTATGTTTAAGTGAATAGCTATTCATCTATCACACACACACACACATATATATATATATATATATATATATATATATATAAATATATATATTTATATATATATATTTATATTTATTTTTCAGACCACAGAACTCGATAATGACCTTTAACGGCGTGTGACAAACAAGGATATGACCTACACCCAATCTTCACTGAACTCGTTGTTTTTGTGCAAACCGAAAATAAAAACCTCATGTCAGGTAAGATTCCAAAATGTGTTACTATGGGAAAAATAGATTTTATTAATTACAAGCAAGCCCTAGGTTCATTAATCATATCATCAAGCAAATTACAAAATGGGAACTCTGAGCTCCATGGAACACCCTGTACACACAACAGTGATTAATTACAGATTGATATGAAAGCCACTTGGATCACTCTGTGCACCACACTCGATAGACGGGTAGGAAAGTGGCCAAGTCTGATGCTAAGGGAATAAGAATTACTAATTGAAATAGCTCTTTATAGCTATGTTCTATTAAATAAATTTGTGCTTGTTAATTTATTTATAGACCAGTTCGCAAGACGTTTAGCACACTGAAGTGCTGTGTGTGTGTGTGAAAAACTGGGATCTCTTATGAGACATTCACACATTCTGATCCATGAACTCAGGATCAGCTGTTTACACATGGAGAATGCATTTACGACTGTAGAAAATCTACACGATGTCTGGATTAATCTTCAATTCTAAATTGACCCCAGAATGGGAAATTGTTTCATCCGTGGGAGAAGGAAATAAAATGTGAACATTTACGGCGTCATAATTTTGTGTGTATCTACAAACATTTGCATAAACCACCCTATATTGGGTTGCATGTTGATTATCAAACCCATAATACCAGTGGGACAGAACAGCGAGGACAAAATATCTAAAAAAAATATTGACAGGTAAGAAAGCCTAGTTTTTCTATACCTAACTCCACATATCTGTACCTACATGGTACATATTATCTTCAAGGTACATAGATGTGGAGTTACCAATAGTAAATATATACTTCGGTATATGAGTTAACCTTTCAATGTTTTGTCCCTTGATATTCTGTCCTCAATATTCTTTTATATCGATATTGTTAGTGTCGATATTCAGGCATAAAACCCCCGCATTTACTACATGTGTAAACTTAATCACGAGTGTAAGTGGTGAAATAAGTCAGGGAAGCAGTCCTAAGAAAATAATTTTTGCGAAAATTCATGGAAGGATTTCTTCACATGTCCCATAAATGGTCACACTGACCCCTACAGATTGCAAATGTTTTCAGTGTATTCTTGATGTAGAATTGCAAACTCACACCACTTATGTCAAAGTGGTAGTTTCAGTAGCAGACTGGCTGCACTGCAGGCAGCACCGGGAGTGCCTGGGTTCAGCCCAGTTATTTTGGTGTATTCCCCTCAAAGCACATTCAGTTCTTGTTTGCCAAACGTCTGAGGGACTGCTGACTTACACTACACAGCTTCACTGCTTGAATGAAATCTGGCGAGTAACTGATCCTGCATTTCTCACAGCTGCAGGCTTCTGCGAAACATGACCCGAAATATTTCTGCAATGGCTGGCTGCTAACTTCTCGTGGATGCTAAAAATAAAACTTGTCCTCCTGTCATGTTTCAGGTAAATGGGTTATAATGAAGGGAAGCATTTCCCTTAAAGTTAACACACTCAATTTACACAACTCCTGGGAAAGTTCCTTTGCTTTGCTTCTTGTGTATCACTTATTTAATGTTATTAAATGCTGCTCGTTTCATGAGGTATCACAGACTGGCCAGTGCTGTCTTCTATGTTGTGTAGAATTATAGATGGGTAACAGTGAATTGCGGATCCTTTCTGCCGAGGAGATTTGAGTGACTTCAAATAGACAACAAGAGCGAGTCTCCATTGTCTATTGTGTCTCTCAGAACCTGATTTGGAAAACATCCTGGCACTCCGCTGTTTACCCAGCTGTCATTTTATATTATTTATGGCCCCCAAAACCATCTGTTCAGCATTCAACCGCTACACAGGGGCAGAGGAGTAACAGGGGAACTATACATGACACAGCCTCTCCACCCTGTCCAGATTTTTTTTCTTAAATGGCTTCCTGTACCAACCCCCGCCACTCTGTGCCTTCCCTTCCCTCTCTTTCAGAAGCTGTGAGCCCTGCTGTGCAGTGCTCCACTGACAGGCTCTCACACAGCTCAGCCAGAGCAGCCTGGAATTCCTTAATGATGTACAAACAGTGGCTAACAAGTTTTGCTACACACTTTTGCTACGTCATAGCTAAAAATTACCGGATGTGGCATCTATTTGTTCACACTAGTGGCTCTTTATGAGCCGTACAAAACAATAATAAAGTAATCAAAATATGAAAATAAGTCATAAGAAAGAACATTATTGGGCTGCCCGGCCAGATACCAAAAGATATGGGGTAAATGGACGAACCAACTGGGATAATGGGGCCCCTACTATTAGCTCTTTACTTCTGATGGACTGCTTGATTTACCATGTGATGTGCTCGATCGATGTGCATATTGTGTACTGTTTTTCTCTGTATGTTAGCACTGTCATATGTACATGGACCTGTGCACTGTGCTGTTAATGCTGACTTCCTTTCGTTCTTTCAAAATCAATAAAGTTGATTATCAAAAAAAGAGAGAACATTATTCCCCTATTAGTGAGAAGATCTGTCTTACTCCTGACTTGTCTGGTGTCGTTCTCCCAGAGACTCCACTAAACTAAAGTCAGTCAGCAGTCAGCATCTCCAATTGAATTATCAGGGGAAAATGACACATTATCGGGCTAAGCAGAACCAGAACTACTGATTCACCAGTAATTACTCATTTCTAAGGGGACCCTCAAAGTCCCTCCTGTAATCCCTGCTGTCTTCGCCCCAGACTTATCAATGTCATCGGTATCTGTTACTAAATTGAGGGGCGAGCTAACAAGTAATGAGGCCCTTATGTGTGACTCACTCTTAAATATCAGAAGTTAGCCACATCTATTATTATGGATAGACAGTTTCTAAAGTGAGCCAAAAATACTCACAAGTATATCAAGATGTTAGTTCTGTGGTGTTAGATAAATTGGAAGAGACAAAATAGCACATTATTAAATTGTACGAAGTTAAGACACTATTTTCAAGTAAAATAAGAAGACAGAAAAAAACCTGTTCCAATAAGATCTTATCAATCTTTCCTATAAACCGCTATCTGATCTACAGACATCAGCTCCTTCTAAATTTACATTAAAATTGATAATGGAGCTAAAATTGCAAATGATGGAGGACTGATGGTGAAATTTAAATCTAGTTATCTGCGTGATACCTGTGAGCTCAGATCTGAGGCAAATACAATATTTTGGGTTTACAGACTGTATTACGACCCTAACGTGCTATATAATATTTCGGCTGAATATGGTAGGCTTTGATGAAGGTGTGCTAATACTGTTGATTCATGGAAACATATATTTTGGGATTTTGTAAAGTTAAAGGAATATTGGAGGCAAATTCTGAATGTTTAAGAAAGGTGGAAAATCAAAAAGTAGAACATCTCTGTTAGGATGGTGAAACAGAGAATGGATGACAAAAGGGTAATTATATCTGCTCTTTTTCGGTTCCTTGATTACCTCTTCTTCACTCTCTCAGAAACGGAGGTACAAAACCCACTAATATACAAGAGTGGATTCGAAAAATTAAAAATGTGATGGAATTAAAAGAGAGTTATTACAAATGGCAGGGTTTTGGGTGGAAATTTAAAATATTTGAGGCCCATTTCAACTATGGGTTACTAATCTGTTAATAATTTATTAGTAAATTCGAATTCGTAATTTGTAAATTGGTAAGTAGATATTAAGTTATTCCACCTATAAGATTGATACAATTTAACTAAAACTATTTTGAAGTTCAGAACATTTTGCTATATGAGTGAAAATAACTTTATCTACTCTTGCATGATACCCCACTCTATTGATCTCTATAGCTCTAAAAAAAAGTAAAAATAAAAATTGGAAGTTAGTTTGTTTTCTCAAATTAACCTCAAAACTGGAAATACATTAATAGAATAACACTTTAAAATTTTCTTCATTACAGACAATGTAATTGTTGAGAAATAACAAAAAGGCACTTTGTTCTCATGCTTTTGATACTTTCCATGTCATGATTTATGGTCTGTGTTAAAATGCCTTACATTGTACTGCGAAATTGTAGATATTATGATGCATTTGCCATCCATTTAAGGTCTATTTTATTCTCTATTGGGTGCACCATTTTCACCACTTTTTAAACATATAGGGGCCGATTCCAATCCTGGAAAAAGGCTGTACAAATCGTTGTATGGAGCGTTTTTCCCGTACAACTCGTACCCGGTAAACTTTTCTTACAACCTAGGAAGTACGATTCGTACAGAAAGCCTCTTTCCATACAAATCGTACAAAAGACCATACAGCTAAAATAAACCAACGATTCTGATCCGGAACAGCTTGCACGCGACGTCTGTATGTATTTAAGCAGCGGTTTCCAGCCCAGCAAGTACGATTCGTCCCTACGGCACTCCGTACGGCTCTTTTCTTACGGGAGCCAAAAACAGCTGTAAAAGCAGAGTCCCCAGGGCTACGAGTCGTACAGGCATACACCCCGTGCGTTGTGTATGTACGGTGCGTACCCCAACATCGCGTATGTACTGTGCGTACCCCAACATCGCGTATGTACTGTGCGTACCCCCAACATCGCATACCCCAACATCGCATACCCCAACATCGCGTACCCCAACATCGCGTATGTACTGTGTGTACCCCCAACATTGTGTACCCCAACATCGCGTACCCCAACATCGCGTATGTACTGTGCGTACCCCCAACATCGCGTACCCCAACATTGCATACCGCAACATCGCGTATGTACTGTGCATACCCCCAACATCGCGTACCCCAACATCGCGTATGTACTGTGCGTACCCCCAACATCGCGTACCCCAACATCACACGGGAGCCAAAAACAGCTGTAAAAGCAGAGCCCCCAGGGCTACGAGTCATACAGGCATACACCCCGTGCATTGTGTATGTACGGTGCGTACCCCAAGATCGTGTATGTACTGTGCATACCCCCAACATCGCGTACCCCAACATCGCATACCCAACATCACGTACCCCAATATCGCATATGTACTGTGCGTACCCCCAACATTGCGTACCCCAACATCGCATACTCCAACATCGCGTATGTACTGTGCTTACCTCCAACATCGCATACCCCAACATCGCGTATGTACTGTGCGTACCCCCAACATCGCATACCCCAACATCGCGTATGTATGCACCGTACATACGCGATGTTGGGGTATGCGATTTTGGGGTGCGCGATCTTGGGGTACGCGATGTTGGGTACGCGATGTTGGGGGTACGCACAGTACATACGCGTTGTTGGGGGTACGCACAGTACATACGCGATGTTGGGGTACGCACCGTACATACACAACGCATGGGGGTGTATGCCTGTATGACTCGCACCCCTGTACGACTCGCACCCCGGGAACAACTTTTCCCGGAATACGAGTCGTATAAAGTTCGCTTCATAGCGGGTAATGGTATTCCCCATGTACGGGACGTTTTCCGTACAAATCGTAAATCGGAAAGCCGGTCCGGATCGTACTAGTACGGTTGGACTGCATTTTTACAATTTGTACGGAAAAGTGTCCGGGTCCGTCTGGTACAACTTTTCCCGATCCGATTTGTAAGGATCGGGCCGATCCGTACAAATCAGATCGGGAAAAGTTGTATTTTTCCCGTACGAATCGTACTTCACGGGTCGGACGGGACTTGTACGATTTGTATGGAAAAATGTACCGTTACGAGTCGGACGGAAAAAAAAAATACAGGATCGGAATCGGCCCCATACTAGTTCAACCTACTACATACCTAATTTAGTCAAATTTAGGGCTAACATTTTTGCGGAGTTCCTTCAAATCTGGATTTTATGACCATCACCTTAAAAAGAAATATCGGACCAACGTTTGCAAAAGTTCACAAATATTGCTACATGTGTGCTAAAACCTTTACCGGTTCAAACTTTCGTGAGCATGGTGGAAAATTCCATGAGAGGCTATTTTGAACATTTTCAACGTACCGCCAACGAGCTAAAGATGTGATGTGCCAGAGTTTGTAGGGTTTAGATGGAGCGGGTTGGGTCCTGACAGCGTAACAAGGGTGTGGATTACTACGGTTTGGACATAGTGGTGTGGGTTTGGACTGGTCACAAGTAATCCCTTCATGAACCTTAAACACAGACTTCACCAGGTGCAGGTGAAAAGATGGTAGCTCTCCAAGTTCGAAAGATAGATTCTCTAACACAAAAATGTAAATGCTCCTGTAAGCACGCACCCACCATCTTCCACCAAATGAACACATGCTGCATGCATAAACAAAAGCACACAAAGCATGCACTATCCCCATATCAATGCCCCAAACTCCCAACAAATACACTCAACCCCAATGTAGAAGCACCACACTTACACACATTACACTCAAAGGTCACACTAATACACATACTGCCCATATTCACCTCTCACCTCTCACACACATCACTCACCCATGACACATTTGATCCCCTCACAAAACGCCTACACGCCGTGCCCATATATACACTCACAACAGTATCCTCCATCACATACATGGTCTCTTTTGAAACAATAAGTGTGACGTGAGCTCATGCCTTTTGATAATTTTGTCACTATCACCTTCATATTGTTTTGTTACTGTTTTCTTATTTTTTGTACATTTCGCCTTAATTTCATCCCTCTAATTTGAAAGAAAAATATGTGTTTTTTTTGTCTCAATGTTTTCATGTTCTTCTAGGTTTGCGTTTGTTCGTTTTGCATGAGGCCCACCTGTCTCCAACTTCCACCACAACACTACAGTTCTTCCCTTAAGTGAGATGTGCCTTTCTGCCTACTCTAGCTGCAACACTATTTCCAGGCCTCTATTACTCCGTAGCATTGGCAGATGTGGCAAAAGGTGAACAGAGGTGATGGGCCACGATGGCAGACTGCGTCAGCTGAGCTATGTGGTACTGCTGGTGTACTTAAGACTGGTGTATGGGCTGTGGCGGCTGGCAGAGAACAGGGGTGGGGGCAAGCAGAGAGGGTCAGGGGGTTGGGTGTACAAAATATTTAAAAACAAAATACTTACCTCCTCGCCCCGCTGTGCCTCCCTTTCTTCCCCCCTGTTGTTAAAGTGTCCGGAAGCACACAGGCTCCCCTGAGCCAATCACAACGCTGCAATACACTGGTTCGGCGCTAAGAGTGGGACAGGGAGCCTGTGCAACTTTCCCACCCAGGCTGTAATGCAGCCTGGGTGGGTGACACGCAAACTGCACAGGACTGTTGGGCTGGCCCGAGATGGCCGGCCAAGCAGTCCTGTGCACTTAGTGTGCACAGTCCACTCCTCCTCCCTGAGTCACCAGTCCCACGCGCCCTAACCCAGCCCAGCGGAAACGAAAAATAAAATGATAATAACTTTGTTATTATCATTTTAATTTTCCCTTTTCCAGTGTTCTGAGAGCAGAGGGCGATGCTCATCTGCCCTAGCGGGGGTGCCGCCGCTCTGTACGCGAGAGGGTGACATGCACAAAGGAAGGTGGATGGAATGTATTTATTTAAAACACTTAGAAAGCGTACTATCACCATACAGGTATCCTGTCGCTGAGAGCCTATATATAGACAAAGTACATACTGCTGTCGAGGACGGGTAGCTGTGGTCTTAGACTTATGCAGGGTAAAGAAGGGGTAGCTTGCCTACGGCCTTTCTTGCTCTTTTATATTGAGCAAACGTGGCCCAACGGCGTTAGAACACCTTACATGGGAAACAGACATTTCACATTTTTTAAGCAGGGGGAGATTAAGTGATTTGTCCAGAAACATAGGAGGATGAGCCGAAGCTGGGATTCGAGCCTTGATCCACAGTTCCAATGTCCAGCCACTGAGTCACATCTCCTCCTTGAAGCCATAGGTGGCATGTGAAGGTGCAGGGTGTGTTTTAGAGGACAGGACTAGCAAGACAGAACTATATAAGTGGAGGCAGGCTTTTATCCTTTGCGTTGAAATAGTTCGGAAGTTTGAGCGCCTGCTCCAGTGGACCTCCCAGCACATATATAGTGTATCCAGCACCCCGCACTTCCTCAGAGGCAGGATCCACACTCTCCATCACACATGGACAGGTAGAGTGTTGTTCTCTACTGCCCAGCCGAGACTGTGCAGTATAAATTACACTCTGCACACATCTTTCGTCTCACTCCCCTTTCTCCAACATGCACAGGGCCGGACTTGCCGTAGCGGGCATCAGGCGTTTGCCCGGGAGGCTGGAAAGGTGGAGGCCGGTTTTGGAGTGATGCTGCAATATCGGCCCGAGTAACAAAAGCAGCAGTGCTGGGGGTCGGTTTTGTTGAACAGCAGTGCTTCACATTCCTCTCCCCCACCCCTCGAACCCTGGGGGTGGGGGGCCAGTCTGACAAAACTGCGAGGGCGGCTTTGGGTTCCCAGTCTGCCCATGAACATGCATTTGTTGCCACCTTCCCTGAGTCTGCATCTTATATCAGTTATGCCTATTTGGAATTCTTTTCTCCATTTATGAAGGATGAAAGGTTGAGTAAGCCTCTACTGGGATTCAAGCCATTGACTTGTAGGTTACATGTTTTTCAAAGCTATTTTATGCATGCACATCGTTTAGATTTAATAGATATTCCTTCCACATTTTAGGAACTTGAAAGATTTGCTATTTTTGCTCCCATTTTTAGTATAGTATTGATTTAAAATAGCACAAGAAGAACAAAGCACACTAAATATACATCTCTTTTCCTAACAAGTACTCAGTTCTATTCACAGTCATTGAAATCTGCTGTTGAGGGCACTTTAATGAAGACTGCCTCCTTCCTTTATTACCTTGTTCTGGGAGCTCGCATCCTGTGTCTTTGTTGCAGCAATGAGTGCTCCTGTGTGCCCTGCTGTGTCTGAGTGAATGTGTGTGTGTGGGGTGGAGGCGGAGGTGATAACAGGCCAGTGTCATTAATCACTACTCTCTATCATGACAAAGTGTCCTAGAGACGAGTCACACCGTCTGTCCTTCCAGCATCTTCTGCCCGGCACATGGATCGCAATTATCCTGCACCAGCCCGTTCCCTATCCAGCATGTGCCATCGCCACGCTGCCCTCTGTGACATTATTTTACCATGCACCCGTGGTTCTCGTCCCGAACCCACTCGCCCCAAAAAGTGATCTCGGTGCTGTTTATCACTTACATCTGTGACATCACCAAATCTGTGAGCTTCACCCTACACTTAGCATCTACTTGTAATTCAACTGAACACTATATCTGCGACTCGATGCTGATCTTTTTCAGACCTATTATTGTAAAACTGCATTTTCCCCCTGTAAGACGTCCACAAGTCAGCCCCCTGCATCCGTCCTCTCCAAACTACATTCCTCTTTCCTCTGTAACATTTACACTGCCCTGCTAGTACTGCAGTGACCAAATAGTCCCTCCCATGCATTTTTTAAATCTCCACTGTCCTGTTCTACACCTGTAATGTGCCCAGTAACCTGTTACCTCCCAGCTGTGGCCTTCCCAGCCCCCCGCCCGACAGCTGTGAGTCTGACTCTCATCTCCTTCATTTGAGATGAGCATTGGTCTGCCCTCCATCCATCCTTCTACAACCTCTGATCACCACTGCGCACTCCCTGTGGGTGTATTCTCCACTGGCCTCCACTGCCTCTGCCATCCCACAGTATTGTCCTATTTTCACGATTCTTTGGACCCTCGATCTGCAGGAGTTAATGTTTTCTGTACTTGATTTATCGGTTGTGAAAGATTTCTTTACAGGCGATGTTATGATATGATACTGGTGTTCAAGATTTACTGACATAGACGTATCACAGTGACTGCTTCTGAGATACTGTCAAATAAAGATATTAACAGTATGCCTGTGTAGCATCCTGCTGGCACAATACCACTGTTCCCTTATTGTTATCCTACATGTTGGAGCCCTCCAATTGAAAGCCTCTGGGCTGAGGCTTCTAGTCCAGGAAGTTGGCCGCTGGCCCCCTCGTTAATAATGTGCTGGTTAAAGCTCATGAGTTTCTCTATTTTTGAAGCCTCTAGCTATTTCACTGGTGACAAAAAGGGAGGACGACACCACTAACAGGATCCCCCCACAGGTAGTGAGACCAGTAACCAAGTTGCATGAACTGGAGGACATACTATGTGGGTGGATATAAATCCCTTACCCAACATCAGGGAGATGCTGAGAATAACAAAACGAGCCAATGTGCTCAGTGTATCATCAGATATGATGGATATGGCGTAATGGCCAAAGCTGCCGATTTTGGAACTGGGAAACCAGGTTCGAGTCTAGGCGTCGGCTCAACACCCTGTGATTCTGGCTCGGCAAATCATTTAATCTCCCTGTGCCAACCAAAAAGGAATGCGTCCTTGTGTAATGTAACTGGTACTCATGTAAAGCGCTCAAATACCTTTGGGTTGAGTTTGCGCTATATAAACTGCAAAAAGAAAAATATATATATATATATCTCCACCCAGAGTCTAGGCCTGAATAGGCATATTGATATAAATACATGCCCTTAGGATTGGGTTCCGCATCTGCAGTGTTTCAGCGTGCTAGGCTTAATTTATATAAAGGATGTACTTCCAAGATGACATCTTGAGTTTTGGGACAGATAAAGTACAACATGACTGAGGAGTTAGAGATTTTACGGAAAAGTGGTCATAATAAAGAGGAAAAAATGTAGGACTGGAGTGGGCAGGATGGAGTATTTGGGGCATAGGCTTGACAAAAGTGGAACTTCACCCATACTTGTTATTGTTATATTATGTTATTTTGATTTGTAACGCGCACAGATACTCAAGAGTGTCCCGGTGCGAGCAATGAGGGGCAAGAGTCTGGTATTAAACAAAGAGATGTGTTTTCAGGTTCTTCTTGAAAATCAACGGGTCCTGAATGTTCCGAAGAGCGAAAGGAAGAGCGTTCCATGCAACAGCAGTTTTCCGGGCAAGAGAGCTGCCTCAAAGCATCTGACATTTAAAGCGAGGGACCTGGAGAGGCACTGGGACATGGAACGCAAGTGTCGTGCTGGAGCATAAAAAGACAAGCGTTTTGCAGGTAGATAGGGCCATGACCAGGAAGAGCGCGATGAGCCATAACTAAAGATTTAAATTTGACCCGTTCGGCTACGGGAAGCCAGTGCAGAGAGCGTAAGTGAGATCTCACGCTAATCCTGGAGGGAATCTCAAGAAGAAGTCTGGCTGCGGCATTTTGGACCACCTGGAGCTTTTTTAGCAGATAACCCGGGATGCCAACGTAAATGGCGTTGGCGTAGTCCAGCCGAGACAGAATAAGAGCGCAGATGACAGTTTCTTTCACCGTGCTACGCAGGAGAGGGAGTAACTTCCTTAAGGTTTTCTTAATTACTTAAATTTAAGTTTAAATTAAAACTTAAATTAGTAAGAGTAATAGAGGGAGCTTCATCACCTCAGGGTAAAGATTAACTTTGATTTTGGGGGGGGGGATAGCTAAGTACTACTTGTGCATTTTAACAAACTTTGCTGACAAGACTGTGCGTAAAAGAGGTCTCATGAAAAAATGAGAGGTTTGTTTAGTGCATGATGTGTGAAAGAAAGTTCGGGGAGTTGAAGAGGGACACGCCCTCTGCGCTGGCACTACAGCAATTTGACGCAAGGAATAACCCTGTTATAACCACGGATGCTAGTAATATTGTCTCAGGTCTGGTTTCTTGCAACTTAGAGACGCAAAGGAAGTTATCATTGCTTATGATTCCAGGCCTCTGAAAGATGGGGGGAAAACTAATTCATCATTGAAAAGGAGGATCTAGCTTGTTGGTGGGGAGCAGGTTATTTCAGGAGGTATGTGTGGGGAACAGAGATAATGGTGAGGACAGACCATCAGCCGACAGTTGAAGTGTTTACCAAGAAAGGGTGTGGGCAAACCTACATAAAAAAATACCAAGGAGGTTACTGTGATTACAAGCATTTTGTTTCAAAGTTGAATATAGACCACGGAAGAAACATGCTTTAGTTGACTAATGATTAAGAATGCCGGTAAATCTACCCAAGGCGAAACTAACATTGCTCCAGCTGGGACTGGTGGTGGCCAAAAGGGACTTGGCAAAAGCGTGGGGTGCTGTATCTAATCCAACGCTAGAAGAATGGCGGAGGAGTATGGACATGTATATGTTGGGGGAAAAAACAATATGGAAGCCTTGGTGGACTTACTACGGACTTACACTCACGGACTCACAGTGAATTGAGGGAGAGAGAGGATGTGAGGAAGGGGAGAGGGAAACAAGAGATCACGTTGACACGCAATATTTTGGTAATGTTGATTGATTGTGTAACAGTAATGTTGATCTCCGCTCTGAATGTGAGGAACAAGAAAATGAGTTGCTCTGACTATTTGAAGTGTTTTTGTAATGTAATTGGAAAAATGCAAATAAATACATTCCAAAAAAAAAAAGAATGCCGGTAATGTAGAGCCCAACAGACGAATTGCAGAAAATGTGGAAGAATGGGCCATTGCCAGGGTCCAGAAAGTGAATGTTGGGCATATTTAACAGGAAGAGTGGACCTGTGCTGTAGTACAGGACTGAGTGCTGTCTGAACTGTTTTGGTTAATTTGTTGCGGATGGCCAAGTAAAGTTGTGCTAAGTGATGAAGTGGAAGCATTCAGGAATTAGCATCGTAGAACTGCTGCATGAAGGGGGTATATTGTTCAGGAAGAATGTATTGGTTGTGCCTAGTGAACTGATGGAAAAGATCCTCACTAGTGCACATTTGAGACACTTGGAGATGAGTGGCGCTAGGTGTCGCATAACAGAGAGTTTCTGGTGGCAAGCCCTGACCTTAACGTGCAGCATAACGTCGGACATTGTGCATGGACCATGTACATGCAGTGACAAGTCACAGAAAACTGACAACTTTCCTACTGTCGAATAACAGAGAGAAGGGGGACAAGTGAGATTCATTTTTCAGACTAGGGGGGTTGACTAAATATGATGTGGTGGTGATAAATTACTAACCACATTGGCTGGTGATGCCACCAGTGAATTTATGAACACATTATTCACCTGAGAGGGCCTCCCAGACCTTTTAGTGACATATAATAGGGGTACTGTGAGTTTCCAAGGAAATAAAGGAATATCTTGATGGAAGAAGTGTCTAGCAAATCAGGACCTCTCTTTACTACCCCCAGAATCACAGACATGTTGAGAGGTAGAACAGGGTTTTGAAAGAAGGCATACAAATGGCACATTTTGAGGAATGTGACTTTTAGGATTTACATCAGGAAGCTGTTGGGGTGTACTGCACCACACCAGTAAAGGCCACATGAATAGATGGGAGGTAGGAAGCAGAGAACTCAGTTATGCTGATTGAGGTGAGATAGTGTTGATGTTGCAGTGAAGAAGAGTGTAAAGGGCTTTTCCAGGTGTGAGTTTTACACTGACCCTCATTGGGAATTTCAGACTGCAGTCTGGGTAAGGGTGAACAGAGGTAGGAAGGTTGGAAAAGAGTGGTTACGTTTCTCTGAACTGCCCCAAATTAAAAGTAATTTTAAGTTGCAGTTGAGCGATGGTACTGTGTGGAATCGTAAAAACATTGTCGAAGTGCCAGAGTATTTGCTTCAAAGTGAGGAAGTCAATGACTTGCCTCAAACCAAAGAGGATGTCCTGTCCAAGGAAAAAAAGGTAGTATATCCAAGGAGAATCTGAGATGTTACAGTGCAAGAGTGTAGAAAAGGACTACTTTGATGCAATAATATGTGCTTCAATAACATCCTAATTAGCTCTCATTAAAGTCCGTCAGCGTAAGCCATTATGTTTATTTTACTATAATGTTGTATGTAGTGTTTAACTGTTACTTCCTTGCATCATTCTTTCTTTGTTTTAAGGGGGCATGCTATGTATAATCCTTCTGGCATATTATCACTGTTCCCCTATGCCTCTGAAACACGAGATCTCATTTGCCGCATCCAGCAGGGCTCCTCACACAGCCCAATGCCCTTCAATATCTACATGACTCCACTGGCCGACATCATACGAGCTCACAATATGAACATCCTCTCTTATGTCGGCGACACTCAATTGATACTGTCCCTCTCAGACAAAACACTCAACACCAGCTAAAAAGTCACCACATGCATAACACCTGGATGAAATCCAAATGCCTCAAAGTTTACTCAGAGAAAATCGAGGTGGTAATCTTCGGGAGGAACACGTCACTATGGGACTCTACCTAATGGCTCACAGACTTTAGTCCTACCCCAACACCCTGCTCGTAAGCAGGAAACCTCTGAATCATCATAGACAACAAACTTACCATGACCACTTAAGTCAATGCAATGGTCTCGTCCTGCTTCAACACCCTAAGGATGCTGAAGAAAATCTTCAAGTGGCTACTAGACAACACAAGGAAAATGCTCACAGAAGCCCTCATCACCAGCAGATTAGATTATGGAAACATTCTGTATGCAGGGATTACCAACCAGACCACAAGAAGATTTCAGATCATCCAAAACGCAGCAGCCAGACTAGTCCCCAACCTCCCACGCCCAGCCCACATTACACCTTAAGTAACTCCACTGGTTCCTGATGCACAAAGGCGCACACTTCAAAGTCCTCACCCAGACGTACAAAGCTCTCCACAGCACCACTGGCCCTGCTTACCTGAACATCCGCATTTATTTCCACCACACTTCCAGACAACTTCCCCCTGCCGCGCTCTCACTAGCACACACACCACACATACACAAAAGCAGAGAAGGGGGCTGCACTTTCTCCCGCTGACCCTTAAACCCTTAATTGATCTCCCACAACACATCAGAGTCTGCTCCTCTCTTCTTTGTATTCCCAAGAAGCTGAAGAACTAGCTTTCAAGTAAGCCCCTCCAGGGCCAGCCTTAAACACCTGCTACAGAGCACCGGGATACCCTTATGGGTCAAAACACCAATATCATAACAACGTAACATAACTGTCCTCTTATGGTACCCTCAAGCGCGTTACAATTTGAAGGTTCTGGGCTTGGGGTTCTGATCCAGGCAGTTGGATGAGGGGACCCCTCCTTGTTAATACCGTGCATATTACATCTCCTTTATTTCTCTTTTTTTTAAATCATCTAATTCGGCCTGCCTAGAAGTCAAATATATATGAACAAATTTTGATGATGCTTATTGCGTAGCAATAATGATTCTAGGTTTACATAGTACCTCTGAAATAGGAAATTCATAAGATGCATATTTAGTACCTAAGAGGCATAATGTTATACACTTACTGTTTCAATGTACATCCTTGGTTTCTTTTCTCAATCCTTCATGTCCATATATTTCCTATGTACAACCTTGCAAGGGTGACAAAGTCCGGTCAAGCATTTACTCATCATTGGAAATGTGGGAAAGTGAGGTCATTGAAATGTGTGTGTAGGAAAGTGAGGTCATATGAAAGTGTTTAGAAATGTCTAGTTTTAGCACCTTACAGGCACATGCATCAAGCTAGGATTTTGCGAGTCCTCAATTGCGAATATTAAGGATTCACAATTAAGGACTCGCAAAATCCTATGCATGTAGGAATCGCTATAATAATAGCGATTCCTACACATTCCTTATTTGCGACCCTCAAATTGCAAGTCGCAAATAAGGAATAGCTTTCCATTCATTGCTATGGGCCTAGGAATGAATGGGAAATAGCAAGCGCAATTTGAGAGTACCAATATGTCCTCGCAAATTGCGCATGCACTTTTCAGGGTGCAAGGGTGTCGAAAGGACACCCTGTTGCACCACTGAAATTGATCTGTGCACATATGTTGCGCACACACATGCCCTAAGGGCATGTGTGTGCGCAACATGAAACTTTGAATAATGCACATAAGTGCATTTTCCAAAGGTTTTGCAAATTACCATGAAGTTCAACTGCTAATTATTTTACTTTAATGCATTGCATTTAAGGAATCTCAATTTGCGATTCCTTAAATGCAATCGTAATTTAAGTAATCGCAATTTAGAAATTACTTAAATTGCGATTTTTGCATTTGGGATGATGCATTCGAAATGCAAAAATACCGGTCGCAAAGGGGCAGATTCTGAGAATCTGCCCGTTTGCGACTGGTTTTTCTTTTGACCGGTTTTTCTTTTGATGCATATGCCGGTTAGAGACTACGGGGAGTTCTATAATGTAGCTGTGAGCTGTCTGTCAATGAAGTCAGAACATTGGCAACATACGCGCTGTGTTCTGTATGGCTAGCCCGAGTAAAGATATGGGGGGTGGGGCACAATTCTTGAAACAATATTGTAGTAGCCCCTATGCAATATTTCCAATAATCGCCTGTGCTAATTCTTTAATGATCATTACCATAATTGTTTGTGATTTTTAATGCTCTAGCTTAGCAAGTAATAAAGAACTGCTAACCATATTATTGTGTTATTTCTTGACTTTTCATATTCGAAATTAGGGCGCCTTAATGGTGCAAATAACCCTGCATGAGTTTCTGGCAGGTCTGAACTGATCTCAGTACTGACCGCGGTCCCAGCGATTCAGCTCATAGAAGGTCAGTGAGATCTCTCTGGCTCACAGGCTATTTACATACGTCTAAGGGTCTCAAGAATCTAGCCGAGGACGTTGGGGTGCGGGAGTAAAAACCCTTTCACTCACAATCACATCACAATGCACACCAATCTTTCTTTACATATACGATCTCAATTGTCAAAATTTAAGTAACAAAAGTAAAACTTGCACCACTATGATGCACTGTTTATGTGATATATGTGAATTACAGGAAAAACAAAAACTGAGAAATCACAGTGGAGAAAAGCAAATCATGGAAAACCAGTTTCAAAGAAAGGGAATTGTAAGGGAATACAAATAAGTCGCAAATGAAAGGAAACATTTTAAAGGAAACATCATTTTGAAGAAAAATCTAAAATTACAGTAAACATGAGTGGAGTTTAGGGCTAGTGAGGGTTTTTTTGGGTTCAAGGTTGGTTAATCATAGCGTTTAAGGGCTCAGAAATGGATAGAGTTCAGGCATAGAAACAGTTTTTTTGTGTTCAGGGATGAGTGGAGTCTAGGTGTTTTATTAGGTATCACAATTGGGTAGAGATTAGAAGTGTTGAGAAGTTTTTAGTTTTCATGGAGGAATGAAGTTAAGGGGATGAGGTGTTAGGATTTAGGGATGGGTCACAGTGGCATAACAAAGCTGAGGGGCCCAGCTGCAAAGTACACAGAAGGCACCCCTCCCTGGCTCACCACCTACCACTTTTGTTGAGGCGCCCTCTGGAGCTTGGGCCCCCCTGCATCATGGGGCTGCAGGGGCTTATGTTATGCCACTGGATGGGTGGAGTTTAGAGGTGTTGCAGGGTTTTAGGGGTTAACAGATGGGTGGAGTTTAGGGCTGATGAAGGTCTTTCAGGTACAGTGATGGGTAGAGGTTAGGGGTGGGAAAACGTTTTTAGATTCAGGATTAGGTGGGGTTTAGGGTGGTGAGGGGTTTCAAAGATTCAGAGACGTGGTGAGGTTTAGGCATAGAGGCAAGTTTTTAGGGTACATGAATGGGTAGAGTTTCAGGATAGTGAGGGTTTTTACGGTTCAGGGTTGGGTGGAACATAAGGGTAGAAAGGTCTTTTATGGGTCAGGAATGGGTGTTGGTTAGGGGTCAGGGATGGGTGTAGTTTACGTGTAGTGAGAAGTTTTTAGGTTTCTGAGATGGGTGGAGTTTAGCGGGAGAAAGGTCTTTTAGAGTTCAGGGACAGGTGTAGTTTAGGTGTGGTGAGTGGTTTTTAGGGGACAGGTATTGGTAGCTTTTAGGGGTGTGAGGGGTCAGGGATGGGTGGTGTTTAAGGGTGGTGAGAAGTCAACTATTTAAAAGCATCCAAAGAAATTGTCTGACAATGTAAAACATATAAATCTAAAATAATATCCTCTCAAGTAAATCACAGACCTAAATACCTCCGACCAAACCGTTTCTGAAAGTAAGATCTGCAACCATTGTATTTACACCTGTCACTGGAACCAAGCTATACCAGGCTGACCAGCCCATAAAAAGGGTGAAACCAGCCCTGGGCTGCTTGCATTCCGGTTCAAGGAGGATTTAACGTGACTGTGCTGTGGCTGAGATTAATTCAAGCATTCAATCCATCACTATATATGTATACACACACACACATATATATGTATATGTATATATATATACCGCTACCAAATTACACCAAGAGCCAAGGCACTCGTAGGCGGGTGCTGTGACGCGGAGGTGCCCCGCGTTCAAAATCAGCGCTACCAACAAAGTCCACACTTTCGGACAAAGTACAGCACTCCGGGGAGATTCCGTATGTTTGTTTATTCAGCAACAAACAATAAGACAGACGCGTTTCAGATTGTACTTCTTCAGTGTCTCATTACGCTAGCCGCGCGAGAGCATTTTGAAATCAAAAAGCCATTGACGTCACTTCCCCCACCGACATAGCTAATACAATATTCAGCTATTACATGGCGGCCATCTTAACAGGGTGAAGTCAATGTACCAGCTCATTAGGATAAACCCTTATCGTTATTTATCACTCGACATTCAAGGGTAAAATCAAAATCATAAAGACAACACATTTGTTACAATTCCAGCTATAAAAAGCATGAATGCAATCACGATATAATAGTATCTATACATATTATAAATATCGCTTCACAATTGTGTGTCATGAGAGGCTACACATGTTCATTAGATTAAGCCGTGGATCGGCGAACATATTGTAGCAGAAAGCTGCATATCGTCAAATTGATCTAAGAATAGATATGCTGTGGATTGGATAATTCATTAAACATTCGAAGCCGTGTATCGGCCTTAGCTTATTGTTCATGATTACAATGATTGATAATCCAATGGCATCTATTGAATGCAAACTCATAGCTGTGTAAAAGAGTCATGACATGCTCAGGAAAAACTGATAATAATGACCAAAAAAGAAATAAAATATTCTTTCATCTTATAATCCATGAAAGAAGAAGAAGAAGAAGAAATACAACTCAAGTCATATGTTAAGGACACTAAAGACTTTATTTTTCATCTGATGGACATTCACTGGGAACCTACCTTTATACTAATTGCCATGGATATTACTAGCCTATACACCTGTATTGATTACCATCAGGGTATAATGGCAATTCGATACTTCCTCAATAAAAGGCCCCTAAAATTCGCAGAACATAGTATCATGCTGCTTGAATTCATTGAATTTTGTCTCTACAACAATATTTTCCTATTTCAGGGTCAATTATTTAAACAAATCTCCGGGACAGCTATGGGCACCTGCTTCGCCCCCAGCTATGCGAATCTTTTCGTAGGCTGGTGGGAGGAGCAGGTGGCTCTTAGTAATGAAAGACTAAAATGGGCAGAACACATAGTCGTTTGGCACCGTTACATCGACGATCTTTTTCTAGTTTGGAGAGGATCAGTCAAACAGGCGGAGGATTTCATTTCTGAACTCAATGATAACAACCTCAATCTCGAGTTCACATATGAAATCAGCTCCACAGAAGTTAACTATCTAGACTTGAAGGTGCAGGTGAGGGATGGCAACCTTGGAACCGAATTATATCGGAAACCAACTGCCGGTAATTCAATCTTACATGGCAGCAGTAATCACCCCCCCAAGCTGATAAACAGTATACCCTATGGGGAACTTCTCTGGCTGAAACGAAACTGTTCTAGAGAGGCTGATTTTGTGTCTGCTGCCTTAAATTGCATGGCAAGATTCCAAACTAGAGGCTATAGTCAGGAAGTTTTAAATTCAGCATTTTTGAAAGTCAACAATATCCAGAGAAAAGATCTGTTAATCCGGACTGACATCCAGACTAACAGCAAAAAAAGAAAAAATTTGGAAGGTAGCAAATTTCGGATGATAACAACCTTCTCAGATGACGCTAATATTTTGAGGAGAATAATGAAAAGGAATTGGCACATTCTTCAAACTGATTCCGTAGTGGGTAAAGATATCCCAGTAGTGCCACTGATTACTTTCCGCAAATCACGGTCTTTGAGGGATAAATTGGTTCAGAGCTACCTACCACCTGTAAGTCAATCTAAAGGTGTTCTGAAAGACATGAAAGGTTTTTTCCCATGTGGGAAATGTAAAGCTTGCATTAACAGTAAAAGAACCCTGAGCTACACTATCGATGGGATAAAAAGACCTAAACTCATAGATAAATTCATTACATGCACCACCACACATGTAGTTTACTGCCTCTTGTGTCCTTGTGGACTAAAGTTCATTGGCAGCACTATCCACAGTGTGAAAATGCGCATTTTGGAACATCAGCGTGCAATTATGAATAATGACAGTAATTACCCAGTAGCCAGACATTTCGCCCTCAAACATAACAGTAACAGGGAGCTGTTACAGTATTTTGGTTTGGACTGTGTATTTACTAATCCAAGAGGTGGGGATAGAGTGCAACGTTTGCGGAGACTTGAATCCCGCTACATAATTGATTTACACACCAAAACACCTTTTGGGCTGAACAGCGGAGAGGAACTAGCTGTGCATCTGGGGAGGTAATCAGGGAGATTTCAATACATCATTTCTTCTTCTTCTTTCTTCCTTCTTTGTTTTTCAGGAATTTCATGGATTATAAGATGAAAGAATATTTTATTTCTTTTTTGGTCATTATTATCAGTTTTTCCTGAGCATGTCATGACTCTTTTACACAGCTATGAGTTTGCATTCAATAGATGCCATTGGATTATCAATCATTGTAATCATGAACAATAAGCTAAGGCCGATACACGGCTTCGAATGTTTAATGAATTATCCAATCCACAGCATATCTATTCTTAGATCAATTTGACGATATGCAGCTTTCTGCTACAATATGTTCGCCGATCCACGGCTTAATCTAATGAACATGTGTAGCCTCTCATGACACACAATTGTGAAGCGATATTTATAATATGTATAGATACTATTATATCGTGATTGCATTCATGCTTTTTATAGCTGGAATTGTAACAAATGTGTTGTCTTTATGATTTTGATTTTACCCTTGAATGTCGAGTGATAAATAACGATAAGGGTTTATCCTAATGAGCTGGTACATTGACTTCACCCTGTTAAGATGGCCGCCATGTAATAGCTGAATATTGTATTAGCTATGTCGGTGGGGGAAGTGACGTCAATGGCATTTTGATTTCAAAATGCTCTCGCGCGGCTAGCGTAATGAGACACTGAAGAAGGACAATCTGAAACGCGTCTGTCTTATTGTTTGTTGCTGAATAAACAAACATACGGAATCTCCCCGGAGTGCTGTACTTTGTCCGAAAGTGTGGACTTTGTTGGTAGCGCTGATGTATATATATATATATACACACACACACACACATATATATATTTTCACTGGAAAAAAAGGTTACAAGGACGTTATAGTTAGGAAAAAGAATTGAAAAAAACGTAGTAATTCACTGAAAAAAACAAAGGATATAGTTAGGCTCAGATTTCACTTGTACAAAACCAGTGAAATTCAGCAAATGTAGTTACCTGAGCTAACTATAACTTACGACTCCCGAATGCATGACCCCACATATTACATCACGCATGACATGGTCAGTGACATCGCTGATGTCATCCGAAATGACACCACTGATGACATGGCCCATCCGGGGGCTTTAATAAAAAAAAGTGCGTGGATCTACCTGCGATTTCAAAATTGAAAAAAAGTATTTTTAACCCCCTTGGGGTCCCTGGGGAGCCCCACCACCAGACCCAGGGGGGCAGAATATTCCTACCCTGCCCCCTTTTCTTTATTTTTAACCTTTTTTTGGGATTCGGCTAAGTCCGAGTCCCAAGATGGCTGCCAACACTTTATGGTTGAAGCGTTGGCAACCAATCAGATTTCAGCACGGGGACTGTCAGATCCGAGGAGGAGCCTCATCACCTGACATACAAATGTATTTTTTTTAAGTATCTCGGAAACTTCTGAATGGATGTATGCCAAATAACAAAAAGTGCTCTTTCTGAACCAGGAGCTACCTTTCTGCCAGATTTGGTGTAATTCCTATAGGAAATTACATGGGAAACACACTTTTTGACCCTCCTTTTTTCTCGGCCCCCGCCTGACGAATCACCCCAAAACCTTCCTTACACAATTAAAATCACTGACACACTTTTTGGGAACATTTCGTGAGGATTTGTCTAAGGGCGCCAAAGATATAGGCAAGTCAGAAAAAGCTTTTCCTATGGAAACTAGGTCCTAACAATAACTATCTACTGGGGACTGCCAGTAGGTATAATATATATACATATACACACACAGATTGATTTAAGCTACGTGGATATGGAGCTAAGAATATTAAATCTATACATACCTATGTCTGCTTACCTTCATGATACTTTGCTTCTCACAATTTCTTTGTATCACAATATTTCAGTCCTTGATATTCTGACATACAATCTTTAGTGCTGTTCAACGATACTGTTTGCCATTTATATAGCTACAGAGCTGCATTGCACATGTGGGTGTGGTCTAGTCTATTTAGAGCTGACTCACTTATGTGAGGTGAGGTCTTGTGAGGTTGTTCAGGTGCCAGGGGTAACGGCGATGCATGACTTTGCTGCTGGGTTGTTTGTTTGAGGTTGTGTTGTGCATCTTCTAATGTACTTGTGAGACTTCCATCCTTTCCATTACCCATGTGACACTGCATGGGCCGCAGGGCATCCTCAGATCGGGTTTGTGCTGGGCATCTTCAGAGAATGCACTGTCTCTGCACCCATGAAACATGCAGAAAACCAAGGGAATGGATGAGTCACTCTGATAATTGTATGTATGGAAATTAAGGAAACGTTTCTATTTACGGTAAGACTGTGCAGTGCAACTTTCTTGTACGCACAAACAGTTTGACTGTGTCTTGCGAATACTATTTCTGGTGACCAAACCCAGCGAGGACGTGCTTGTGTGGTAATTTAGTATGGGATGTGCCTGTAATTTAGACTGGTCCTTAACTATCAATATATCAGTATAAAATGTGTTTTAATACTGATTTTACCAAATGAAAATGCTTGTTTTCATACTTTAAAAAAAGCAAAAAACATTTCTTAGCTCCCGACATTTATCCCTGTGCTAAAAATAGACTGGAATCAGGCCGGACGGGCCGTAGCGGGCGTCGGGCGTTTACCCGGGAGGCTGAAAGGGTGGGGGCCTGTTTGGGATGCTGCAATATCAGCCCCCAGTGACAAAGCAGCAGTGATTCACACTTGCACCCCGCGCACCTGGGGGTGGGAGCCGGTCCGACAGAATGGCCAGGGCGGCTCTGGGTTCCCTGTCCGGCACTGACTGAAATCCCCCGTACCAAGACGACTCCTCGCACCTCAGCAAGCTTTGCATTGTGTGCTTTAATATGTTCTGACATCACCTGAGAAAAGTGTGTGCGCATGCTCATGCGAAAACATAATTGTTGCAACTGTTCTTTATAGTACATCGCTGATCCACGGACCGTATTTTTAAATAAAGGTCTGTGCCCCATGCAAAATAATTTTACAATCAATTAATCACTATATTCTGTTTCTTTGGAACACTGCTCACAGAACATTAAAACATATTAAATAAAAAATACATTATATTGCGCATTTAAAAACATTAAACCACAAAATATAGAATTCTATCTTGAAACTGGGATGTAGTGTTTATCACTTACTCACAACTAATTATTTCCTTCAATGCCTTTGTTCTGAGCCTTAATACTTGAAGATGCATATATTCTGAAGGTACATATATGTGGAGATATAACTAGTAAAAGTTTACTTACCCATAGACAATGACCTACACAATATTCCTATCCTCAATATTTTTGACACAGTATTCTGTCCCACTATATTCCAGTTTCCAATATTTTTTCCAAATACCGGCTTATCTTGCATGGAGGCACACAAACACCCTTCTTTTAACACTGTCCTTATTAACATTAGAGTAAAGTGTTTTTTTAACGATACAATGTAGCTAGCATTCAGCAAGAAATAAACCTAGATATGCAGACTTTTTCCAATAAAATCTGTGTCTCTTTTTTATCTAGCTCTTATTCATTTCTGGAGTTTTGTATGCCGCCAACATGTCAGCTGGTGGGCACTATTTTTTTTGGGGGGGGGGAGATTTATATAGCGTGAACTTGACCCGAAGGTATCAGAGTCCTTTTACATATGCACCAGTTGTGGTACAGGCGGACATATTCATTTTGTTAGGCGCAGGGAGATTAAGTGATTTGCCCAGAATCACAGGATGTTGAGCGTCCCTGCCAAGACTCAAACCCAGTTCCCCGGATTAGAGATCGACCACTCTAGCCATTAGGCCACATCTTCTCCCCACTTCAGAGCACTAGGTGGTGCTGAAAAGAGTCTGGAGAAGTACAGTACAAGACAGACAGATGAGAACATATCAGGATGACCTACACTACTGCAGAGGTTTGGGCGGACATTGAAATGAAGGCTGTGAGCTGCGAAGAAGTCTGGGCATAGGAGTTCCCAATAGTGATAGGGCCCAGCCCTGTGATTCCTTTGAAGGTAGGAGTGTGCATCTCTAGAAAGGTAGGGTGTATGGTCTTTCCTAAATTTGAGCTAGTTCAGTTGGTCTCTTAAGGCTGGCTCGAGTTCCTTCCAGATGCAAGGGCCCAGGACTTTGTGATTTTCTTTCTTGTCGACTGAGCTTGTTGTCTCTCTGGCCTCTCTAATAAGTCTGTCTGTCTGTCTGTCTGTCTGTCTGTCTGTCTGTCTGTCTGTCTGTCTGTCTGTCTGTCTGTCTGTCCATCTATCTCTTCCTCTCTCTCTCTCTCTGTATCTTGGTATGACTCTGTATATCTAGCCACAATCTGCACTCTATCTGTCGTAAAATCCACCTATTCAAAGGGCTAGCAGCACCTATTCAAAAGGCATAGCCCATGTGCTGTTTCCTAGGCCCAGGCTCTGTTGCCTGTATCCCTGACCAATTACCAAGCGTACTGGAATGACTTCAGAGCGACTCCATGATACAGTTTCCTATGCCTGTCGGTTGCAACTGAACACCTTACCATAACTGGACAGACAGACTTCAAGGTAGGCCCAATATAGAAAAATTTGCAAGCAACGTTGTTCGGAGTCTTTACTTAATCCAAGACTGCCAGTCTCACTAGCTACAAACTCGCTGCTACCAGTCCCTGCAAGATTCTGGAGAAGCATTTAAGTACCCAATTTAGCACCTACTTGGAGCAACATCACCTACTTGATGGCTCCCAGTATGGCTCCAGGAGTGGCCATAGCTCGGAGACTGCCTTAACATCTGCAGTAAATAACATACGTACTCAAGTAGATGCTGGGAATACTTCTCCATTAATTCTCTTAGACCTATCTGCGGCCTTTCATACCATCTCGCCAACAAGACTGTTCAACCACCTTCAAGAAATCGTGCTTACAGATATGTCACAAATAGTAAAAATAGGCCAATTTTATTCTGACTCCACTCACACCTTCTGTGGGGTTCCACAGGGCTCCTCACTGAGTCCAACCTTATTCAACATCTATGTCTCTCCATTGGCCAAGGTAATTAGATCTTTTGGGATGGAGGCGTTGTCTATGCGGATGACACACAAATAATTGTGTCAATCACTAACAGCACTGAGGCTTCTGCAGCAAATTTTAAAAGCTGCATGTGGACCTTGGCCACTTGGATGGTAGATAACTACTACTGACTCAATGGGGACAAAACAGAAGTCCTGATCTTTGGCAGTCAACAATCCATATGGTCTCACTCATGGTGGCCTTAAATGCTCGGCCCATGCCCCTGCCCTGCTGTATCAGCAAACAATCTTGGTGTTATAGTAGACAACTCAGTCTCTTTTGACCCCCAGATCAACAGAACTGTGTCTACCTATTTTGGTGTTATCAGGGTCCTGAGGAAGATCTTTTAATGTCTTTCTCTTCTCGAAAGCAGGCAGCTGGTGCCTTGCTTTTGTCCAGGTTGGATTATTGTAACACTCTCTACCTGGACAGCAACAAGGGATCCATCCACAAACTGCAACTTGTACAGAATGCAGCAGCAAGACTTGTGATGGATCTTCCTAAATTCCACAGAGTCTCTGCAGTAATTTGTAAATTACATTGGCTTCCTCTAGAAAATAGAATTCCGTGTAAGGCCCTATGCCTAGTCCATAGGGCTCTCCATAATTCTGATCCCAAAGGTATTAAAATACTCTTCCAATGGTACATCCCCACCAAACAGCTGCAGTCTGCCAATAAAAACTGAATGGGAGTCCCTAGGTTCAGGAGGGCCAGGTGGGTGGGAAGAGCCTTTGCCGTTGCAGCTTCTAAGCTCTGGAACACTCTCCCTCTAACGATCTTGGCAAGAGTTGCATCTACCTTTTCGCAAGTCTTTAAAAACATGTCTGTTTGCACTTTAACAGCTAAAACCCATCCCTCCTACTTATGACCGCCGGTTCTTTCCCTTGCGCCTTGACGCCTTTGGGCAAAGTTTGCGCTCTACAAAACTATCATTCATTCATACTCTGATCTTCACTTATTATACTACCATGCTGATAACATAAGAGGATTGTTTCAAAGTCAATCCAGGCCAATCTTTGACTCATAGTTCTCTCCCACTATCCAGCCTTTTATTATCATAGTGTGATTGACTTTAATGCAGCAACCAATACAGATATAGGCAGTGCCTTATTTGTAAAATAATGAGTGCTGAGCCTTAACTGTTGCTCAGAAGCCTGTGGTTTGTGCATTGCATGTGAGAGTGTCAAATAATAAAACAGTGTAGTCCTAATTCCACCTTATGCCTCTTTAATCCATCACCAGACACTCCCTGTGTCTTTATTTCACTCCCTGTGGGTTATTTTACATCCTTACTGTCTCCCTTTGGCATTGTTTTTCTCTTTCTCTTCCTACTTCTTCACAAATTGCGTTTTTTAACTCACATGCTCTGAATCTGATGAAGAGAAATAAGTGCCAGTCCCCAAAAATGAGTGGCTGTGGACTCCACCACCAACCATTGGCTCAAATTAAGCACTGAAAACAGGGCTGCATTCTCTCTTATAATAACTGCAAATACCACAGAGGGACCTGCAGACCTAAAGAATGCTGCCAGCATCCCTCAAAACATAAATCACATATCTATCCTTTAAACGTATTTAACTCTCCACACTGGTAAGCACTGCATCCCATAACACAATGACCACACTTTGTTGGTCATCATCCACACTGAATCACCTCCTGGATCAGTGCTTAATTTGAGCCGGTGGTTTCCAGTGCTCAGCACCAGCACTTAATTATCAACGCCGGGGCTTGTGACAGTCTGCCACAAGTTGGCACTGTGTGGCTAATTTTGAGAGGACCATCACAACAGTTAATTATTAATTCACTATACATTAAAAATGCTTCCCAAGCCGCTCTTATAGCTTTAGGGGCCTGAAATAGTCCGAATTGTCAAATTTGTAGGCATGTGAGGGTTGGTAGATGGGTTGTTACTATCATCAGCAGCATGGCAGGGGCAATGTTTGGTGCAAGCTGCAGTGGCCTCCTGATGGGAGCCCTGGAACTTATTTTTATATTTACAAATTAAGCACTGTCCTGGATAGGCTTTTTTACACCCTGCCAACCCCACACCCTACATGGTGTAGAATGCTACCTGTGCTCACAAGCACTTCAGGACCCCACCTATGAGTATTAACAACTACATTAATACTACAATTACAATACAAAAGGTGTAGAGCAGCAGCAAATCTCAGATTACGCATGCGGCAATATTGTGTGACTAGATTCTTTATTTAAAGAACTTTTCTATGGTTCTGCGCATCCCCGTGAAATTTTGTGGTATTCAGGTTTGGGTTGATCATATCTTTACATTAGAAGATAGCTGGATGAACCTAGTCCCATTAATAAATAGCCCTGCAGAATAGATAGAAAGATAGGACTGTCCTACATTTGTATCTACGGAGTACTCTGCCCTGACTGCAGAATCTCCATAGTCGTAAACGTACTATTAACTCGTAGTTTGTGAATAGCAAAATAATAGCAAACTTGCACAAAAGTGTAAGGAAGCCTTTGTGAATCAGGCCAAAGGGCTGTTATGTTTTTATCACAAATCTTATAAATTAGATTCGGGGGAAAAATTCCTTTTTGTGGCCCAATGGGGATTCCTGTGGCATTCATCATGAAGGTCTAAGGCAGAGGTCTTCAAACTGGGTGGCGGGCCCACCTGAGGGGGGGCATGAATGATCCCAGGGAGGGTGCCAGGCACTGAGCAAGAGAATCGTCATGCTGATGACAGCGTTTTGTGAAGGACTAGGGTACTCTCTAATTGGCCATTCCAAACATATTTTGTCTCGTTCATATCTTGGCTGGGAGTAGGTGTCAAAGGGGGAGGGCCTCCAAATGATACTTTTACACTTTAGTAAGACCTTGCTGACCAGAATAGTATGTTTGCAATCACGTATTTGATTGTATTTTTAAAAGGAATAACTGCAATGTTTAAGTGCATTTATACATATTTAAAAATTGCCAATTTTATAGAATAATTGTGAAACAATGTATTTTTATTCTGGAGAGGCTTCAATTAAGACATTAAAAAGTGGATGTACGGGGCTTGTGTTTGTTTGCGGACAGCAAATCCCTAGCAGTGCCCGTTGCAGATGGTAGAAATTTGCAAATAATAACTGGGAACTATAATCAGACCTTTTTACAAGGGCTGCCCATCTCTGTTGCACGGTCATGAGGTCAGTGATACGACAAATGGGAGGAGTGTGCAGCTATGGTCAACGGAGCTAATCTGTCCCCTTTGGTTATTATTACTTTAAATATTGTGGCTTCAAAACAATGTTTTACTTCAGACTGAGAAGTTTGGGTATGAGAGATGCAGAGGAAGCTCTCCTGGGCACAACATTTAATGTATTATTACTTGTGGTCAGTAGAGACGGGTGAACCTTTAAATGTACTGCCGTAGGCAGGGGAGGCTACTCCACAATAGCAGAGGAGCATTGTACCACTAGCTCAGAGCCAGCAGTTGAAAAATAAAATTAGATTTTATTATCTTTTTATTTTTCAGCTGCTGGCTAAGCCAGCGTGTGTTTAGGGAGGGTTTGGGCGAGGCCGGGCCTTGGAAGGGGGTAGTAGGAGTGGAGTGAAGTGCACTTCTAAGTGCGCATGTGTGTTTTGCCTACACATGCGCAGTTAGGTTTTTCCAACCCAGCTGTATTACACAGTCAGGTTGGAGAAACAGCACAGACTCCCTGTGCCTGAGTGATTGTTAAACCAGCCTGCTCAGGCAAATCCCCGCCCTGCTCTCATAGCATGAAAGCAGCGTGGGAGTGCACAAGGAGTCTTTGCTGCTGTCCCAGTGTCTGCTGGGAGCAGGATGCAGAGGAATACCCAGGCACGAGGCAGCCGGTAATTTAAGGTAAGGCCTTTTAATTTTTTATTGTTATTATCAACCACACCGCATACTCCGCCTTCCGCACTCAGTGCCCTCTCCACCTACCCCACCATAAACAGCACCACACCTATGTGTCCAACGTCCCGAAGTTGGATTTGGGGTGGGTTCTCCTGCTGAGACAATTTCAAACGAAATGTGGTCAATGGTACCTTTTGTGACCCAGGCTCTCTAGGAATTTAATTAAGTAGTTGGTGTGGGCAATTCTGAAACCTCTGGCAAATTTCAAGATTATGTTCTACTGACTAAGGCTTTGCATACTTGCTGGTGCTTGGTGGTGTGAGAGGTTTCCCAATACCAGGGGCATATCTACCGTTCATTAAGCAGGTGCAGTGGCACCAGGGCCCAGAGCCCTGTGGGGCCCATTGAATTCTTATAGTTGCTGCATTTATTAACCAAATGTTTGCACCAGGGCCCATGGTATTCTTGCTACGCTACTGCCAAACGTAAGTGTAAATGAAATAAACAGTACATTTTGAAGCATAATTTCCAGATAATATCACAGGAAAAGTCATAGGTTTAACACGTAAGTCCCATTAATCTGGGAAAACGATTGAGATTTCCCTCAGTGTACAGTGATGGCATGCACTCAGTCTGCAGAGGAATTCATTAGGCCGCAGAGACCGTATAGGGTGAGACAGCAGGCCTCTCTCTTCTGTGCCACTGACATCACACGGTCGAACCCCAGATAGTGTCATAAAAGCTATCAATACAGTTAAAAGAATGCCTCCATCAGCCTTGAAATAAATATTAATTAAGCAGCAAGTAAATTATACCATAACATCAGGCACACCGTTTGGTGTATGTGCACCTAACAAGTCATTTTAACATAACATAACACACTTGGTTCTTACTCAAAATGAATTATCATACAAATATTGTATTTAAGAATATTTTAAAGACACGTATATATATATATATATATATATATATATATATATATATATATATATATATATATATATATATAGGTATGGGTTGAGATACTGACCATTGCAAGCGCTGCAGTGTCTCTGATGCCAATCTCTATCACTTAGCTTGGGAGTGCCCACAGGTACATGCATATTGGAGGTCAGTCACACATATTCTGCGCCAGATGGTAGAGCAGCCCTTAGCATGTACTCGACAGCTGTGCCTACTGGGCGCGGTAGCTAATATTAAGGCGTCTCATAGGAAGTTTGAAGCTATAACATTGCTTTTCGCTAAACACAGAGTCTCCATGGGTTGGGGGGCAGGTCTGCACCTTTCACTAAACTATGGTTACAGGACCTGGCATACTGTCGGGATCAGCTCACGTGCTATGCGGAGGAATTGCCCACAACATCAAAGCCTCGTGATATTTGGGGTCTGCTCACTGCTTATCTGCTAACGGTAACTAATGTCTGATGTCCGATCTTTTTGCAATAATGTTTTACCTGACCTATTGTATAATGCACTTTAACTTACTGCCATGTCTATGTATATCTGTAATGCCAAATTGTGAACTGCTCTGTTATGCCAAATGACTTCTACAATATGTGAATGCCTTACCAAATGCTCTGCTTTGAATAACTGTACTTTGTTCTTTTTCTTGAAAATGTACAAATAAAATATAAAAAATAAAAAAAGAATATTTTAAAGACACAATAATTTTGTCCTAACATAAAAGCTCACCATTTTCTAATAAGCATTTGCAATGCAAAAGATCTTGCATTACTGAAAGGTTGACCTATTGGCGTTGCAAATAATATTGCAACGCCAATAGGTCAAATGTTCAGTAATGCGAGACCTATTACATTGCAAATGCTTGTTTAAACTTGATCTTACCTCTGGGAGCCCATGAAGTTCAACAGCAGGCCAGTGGCCTGTAGAAAAGGGCCTCAATGTTCCCCCTCTAGATAACGACATGGATGGATGCTGTATTTGAGCTCAGAGTGTGGGCGAGAGCTCACTAAATTATTTTATTAGGTCGAGTTTCGATGATCAACAGACAGTGCCATTAGAACAGTTACCCCATTAATAGTTTCATGCCAGCAGCAATGACAGGAGGGGGGAGGGTGTGCGAGTGAGGAGCTGGCCAACCAAAATAATCAATTGGTGATGTCCGCTGGGAAGAAATTAAGCACCGAAAGATGGGACAGATGCACAATATTAATAAACCAGAAAAGGAATTTTAAAAATCAGGCCAACTAACCAACCAAAAGTGGTGGGCATGTCCAAAGTCCCTGATAACCCATATAACGAACACAGCATGCCACGCAGAGCAGCGCAGGCGCTACCCAGCCTCGACCTAAAAGTCTACTCATGCTGTCCCCTGCCGCTTATCATTTGTACTTAATTAATCGATTTTCAATGACTATCAGTTTGCCCAAAAAACATTGGTGCACTATTTTTTCCTCCAATTAAATTTTTTCCAGTTTTGCCAAAAAAAATATATACACAACAAGACCTGCCTTGAACAATAATTTTTGTTTTTATAAGCACAGTGAACACATCCTACTCAAAGGCCCTGGCACTTACAAAACCTATTTCGATTTGCACCATCTGTGCGGCACTATTTGCCCATCGCCAAATGGGTCTAGTGTCACTAGCTCTTGAAACTCCTGAGTGTCTAGGTGTATTTACAAAAGTGTTTCCCTGGTAATCTATTTCCCCAATGATATATATGAAAAGGAAAGCTCGACAGGACCCTGTAATATGGTACCTGTTCAAATACCACGAAGAGAGAAGTGCAAAAAAGTGAGGGGGCCGGCAGTGCCTCACGGAAGTAACCCCAACGAGGATGTGCAGACAGGTACTCGTCTGCTACCTCACGTTCTCATCATAGGCAACTGCCGTCCAAAATGAAGAAAAGGAATAAATCAAGAGTTCTCATGTCAACCCTAATAACTAGTGTCTAGTGGAACTAATAATCTAAACTGTGTCTATGTTCCAAAAAATGATAAAGTGAGTGTCGACCCCAAAAACAAGGGAGACTGAGTCTGATCAGGACCCACGTCGCTCCCAATTAAAACCGGGCAAGACCACACTAGCTATATGAAACTTTATTCTGTGCTGTGTGTCTGTCCAATAAAACTAACATGTTTCGTTGCCTGTTTAAATTGGCGGCAACTTCTTCAGGGCCAGGGTCGACTGGCCTCTCAGCTTTGCTAGTTCTGACCAGTATTATGTCTGTCAGCACCGTAAGGGTTGCTCACTTACAGCATACCTCAACCCTCGGTATAGGTTGGTGTGTACTACCTCGGATAGTCCAGGACTGCTTGCCCCCTGGCCGCGGATTCGCGTTTCTCATCGGCCTGGCGCTCCGGGTACTTCTCAACCTCCATGGAGGGTTGAGGTATGCTGTAAGTGAGCCCTTTGAATCACAACTGGAAGCCAGGGACCCCAAAGCCATTGCTACGATTTGAACCTCAGTGATATATATATCACTATACTTGTCTGCACTTACTTTGGTGATGTTAACAAACTGGCATTAAGAAGTAACCCCCATTTCTTGGATTGATTTATTATTTTGAAGACTTTTGTGGTCCGTACCTGTTTTGGAGACCAGCAACTCAGGCATAAATGATATATATATATATATATATATATATATATATATATATATATATATATATATATACTGGACATCGAAAATGGGAAATGAAAAAAGCAAACTGTTCTGGTGTAACAGTGGTCTGTGCCCGTAATTTTCCTTCAGGAAAAAGAATTGCGAGTTGCTTCATATATATATATATATATATCAGAAATACCACTTCCAACAGCCTTGAGGATCCTTCAACTGCTACAGGAAAGAGTACACGAGCCTGGAATCTGTGCTGGTTACTTTATTTGCCCAGAGCGACGGCCATAACGTTTCGGCTCCGTGGAGCCTTGATCACATGATATATATATACGCACACACACATATATCTATACACACTTATATATGTATATATATAAATATATAAGCATACATACATATATCTAACATTATAAAACAAACTACACTAAGAAATGCATAACATATCAACTAAGCACATCGAATTTTCTTCTCCAACTGCATATTTAATGTGAGAGCGACTAGCCAGCACCAGACAGCCCAGGTCATATTCACAAATCAATAAGCAATAATGGGAGAGCTGAACTCTCAGAAGAATTTGTGTTACACATGCTCGGTGGTGAACTAGCAATCACCTTCTGATTAATAATGCTTTTAAAACGCTTTATTGATTTTATTAATACATATATTAAATACATTGGCAACGCAATACAGCAGACTTCAAGTAAGTATTATTGTTACGTTAAGAAGCTATTATCCTCGTAAGAGGAACCACCTTTGTATAGTTATTTAGCTAAAAAGGCTTATGATTATTGACAGAATGTTTAGAGGTCAAATGGGTCTGCGTACCCCGTGAATGGGCATCACACACCCCCACGAGCCCACTGTCCGCAGGTTAAAAAGGGTTCCTGTAACCATAAAGAGAAAGTCACTTCAAAACTTACACTACCACCACCCACACCCTCCACAACTTATATTTGCTTCATTTTCACTGAGCAAGCACCATCTCTTCCTCTCATAATTCCAGTAATTGTGCCACAGGAACGTGCAGTGTAGTCCAAGGAGAGGTAGATATATGCCATTTTTTCAAAATAGACACCTAAAGTATATTTACATATAATGAATCTAACTGAACTTTACACAATCAGTAGTGGTCCCGAAAATCTGGCATGGATCTGAGGCTCCTTGCAGTATGTTGGACACCTTCGTAGTTGGGTACTCACCTGTCTACTCTCATGCCATTTTTAGGTCTTGCTGAGTCAGCGCGCATGCGCTGCGAGACATTTAGTAGGTGAGTTTTCAAAGTGCTGCTGGCTGGCCTAGCGCTTGCGTTCACGCGAGCGTGCACGCGCGCAGCCGGCCGCCATCTGTCTTTCACGGGTCATTAGTACCGTAATGACTTTCACTTTCGCAAAAGTAAAGAAATAGAAAAAAACCATCTATTTCTTTACTTTTGCTATAATCGCGGCACCCGCACTTTACTTTAAACATTAAAAGTACAGCGCGGGTGCCGTGATTATAGCAAAAGTAAAGAAATAGAAAAAAAATCAATTTCTTTACTTTTACTATAATCGCGGCACCCGCGCCTTACTTTTAATGTTCAAAGTAAAGCGCCGGTGCCGCGATGCTTGTTGTAGCTTTATATCCCCTACCTGGTCTACTATTTCTCCCCCGCTTCACTTTTTTGCGTGTGTCACGCGCAGTAGTTTGCTGCCAATGCTTGTTTTATTCTTATTTGCCACCTGCATGGTTTTTTTCTGAATGTTCCTGTTCCTTATAGCACATACAAATTATTTATGTTTTGGGATAGTTGTCACTGTTTCCCGGAAGCTTGTTTCGGTTGCAGCCTGCACATTTGTTTTTTAATTCAGAATGCCACTTTTTTCATGAAGCTTGTGCGTGATGTTTTGGATTGCTTTCTTTGTATAATATACTATAGTGTGTATGTTTTTTCTAAATATTCCTTTTTTATGTATCTTTTTTCCTGCAGCTTGTGCACCATAATACCAACCCAATTAGCCTACTGTGAAGCTTTGTGTGTGGTCCCTTTAAATCTAATTTATTGTCACTTAAGGCAGTTTACTGCAATGTTACTCTGGGGCATAAGCGGGGACCTCCTTGTGGACTCCCGTGTTCTTTGTACACTGTCCGGTGCCCCCAGCGCCAAATCAGGCATCCATAGCCATGTGCCTTTGTGGTGTGGAGGGATTCTCCGCATGTCTACGTTATTCATTGGGGCCGCCGCCATTGCCTGATTGTGGGGCGCAGGCTATTTTCAGTCATAGAAGGAACATCAGCCCGTTTGAGTTATAAGGGTGCAGCAAATTAACACTTTGGGCACTTTCTCCGCCTTTTATTCTCACATGGAAATGTTTCCTGTGAGTGACCCGATGGTATTCCACATGCGGCGCATGTTCGGCATTAATTACCTCGTGTCTCTTCTCTGAGAACACGCCTTTGCGTCCTCCCCCCGCCCCCATGCCATAAACTTTTGTTTTGTGTTGGCATGGGCGCACTTTGAGAGCTGGAAAGTCATGTGCGCGCACATAGAATTTCATCTGCGCATGGCCCCAACCGGAGGCGCCGATTGTTCCAACACAGTGATTCATGGGTTGCGCGGGATGATAACCGTAGTTGTAATCTGCTCTCAGCTGGTCCCATGATTGGAGCTGCTCCTGCCACAGAATGGCACAGTGGCCAGTCCGCCTCTGAAGAGATGCAATATCATTGACTGAAGTTCTGTGCGTCACCCATCTCTGTTCTTGCCTAACAGGTCTGCAGCGTAATAATATAAACAACACTTCACTGGAAAACAGTGATTTGATCTGAGATTAGAACTGTTACATGTAAAGGGATTTTGTACATCCAGCTGCATTTTGTAGGTGAAAGGCACAATTACTGTAATTTATTGATGTTTGTTTTCTATGCTACTCACCCATGCTTGTAAACAAACCTACGTATACATGAATCGGGTGCAAGTAGTACAGGGGGCCTGGCAATAATCTATGAGACTACCCTTTATAGGGAAGTCTCCTCCCCCCAGTGCCCCTCCCGCTACTCCCTCTCTCTCCCTCTCTCTCACTCTCTCTCTCTTGTACTCTCTCTTTTGTACTCTCCCTCTCGTACTGTTTCTCTATCATACTCTTTCTCTCTCGTACTCTCTCTCTCATACTCTTACTCTCTCTCTCATAATCTCTCTTGTACTCTCTCTTGTTCTCGTACTCTCTCTCTGTCTCCCTCTCATGCACTAATCCAGCATTTCTCATATTCATTAACTTTGAGTTTCAGCACAGTTTCTTTACAATAACTTAAAAACAAAAATCATACCTCTTCATTTGGTCTCTTCTGCATACACAAACTCAGCTTCTTTATACATCTATAACCTTCTTTTCCCTTCTTTCTCTCTTTCTCATGCACTATTTCTTTCTATTTTATACAACTCTCTCCCCTATAGATTCACCACACCACATAAATCCAGTACACGAATACACCACACAGTTCCACCACTAATAATTCCAATTCAAACCACATAATACCACTACAAAAACATACATCCGCTTCACTACAAACAAAAAACATAAATGAGAAACATTATTATTTACACCAATAGCTCTAACTTTCACAAATGCGAGACTGATTGCATTGCAAATGCTTGTGATATTTAGTGAAGTGTCATTGCCAATTAAAAGTATTGAGATAACGTCCCTATCACGAACCTAACCCTACGGGTTTAAAAAAAGGATTTTATTACTTCGCAAGACTGTTTATGTTGCAAGTGTTGGGAATGTGGCCTAGTGGCTAGAAATGTTGGCATTGTAAAATGGGGAACCGCATTCGAATCTCTCGGTCACCATTTTTTGATCCTGGGCAAATGGCTAAATCTCCCTGTGCCTAAGAAGGAAAGAAACGTGTACCGTACTCTGCTTCTATAGTAAAGCGCTCTCATGCTTTTGTGCCAGGCTTCGTTCTACAAAAAACAGCAAAAAAAGTCCATTAAAGGAGAACTTGCTCACAAAAGGTTTGTTTTAATGGTTCAGTAATACACATTAAAAACAATGTTTAGTGTCCAGAAAGAGAGAAGTAGGAAAGGAGATTCCGCTGTTTGAATAAGAAAGGAGTCAACAGGTTATTCGTGCTAATTACCTCTTGCATTATTTTGGGATTATAAGGAAATATGAGAATTCAGGCTCTTCAGTGGCTTCTGTAATCAAAGTTGAAGTAGCACTGGTGGCCACTGAGTGATTGCTGTCAGCATCTGAGAATATGTGGTACCTGCAATAGTAAATATGAGACAACGTGACCGGACAGGTGCTTCAGTTGGTGGACTGTCAAGTGCATCTGGTGACTGATGTGTTCCTCACTGGTTAGTGACCCAGAAGAGAGCTGTTTGATCGGCCAAAAAGTCACGGCTCCACAAAAAACAATTTCACATCAGGGTTGGCTAATGGCGATAATCAATTTTTCCTAATAATTTAAAGGATTAATGTATACTGATCATGGGCAATAACCGGGTTCCTTCATAACCTATTTGGTGTGTCTGGTAATCTAGTGTGAAAAAGAAAGTGGTTTGGTTGTAGTAGATTCTATTGGTGGAACTTCTATGTAATCATTCCGTTTGGTGACGGAGAGCAGTGAGTAAGTGGATGCTTTATTTAATATTGCATGAGAAAAGCCTAGATTGGGAAATATATAACCACTATTTCGAGTTTTGTTGAAGTAGCCACAGGTGATTTGTTTTTACAAAATATGGGATGCAGTATCTATCCCTTGGTCATTCATCTAATTTACTCTTTCCCACTGAGGTTTCTGCATAGGACACAGAAGATCTGGGATGGTAATAATTCTAGAGGCAAAGAATGACCAGGGATAAGTATGCTATTTCAGTTGCACTTATTGTGCATTACCAATTTCCTATTATGGTTTCACATGACTAGAGCAAGGTTGTAAGTCTATGTGCAAACATCCTACAGCTATAGGTTTGGCTTATGAGAGGATAAGATTTCATGGTAATTGCCTTTCTGTTGAGATGGTGGATGACGAATGATGAGGCAATAAGGGCGAAACTGATACTGGCTTGCTTGTGTTCTGGTTCGGGGAGGACCTGGCCTGACAGTTCGGGCTGGACTGTTCCCATTGGAGCAGGGTCAAGATTGATTTGCATACTGCTGGGTCTAAACTGAGATGGCATGCTGTGCAAAATAACAATGGATTGGGCTGCAGTCTGAGCAAATACCAGTGACTGAATAATTAAAGCATTCTATCCATCCCTTTTTGTTTAGTTCAGTGCTACTCTGATTCAAGTATGTGACTGTGATAGATCCAATACTAGAAAAGAAAAAAATTACTTCTCTGTAACTGTAGATTTCCAGTATTGGTATGTTTCATTGATTCTCATGCGACCCATCCTCCTACCCAACTCAGGCTTACTTGTCAAGTACCTTTACGTCCACACTTGGGCAAGAAATCTGAGATATGATGGCCCATTTGGGGCTTTACAGTGTGCTTTCTCTTGATAGTTGAAGTTTGAGTCTTTTGAAATGCTGTGGATAGGCTGCTAAAGTGGCCATGATAAAGCTGTCTAGGCTGTTTGTTTATTTTATGAAGGTTTTAGGGCACTTTAGTTAAACAAGCATTGGCATAGCCAATAGGTCTCGCCTTTGGGACCTTATAAGTGTTTAGTTATGCAGCACAATATCCTTGGTGCAACAACATGAACTGTTGCATGGCTAACCACTTATAAGGTCCCAAAGGCGAGACCTATTGGCTATGCCAATGCTTGTTCTGTGTGTCAGTGATCATATCCACAGGACAAATCTTCCTCTCTCTCTTTTTTTCTATCTCTCTATGACTTTCTGCCAGTCGCTCTCTCTTTCTCATTCACACATTCACATACACATAATAACTTGCCATGCCCACTCCCTTATATACCATGCTCATGTTTTCTTTATGTTCTGTGCCAGGCAGTATTTTCCAGCCGTGCAGGCTGGTCTCAGAGAGATGGGGTGGACGTAGGACCAGTGGTGGCTCGCAGAGGGAGTGCTGCGGGGCGGCGGGGAAGGAGCAAGGTGTGGGGGGTAGTGGAGTAGAGCATACGATGGTAAGGAGTAAAGTAAGTAAATAAATAAATAAAACTATTTACCTTGTGCTCGCTGCATTGCCAACTCGACGATGCAGTGAGAGCAAGGTAAATAGTTGTATTTATTTATTAATTTACTTTACTCCTTGCCGTCGTGTGTCAGACTCCACTAACCCCCCACCCTGCCCCTCCCCCGCCCCGCAGCACTCCCTCTGCGAGCCGCCACTGCGTAGGACCCAGGCACATGGTGCTGGAGCACTGGCATTCCTCGGTTGGGGAGGTGGAGTGCTGCAGGAAGCAGCTGCCGACCTCTTCCGGTGCATCCGTCGAGCCTATGGCAAGGGATGTCAAGTACAGCACCTGCCATCGGTAGTGGTGAAACAGAGACGGCCACGGGCTCCAGCGGCCTTGCATGGTCCGCACTTCTTCACAAGCTGCTATCTGTTCTATTCATTGTATAAACGGGCTCAGGCAAAGAGGGGAGGAAAGTAGAGACGGATATTCCTGTGCTGTATGTATGCGCCCCTCAGTGTTGGTAAAAGTGTGTTTCTTCCAATTTCCGTGCCCTCCTACATAGGGATAGGGTCGCCGGACCAATGCACCCGTAGTCCACGCATGCACCAAGCTCAGGTCATCAGCTTGCATGGTTCCTATGGTCCTCATGCCCAGCCACTGCGGCCTCTAGTTACAATCCAAAAGACAGGGAAATAAGCATGTTGGCACCCTTCTGTACAGCTAGAGTGAGGAGCCTCAGCAGACGTCAGTGTTCTCTACCAGGCCATCCACCAGATAATATCGCATTGCTCGAAGAGCGGGCAAGTTGGTTCCCAGCCAGGAAGAGATCCAATCTGCTTAAACTCAGAATGTGATCATCGCTCCTGTCTCACGACCGGTATAGATTGCTAGAATTCACTGCTCGGCGACTGCTGCTGTCCACAGGTGATAAAGAAGATGCTACAGGAAAAGCCCAGAGATAACAACTCGGGCTTAAGGCTCACGCCGATTAGCAAAGACGGAAAGGACAGGTGAAGTCCAAGAGTGATAGCAAGTAATTGGATGAGGACGCGTTCTATTTTCACCTCCCTCCAGTCTCCACCTCTGTCCAAGCAGTGATGTCAGTTCACTTGAATCAGAGGGATAGCTGGAGTAACATCACAGGGCTTCTGACCACCGCGTGCACATCACTGAAAGACACATCATATGCCCTGTGACCCCAGTGGTGGCCAATGGATCCATTTTAATAAACAATCTTTATTGAAAAGCCAAGGCTACAACATAATAATGAACAGAGATTGGTCAAAGACAGAAAAAAACTATGGAAGACTAATTACAATGTGACTTTGAAAAGGCCTGTTAAAAGAACAAAGAGATCGCTGGTGCTGTAAAGCTATTCCCAAGACTAGCAACCACTAAATTATAGGTATTTCCCTTGGCGCCTTTTCGGTTTGGTCACTTTTTTTCAGGAAAGCATAGGTTGTATTTTCTTCTTCTATTTGTGTTACTCATTGCCATACGTTTTGACTCTTATGCGGTGTGGGACTGTGATTGTGGCAGTTCAAGAGACTTTTTGCGGTAATTCCACGTGGTGGTCATCCCTGATTAAAAGTCTGGGTCTCCTCTTGCCCATTCACTATGACTCTCGTGGGTGATTTCTAGACAGACATACTATCTAGACAGACATACTATCTAGACAGACATTCTTGAAAAGCTTATACGCCTGTGGCAAAGGCAGTCTAATGATGTCCCAACCACGCTGGACGTCAGATGGAAGTAACCTGTATGCAGTCCCGCCAAGGTCCCTTCAGGCTCAAATTCCGCTGATAATTAATTAGGAAGCAACATTGTCAAAAAATATTAAAACAATAGCTGTGATGAATCCCCTCTGCCTAATTGGAACTCCAGGTTTTTAGCTTGACTCCTGTATTACTGTAGCAGTCAATGTGTGACTAAAGGATGACACATTCAGCAGAATTGTTCTACATGGTGAAAAGAATGTGACTTGACACACGACAAGTCTGCTGGCATGGACATGATGATATTTTACATTTAAAAGGGTACGGGAGATAGTTATGCAAAAAACAAACAGCTTCTATATAGGCCAAAGGAGAAACACTTACACCTTGCTTTAGTTGCCTGAATCTGCTGTCTGTTTCTTCTCGTACTTTTATATAGCGCCAATATGACCCGTAGGTATGGGGTATCAGAGCACTTTACATAAGCACCAGTTGTGTTACATAAGGATACATTCATTTTTGTTAGGCACTGGTATATTACGTGATTTGCCCAGAATCACAGGATGTTGAGCATCCTTGCAGAGACTCGAACGGGTTCCCCAGATTTGAGGTTGACCGCCTAAGCCATTAGGCCACATCCTCGTTGTTTGTTCTGGGACAACGTGACACACAGTGCACATTGAGCCTACAGGAAATTGTGCCGTTTAATCTTTGCAATAAATTAACAGTATTTATTGAATTAGACTCCTTTTGGTGGCAGCTTTGAAGAAGAAACACATCTAGCCAAAGTCTATTTCCTTATTTAAAACGGTTTCAAGAGGAGGGAGACCCAACACTCTGACCTATCCGAGGAATACCCAAAGTGGTGCTTTTCTCTGCAGATAGCGGTGTGCCTGACTGTTGTTTGGAACCCCAGCCTTGGGACCTATGGTTAGAGGAGCCAGCAGGACTTGAAGAGTTGAGGCTGAGAACCCGTCTGCCCATAGATGTTCCAGTTTAGAGCTAGGAACTGTGAGAAGTTGCAAACATTGACTGGCACTGGCCAAAGTGTTTCTCTGTGGATTTCGTCTTGCAACTACTCTAAACATTTCTAAAAGTGTAGGAGTAGGTGTTGGGGGATCAGAATCTTCAACAACAAAACCAAGTGATGGATTCTATTTCCGCAGACGTTTGTGCCAACAAAACTATGGACTGATCCAATCACCAGTGGGACTTCATCTAACATCCTTGCCATCTTTAGTGTGGAAGGTCCAATGGCAAAGTGTAGGAGACGCCCAGGCATCCAATGCAAGCATTTTACTACCCAACATGGGGGAAGCATTTTTTTGTATTAGGATCATGACACATTTGCTTCACCACTGACCTCATCACCCACTGCTGGTCCATCATTACTCTCAGAGCTTTTTCAATCTTCCAGCATCTCTTAGTCTCATTTTCACACAAGCGTAACCGAAGACCCTGGAGCTTCCTTCTCATTTCAGCCAGACACACCACCTTCTGAAGATATTCAAGCACATAAACCACAAGTGAATAAAAGACCCATGACAACAAAAGGGCCAGCACATTTCCTGCCCGCCGGCACTGACCACCAGAGGATCTTTGGTACGCCAAGAGTTTGACATTTTTCCATGCATCTTCATCATAATGTCCACTTTGAACATCCCACCCAGTCTGGTGTGTAGGCTTAGGGGGCCCTGCTGTGTAACATCACCGAAAGTAAGCAAAATAAAAGCATCATGACACGGTCAACACTGACCACTTCATTGCATTTTTTCTATACTTTCTGCCATGTTGCACAGCGGCCACACTGCTGTGCAACCTGGCCAAAAAAGGAAGGACAAGGCCAATAGACTCGTAAAGGCGAGACCTATTGACTTTACCAATGCTAGTTGTCACAGTTATTACATTTCCATAAGCCTGCTTGTTTCTAACTATCTTTATTCTTGTAACTATACTGCTTTTTGAATTGTTCTTCCTAGCACACCTTAGAGGCTCTTTACAAGTGTCTTGTACTCGACCTACAATACTAAGAGGGGATACAAAGACACTCTAAGAATATATTTTCACTTGCTTGTGTGACGCTCTCCTGACCGCTAAAATATATCTAAAAGCCTTGCACCTCACTCTGCCAGGAAGACCTCCTTTTATTGGTTAAACTTAAAATGACAAAGGTGCTGCCCAGCTCATTTGAACAGGTTCTAAGACATTGTATACAAACCAAATTGCACCCACTAAGCAGAAAGATCGGACATATTTGATTGCAAGCATCAATTTGTAAAATTACTTTCCAACAATACAGAAAACTCTACCATCAACCTTTCCATTTACGAATAATTGCAACAGAAGAGGCCTTATTCTTGAGATTATGAAGCTGCATAACCTGGCTGCGTGTGAGAGTCAGGGTGCTGTGGAACACAGGTAGGAGTGCTAAGCAAGGGTATCTCTATTGACTGCTTAGTTTCAACAAACTTACTTGGATAGACTGTGGAGGGATAAAGAAAAACTGCCACCTAACATCAATTGAGGCATCACCCCTTGCAATGCCATGCCAGGAGGAATACTACACCTCAGACGAGTGCACCAGACATTGATCCTACTGAGACAATTCGGATAAAGTTCATTAAGATATAACGACAATAAGAATTTATTTCATGAAAATGAATATCCCTCTGTATTTTGCACCAAAAAAAACCAGTGTCTGCTGAACAGTGAACTGGAGGAACGAATGCACATTGGAATAGCTTGCTAGATTAATACTGCCCCAAATACCTAATATTGTCATCAACTGACTGAATGCAGCAACTATACCCTAATGGTAGAGCGGTCCATCTGGCCTACTTACCCAACACAGGGTGTGGATTGTGTCCTCTTTAGATACAGCATTCTCGCTGTACATGGAATGCACGTCCAGTTACCTTCCGATCAAAGCAAAATCAGTTGATCTTTGGGAGAAAACTTAAAACGATGACTGTACTGCAACTATTACCTTCCTCTCCCTCAAATTGTAAAGCGCTCTGATATCCTTCGGGATCACGTTCGCGCTATATAAAACTTTATAAATAAATAAATCTAATTCTGCAGTGCATGTTTTAATGTAGCACTAAGACCTCCAGTTTTGACCTTCAGAAGTTTGCTCCACCTGTTTTTATTTTTTCTTTCATTCCTTTTCTACTATAGCATTAAAGCCCACTGCTTCAGACTATTCTATTTGTTAAAGGCCCCGAACCCGGTTAGCCGGGGTCAATAACGAGAGAGTGGGCTTTTAACAGCCGGTGTAGCCCAAGGCAGAAGACCTATAATGCTATTAGAACATTTCATCCACTGAGGATATAATATTCTAAATTAAAACTTTGTAATGTTGGAGCAGAAGGACTATACCAGTTGACTATATCAGTTTCAAATGATCTCCCTTATGTTATGTATATGTGTTGCAGTCATAAATGTGTTATACCCATGAAATTACAAATGTAAAAATGTTTTATTTTGTTTATGTGAATGGATCAAAGCCATATATATTTTTCTAAACCTCTGTGATATTGTGCTGTATTGCATTTACTCAATAATATGGATTGTTTGTGTTGTGAAGTGTGAGGGTTGGTGTAACTATTTTACCTAGGGGAGTGGATAATTTTTTGGTACATATAAGAATATGCCACCAAACATCAACACCTAGAACATAACCTTGTGCACTACATTTCAAAGAATCAATATCAGATCTCAAAGTCAGTCTACAGAAAGGATTCACTCATGGAGGAACAGAACGGCCGGTGACCAAAAGATTGCAACTTCAGTGTAATATGTTACCATATATGTGATGTTGTAATTAAGCATTACCATTTTTATTGATCCGGCATATGTCTTCAACAATGGATAGAAATAAAATAATTCTCTAACCTCCATCATCATTACTGCTCTGTGGCAATCAACGCTGGTCACTTAGTATAACAAGCCAGTGCATCATCAGTCACCATTAAAGGTGATGAGCTCTGCTTGCATTTAGCACAGGCAGACTGGTGACATAATGATTTATTACATGTCTCACTCATTATTGGTCTTTGTGGTCATTTAGTCTCTCCCGAGATGTTCATTACCTCAATACACGCCAAGGGTTTGGCTGTCTGCCATATATTATTGTCGTCATGGACTCAAGACCAAGTTGATATGAGGGTGAAGGATATGCTTTTCCGCAAGGTCACAACGTCACAAGATTTTGGTGGATTGCGGATAATCGGGCTTCGCAGATCTGGGGGTGCTCGCGATAGAAGACCAGTGTCAGGCATAGCTCTATCTGTGCCAGTGTCGTCACAATTACTGCACATAGATGTGTGACCTGAATATGGACCTTGCATGATGACTCATCCTTTTCCAATTAACCATTCTTTAATGTGACCTAGCCACAGGCATGACTTTTTGATTAAATATGCCTTCTCTGGAACGTGACAGAAGCCACTCAAGCAGCCAGGGCATTGACAGAGCTTTGCTGGAGTGGCAGGAGTATTAGGCATTTTTGATCTCTAGCGAATAACGCAAAGTTGCTCGTCCTCAGATTTGGGTTCTGGACTCACTCTTGCATTACTTCAGCTTAATTGTGTTTGATAATTTTCTTAAATTCCCTCTAATTGGAAATTTGTAAAAACGTCTAGTTGTGAAATGTACGTATATCCATGTAGGTGTCTAAGATATGTAATGTTTATATATGGAACCATGCTTGTGTGGCTGACATGAATGTATAAACTAGAGTCAGCACAAGTCGTAGCGGACCATGCGTATTTACGCAGCCTTGTATCTTCGTACGGAGTTCGTACTTTGAAACATTCAGGTATTAGTCCTGTTTGAAGTTCATTTGAATCAACCTTAGAACTTCCAATTGATGTACTTCCTCAATTCACATTACTCACCTGTGGTCCTGAAGAAAGCTCCCTGACCTTTGGGCTATGTATGAGCTGAAACATGTCGACCAATCACCACGATTAAAGTTGCAGAGGGTCCATTACTCATCCTACCTGCAACTTTATCTCTTTTTAACGTCTCCCCAGCACCTATCAGAATAAAGTTTTTTATAGGTAGCATGAGGAATAACTCCTTTTTTATCACTCACTTGAGCACTCTTCACTTTTTTATTTTATCATTTTTTCCCTGATCACTGCTGAAAAACCCAGTGGTTCCCTCCGGGTGGAGGATGCATGGAATCAACCCAATGATGATGCTATCACGTATTTAAACGGCGGAGAATCAAGATATACCGCCCCGACATACGTTTAACGTGATTGAGGGTTTTTTACCTATACCAGAGACAACCACTTGAACCCTGGTGCCAGTAACTAGTGATCCCTCCCCCTTTGATTATTTAAAATAGATCTCAACAAATATTAAGTACATGTACTATATATCTAAGGATTTATGTTTTTTTAACATATGTATGGTTTTATATAGAGACTGTATACCCATATTCAACCGTTTCAACATTTCACAGGATTCAAAAGCAATACCACAAAGGAACGACCGTGCAATTGTTTGCCACAAGGCCAATTAGCATGTCAGCCATGTTGAACAAGAAGTCTGACTGACAGGAAGATCCTAAACTGTGTGTTAGGCAGGGGCGTAGAGCCGGCCTCTTCAGACCCTGAGGTGCAGGAGGCCACCAACTATCCAAGGGCCCCCATTCAACCCAAGGTCAATGAATATCTGTGAGATATGTGAAACTCAAGGGCCCCTCTTTCAGTGGGATAACGAAAATTGAGGGGGCCCACCTACAAAGTGCATGAAGGGGGACCCCTCCAACAACACTCAGGAGCTCTGCTGACAGGGTACTGGGCTGAAGGGGTCCCCTGGAGCTCAGCCCCCCCCCCCGCACCGCAGGGGCTGCTGGGGCCTTTGTTACGTCCCCTGCCGGCTTTACATTCTGCAGGGGCAAGGCATCATTTTGGGTTATGCCACTGGAGTTAGGTGTTTATAATCAAAAGCCTTATGTCAGTGGCGTAACAAAAGCTAAGCAGCCCCCATCGTGCAGGGGACCACTGAGCTCCGGGGAAGGGGCCTCTGGCACTAGCAGGTCCCTGGCCTGAGAGCTCACAACAGGAGCCAGAGCGTCGGGCCTCCTGCATGTACTTTGCAGGGGGACACCCTCAAGATTGTTACACCACTGCTTATTGTGCCACACCCAGCCTAAGCACAGGCCAAATATTATCTGGATGGTTGGGTCAGACGTTTCATCAGCCACTGGACGGCTGCAGACTGGTAACAACAGCCTTTTTGGGAGGGAGTGGATGTTGCAATGTGCTGCCTGATATTAGGCATCACTGGACCCATAGGATGTTGAAAGTAGTGTGCCTTCACTGCTCTGCAACATCCAGTGCTATCTATTTCTGTCCTTTCCCATCTGAAAAAAAAGCAAAGCCAATCAGTCTGGCTTGCGTTTTGAGCCCTTACTAATACATTTAAAAACAAATGTGCTACAGGAAAAAACACAAAGCAAAAATGATGAATTTCTGAATACACTGCGTCCTTGTGATAAAGAGTTAAATGTTTTATGATTCAGTGTAATTTTGAGATGTAAAATAGTCCCTGATGCATAGGGATTGGATTGACTAAAGTATACAAAAAAGAGATGAGTGCAATGCTTCAATTAATCTCAGTCACTGGTAATTACTCGAGCCACATCCCAGTCCATTGGCCCTGGGTTGCTTGTGTTCCAGTTCACGGAGCACCCGGCCTGGCATTTCGGTCTGGACTGTTCCTATTGGAGCAGGGTCAAGGCTGATTTGCTTATGGCTGAGTCTAAACTGAGGTTGTATGGTAGTAGAAAAAGGATGGATTGGGATATTGGCTCGAGTGATCACAAGTAGCTGAGATTAATCCAAGCATTCCATCCATCACTTTGTTTTCTGATGCCCTAAGTGTGATGGGTGTGCCAATACGTGGCTTCCGTGCCCACTGTGCCTTTGGAATCAAGCTATATCTAGCTGATGAGGCTATTATAAGGGTGAAACTGGTCCTGGGTAGCTTGTGTTCCAGTTCAGGGAGGAACTGGCCTGGCAGTTCAGTCTGGACTGACCCCGTTTGAGCAGAGTCAAGGCTGATACTGAGGTGGCATGGTGGGCAAAAAACTATGGATTGGGATGCGGCCCAGGCGATTGCCAGTGGCTAAGATTAATTCAAGCATTCCAGCCATCACTTTGTTGTCTTAGGCATTGGATTGATACACCAAACAGCCTACATGGGAGGTGAGCAGGAAAACCTCCTCTGGGCGTAGCCAAAATGGATCCACTGGTCATACTTGAATCTAGAATAAAGCCTATGTCATTTGTGTAAAAAAGGGTTCAGGATTTGGCACAACACTTGTTGTTGTCCTTGCCTAAAACTGGCACATTACAAATATTTACATCCTATCTCTACTGATAACACAATTTGCACTATTAAATAATCTGTCTTGTAGAACAATGCCCCTTCAAATCAAGGAACTGCTATCATCTCTTTAACTTTTTTAAGGAATTTTTAAATGCGAAATTTATAAATTTACATTTTAGCTACTGGTATACTACAGATTGATAATTTATATTTGATGTTTATTGACCGCTTCTGACATTATGAGTCACATAGAATTGAACTGAGAATCACTAAAAAACCATAGCATGACTTTGGAAACAGCACCCCCTGGAGAGTAGCGATAGATTGCTACTTGGACCCAGATTAGGCTGTTTTGCTTATCTAGTTTTTTACTTCCTAAAAGCCAATTTTGGTGAAGCCTTCATTTGCTCCGTTTGTGGAGGAGGCTGCTATTTGAGTGTCGTTTGGACATATTTCTTAATAGACAGTGAATTGAGTAGGCAGGTACTCACAGGAACTGAGAACATACTCTACTTGTTGAAAAGGAGAGTATGAGCACAATCCAGCAGGGGGCAGTACGTTTATTGGGAGAGTACCAGAACTTCTCAGGCGCAAACTGGTCTGGTATAGTGAGCACCGGCCCTTTTTTATCCCCATTTCAAGCACTGTTGATTGACTATTTGCTTTTAGTATTTCTTGCTGGTTGTAAATTTTCTAACATTTACAACCTTTCTTTTGTATTATTTTTGTGGCAATAGGATTGTCTCTTCCCTGTCTTCCTGTTGGCCTGACGATTAAATGGGCTTGTGATCATGCTGACTTCGAAGACAAAGTACGTCGGACCAAATTATTTGTCTTTTATCTTTTTTTTCTGATCCAGGAGGTTGTTCTCTGTGCAGGGTTTGGTCATCTATAATTGTACAATGCTGTAGGCTTGAATGGATTGAGGGTGAGGGTTAAGGACTTTTGGTTTGTGGATTTGAGGACCTTTTGGCGAGTGGAGGAGACCATGGAGAACTTTGGCTGGATTTGGACAGGTATATCAGCAGTGGCGGCTGACACAGAAATTTACTGGTAGGTGTGTGGAGGAGTTGTGGTGAAGGGAAAGGGTACCAGCCGGAAGAACGCGGTGGTTAATGATAAAAATAAAATAAAATGTAAAAACACTTACCTGCTGCTGCCGGCCGCCTTGTGCTACTATGCTGCAGTGCCTGGTCCCAGCAGTCCCTGGACAGCATCACAACTCCCATCCAATCCCCGTGCTGCTCTCAAGCATGAAAGCATCTTGGGGATTGGCCTGAGCGGGCTGGATCAACGCTCGCTCAGGCACAGGTAGTCTGTGCTGTTTCTCCAATCAAGCTATGCAATGCTGCCGGGTTGGAGAAACCTAAGTAAGCCTAAGTGCATATGTCAATTTGGCCAGCCTGAGACGGCTATTCAAATTGAAATGCGCACTTACAAGTGCACATACCAGTCCTCCTACCCCATCCCAGGCCCCGCCCCTCTCTGCACATGGTAGATCAGAGCCAACAGCTAAAAAATAAAACGATTGTAAGATATAATTTTATTTTGCAGCTGCTGGCTCTGAGCCAGTGGGGCGACGCTCCTCCGCCACTGCGGAGGAGCCGACACTGTATTTCACTATAAGATCTAAAGTCGATAACGCACCCGGTCTTTTGCTGTCTCTCAAATTAAGTGTGATTATTTTTTATGGCGACAGCCACAGAAGCAGCAAATTCATGGATTGTGGCGAAGTCAAAATACACGTCTGCTTGGGCATGGTGGGACCCGGTGTGAAGGAACGAGCACTGGCTCGGATTGCGTAAATTTCCATCAGGGTAGAGCGAATGTGAAAGGACAATTAAAAGGATCGCGATGATGGATTATCCTACCTTGCATGAGAGAGATGGAGAATATTGATTTTCGACTTTTCCTGGGGTTGGAAATATTGTTTGTGAATTGATAACACTACAGAAATGGAGAGTCTATGTAGTGGTAAGCATGGAAGGGTGAGGGGGTTTAATCATCTAGCTGGAAGGCTTGTCAGAGAAGGATGGTCTTCAGTCATTTGAGATATTTCCTGAAATCCTCCTTGAGGCGAGAGCGCATAAGAGTGGTGCCTGAGGGAGAACCAGTCTCAGACCCAACTGTTTGTATGTTGCTGGTAGGAGGAAGCGGTATCCTTCGGAGTGAGGCTGGAAAATAAGGTGCATTTCACAGAAATTCCTATTTAAAGTCTATTCCTTGAGATGTGCGGCAGCACCCACAGGGGTGGAGGTCTACGGCGTGCTTATGCAAGGAGGGCACCCCGCACACTCATGTGAAGCGTGGCCCAAAGTAGGTATCAGGCACTGGACTGGAGTGTGAACTCCTCTTGGTTGCACATCTGAGAGTTGCACATTACATACAGGGTGGCTTATAAAGTTAAACAGTTGCTACTGGAACATGCGTGGTCCACACGTCACAAGTTCCATTCTTTGAGGCCGAGTAAATTGAGCACCACTGCATTTAGTTCATAGAAACACCTGCTATTTACAGCGCTTAGAAACGACACACCTGCTCCATGAAACACTATATAAAACTGATCAGAGCTACTATTATATCACAGTTTGCTGACCAGGGTCCTTAAGTGCTTTGTGTTCAGCAGGGGCAGCTGAAAGGGGCACGGCTCTGTAGACCAAGGCGGGTTCGCAGAGATCTAACTGGCATATGAAAGGGTGCGTGGGGCTTCCAAGGCCGTGCCTGTTAAGGATGCTCGGCCCTGCACCCTGTCATCTCTCGGCACGTCGCTTTTTGACAGGTCGAGAATGTAAGTGCCCACACCGCCGAAGAAGACCTAATAAAGCGTCTTGCGCGGCGGCGGGGCGACTCCTGTCTACGAATTGCTCACTAAGGGCACTTACAGGTAGCGCCAGGCGGGAGGGAGGGGGTTCTGTCCTCCAGGTAGAGCTGACCTGGTCTACGCTCCTCCGCCGCCTGCCGCAGACTATTTCCGGAGACACGGAACGCGTTCTGTTCATGCAAGACCTGTTTTTTCAATTTAACGCCTCCCTGCACAGCGCGTGGAGCAGCCGCCATCCTGCAAGGAAGCAGGTGAGCCCCCACTCCCCCCAGCGTGCAGTATTCATCTTCTCAGGCTTGACAGGCGGCAATAAAAAGCGAATTAAAAAGAAATTAAATCCAGAAACATCGCGATCTCTGTCGCTGAAAGCAGGCCTTAAGACTTATTAAAATTATTACTGTTTACAGGTTTTATCACCGGTGTTACACGGGAGGACGTACACGGATTTACCAGCGACCTCGGGAACCACCCGTACTCACTCCATGCTTGCCTTTGGAGTGGGGACCCTCAGCGTTGTATTCACTCTTTAATGCTCAAGAGATAGTTTATGAGATTTGAGGCGGGAGCCAGTGTGGGGAATGGGACTCCTGAAGCTGGTGAGATGCACGGGGGCGTAGCTACTATTAGTGCAGCAGGTGCAGTGGCACCGGGGCCCAGAGCGGACCATGGTACCCTGATAATTGCTGTATTTACCAGACCAACAGCAGCCGAAGGGGCCATATTCTTTGCTGCGCCAGGGCCCATGGCATCCTTGCTACTCTGCTGGTGGTGCAAGGCCCCTGCTGTTCCTTAGGGCATCCACAATGGTATGGTCGGGTTCTCGCGACGGGGCACTGTTGACCTTTCCAGGGAGTGGGAGGTGTGTCCCTCGGACGCGAAACAATGCCTTCCGCTCATACGTGCTTTACCCTGTGAGAAGCAAGATCCCTTTGGGTCCCATCGAAGGTTGGAAATACGTTTCACGGGTAACGCACCCCATAGCAACATGGGCCCAGATAGAATGGCGACCCTCAAACCAGCATGGAGGCAGATGCGGTGTCTCCGGATGTGGAGGGTTGGCAGGAGACTACAATGGCAGCTCGAACTCTAGCAATCCCTTCAAAACGCAGACTTTTGCAGCTCACCACATATATATGCACAGAATAAGCTACGCTACAGAGAGAGTTTGGAATATGAACAAAGGCCCCTTTCCAGTGCATAATTTGTGTAAAAAACATAAGTGCCAACCCGTTGTCAAGAGGCAACTACAGCGTGCACCACCCATTTCCCCCGCCATTGCTGCCACTGACGGTACCTACACTACTGCTAATCGCCACACCCCTACAAGTGTGAGGATTCAGACTGCCCCTGAACTCCAAAGCTATAAGAATGGCTTTGGCAACAGGTATTAGTCATTCTTTATGTATACTGTGTATATCGTATTAAGAAACATCTGTTGTATTCAACTTTAAATTAAACAGCGCCACCATGCGGCACACTATAATAAGTGCTGGTGGTGACAATTAAGTGCGGTGTCTAGCATCAGAAACCACCGGCTCAAATTAAGCAATGCCAATCTCCAATATAATTAAGCTGCCAAACAGAAAGGGCTGACTTCTTTCACATGACTTGGCCATGTATGGTAATACAGAGGTATTGTCACATGGATCCTTGTCAATGTGGCACCTCTACCGGTAACTTTGTTACCAAAATGAATGCTACAAGGAATAATAGAGGAGGAGGGATACCCTAGATCATGGGTACTCACAAACTTTTTCTCGGGGGCCAAATTCACAGTGTGGTTTGTGGCAGAGGGCTGCACTGGTGGGGGCAGGGTCAGTGGGGGAGGGGGGCGGGGCTAGAGCCACAAAAAAACTGTGACCATGAGGTTGAACACAGGTCCCTGCAGCGGACGCCTTCGTCCACTGAGCCACCAAACCCGGCATACACCCATCTCTCTCTCTCTCTCCCTCTGTCTCCCTCCCTCTGTCTGTCTGTCTACCTCCCTCTGTCTGTCTCCCTCCCTCCGTCTGTCTCCCTCCCTCCATCCGTCTCCCTCCCTTACTCGGTCTGTCTCACTCTGACTGTCTCACTCTGACTGTCTCACTCCGTCTCCCTCTCATTCTGTCTCTGTCTCTGTCTCCCTCTCACTCTGTCTCTGTCTCCCTCTGTCTCTGTCTCCCTCTCACTCAGTCTCTGTCTCCCTCACACTCAGTCTCTGTCTCCCTCAGTCTCTGTCTCCCTCGGTCTCCCTCCCTCGGTCTCCCTCATTCCTTCTCCCTCATTCGGTCTCCCTCACTCTGACTGTCTCACTCCCTCTCCCTCCCTCTGACTGTCTCACTTCGTCTCCCTCTCACTCTGTCTCCCTCTCACTCAGTCTGTCTCCCTCCCTCGGTCTCCCTCACTCTGACTGTCTCACTCCCTCTCCCTTCCTCTGACTGTCTCACTCTCCCTCCCTCTCCCTCTGTCTCCCTCCCCCTACCTCCCTCTGTCATCTCACCCTGCGTGTGTGTCAGCAGGGGCTGAGACAGCTTCCCGGGCACAAAAACAACACACTTCACAGGTCTTTAAACAAACCATTTGCATGTTAATGAGGCTTTGTTGTATTTCACCTCTTCTGAGGCCCGCAGCTCCACTCTGCGCTCTGACTGTCCCTGGAACCGCCCGGCCCCCACAGAGCAGAGTCAGAGTCGCGCTGGTGCAACTGGCAGTGTTTGTGAACACTCCTCAATTTTTTTTTTTTAAACACTTACGATGTCTGAAAGGTCCGCGGGCCGCCAAGGAAGGCTTGCCGGGCCGCAGGCGGCCCGCGGGCCGTACTATGAGTACCCATGCCCTAGATACATGTGAACATTGATATGCCTGGGCCGCTTGGTTGCCAAGATATCCATGTAGTGGCTGTCACCAGAAGGACCTCTGGGGCAGGAATGGCAGTGCAGCATGGATATATGGGCCATGTTAGAAACTTGCAAAGGCTGGCACACACAAACATGCAACATTTTGAACTCTAGGGTCGAACACATTGGTCTTCATATGAAAAATCCCATAGATGTTGGCCGACATGTTCCGATAGAAACTGTGCTTTATTTTCTATATATATGAAACATTGTCAAAGTCTGTATCATCATATGTGATCTCCACTCTAAGTTTCTGTGTTATGTGGTGCAACTGAAATCAATAAAAAATTGTTTAAAAAAAAAAACCTTTATGGTTGTTAAAGGCCTCATTTACTCATCTGCGGGCTGCCAGCCACACGTCTGAGTTATCAAACACATAAAGATGATGGGAGCAATGCTTTTAATTAATCTAATCACGGGCAATTGCTTGGGGTAGTATTCCAACCTATCATTCTTTTATCCACCATGCCACCTCAGTTTAGACCAACTCATATGCAAATCAGTGTTGACCCTGCCTCAATAGGAACAGAAGGAACTGCCAGGCCTGGCCCTTCCTGAACTAGGACACAAGCAACTCAAGACCTGTTTCACCCTGATTGGGTCTCATCAGCAGGGTGTAGGTTGGTTACAGTGACACAGTGAGCATGGTACCCACGTCAGGGCATACCTGCGCCACTTAGGGCGGTACATCAAACATAAAAAGGTAATGAGAGGAATGCTTGCAATAATTTGCTAGGTGTAGCATTCCAACCCTTTGCTCTTTTGCCCACCATGCCACCTCAGTTTGGACCTAGCCAAATGCAAATCAGTCTTAACCCTGCTCAAATAGGTACTGCCCAGCCCAAATTGCGAGGGCAGGTCCTCCCTGACCCTGAATACAAGCAACCCAAGACCACTTTCGGCCAGATTAGGGCTCATTAAGCTTGTTTCCAGGGGCACAATGAGCACAGGACCCACGTCAGGGCATGCCCTTGTTACGCAGGGTGGTACAGCAAAAACACAAAGGCGATGGGAGGTGCGATAGTCTTAATTGTGTCAGTGAGAGCTTAAAAAGACTAACATTAAATATGGATAGTGAATATAGAAGACGAGAAACTATCCTGATCAACTCTAAAGAAAAAAAGTATTTATTGAAGCATGTCCTGTGGGATCATGAAGTCTTACTAGCTGCGACCCATGCAGGTAGGAGCGGTGTAGTGGGGGGCGGGCAGGGGACGAGGGAAACTTAATTGAAAAAAACAAAAACCATTTACCTGGCACTCACCGCATTGCCAAGCGCAAGGTAAGTGTCTTCTTTTTTTTTTAAATTTAAGTTTCCCTTGTTGTCGTCTGTCGACCTCTCTTCCTCACCCCACCCCACACTTATCTGCATGGGCAGCACCTGGATTTTGCACACCATACCACCTCAGTTTGGACCCGGCTATATGCAAATCAGTAAACATGTATACTTAGTGTGCCACCCTAAGTGGGAGGGATATGCCCAGACATGGGTCCCATGCACACGGTGTCTCTGGAACCAAGCTATAACTAGCTACTGAGCCCTAACTAGAGTGAAACTGCTTGTGCTCCTGTTAAGGGAGGACATGGCTTGGCATTTCGAGCTGGACTGTTCCCATTGGAGCAGCTTCAAGACTGATTTGCATAGAGCTGATTCCAAACTGAGATGACATGATGTGCACAATAACGATGCGTTGGAATGCGGCCCGAGTGATTACCAGTGGCTGAGATTAATCCAGGCATTCCATCCGTCACTTTTTTGTATACATGGTGTAACTGGAGTCAAGCACACAATTCATTATAGCTTTGCTGTACGAGGTGCATAAAAAGAGCACGGATGCTTTCAAGACTCTTTTCCTGCGATATTCCTGATATAATACATTTTCTAAGCTGAATCTAAAAGGGGACAAAATCACAACATTTTAACTGAGATCAGGGCCTTTTTCATCTATGTGGACATGTCGAATCAACGCTGCTGAACATGACTAGTGCATAAAATAAGGCTTAAAGTGAGAAGCAGACCCTTCACTAGAAGTATGTGTACTGGAGAATCATTCATCAGTGAACCTCTCCCAGCACACACGTACATGCCTGTTTCTCAACTGCATGACAAAAATAAGAAAACAAATGATCTTACTGTCTTTGCCTATTTTGAACACTCTTAAAACGCTAGGCCCCCTCGCCCTGAAGTATCATGAGTCAGTCTCCCAGTGTCTTGATTCGCGCTCTTTCCCCATCACACACCTTGCGCGGCCCCCCTTAAAGTGTGTGTGTAAGGCTTTAAGAATCATTTTGCCCCATTCCGCAAACGTTATCAAGAATAGGCCCGGGCAAATCTTAAATTACGCTGGCGAAATTCCATGTAATTTCAGTAATTATGCATTATGCTTATACAAGCAGATCCAGAAATTACTCTATTACACTACGTCACATAATTATATGCGGTGTGCAGCAAAAATTTTGAGCAACTACACTGGAATGTACCCTATGTGTAATTTCGCATACTTTCCCAGAAATTTCGCGTTCTAGGAAATTACACAAATTTAGAACATTCCTAATCTGCCGCTCTAGCTGACAGGAGCAACTGAATGTCTCCAGCTGGGCGACTTCTGCATGAGAACCCGAGCTCAGTGCAGCGATCACCCCTGCACTCAATGTTGCCCTGCCTCTTTGGCTGCAGTCATTCCACCTTCCTTTCTGATTCGGCTGGTCTAGTCATTCTCTGCAAGGAAGTGCAGACTAAAGGAGAAACGTCACAGGGCATGCACACCAGCGATACGCTATCAATGCGCACTGCCCGCGAACACCTCATTCATGGTTCATGGGGCATGCACACCAGTGATACGCTATCAGTGCGCTCTGCCCTGAACACCTCATTCATGATCCATGAGGCATGCACACCAGCGATACGCTATCAGTGCGCACTGTCCACGAACACCTCATTCATGATCCATGATGTATGCACACCAGCAATACGCTATCAGTGCGCACTGCCCACGAGCACCTCATTCATGGTTCATGAGGCATGCACACCAGCGATACGCTATCAGTGCGCACTGTCCACGAACACCTCATTCATGATCCATGATGCATGCACACCAGCAATACGCTATCAGTGCGCACTGCCCACGAGCACCTCATTCATGGTTCATGAGGCATGCACACCAGCGATACGCTATCAGTGCGCACTGCCCACGAGCACCTCATTCATGGTTCATGAGGCATGCACACCAGCGATACGCTATCAGTGCATTCTGCCCACGAACACCTCATTCATGGTTCATGGGGCATGCACACCAGCGATACGCTATCAGTGCGCACTGCCCACGAGTACCTCATTGATGGTTCATGAGGTATGCACACCAGCGATACGCTATCAGTGCGCTCTGCCCTGAACACCTCATTCATGATCCATGAGGCATGCACACCAGCGATACGCTATCAGTGCGCTCAGCCCTGAACACCTCACTCATGATCCATGAGGCATGCACACCAGCGATACGTTATCAATGCGCACTGCCCACGAACACCTCATTCATGGTTCATGAGGCATGCACACCAGCGATACGCTATCAGTGCGCACTGCCCACGAACACCTCATTCATGGTTCATGAGGCATGCACACCAGCGATACGCTATCAGTGCACTCTGCCCTGAACACCTCATTTATGATCCATGAGGCATGCACACCAGCGATACGTTATCAATGCGCACTGCCCACGAACACCTCATTCATGGTTCATGAGGCATGCACACCAGCGATACGCTATCAGTGCGCTCTGCCCTGAACACCTCATTCATGATCCAGGAGGCATGCACACCAGCGATACGTAATCAATGCGCACTGCCCACGAACACCTCATTCATGAGGCATGCACACCAGCGATACGCTATCAGTGCGCTCTGCCCTGAACACCTCATTCATGATCCATGAGGCATGCACACCAGCGATCAATAATCAATTTACACTCTCTGAACACCCAAGTTGTGGTTCATGGGGCATGAGCATTAGTGATGAGTCCTCAACGTGCACTGCCCTAAACACCCCAGTTCTGGTTCATGGGGCATGAGCACCAGTAATGAACCTTTGAACACTCCCTCTCCCCAGTTGAGGTAACTTATCAAGTCATGAATGCCATTGTTAAATAAACCATTCTGCTCTGCCCTTAGAGGCTAACAGTTGGTAAGCATCTGTGTTAAATCATAAATGCACTCTGGCTTGAACGCCCCAGTGTGGGTCATGAGCGCCATTAATGAATCATCACTGCGCATCTACACAACCAGTAGAGGTTCATGGGGCAGGATGAGTGAATCATCACCGCGCATCTACACAACCAGTAGAGGTTCATGGGGCAGGAAGAGTGACTCATCACTGTGCACCTACACAACCAGTAGAGGTTCATGGGGCAGGATGAGTGACTCATCACTGCGCACCTACACAACCAGTAGAGGTTCATGGGGCAGAAGAGTGAATCATCACTGCGCATCTACACAACCAGTAGAGGTTCATGGGGCAGGAAGAGTGAATCATCACCGCGCACCTACACAACCAGTAGAGGTTCATGGGGCAGGAAGAGTGAATCATCACGCGCACCTACACAACCAGTAGAGGTTCATGGGGCAGAAGAGTGAATCATCACTGCGCACCTACACAACCAGTAGAGGTTCATGGGGAAGGAAGAGTGAATCATCACTGCGCACCTACACAACCAGTAGAGGTTCATGGGGCAGAAGAGTGAATCATCACTGCGCATCTACACAACCCAGTAGAGATTCATGGGGCAGGAAGAGTGAATCATCACTGCGCATCTACACAACCAGTAGAGGTTCATGGGACAGAAGAGTGAATCATCACTGCGCACCTACACAACCAGTAGAGGTTCATGGGGCAGAAGAGTGAATCATCACTGCACACCTACACAACCAGTAGAGGTTCATGGGGCAGAAGAGTGAATCATCACTGCGCACCTACACAACCAGTAGAGGTTCATGGGGCAGAAGAGTGAATCATCACTGCGCATCTACACAACCAGTAGAGGTTCATGGGGCAGAAGAGTGAATCATCACTGCACACCTACACAACCAGTAGAGGTTCATGGGGCAGAAGAGTGAATCATCACTGCACACCTACACAACCATTAGAGGTTCATGGGGCAGGAAGAATGAATCATCACTGCGCACCTACACAACCAGTAGAGGTTCATGGAGCAGAAGAGTGAATCATCACTGCGCACCTACACAACCAGTAGAGGTTCATGGGGCAGAAGAGTGAATCATCACTGCACACCTACACAACCAGTAGAGGTTCATGGGGCAGGAAGAGTGAATCATCACTGCGCACCTACACAACCAGTAGAGGTTCATGGGGCAGGAAGAGTGAATCATCACTGTGCACCTACACAACCCAGTAGAGGTTCATGGGGCAGGAAGAGTGAATCATCACTGCGCACCTACACAACCAGTAGAGGTTCATGGGCCAGGAAGAGTGAATCATCATTGCGCACCTACACAACCAGAAGAGGTTCATGGGCCAGGAAGAGTGAATCATCACTACGCACCTACACAACCCAGTAGAGGTTCATGGGGCAGGAAGAGCAAATCATCACTGCGCACCTACACAACCAGAGAGGTTCATGGGCCAGGAAGAGTGAATCATCACTGCGCACCTACACAACCAGTAGAGGTTCATGGGACAGGATGAGTGAATCATCACTGCGCACCTACACAACCAGTAGAGGTTCATGGGGCAGGATGAGTGACTCATCACTGCGCACCTACACAACCAGTAGAGGTTCATGGGGCAGAAGAGTGAATAATCACTGCGCATCTACACAACCAGTAGAGGTTCATGGGGCAGGAAGAGTGAATCATCACCGCGCACCTACACAACCAGTAGAGGTTCATGGGGCAGAAGAGTGAATCATCACTGCGCACCTACACAACCAGTAGAGGTTCATGGGCCAGGAAGAGTGAATCATCACTGCGCACCTACACAACCCAGTAGAGGTTCATGGGGCAGGAAGAGCGAATCATCACTGCGCACCTACACAACCAGTAGAGGTTCATGGGGCAGGAAGAATGAATCATCACTGCGCACCTACACAACCAGTAGAGGTTCATGGGGCAGGAAGAGTGAATCATCACTGCGCACCTACACAACCAGTAGAGGTTCATGGGGCAGAAGAGCGAATCATCACTGCGCACCTACACAACCAGTAGAGGTTCATGGGGCAGGAAGAATGAATCATCACTGCGCACCTACACAACCAGTAGAGGTTCATGGGGCAGAAGAGTGAATCATCACTGCACACCTACACAACCAGTAGAGGTTCATGGGGCAGGAAGAATGAATCATCACTGTGCACCTACACAACCAGTAGAGGTTCATGGGGCAGAAGAGTGAATCATCACTGCGCATCTACACAACCCAGTAGAGGTTCATGGGGCAGGAAGAGTGAATCATCACTGCGCATCTACACAACCAGTAGAGGTTCATGGGGCAGAAGAGTGAATCATCACTGCGCACCTACACAACCCAGTAGAGGTTCATGGGGCAGGAAGAGTGAATCATCACTGCGCACCTACACAACCAGTAGAGGTTCATGAGGCAGGAAGAGTGAATCATCACTGCGCACCTACACAACCAGTAGAGGTTCATGGGGCAGGAAGAATGAATCATCACTGCGCACCTACACAACCAGTAGAGGTTCATGGGGCAGGATGAGTGAATCATCACTGCGCACCTACACAACCAGTAGAGGTTCATGGGGCAGGATGAGTGAATCATCACTGCGCACCTACACAACCAGTAGAGGTTCATGGGGCAGGAAGAGTGAATCATCACTGCGCACCTACACAACCAGTAGAGGTTCATGGGGCAGGAAGAGTGAATCATCACTGCGCACCTACACAACTAGTAGAGGTTCATGGGGCAGGAAGAGTGAATCATCACTGCGCACCTACACAACCAGTAGAGGTTCATGGGCCAGGAAGAGTGAATCATCACTGCGCACCTACACAACCAGTAGAGGTTCATGGGCCAGGAAGAGTGAATCATCACTGCGCACATACACAACCAGTAGAGGTTCATGGGCCAGGAAGAGTGAATCATCACTGCAGAACTACACAACCAGTAGAGGTTCATGGGCCAGGAAGAGTGAATCATCACTGCGCACCTACACAACCAGTAGAGGTTCATGGGGCAGAAGAGTGAATCATCACTGCACACCTACACAACCAGTAGAGGTTCATGGGGCAGGAAGAATGAATCATCACTGTGCACCTACACAACCAGTAGAGGTTCATGGGGCAGAAGAGTGAATCATCACTGCGCATCTACACAACCCAGTAGAGGTTCATGGGGCAGGAAGAGTGAATCATCACTGCGCATCTACACAACCAGTAGAGGTTCATGGGGCAGAAGAGTGAATCATCACTGCGCACCTACACAACCCAGTAGAGGTTCATGGGGCAGGAAGAGTGAATCATCACTGCGCACCTACACAACCAGTAGAGGTTCATGAGGCAGGAAGAGTGAATCATCACTGCGCACCTACACAACCAGTAGAGGTTCATGGGGCAGGAAGAATGAATCATCACTGCGCACCTACACAACCAGTAGAGGTTCATGGGGCAGGATGAGTGAATCATCACTGCGCACCTACACAACCAGTAGAGGTTCATGGGGCAGGATGAGTGAATCATCACTGCGCACCTACACAACCAGTAGAGGTTCATGGGGCAGAAGAGTGAATCATCACTGCGCACCTACACAACTAGTAGAGGTTCATGGGGCAGGAAGAGTGAATCATCACTGCGCACCTACACAACCAGTAGAGGTTCATGGGCCAGGAAGAGTGAATCATCACTGCGCACCTACACAACCAGTAGAGGTTCATGGGCCAGGAAGAGTGAATCATCACTGCGCACATACACAACCAGTAGAGGTTCATGGGCCAGGAAGAGTGAATCATCACTGCAGAACTACACAACCAGTAGAGGTTCATGGGCCAGGAAGAGTGAATCATCACTGCAGAACTACACAACCAGTAGAGGTTCATGGGGCAGGAAGTGTGTATCATCACTGCGCACCTACACACCCCAGTTGGGGTTCATAAAGCATGAGCACCAGTAATGAATCATCACTGTGCACCTACGCTACCCAATTTAGGTTCACGGACATGTCACCAGTGTTGACTCATGAACCATCATTGGGCACCTATGCAACTAGTAGACGTCCACAGGGCATGAGAGGTTTATGAGGCAAAAGCACCCCTACTGAGTCCTCACTGTGCACCTACACAACTCCGTTAAGGCTCACAGGCGATGCGAACCCGCAATCAATCATCACAGAGGACCGCCGCAACCCATAAGTGGGTCAGCAAGCATGAGCACCCAAAATGACTTATCTCTGCGCACCTACTCAACCCAATTGATGTTCCCGGGACATGAACACCAGTGAGTCAAGACTGCGCACCATTGCTCACATCAGCAACCCAGTTACGGTTCACAAGTGATAAGCACCATTGTAGAGTTATCAGTGTGCACTACCCTCACAACCCATCTAGTCACATGGTAGAGGTGCGTAGGACAGGTCCTCCAGTGATGAATCACCAGTGTGCACTATTGTTATCACTCACCCCCTCATCCCAGTTGCATCCTCACTTGCACAATGTGTTGCTATTTAAAACATGCGCATTTACCATGCACTCATTTTACAGCGGCGCAAGTGATAATTACGTCTGCCTACTTGAGAGTTCTGTGGAGTAAAAACAGTATTATTAACTCAGGTTGTGCATACTTGAGAGTCTAGGACACATCTCTTGGTGATTCGCACCCGGCACCCTCTCAACACTTGAAAAAAAGCAGCTAAGCACATCTATTCTCAGATGCTTCCTTCTAGTGCAGCGCCCTGAATATAAAAGTCTCAGCAGAAACCTGAGCGTGCAGCCAGGCGCCTCTGTCTGTTCAAGTGAGGGGAATGGGACGGTATCATGTGGTGTCGGAAGTGCTGGTCTCCTTAATTCCTGTCAGGCTTCTGTACGCCTGCTTCACTGACTCCAGCTTCATGGAGCAGGCGTTCTCATCGAGTGCAAGGATTTCTAGACAGGGCCCAGATTCAATCAAAGCAAACACTCTCGTCCCACGACTCTTTTTAGGTCACAGCCTACCAGAATGTCTGGTTTGCTAAAGACATCTTGGGGACTTACAGAAAGTTGACCTAGGAATGCATTCCGCCAATTGTTTTCCAATGGCTTTGTGGTTTGTAACTCATATTTTCTGGCTTTCTATTTCATGGCTTTATTTGCTTTAGGCTGTTCAGCTTGAGTTTGTCCTTCCCAGTGCCTAAACCATGTTTACCCTATACTTCCAAAAACTTGCTTTCTGTACACAGACCTTTAAATCTTGTTCTTAACTTGTCTCATTTGCTGTGCATTCAAAGACAGAGGTCAAATGTCAAGCTGTGTCATCCAGGGAGCTTGCTGTTTATTTTTCTTTCTCTGACTTCAAAGCGAGAGGATTTATGTGACAATCATGGTGGCTCTGGAGAAGTGCTTGAGGAAGGCTTTAGGATGTTATTTTTTTTTTCTAGCACACATCAAAATTCAAATGTCTGTAAATGAAAATCAGTCAAACCAATACACTAAGTGATGACATTGTTTGTGCGCTGTGTACGTTTTATCAGTAAAACTGTATGTGAGTGCAAATGTAATTGTTGTCTGTAGTGGCAGTATGCTACCATACCATCCATACTCCTCGTTACCCCACTCCACGTACTCTGCACTACATCCATGCTACTGCACTCTACTCTACACATCTCCAAACTCCGCCACTCCACTCCACACTGCGTCACTGCACTCTTCTCTGTATTACTCCACTCAAGGCCTCTATACTCTACACCACTGCACTGTATTCTATGCCAATGCCAAACCCCACACTACTCTACTATGCACCACAGCACTCTTCGCCACTGCACTCTACACCACTACTCACCACTCCACTCTATGCCAACTTACTCTGCAACACTGCACTCATGCCACTGCACTCTATGCCAAATGCACTCTACTCTGTACTGCTCCACTGTATGCCAGTGCACTCTATGCCAATCCCCTCTATGCCACTTTACTCTGCACCATTGCATTCTACTCCGAAACAATCTACTTGACGGCACTGCACTCGGCCACTTCACTCTACTCTGCACCACTCAACGCCACAGCACTCTATGCCAATGCACTCTACACCACTTTACTCAAAACCAATGCACCTTACACCAATCTACTATGCATCACTGCACTCTACGCCACTATACTCTATGTGCCATTGCACTCTACCCCATTGTACTCTGACACTGCATTCTACGCCACTCTATTCTATTCTGCACCACTATACTCTGTGCCACTGCTCTCTATGCCACTCTACTCTGTGCCACTGCACTCTATGCCACTCTACTCTGAGTCATTGCACTCTATGCCAATGCACTCCACGCCACTCTACTATGCACTAATGCACTCTCTGACAATATACTCTGGAACACTGCACTCTGCCATTCATGCCACTGAACACTATGCCACTGAACTCTGCTGAGCTTCACTCTATGCACTGCACTCTACACCAGTCCACTCTAAGCCACTTTTTTCTACTCCAATCTACTCTGCACTACTGCAGTCTTCTCTATACCACTGCATTTCAGTCTACTCTGAAACAATCTACTCTATGTCACTCTAATCTACTCTGCGCCGCTCCACTCTACGCCACTCCACACTACGCCACTCTATTCTGCACCACTGCACTCTATGCCACTCCACTCTACACCTATGCTCTCTTCTCCACTTTACTCAAAATCAATACTCTATACGCCACTGCACTCTATGCCAATCTACTCTGCACCACTGCACTGTGCGCCACTATTATATACTCTATGTCATTGCACTCTATGCCACTCTACACCATTGCACTCTCTCACTTTACTCTGCACCACTCTAAGCCACTGCACTCTACACCAATGCACTCTACTCTACACCACTGCACTCTACTACACTCTACTCTGCAGCACTGCACTCTCTGCCACTGAACTCTATGCCACTCTACTCTGAGCCACTTTACTCTGTGCCACTGAACTCTACTCTTTCTAAAGACAGTGGTCCCTAGACAAGGATTAATGAGAGTAAACAATAAATATAGACCCAATCAGTACTATATTTTACACATGTCCAGCCGGACAGGTGTTTTTAATATATAGTTGCTTAAATATACACAAAATTCAGCAAGATACAAATAAAGCGGGACACAAGCCTGTATCCAACTTAGTGGGAAGGACATACAACATGAAATAAAAAGGCTCAGGCAGAGTAAATTGTTTGTATGAGACACATTTTGGTAGGACAAACAAATTATAGTGGAGAAACCATTACACATAATACGTATTAAATAAAGAGGTGTATATTGCGTACAACAAGTCGACGGCGTTTTGATCCTTACAAAAGATATAGGACCATCATTAGGACATTAACAAAGGTATGCCTGTATACATTTTGCCTAGTTCCAGGTCAAAGTGACTTGGAGGGGGTTTGTTTCAGGCGAATACCGAGTAGAAGTCCAGGCCAAGTACAAGGAGAGTAAAGGTTGCAGACAGCCGCGGCTGCGGTCTGTGCAGTTGGATGCTGGGTCAGAGTCGACCTAATAAAGGCTGTAACAGCTTAAAGGAACCGTTTGAAATGTTCGCGCCACGGAGCAGTCTCAAAATCAGAGTGGCCTATTGCAGTGGGCTGCTGTATATCAGGAACGGCAAGCGAGTAACCCGTGAGCTGCGTCTGCGGTCTCTAGTGACAAGGAATGGGGTCAAGGCCAATCTGTGAACAACCTCTGTTACAGCATGTCTTGAATGTCGGGATTGGGGATCGGAATCGGGGATATTAAGGAACGTTCCTTCATATCCCTGATCCCGACAGGCAAGACATACAGCAGCCCACTGCAATAGGCCACTCTGATTTTGGCTCCGCACCGCGGCGTGAACATTTCAAACGCCTCCTTTAAGCTGTTACAGCCTTTATTAGGTCGACTCTGACCCAGCATCCAACTGCACAGACCGCGGCCACACCTGTCTGCATCCTTTACTCTCCTTATACTTGGCCTGGACTTCCACTCGGTCTTCGCCTGAAACAAACCTCCTCTAAGTCACTCTGACCTGGATCTATGCAAAATCTATACAGGCATACCTTTGTTAATGTCCTAATGATGATCCTATATCTTTTGTAAGGATAGAAACGCCGTTGACTTGTTGTACGCAATATACACCTCTTTATTTAATACTTATTATGTGTAATGGTGTCTCTACTATAATTTGTTTGTCCTACCAAAATGTGTCTCATACAAACAATTTACTCTGCCTGAGCCTTTTCGTTTCATGTTGTGCGTCTTTCCCACTAAGTTGGATACAGGCTTGTGTCCCACTTTATTTGTTTCTTGCTGAATTTTGTGTATATTTAAGCAACTATATATTAAAAACACCTGCCCGGCTGGACAGCTGTAAAATATAGTATTGATTGGGTCTATATTTATTGTTTGCTCTCATTAATCCTTGTCTAGGGACCACTATCTTTAGAACTAATTGATTACCCAAGGTCTCTGACCCACCTTATTTGGGTTCCCTTGTTCTTCAAAACACTGCACTCTACTCTGCACCACAATACGCCACTCTACGCCAATGCACTTTATGCCACTTTAATCTACTGTACACCACGGCACTCTAGGACACTGCACTCTACACCACTTCACTCTACACCTCTCTACTCTACTCTGCACCTCTCTATTCTATGCAGTGTACTCTACCCCACACTAATATGTACTACTGCACTCTTCACCACTGCACTCTACTCCACCTGAGTCTACGCCACTCCACTCTGCACCACTTCACTCTGCAATACTTCACTCTAAGCCAATGTACTGTATGCCACTACTCTATACCACTTCACTCTACCCTGCACCACCAAGCTCTACACCACTTCACGCTGAAACAATCAACTCTAAGCCACTACACTCTATGCCACTGCAAAATATGCAATGCTGCAGCACTCTACTCTAAGCCACTGTGTTCTAACCTGCACCACTATACTCTACTCTGCACCACACCCCTCTACTCTGAAACAATCTTTTCTACACCACTGCCGTCTATGCAGCTGCACTCTACGCCACTCTATGCCACTGCACTACATGCTGCATCACTCTTTGCCTCTGCAGTCTATGCTATGCCACAGCTGTACTCTAAACCACTGCACTCTATGTCAATGCACTCTACACCACTTTACTCGAAACCAATTCCTCCTATGCCACTCCATCTACGCCAGATACTTGGTCCCACTGCACTTTACGCTATTATACTGTACAATATTCCACTTTATGCCACTGTACTGTACACCAGTCCACGCTACATCACTCTACACCACTGCACTCTACGTCACTGCACTCTACTCTACACCACTGTAACCTATGTCACTGCTCTCTGCACCCCTCAACTCTGGACCACTCTACTTTGCACCTCTCTATGACCCTGCATTCTACTTCCCTGCACTCTGATATTCTATTCCGCATGACTGCACTCTTCTCTGCACCACTCAACTCTACGCCACACTACTGCACACTACATCACTGCACTCTACGCCAATCTACTCTACATCTCTACACTCACCCTGCACTGCTCTACTCTGCCCTGCACAACTCCACTCTATGCCACTTCACTCTATGCCACTCTACTCCACTCTGTACCACTTCACTCTATGCCACTGCACTCTATGCCACTGAAATCTACTCTGCACCGCTCTACTCTATGCCACTGCACTCTACGCCAATGCACTCTATGCCAATCTGCTTTGTATCACTGTACTTTACCCACTTCACTCTAGGCCACTCTACTATACTTCACTCTACGACACTCCACTCAATGATACTCCACTATATGATGCTCTTCTCCATTCAACTGTGCTCCACTCTATGCAACATCCTTTATGCTAATCCACTTTGCTCTACACCAATCCACAACACTTTATGCCACAACACTGTACTCAGCTCTGACACTGACACTCCACTGTACTCCACTCTACTTTAACCCACTAACTTTTAGCCATGCTGAACAGCAGTCATTCTGGTGTACAACATTTTTAAAACATATTGACAAAGGTATTAGCTCTTGCATAGGTGAGACCTATTAGCTTTGCCAATGCGTGTTGTAAGTAAGATGGCTTAGTGAGCTCAGTGCTCGCTACTGTGTGCACAGACGAAGCCACAGATTTGAATTCCAGCAGGGTCAACTCATTCCTTTCATCTCTTGTGGCTGATTAAATGAGTATCTTTAACTTACAAAATAATCACATTAGCTACTTATACATAATTATACCCACCACCTATTAATTGCACCTCATACTTGCACAGGGGAGGAACTATGGGAAGTTGCTGAAGCTGGTGACTTTGGAATGCGGGGGAACCAGGCTCAACAACCTTTGATTCTGGGCAAATCTCCCTGTACCTAAAAAAGGAAAAAAAGTGTAACATAGTTCGCTTTTTATTGTATGTGTTCTAATGTCGTTGGGTCAGGCTTGCGCTATAAAATGGTGATTGTATTGTATTTGCAATTGCATTCATATAGCACTTACTACCCTTGACGATGTGTGGAAGCGCTTTATGCCGGGCAGCATGCTGCTCCGGAACCATAGGTTAGTGGTTACTCCAGTATTATGGGTTGTTGTTGGGTCTTTCGTGCCCAAGCAAACCATTTCAAGCATTCACCTCAGTTATTTGTTGTGGATTACATTAATAGTAGTTAGTTGTGATCACTAGTTGTGGGAGGGGGGCATGTGAGCCCCACCCATAGTTGGTGGGATTAATAGAAGGGATGAAGAATTGTTGGTATTGTTAGGTTGCAGGGGTCTGATTTTCAGAGGAAGTAGGAGAGGTTGTGATCTTGTAAATGAGTTGTGAGCAATTTACAGGACTACAATGATGGGGATTGAGGCAAACATCAACGTGACAGTGGATTGTGCTCCGAAAGAGGAGGCGTGCATAGGAAGGGAAGACGAGGGACATTTGCAAAAAAAGGAGAGATGACAATCAGTCGTTTTAAGTAAAAGTTAGTATTTCACGACAGATTATAAGAATGTAGTGCATAATAAAAAATATATGAAACAGCAAAAGCCTTAGTCCAGCTGACGCACAGTGAAGGAAGGGCACACATATGCATAGGGGATTTACGGACAGTGACTAAGGCTCTGCAGCGGCCGGCACAGGTAAGCGCAGAGGGGCGGGGCAGGACGCAGCAGGGGGGAAGTCGACGGACAATGGAATAGGCATTATTTATTTATTTAAATATACCCATTCCGTCGCCTGCCAACTTCCCTCACCTCCCACCTCACCGACTCACCTCCCACCTCACCGACCCACCCCCGCCTCAACGCGTTTACCTGTGCCAGCCGCCACTGGACAGGTTAGACTTTCGGAAAGGCCTCCAAAACTCAGCAGCGTATGTTTCATGTCAGGTGACCACGATGTATCTGTCTGTGGCAACCAGAGCCCTAGCGCCTTCTACTGGCACTGGTCTTTCAAAAAATCTGATTTCCCTGTAGCTCAGGCCACCACTGGTGCAGAACAACACACACTATTTGGCGGATTCCATTTGATATTTCTCTATAGCCAGGCGCACCTAAAGGGTACCAGCGCGCATTACACGAAACATTGAAAGGTTATAAGCAAAAACTTGTCAAAATGTGAAAACTCGAAAAGCAATAGTCATGAAACAGCAGAGATGTAGAAGATGCAAAACAGATAAGCCTTGCATCCCTCAGGATTAGTTCAGGTGCAGATGGAAAAGATATGTTTTCAGCAGTTTAATCATTGATGGGACATTAGTTCGGCTACTAGTGGGCGAGGAAGAGGGCTGCAAAGGTAGAGGTGGGCGAGCCACTGAAAAGCTTGAGCAGGCTCGAGACTGAAGCCTGGCTCTGGCTGAGCTGAGCTCTAGGTTCTGTTGGAACGCTGAGCCCATAAAGAGCCGAGCTTTCATGTGGCTTCTGTCTGCCTTCCTCCCTCTGGCCAGGATGGGGTGTTATTGTTAAGTGCAGCGTGTACCATGGGGTGTTTTAGCGCTGCTTCCATTACAAGGATTGACAGCCCTATTGACATTTCTCCTATTGGCATTCACTAGCAAAATGATGGAATGTATTGTTGTTCTTTTATGCTTTATTATGTGTATAAGCCGAATAAACCTTTTAAAGAAAGAAAGACGATCATATACTGGAGACATGTTTCTACTGCTCTCCTGAACAATAAGTGGTCAGCCATGGATCTGAAATGTGAAGGGAAAGTATTCCATAGTTTAGAGGCACTGACCAAAAGCTTCTTCCAGCCCATGAGGGACGTCTGAATTTGGAGACAACAGCATTTTTGGCAATTTCCTGGTAGGACAGTACCATTTGAGGCTGTTTTTCAGGGTTGCAGGGCCTGTATTATGAACTGCCTTATGGGCAATACGCAAAGCCTTGAAACTTATTCTCTGCTTAACGGGCAGCCAGTGCGGCTCACACAATGCGCGTCTAACGTCTTAAGAATTGGTATTTAGGAATGCCGAGTAGCATACGTGCTGTCGGATTTAAGGAGAACCTGAAGCTTGTGAAGGATTTGCTGCTGCACATCTACATAGAGACCATTGCAGGAGTCAGGTTTCTACGTGACTAAGGCTGTCACAATTGTTTTCTGTAGGGTCTCTGGAATGTAGTGTTGAATTTTCTTCACTATTTTTATCTTGTAGAAAGCAAAGGAGATGGTTGCGTTGGTTTGGTCACCATATGCAAGTTATTATCTACCATAACTCAAAGGTGTTTTACTTTCTTGGCAGGTATTGGGAGGTTACCTGGTTCTTGACACTAACAAGATGGAGACCAGAAGGAGACCTCTTTTCCAAAGAGGGTGACTTCCGTCTTTCCTGAGTTTAGTTTAAGGCAATTCTTGCTCATCCACTCGCTGCCTGCCAGCATACAGTTGCTGAATCTCCTTTGCTGATGTTTTCGTCAGTGTTGGTTGTGGAGACTACTATCTCAGTGTCATCTGTGTAGGATGTAAGGGAGAAACCAAATAATCTGATCAGACTGGCCAATAATCGTACATAAATGTTAAATGACGTTGGGCTCAGCGATGACTCCTGAGGGACTCCGCAAGGAAGTGAAAAGGGTTCTGATTCAAACTCCCCGGATAACACTGCCTGTACTCTCCCACTGAGAGGTGAGCTCAGGAGGGCTAAAGCATTTCATTTTAGTCCAATCTTGGAGAGACGGCCAATCAGCACTTTGTGGTTGACCGTATCAAATTTTATGCAAAGAGCTGCAGATTGTGAATCTGGGGAACCAGTTTTGAGTCTCAGAATTGGATCAGCATCCTGTGATTCTGGGAAAATCAATAAATCTCCACATGCCTATAAACAATGCATGTGACCTTGTGTAATCTAACTGCAATGTAAAGCACTCCAATACCTTTGGGTCAAGTTTGTGCTATATTTCAAAAACTGCAGAAGAATGCACTAAGAAGTAAAAACAATGCCTTAACATAATGGACAGATAGCTACCCATGTAGTGGCTGATTTGTACAAAATGAAACCAGAAAACCTGAATAGATCACAGCTCCCGCTTAAATAGTGTGACCTTAGGCAAACAGTTTATTTCACCAAAACTCTTTTTTTCATTTCATTGTTATGAAAGCATTTTCATATATGTGAGTTCAGAATATCATTTGTACAAAACTATCACTTTTAATAAGAACCTCAGTGCAGTGCTATAATATGCCCAATTAATGTCCAAACTTCCTCATGATAAAGAAATACACTTTTTTGAATTTTGAAGAAATTATTATATTTTATGTGATGTTTGCTGTATGATTTACATAGCAAATATTTTCAGGACTTGGCTCGTGCACTAGCTGTAAGATCCGAGCCAGACCGTTGTCTTGGTTCTGGCTTGGCTCTCCCTGTTAATTTTTTGGCTCGCCCACCTCTGTGCGAAGGTTGGTTGCAGCCCCCTCTTGATTCAGGGCCAGAGAATTTTGAAAGTTGTGATTTCCAGCTGCAGTGTGCCTTTGCTGCTAAGACCTCATTGTCTGCAGCACACGGTAAAGAGTTTCGCCAAGCTGTGTGGATTTCCCAGGTGTAGAACCTTGTAAGTCAGTCAGTCAAATTTAAATGTAATTCTGGGCTAGAGTGGAGATCAGGGCAGTTTATGTAGAACTGGAGAGATGTTGTCAATGTTCTGTGGATGCAAACGTGTTGGTCCAGGGCGTAGAAAACAGCCTTGGGTAACTGGTTGGGGCAAGAGAGGATTCTGCCATAAAGGCATTTCGCAATTCAACTCTGGGTACGATTGGTGCGTTTATAGCTTTCTTTTACTGGTGATGCGTCAGGAGGTGGTATATTTTTCTGGGTCAGTGTTAAAGAAAGCTTTTGAATTTAGCAAGCCTACAGATGTCACGTGATAGAGACAGTTTTTTTTTTTACCAAGGGTTGCTTGGGCGCTTGTGCAGTGCATCACAAATTAAGCTGCACCCGCAGGCTTTTATAATGGTCAATAAATCGACACGGTGAGCATCACTGTGTATAAAACCTTAGTGAATAACCAGCAGAGAGTTATAGATGCAGGTATGTTTTAAGGTATGAGCAAAGTGGGCAATTGCCCAGCGCCCCCACATTCCAACGGGCCCCCTTGAGTCTCTCTCTCTCGAAGCCATGTGGCATCTTAAACATTTTGGGGATCCTGGAAAGTGTGATCCTCGTTTTTGAAAGTTTATTTGGCATCACACGGGCTTCAATTAGCAGAAAATGGTCAGCAAAATTACGAGCAGGGGGCCCCAAAACATGTCTTACCCAGGGCCCCAAAAATCCTTAAGACAACTGTTAGAACTGGGGTATCTAGTTGCCAGAGGTAGGTACCTTTGACCAAATAGTGTAAGAGGTGTGGCGCAGCGGCCGGGTGCCTGACTACGGGGTTCACGGTTCGATCCCCGGCGCCGGCGGCAGGTTAGCCCAGCACCATGTGGCTCTGGGCAATAGCTTGCTTAATCTTCCCGAGTGCCCCCAGCGCCGGGACACCACTTCGGGGGTAGCTGTGCGCTTTACAAATACTGATATTTCTTATTTCATGTCAAATAGGGACCCTTGCTTCTAGTCAGGGTAAGGGGCCACACTTCTAAAATAACCCCTGCTCACCCCCTTGGTAGCTTGGTACGAGCAGACAGGCTTATCTCAGAGGCAGTGTGTAAGCATTTGTGAACACATACAGCAATACAGTGAAAACACTACAAATGGACACCACAACAGTTTAGAAAAATAAGTATTATTTACTAGACTTAACAAAAGACCAAACAACAAAAATCCACAATACTGCAATCAAAAATAGACTTTAAAATGGTAGAAATAGCTTAGTTCAATGTAGATGGTAAATGCGACAATTAACTCTCAAAGTACCTTGTATGCGTCACGCAATACAAACAAAAGGGTCGCAGGGAAGGTGATGCGTCGGTTCCTTGGTTCGGGGGAGGTGATGCGTCTCTTGTGGCTGATTAAATGAGTATTTTTAACGTACAATTTAATTACACCATCTACTTATACATAATTATACCCACCACCTATTAATTGCGCCTCATACTTTCACAGGGGAGGAACTATGGGAAGTTGCTGAAGCTGGTGACTTTGGAATGCGGGGGAACCAGGCTCAACAACCTTTGATTCTGGGCAAATCTCCCTGTACCTAAAAAAGGAAAAAAAGTGTAACATAATTCGCTTTTTATTGTATGTGTTCTAATGTCGTTGGGTCAGGCTTGCGCTATAAAATGGTGATAGTATTGTATTTGCAATTGCTTTTATATAGCACTTACTACCCCTGACGATGTGTGGAAGCGCTTTATGCCGGGCAGCATGCTGCTCCGGAACCATAGGTTAGTGGTTACTCCAGTATTATGGGTTGTTGTTGGGTCTTTCGTGCCCAAGCAAACCATTTCAAGCATCCACTTCAGTTTTCTGTGGGGGATTACATTAACAGTAGTTAGTTGTGATCATTAGTTGTGGGAGGGGGGTATGTGAGCCCAGCCCATAGTTGGTGGGATTAATAGAAGGGATGAAGAATTTTTGGTATTGTTAGGTTGCAGGGGTCTGATTTTCAGAGAAAGTAATAGAGGTTGTGATCTTGTAAATGAGATGTGAGCAATTTACAAAACTACAATAATGGGGATTGAGGCAAACATAAACGTGACAGTAGATTGTGCTCAGAAAAGGAGGCATGCATAGGAAGGGAAGACGAGGGACATTTGGAAAAAAATGAGAGATGAAAATCAGTGAATCAGTGCAGGAGAGGGGATGCGTTGGTTCCTTACCGGAGGGGAGGTGATGGGTCGGTTTCTTACTGTGATCCGGTGCGATGCGACAAGACGGTCCCCCGATGCAACGATCCGGTGCGGTGCGACGAAATGGCATCTTGATGCGATGCAAGAATGTTGGAAGTGATGCGTGTACGCCCGACGGTCGTGCGGCGAACTCGGTAACTTCTGAGCCACGATAGGCCCTGCGAGGCGCTTCTCCGGTGATGCGACGGCGACCTCTGCAGCGGCGACACACTTTTCCTGGGGATGCGACACGCTTCATCGATGATGCGACGGCGAACAGCTGCGGCGGAGGCATGCTTTTTCAGCGATGCAACGGCAACTGCTGTGGCGGCGACACGCCTCTCCTCATTGCGTCGCGCTTCCAGCTCCCAGAGACTCGTAGTCTTCTCAGAGGGCCCAAACAACAGTAGGCACCTCTGCAGGCAGAATTGCTCAGCAAGGGAATTCAGGGGAGCTAGTAGTGAAGTCTTGTATCCCTGAGACTTCAGGCAGGAGGCAAGCACAGTTCAAGCACTTGGAGATTCTTCTTCAAGATTGCAAAAGTACACACAAAGTTCCCTTTCTCCTTTCCTTGGCAATAAAGTAACCACTGCAGGCCAACCCCAACAGCACAGCACAGGGGCAGTCTCCTCCTTAAGCTTCCTTGAATCTTCTCCTTGGAAAAGGGTTGTCTTGATTCCCAGAAGTGATCTAAAGTTCTGGGGTCTGGGTAGCCCTTTTTATACACACAAATCCTTTGTCTCTGAAGGCAGAGAGTATCTGTACCTAGTCCAAACCAGTTCTGGGTCCATTCTGCCAGTGCACGACTTCTTCCTTTGTCAGTGTGGGCCAGCCTCATCGGACACACCACATGAGATGGAGCCAGCATTGTGGATGGCAGGCACAGCCCTATTCAGGCCCAGGTGCTACTCCTCATGCAGATAGGTCTATTCAGCCTTGTGCTAACTCACCCTGTCTCCTGGAACCACCCCACCTCAGCCCCTGCCACTCACAAACCAGACATAGAATACACAACCTAGCAGAGACAGGATTGGATGGTTAGGCAAGAAAATACCTACTTTCTAAAAATGGTATTTTCAAATTAGAATGTTAAAACCAACTTCACTAAAAGATGTATTTTATCATTCTGAGTTCAGGCATATTAAACTCGAATTTCTACCTACTTCCCTGACTCAGTTAGGATTAAAAGATGTTATAATCAAACTGCCCATTCTGGCCTATGGGAACAGGTAGCCTTGCAATAGTGAAAAACAAAATTGGCTGTAATTCACTATCAGGACATGCCACACACCTCAGGGCATGTCCTACCTTTTACATACAATGCACCCTGCCCATGGGCCTACCTTAGGGGTGACTAATATGTAGAAAAGGGAAGGTTTAGGGACTGGCAAGTGGGTGGACTAGCCAAGTCGGCATGGCAGCCCCAGGCTGCACACAGGCTTTGCAATGGCAGGCCTGAGTTACATTTTACAAACTGCTTCTGTGGGTGGCACAACCAGTGCTGCGAGCCCTCCAGTGTGGTAAATATTTCGTTACCGGTACTATTTTTATGCGGTAAAGTCTTAGTGAGAATAACTCAGTAAAAATAAGAGGCAGAATCCGTGGTATTAGAGGTTTTAAAAGGCTTTATTCCTATACAAAGGAATACAATTCGAATTGTAGGCATTCTATTCCATCACCACGAAAGTTCAGGAAGGAAGGGCATATATTATTGACAGATAAGCAGTTTTATAGAAAATGCATTACAGTGAAACAGATGCAAGAGGCGTAACAGCTGATAATACAGATAAACTGTGCATACGTAACTAATAGAGGCGTATACATGGGTGTAACTAAAATACGTCACTAAACATGATGTCACAAGTGGGTGGATCCATAAGAGAATCCTGCAATGTCAGCAGAAATATTTGGCAGAGATGCGCGCGCAGCCGCATGACGTGTGATTGACGTGCAACTAGAGGGTGAAGGGGACTTGACATTTAGCTCTACATGTGGAGACAGAAGTCTGAGGGTCATGTCAACCTAATCCCAAATCATATCTAGTATCCTATGTTTAAAGAACTGTATTATCCAAAAGGAAAGGTCTCTCGGACGGAATCTATTCTATACTGACTGTTAGTGCGTGTACGGGCGTCTAAGTGTCTACATGAGATGCGAGGGGGCAGGAATCTTCCATGGTAACGGGGCTATGAATTACTTGCACGAGGACAGTGAGGCCTGGCCCCTTTGCACGGTAGCTGGAGGAATGTTTACCTAAACTGCTAGACAGGAATGCATCGGATGAGGAGCGAAGTAGATAATCTTGAAGGTGAAATACAGTTTTTTGGCAGGCAATATGCTAGATCAGGCACCGTTAGCCGCGCAGGGAGTAGGACAAAGTTCATGGATACAGATGCAGGCTCAGACTGGAGCTTTCAAAGGCAGAAGACAGGAAAAGGCTTGATGACAGAATTCAGGGCCTACTCGCCTGAATCTGTAAAATGTGGAAAGTGAACCACATAAAGTCGGTGGCCTTTCATACTTAGGAATGGAATATCTGACCCATTCATGGTGGATCTGAAAGAGGACATGTTGACGGTGGACGCACATGTATTTGCGTCTTCAGAGCTGGAACTGGAGGGAACATACATGTACTTGTAGTGTTGTACATGGAGCCGTTGGGGTCTACGATAGGGGACATAACTGATCACAAAATTAATATTTCCTCATTCCCTCCTTGTCCCCTACGGACCCTCAGGAGATATCGATCTTCATCAATCCATCGATCTGTTCATATAGCATCATTTGTTCTTCTTTCTTCTTCCGGGATTTTGAACGAAAACTTGGATGTGGGATACACGATGTGGCACACAGACCACAAATCGCTGGCCCACATTGTAGACATAAACAGCAACTGAATAGTACGAGAAAGCCAATACCTAGGAAGGATAGGATTCTCCATCCCCAGGCTGACAACACGCCCCAGAACCAACCGGACCAAGTCCAGGTGCCTGGACTCTGGTGTATCTGGCTTATAATCTTATGAAGGCGGGTTATGGCTTTATATACTGACGGCGAATTTTCTGGTATGAAAATGCAGCAACTTGATCCGATGACCCTACAAGCTCCGCCCCTATCGGCCAGGATGACGTCAAGGACAAGACGATTTTGAAGCACTACAATCCGCATAGCAGACTGCTCTTCTGTTAAATTGCCTAGGGCGGAAATAGTCTCGTTCACTACTGCTTCAAGGGTTCTGGTTAATCTACGTATCAGCTTACTATTAGTGACTGTACCTATATAGGGGAAGAATCCTTTATTGAAATCTGTGTATTTTTCCCATGCTGTTTCAGTGTAATCGACAATTGGGAGATCTCTCTGTTGTCTATTGTGTACTAAATGGGTATTTCTATGATAATCAGGAGGAGCTAGGAAAACAGGTGGCAGAAGGAATGCTATGTAACAAGTACCATCCCAATCTAGAGGTAGACATATATATGCGGCCTGGCCACATATGAAGTAGGAATGATGGGAAGCTCTAAATGTAGACTTGCCTTGATCACTGAATTTTATTACAGTGGTGAATTTACTATGGCCCATGTGTATGGAACCATTCTTTCTTATACATAATTCCCCTTTTACTGGGAATACTGACATGGCGGGCAAGATTGGTGTAGCTTCAGATTCAACGTTCAGGATCATGAGGTTAAGTGTAAAATTACCTAATCCATATACTTCATTTTCTAGATCAGTTCCTGTTCTTTTGGGAAGTCCCTCCTTGTTAGGGTAGCAGACTTTAAGCAAAACTAGGTTCAGGTTTCCCCACACCCAGTTGTCTTGGTAAACTGCGGAATTTGAATCTAAGGAATTAATCAAACTAAACCATGCTCCACAGGAGCCATTATGTGTGAACGGATATGGAAAGAGGGGCAAAACTCCCTTATAGTTTTGATAGGGAGGGAGTCGGCCACATATCCAACAATTGGTAGCATTGCTGGTCTGATGGGAATGATGTAACATACTAATGAATGTGTTGTTGCGCAGCGCAAATCTATAGGACAATTCATGCGGAGGTAATTCGCTAAAAGAATGTTCTGCGGTTACATTGTAAGCACGTTTAGAAATAGGATAATACATATGCAATAGTACGCTGAAAACGATGATCAGAAGACTTAGAAAAAACAAAATTAATAGTGTTACTGTGCAATGACTACGAAGTGATTTACAATACGCATGCTTTTTAAGCTGTGTCTGTTGATTTCTTTCTCTATTCCGGTCTAGAGGATACATGTCAGAGACAAATTCAACCGATTCACCTTGGAGAGGACTTAAACAATCAAATTGTCTGACTTACTAGACCTCAATTTTAGTTTATAAAGTTCTGGTTTTGATTTCTCAACCAAGGGGAGCTTTGAGTCTGTCTGTGAGGGAATACAAGGTTGAATATTGACACTGGATGGTAGTCCATAAAATTTCTTGATATGACTCGAGTGCAACCACCATTTGCGACCCTCAATCTTCACGGCAGTCCTTGTAGTCAGTAGAACCAACTTAGGCGACTTCCACCTAGGATCCAGTTGGGTCTTCCGGTCGAAATTCCTGACCAAAACCAGGTCACCAGGAACCACGTCATGGGGCTTCCCCTCTGTATTATCGGGAAAAGCTGCGGTTACCTGTGAACGACAAGATTGTAGTGCAGACATCAAGGAAGCCAGGTAATCTGTCAGCATATTACAGTCAACATCAGTTATTTTGCGAGGTATAGGCGTCCCCCACATATTTGGTGGTCTACCGAAGATCACCTCGTACGGGGATAGCCCAGTTCGAGAATGTGCTACCATTCTCATGTAAAAGAGCGCAACTGGTAAGGCTACTATCCAGTCGACACCTTTTTCCCTACATATTTTGGACAATCTAATTTTCAGAGTTTGATTATGGCGGACACAGTGGAATTTCCATTGGTAGCCTAACAAAAGGGAAACGTGTTTCATTAGTTCGGATGAGAAAGGCTGGCCGTTATCTGAGTAGACAACACGTGGTAAACCGTACCGTGGGAAAAATTCTCGAACTAACTGTTTGGCAGTAGTCGGGGCAGTGTAATCTGAAACCGGGTATGCTTCTGTCCAACGGGAAAGAGCACAGACAACTACGAGAACATATTTGAATCCTCGACATCGTTCCATCTGGATATAATCCATCTGGAGGACTTCAAAAGCATGATCGGGAAGTTGAAATCCACCCTGCTCTACGGGGATACTTTTACCTGGATTAAACTGACAACATATCATACAGGTACGAACTTTTTGTTTAGCTGCTGCTCGCAAGTGTTTGTTGAACCAAATGTGTTGAATGCTGTCTAGCATAGCTTTTTCTCCTAGGTGCGCTGGACTATGTATTGTGTTAATGATGACTTGAACCATAGAGTCGGGAAGAAACCATATAGATTTTTCCTTCGTCATCCATCCTTGATCCGTTTGGATCCCTCCTAATTCAGTCCATTTCTTTATTTCTTCTGGTGTAGCATGTGTCTGTATGTCAATTACATCAAGGGCGGGATCCTTAACTGTCATGCAATGTGTTAGTGTCGGAACTATTGTCTTTGTCATGTCAGTTGTGAGAGTCTGATTCTGAGCAGTCTGTTTAGCTGTTCTGTCAGCTAGGTCATTACCCTGAGAAATGATATCGGTAACTTTTGTATGGGCTTTGCATTTCATAATCGATATTGCAGTAGGGAGATGAATCGCGTCTAATAGGGCTTGAATGAGGGGTCCGTGTTGGATGTGGGCACCGTGAGAAGTTAAATAACCTCTCTCTCGCCACAGTACGCCGAAGTCATGGACGACTCCGAATGCATAACGCGAATCTGTGTATATGTTGACTTTCTTATTTGTGGCTTGAATACAGGCTTGTGTCAGAGCGATAAGCTCTGCTGCTTGAGCTGACAAAGTGTTAATACAGTTTGTTTCAATGACTTCAGTGTCTGTTGTGACTGCGTAAGCGGCCACTAACTCTCCTGTACTTGTTCTCATACATGACCCATCTACATACAATGTCAAGTCTGGATCTGACAAAGGGATGTCTGTCAAGTCTTGTCTGGGTTTCGTCGTGATAGTAATGACTTCGACACAATCATGTGCCAATGGATCTGTTCCGCCCACTGGTAACAGTGTGGCAGGGTTTAATGTATTACAACGTCTGATTTCTATATGTGGCTGAAACAATGTCAGTTCGTAACCGGTGAGTCTCGCTATAGTCAAGTGTTGTGTTTGTGTGCGGTTCAAGAGAACCTCTACTGCATGTGGTACTTGTACTGTCAATTGGTGTCCTAACACTATGGCATCGCTTTGTCTGATTGCTAAAGCTGTTGCTGCCACCGATTTCAGGCACGCAGGAAGAGCCTGAGCTACTGGATCTAATGTACTAGAGAAATAAGCACATGGTTTGTGTGATCCTGCTTGTTCCTGAGTGAGTACTGACAAGGCAGTACCTTCGCGTTCTGTAACAAAGAGTGTAAACTGTTTACTGTAACATGGTGTTGCTAAAACAGGTGCTTGGCATAAAGCTTTCTTTAAGCTTTCAAAGGCGTGTGTATGTTCTTGAGTCCAAGGGAGGACAGTCGATGTGGCTGCCTCCTGTGTTGTCAACTGGAGGAGTGGTTTTGCTAGAAATGCATATTGAGGGATCCACTGCCTACAGTATGAAGTGAGGCCTATAAAAGCCCGTACCTCTTTTTGTGTCTTGGGTGGTGGCATGTTAGCGATTAACTGGATGCGGTCAGATGTAAGCTGCCTTCCCTCCTTGGACAGCGAGTGCCCAAGGTAAACAACTCGCTGAACACAGAATTGCAGCTTAGAAGGGGACACCTTGTGCCCCTTGTCGGCCAGAAATTTTAAAACCATCAGTGACGCTTTTTCACATTCATGTTCGCTTCGGGCGGTGATCAGCAGATCATCGACATATTGAAGCAAGGCAGTGTTAACTGGCATGTGGATACTGTCAAGTTCTCGTTTCAGTGCTTGGCTATAGATGCTAGGGCTTTCTGTAAATCCTTGAGGTGCGCGTGTGAATTTAAAGCTTCGTCCATTTAAACTGAACCCGAACAAGTATTGACTTTCCGGATCTATTGGGACGCTAAAGAAAGCATTCTTGAGATCAATTACAGTGAAGAACGTTGCTTCTGAGTCAATAGCTGTTAGTAATGAAGAGATATCTGGGACCACAGGGTATTGTGGTACAATACATTTATTTAATTCGCGCAGATCAATAACTAATCGATATACTGGTGGTGCTTTTGGATCCGTTCTTTTAAGAATCGGAATTATCGGGGAATTACATACATTGGAGTCGGTTTCGACAATCACTCCTTGTGCAATGAGCTCGTCAATAATTTGCAGTAAAGCCACAACAGCATCGGGTGGTAATTTGTATTGTCGTATTCGTGGTAGTATTACTCCTGTTTTTAGTGTGACACGATATGGTGTAATATTCATGCAACCAACATCAGTGGGGCCTTGTGCCCATAAATGTGTAGGTAAATTCTGCAGTCGGTGATCCATGTCTCTGGACACGTAGTGACCTTTAAAGTCACGTAAAAATAGTCGTACTCCTTCCGGAGAACAACATATTATGGCTCCTAGAGCTTTCAGTGTTTTTATACCTAACAAGTTTTCTGGACAGGATTTGGTAAGCAATAAATCTGTAGTACATTTCAATGGACCAATCGTAAGTGGAAGAGGTTGTGTAACGTCATTTATTATAGGTTTTCCTGAAAATCCAAGGGAAATATTTTGTGAGCCTGAGAGGGGTGCCCCTGGAACTTCACTGCGTCTTATAGTTGTTCTGCTTGCCCCTGTATCAAGTAAAAACTTTCTGTCTTCCCCTAATAGTTCACTATGTACATAAGGTCCCTCTTGGTCTACAGGAACCTCAATAAGGGGTAAGCCAACTTCCCTCTCTAGGCTATTTCATGTGTATCGCTGATACTCGGGATAATCTGCTTGTGCATACTGATACATTTGTTGTGTTGTTGCTTGTGTGGCAGCAATAGGCTGCGCTTGTGGTGGTGCTATGGTCTGTTGTGGAGCTCCCTGTTGCGGAGCTAGTTGTTGCGGAGCTAACCTAGGTTGTGCATGCTGAGGGATTTGTTGTTGATTCTGATCCTGTCTAGGTGGACGTGGTCTCTCCTGGGTTTTACCTGTAGCAATATTATGTTTCAGGACTGGACAATCGTGTATATAATGACCTGGTTGTTTACAATAGTTGCATGTCCCCTTTGTAGGACCTGCGGGATCACCCTTTTGATGACCATTAGCTGGGACTGACTGAGCAACAAGCATTTTCATTTTTGTATCTTTCATACGTCTTTGTTCGTGTTCTTGTTCTTCTCTAATTCTATTGTGATGATATTGTAACATCTGTAACATCTGTGATGGGGTATTACCTTGCCAGGTACTTTCGAATTTCAATACTCTATTCTTAACTTGTAGCAGAGAATTTTCAACTAATTTTGTCACAAACAGATGTGGATATGACTCACTACTGGCTTTTATGCCACTATTTATACCAAAACATTTTTCAAATCGCGAATAGAAATCACTAGTGTCTTCATCTGGCTTTTGTTTACAGGCTGATATTGCACCCCAGTCTTCCTTTTTCGTAGTTAATAAACATGGCAGTACCTGTACTAGTAGTCCTGCTAGTGCTGTAGTCTTTTCCCCAAGTCCTGCTCCTGCAGCTCGGGCCTTTTCTTCGTTTTCTAATGCTGTCCAATCTATCTTTTGGTCTCCCACCTCCCATTCCTTTTCTTTAAGTTTCTCATAAACACCGGAGGGTAATAGGACTTTTAATATTTTCATAATATCGGGGTAGGTATACTCTCCCATGAGTAACATGTCCTTTATTTAACGGTGGAAACCTGCTGGATCCTTGTCATGGCTGGGTACTACTTTCTTCATTTCTAATAATTCTAGTTTAGTTATAGGCGTGTACACAAACACGCGTGTAAAGTTATTACCGTCACCTCTGATTGGGTGTACTTCGCGTAACGGGTTCTGTCTATCTATGTGATACATTTTTCTTCCCATGATGGGAACTGGAACGTGTTCTGGACATACGAAAGTTAAATATTGGTTTCGGAATTCTAGAATCTCTTTAATCAAATCAGTACCTGACCCTCTCCATATATTCGTGAGTAGTTCTGTCAATATGTCAGGTAAGGGTCCTGGATCGGAGTGTTGACTTTTATATAATATAAGGAGGTGTTGAATCATGTATATACTAGCTAAACGCTGTTCGTATGGGTCAAGATTCAGAAACGTGTGTGCAAGTACATCATCATTGTAGTCGCTGGGACTGTCAGCCCATTGTACTGCTGACCTAGCTAATTCTTGTTCGTCCATGGAATCGAGCACATGGTACCCCCTTCGATCTCGGAGTAATTTATCAGCGGCTTGGAATAGGTGTTCGGGGGATTTTGTATTTAACATAGGATTTGGAAAATGTCTATTATATTCTGGACGTAGTGGACGTATCTGATCATTAAAGCCTCTAGTATTATTATGGGGTCTTCCTCTACCTACGTAAGCTATCGTCTCCACTTGTTCTGAATCTTGCTCCTCCTCTTCTTCTGATTCTACTCTGTCTGTTTCCCGTCTTTCTTTATGTATACGTTCTACTTCCTTGCGGATCTTTCGACTCATGGCGATTATACACGCCTGTCTATCGTGTTTCTCTTCTGATATGTTCTGACCCCATTTGACAAGTCTTTGCATGGTATCGTGATCTGCCCCGGACCTGTCTTGATTCCTAATTACACAATTTATGAAAAAACGTAGTAGTTGTCTTTGGACATCCACTTTCTGATATTCCATAGCTTCGTTAATACTTTCTGGACCTCGCCCTGTTTGGACAAAGCGATATATTTCGTCTAGGTGTTCACCCATAACTGGTATCGTCATTAAATATAATGTAGCTCGTCTTATACGTAGTGATGATATGAGCAGTTTATCCTGTCTACCTGGTACTGGGTCGTATCTACAATCCACAAGCTGTTCTTTAAACATGTCGGATGTCGCTAATTGGGGGGTACGTTGGAGTGCTAAATCTCTAAGGGTCTGTTTATTTCTCGGCGGGGTAGCAAACATGTCTGTCGTACCTCCGGTAGCACCGTCTGAGGTGCTAGGCACGAAAGGATTCGTTGGACGTAGGATAGAGATTGTGGATGTGGGAAAGACTGTAGAAACGGACGGACCTGTGGGAACTTGTGTAGGAGTTTGTAGTTGCGGGGATACAGACGGATGCTCTTGGTGTTGAACACCATCGGCAAGCGGTATGTGCGGTATGGCATTAGCATACTCGGGAGCTACGTCATCTAAATAAGAGGAAAGGAAAACGTCCTTTGCTGTTTTGGGATGTGTTTTGGGATGTGCTTTTATCGGGAGTAATGGAGAAGTTAAGTCTTTTGGTATTTCCGGGATAGCCTTAGGTAACCCTTCGGCCAGAAGAGGATACATACCATTCATAAGAGTATTTCTTTGTCTATCTATTTGTTCTGAGTTTACTCGGGTACCTTCCTCAAGTAATAGATTTTCTCGAGTTTTGTTTGAATTCTCTCTACCTTTCTCTTCTTGTCTGAGTGCTTTTTCTGTACGTCTGTATGATTCTTTACGCCATAATTCAATGGCATCTTTCTGTGACTGTCTGGCTTTCTTTTTCCATAATTCTTCTTCTACTCTCATGATGCAATCTGCATCCCAGGTCCCCGCTGCGGGCCATCTCTGACTTTCTGGTAATTCTTTGGTGTAGTCCACCCATAAATCAAGAAATAATACGGCGTCTAGGCCATGCTTATGATACATAAAGTATCCTGGAGTGTCCCTAGGTGGAATGGGAACAGCTTCTTCGAGTACCCCTTTTCTAGTTTTGATCTGTCTTAGTTTCGAAAAGAGCGGCATTTTTAGATCTTATTATTAGAACATACTTAATACAGTAAACACAATAATGAACAGTCATTCACACCACAATGTATAGAACGTATTAAAACATTTAACATTTAACAGTTTTAACGAACAATGATAACTAATAGAAAACTAGTTACTGACATAATACGGACACTAGATAATACTTATTTATATGCAAGACATACTATATATACTGCTAAACAGTACAGATACACTGCTGAAACAGTGCAGACCGGATTTGTGTACCCAAACCCGTCTTGACCGGCACAGACTATGTGCACGTTAAGTGCCTCCCCGGTAATGGTACTCACCGGGTAGCTCGGAACGGAAGGCCTCGGAACGGAACTGAAACTGGACCGGACTGGACTCGACTCGACTGGACTCGGAACTTCGGAACCTGGTGGGCCTCTGTATACCTCGGATCTTGCTCTCTCAGCTAGGCTCTGGTCGGGATACTTCGCACTTCTCACCGCCTCGTCTGGGTGTTGATCGCAGCCTCAGTCACCCCCGCTCGGCCGGAGGGAGATACAGGAAATCCTGCGGGTACGCGTTTTTGTCCGTTCAGCTGTGGCAGGAGACCGGGCCTGCAACGCACCGCCGGCGCGTGAGATGAGAAAGTGTCCCTATTCGGGCGCCAATTTATGTGGTAAATATTTCGTTACCGGTACTATTTTTATGCGGTAAAGTCTTAGTGAGAATAACTCAGTAAAAATAAGAGGCAGAATCCGTGGTATTAGAGGTTTTAAAAGGCTTTATTCCTATACAAAGGAATACAATTCGAATTGTAGGCATTCTATTCCATCACCACGAAAGTTCAGGAAGGAAGGGCATATATTATTGACAGATAAGCAGTTTTATAGAAAATGCATTACAGTGAAACAGATGCAAGAGGCGTAACAGCTGATAATACAGATAAACTGTGCATACGTAACTAATAGAGGCGTATACATGGGTGTAACTAAAATACGTCATTAAACATGATGTCACAAGTGGGTGGATCCATAAGAGAATCCTGCAATGTCAGCAGAAATATTTGGCAGAGATGCGCGCGCAGCCGCATGACGTGTGATTGACGTGCAACTAGAGGGTGAAGGGGACTTGACATTTAGCTCTACATGTGGAGACAGAAGTCTGAGGGTCATGTCAACCTAATCCCAAATCATATCTAGTATCCTATGTTTAAAGAACTGTATTATCCAAAAGGAAAGGTCTCTCGGACGGAATCTATTCTATACTGACTGTTAGTGCGTGTACGGGCGTCTAAGTGTCTACATGAGATGCGAGGGGGCAGGAATCTTCCATGGTAACGGGGCTATGAATTACTTGCACGAGGACAGTGAGGCCTGGCCCCTTTGCACGGTAGCTGGAGGAATGTTTACCTAAACTGCTAGACAGGAATGCATCGGATGAGGAGCGAAGTAGATAATCTTGAAGGTGAAATACAGTTTTTTGGCAGGCAATATGCTAGATCAGGCACCGTTAGCCGCGCAGGGAGTAGGACAAAGTTCATGGATACAGATGCAGGCTCAGACTGGAGCTTTCAGAGGCAGAAGACAGGAAAAGGCTTGATGACAGAATTCAGGGCCTACTCGCCTGAATCTGTAAAATGTGGAAAGTGAACCACATAAAGTCGGTGGCCTTTCATACTTAGGAATGGAATATCTGACCCATTCATGGTGGATCTGAAAGAGGACATGTTGACGGTGGACGCACATGTATTTGCGTCTTCAGAGCTGGAACTGGAGGGAACATACATGTACTTGTAGTGTTGTACATGGAGCCGTTGGGGTCTACGATAGGGGACATAACTGATCACAAAATTCATATTTCCTCACCAGGAGCATTTGATTTACAGGCCCTTGGGCACACATGGTGCACTGTACTAGGGTCTGACAAGTAAATCAAATAAACCAATCATGGAGTCACTAATCCAATACAACATTTTACAATAGGGAGCACTTGCACTGTGGCACTGAATAGCAGTGGCACAGTGCCCAAAGCATCTAGACCAGCAAACCATATAGCAAAAACAGAGGAGGCAACAGCAAAAATGGAAGGGAGACCCATGCCAATGGTACCAGGTCTAACAAAGACTCTGTACAGTTGGGGAAACCTGAAGGCTTTTCGGAGCATCATCCCGTTATAGACCAAGCTGCCCATTTGCAAACACCTCTTCTAAGCAAGTTAGTGACCTGTAGTGGCTGGTGTACCGGCGGAGTAGCAAGGTGGGGCGGAAGGACGGACGAAGAAAACACTAAAATAAAAAGGTAAAAAAGAACTTACCTGCCGCATCACCGCCTTCCGTAACGCCGCTTCTCTGCTGCAAGTCTTCACTGAAGCACAGACTCCCAGACTTCCCTGCGGCGAATCCGAACGCTGCACTCATGCATGAGAGCAGCATCAGGATTGGCCCGAGCACCCTCGATTTGTGCTCCCAGGGAGAGTGGGAGCCTGTGACTGCTGTCACCAATGCGGCAACGCAGCTGGGTTGGAGACAGCTTCTGTGCGCATGGCGGTTTGGCCAGCTGTCTTCGTCATGCGCACTAACAGCATTGCCCATCACTCCCCCTCGTGACTGCCCCCTGCGATGGCGCCACGCCTAAGACTCACCCAATGGAAGAAAAAGAAAACTATCATAAACACTTTATTATTGTTTCGTTTTTAAAAGTTTGAGGCTGGTAGGCTGAGCGATGCTCCTCCGCTATAGCTGAGGAGCCGCCATAGTTAGTGACACACTGCATTGGGGCACTGCCAAGACACTCCTAGTGTCCTGCAGTGCTTTGCTGTCATGCATGATGATAACTGCACATGTGAACATACCCACCTTCCCTTTGGGAGAGGATAAGCTGTGATTCTTGGCCAGGAACTAGCGTAGCCACCTTCCTCCAGCTCATTACAAAAGAGTATTTCAGGCCCTCGAATTTCATGTGATAACCTAATGCATTATGGATGTTATTGCACTGTCTTACTTCCATTAAATAAAATAGACTAACACACCTGAAAATACTGACTTTCATGTCCAAAGTTTAGGACTGGAGGCAGTGGGCCCGATTCACAAAAGTAATCTGGGACAAAATCCTAACTTCACGACTTTCGGTATTCACAGAAGGCATTTAGGAGTACTAAAGTTAGAATTTTGTCTCGGTCAATCTTAAGTTTTGGTCTTAAGGTAAATTTAAGACAAGCTTAAGTTTAACTGAGACAAAATCCTAACTTTATGACTAGGATTTTGTCTCAGTTAAACTTAAGTTTTTCTTAAATTTAACTTAAGACCAAAACTTAAGTTTAACTGAGACAAAATCCTAACTTTAGTACTCCTAAATGCCTTCAGTGAATACCGAAAGTCGTAAAGTTAGGATTTTGTCTCAGATTACTTTTGTGAATCGGGCCCAGTGTTCGTAAAGATGTGGTGAGAGGTGGTCACGCTAGTGGGAACGCTCATGAGCACATGTTGTGCATACCATATGTGCCAGGAAGATTTATGCTGGGGCTTGCTCGATGCGATCTAGCATCATCTTTTTGGGAAGAGATTGATGTTTACCACCTTTCTGAGTCTTAAATAATCTTGGCTGTTTCTTATCTGCATCCTTTCATTTCTACTTCACACCTTTGTTAGTCAGAGCTTTATAGAGGGCGTGGGGTATTCTGTGGTCTCTGGTGGACTACAAAAGGGCAGCTAATGTAATGTCACTTATCTTGTTGAACAGGTTACCCCTGCAGACAGCCACACGCAGCACAACCTTTCCTATCGCCCACAGCAGGCAGAACAATAGTGTTCATACAAGAAGCAAGAGCCCCCTGAGTTTGACCTTCAAACACAAAAAAGATTTTCAATAAAAAAAAGGGCATTGGGTGTTTGGCGCCAAGACCCTTGCGGACTTGTGTTGGCGTTCACATTGAGGAAAAAGGCAGAGATTTTAGCAAGCCTTTAGGTGCTTTTGTTGACAGCTAGATACTTGCCAGAGAGTTTGCATCACATCTGCTGACTCACACGGATGCGCTCATCACTGCTAGCACCAGGAGGGGGAAGCAGATGGAGTCACATCCTGGAAGAGCCAAGCGCTTCTCTGGCTGCTCTCATCAAGTTGGAAGGAAAGACTGGTTTGCATGTTTGATGGCCAGGCGCACATAAGAGTTCTTACACTGTCTGTTACTAGGCAGGCCTGCTCCTGGTATCCAAGTACAGTGCCTGCAGAGAAGCTGATGGCTGGAACTTTACAGTTTCCACAAGACTTACTTCATGCGCCTTCAGCAGATTCCTTTGAAAGCAGCTGTGGCCCGTGCAGGTAAGAGCGGTGGGGTCAGGTTGAGGGGGGATTTGACAGATGACCACGAGGGAAAATAAAAGAAATAATTAATTTTCCCTTGTTAAAATACCCCCCTCCCACCCGGTCGTACCGCTCGTACCTGCACGGGTCGCGGCTTTTTAAACGACTCTAGGCCAGGCACTATCTTGGTCAGGGCTGTAGAGTCTCTGTTGCGTAAAATACGCCTCCACCTGCGTCTCACTGATGATGTCTGATCAGGTGGTAAATAGACACGTGGGGCCAGTGCAGTCTTCCCATGTGACTCCTGTGGCTGTTTATCACATTCGATCGCCTACTTTATATACCTTGTTGTGTTAAATGTACTAGAGGTGCCAAAGGCGCTTCTCTCTTCTACCTACCAGCAAACCCACCCAGTCTGACCCAAAAGGGCCATTTTTTCCCCAGACGGACTAGATACCTGGTGACAAGTAGCGATCAACAGATCTACTGATTAATTGATTGATTGATTGATTGATTGAGATACCTTGCCAGCAGAGGGCAGACTTCAACGGGCAGATAGATCCTTTATTCGGGTGTGGTAGTCCTTCGATTGAAGAAACTAGACTTGCAGCTTCTGGGGAAATGACAGCTTCTGTTGCTATTCATAAACGTTGCATTGAATGTGTGTTTGTATTGATCATCCTCACCGGGCGTAATAAATGTGCTTTATTAGAAATATATGTTATTACCCAACTCAATACTAATCTTTTCATTGATCTCTGGTTAATTTACACCTGACCCACCCGAGTCAGTCCCCATCTCTGCTGGCTCTTGTCCAGGAACTTTTAAGATATTAAACTCAATATCTTCATAACAGGCCTGTCTTTCTTCAAATCCACTCGACATGGTGTTTGCTATAGTGTCATGCATGGCAGAGGCATGCTTAATTTAAGATATAGTGGCACTGCTTGTTTTATCTACAGTTGTATGTTATTTCCCAGGCTCTTTGGGGCTATGGGTAGTTGTATGTTATTTATTGTGCCTACTCACCTCAGTAAAATCTAGGATTGTATTAACTTAGCTTGGTTTCCTCCCTCCGAATATAGGACGGCATGACGTGACTGTGACTAGTTCCAGGATTTGCAGCGGCCCAGGCAAAATGAAATGTTGCCATTTTGGTGTTGCCACACTCTTATAATGGTGTTAAATAAATTCTTCAACTTCTTTAAGTCTTTTGTGGATCAATCACGTACATTTTGAGAATGAGTAAAGTTGGACAATATGAGTAACTTGACATGTTGTTATGTTGCCCACCTCGGTGGCAAGCTTTGTGGAGGCCTTTAACCCTTGAATGTGAGAAACATCTACAAAAATATTGCAGACTACAATGACTGACTGTTGTGGAGAACTGAAGGCAGCTACAGTAAAGGTACTTAAAATCTGCAAAAACGTCAAGAGGGATGGGACACTCATTAGGACATGGTATGTGTGGCAGTGAAGTTGGTGTGAGTTGAGGAACATGCCAACGAACGCATCCCTACAACACAAGTTCTCCACCACAAGACCTGTTTTTGAACGGGGTAATACTAGCGGTATGCAAGCGGTTGATGTGTCTGTTAGACATAGGCAATAAATGTCACAGGTGCGTCCTAGGCACCATGCCCTCATGATCGTGGCTGGAGAATGGTGCGGTAATGGATAGATATCAGTGAACCCTGCTACCTGGGAAGAGAGGGACAGGCAGAGAATATAGAACAGAAGAAGGATCAGAGCCATTCAGCAATAGATCCACTCATTTATTATGCATACCACAGGAAATATCTGAGGTTTGGGTAATAGGATGTATTCTTTAGACATAACCATTATTTGTCACTGTGTCTTATTAACATAACCTCGGACAAATATGCTATGTGGTATCATCTCGACAATGAACTAAAATCCTCAGCAGGCCACAAACTATTGCACAGTTTAGAGAGATGACATCTATCTTGGATATCTGTGTATAACTTCCATCATGGGCCATTTCACCTTTGGTAAATAATCATGAGGACCCAAACTTACTACAAGGATCTTGGTATCTCCTTTTCCAAGACCCATTTCTTTTCCTATGGATTTGAATTGAAGGACATTAGGAATATGACAGAGTATTTCAGAAAGTCATGTTGTTGGGAAATACATTTTGACCTATTGGTTGAACATTTGTATGAACTCTGTTTTGGAACAGGAAGGATTCTTAGCCTGGGTTATGTTGTGAATGCTATTATGCATGTCAAGGAAGAAGGCATTTGAGTTCTGGTATGTGCCTACAAATTGCTAAGACTGGGAAAAAACAAATTATTAATCAAGCGGTTGTAGAGTCCACTGTCTCTATTTTCTCTCTTATCCCATTCTCCTTGGCCCATTTCAATCACTTTCCCTCATATTCCTGTATATTGGTCATTGGTGGAGGTAAGAGAGACATAAGACCGTATCTCACACATTAGATTCTGTGGGATTTCGAGCAGAAGATTAATGCATTGTGACAGCTGTTTTCTTATGTTACTCTTATTATTTTTTTTTTATTGTGTTCAGATAGCAACAGCCAGCACGTCACAGTTGTTTTGTCAGAAGCTGGGCAAGCACTACTAAATCCAAAACAGTGGCTGAAATTGACTGCTATTTGGTTGCCATAAGATATGAGAAATTATCTCTGGCAAGGCAACAGTGGGTACTTTGATGTAACCTATATATAATAAGGAGGAAATATCCAGGCAAGTGTGTCACAATTAACTGGAGCTCTAGACAATTTCTTTAAAATGTTGGAAAGACATTTTTCCCTGTTAATCAATATAATGCTGGAAAGGTGCAAATTGTTTGCAAGAAAGCATGGTAATCTATATTGAGGGAAGCAAACATGTTATTTATTTATTTAACAGTATTATATAGCACTCCAGCATGGAAGTTATTTGGGCCATTTCTGTATGACTCAACAAATCACATGGTTCAATAAAACATGGGATAAACAAATTGGTAGTAGTTGGGTGTAGCAGAGAAATACCACTACACTGGGGGAAAAGATCATGAAAAATGTGCAGGTTATTGTCAAATGTCAGTGTAGTGAAGCGAGGGAAAAGCCACATATGTAATTAATTAGACTGAACAATTTGTAGATTAATAGGGAAGAAAGGAATCATAATTAAAGGAAAAGGTAGAAGACATGGGTTTTTAGACAGGCATTTAAAGGAGATTTGTTACTAATGTGTGAGTTTAGGGATTTGACTGAATCCCTTATTCAAGATCAGCTTGTGAGGTGCACAAGCAACACAAGGGTGAAGTGACGCCCCTCCTGGAAAAAGATCCACTGACCCAGTGGATCCAAAGAACTATCGGCCCATCTCCCTGCTCCCCTTTCCAGTGAAGGTTCTCGAGAGGGTAATCAGCCAGCAGCTCACTAAACACCTGGAACACAACGACCTCCTGGACCCCTCTCAATTCAGATTTCAAACCAACCACAGCACTGAGAAAGCCCTGATCGCAGCCCCCAACAACATCAGGGCTCTCCTGGACCAAGGCGAAACAGCAGCCCTCCTCTTTCTGGACCTGTCAGCACCTTCGACACCGTCTCACATCACATCTTGGTCAACAGACTCCACTACATCATAATACAGTGAGACGCCCTCAAATGGATCACCTTATACCTCATCAGAAGAACCCAGAGAATCCGACACCCACCATTTACCTCAGAACCCAAAAAGATTATCTGCTGCATCCCCCAAGGACCCACCCTCTTCAACACTTACAAGACCCCTTGGCCATCACCGTTAGATTGCACGGACTCAATATCATCTCTTACAGGAGGAGCCAAGATGGCGACCGGGACGGCAGCGTAGACTCCCGGCTCCGTGAACCTCCGCACCCCGCACGGATATCCTGCCTGAGATCCTCAACTTGTGCTACGTGGTCGTGTTTCTGAAGGAGAGGGGCTCCCGACTGTGTGACTCCGAGGTTTCTAGCCGTGCTATCGCCGGAGAAAACTGCATCTGAACTTTGCGGCCTGTGCAGCCCTAGAGCCGGGACATCGAGTGGGCGCCGTGGCCGGGTGGCAGTGCGACAACAGCGGCCGGTGGTGACTGGGTGGAGTCGGCCCCCCGAAGCGGTGTTAAACTCGGCCTACCTTTCGGCGTGGTCACTTCTACTGCTTAGTGTAGCTGACCGAGTGCATGACCGGGGGTGCAAATCTTAGATCCTCCGGTGACTGCCCCTGCCTTGCTGGTGAGCTGCCCGGCCGCCGTCCGTATCCTGCCCCGATCATTGCGGGCCGCCCCCGGATTTCTACGGGAGCTGGTCCGTGGTGGGGACGACTGTTGCCCGTGACCACGGATAGTTTTTTGCCTGCCCCCGGAACCCGATCACCCGCGACGTGGACATCGCGACGCTTGTCCCGGGGTCCCGGCCCCGGTGAGGGTCGGGCATACTTGGCGGCCATCTTGGGTCGATGAAGCCTACCATCCTGTCCGCTGGGCCGCAGCGGGCCTGTGAGCGTACGATTCTTGGGAGTGTGGCGGCGAGATCACAGAGAGCTGAGCTGGGGTACGGCGACCTCCTCGAGGCTCTTGGTGCTCTTCACTCCTCCATGGTTCATGGTTTCGTGATCTTGGGGAGTAAGCTCGATGGTGTGGCGTCGGAGTTGGGGCAGTGGCGGCCCGCCTGTCCGCACGAACAACAGAGTCTACCCACACTGCGCGCAGGAAGACGCTGTGGCGGCCCCCCCTGAGGTTAGTACACGACTGGACGCCCCGGCCAGGATGCTACAGTGTGTTCGACCTTCTGAGGGCCTGATCTGTCCCGGAGGCGTTGGACCTGAGTGGGATGTGGTGGCCTCATCCCGTGCATGCCCTCCTGCGACCCAGAGACAACTCCAGCAACTAATGTCTGTTTTGGCTGCTTCTGCCTTCCTGAGCCTTGCGTGCAGTCCAGACCCTAGGGCAGCACTGGGAAGCCTGTTTCCTCACGCGGCGGACTGTGTCGATGCTCAGAGACTTCCACCCCACCTGTGTGCGTCGCTTCTCTGTCATTGTTGGACATTCCTCTGCCTAGGAACATTGGGTATGGTGCTGGGTCGCGGGGTTGGCATGGGCAGCATTCCACAGAGTGGTCAGGGATGAGGCTGGCCCCTCGGGGGTGGTCGCCTAGTGGACGGGCGGGCTTGGGGTGGTGTGCTCTCCTGACATGGCTACTGGCACAATAGGTGCATAATGCTCCCCATTGTGGTTTGAGAAGATTGTTTTTGTGCTGTTCCTTGTTCACTTTAGGGGAACCTTACCGTGCGGGAGGGAGAAGCCGGGGGTCTGTTATGAAGGCCCTCCGCCAGTTTATAAATGCTTTCTCAACCCCCCCGTCTGGTGGGGGTCCTTTCCTACTTCTTTTTCCCTATTCTCCTACATTTCGGGTCTGGTTCCAGGGCGACAGGCACACTGCTGGGGGGGGGGCCGTACTCATCTGCAGAGGTGCAGGGTGGGGGGTTGGGGGAGGGGACTCTGTATTCCTTCATCTTTTTCCATGGCCTCCTTTTTCTTCTCTGATTCTTTTTGTCTTTCTTTTTCTGGGATCAGCGTGATACACCTCCTTTTACTATGCCTTGTTGCCGTTCCAGGTGTTCACAACTTCCGGGGTGTTCTTGGGGAGTTCTGGCGGGGGACTGCGGGCGCAGCTGTAGACTATGTTTTTCTCCATCCTGATGTTCTTGTATTTGCGCCATTGACCGAATAGATTGCTGTAAATCGCCAACGTTCATTATTCTGTATATCCGTGATCGTTGTTTTAAAATTGCTTGTCACCTGATCCTTCTGCCTTGTTTCATCATAAAATGAAAACCTCTTTCTCCTGGTGCCCTACTTACGCTGTCCACAGTATAAGCAGTACGATTTTGTTCCCCGAAGTGCTGCCTGTGTTTATACTTGTCGTTCTTGCTCTGATTGCTTAGCGGCCGGCCCTGGGGGGTTGTAGGCCCATACTTGTTCTTCTTGAACGGTCAATAAAGGTTTTCAAAAAAAAAAAAAATAAAAAAAAAAAAAAATATCATCTCTTACACCAATGACACCCAGCTCATCCTCTTGTTGTCAGAAGACCCTCCACCACCAGAGTCAACTTCCACAGTTGCATGATAAACGTCGCTGACTGAATGAAGGACAACTGTCTCAAGCTCACCTTGGACTAGACAGAAGTACTCATCCTTGAGAACATCACCTCACCATGGAATGATACATGGTGGAGTGCTGAACTTGGCCCATCCTCCACCCAGACAGACCACGCTCACAACCTCAGCATCATCTTGGACAGCAAGCTATCTATGAAGAAGTGGTTAAACTCAGTCTCATCCGCTTGCTTCCACACCCTACGCATGCTCCGCAAGATCTCCAGGTGGCTCCCAGTCAACACCAGAAGGACCGTCATGCAGGCACTTGACCCCAGCAGGCTGGACTACGGGAACACACTCTACATAGGAATCACTGCACGCCTCCTGAAGAGACTACAAATATTACAAAACCCATCTGCACGACTCGTCCTCAACATCACCAGATGGACCCACATTACACCCCACTTCAGGAAGCTACACTGGCTCCCAATCCAGAAGAGATGCCAGTTCAAGATGTTGACCCACGCATTCAAGGCCCTGCACAATGAAGGACCAGCATACTTCAACAAACTCTTTACCTTCCACCAACTGACCAGACACCTAAGATCTACTTCCCTTCCTCGTGGACCCCCCCAAATCCGTCAAAGCAACAGCGGAGGATGCTCCCTCTCACACCTGGTACCCAAAGCTTTTAACGACCTTCGCTTGCACCTCAGGACAGTTTAATTGCTCCAGCAATTGAGGAAAGAACTCAAGACCTGGCTGTTCGATTGAAAAGATCGCCACAAAGCTGTTAGCAATGCCAGCGGTTTGAGACCCTCAGGGGTGATTTGCTGCACTTTATAAATCCCTTATTGATTTATTGATTGATTGATTGAAGGGTACAAGTGGAGTTGTTGAAAAACTTTCCAAACATAAAAAAGCTGTAGTCGTAGCTATGTTAATAGGCATGTGGCTGTCTTGGTGAAGGAAATTAGAAGAGATAGTAAAGTGCAGTAGGAAATGTAAGATAGTAAGAAGGAAGAGGGAAATATGTTGCTGAAAGGAAGAAGTGACAACCTAGCAGGCTGTGTTATGGCCATTGATAGCAGGAGCAGATATTTTTGTTGGACACAGCTTTAACACCATGGTGAGTTAACCAAACAAATCTTTATGTTGCATAATGTGGTAACAGAGGTCACTTGCCCAAATGTATAAAACTGGGAAGATGGAACAGATAAATGAGGTAAGTAAACAGGTGAGGAGAGTGGTTTTGCAATTTGGTAGTTCCAAGGAAGATGTTGAAAGGGGTGATGCCTGAGTGTGCAGTCTTGATGGGTGGTAAGACCATTATGGTGTTGGTGAACTCAGGGTTCTTGTATATTCTGTTGAGTGACATGGTGTTCGAGGGAATGCTTAATGAGCAAAAAGATTTCTTAAAAGAACTGGATATTAATCCTGTAGACAGGGGTACAAGCAGAATTAACTTTAGGAACATTAGGTTTAAAGAGAGGAGTATATTATTTTAAGTGTATATGGAAAAAGTCAGAGAATCTGCTAGGGTAGGGTCACCAAAGGAATTTAGAAATAGATCTGGACTACACAACACTAAGCACCAAGTCTATTCTTATGAGTGTCTAGGGCACTGGGTGAGAAGAACATGATGGGAACATTTCCAGAAGTGCCAGTAGACAGATTAGGACTGGTGAAGTGATTGGAGCCTCAGATAATTTTGTAGAAATGGTCAAATCCCTAAGTGCAAAAGTGTCAGAATATGACATATTGGCTGAGAGAGAGCCACTGAGGGTGGGACTGGAGACATTAGGGCAAAAGTAATTGAGGAAATAGAATCATCAGAATAGTTGGTCCAAGGGCTCCGGCAGCTAATGTGAGGAAAGTGGCTTTTGCATATGTGTGGATCTCAGAGATTTTAAAAAAAGCACATGGGTGGGTAGGCATCCACTTAGAAATATTCTACAAGTATTGACACATCTGGGACAGGCTGCTGTAAACACTGTGATAGATTTATCATATGCATTCATCAGGTAAGCCTCTATGAGGATTCAAAACATCTCACGTCATTTGTGACACTATTGGGGCTCTATTGATTTCAACACATTGACTTACTGTCAGCAGCAGCTGCCTTTCAGAAAGTTGTGCAAAATGTTTGTAAGTCATCCAGTTGAAGAACATGCTAAAGAAATGGCAAGCTGTTCAACTGGATGGCTTGTTTACGGGCAAGGAATAGAAGAACCTGATGTGGTTTCATGTCATGTGCAGAAGGAATACAGCGGAGTAGGCTCACATTAGATAAAGCAAACTGACAAATCCTAGTACCTACCATCGTTGAATTATTTGGCCCACGCTACCTCCAAACAAGAAAGGGGTATATTCCAAGTTAAATATTGTGGAAGAAATACGACCCCTGACGATGATCAATTCATATATAAAAATCTTATGTAAAGTGCTGGCCAAATGGTTGGGACCGCACATGGCCCATATGGTTCATGAGGACCAGTGCGGCTTCATCCCAGGCCATAGCACATCTATGAACTTATGACGGCTGGCGCATATACTGCATGCGACGCACGAGGCCCCTGAGGAGATGGCGCTGGTGTCGATCGATCTTGAAATAGCATTTGACGCAGTGGATTGGGGGTACCTGCTAGAAATCCTTGGAAGGCTGGGGATTGGACCCTGCTTCTGTAAATGGGTTAAACAACTATTTACTAATCCTGCGGTATGTGTGCGACTAGGTCAAACCAGATCGGTGCAGTGGTTGTTGGGGCGGGGCACGCAGCTGGGGTGCCCGCTGTCACCACTGCTGTTTGCACTTGCCATAGAGCCCATGGTGATATAGGCAAGACGGGAACTGGGCCGCTGGGGTATACAAATTGGACACAGTACGCACCTTATCTCACTCTAAGCGAATAGTGCATTGTTCTATGTTACGTCACCGCGTGAGGCCATACTGCAATTGCTGAGGTTGATGGACCAGTTTGCAATTTATTCAGGGCTGCGTATAAATAGGGACAAAACCCTGGCGTTCCCCCAGGACTGAGAGAGAACGAGGATGGGGAGCTGCCTAGCCTGGGACTGAAGTGGAAGACGGGCCATTTTAGATACCTAGGGGTGCAGGCGACTCATGGGGATGCTAAGTTGCTCCAGCTGAATATGAGCAGGGTGGTTGAGGCGCTGAGGCGCTCTGTGGAACTCTGGAATACGCTCCCATTGTCCCTAATGGGCAGAATAGTGATGGCCAAGATTGTAAGGCTACCAAGATGCCTATATGCCTTGCAAAACGCGTTGTGCCCGATCCCCCCGAAAGTGTTTTGGCAGTTGAATTCTCTCCTGGTGACTCTGCTCTGGGCAGGAAAGCGCTGTAGGGTTGCACTGCAGGTGCTCCCTAAACGGTATGAAGAGGGTGGGCTAGGGGTGCCCAAATTTGATCTTTACTATTATGGGGCCCATCTACAGTATGCTGTGCAGTGGTTGGATGAGGGTGATGACGGGGAAAAGCCATTGCTTGATGGGCGAGTGCAGTCTGAGGAGCTCCCTATGATTTTGATGGAGGGTGCTGGGGCGAGAGCGGAGCTGCCTTATGTGGTTAGGCAAATGGCCTGCTTGTGGCAGAAAGTTGTGGAACGAGTGTTGGGGTGGGCTCCCTTCCACCCAGAATTGTCCATTTGTCAGTTGGTCCCTGTGCGCAGAATGGTGGAAAACATGTCTTTTCAGGCATGGAGAGAGGGTGGCTACATGGTATTGGGGGATCTGTATATAAATGACGTCTACCTCACGTTTGAGCAGGCGTGTGAAGGGTTTGATTTGGGACAGGGGCAATACCTGCAATTTGCTGGCCTGATGGAGATGGCCAAGGTGACATGGCCCACGTATCCTGATATGCCCCGGACCACTGAGACCTTGGACATATTGCTAACATGTGGAGGGGGGAGCAGATTGGTGTCTTTATTGTACAAGGCTATGAGGGCAGGCTTGGGATCTCTAGCTCTTAGGGCGTGGGATGCTTGGAAGGAGGATTTGCAGATGCCGTTGCTGGAAAAGGACTGGGTGAGAGCATGTACGCTAACGCGCAAGGTGTCTTGCAATGCCCAGTTGAAGCTGCTGCATTATAGCCTCTTGCAACGGGTGTATATGACCCCGGTGAGGCTCCATCGCCTTGATGCCTCCTGTTCACATGAATGCCCTAGATGTCATGGTGCCTATACAGGGTTTGTGCATTTGGCGTGGGAATGCCCAGAAGTCCATCAGTACTGGATTGAGGTAGTAGCACAGCTTGGTGGGAGGGTCAGAATTGCACTGGAGGCCATGCTTGAGCAGTGCCTACTAGGGCTGGCACCGCAGCATAAGAAGAGGAAAATGACCAACAAGCTACTACAACTAGTGTTGGTGTTGGCTAAACAGAGGGTTGCCATCTGCTGGATGGGTGAGCGGGCCCCCTCTTTTATAAATTGGATGAAAGATGTGGGAGAATGGTCTTTGGTGGAGGAACTGCATATGAAGGCCTGCCGCAGGGACGAAAAGTTGGATGAGGATGTAGAAAGTTGGAGAGAGTTATGCAGAGAATTGTTGAATCCAAAGGGGCCAGGTAGTGAACAGACAAATGAGTCTGATGGTGATAATAACATGCACACGTTGGTGCTGGTGTCAACCCCGAGTGTACAGGATGATGAATCTGCTGCTAAATGTCATGGTAAAATGTAAAGTGTATTCAGCTGTGCCATGTGCTTGGGATTCTCATGCGTGAAATGGAAATAAGTTGATGGGTAATGTCTCGAAGGATTCTGTATATGACCGCTCAGTTTGTTGTGAAGTTTATAAAAAAAAGTTTCATTTTTTTAAAATATATATTGTGGAAGTAGTACAGAAGGCCCCAATCCATGAAGATAAGGAGCAGGTGAGGTCTTTTCAGAGACTCATGGGCTAGGGCTACTAGTTTTCAAGCTCTTCTGCCAAGAAAGAATAATGCTTGAGTGAAATAATGAAGAAATGTGTGAGTTTTGAATAGCCCCAAGAGTGGCAGGAGGCCTTTGAGACTATCTGGTATGAACAAAATAGTCCAACATAACTGGATCATTTTGATGTAAAGACAAAAGGCATGCAGACAATTGATGCAAGTGTGAATGATGTAGAAGAATTGTAGCCATAAGTGGGTAAGGATGTCAAACATCTTGTGACAGCATTGGATTCAAGGGATTTGAAGGGAGTGAAGTAAAACTACTGAATTGTGGAAAGAGAAGCTTGGCCTCCCTGATGAGCTATTCGATATTCTAAGAGCTTTTCATGGGGCTTATCATTTACTGTCAAGTTGGACCATAAACTAAAACTTCAAGGATTTTCTTGTAAATGTTCAGAGGCAGCAACATCTTGGATAATGGAATGGGATGGTCGACGATTGTTGTGCCCGAATACGATTTTTAACATGAGATGGAGTACAGAGTAAAGAAGGTCAAGAGATGGGAGAAGCAAGAAAGTTTACATGGGTGGGTGTAGGTAAGAAAGAATGGGATATGGAAAACACAAAATGTGAGGTGAAGAAGAATGTGGCTACATGGCTAGATAAGAACAAATATGAGGAGGACGAATGTGAGATGTAGAGATGACATGTTCGTTCTTCCAGAAAGTGTCTAGCACATGAGGAATGCTCTGGAAGAAGTCTTACAAAGGCTAAAGCAAGAGTAGTCAATCGGTGGCCAAATATGGATGTAAAAGTGCAAAGGTGGTGGAGATGGCTGAACTTGTGCATTCAAAGTGCAGCCAGTGTTTATTGAAGGTGAGGCAGACTGCACCCTTGTCCTCTGGTAAAGTAAAACCTGTGAATAAATTAGGTTCAAACATTGCAGGCCCATTTGGTATCTTTTCTGGCACAAATAGGTTCATGCTGGTTCTGACAGAGTCCAGTTCCAAGCGGGTGGAAGTAAAGTGAGAAAGCTTGGTGAATACTGCCACCACAAATCAATTTCTGAAAGGTGTACTTGCGAGTGAAGTATTGCTTAAAACCATAATTATTGACAGGTGAGTTCAACTGAATGCTTATGGACAGCATGGCAGATGTCAATCAAAGAATACATTCTACTTATCCCAAACGAATAGGCTTTTTGAAGAATGAACTAGTGGCTAAAATGTGTGTAGATATAGGTGTAGCCGGTACTGCATATTGAGGAAAGTTTTGCGAGACAAGTAGTAGGTGCATAGGGTCTTGCCGAATGCAGTGACAGATGTGAATCCATTTGAGAGTTTGAGGGGGTGTTTAGTTGGTTTCTGGCTTCCTCATCTGGCACCAATATTATACAGAAGAAGAGACAGAACAATGAGGGAAAAAGTATTGAAGAAGAAGGCTAAGAAAAAGTTGACATTCAATGACAAAAAGTGTGTGAAGTCTAATACCCAGAAGGTTCGAGTAGGTTTTTGTGAAGATTTCCGGATTAAAGACACTAAGACTCTCAGATAGCTGAGTCCAGTGAAATTTTATCCGTAAAGACAAAAATAGTGGTATTTGATTAGCTGAAGAAAGAAAATCATAATATTGAAGTAGTGGTGAAGGTGCTATTGGAGTGTATGAGAGGAGAAGAGTTGCATTGAATCGCAAAGAGGAGAAAAACATCTTTCCCAAGAAATGACGTGCAAGGATGGAAGTTTTTCTCATGACAGTGTTCACTATGGGCCAGATGTATTAGGATAGTTATTTGCGATTCCCTAATAGCGAATAACAAGGATTGGCAATTAAGGAATCGCAAAATGCCACGTATGAAGGTGTATAGTACACCTTTTGCGATTCCTAGTGGTCGCAAATGACCTACCGCATGAATATTATTTAGGTAGGTCGCAATTTGCGACCCCCTAGGAATTACAAAAATCCCGGAGATGGTGGCCTGCTAAGATCAGCAGACCACCATGTCCGTGATTGCTTTTAAATAAAGCAATCTTTTTTCTGTAAAACAGCCCTTTTTCCTTATAAGAAAACGAGATGCTTTACAAAATGAAAAATGAAAAGTTGTCTTCTCATTTTTGAAGAGCACACAATGGTCCGTGGGACCAGTGTCTGCTCTTAAAAATGTTTTACAAACATTCACAAAGGGGAAGGGGTCCCTTGTGGACCCATTCCCATTTGCAAATTGGTTACCACCTACTTGAAGTAGGTGGTAACATGCAAATGTTTTGGGAACGCAAATGCGGTCACAAAACATTCATACATACCGATGCGATTCGGTATTAGGAAGGGACGGCCTAAACACGCCCCTTCCTAATACCGAATCGCTAAACCATTTTGCTATTCGGTGAAGGTGCTATTGGACTGTATGAGAGGAGAAGAGTTGCATTGAATCGCAAAGAGGAGAAAAACATCTTTCCCAAGAAATGACGTGCAAGGATGGAAGTTTTTCTCATGACAGTGTTCACTATGGGCCAGATGTATTAGGATAGTTATTTGCGATTCCCTAATAGCGAATAACAAGGATTGGCAATTAAGGAATCGCAAAATGCCACGTATGAAGGTGTATAGTACACCTTTTGCGATTCCTAGTGGTCGCAAATGACCTACCGCATGAATATTATTTAGGTAGGTCGCAATTTGCGACCCCCTAGGAATTACAAAAATCCCGGAGATGGTGGCCTGCTAAGATCAGCAGACCACCATGTCCGTGATTGCTTTTAAATAAAGCAATCTTTTTTCTGTAAAACAGCCCTTTTTCCTTATAAGAAAACGAGATGCTTTACAAAATGAAAAATGAAAAGTTGTCTTCTCATTTTTGAAGAGCACACAATGGTCCGTGGGACCAGTGTCTGCCCTTAAAAATGTTTTACAAACATTCACAAAGGGGAAGGGGTCCCTTGTGGACCCATTCCCATTTGCAAATTGGTTACCACCTACTTGAAGTAGGTGGTAACATGCAAATGTTTTGGGAACGCAAATGCGGTCACAAAACTTTCATACATACCGATGCGATTCGGTATTAGGAAGGGACGGCCTAAACACGCCCCTTCCTAATACCGAATCGCTAAACCATTTTGCTATTCGGTAACAGGTTACCGAATCGCAAAATTAGGTTTGCTGCATCGGAAAAGTAATCTGCCCATTTGCGAATGCAAAAATGCTTGTTACATCTGCCCCTATGTGTTCAGAAATTTCCTTAGAGTTTTCTTTCGCAGACTCGCTGTGTTATGTATCACCTTGTTTTGATTTTCTTTTATTGTTACGAGGCACCAGTTTTATCATTTGTTACTCGGTTTGTAGTCTTGTCTGAGTGCCATGACAGAATGTTCATGTGCAAATGTTCTTGATGCTGAAACCAGCTGCAGCAGTCATCATTGTTAGGTGTTGTTCTCTTATTCTTCAATAAATGTTTCAACTTTTTTTATTCTTTTATGGATTAATCATGGTACATTCCTCTAACACCAAAGCCATTTTTTAAATCTGGCGCCCTCTTGTGGCATCTAAGCGTGGCACAGTAAGTCAGATGCCTACAGCAGCCCAAATGTAATACGAATACTGCCTGTTCCAGAGTAGGCCTGGGCTAAAATTCCTTTCCGCTCGCGGAAATTGCGATAATTTGACATTTTCGCGTTCTGCGGAGCGCAAAAATGTAAAAATTTCCGCAATCCGCATTTTACCGGAAATTTTTTGCTTGCTCGCGCTGTAAAATAATACATTCTCGCGTGCGCGCGATCGCCTTACCTGAATCCCCGCGTTCGCTGACAAGTTTTCCCGATCCGGTCCCGTTCTCCACGAGATGTTGGATTGTTGGTAGCCATTTGCGCTGTCTCGCAACAGTTCGCGCACGCAGTAACGTCATTCGTCGCGCGATCACGTCTTTCTTCTCGCGATCATGCAACGCAAGACAAGTGAAAACAAGATGGCCGCGCCCGTGAGCAACCGCATGGGTAAGTTGGCGAGCCGCGACCACGCAGAAAATACCGTGAACGGGCGGGAAAAAAACTTCCGCATCTTCGCGATATTCCCGCGTGTTTGCGGAGATTTTTAACATTTTCGCGATAATTTGCGAAAGTGAATTTCGCAAATTCCGCCCACCCCTATTCCAGAGCCATCCATTCCGAACACAGTAGAATGAAAAGCTGAACGTAGTTGTAGCAAAACAGTCGTGCCATTACTGAGCACTGCTCTCCCTTTATAAACTCAGAGTTCTAACCTTTATTCCAAAGATTCTAATAAAACGCTCCATATTGAAGGAAATGCCAACAAGCATTTCCTGCTGTTGTCAGAGATACATTCAAAGCAAATGACAGAGTCACAGCACGTTTGCTGACAGTGATGGGATAGCCAAGAACACGGGCTGCTGAGACGAGCTACGGATGGGGATGGGGCCTGTTAATCAGCGCTCCTTCAAACAGCTGAACAGCACACAGCTGTGCTGCGACTGTTAACGCATCCCCGTGATGGCAGCCGGGCCCAGCACTGCCCCACACCACTTCAGGCTTCAAATGAGACGGTGCAGCAGAGCGCGGCGCTGCCCTGTTGCCATGGCAACGGAAGCATGGTGCTGTGACTGCACAGACAATGCAGTCAATTTCCAACACATCGCTAAACAGAACAGCTAGCCCCTTAGCAAGGAAATAAAGGATCATGGGGATTATATATAATATATTTTATTTCGGCAAAGAAGCCGTAAAAAGTTTACAGAAGTAAAAACAATAGCAGCATTTATCATACATACAGAATTATTGCACATGCAAAGATACAGATAAAACAATTTTAAGAATAAAAAAGATGACACAACTAACAGGTGGTTATTAATACTCCCAATCATATCCATGTTACTGCTGAATAGTAGCTGTATTTCTATATAAAATTGGAATATATCCTCTAGTGCGAAGCTACCTTAAAGAAAAATTCCATGTTTGTACTGCATTTGGTTGTTAACTGTATGTCAATTGGCTGCACACCGTCAACTCACAATGTGTGCGAAGGAAAGGCAGATGAACACCAATTAGAAACGGGCCGCTTGGGATGGAGGGTTGGAATCGCCCCGAACGGACAGGGAGTGGCATGGAACTCAGGCATAAATGCGGGAAGTAGCTAGCAATGCCCCTTGTAAGTTAGAACACTTTTACTTTCTCTAGAGGGCCTACTTGACCCCGAAGCGTTTACATATGGTCCTACATGTCCTGTGCCAGATGCAGTGATATCCCAACAGATTTTGGGCATGTTGCATGGGACGGCGCACGGTTACGGACATTTTGGGGTGGAGTAAGTCAGGAAGTGCGTAGATTGACGAAAGTGGCGGTGGACCACACAGCTTGACATTGTTTATTAGGGCTGTTGTCTCTTCCCAAATGGGGAGAAAAATTAGATACAAGTTCGCCCAGTTGGGCATAGTACTGGCCCGGCGACGTGACGCCGTACACTGGGCCAGCCCTAACCTCCCAACTCTTCTGAAATGGAGGGCTGATTATTTTCAGTGGGCAGCTACCGAGGAATGTCAGCTCCAGAGAATACACACAGACGAACACGCGGAAAGAGAACTTGAGTGTTGGGGTAATAATCTAGAAATATTGGGCAGGAATGACACGGACCTAGGAAGCGACCTGGAGTCGGCCATATCAGAGAGTGGATGGACGACCTCGGTGATACTTGACACTGACACTGAGGCTGGTCTGATCAAACAGCTGCAGGTTTTGCCAGTGCGCTCACCTACACCGTCCGCAGATGGCGAGATGACCTCTGCAATGTAACTGGCCTTGGTTCATGTATAACTTCCTCATCAGTGCTTAATTTGTAAAATATTAAGTGCCAGGGCTCTGACCAGGAGGCAACAGCAGCTTGCACCACCCATGACCCCTGTCATCGCTGCCAAAACAACCACTAACCATCTCTCTCACATGTAAATGCAACAGTTCAGATTATTCTAGGTCCCCAAAGCTAAAGGAATGGATGGGGAGGCAGGTATTATGTATATTGTTTTCCTAAACAACTGTTAATCTGCTGATCTCTAAATTACATGAGCAGCGCCACCTTGTGGCAGACTGCCCTAAGTGTGGGGTTGACAATTAGGTCCCGGTGCCAAGCACCGGAAACCAATTAGGTGCCGGTGCTCAGCACCGGAAAGCTCCGGCTCAAATTAAGCACTGTTCCTCATGATCATGAATGACTGGATGGATGTGTTGTCTTTGAATGCTTCCTCCCTTTTTTCCTTCCCCCTCTCCTTAGACCTTTGTCCTCTCTTGGGGGCTCCGGCTTTGGTGCATACCACAACCGTGGTGTCGAATTGCTGTACAAAACTATGCGACATTGTCGATTTTTTGTATTGACTTGAAAAATTGAATAAACACATTTTTTTTTTAAACTCACAATGCTTGCAAAAGAAACAACCCTAAGGAGCAAGACAGCAACACTTCAGCCATCTTTAACTCCAACTCTAAGATGAACATTCCTCAAAGTAGGGTGCTAGCTTTTCACTCCCTGCGACGCGAAGCTAAGCTCAAGCTGCTAAAAATGTTCACTTAATGTACAGAGAAATTCCTAGTCCTGAGTCACAAAGTGGGGCTGGTGGGATTTTCTACTTGGAAACCCCAGCTACAAATGCTAAAAGTTGGCCATTGTGGTAGAGGTGGGTCTACCTGTAAATGCTGTAAATGTTGGTGAGTGCCCTCAAATTAATCAACAACTGGAAATGCTCCCAAAAGTATGGATATCAAAGGCACAAGCATTTCTAGAATGAGACTAGAAGGAAAACACCCCCATATTTAATAGAAGTGCGGTGGAAGGGTTATCCATAGAGAAAGAAAGAAAGTTGACTGTGAAGCCAGGAATGGCAAAGGAACTCTGGAATATCCACCCACTGGGCAGCAACAAAGGCACTAACCCTATGTTCCTAATGTCCATACAAATATGTTACTGTGCTCCTAAAACAGGTGTCGACGGGTTTCGGCTTTTAAGATAAGGGCTCCTTAGGACAACAGCAAGGTCCAAGCACACACTGTAGTAAGCGGGTAAGTTTTCAAATGTTGAGACGACTGTGGTGCTATGCAGCACTCTGTGGACAATATCAGCTGACCAAGGATGGAAACTCTTAGTGTCAAACAAGCGCTCGAAACCTGAGTCACCCAGAGAATGCAAACCGCATCGTGAAGACGCCATCTAGAATAGCGAAGTTAATAAAGACAGCAGCCAAGAAAATGTGGAACTCTAATAGTCATACACGTGACTCTGCAGTCTTCTTATGAGCACCGGGAAGCAATTGAGTTGTGCAGTATGAGCTTTAACAACAAAATAAATAATAAACATATGTTCCAAGTATATCTTTGGTGCGCTCATGGTGTGGTACACGCTCCCTGTTTGAAGCTAAAATGTACCTAACTACAATTATCATCCAGGGGCAAGGCTAACTGGAATGTAGGGGCTTTAAGGAGATCAGTGAGGGTCTCCAATGCCTCTTGCAGCAGGCGATCCCTCCAATATTTGCCAGGCGCAGCTTCGAAAGTCGCTGCAGCTACTCTAAACAGGTGCTCCAGAAGAGTAAAAAAAAGGATCCACTTTTAGGAGAACTGTGGATAGTCCCAAGACCACAAAATGTACTTACATAATGCCACAAGGAAGCAATTTATCAAGAATGCTTGTGTGAGGCTTTTAAAGGCCCATGCCAGTCTCGCAGAACACCCCAGCGCTGAGCCTTTCCTGCATACCTTTTATTTCAGGACCATGCCAGCTTCCAGGACATCCCCTGCCTGCCAACCACCCCCGTCACTCAGAACTGAGGATTAAAATACTCTGGCTACCCTGCAACCCCTGAATACAGTAGGCGTCAAGTTACTGTGTGGAAAAGGAGCCCCATGCCTGCTCAGCATATTTCTGACCAACCGGATTGTCTTTCATTCCTTGTGATCTGGTGAGCTCCTGGGCTTCACAGCGAGAGCCAGAAATAAGATTACTTCTGGCAAGGACTGGCCATTTCTCTGGTGTAAGTTCGACTCGCGAATTTAATGTGTGCAGAAACTGCTCAGGGAGCATGCAATATAGACGTATTTTTATGGACACAGGCCCAAGCAAGGTGCAGAAAGTTTGGTCAATGCCTCTAGGTAAATGTTTTGGTTATCTTCTTTGAGTGTGCAATCTTAGATGTACCTGGAATGGTCCTCCTTCCTTCATTAGATCATGAGTGTTTCTTGGTCAATCTGTAAGTAATTATATTGCTTCATTATACTATACAAAATATAACGGGCATTTATAAAGCTCATGTTTACCCATGGGCATCTTGGGGCTGAATAACAGATGCTTGTTGTTACAACACTCAATGGTACTCATTTTAATTGACCTCAACAGTATGAATGGCTGAGCGGACCCACCGGGATTTGAACCTGTGACCAAGAGGTCAAACACAGCCCCTGCATTGGGTGCATTAGTCCACTGAGCCACCAGACCCAGCTGGATCGTTTATTCTAAATATATAGTATACTGCAAGAATCGCCATTGCTATTGCACAAAATGCACTTGCTTCATACCTATCCTCCAAGACGGTGATATCACACGTGAGAATTGTTTTCCATAAATCCGTGGAATCACATAACACCCATGAAATAAGTGTTTCATCCAATGGGAGTTTTAGAAAATCAGACTGAGCTCCTTCTCATCATCACCCATAGTAGAATAAAGGATTTAGCTAATTAAAACATCAAAACCGACTGCCCATATTGATGGTGAACGTGTGCCGAATTATTGTCAGTGTCATGAAAGGGAAGAACCCCTGAGTGCATCATTTACAAACAGTGGCCACTGCTAGCAGAACACTGCAGAGAGCAGCTGCAAAGCCTTCACTGCAGGAGACAAATGCGCCTCTTATTCAGTGGCCACTGCTAGCAGAACACTAGAGAGAGCAGCTGCAAAGCCTTCACTTCAGGAGACAAATGTGTCTCTTATTCAGTGGCCACTGCTAGCAGAACACTAGAGAGAGCAGCTGCAAAGCCTTCACTTCAGGAGACAAATGCGTCTCTTATTCAGTGGCCACTGCTAGCAGAACACTGCAGAGAGCAGCTGCAAAGCCTTCACTGCAGGAGACAAATGCGCCTCTTATTCAGTGGCCACTGCTAGCAGAACACTGCAGAGAGCAGCTGCAAAGCCTTCACTGCAGGAGACAAATGCGTCTCTTATTCAGTGGCCACTGCTAGCAGAACACTGCAGAGAGCAGCTGCAAAGCCTTCACTGCAGGAGACAAATGCGTCTCTTATTCAGTGGCCACTGCTAGCAGAACACTGCAGAGAGCAGCTGCAAAGCCTTCACTGCAGGAGACAAATGCGCCTCTTATTCAGTGGCCACTGCTAGCAGAACACTGCAGAGAGCAGCTGCAAAGCCTTCACTGCAGGAGACAAATGCGTCTCTTATTCAGTGGCTACTGCTAGCAGAACACTGCAGAGAGCAGCTGCAAAGCTTTCACTGCAGGAGACAAATGCGTCTCTTATTCAGTGGCCACTGTTAGCAGAACACTGCAGAGAGCAGCTGCAAAGCCTTCACTGCAGGAGACAAATGCGTCTCTTATTCAGTGGACACTGCTAGCAGAACACTGCAGAGAGCAGCTGCAAAGCCTTCACTGCAGGAGACAAATATGTCTCTTATTCAGTGGACACTGCTAGCAGAACACTGCAGAGAGCAGCTGCAGAGCCTTCACTTCAGGAGACAAATGCGTCTCTTATTCAGTGGCCACTGCTAGCAGAACACTGCAGAGAGCAGCTGCAAAGCCTTCACTTCAGGAGACAAATGCGTCTCTTATTCAGTGGCCACTGCTAGCAGAACACTGCAGAGAGCAGCTGCAAAGCCTTCACTGCAGGAGACAAATGCGTCTCTTATTCAGTGGCCACTGCTAGCAGAACACTGCAGAGAGAAGCTGCAAAGCCTTCACTGCAGGAGACAAATGCGTCTCTTATTCAGTGGCCACTGCTAGCAGAACACTGCAGAGAGCAGCTGCAAAGCCTTCACTGCAGGAGACAAATGCGTCTCTTATTCAGTGGCCACTGCAGAGAGCAGCTGCAGAGCCTTCACTGCAGGAGGTAAATGTGTCTCTTATTCAGTGGACACTGCTAGCAGAACACTGCAGAGAGCAGCTGCAGAGCCTTCACTTCAGGAGACAAATGCGTCTCTTATTCAGTGGCCACTGCTAGCAGAACACTGCAGAGAGCAGCTGCAGAGCCTTCACTTCAGGAGACAAATGCGTCTCTTATTCAGTGGCCACTGCTAGCAGAACACTGCAGAGAGCAGCTGCAAAGCCTTCACTGCAGGAGACAAATGCGCCTCTTATTCAGTGGCCACTGCTAGCAGAACACTGCAGAGAGCAGCTGCAAAGCCTTCACTGCAGGAGACAAATGCGTCTCCTATTCAGTGGGCACTGTTAGCAGAACACTGCAGAGAGCAGCTGCAAAGCTTTCACTGCAGGAGACAAATGCGTCTCCTATTCAGTGGGCACTGTTAGCAGAACACTGCAGAGAGCAGCTGCAAAGCCTTCACTGCAGGAGACAAATGCGTCTCCTATTCAGTGGGCACTGTTAGCAGAACACTGCAGAGAGCAGCTGCAAAGCCTTCACTGCAGGAGACAAATGCGTCTCCTATTCAGTGGCCACTGTTAGCAGAACACTGCAGAGAGCAGCTGCAGAGCCTTCACTTCAGGAGACAAATGCGTCTCTTATTCAGTGGCCACTGCTAGGAGAACACTGCAGAGAGCAGCTGCAGAGCCTTCACTTCAGGAGACAAATGCGTCTCTTATTCAGTGGCCACTGCTAGCAGAACACTGCAGAGAGCAGCTGCAAAGCCTTCACTGCAGGAGACAAATGCGCCTCTTATTCAGTGGCCACTGCTAGCAGAACACTGCAGAGAGCAGCTGCAAAGCCTTCACTTCAGGAGACAAATGCGCCTCTTATTCAGTGGCCAATGCTAGCAGAACACTGCAGAGAGCAGCTGCAAAGCCTTCACTTCAGGAGACAAATGCGCCTCTTATTCAGTGGCCACTGCTAGCAGAACACTGCAGAGAGCAGCTGCAGAGCCTTCACTGCAGGAGACAAATGTGTCTCTTATTCAGTGGCCAATGCTTTCTACAAATCCACACCTTCTGAACAATATAACATTTTCTATTCTTTTTATTGCATTGTTATGCAACCAAACATCATAGACCAATATTTAACTTAAGGTTTTCATTGAACATATTTTCCTACCTCGATCAATATGAACATGACACAAACATGCACAATGGGAACGTGTGTTGCGGCCCAATTAAAGATGAAAAATGTACATGAGTTACTGGTATTTGGCGAGTGAGTCCTATGGTCTTGCTAGTGGTAATTCTATACGTGAACAGGCCATGAACATTGTAGTCTGCTGTGCCTGAGCGACTCTGGGAGGAAAGGTCAAATATGCAGACTTGCTAATGCAAAACAGATGTTGCCCCTGAAATTTCACAGGGACAGAGCACAGCATGGGCAGTTCTTCTTTGTTTCCGATGTAAAGTACAACCCTCAGAGCTGCAGCTTCCCCTTATGCTCTGAATAAAATCGGGTGGAGAAAGGAAAACCAAAACGTAAGTTTAATGAGAACAGTAACCTGAGGCCAATGACTCATTTTATATCAGGGGCACACCCTGGATGGATCTGATGGAAAAATGTATGTGGCCTAAAAATAACAACATGGGTAACACACATCTATGTTAAAGCACATCACGGGAATCATAACACACCCAAGGCCAAACTTTAAGAAAATGTTATGGGTGTATCATGCATGGGCGCGTTAAGGTGGAGGTTATGTGGTAACCATAACCCGTTTCTCACCCATGGTGCCACTCTAAACTGAGGCCCACCAAACGTGAAATCAGTACTGATCCCGCTCATCATGGGAGCAGCCAATCACAAACTGCCAGAGGGAACCATACGCAACCACAATCCAGTATCAGCCTTACTAGACTTCATGATGAGGTGTAGCTTGGATCCTGTGGCACAGTGAGCATGAGAACAATGTCTGGGCACATCTTGGCCACTTAGGGCGTTACATCAAATGCTCAAAAGGTGATGGGAGGACTTGTTGCAAATAGTTTAAGCCACTGGCAAGCCCTCTGGGTAGCATTCCAAGCCAGAATCTTGTCTCCCTGTGCCAGTCAAGACAGAAGTTTGCCTTACGCAAATCAGCACTGACCCTGCGCCTCATGGGAACAATCCATGCCAAACTGCCTAGCGACAACACCTCAAGAAGGCAACACAAGCAACCACAGACCAATTTTGGCCTCATCCACTCATCTACTAAAGTGATCAACCCTAAGTCTTCCAGAGATAAAACTGTAATTAAAATGGAAATGACCACAGTGGCTCCCAGAGGTAGACGCCTAACGAGAGTGTGGATGAGAACGGCGAGCATGTCACTTGGTTCAGGTTTTACAGAGATTGTTGGCAATGTCCTTATTACTTACCAGTAATCTTCATCACCCCGTTTCGGAATCCTCCTGGTCCCAGTCCACATGCTAGGACTGGGACGAGGAGGATCTAGATGAGGGGGCAATGATGGGCTCTGCCAAACAGAGAACAAGCAATCGCTGTCATTGTTCAGTTGAATGGTTGGTTAAACAAGCCACTGGTCCCCAAAAGCAGGCTTTCTGGCAGCTTGAGAACACTCCTGCTCACTTACACTCTGAACCCTTTGTATTCTGGCGTAAGCTCAAACAATGCGAGTAAACTGGCCATTTGAAAAGGTGCTTTTAGCATCTAAAAGCCACTGCGCATTCTGAAACAACGCTAAGAACACACTTACGTCTGTGTCGTCTTGCAAGATGACCCAGCAAGTTGAACCCTCGTCCCTGACACCTGCAGTGACTTGTATGTCTTGAGTCGGAATTCCAGCTAAGCGAACTCAGCCTTCCATCCCTCCTACGCCTGTGAACAGAGCACCATGGTCTTGGTAATAATAACAGCAGCCCTTGGGAGATATGTGTTATGGTGTGCTGTTTTTTTAATTGATTATCTACGGCGTTTAGGAATGGGAGAAGTGTGCTTTGAGGTGCTCTATCCAAAACTCATTGATATTAACAAATAATTTACAACGCTTACAAATGGGACTATTAGGCTATGAAGTGCTATAAAAAGTTATAAGAAACTACTGAAAATAGGGACTGATTTAGAGGTGAGCGATGACACAAAATAAGATGATTTCCAGAGGAACCAGAAATTCTGCTATAAGCAAAATCACTGCTAGACCAATTCTACCAGCAGAATTACCGCGGCTATGGTATAAAATGGTGGCGGCCATTATGCTGGCGGTAATTGCGCAGGTGTTGAATTTAGATCGCTGTGAACTGACATTTTTTATATTAGTGTCAATATATAAATCAGGCTCATTGGCATTGAACATTTCACAATAAAACTGTGTGCTTATAATTCAAACTTTTCTAGAACTCGCTTAGTTTGACTAACTTCCCTTATTGTGAGGGTCTAAAACTGCTTATCTCAGCCATTGGGCCTGGACTCAAAGGTGGAACTTGTCCCTGTGTCTCCTGGATTCCAAAGACGTCAGAAAAAAAACATACCCAAGAGGAACATGAAATAAAATTGTAAAAACTAAGCACAATAGCAAACCACCCAGCTCAAACGAAAAAGTAAAGAGGCAACATACAGTAATGACAAAATAAAATAGCAAATGACAAACTGGAACAACGCACATGCAAAACATGAGTGCTGGAGAGCTGACTTTGAAATTACATGTTTCAGTATGTTAAGGTAGTAGCTGTGCACTGAAGTGCAGGATGCAGATAAAAACTCAAATATTCCTGTTATCCCTTCTTTGACTCTTCTCCAGTCACACATCGAGATCTCTAGGGCCTGGCGATTTCAACCTGGATTTCCCTTTCCATGTATAATATGGAATGGATCAACGTTCTGGGGAGTTGTTTACACAACCTGACACTCTGCCTGGTTACATGTACTCCCTGCACCTATTTAATGTTATTGTGGGATCTCCCAAGACCTATCTTCACAGGAGGGAGACGAGACACGTTTTCCCGGTAGAGTGTGATAAATGCGTGTGTAAGAAGATTCTCCACCTCGGCTCCACCATGTAACCTTTACATCATATCAAAGGCTGGGAAACTGGCTCTTGATCTTACACATATCAGAAAAGGGGAGGGGCCTGGGTGTGCCAGCTTCAATGACGTTTCCTCAAGTTAGGCCTGGTTATATGTTGGGAGAGCAGTATCACAGTAGGATATGGCTACAATCATTACCAGTCCAGTGTTCAAGCACCAGGATTTCTCCAGTGCTGGAACATTGGACCTGATTTTACCATCTGGAAAATCTGGCCAGTAAATTCACATGAGGCTATTGCCTGGAAGTGTAGCCTGGCTTTGTTTCCTAGCTTCTTTCAACTCCCCTGAAATGGCAGAGAGGAGCACAGAACACTCAACCCTGTCAGCCCACAGCCTCTGCCATCCTCAGATCCCATCCCCACCCTCCACTTCCCAGCTCCACCCTCATTGTCCCACCACTTCCAGGTACCACCCCCTCAAAGCACTATCGTCCCACTACAAACTGGCCACCACCTAATCGAAGCCTATATATTGTTACCGTAGATCAAAACATCCCATTAACGCAGTGGGAATCTCCACCTCATGGGGGTTAAGGATACACATTGGTGAGAAAATGACTTGAGAAAGGTTTTTATCAAAGGTCCACAATGAATGCTGAAATATTAAATATAAAAAGCAGCACTTTGTATGAGCTGAGAGTGTTGGTGCTAACTCTTCTTTCCCAGGTCCCTTGGAGCCCCTCCAGTGAAGTCCAACTAGTTTGAAGCTATGACACCTTTACATCAAAATACTGAAGCATCCCTTAGCGAAGGAAGCAAACTTTGACCATTCCCTCCTTCAGAAGACAGACAACCAATCCACCAGAGCCCATCAGCAGGACCCTGATGTTTACAGCGAAGGCTTTGCTTTGTGTATCAACATATTTATTACATCCACGGAGGGTCTTTGTTGTACACTCTTGTTTGCAAAATGAAACACTGCCATGAGATTCAGTCCTTTGTGCAAGAGTTGCATGTTTATTGTCTCCCATGAGTGTAGAATAAAGAGATATCGATCAAACAGGAAATATGAACTTTAAGGAGCAACACCCTTCTAACTTCCCCCTTTCAACCAAGGGCGGACTGGAAACGAAAATCGCCCCAGCACTGCAGAAGGCAGAGGTTAGAAAAGGTCAAAGGGCGTCCATGGTTGGGTCATCATAGCCCCTCCAACTCTTTTGAAAGAGACCCCCTAGCCTACAACCCAATGGGAAAATGCCAGAGTGGAAGAAAGGCCAGCCCGACCTTGTGCTCAATGGTTAACCAATGGCATCACTCTTGACGTCACAAGAGTCATTATCTAGGACATCACTGAGTACATCACATATGACATCATTAAGTAGATAAACAACTAATTCCCATATCAATAGGGAGTGGCACTGACGTTCTAAAAGTCAGGTATAAAGTCTTTGCCTTCTGAATACATTTTTAGTGGCGAAAAAAGAATTTCAAAATAGGCAGACGTCTTGGCTCCATGTCTCTCATTTCTCCCTTTCAAGAAGTTCTATGTACTCAGCAGTGTTCTCCATCTGACATACCTCTCAAGTATCCCGCCACATATCCCCTTTCCATCTAACACTCTTTACTTATTTAATATATTTACTTATAGCGGCTTTCGGTCTACTCTCTTCATTCATTGGTCTGTTAGTGTGTCATTCAAATGTTTGCTCCGGTCACCACAGCATACAACATGGGGCCAAGAGGCAGCCCACTCATTCTGCTCTTGAACATTGTGTACTTACACACAAAAAATGTGCTATTGTAAAGTTTTTTGAAAAAATGTCTTGAACATTTTCAAAGCAAAAGTTGGCTGCCCGGGCTTTTGACTTTGCCAATTTTTACCTGGGAATTTTCATGTGCCTAGGACTGCTATAGCCAATTCACAAAGCACGCTGTGAGAAGAATAATCAACAAGAAAAGGTTGCAAAGTGCAGATGCATAAGTGCCGTGTGTGTACACAAGTGGCTCAGAGGGTAGAGTAATGTGCATGCGCATAAACCACACATGCACATACCGTCCAAGTGGCATGAAAAAGTGATCGTAGCTGTGGGAGTGGCAAAGAATATGAAATGCAAATTTGGGGAACCCCTCCAAGAATCATACATATGCCCATAGGGCGGCCTACTTCAATAATAAGAAAGCTGTCACTGAACGTCTTCTAAGTCCTGGCCAAATCTAAACACTTTACCAGCTTGGGCGTTGATGGGCGTAATACCAGATACTCTATCCAAGACAAAGTGTACTGGAGAAGCAAAGAGTAAGGGACAAAGTGATATTTTGTCAGAAACGTGTTATCTTTTCTTTGCTGCTTCTTTATTTTTTACGCACAAAATACAATTTCTTCTTGGTGGAGGGAATACCTTCCTGGTAGCTGTAGAAGAATTTGGTATGCATAGAGAAGACCAAGTACAGAGTACGTTGGTGATATTTTGAATGAGATGCTAAGACTTGCACTGATATTAGCACAAAGTATGGAACGTTCTGAACTGGACGTCAATCACTCAGTGAACCCTTCCTATTTATTACAGTTGCGATGGGCGTGGTTAAACTGTTTGCTCACTTGTCCATCTTTTAGGTTCGACTTGACAGTGCCGTTGCCTGCAAGGCGTAATGTTACCAGTGTGAACTTGAGTTCAACCCAGAGGCGCCCTACCGTCTCTCCTCATGCTATTGGCTACTTGATGTATCATTCTGCAACCTATGGAGTGGTTGCACTGCAATGCATGAGGTACCATTTTATATCTCAAAGGAACTGTGAATCATCACAGATTAAAATTGTTATCTGCTAGATGCACAGTACAAAGAAAACAAGATTTTGTGTTTTATTTATTCACTGCAGCAGGCATTTTTAAAAGTTTTACTTAGGATTTGAATGCAAGCCAGATTTAGTGGCTTTGGCAATGCTTGTTTATTTTATGGCGTTAGTGCTAATTATTTTTCTCTGAGAGTGGAGGAGATGCATTACCATGGCTGCATGTACAGGTCCTGGACCCCAGCTCTCAGGATTGTTTGGTCAACAGAGGGCTTTTGCTTATGTTTTTTTTAGGGCGGTCTATGAAGCCTTGTGTGTGAGGAGAGGCGTGACCTGCACACTCCGTTTTGTGTTTCTCTTTTTAATTCAGAAGCTTTTTTCTTATACAAACTGATTTTAATGGCCATCCCCCAGTCACCATGCTAAATCCATATGTGATAAGAGGGTCTACTCATGTCTTGTGGCGAAGGGAACCCGCTGTGGTCCAGCGTGTGACTCTAAACACGCCATGCTGCGCATGGACTCACAGAGGACCCTTGCACTGCAGTCTGACCCTTTTTTCGTTGGGGACCAGAAGGGTGTTACCAGCCTCACTACCCCTAGCTTTCAGGCAATAACCACACACCTCGTTATAGGTAATTGATGGGTGGGAAAACAACAGGTGTTAGTCACGCATCTGCGGGCAATCTACCGTCATTAAAAGGCACTTCTGAGTATAAATGAAAAGAGAGAACTTTGATTCGAGAATATAATCAGAGTGGACAACTTATAATACCACTGAAATTCAACTTTTTCTCTCCTTCCCTCTCCCCTTGCTTGCCAGTCCAGGATATCCTTACTGCTGCTTCACATCCAAAGCCAGAGTGCTCCTGAATTAGCTGTCAATCTCAAAATGAGGGCTGAGTTTCTTTTCAGATGAACCTACATTCTTAATTATTCTCCGTGTGTCAATGAGCAAATCCTCAAACAGCTCACTCGCTCAAAAACCTATATCTACTTGGACCCATTTGTTGATTACTAATTAAAATAATTGTCACTGATTTTGCTTGTTTACACGTTCACATGAGGCTGTCAGCTGTTGTGTTCCCATTGCACTAACTCTTGTTGATGTCATAGACAGATAATGCCTTGTTTTTTGATAAACAAATTAACTTTAGGACTAGAAAGGCTCCTCTAACTTTTCCATGTTTGAGGGTTGTCGGTTCGCCACTTTCAGCTGGTAAATGTTTGTATTTTTATATTTGCTTTAAGATACCTATGGATGGTTAGTTGTATAACAGGTCATGTAAATGCAACTTTCCTATTATCAAAGAGGGATGTACATTCACAGAAAGTCAGTTGTTTGAAGATATTGTGCAAAGACCTACATCTAGAATAATTCACTCCATTGCAATAAATAATGTCATTGTCTCATTCTAAGTCCTCAATGTATCTCTGCGTTCAGTTGCACTGCTCCTAAAGGCATCCCTTGCAGTGCAGCATAGCATTGCTATTCAGCTGGGATATCCATTATAAATGGGCTCCTTTTCAAGATAAGCACTCTAGCCTTGCTGGCCAGAACTGGCAATGAGGCGTCGCCTCAACTGAGATGGAAGAGAATGGATGCATTTTGGCTCTGTTTCCTGTTAGCAAGTCCCTTGAAGGGCATCTCGACAACACACATGAGCTCCGAGGAGATCTGCGCACTCTCCCTACTGCCAAGAAAGAGCTCAAATTAAACGTGCAAGGCTGTTTCGTTCTTTAAACATATTTGTAGGTGGTGCAGCACACTCTGTCCTCTGTACATTAGTTTGATTTGAGTTAGCGTGAGTAAAAAGTGGGCGGTGCCTCGGTCAAAGTAACAGTTCCTTTTTAGGTCTCGCCTGATCCAGCGCATGCGCTGGTCTTTCGAGACTTTTTGAGAGGGCTCCAAAAAGTGCTACCAGGCCAGCCTAGAGCTACAGTGCATGTGCTTTGATGTTTGATCGCGATCGTGATCACTTTCGCGGCCGCTTGGCATAGCCAATAGGTCTCGCTTTTGGGACCTTATAAGTATTTAGTTATGCAACTGTTGCATAGCTAAACGCTTACAAGGTCCCAAAGGCGAGACCTATTGGCTATGCCAATGCTTGTTTAAGGTTATTTTTGTTTCTTGGCAAGCCCTAACAGAGGCTTTGTCTAGGAGTCACCTTAACAGGAGGAGTGCGACTGATTCTATGAACAGGGGCGTAGCTAACATTAGTGCACAGGTACAGTGGCACCAGCACCCAGAGGTGTGAGGGCCACAACACCCAGTTATGATTGTCTTTTGCTGCTCAACCTGTAATGGGTGGGACACTTTTCTTGCTTGCATTAGAGCCCATGGCACCCTTGTTACATCACTGCCTATAAATGACGGTCCGCCACTTCGAAGGACACTGCCACGAGATTAGTGCCAGATTAGTAGTCCATAATGTACATTCAGAGAGCAAGACCCTAATCTTGTACTCTAAAATGCCGCCAATAATTCCATATACTGTGCTGGATCTGTAACAAACGGATTGAGCAATTTAGAAGCAAGTGCAGCAATCCAACCAGCCATTTCCAAAGAGGCTCGGCAGCAGGCGTAGCATCCCCAAAAGTCCCAGAGGACGCGGTATAGGAATTGACATTGGACTGTCCATTTGGGACGATTCCAAGAGTGATTTGAAAATACAATGCAAATTAACAATAAGAAAAAAAAAATATGGTTGGCCCCTGTCTTGAGTGGCAGATTGAACAAAAAAACAAATGGACTGAAATATGGCACAGAGTAATTACTTATGGTTGAGAATAGTTCAAAGGGGCTCTTTGTAAGATTTGGTTCTGCCCACTTCTAAGAGCTCATGGTGTTCATTTGATTACGGAAGAACCAGGGCTGTCATCCTATGTGCCGTGCAGAAAAACTGGAATCCTGGTGCCACCCTCTGTGCTCTACATGGCCTGTGGAAAACTCATTCGGGTCACTACAAGCACAGAAACACCTAAACGGCTAATGTGGCACTGACTCTCATCATCGGTCTGCACTTGGCATTTGGTAACATGTTCATGGGGATTGCATGAAAAACCTCTCCTTCTAAACCAAGGTGGTCTTATGTAAGCTCTTGGTACCATCCCCTGCACCAATCTCAGTATGAATGTAACTGGGTGCTTGGGCCACTCATACTAAATGTATTCTATTTTAAATATGGATACCCTCAGGGGTGCCAAGCTGTGCTATATAAATCTACACACTAACATTCTCTAACAGAATGCGGCGCTGCTCCTTCAGCTATTTGCTTCTTTGGCTCAGGAACCATCGGCCACTGGTCTGAGACATTGTCAGACACATCCTGGATCAACCCATAGGAGTATTCCCGTCTCACCATAATTCTATTGGCTGTTTGGTTGTATCCTTCCGCCTTCTTTGGAATGGATGAAGGTCTATTTTACATCTAAAAAGTGCACTGTTCATTCATGCATTGCATACACAATTTTTTTTAAATTGTCTTGTACAGCAGCAGGCATTTCTTTTTATGTGTATTACGCTACAGCAGGCACTTTTTTAATGCTTTTCTCGGGGTTCAATAGGTGCACAACTGGTAATGCACATGCTGTGTGCTTCATTATTTGGGCACACCGGGCAAGTACGGAGGCAGTGTAGCATAATGAAGCATAGCTAGAGTGTGGGCCTACTCAAAGTAATAACGCTTTGCCACCGAAATAAGGGGAGTACGTGTCTCATCCCGGGTGATCAGGTTAATAAACAGGCAGAAGGACGCGTAGAAACAAAGCTTGAGGAGACAGTGCAGGTTCGAAGGTTATAGAAGATGCCAGCCTCACGGAGCTCGAAATAATACAGAAACCATTGTGTATATATGGTCTCGGTTTTAAAGCGAAAAGAAAAACAGTTCTACTTAGCGCCTCGTGTGCCTGCAAGAATGATCAGAGATTGGAATCCTAGAACGCGCCTTTGTTTGACGTTGTCTGCTTTGGTTTTGGGACCGAACGTGACACTGTTCGCTGGAAGGCCCCTTGTTGGGACTTCCAATGAAAATATACACATCAAGCTCCCCTCATGCAATCCTGCATTCCCCACAATCTAAGTCCACAGGAATTCTAGAGGGTCCCTCTGGCGACGCGTGTTGGGTTCTGAGTCCTACTGTTGCAATGTTCACCCAATGGACTCTTGTAAATTTGGGGTGTGGCCTATCCCACTCTATGCCCTTTGACCCTTCACCACCTGTTTCCTAACTTTTACCATTTTCTGCCTGCTCTTACTCTCGACTCCCATAGAAAACATTTCCAACAGCTTAAATTTGTTAAAAAACGAATCCATGGACCAATGTTATTGCTTATGTTAGAACAAATAGTTAATTCATATTTTAATGCATTATTGACATGTGTCAGTCTTTACTTTTCTTGTCCTGTGTGTGTTGCCATTTACCTTTTCATTGGATTTTTCTTAATTTAAAACAACTGTATACATATTTTAAACATTGTTTTAAAGCAGCTAAGCGAAGGGGTGGTAGTAACTCAATTGCCTTCAAAATATATTAGGAGGTCACATTTATGTCGTTAAAAACCATGCCGTACTGTTTAGTAGAAGAATATATCCCGTGACTGACTGTGTCTGACTGATAAATATTAGATTTCCAAAACGTTCCTTAAACTGTGTAATCATAAATTAATGTCTATGCACCAGATAAGAACTAACTTGCTGCCCTTGCTAAGCTGAGACCATACCGGAAGTAGACCCTGTCACAGAGATAACGGTATCCGGCGAAGAGAACACACATATCGAGGCCAAGGAATGACCTTTTAACCCCGGAGCGTCACTGAAACGGAAGGCGCACGTGGCACGTCAACATCACACCACTGAGGGTCACACGCCTGTAACTGTGAAATGCATGCTTCTATCTTAGGGGCGAATAATGTTGAAACTATGTATCGTAACCGCAAAACTACATCTTTTTCTTGTTAGGTTTATGGTCACGATATAGCGTGACAATTTTAGAAATGTAGACTCTCTTCCCACAGGTATGCTAATCTCCATCGGATCCTAATTGCGATTACAATTTGTGCAAGAAAAATACTGCTCAGATACCTGCATAAAGCTTGGCCGGTGAAACCTTTCGTAATTTGTTAATAGGAAATGCCATAAGGTCCGAGTTTTGCAGTGCAGAAGTGGAAAACATGTGGTATCACTGCAATGGGAGGAACTACCACAACTGGCCAGTACCACACCATGCTTTGTCGCTATTTACCGGGTGTCCCTCCACCTCACAAACTTTCCTTCATATGTACAAAAATAAACAAGTTTCCAAATGCAAACAATTTAGAAAAATTGGTGATGGAAAATATGTCAACACACAAGACAAAGCCAGGAGTTAATTTCAAATCTGTGAGGTCCAAATGTTATGTATTGCAGAAACAGTAATGCTAGTTTTTTTTTCTTTTGAGGTTTGAGGTTTGTCGTGCTGAAGGGCTGCTGATGGGAGACGGGAGGAGGAAAAACATGAAGGAGAGTAGGAGGAAAGAAACAAAAGAGACTTGCCTGGTATTAAAGATGTGATAGAACCAACCATTACATGCCAATGAGAAATATTTACATCAATAGATTAAGAATTGAGGATTTTTACTTACACAGTTTCATCGTTCTTGAACTCCAGTTCTCCATAAGTGTCTTCAAAGTCTTCCCCGCCACCTTTCGCTGTCCCTTCCACTGTCCTAAAGGGGACAATAACTGTGCCACGTGCCCCTGAAGTCCGCAAAACCTTGACTTCCATCACACCAATGCTTTCACTTGCATGTACGACATCGCACTCAAAGGTGAAGATGCCAGCATGGTCATCGTCCAAGATAGTCACTGTGGCAAAACAGGGTGTGACCAAAATGGCTTTGGGATGATGAAGGTTGTTGTGGTCCAACCTGTCGTTTGCCTCGGCTACGCGCACATTATTAAGTCGCACAAAAAAATGTTCGTCCTCTTCAAAGATATCGTCATCGATGACACCCACAGAGAACTCCTTTTGAGTTTCCCCCGCTTTGAAGACCAACATGCCTTCTGTGAACTCATAATCTGCCCCTGCATTGGCTGAGCCATCCTCAGTTTTGTAGTCCACGTAAACCGTTTTGGAAATATCACCACCTTTGCGAACCACAGTTAACATGACAGCGCCGCAGTTTTCCAGGCATTGGTAAGAGCAAGGATCAAAAAAGATCTTGGACACAAATTCTTCAGGTTGATCGGTCTGCACTTCATGCAAACTCAAGCTCTTCTTTGCTTGCTCCGCTGCGTGCTTTTTTAAGATATTGCCTGCTCCAGTCATCATTCTTGTGGCCTGGATTCGGTAGAAAGCTCTGCTCTTTTGTTGGTGTGATAACGCATAGTAGTTTGCCATTTCTACAAGCTGGTCCAAGTCTTTTTCAGGATGTTTTTGTTTTAAGTCCTTCAAAATGCGAATCATTTCTCTGCGAGACTCATCCACCTCTTTCCCTTCCATATTTACAAGACTGCCATCTAGAAAGTGTGAATTCATCATTTTACCATCCATCTCAATGCCTTTGGGATGTTCTCCTTCTGTCTCTATCATTATCCCTCTGTGTTTGTCAGTTCTGTACTTTTTGTGCATGTACTTGTAAAAAAGTAACCGCCTGTCTGCTACCCAGGCCAGGAAAACACAAACTGGGAAAAAGAAAAGGGTCAGTAAGCCTTCCCAAACCTGGACCACCCCTGGTGAGAAGACTGCCAGAATCATGTACAACCATATATAGGCAAAAATGCTCCACGCCGCTGTCACAAAGAAGACCCTCAGGTGTTTGATCTTCCTGGCTTCCCCGTCAGGAATGACATAAACACAGATTGCCAGAATGATGAACATATTAAAAGCTGCACTGCCAACAATGGTGGAAGGTCCCAAATCTCCAGCCACAAATCCATGGCCACACACTTCAATCAAGGACAGAAGAATCTCTGGAGCAGAAGATCCCAGAGCCATTAAAGTCAGGTTGGATACAGTTTCGTTCCAGACCCGGATAGTTGTCGTAGTTGTCTCTCCATTTGGCTTTTTCATTGTGATCTCTCTCTCCTGCGATGTGATGACCTCTATCGATGCCATGAAACGGTCTGCAATAATCGACACCCCAAGGAACATGTATATCATGGCCACAAAGTAAACAATCACCCTTGCAATTTTGTCCCCCAGCGACGGATTCTCGGGGTACCATATTGGCAAAATGACGCCTGGTTTGCATTCGTCCGTTCCTGTACATGTGTTGTTTGGTTCTGTGCTCGGCTGCTCCCCAGTTGCACCAGCATCTACGCACAAACCTTGTAAAAACAGTACAAATGTAACCAGGCCAAAGTGGAGAAAGGCCAGTGGAAGGGAGTGCAACCGTAACCACGCCATACAAAGGCGTATTCTTCACGCTTTCCGTAGCTGCAATGGTTGTTGTAGCCGGGACAAGAATCTAGAAAAGACAAAAAAAGTTGTAAGACAAAACAGAATACATAAGTGAAAGAACTTAGAAATAAATGATCTATATACTTGTAGGTGTGAACGTAGGGGGATTCGAACGCAATGCTATTAGCACATACTCTTCGGATCCTTAACTCATGAACTTTTTAGATGCAAAAATAATTCAAGAAAGTTGCCACAACCTCGGTACAAAACTAGGTGCAATTTCTCACTACATAGCCATACAGTGTAGCTAAAAGCTCATATCCCTCTTAAGTCAGGCATAGTTTCAAAGTCAATTGGTCATGTTACGTAGACAGCATATGTTACCTCTATTCGAAAAAGATCAACCAAGAAATGTAATGCTAAAGGCGAAATCCATTCAAAATGGGTGTTTTTAGTTGAGAATGCCTCACTCTAACCTGTCAGGGCAATGTTCAGGGAAGGACAAGGTTATGCTTTAAAAGATCATGTGATCGGAGATGCTGGCCACTATGGTTCCTCATGTAGGGCCTTCTTTCGTGAGTTCTCTGGGCAGTTATTTGCGACCAATCCCTGTATTTGTAAAGTGCGAACAAATACTAGAGGGTGTCAAGGCGCTGGGGGCCATCGGGAAGATTAAGTGAGCAATTGCCCAGAGTCATAAGGTGCTGGGCTTACATGCCACCGGCAATCGAACCGTGAACCCCGTGGTCGGGAGTTAGGTGCCCTGGCCGCTGCGCCACACCTCTTCCACAACATGCTATGGTTTGATGAGCAGAAACTGTGCACCTAGGGCTTGTAAATCCCTCCTTCCACTTTTTCACATATAAAGCATCCTTCCATCTAAAGACAAATCTTCCTCGACACCTTCTACAAATGGAAGAATTTAAGGCCCTTTGTCACTCAATGCACTCCTGAACTCTACATTGAGGACTGCAGGGAGTGTGAGAAACAGCGTTGCCAGTAATTGATATAACTACACACCTTATGGTTCACCACACTGGCAATGCCACCACGCTGGCACTTCTGGTGTGCCATCCAGTGTCTGCCATTTCCAAGCACAGGTTTCCCTAGAGTACTCAGTGAGGGGGCCTTCTCCAGGTCCTGGCCCAGTTGAGTAAGGCGTCATGAGGTTTGGGGTCATGTTTTTTTTCTATGGTTGTGTTCCAAAAGGGGGTGGGGCGGCACAAGGGCAGCCTTCCAAACCTGTGTCAAATGTGTTTTTGGGTCTTCCCTGTGAGATGCAAATTAGTGATGGGTTAGTCATCTGACCCTGTACTAAGGGTTGCCAGCTGTGCTAATGTAGACCCTCGCCCCTAAAAGTGCAGGTTTTTGAGGTGCATTGTGTGTCGTTACTCCCTCTCGTCTTGGGGTTCTGCATTTAAGAGCAGATGCAACTTTTTGCACATATAATTTCGAGTTGCATGCACAAAAAGATGTACAAATCGACTCTTAAAAAGCCTGTTATCTCTAACCGGAATTTCCCTTTAAATTCCCAGATTTAAAGAAGTGATTAGAATATATGTGAATTAATTGTTCGAAGCACGCAGCGGGTCCATGTGCACCGTGTAAAATGTGTGGCTTTTCTCGTGCATAATAAGATGCGGAGATGTTTTGCTCTGTTCCATTGCCTGGATCTCCCCCATGGTAAGTACACGCCACTTAGATCTGACCCGCTGTGGGTGACAACCAATTACAGAATCCTGCTTTAATCTGATAACAGCACCTGCTGTTCGCCCTTCTGGCTTCATTACTGCCTGTGACTTTCCATGCACACGACTCTGGGTCTCACTTGCCAGTTGTCTGATGAAAAGCCGCCGACCAAAATGGCGCTTTATTTTCTATGGACTGCTAAGTAATGCCATTCGGATACCTTCTCTGCGAACTCGGGCTCGCAAGGGGCCTTCAGTCTATGGAGAAGGTGGGGGGGAAAGAATGCTCATTCCCCAGAGCTTTCAGGAATTCTGGGAAATTATTATTAAACAGCTAGCTTATCTCTAAAGTTTCCTGAAAATCGATTTGACTGATTCCCAAGGGTTTTACAAAGTCTGGCGATTTCCACTGAGATTTTTACTTTTTTGGCTTGGCATGACAACCACAGGCATGGGCGCCACAATGACCTCAAGGTGGCAAAAGGCGCTACGCCTGTCAATAGGAGGCGGAGCTCCGTCTGAGATTCCAGACTGGAACGTTGAGGGCAGTGCTTAATTTGTAATAATATAAATACCAGGGCCCTCGTCAAGCGGCCATTGGAGCTGGCATCACCCATTGCCCCTACAGCACTGCCAAAGGCAGCACTAATACAACTAACAACCATAACACCCCTACAGTTGTGACAATTTAGACGATCCCAGGCCCCCAAAGCTATAAGAATGGCTTTGTGTGGCAGGTATTAGTAATTTTTAATACAGATTGAAATATAAAACAACTGATGTTGTGCTAATCTCTAAATTAGACAAACACCACCACCATTTGGCAGGCTGTCGTAGGTGCTAGTGTTGACAATTAAGTGCCGGTGCTGAGCACCGGAAACAACTGGCTCATATTAAGCACTAAGCGAAATAGCTATGTGTCCAAAGATTTGCTCCATTAGTTGACTTTTTTATGAAACACGCAGAAAATGGAACTGTTGTGCTGTCTGTAAACACCATAGCCATCAATAAGCACAATGTAAGTAAGTAGTCTGCTTTAAGGCCAGGTCATACTGCCTGAGTGATTATGTAAAGAACTCCAACCCACCAGGTCGGCCATTTGTTGCCTGCTCAGCCCTTTACAGCCTGCGATCCACAGGACTGATAAGTGGCACTGTTGCTGCGGAGTGGCAGGGTTGGCTTGGATCCATGCGCTAGCGAGGGACCTGTCTGACCCTCCTTTTGGATGTGGAATTGCCCCCCAGACCACCACCCAAGGTAGACGCGTCTTTGTCTCCACTTGCACCATCCAGTATAAGATAAGAACAATTCTGGGTTTAGGCTTATGTCCGTTGACTTTTTAAATGTCTTTACCTTTAAAAGTCAATGTTATTTAAGGGTGAATTAAATGAAAAGAGCGAAAGAAATTAATGTTCTCTATTAGAATTTGACAGAGAGGGCATGTTCATGCGACGACTCAGCAAACGCTCTGTGCTTTCAGAGAAGCCACCATGGCACCAAGCCTTCTGAAGGCATGGAGATCTTCACCAGGCAGGTGTAGATCTCTCAATACGGCTGACTGAATGTCTCTCAGGGCAGAGGAGGACACCCCTCCTCTGCCCCGGCAGAACGGAGGACAGCCCACCAGGGTCCTATTGATCAGAGACTAAACGATACTCTAAGAGAAGTCCAACACTGGCTTTCACTCAACCACCTGAAACTCAACCAAGACAAGACGCAAATCCTCCTCATCTCCAACAAGGAGCAGAACCCCCAAATCACAGAATGGCTAAAAGCTATTGATGCTCTCAACTGCAATCTCACCTTGGCCAATTCCTTAAAATCGCTGGGAATCAGTCTGGACCCAAAATTAAACATGGCCAAACACATCAAGAACACCGCAAAGAGCGCCTTCCTCAACCTAAAACTACTCAACAAAATAAAACCCTTCATCCCTCCCAACGACCTCAAACAAGCTACTCAATCCCTGGTGTTATCCAGCCTGGACTACGGGAATGCAACTCTCACAGGAACAGCAAAATCTCACTTAGCTTCCCTGAGATCAACACTTAATGCAGCAGCCAGAATGGTCACCGGAGTAAAGAAATATGAACACATCTTGCCCGCAGTCAGAGAGCTAAAATGGCTCCCAATCGAAATGTGTGCTAACTTCAGAACTGCCTGTCTCACGCACAAAGCTCTGCATACTGGGAAACGCGCCTACCTGGCCTCCAAACTCAAGAAGGCCGGTCAGACAAGAAGCCTCAGGAATACCAACACTCTACTCCTCATCCCTCCGAAAACACACAAACAAAAAACCTCATCCCGATCCTTCTCAGGAAATGCGCCCAAAATCTGGAACTCCATCCCAGTCCATATCAGGACAACCACCTCCTTTTTAAAATTCAAAAGGCAGCTCAAAGACCTCTTCCTCATTCCTCAACCGATCTCTTCCGAATGGATAGCCGCCGCCAAATCACAAATTCTTGCCCATTGCAGCACACAGCCACTTTGACATTAAGACTTCTACCTCCCCCCCCCCACCCCCCCTGAACGGGTCTCATCATGAGTCAATGTGTATATTACTGCTTTATTATGTGATTTCCTGCTATTAATGTAGTACAGCGCTCTGAGACTTCCGATTCGTCACGAGTAAATGTGTATACTACTGTTATATTTTGTGATTCCCCCGCTACTAATATTGTAAAGCGCTCTGATACCTTTGGGTCTGGCCAGCACTATATAAAACGCTTAAATAAATAAAGAAAGAAATCCCCTCAATTTATAGTTTGCAATGGCTGTGCAAGGGAGCACCATAACTGCCATCAAAGCCACTGCACATGCTTGCATAAGACATGACAGTCAGTAACTTCCTAAGCACTGCCATGGTGTTTATATTCACTGTAGTGAAGCAATATTTTTATTTAGCGAAATTCCAGTTTCCTAACCTAACTACAGGCTATCAGGTGCCAGTTTATATACTTTGGGCAACAAGCCAATCACTCCTGACCGATGGCATTTGGATATTATTTATAAACGTCTTATTTGCACAAAATCAGCATCGTTACAACTAACATTTCTCAGAGGACGCTGTTCAATGAGCATCCGCTGGTGCTTCATGGTAAATCCCACGGTTCCGCAGCGCATCACAACAATCGCGGGTGCCAGGTCCTGCGCCTTCCAAACCTGTTTCTCAAGTGTTGTATAAATGTAGACTTCATCCCAAACCCTGTTTCCTGTGCTTCTCATGCCTCTGTGTCTCCACACTCTTCCACCCCTGCCTGCCACACTGCCACGACGCATTGATGACGTTTCCTTTTGCCCCAGACCCCAGACTGATCTCTGTTTTCTCCTGCGTTCCTGCCTCTGCTGTGCTGGTAGCAAGCTCTGCTGGTGGTCTGTTGGCATCAGTGCTGCCTGTGCTAGTGGTGATCCCAGCTAAGAATGTTTGGAAAGGATCTGTGAGCTGTATTTGCAGCAGTCCTGGTGTTGGAAGCAACTACTGAGTGCTGTGTGACACCGAAGCCCGTCTGTGGTGGGCTGGCAGCGTTCTGAGCCTGTGCCGTGCTGACCAGACTTCAACTGCCCTTACCCTGTGCGTTAGCATGGCTGCTGCCCGTGCTGGAGTTTGTTGTGTCTTGTGCTGGAGTTTGTTGTGTCTTGTGCTGGAGTTTGTTGTGTCTTGTGCTGGATTTTGTTGTGTTGTGTGCTGGAGTTTCTTGTGTTGCGTGCTGGGGTTTGTTCTGTTGTGTCCTGGAGTTTGTTGTGTTGTGTGCTGGAGGTTGATGTGTTCTCCCAGATATCGGTATCTGCTCGTGATTTTAGGGTTTTGATTTTCTGATATTTATTTTTTGTATATGGATGCGCATTCCTGTTTACCACCAACACTGCTGACTACTCGATTCCTACTTCTCTAAATAATAACAAAAAAAACAACAAAAACAATAATAATAATAAGGACATTATTATTCGTAGTAGGGTTATTATCAGCAGCGCCGGCTCCTCCGTTATGGTGGACGAGCGTCGCCCCTCCTGCCAGAACAAATACAAAACGTGTAAAATAAAATGATAATAACACAGGTTTATTATCATTTTATTTTACTTCATAGGTCCGAGTTTAGGGGGCGGGGCCATCATGATGAGGGGCATAGGAGGAGTGGTGGGCACTGCTGCACAGAGCACTTGTGGGCACTAGGACGGCCAAACCGACATGCGCACTGAGATGTCTCCAACCCAAGCTGTGTTGCCGGGTTGGAGACAGCAGGCACAGGCTCCCAGTCCCTGTGGGAGCGCAAATCCATGGCGCCCAGGCCAATCCTGGCGCACCTCTCCTGCTGCCAACAGCATGAGAGCATCGTCTGGATTGGCCATAGGATTGCCTGTGAGCCTCAACCTATGCTGCAGAGGAGCAGAAGAACGGTGATGCAGCGGGCGATATGTACGTTTTTTTTATTGTGCTGTTGTTGTCATCTGCCCCCCCACCCACGCTGCTCTGCCCCGCACTTTTCCATGATACCACCTGCTCCTCCTTATTAGTAATAATAATAATGCTAGCGGTAATAATGATAATGATGGTAATAATACTACTAATACTGGTTCTACTACTGCTAATAATAATACCAATAATTATAATAATATAATTATAAATGTTAGTATTACTATTTGTATTAATGGTATTATAATGACCATTGTCACTGTTATTATTAACGCTATCACTGTTAATACTAAGAATAACTATTAATATAATATTAATAAATATTAAAATCTTCTCTGATAACAAAATTATTCATCATACTCATAGTAGTTGCGCTATCCCTCAACGCCATAGATGCAGTTGTTACAATTATCCAGATTCACATATTATAATACCGAGACCCAAATATCATCAAACCTGTTTTGATTTTGGTTCCGCCTAAAGTGTCAAATGATGACGTCCGATCCGCTGCTTCATTGCCAGTGGCGGCTCTTCCGCTAAGGCGGAGGAGCGTCGCCCCACTGCTTTAAGAGCAGTGCAGTGGAAAAATAAAATGATAATAACCTGGTTATTATAATTTTATTTTTCACTATGGGCCGGGTGAGGGCGGGGTGGGACTGGAGTTATAGGGGAGGAGTGGTTTCCCCACTCCAAGTGCGCATGACTGCTTGGCCGGCCCTCTTGGGCAGGACAAACAGTCCTGTGCACTTTGCATCTTCCCTATCAGGCTTGCTTCACACAGCCTGGTGAGGAACATGCAAAGCCTCACAGTCCCCATCTGAGAGCACACCACGGCGCTGAGACCAATCACAACACTGCAATGCAGCATTGTGATTAGCTGAGGGGAGGGAGTCTGTGTGCTTCCTGCTTCCTTCGGCTACGGAATCAAGGGAGATTGATTCCCTTCCCAGCCACCACTGTTCATTGCCCTCGGGATGCTTTTAGATACACACTTGGACATAGTTTGCTACTTTGCAGTGGTGAAAAATTCAGGGGAACTTCATGTTTTGCTTTTTTGTGCTGTTTGCAAGCTAGTGGGAGTGGCGCCAATGCAGTTTGCTGGATCTCAAATATCAGTATTGTGGCAGAGGCAAACTATAGAAAATATATAAGGAATCCATTGCAGAAACATACAACACATCAGGAGTTAAGTAGCAACTATCTGCATCGATGGATTTATAACAAAAACCTCTTTGAGTCACTTTCACTATGAAAGTGGAGCAGCTGGACGTTGAACTGTTTCTGGGGCTTCTGTAGTTGGAAGAGACACAGACTGACGGTGCCTCAAACTTAGCCCCATGTTTCCAATTTGAAAAATGTTTTTGCTCCGTTTCCCATTAGTCAAAGATGTTTTACAATAGTTCAGAATCAGTTGGCTTGGCTTTGTGCGCTGGTGCAACACTTTAGTTTGGGACAAATGCTGTTTGTCCCATCGCCTGTTACACAAGTAGCGCACATGAAGTTTCTAATTTATCTTTTACAATTTGTGCACAATTTTGCATAATTTGGATGAGTAATGATACAAACTCGATTGTATCAAACAGGTGTCCTTGCATTCCAGACTATTCCTTATGCAATTTCATTTTACTCCTGTCTGTAAATTAGCAGTGTCTGGTTCACAAAAAGTGCACAACTACATGCAGAGATTAACACACCTGCGACAACATGTTTGCACTTTATAACAATTAACATACATTCCCAGAAGTACGCCTTCAAAGACCTGCCGGACGCGTTTTCTTGTATATCGAAACATAGTAAGCTTGTCTCAAACATATTATATCCAAAATACTGAATACCAAAATATCATCAAGGTAAATATACAAAGGTAACTAGATATAGGCAACTATACATTTATGTACCTTGAAATACATATATTGTCATGGTACATAGATATAGAGTTAAGAGTTGCAAATTTATACCTACCAGCATTTAATTACCTTGACAATATTGTGATAGTCCATATTTTTGCTCCAGAGGTTTTGCAGGATGACATTTTTCCATATAAATTCTGGTATTAAACTGGAGGGTTCCAGCCATACTCCTGGGAAATTATTTGACTTTTTTAGGATTAGACATTTTCCCAATGCATACTTACCTGCACACTGCCTTTTCTGTTTGGGAAAATATAATGCTGATGTATCACTGCACATTGTTTCCTCCGACAGGAAATATGTTTTTCATGCGCAGAAACTCCTTATGCTAAGCCTCATCAATTTGGGAGGGCTCTATACCCCTTATCCCTTGAAGGGAATTTACTCCATCCTTTGGCCAGAGCAAATCTACTACCATTTCCGGGGTGGGAAAGTGTCAGAAAGCAGTGTGTAATGACATCTCTGTATGCATTCACAAGCTCACAAGGCTAACGAAACCACACCTTTATTCCATCTCTTGCACTGGAACTACACTCACACACGTACTTATTTTTGGAGTACAATTACACAGGAGTAACTAAATTTAAGTCCGCTGGGTAACCTCTCGTGATTAACTAATAGACGTAAATCCACCCTTTTATGGCTGGTGTAGGAAATTGGCAAAAGCTTTATTTTGCTAGGTCAAAATGGCAGTTTAAAACCGCACACACAGGGCGCAACGGCAGGTCTGAGACTTGTTTGAAAGGGCTACTTGGGTGCTCCAGGCCCACCAGTAGCATTTAATGTGCAAGTCATGGGTACAAGTAGTACCACTTAACTTAGGACTTACAAGTAAAATAAATGTGCCAATTGGGCATAAGTCAATTTTACCATGTTTGAAGGAGAGAGTACAAACGTTTTTGCACTTGTTAGCAGTGGTGAAGTGCGTGGAGTCCTAAAAGCCAACAAAAATGATTTCAGAAGAAAAGGAGGGTGAAGGCAAAAAGTTTGGATATGACCCTTCAGCTTGTATGGTCTTTTATAGCGGAATATGCTTTTGGGAATCAGGCCTGTAGTGTTTTGCCTCAACGCATGCCCGTTCATTAGTCTTTCTTCTTCGGCCAACGGATTTACTGCCGACAATGGCTCAGCAGTGTTCCTGCTTCTGTCAGATTTCAATCCAGCTTGGTACCTCTCTTGCATCTAACTATAGTCACCTGGCTCTCATTAATGCCTCCCCTGGCCAGCTGGCATTACCGGAACAGGGACAATCTTCAACAAACCGAGCTCACCAGACCCTGGTTAGTAAAACAAATGTCCCCAGGAATAGGAACAGGGATAAGCACACCCTTGTAACAAAAATCTATGTAAAACTATAAAGGTTTCTGCACAGGAACAACCATCCACATGGAAAGGAAGAGAAGCAAGCAGTTATTAAGGCTGTTGCCAGACAGGGTGGATGTTTCTGACAGACCAGCTTTGAACCCGGAAACAGACTGCCCGAGTTTAGCAGCATCTCTGCTAATTCTGGGGCTGTATTTTCTATTACTAAAGCTAATTCCTTAACCCAAACATTGACACTCGAAGGATCTGAAATATGTTGAACTGGCTCAAAAACATAATGCCACCAAAAAATGGTAAATGAAAATAAATCAGATAACATGGTGGATTTTCGGACTTTCACGTGGCTGGGATTGGGCTTCTCCCAGACCTCAATAAACATATGATAGGAAACTTATCCCTGTTTGTGGAATTTACCAACGTGTCGATGGCACGCGGTTGAGACAAGACAAGAGGGCCCTTGTAATGATCTTGTGAACCTGTGACAATTGTCTTTTCTAAACAAGCTTAGTCCGACAGCTGATGAAGGATGCTACACTTTAAAATGAGTTACAAAACATATATTAGAATTTAGATATTTTAATAGAATGTTCATTGATCGTAACTGTTGCATTGCCAAGGTGCCCAGAGAGGTTATAATGGTAAACATCCTTACATTCCGAAGTTCACTGAGCACACTAGTAAACCTTGTGGCCTCTTAGCTCTAGAACAGAGAGGCAGGTGTAGCATTAGAGGCCAGCGTGTTCAAGGGGCAGGGAACAAGAAAAGTCAGAGGTGTTTTGGATCATGTCAGAATCATCTTCAATTACCTTGAGTGGCAGAGACAGGGGAATCCAGAGCAAAGGGACCATTACTGAAGATGGTTGGCCCAACTTCGACATATCAGAAATTTAAAATGGTTGATCACAGGTTGGGCGTAGAAATGTAGCTCCTGAGACATGTAAGTAGAAATGGACCAGTGCATGAGGCGGTAAACTACCACTCGCCTTCCTACGGGAGGCCAGTGTCTTTATTTGAGGACTGACCTGAGAAGGGTACTTTTGGTCAGCACACCTGCATAGGCAGACCTTTGCATTATATACTGACTGGAGCTCCTAGATGAGGCATTTATGGGCATTTAAATGAGACAGAAGCATGGCCTAACTTGGAAGTAACAATTTTTTGAATGGTGGTTTCTTTCTCAGTGGATGGAAACTTATGTAAGATTTTTAAATAGTAAAATCCGGATTTGTCCATAGCGCTGATCTGGGGAGCCAGCAGGAACGCATAGTCAAGTTTATCCGCGGCATTTTGGCTAGATTAGTGCTGTAAAAATACTAGCAACTTACATATACATTCCAGGGGTATCTAACCTGATGAACAGGGACAAAGCAGGAGTCAAGGAAAGAGAAACTGGAGGCTGAGCAAAGGGAAACTGCAGCTAATCCCAAAAGAGAAAGAAAATCTGGAAAAGTAATACACACTAGGTGGTAAAGAGTGATAGAAAGACAAAGAGGAATATAATTTGCAATAACCCTGAGAACTAATTAAACTTTGAAAGTTGATGAACTCCTCCTGCAGTACTTGATGTTCTTCTGAGAATTCAGCAGACTTACAAGAGACAACCCATCTTTTATTTAGTCTTTCTTGCACGCTTTTCTGAACACAGTTTCAATGGCCCGAAGGCTGAATCCCCAATAATTCATCTGACCAAACCAAAAAGAGCCAGACGAAACATAACTGCGGCCAGGATTCCATATATACTCCAACCTTCACGTCACTGTCTACTTCACGTCTTGATCAGAACCAGGACTAATCATAGAAAAAAATGAAAAGCAGAAAAAACGAATCTAGCAGAGCAAGTTACTAAAAGAACATAGTGATAAGTGCATACCCAGTGAGCAACCGCAAGGCAGAAACCACACAGAATTTCCGCATCGCTGCTCTCAACCTAACAGGATTAATTGGACTGATAGGAATATTTTAGCATTTTCTTCTTTGCTCAGTGTTATCAGGGAAAACATGTAAGCTGGAAGCGATCATATAGCTTTCAGGTAGCCCTTTGGTGACGTATTTTCTGCGCCAGTGGTTCCTGAGAGCTTTAATGTCATCATCTATTTGATTCATGTGTTAACCTAAAACCCCGCATAAAAGCTGCCGTAAGACCGCCTTCTGACTCAACCTCTAAGCGCACCAGTGCAGAGTAGATCACCTCCCCTAGTCTGCCGTCTAATGCTGCTTTTAAGATATGAAAAGACTAAACATACCATGCACAGTGGTTCTCAACATTTTGACTTCTGTGGACCCCCTCTTAATCATTACTGGAATCTGGGGACCCCGATGAGTCATTACTGGATGCCGGGGACCCTGACATAACCAATTTCAATGATTTGAACCTCAAAACAATACACAAAAATACAGACACCAATCATTCGTCCAACAAACAGACAAATTATGAAATAATTAAATTCATAAGCAAATATACCATTTTTATTTTTATTTTAATGGGATGCTTAGAGCTTTTCTAAATTCAATACCGGCTGCCCAGTGTCTATATTATATTCTGTTCGATGCACTTGCACTGTTCCCACGAACCAATCTGTGGAAACCAACTCAGTTTTTAGCCTCCATTTTCAAATGACTTCACATTAACAGAACGTTTAAAACATTTCACTTTTATTTATATACACTTCATTAATATGTTAAATATTATTACATTTTCTAGGCAGTCACGGCCCCCACCAAAGCAGGCGTCGCAGACCCCCAGGGTTCTCCGGACTACAGATAAAGAAACGCTGCCATAACAGCTATAATACCACATTAATATGTTTATTGAAACGTATGGACACAGCTACATAAGTGGCCTGTACTTGAAAATGACTATAGACCGGGCGTTGGCTGCCAGCCTTTTAATTTTGTCGATCTTTTCTTTGTCATGGTTTTTGTGAAACCTACTTTGTTTGGGGACCCGCCGGGCCCTTGCAAACATTAACACAAATGGATAAAACCAAAAATTATTTGAATCTCATAAAACACACATTGCCACACTACTCCCTGGCACTGAAGGGAACTACTTTGTGTGCGGATGTGCTCCTCGGGAAAGACCAGAAAGCTGTCACCTACAGTAAAGCTAGACAATGTCAGAAGTGGGCTGACTCACTGCCCCCTGCTGGCCTAAGTGGAAGAGAGATGTGAATGGCATAAGAGTAGACCAATGAATGAAAAAGTGACTGGCTGAAAGCTACTCTGAGAAAGTATATTATGTATATATAATTTTATCAAAATTAAAATGCGTTACCTAACGCCATACCTAGAAATATGTGCACCTATGGATAAAACTGAAAGGATCAGATTGGCCAAAATCTCAATCAATGGTAATGTGCATTAAAAATAACCTTGCAAGGCATGGTCACAAAATCCCCTGCCATCGCTCACGCAAAGCGAACAACACATCCTTTGAATAGAAAGGTGAAGCTTATTTTGCAGTCTTTAACTTCCCAAATCGAAGGTAAGTTCCAGGAATCATTAACACACTAGTGAACACACACCAATGCAAGCAAAAACTGCAATCAAACAATTACAAACAAAAGCCATAAAAACATAAATACTAGCTTTACATAAGACACATCTCAATGTCGCAAATACCTTGAAAAGCATGTTAAAAATCCAGCCACCGAAAACAAACGTTTACTAAACAATTTCTAATGACCAAGAGAGAATAGCCACAGAAAAAAATGCAAATAAAAATGTTTAGTCACAGCAAAGCACGTGTAAAAAATAATACAGGCAAATATTAGGCATTGCAATTATATGAACCCAGAAATCAACAGATCATTATGCAAATAAATGGAAACTCCTGCAACATCACTGGCAGTGCTGATGGAGCCGCAAGCTGATGAACACCTGAACCAACAGACCTTTAACCCCCATAGAAACACAAACCAGCAGAAACAACCATACTTAACTTAAGTGATGAACGAGTGAGAGGCAAGTGGAAGGCATGTCGACTACCACGACGCTGTAAACATGCGAGAAGGACATAACCTCAGGTGTATGCAAACATCTGTGGCACTTCTTGACTAAATCAACTCGGAATGTCTGAAGGGAATCCCACTCACCAATGACATTACTGATAACATAACACCCAGGAAGGGCAGACTGCAAGTCATGTCAGCTGAGACACTGCTGCTCTGTGCTCTCTCATGCTGTGTCACTGGTTCACTCAGGAGGTCGGGGTAAACACGAATAGCATTTAACAATCCTCCATTCACAAGGCTCTATAGCAAGTCATAGACAAGCTTCAACTCCATGATGCCATAGCATATCACCGTCCCCGAGAAGCACTGCAAATCTGACAAGCACAGAGGGCCTTCCACAACATTTATGGCTTCCCACACACCATCAGGACCTCTGATTGCACTTTACTCTCAAGAAGATCTCACAGACGCCCCTCCAATCCGACAACACAAAAGACTTACATAAATTTGTTTGCAACCAATGCAACCCTGCGTCATCTATGTGCTTCCCAAGCTCCTTGTAAATTGCAGCCATCTTCCACAGTAGAGTCTGGACCTTTAGGCCAGACCTCTCTTGAGAAGTCCCCACTCCCTCTTCTTTCTTTGTCTTCCCAGCTTCCTCCTGCAGCTTCTCCACTCTTCCCATGCCAAACCCACCCATATACTGTCTCTCGCTACCTTCTTCTTGCCTACCTGTGCCCCTGTGACATCCTCAACAGCACCTTTCGTCATACAACTCTCACACTCTGCAGCTCTGTTGCTTTGCAGGCGGGTATACACTGCATAAGTTTCATAAGGACATGTATGCAGAGGTTAAGATCCAGAAACTGTGCCCTACTGGGTGAGGCGTGGATATAGGAACACACTGTGCCACTCCCTGCTACTCAAACAGCTTCTGCTTGATTGCATATTCCACAGGGGACAGCAGATACCCCTTAAAGGCATGCTTATTCCACCACACTACAGCAGCTCCAGGGGTCAGCGGAGACAATACTCGACTGAGTGAGCCACAGCGGAGGGCAATCAATAATGTAAATACCAGCATCAAGGACTGTCTAGGAGCCAAGTCCAATCAATGAAGCCAGAGAGACTACTGTAAGTTTGTATCATGATCCTGTTGCTAGCACACTGTCTCATGCCTGCCACTATTCAGAGAGGTACAGCCCTAGCCATGGCAACGAGTGACTGACACATGCACATGCAAGGACTATGCAGGCCCTAATATGTCTTACTACACTGAACGGAGTATCGGGAAGTCTCTTGGACTCTTGACTATGCCAACAGATGCACAACCACACCCAACCCAGGGCTGTACTCTCCACATCACTCCACTGCATCAATCCACTATAATCTGTTGTCTTGGGGTGGAAATGGAATGGCTGCATGCATATTCAAGGCACTTTTGTGTTGCGCTTTTATTTATTTGTGTTCTTTGCCTTAAATGGATGATAGACGGTTGGTGGGGATGGATTCACATGGGGCCTCCTGGGCGTGCAAAGGATAACGACCCTTGAATCCTCCGAATAGGTGTCATCTGTCCAGAGGTAGAGACAGGCGTTCGACAACACAGATATTCGTATTGTGGTACTTACTACCTTTCAATATGCATCATGCCAGGGTGCTGTGATTGTAGTGTAGGTTTGCAGTTTTCAGGGCTTTCGCCTTGTAGTCTACGGGACACTAGGATGCAGGTCATGTTAGTGGCATTGCCGTGTGTATGTCTTGTGCTACAATTAGATCTAAGCTTGAAAGGGAAAAGGTGCGATGTCCACAATGATATGTGTTGATGGTGATAACTGATTTGTCCTCCGTGTGTTCACTTTGTGCAGCAATTAAGCTCACTTTGCAGAGTAACAATGCTGTGCAAGCACAGTATTGGTGCACAACTTTCTTGAATGTGCACCTGATGTGGTCCCCTTGGTGAGACAATTCCCTTCAATGCTGTGATATAGACATGGTGTTCGCCATTGTATTTTAGGACTGTGTTTGTGGGTGTGTCATGATTCTACAATTGCCGTGATTTTCATGTGCACTTTGCATCGACTTTGCCATTTGGCGCCCTGCTTGATTGACAGCCGTGAACCTATGGACTTGGTTTTCTATCCAGTGAAATTCGGCGATACGGCGAGAGCAAGGTAAGTAGTTTTTTTTGTTTTTTTTATTTAATTTTACTTATCCCGTTGTTTGTCGACTTCCCCGACCCCGCCTCACCGCTCTTGCCTGTGCAGGTCGCCACTGTAACCTGAACTCTGATCAAATGTGGTGATGCAGTGCCCGTCCTGACAATTGCGCAGTAATTGCGATGTTTAATAAAGTTTAGTTAAGCTATGTTCTTTGTACACACCCACCCTTTACTCTGTCATAAGCCTCTGTGTAACGCCCACGTCTACTAAGGCCGGGCATTGCTGGCAGATAGCGCCTCTTAGACTGCTGTAACGACTTCTTGGCAAGCCTCGTGCTGCTGTCACAGGGCCCAAATCATGATAGATTCTGGATGAACACAAACATAAACAAGCATTGGCATAGCCAATAGTTCTCGCCTTTGGGACCTTATAAGTGTTTAGCCATGCAACAGTTGCATAACTAAATACTTATAAGGTCCTAAAAGCGAGACCTATTGGCTATGCCAAGCGGCCGTTCGCCCGCGAAAGTGATCGCGATCAAACATTAAAGCGGCCGCACAAAAGTGAAAGTAATCGCGGAAAATCGCGGCGCTCACGCCCGCGCACATTCACTGTAGCTCTAGGCTGGCCTGGTAGCACTTTTTGGAGCCCTCTCAAAAAGTCTCGCCAGACCAGCGCATGCGCTGGGTCAGGCGAGACCTAAAAAACATGTTAATCCTATTATCGTGACACATGTTGCAGTATATATAGATGTGGACGTAATGTAAATCCGTAAATAACACCTCTACATTGAATTTAAGTGTGCAGAGTATAATGGCGCCAAAACGCGCTTCAATTTGTCAGTAGAACAGGAGTGATCATCATGACCCACTGAGGAAGCCGGGGGCGCACAGGTAGCAGCGCCAAGAAACAGGGCTAGTGTGCTAATTATATTTTGCAAATAGCCGGCACGCATGTTGTTACTGTTGCCTAACTCAGGGGCAGCGATATTGATGCATGGATGGAAGCGTGATCTTATGCATATATCGCACTCCCTGAAGCATACTCTCTTTGAAGTTTGGCTTGCTGCACACACATCCCTACATTGATCCACTGAGCTACATTAAGAGCTATGAAACACACATCTGCCCCTTGGTATAAAAGAAGAAAACACACAAGATATATGTTCTCCCAGAAGGGAGTCAGGAGGGGGGAAGAACCTGCTCAAAAGCAGGGTTCTCCAAAGTTGGTCCTGGAGAGCCGGATCCAAGCTAGATTTTTAAGATAACTACATTTCTTTAAATGGGGATATGCTAACACTCTGGAATGTATCCGGCCCCCAGGACCGACTTTGGAGAACCCTGGTCTAAAGTGGCACCTGCAGGACAAGGCCAACTTTCCACTTGGATGTCAGATCCTGGGAGTAACAAGTCGTATCACGACACAGAACACGACTTCTACAGTTACGCGTGCTGGCAGATGAATTAGTCCTTCTGGTGTGGCCTCACTCTTTGGGTCGATAGCCCGCCGTCAGTCACATTGTTTCAATGCTGTGGCACAAACGGTTGCTAGAGTGTCTCTAGTACGCCTGGACAGTAGTACTAAGACACAAACTACATTGCCCAGGTTCCACATGTCCATCTGTAGTTCAGAGTGAGCACCTTCCAGTCCGTCCAATCACCCCACATCCCTCGCAGTGCTGCCATTCACTTCTTGTCTTCTGTTGTCTGTCCTGCTGTTATTGGCCTGATCGCCTCCTTGACACAGCTTTGCTCAGACCGGACACTTCCTGCCATTACTGGACAGTGGAATGAACTTCCCACATAAACTATGCTTGCCTCTTCCATCTCTGCCTGCTGTTCCTTGACTCTAGTGTGGCCTCTAGGCACTGACACTACGTGACTCGCATCTGTGTGCTGTCTGGCCTCCTGGATTCTGGTCCCATCACAGGGCCACTCGTGAATCCAGAAGGAAGCGCGTCATCTACTTGTGGGATTCCTCCAGACTCATGGAAGACTCAGATGGACTCAGTAACTACTCTGTGGCATGGGCATGAACATGGACCAAGAGCCTAGGGACTCTAGAATGCTTACTCAACACTCACTGTTACTCTCTTCTGTCGCCAGCCCGCGTCGTGTTGGCTCTGAGATGTACATATTCCACGGTGACAAGGTCAGCGATCCCTCCCTAATCATAGGCATTGTCGCACTTCTATGATTATTGCACTGACCACTGTATCTTCTCCTTGCAACCTCGGGGTTACTCTCCTGGTCACTTCCCCTTTCCTTTCGACTGCAGCATCTGTCAGCTGCATGTCATCCCGCTAGGAGTATCAATATAGGCGGGTTTAGCACTATAAGGGAGCTGTGCACTATACACAGCAAATAAAACACACATGCACGTGCTTCCAATGAGAGGTTAGGTAATGAGAGTACAAAGCGTAGTAGAAACATGATCATGGCAAAGGGAGGAAGTGGGGGGAAGGAAGATTGTAAAGAGGGGGGGGGTCAAAAGTCTGAGGGGAAAGGAGAGCTTTGCATTGATTTAGCCGAGATGGTAGACGTACTTTGATGGAACCACAGACCCAAAATTTCCTTTATTAGGGAAACAGATGGCAAAATGTCACTCTGCCTACAGTGCTAGAATTCCTCCCCATTGCCTCAGGAGTAGGCAAGCTGCTCAGGGCCCAGACCCACAGCTTAAGCCCTTACAACATGGCCGCCAGTGCAGCACACAACGAGCGCAACAGCTCTCCTTAGAGGGCATTGCGGCACTGATGCTGGATGATTTATCACAGCTCATGATTTTATGGTCCAAACACCAGCTTTCATCACACTGCAGGCAGCTGGCTCCAAGCGGGCCCTGATGAGTTGCCTCATCCGATGTCGTGCCACCTGCTCCGCGGGCTGCCAGAGAGTGCCCACTGCTGCCCTCCTCCTGGGCTGCTCTGATATTTCCTCCTGTGATTTGCAGCACCTGTCAGCTTCCATTATTTAACCACTCTCTTTACCTTCCGGTGCTGGCGGCTGTTGTGGTGTGTATAGAACTATCCCCCGCTCGTGAAGTGGATAACAATTCTGTTCTATTTACGTCAGATAGATGCCGCGCTATTTACGACTTCGAAGTGACTGGTTTTCCACACCATTTTTGTAGACTCTAAAGTGATCCTGCCTAGATGGGGGAATCTATACCCCAGTTTCCCTCATGTATACCCCAGCCCCCCTCTTTTAGGTTGACCAGATTTTCAGTACCAAAAACCGTGACTGGCACACACATAGAAGTAGGACTAAATGTTAGCACCAACCGTGGAGGCTCAAGGGCTGCAATACAACATCCACCGACACCCTACTGACATGTTACAGAAACCAGGCCCGGCATGGGCAGTGTGGGCAGCTGCCCAGGGCCCAGTTGTCAGCCCTCCATCGTGGGGCCCGCACCAGTGCGCCATCTTTGGAGGCCCCTCCCATGCCTCACTGCTATGGTGTAGCAAGTGGAACCTGAGGGGGCCCCCTTCCCCATTCACAGTTGCAAACTTAGGTTTGTCCGGCAATTAGGCCTCCACCCCCCACTTATGTACAGGCACAGCGGGATGGCTATTGCCCTGCTGTTTAGCTCCCTGGCAGTATGGAGATAAGCAACCCTCACACCTTCAGCCCTTGATGAGCTGTTAAGAGGGGCTTGTAGGTGGCTGAGGGGGAGGGGCAGCAGCTTCAGATGCAGGGGCATCCATTAAGATGTAAACAGCCCTGAATGGGTCAACTCTATGCAAATTAGAGGGCCCTCGCACATTCCCCTTCTGCCCAGGGCCCCAAAAATCCTAGAACTGGCCCTGAGAGAAACCTATAGGAAAGGGATACATATATGAATGACAAAAGAGCAGTGTTTCAGAGTTAGCGCACTTTAGTGCTTTCAAAAGTTCTCTTTTGCAAAGTGAGAGAACGAGATCTCAAGATGCCTCCTGTCACTCAAGAGCAGCTCATCAAGTCTTGTCTGCTTTGCATTTCGAATCGGATATGCTTCAATTTCAGTCTTTAAGAGGGGGCCGTGTGAAGGGTTGGAGAGGTGTCTATGGATCTGTGATGGGCATTATTTGCATGTCTCCCTGGCAACAGGAAAGAAAACAACCATGTCTCCTTTTCTGACTTGATATATCAAATTGTGGTGACCTCTGTTAGGGAAAACCCATCAGATGGAAACATTTCCCCCTCATGTTGTGATGTGTTCCACGTTCCAAGGGCAGCCTGGGAAGCCTGGGACTTTGCTGACAGGGTGATTGGACGCCCACACTCCTCATTAAAACCTGCTGTGCTGTGTTCATAAAACGAGGCGACATAGCAGGAGACTCTTTAAAGAATCTAAAATGTGCCCACGGTGTCGTGAGAGAACCGAAAGAAGTTATCACGCGCCACAATAAAACTGATGCACTCTCAAACACTTCTCTCACGAAAACTGGGGCATGTGTTTCCTTTTGAACAAAGCGTGGGGCTTCCAGGGCTGTCCTTGAACACCGGGCCCGTCCAGGGAAACACGGGTCATCCGGCCTCCCCTACACCCCGTGCACTGCAGTTTGCTCATATAGGGGCTGAGTGCGCCTCACATAGGTGAATTATTACCCTGTGGTGGATTCTGGAGTTCATAACGTTGCCCCTGAAAGGCAGGAAGGTCGTGTTAGTCTCAGAAATCCAGGCCTTGCCTTGTCTCGACAATTCACGTGAAATTGTCTCGAGGCCAGTTCATTTCAGGTCAAATCCCTCTTCAGCAGAGAAGAGCAGAGAGGTAGGAAGAAGGGTCCCCTCAGCAGAGGAGGAGGGAGGAAAGGAATAATGATTATTGTTCCGAGGCGAGTAAGGCCCTGGGAGAAATATGCATGATGGCATCAGTCACTCAAAGTCATAGAGGGAACAGAATTACATCACATGACCTTTGACCTCCCCTATGGTGTCAAAGAAAGTGCTATCACAACACAATTCCCTCCGGATAAAAGTCGATTGTATGTGTCTCTTAATACAACCTTTACTGAGAACTAAAGTCTGCAACACATTAATAATCAATAGCATCAATAACAGACACAAACAACTAGCTACTAAAAAGTTGCAAATCTAAAGACATTAGTAACTTTACATGGTAGTAGCTAGAATGGGTAATTCAAAAAGGTAGCAAAGCAGTCCACAGAGGTTCCAAGCTACAATGTACTGTTAGCAAATGCTACCAGCAACCACCCCACCAAGATTTCCCCCCAAAAGAGAAGGTCACAAAATGAATATAAAGATGAGGTACGTACGCGCCCTCCAATATATGTATTAGTGCGCCCACAACCTGAATCCCGGACCAAACACAAATGTGGTATTGTCAGAATGATACAGCACACCAGGGGATACGCCCATCTCAAGAGTGTGTATCTAATAAGATGGAGAAAACAGGAAGCATTGTTTATTTGCTTTAAGCAAACAGCCAGTCAACACAGGGCTGTAATCTTATTTACTTTTTGGAAGTCATCATTAGGCAATTGTTATTAGTTCCTTTTGGCAACACTGAGTCCTGTTGTGGAGGGATCACTGACAGAATTTCAGAAACACAAATATTGTGTGGAAAGAATATTGTGTCAAAAATATCGAGGACCAGATTATCGAATGGTAAGTACAAATTTACTATCCTTAACTCCGCATCTACCTACACTGAAGCTATATATCGTCGAGGTACATATATGTGGAGTTATATATTGTACGACTTCACTTACCAATAGAAAATTAACTTCACAATATTTTTGACCTTGAAATTTTTGACACAATGTTCTTTCCCACGATATTTGTGTTTCCGATATTCTGTCTCAATACCATGCTGTGGATTGCACCCACAGCCTCCGATTCTCCGTTGTGTGTCACCGGACCAGGGTATTGGACCTCAAAGTACCAGGCTATGCACTATCAAGCTTGGCGCTGGAGATGTCTGCTGCTCCCACTGAACCTTGGACCTTCAGTGTTCTACTGCAAGAACACCTCATGTAGACTGGCTTGAACCAAGTAAACTTCATGATGATGATAACAACGAGAGCCTCGTCGCCAAAGTGTGTTGTCAAAGTATGAGTGCACAGAGAATGAACTGGAGAGAGCTCACAAAAGCATCAGTTCACAGAGACAAAGCAAATAGTCCTCCACTCTAGTGGTTTCCTTAAATAGGAATAACAATAAAATTGGGACGTAACACTTTTCTATTTATAGATGAACATGGGCATTGTGTTTCTCCATACCACCTCAGTTCAACTGCTCACAAAACCCTGATGTAGGACATGCAATGGTTGAAACAGGTGACTTCGGTTGTGGCCGAATGATGTTTGTGATTTACAGCCTGTTGAATGTCAGATAAGGATATATGTCACGTTGAACCAATAAATTGTTCAGAAGTTATTACAAGAAGTCAGCTGTAGGGCTGTTCTTTTCATGTTAGGAACATTTAGTATTTTGTGAATTTGATATATTACAGTGGAAGATCGCAGCCACTTACAGCCAGATGGCACAGACCTCCTACTCATCCATTAATTGTCAGTGGACAATTAATGGAGGAACAAACCTAAACACCTCTGTCACAAATGAGTTAAAAGTTTTAGAGGTCTCATGTAGCCCTCAGTTTCTGAAACTGACTATACAGCGCCAGTTTTAAAGGTTCCCTCACTTCATGTAATTGTACATTGTAGTTGGAAATCCCATATTGGGTTTTTGTGGTCAGCGAAGTCATTCGTTTATCCAACTATTATGTTCTTGCTGTGTATCAGCCATCATGCTGAGATCTCTGTTAGACTCAGACATTGACTATTTTCTGCCCCTAACCTGTTTTTTTGGTGTACATATCTCACCGTAACTATTTTCAGTCGGTCCTGGGAATCAGGGCTTTTCTGGTGGCTGCGCAGATAGGGTGTAGCGGGACTACATGCTATTTGTGGGGGGAGAATGTAGTCATTTCATCTGCTTTGCCCAGTAGAGACCTGGACCATACATGAAGCAATAACTATTAGTCATCTCAATGACACTGCCTGTCCTGTGCCTCCTCCAGATATTACCCTGTCTGCAGCCTCTGAAGCACTGACCTGGTGTTGGGATTGCTATCCCAGGTAATTACTGGCCCATCTCCCTCCTTCCCGTTCCTGTGAAAATTCTGGAGCGTTATGTTAGTAGAATACTATCTTCTTACTTGGAGTCATACTCCTTGATTGAGGAAGCAATTTGGTTTCAGAGTGGGACATAGCACAGAGACGGCTCTAGTGACGGCTACTGATGAGATCCACATGAGGATAGATAGTGGCCAGTCTGCGGTTCTCGTTCTGTTGGATCTGTCGGTCACTTTCGATACAGTCAACCACCACACCCTGCTGACAGGGCTAGTGGATTTGGGTGTTGGTGGGACCGTATAGAAGTGCATAACATCCTAGTCTCAAGATTGCTGTCAGGCTGTGGCCTTACCCCCGTTTCACTCAGATTTTAGATGCATCAAACGTGAGTGAGGGTGCCATAAGGATTGGCACTCAGTCCGGTGATGTTCAACATTTATATGAATACATTGATCTCTTTGACAAAAACGCCTAATATTTCCTTGGTTAACTCTGTGGACGCTACATAGCTGATCCTGTCTCCCAACAATAAATAGCCAGAGGCTGTGAAAATGTTTCTGACCTGTTTAGTGGACATTGTACAATGGATGAGTGCAAACTCCCTTAAACTAAACGGGATAAGACATACTTTTTATGCTCCTCGTGAAAAAGATCCCAATGCCACTACCCTCAAACTTTGGCCATTAACTACCAAGACTGAGCTGTCTTCCTCGGAGGCAGTACACAATCTCGGAGTTATCTTCGATGATTGTCTGTCTTTAAAGAAGCATGTTAACAAAGCGGCTGGTGTTTGCTTTGCACTGCTTCGTGGTCTTAGAAAGCTGTTCCCTGTCTTACATTCTCATGCTAAAGCCTTATTTGTGTGAAGTGTTATCTACAGTAGACTGGACTATTGTGATTACCTGATCAAAAGGCTGTACAGAGTCCTGGTGGCTGCAGCCAAATTGACGCTAAAAAGATCACGGAGATCCTTGGCTTCCAATGCTCTTAGGGAACTTCATTGGCACCTGGTGGAGCAAAGGATTTTCCTTAAGTCTATGTGCTTTGTATTTAAACCCCACAGAAAAAGGACCCTGCACTGCTGCAGCGTAGTCTGAGAAGATATACCCCAGGGAAGGTTCTTCGGTCAGCAACTGCTAATCTTATTCAGGAACACAAATTCTGGAAGGTTCGACAAGGGGATCGCGCCTTCAAAGTAAAATCTGCTCAGCTTTGGAATAGGTTACCGACTGATCTGAGAGCTTTGACAGACTTGCTGGAATTCAAGAAAGCTTTGAAGACCTGGTTGTTCCATAAATAATAAATGGTGAGGCTGTTGTACTGTTTGTTTTTCTTTGTCCCCTGTAGACAATTGCTGCCTTTAGCGACAGGATGCCAGTCTGGTCACAGTGCACTCTATAAATAATATAAATACATAAATTAATTGAATAAATAAATTAGACTAGGTGTGCTAGTGACTGCCATTTTTTTGCTTTAACAATGATGGTGCTCAATATTATACCCACTGAGAAGTTGTGAATGCTTAAGAAGGTTCACAAGTTAATAGCAGGTGAGGTAGAACTCACGGAGACAGGTGGAGGACTTGCTCCGACCTTCAGTAGGAACCTTACATCACCATCTTCATCACACTCAGCAGCCACAATTAGAAGCCACACACACTCCAAACTCCTCTTTCTGCCTGTTTAACTGTGCGGTGTGAGGATGCTTTTTTACAGGTAAAGGCCACAAAGTTCAGGTTTTGGGAGGAAGCCCTAGACCCTCCCTGAAATGCAGACATTAGGGCCCTTGGTGGAACATAGAGATACGGGTCAGCAGCAGTCCACACAGGTACGAAGAAGCAAAAACCATGCACGCGTAGGCAGCAGTTTTTTTACTAACATGGAACAAGGCCACAATACCCCATGAGAGAATCCGTGCTGCTGCTGCAGGCCCTCAGCAGCCAGTCTGGTCTTCCTGACATCAGTAGCAAACTCAGCAATGGTGTAGATCAACATTATCAGCAGATGTAATCTTTCTCTCATCTATCTAATTTGCCACCACCACTCAAAATATTCACCAACTCTTAACTTGTAAACCATTGTCTAACCACTCAATAAGGGGTTCTTCTCATTACTACATTTGCAATACAAGTGGTCTAGTTATATTAATGCACAAAATAAACTTTCCATGAGTGAGTGTTGTCAAAAGAAGAGGAGGGGGAGATTGGAGAAAGTGTAGTAAATCTTAAAAGCGAAAATACAATAAATTAAAGGAGAAAATTGAAGAGCAGAAATATTATCAAACTATTTTCAGCTTTTAGGATTTCCACTTCTCCAAAAAGTCATACTTCCTCCTCTCAGTAACACAAATTCCAGATGTTCTTCTTTACTATTGCTTCTCACTTTTCTTTTCTCCTCTCTTTAAAAGTTCAACTCTTTGTCACATTCCTATCCGCTGTCATTCCAAGCCACTCTACGTTCTCGCCTGTCCAATCTAGTTATCATCTGGAACGCTCAACTGCAACAGCCCTATTATCTATTCATGACTACTTTACCCGCTTGTGTCCTCGTTGACTCTCCTCTATTTTTGAGACTATCCGACCTTCCTACTGTCTTTGACTTAAGGCATAGGCACTGGAAGTAGGGGTGCTGCACTCCTAAAATAACCATGATGAAGTTCAGACGGTGATTGAGCAAGACGAATGGCCGTAATTTTGTTTTTATCTTGACACACTTGTGGTGCATTCAAAGACAGAGATCAAATGTAAGGCTATATCTTCCGACCCATTGCTGCTTATTCTTTTAACATGGAGTTTGGTGTTTACACTCTAACTTCAAAGTTTGAGCATTTCGGAAAGTGGTGTAGCTAAGCGTTGGACCACCCGTGGCGGTCACTGCGTTTGCCACCTGTCAGCCGCATGAAAAAGTGGGGGGGGGATGTGCTGGCAAGTCACGCGACAGCCGACCCACAACTGCAGGTAAAACTTGTGGCACCTGGGGCAGACCGCCCTTCCCCGCCCCCCCTTGCTATGCCTCTGATTTTGGAAGGTGAACTATCTGACAATCATACTTGGGTGCTGAGAGGGAAAGAAAGGCTGAAGAATGTCAGCATTTTTTAATACACAACCAAATTTTAATTCCTGTAAACGAGCGGTAGAAATATTTAAAAATATATCAGCATTTAGGAAAGCACAAATATAATTCTGTAAGTTTTGTAACATTGCGGACGGTGCTGCTGGTTGCAGTACCGCACAATGTTAAAAGTGCCTGAAGTGCATTTCCCTGCAACACGTGGCAGGCACCACGCGGTGCCTGCCACGTGGTGTATGGAAATGCAGGGGGGAACCATAGGTACCCACCCAGTGCACCCCCCTACACAGAGGGGGCCCGCAACGGGCCCCCGAATCCAGCCTCTGCCTGTCTTCTTGCGGTGGTATGACTGCCGCAAAATGAAAGGCGGAAAGGGATTTCGTAATCCCTACGGCGGAGCCTGCAAGGCACCGCCGCAATGCTGACCTGTGTCCTGGTTCCGCAAGGCGGGCAGAAAAGGACCGCCTTGAGAAACCGTGGTGGACAGACTTTCTGTCCGCCGCAGGCACATTGGGATCCCCACCGCCATCCTAATTTGGCGGTGGGAATTTCCTTTGTGATGGCGCAAGGACTGCCACTGCCGGCACGGCGGTGGCAGTCCTTCGTCCATCATAATGAGCCCCTTAGTGATGTGCACATTATATTTGCTGAAACTCAATCTTCACACATTATCGTTTGTGTGCTATAGTTTTATAAATAAAACTGCAGATCAGTGAGAAATTTGTGGCCATTTCAATGGAAAATGTGCTGCCAGTTAAAGTGATAGATATGTGACAGTGTGTTCCAAAAGGCTCCACTGGCTAAATACCACATACCAATTCCACTCTCCTGCTGAATGGGCGCACTCATTACATAATATGGGACCTGGGCTTTAGGACATGTATATATTATATATTTGTATAGTGCAATCCTAGCCAGGAGGCTACAAACTGCTTCAGGATTAAACATAAAGCAAACCAGGAAAACATATACCCCAAAAGGTAATTGCTGCCCATTGAAAGGGAAACCAGTAACACTCTAAGGCATGGGTACTCACAAACATTTGCCCAGGGGCCACAAAGTATGGTGTGTGGTGTGACCGAGGGCCGCATTGATGCCAGCAGGGTGGCAGTAGGGGGTCTGGGTGGGTCAGGGACTGTGTAAGGGGCTTCAAAACCATGTTAAATAAACAGACAAGCATTTATTTGTAGGTTAATAAATGCTTGCCTATTTATTTAACATTTATTTTCTGAATATTAGTGGCCAGTAACTAAACAGCAGCTGGTGCTGCTGTTCAACAAGGAGGCTGCATTTAAAGGTCAAGAGGGCCACAAGCGGCCCCCGGGCCATACTTTGAGTGTCACTCCTCTAAGGACACCATTAGGCGAAATATTTCCCCCAGTTCCAAACTGATTATCCACTAGTGCGATAATATAGGTGTCTCAACCACATAAAGTAGTGAAGAGAGTAGGCAAAGAGAGGCCACTCTAGATTTAACCAGTGAAGTACCACTTTTGAATGTGTTCACGCAGCTACAAGGCCATAATATCATAAGCTGGCTGGGGCCTGTTAACTCCCTCTGTCCCAGACTCCTACAATATTTTGCTGCAGATCCTTTAACCAAAACATTTCACATCCATATTGATCAAAAAATGTAAACACACTCTCATTCAGCTGTTGCACACGGAGACATAGGGACCCCATCTTAAAGAAATACATTATCTAACCATGCCATGATTTAGAGCAAGTGGATGTAGTAAATTGGTACAACCAAAATGCATTCTTCCACAGAGGTTTGGCTAAAACCAGCTTTGAAAACCATCATGAGCCTGCATCCAAGAGGCTTAGGGCCTTATTATGAGTTTGGCGGTGCGGGAGCAGGACAGCCCACTCCCGCACCACCAACACCATGTACAAACCGCTCGCCAAATTAGGAGTTTTAGGGTGCCGCAATGGGAACGCCAAAGGCAGTACCTGCATGGCATATGTCTCTAAATGCGGACTATCGCGATCCAATGGGTTTGGTGCACATCTTTCTTCGGCTGCTGCCACACTTTATGTATATAGCCTCAGTTTTATCACCAGAATACATTTGATGGTAAAACCAAACAATGAATTTAAGTAAGCATAATTACCTCTTAACTCTTAATTGATGCAGCAATGAAAACAGGTGCAAAAACAATGTGTGTCCTTTTTAGTGCTGCATTCATTCTTAATGATTGATAATTTTGATGCTTCTGGAACCAATGGAGGAAGTCAGTGACATTAAATCGTTTAAAACTTTTTACCACCACATGATGATAACATCATCGATTGATTAATATCCCGTACTTTAAAAAATCTGAAATTACTGACTACTTTTTTCGGCAAAAGTCATGCTACTTCCATCCTCTAAATGCTCTCCAAGATAATTTAATTCATCTTTCTCAGAGGTATTGAACAAACAGAATACAGCCTTTCACATATTTCAAAGAAGGTTATAAAAAAATTGCTCCAAACCACTATAAGAGACCTTTGAGCAGCTACAAAATGTTAATAAAACATAATTGAAGCAGTATCTCAAATCCCAAATGAAGGTGCCATAGACAGTTACAAGGAAGTCACTGACCCTTAAAAAAGCAATTTCACATTCACCAGAAAAAGAAATGCCCTCCCTCCTTACGTCTGGCATCCCTTTGAACGGCAATAAAATTGTCTGAAACCATCAAGCAACCTAGGTCTCCCGATCCACACTGATAAGTGAATTAGACCTGTTGAAGCCTAGGCCCGTGCTAGCTCCAAGTCATTTCTGCATCTGTATCTCTTGAGACATTTTGTAAAAAGGTGGAAGCAGGACAGATTACTCCCCTTCCCCTTTCCCTTCTACTATAAACATCAAATGATCTAACTAACAGAAACTGATTGCGCTCCACCTTCCTTGGTAAAGCCATTCAGAACGGCATGGCCACTCAACTGAAAATGATCAGCTCCAGAAATAGCTTGTGAAACACCAACTAGGGTTCAGAATATCCCAATGACTCAAGGTTCTGCTATTGCATTTTGTTAGTGTTCAAGGATATCCATTGGAGATCTTGATTATAGGCACTAATTATAGCAGCAAAAAACTGCCTTGGTTTCCATCACACCACACCACTGGTTTCAATGCCTCCCACTACACAAGCGGGCACAATTCAAGCTCCTCACCCACACTTTCAAGGCACTACATGACGGTGGCCCAGCAAACCTAAACAATTGCATCTACTTTCACAAACCTTCCAGACACCTCTGCTCGTCCGGACTCATGCGTACAACAAACCAGACGTGGCGGTCGAGTCTCCTTCTCAATCGCTCCCAAAGCATGGAACGACCTTCCTCCACACAGAAGAGCTTCCTCCTCCTCACTTCTTGAATTCTGCTTGAAGCTGAAGACCTGACTTTTCGACTAGTCCCACTCGGCTCTGGGTTTGGCTCAGATCACACCTGCTGAGCGCCAGGATACCCTCCCGGGTGATAGAGCAATCTGCAAATCTCCATAACAACATAATATCTTATTTCTTCTTTGTCCCTTCGCCGTCAGCTGGTGAACCACTATTTCCAAAACGCATGGGCGACTGGTAAATTATTCTCAAATCCCCTGATTTTATTAATAGGGCTTCTGTAATCCTTTTCCCTGTATCAGCCACACTGAGACACTCACCGCTTTCATGTGCCTTTGCAGAAAATTGCTTTCAATCCCAGCACACAGACACAATTGAGCCTCTCATGTATATGATGTCAATAAAATAAGTACTACTGGGTCATTGGCAATTGAGAGTGTAATGAGTGAGCCAGCCCTCTATAGAAATTGCTTTATTACTGATATTGTTAATCCTAATCTGCCTAATCTGTGCAGACTTCCAATGCTTACAGTACATTCTCTGGTTTGTACTCTACACACTTTTGTAAGGGCTTGATCTCCTTCTGTTTCACTTCCAGCTCTCTCTTTCAGAGTGATCTCAAAGCCTCTACCTGTCAATTATTGGGTGTATTTATAGTTTCCTTAGTAGCTATACACTCCCAGGTTCCAGAGCATGTACTTGGCCGCATAAATACCTCAACGTTTTATTCTATGACCTTCATTTGGTAACACATCTTCATTTCTTATAAAAGATTAAACGTGTTGACCGACCCCCCGGTTTATAAACGTTGTGGTACTGTGGAGATCGCCTTCTACAGGCCAAGAGTGGTACAGCCACAAGGCCTTTGCCAGTAGGAAAAGTGTTTTTTCTATTTTGCTGCAATTACATCACCATATGACCCATCTAGCACCACATTGGAGGAGGGACAAAGTACCTTCTTGTATCTGTGGCGACGGGTATTCGGGAAAAATGATCCACAGAGTCTCAGAAGGACAGACTGATCATTGACATTCAGGTTTTATTGCACCACGAGGTAGGAGTCAAGAGAAACCACTTCCTCATCGCACCTTGCATCAGTCATAGGAAAACTTATGGCAGTGAAAGGTTTTTCTCATTGCAAAGCTGCCATGAAACCAATGCTTTGGATGCAAGGTGGGTTTGCTGTGCAACTCTCAGAAAATGCTCGTGAGAAAATAGAAAGATGTGGCTTTATGTCATACTGTTTTTCATCTCATTTTTCTATAAGGGCAAAGATGGCCACAAAACTGTGTGGGTGAAATTCTGGAGAGCCATGTTTCCCTATAACTCGGAATTTCGATTCAGCCATCACCCCATGTTTAGGGCAGAATCAGGATTACCATAACTCTCCTAATAAGGGCCTGACTATTTTCTGTGAACTATATTTTATGCATGACTACTTGAATTGTTAAAAACATATTCAGCATGAATCGTTGCAAAAGTCACAATTCTACTGAGAATAAATGCAAAGTGCGAAACCGTGCAAACTTTCCAAAGTTGCAAATGTTCCCAAAGATCGACAGAACATGCTAACAGATGGTAAGACATGCTTTCACAGCTGGATGGAGTGCCAAGAACCACCCATCAGAGCCCCAAGGTGCTCAAGTGTCGGGCTGGTTTGAACATCTTTGCCAGGGTTGAGTGTGGTGTCCTTCTGGTCTTTCTCCGGACTGCAATAAGCAGCTGTGTCCATTCCCAACAAATGAGTATAGGTCACATGCAAACTTGCACATTCTTTCAATTAAATTAAAATGTTAATCTAAACCCTACCCCAAACATAGCTTTTTCTACATGGCCATAACTGGCGTATCTGTGAAAGGAAGCATATATCAAATTGAGTGACTTTGAAGAAGATCTAAGTAGCTAGACTAAAAATTCACTGTCACTTTATAATGAAATTCTAGACATCCAGTAGGTAAGGCAAACGTCTCCCACAGGTGGAAATGTATTAAGGGGGTACCACATCTTTGTTCATGATAGAAACTAGCCTTTGAAACAGTGGAGGATGCCAAGAGGCAGTTATTGCAGCTAAATCCCAAGTTTGACCTCTCAACCATATGAACAACATCCATCTTTGACCCAGTAGATCTTCTTGGCTATGTCCCTCTTGCTTCAGTGTGGCTCTTAATGGCTGCACTGTGGTCAACCAGCTATTCTTTAGTGAGATACCTATAGCTCATCTCACTGCTTTGGACACAACTCTACGCGGCACACGTCAAGCCATGGAACAGCTCTGCATCAGTGTGATCCCGCTAGACGTCAGACCTCAGAACAGCTCTGCGTTAGCTTGATTGCATTCTTCTGCCTTTTGAAATAAGCCTTGTGGTAAAGTAGCACTATGTTGTGAAGATTCCAAATCTTTCTTTTTAAGAGAAAATTATTGTCCTCAAGATGTTTTACATATTTATTGCAAGACAAATACTCATGCCACAGAATGTGGAGGCAGGCTACTGAGGGAACAACACTATGAAGAATGTGAGGCAGTATACAAAAGAGGTATCAATATAGAGAAAGAACAAACGTGAAACGGAAGGGAACATCAATATTAACCCTGGGTGGAAAACTACGCTATGCTCGCGTAGTTTGCGTAGTTTGTGCTACTTCGCGCTACGGGAATTGCATGTAGCACAGTGCAAAAACGCATAGCGTAGAGTAGTTGGCATTTTTTGCTAGCTCGCGGTCCTCAACGTCAAGTTGGCAACCGCGAACGAGCAAAATGACATCCCGGCGAGACTTTTTCCTCGTTCGCGATCAGCAACATTAAGTTGCCGATCGCGAGCATGGAAAATAAACCTCCCGGCGAGATTCTCAACGCGGGGAGGTCAGGTTTCTCATTGTGAGTGGTCGTGTATGCTCGCGACCGCTCGCGATGAGAAACTACCTGTCTGCGTTGAGAAACGTGCCGCTCCAGTAAAAATCTACTAGAGTGGCAGAAAACGACAGCTCGCACTGTGCAAGATGCCGTTTTCAATGATTGCACAGTGCAGACAAGCATCCGGCACTGTGCAATAATCGCGAACAGCGCACTACGCAGTTCGCGTAGTGTTACGCGTCTCTCGTGTAGTGCGAAGTGTACTTTGCGTAGCTACGTGTAGCGCTGCTATGCGAACTACGCCCAGGGTTATGTAAAATATAATTCTATGTGCTCAATGTAATAATTATTGATTGTAATAAATAATTTAGCGAGCCGACCTATGCACTAATAGGTTGGCTTGCTCAATTCCCATTCGGAGTTGGTCGCAATCTGACCTATCTCATGAATATTAATGAGGTAGGTCACACATTGCAAGTTACTCTGATTGGTGGCCATCACAGGGATGGTGTCCTGCTAGGGTGAGCAGAGAACCATGTCAAAGATTGCTTTTCAATAACAATAACAATTTTTTTTTAACGGAGATTGTTTTCTTTAAAGAAAACTGTGCTGTGCTTGAAAAAAAAGGATTCTTTTGGGGAATTGTTTGAGTTAGCAGTAGTCCTTGCATCCAGTAGTTTACTTCCCAACCAACTTTTGTTGTTACATTACCTTCCCTTATACAAATACATTACCACACTAAGGGCCCTATTAGGATGGCAGGCGGATCGCCCACGCCGGGCTGGTGGCAGCCTCACCCGCCCGGCGGGGGTGATCCACCCGCCATGCATGCCAGAATGACCCCCCCGCCACATTAGGATGGCTGGGGGGGTCCGCGGCAGACGGGAATACCGTCTGCCGCTTTTATGCCTTTCGACGAGTCGACTAGGCGGAAAAGGGGCTTAATGTGGTGTCAGTGTCTGCAAGACACCGCCATCCATATTAACATGCAGGCGGAGATTGGCCTTTCCATGGCGGCGTTGCCGCCATGGGAAGTCATGCAGTCTTTGCTGTTGGGGGCCCGTAGTGGACCCCCAGGATGTTGGGGGGATGGGGGGTGCACATGTGGGGTACCTATGGTACCCTCCTGCATTTGCATGCACAAGGTGGCAGGCACCGCGTGGTGCCTGCCACGTTATGAATTCAAATGCACTACATGCATTTTGTACATTGCGGCGGGTGCTGCCTACAGCACCGCCCACCGCAATGTACAAAATGCCAGTGTGTCGGGCGCATCCTGATCTGTATGGCGGGACCGCCGCACCTATGGCGGGCGGTCCCTTTAGCCGTTGCGGTGGCATGTGGACTTTGTCCGCCCGCCATCGTAATAGACCTCTAATTTGTAAATCAGTAGTTTGTCAATGTTTTATGACCAGATTTTGGTTGCAAAACATTGATATATCTCATACTGAATCACTATTTGGAAGGAATGCCTACAACATTACCCTTCCAAATAGCAATTTGGTATGGACTGGGAAAGGTGGTATAAAATGTACAGCCTTAATACAACTTTAGTACATAGCAAAAAACATATTTGCAGCTGCAAGCAGCAATTCAGACTCTTTGCAATCATAAATACGTTTATTACCTGGTGGCCTATATCTTTGAAAGAAATAGCACAAACCAGAAAGGATGATTCGGAATTATGTTGTACTGTGACTGATTCTAAGGGAATCATGTAGAGCACTGGATCTTAACCTTCTTAACCTTTTGACTTCTGTGGATTCCTACGTAATCATTACTGGAATCCTTGGACCCCCACATAGCTGCTTGGGACCTCCAATGGATCATTACTAGAAGCAGGGGACCGCAGCTTAAGCAATTTTGATGATTTAAACCTCAGAAAAATACACACAAAAAGGACCTAAAATGGAAAAGGAACAATCTAGACAGGCTTCTCCAATGAGTAGCTTGTGAGCTAGTGGTAGCTCTCCAGCTACCTGTGAGTAGCTCTCCTGTGTGCAGCCCAGCCTACTGAGTTAGATGTTTTTGCATGGATGAATCAACATATGTATACCAACATTTAAAAGGGTGTGTTCAAGATGAAATAGCCAATATTTGGAGAAACATAGTTGAACTTCCAAAGTGTATTAAAAGATGAAATTTGAGTGATGAATCATAGTGCAGAGGAGGCTTAATACTCGCATTACAACCTTTGTGCCAGGGGCATTGCAGCTACGGCTGGTATGTATTATCCATGTAGAGGTCTTTCAAGTTGATAAACCTCTTTTGCATTACTGCTGGCAACCCTGTCTGAATCACGGAGGTGAACACTGCTGACAATCTTACACGAGGTGGCCACTAATGTAACCTTGTCTTATATGGTCTCTATACAACAAAAACATTAGTAGTAGCTCAGCATCATTTTCATTGAACATAAGTAGCTCTTATTAAAGAAAAGGTTGAAGTCCCAGGATCTAGGAGAATAAAAGTGGTCAAGTATAGCATCTGTAAATATCGAAATGCTGATTACATTATTGATAATAATAGGGCACCCTGGCCAAAAGGACTTAAGGGAAGGACTACTATCAGGCCTAAGTCCCTAGTTCTTGTCCACCATAATGGGCTGTAAGTACTGAATGACACCAGCCCCATAGGAGAAGGTGGCAATAGGCTGAGTAGGAGCTATAACACTGGTGTGAGTCACAGACACCGATGAACATTCCAAGTTATGCATCCACTTATGAGGAGCATCCTGGCAATGCATGTACACAAGAATGGAAGAACTCTAAAACAGATTAAAAGTGACCACAAATGTAGAACAATCTTTAACAAGACAGTGAATCCTTCACCATCCAAACCTGAGCCCTTAGAACAATGTAAAAAACCTGAGCTGACCCAGTAAAAAGAAGGTAGATGTATGTTCAAGCTGGGGGTGTTGTGCATGCACAGTCGTAACTTTGTTTCTGAAAACATTTTAAGAAGGTTCCAGAGTCAACTTCTGGAATTCAGACTTGGTCAACGGCTTGAGTCTCATGGGAACTAGCTTTTTCTCTGCCACAAATCTTTGCATAAAGTCGAAGCTCATTTTTGATCTATCAAAGAAGCCAGTGTGCATGTTTATACATAAACTCATAAAACAGGAATGAAAAATGATGCTGCTAAATCCTCAATTAGTAGTAGCAGGGCTTGGCTACTGAAAGCAAAATCCTTGTAAACAGCTTGTGTTTAAGGGTTTCATGCCAGGGTTGCTTCCTTATCTGCCAGCGGTCAAAAGATGCCAAGCATTCGCTAATACGACCAATCTAGTACTTTAACCCAAGGTACCCTCACCGCTCGATAATGACTACTATTTCTTAAAGTGGAGTACTAATAAGTAACACAGTGAGTCAAAAGAATGGTCAACGTCAACACACAACATGAAGACTGAAGAGTACATTGAAATGTGTTGTTTGTAGTAAATTGAACCCACAAAGTAGAAATTATAATACAAAATATAAATTTTGCATCATGTAACTAAGAACATCCTTATATGTATGATAATCATACAGGAGAAAGGCGATCACAGTTACGGCCTGATTACAGTGCCCCCTATCGGAGGAGATAATTATTGCACCTCATAAAACCTGACAATGAGGTGCTTCGAATTTATTGGATGCGATCATTATCACCTTCACAACGTTTTGGTGAATAACATGCAGATTTTGGTGCTTACCGCGCCAAAATCCATAAGTCCTAGTAAATATTGGACTAGTCACCTTTTTAAATGCTGGCACATTTGACCTGCTGAAAATTAATGCAGGGTATGAGTTTTATTGCACCTGGTAATTACCACACCTCTTATAACTGTGAACACTGCACACTGTGGTAGGTTAATTTTTTTACAGTTACTAAAAACCATAAACATTACAATAAAATAAAATACAAAGATCTACATTCACCAATGTACACAATTAATTCCCCTAAAAGCCAGGGGTATGGTGTAAATTAAAATAGAGTTTCCCACCAGCCAAAACAAAATCTTCAACCAGATGCACTCACTGGTGGATTAGTAAGATGCTACACCCTCTTTGATCTAAATCACTAGAGTGCTATACAAGTGGTGACATCCTTTTAAAGCTACTTATTTAAAGGCTCGTTCAATCTAAAGTGCCAGTCCTAAAGTACAACTTTTAAAAACCTACATCATTAAAGTGCCAAGTGTCAAAAGTCATTTAAAACGAATATCACTAAAGTGCTAAGTGTCAATTCGATCCTTAAAACCATCTTGTTAAATTTATCCATCAAACAAGAACACTGCTAATCAGCAATCATCACTATAAAATAAAATAAAACATGAATAAAACAATGATATTAATAGGCAAGTGATTGATACCCCAACCACTATATAGTACTTTCATATCTAGGAGTAATTTCCTTGAACACCTTTTATGTCAGCACATTTGAAGATGATAAAGCAATTTAAGAAAAAATCACTAAAATGCTGGGTGCCGACAACAGCTTTCTTGCATGCAACAGACGAAAATGTATTGTAAACTTTTAAGCAGAGGGACAACGATTGCTGAGTAGCCCAGCCCATTCTGTAATATATTCAATGGCTGCTAACATACATAGAGGAGTGATCCCTCCGCAGGGAGGACACATTAGGACTATGGCGGATAGCTGGAATGAGATTCTTAGACCCTTTCAGGAGTCTGCGTGGCCGGATACACAATCACCTACTAGCCTCTCCATCTCAGTCTATGATCTGCCCCTGCGCCGGGAAACCCTTTTTGGGTAGCTGCTGCGCATTATAAGTTTAAATAATAATAATAATGCGTCCCTGGGGGAGGACCAGGCATAGGACGGGGTAGGAGAAACTAAAACACATGTTAGCGGTATCCGATGTGAATTGAGCAATATCTAATATACTGTGAGTTGGCAGGGGTGAAGCCCACAGGCACACCAAGCAAATACAAGACCACAAGGCAGTAAAAGCAACCCAGGGAGACACAGGGTCTAGATAAACCGGGAACAAGTTGATGTTATTAGTCGATAAGTTTAAGAGAGTTTGGAACGTATCCGCCACAGGTAACTACACCCGGCACAGGTGGTACCACATGGCTGACTGGATTACAAAATAAGGAAGAAAAGATGCGCACATAAGCACCCACAGAGCTATAGCTTAGCTACCCCTATATCACACACTACTAACAATCCCACTTTAATCAGCACAATAAACTGAGGAATGTAGCAACGTGTTGTCATTACAAAAATAAATTATGTACACAACATACACAAGAAATTGAAGGGAGATAATACCAGTTATAAGACGAAGCATGTAAATGTGAATGTGCTGGATCATTACTGCTCTGGGGATATGTAACACCCCTGCAAGAATATGGCCATTGCATACATACTGTAAATGGGTGTAACTGCTCAGGTATGATTTTTCATATACGAAAACTCAATAAACAGATTAAATTAAAAAAACATACATATAGGAGTGTTTGCACAAGGATCACAGTTTAATGGGCCACCTGTAAGCCTCAAAAGGGCGGGCAGTTCAGTCTATGGGACATGAGGTTCAGGTGAATCATTCAAAAGAATTTAAAATACACTTAACACATGCATCCCATAGTCTCTTGATGACAGGTCTTAGTAAAATTAAAATTCTAAATGAGACAATAAATCATTCAATTAAGCAGCACTTGTATAGCACTGCTTGTCACTCAAAAGGGTATCCAGGCGCTGAGCTCGGGTATCAGTTGAGGAGATAGGTCTTGAGTCCCTTCCTCAATTGGGTCAGCGAGGGTGAAGTGCGGCGGTGCAGGAGAAGGGTGTTCCAAGACTTCATGGTGAGATGGGAGCAGGAGTGTCCTCCAGAGCTGCAGCAGCGGATGCCTGGTATATGTAAGGCAGTTCCTGGGAGGTCGGTGGAAATTCAAGCGGTGGTTCATGTGTAAGCAGGCACTTGGTTGTGGAGGGCTTTGTAGGCTTGGGTCAGAAGCTTGAATTGGCATCTCTTCTGGATAGGGAGCCGGTGGAGGTCCCTCAGGTACTAGGTGATGTGGGTCCTCTTGGCTCTTGGGCAGGTTGAGGATCAGTCTGCCAAGTGTGGAGTGAAAGAAAATAAAACTACAGTGACCTGCAGTGCTGAGGGGTACGCAGACATGGTGGACCGCCTCCCAAGAGGAGAAAACAACAATGTATGAAAGAGGCATCTCCAAACACCTCAAGGCCCAAGGGATAATAAAGTTTCCCTTTTTTTCAGTATAAATAGTTATTGGAGCCTGGGCCTGACTGGTGTCCTACACTCTGCCGGCAGGTTACACCCATTGTGCATCACGAAGGTTGACTGCAGGCCCCGGGCTCTGCCATCCCAGGCACCCAACTCTTTATGGGCAGCCAACAATGGCAGCCAATGGCCTTCGGCCATGCACAGAAGTGTTTGGATGCAGATTCTGTCCGCCGCCCAGGGCCTGCACCCAACACTCCATAGATGGCCAGTCTTTGACAGTGCACAGCGTGGGTTTGTCACAGGTTCTGGCTTCTGGCCAAGCCCTGCATCCAACCCACCACTGGATGAAAGCCTCCTACAGCCTTTGGCTGTGTGCAGCGGGGTTGGCTGCAGGGCCTTACCTCTGGCCAGTTATTGGACCATACCCTCTGCCATTGGGCATGTGCTGCTGGGGGTCACCCGAGCCAGACCCTGCTTTCACCCCACCTCGTGCAGCGAACCCCCACATGTGGCCGTTGGCCAAGAGCAGCATTAGTGCTCTTTTCAAATCTCTCACAGGATTCATGGGTCTATTGGATTCACGAACCCAGAGGCCAAGGAGTGTCTATGGGACCAAGGGATGGTCCGCAATCCGTGACTTAGCATAGGAGTTGCAAATATCGAATCCTCCCCCTCCACATGGGTTTACCCTGCCCCATTTTGCCTTTTACTTTGTATTTTTTTCCCAACATGGCGCTCAATGCACTGTGTTGAGTAAAGGCAGACGCAACAGAACGCGGCGGATAGTTTAAAAAAAGTTGTGCTTTTATGTTTTATAAATGAAGTCATGAATCCTCCATGAATTAAGGAATCCATGGAGGCTTAGATAACGAATGTCCCTAATAGCTCTAGAATGGACCAGAGCTACCAGATATAGTGAAGCTCACAATGCTCAAAAACTCTAAAAATAAACCGCTTAATTTGAAACATTTCCAAACTTTGATGCCTGCATCTGAAGGATTACTATTCAACTGGGATTGCAATTAACAACCGATTTTTTTTATTTTTTTGCAGAGAACAATTAGCAAAATGCACGATGTGCTAACGCTTATTAATGCAAGCAACAGGCCCTATACTCTGGGGATTCAATGTTCACCGCCGTGCACTGCAACAAACAGCTCTGCGCACCCGTAGTTCTCCAAATGAATCACGGGAACGGCAAGCACGCGCCGCGCGGCCCATGGCCACCCATGCCTCAGAACATTTAAGGAAGACTTGGCCTATCTCTACCAATTGCATGGACACCGCCGTACCCGTTAGACGTGTCAATCTGCTTATCCAGGTAAATTTCTATTAGCCTGCCCACCGTGTTTGAGTTATTCTTTGTAGTGCTACACTGGGGCATCTTTTATTAAACTTTCCGGCGGACTTATGTGCATAATATTCTAATCCTTCTAGATACTTTACCGATTTACCCAATTAGGATGCTTATGATACGGGGATAATTCTACGGGTCTGAGTAACTACAGATTCCACTGGTTCTATTTTTTCATTCTTTTTTATTGGTAAGTTAATTCGACTAACGTCTTTCCGTTAAATTCTTCCTTAAACCGTAGGGAACGGATCTGTATATAGATTATTTCTGGTACTCGTTTTTTTCTTGCCATAGAAGCTGATTGGTTACACCATCTCATAATGAGCCTCCTAACCAGTGGAAGCACCTTAAACGGCGGAACTTAAACATGTCGATATCACAAGTAAGACAGCCCCATTAGATCCCTAAAGTTAATGTATTGTTACTATTTCAAATCGCATTTTGGATCCCGTAATGCAAATTCAATAACAATAGGAGTATAGCTTGAGATAATTTTCCTTTTGTCATTTTTTGAAATAGAATTGTACTCCCTACGTATACATTTAAAAATCATCTTGTCACATACTAGTTTAGTAGAATAGGGCAGTCCTCTATATAGAACTGAGATCGAGGAATCCGGGACGTCATTCATTCTTTGCCCCTAGTATATATACCTTTACTTCATAATGCTGTCCATTGTACATATAAATAGTTGTGCATTCGAACCAGGAGATCTATCGTTAGTAGGCCGGCACTAGTTTGTTATATCTTGCCTATAGTCTTCTAAAAACTACACATGTATGGTCCATTTGGAATCTCTTTATGTTGAACACGTACTAGGGTCATCCCTTCCATCTGCTCCTTAGTGCTCTTAGTGGGATCTATTGTTTATTTTTAAGTCCAGCAAGTAACTATCATAGCGATTTACGTTTTTTTCTATTATCATCAGTGTATCTTATGCTTTATTTCTTTTTTGTAGCAACAGATAGCTCACTAGATTAGCTATCTTAGTCTGGATGTTTTCCCAGTAACTCAGTACGCTAAAAGTAGGTTATTCTCATTTTTAATAGCGCACTATCTGGTGATTGGTATCTTTACTATTCGTATCTCTTTAACACATTCATTGGTTCTATATACTTTTTCGACCACCGGGCTACTTGACCCCCTTTTGGTGTGTATATATATTTTTTCTTAGAAAAAAAGTCACTGTAATCTTTGGGTCGTTTGTCTATTATCTTTTCTGATTGTTACTCCTGTTCTTCATTCTTTCCAGCCTTATTCGTTATAGATTAAGAGCATATTTACCCATTCATGTTTTTTGCCCACAGACTTATGGTTACAAACTTTGAAATTTTGTCAACTTCTACACCATCAGACGTTTGTCAAGGATATGTGCGTAGTTTGTGCTGTCGCCTGAAAGACCTACCTTACACGCCCTGAGGAAGGAGCCTATATACTGTTTAGCTCCGAAACGCGCGTTGGCGCTTGTCTTGGCGGTTACACTTGGTTGCACTTTTTATGATGAACTGTTTTTATATAAAAATTGTATTGCTTTATATGTACCTTTTTTGTACCTTTGTTAGTTTTGTATGATGTTCTGATGTTTACCATTTCTGTCTTGTATTTATACTTCTGTTGACATGGTGTTTTGTTGTTGACACAATGATTTTGTCTAAATGTTGTAATTCATTTTTTATGTAAAATGGATAAATAACAGTCTTTCAGAAAAAATGAAAAAAATTTATTAAATGACTTTGTCATATATATTTTTGTACACCTAGTCTGTGGGTATTACTTTATTCATATGGACTTATAGCCTTAAAATTCAAGTATATAGGTGTAGGATATTTTTGTTGTTATTTGATTAAATAGGGATTGGAACCTGGGCCTGGCTGGTGTCCAACACTCTGCCAGCAGGTTACACCCATTGTGCATCACGAAGGTTGACTGCAGGCCCCGGGCTCTGCCATCCCAGGCACCCAACTCTTTATGGGCAGCCAACAATGGCAGCCAATGGCCTTCGGCCATGCGCAGAAGTGTTTGGATGCAGGTTCTGTCCGCCGCCCAGGGCCTGCACCCAACACTCCATAGATGGCCAGTCTTTGACAGTGCACAGCGTGGGTTTGTCACAGGTTCTGGCTCCTGGCCAAGCCCTGCATCCAACCCACCACTGGATGAAAACCTCCTACAGCCTTTGGCTTTGGGTTGGCAGCAGGGTCTTACCTCTGGCCAGTTATTGGACCATACCCTCTGCCTTTGGGCATGTGCTGCTGGGGGTCACCCGAGCCAGACCCTGCTTTCACCCCACCTCGTGCAGCGAACCCCCACATGTGGCCGTTGGCCAAGAGCAGCATTAGTGCTCTTTTCAAACCTCTCACAGGATTCATGGGTCTATTGGATTCACGAACCCAGAGGCCAAGGAGTGTCTATGGGACCAAGGGATGGTCCGCAGTCCGTGGCTTAGCATAGGAGTCGCAAATATTGAATCCTCCCCCTCCACATGGGTTTACCCTGCCCCATTTTGCCTTTTTACTTTGTATTTTTTTCCCAACATGGCGCTCAATGCACTGTGTTGAGTAAAGGCAGAACGCGGCGGATAGTTAAAAAAAAGTTGTGCTTTTATGTTTTATAAATGAAGTCATGAATCCTCCATGAATTAACGAATCCATGGAGGCTTAGATACCGAATGTCCCTAATAGCTCTAGAATGGACCAGAGCTACCAGATATAGTGAAGCTCACAATGCTCAAAAACTCTAAAAATAAACCGCTTAATTTGAAACATTTCCAAACTTTGATGCCTGCATCTGAAGGATTACTATTCAACTGGGATTGCAATTAACAACCGATTTTTTTTTTTTTTTTGCAGAGAACAATTAGCAAAATGCACGATGTGCTAACGCTTATTAATGCAAGCAACAGGCCCTAGACTCTGGGGATCCAATGTTCTCCGCCGTGCACTGCAACAAACAGCTCTGCGCACCCGTAGTTCTCCAAATGAATCACGGGAACGGCAAGCACGCGCCGCGCGGCCCATGGCCACCCATGCCTCAGAACATTTAAGGAAGACTTGGCCGGCGCGCGCCTAATCAAACGGTGTATTTTATCAACACCGCCGTCTGATCCGCAAACAATACCATATGGGCTGCGACCAAGCAAGCGCTCATTAAAATATCAAATGCATTCATTTCCGGGAACGTGGCACATCTATAATCAAACGCGAATTTCTCTAATCAAATCATGATTCTCGTAAACGAGTGTTGCTAATTACAAACTGCTTGAAACCAATGCAGTGCGGGAAGGGGGCCATTTTGTGGCACAAATGTGCCTTGGGTTTTCAGGGCTGAAGCAGCTTAGCTAGCTACCTTTTAAGATCCAGTTTAGTATTTAAAATGTATTGGGCCTCAGACTGATATAAATGTAGCTGTAATCACAGCAACAAAGAAGAGACTGACCTTCTAAGAAGTCATACTGAGTGGTCTATGACCCCAAGGTTTATTTAAACGATGATCTGGAGGCGCAGTGCTACTAATGTTAATCATAATTTCCCTAAATCAATTGCAATTGTCTGAAATAATTACCTTTAGTGACCCACCTGCTTTGTACTGCCTCTGTAGCTTTGCCTTTTTTATCAGACAAAAATACACGTTTGTGGATTGTGATGGTAGGTACATTTTTTTTTGTTAAATGTTGAGTGTTGGCTTCTATTATGGTAATGTTTTATAATCGTTTGGATATTATTTAGACAGCTTGCAAACCACTTTATAAGTGATTTCTTGATGGGTTTGCTGAAGTAGGTTTAGATTTAAATTGGTGAACAAAGTATTGGATTGTATGGCTTTTTCCCAATTTGTTAAATGGCAGGGAAATAAAATACAGGCCAGGCTTGTCAAAACCCTTCCCAATGCCAACCCCACTCCTTCAGCAGCAAGAACATTTGGCTGAAGAGGCCGCCTCCATGGTTTTGGATTCGGTGGTCTTCCCTTTGGAGAATGGTACCAACATTTCGTAGCTTCTGACATTCTAAAAGACATTCCTTCGAGAGTTAGTATTAGAAATCTACACCCTATGAGACAATATTTTAGAACATGCTGTTTAGGATCCAATATGCATGTATTTCTGACAAAGATATCTGAACAAACACTCTATCTGGACATCAACTGAATTTCCTGATTGATACAGAGAATAAAGCCTGGGTTGGGTGTTTTGAGGGTTTAACAGTCTATTTATAACAGACACGGCTGCTACCATCCACAGATTGTCTCCGGAACAGATACTCGCTCAATATTTCACTCAACATAGTTATTGACATAGGCACGCTTACCAGTTTCGCCAGGGTGGCTGTATTCCATTGCATAGAAATATCATATTTTTTCACCTTTAACTCATACCTTGTGCTAACTTATGGAATCATAGTCGACTACAGTGCCCGAACACGAACAAAATATATATAATCTCGAGCTCTGTTCTTTTTATCTTTCCTGCAGGCATGGCCCAGTTTCATTGGCTTTAGATATGGTGTGGTGGTTCACATACAAATATTAACTTTATAAAGACTACAGGGATAAAGCCTATGGTTGAGTGTAGGAACTTGTATAGTATACCTAACACACTCAATCATCTCTAGACAAGGGACTAAGTTGGGGAGAGGATGTAGCCTTACGGCTAGAGTGGTTGACCCGGAGAGCCGAGTTCGAGTCTCGCCAGGGGCGCTCAACATCCTGTGATTCTGGGCAAATCACTTAATCTCCCCATGCCTAAAAAAAAAAAAAAAATAATGTGTCCATCTATAACGAAAGTGGTGCTCGTGTAACGCGCTCTGATACCCAATGTCTCGGGTCTGGTTCACGCTATATAGAACTCTTAAAAATATATATATATATTTCTGGGGTAAGCGTAGAGCTATCAATGGCCTATTCAACATCAACAGCGATGTGCACTACGTCAGATGTAGGAAAGGGAGTGCTGTGCTACAGACAAATAGGGATGTAAATTAGAAATACTTTTCTCTTTTGTGGCAACCCTATATAAGGTAATGAAGAAAAGACGTATTATACGGATTAAACAGCCCTACTTAGACAGTGCCTCTGGATTTTGTTCTGTAATAGTGGAAACACTTTACTCCATGCCATTGTGGGCACTGTCTCCAGTCCTGGACTTTTTGCCTGCAAGTATTTGTTGCAGGTGTAATACTAATTAGGTTAATGGCTGTAAACCAAGATTACATTACTTAAAATGCAGCAAATTGTCACATAAAAGCCCAGTAGTGAAAAAAAGTTACATAATGACATGGAGTAAGGCGGTCAGCCTATTCTGTAGGTATTCAAGAACAAGTTGATATTAGTATTTACTGTTTGTTCAGGTTAATGTAAAGCGTTCCCAACCTCTCATGGTCAGCCACCGTGGAGGTTTCTGCACCTGATATATGTGATCCTTCTTAAGGATACAGGGCAATCTCACCAACTTACTCCAAGTGACCTGCAGTTGGTTCAAGGGCGTGTCTGGGATGTCTGCCATGGGGGCATTATTGTAATCAAATCCAGCGTTAACAAAGGCCTGACTATTGCTTCACTGTCTTTTGGATTCATATAGAAAAAAAGAGCACTGGTTGCCATGAGCACCTCATGGTGATGGTTGTTACTTGGGCATCTAGGGACATGTCTTTACTCATTGCCACTAAACCCTTCCTATGTGTTTTATCCTACATGCAGCAATTTGGTTTCCCAAAAAAAGAGGGAAGCCACATGCACAAACCCTTAACAATGATGCGAAAGCTCAAGAAGCAGCATAAGTAACAAGGCACAATCTCTGACACAAACATATATTGGTATGTCTTCAACATAAGAACAACAAGTTACAAGCCTGGAACTGAGGAAAGAGCAAGAGTGGGACAGGTATTGTTGGGCCTGGCATATTTGGCCGTTTTCCCCCCTGTCCTTTTGCTTCTGACCGCCTGTTTTTTTTACTGTATGCTGGATTTAGTTTTTGTTGGTTTTAGGACTCTGGCTACTTTACCATTGCTGACCAGTGCTACAGTGCAAGTGCTTCCTGTGTAAACTGTATCTGTAATTGGTTATCCATGATTGGCATATTTGGTTTTCTAGTAAGTCCCTAGTAAAGTACATCTGGTGTGACCAGGGCCTTTCAATCAAATGCTACTAGTGGGCCTGCAGCACTGATTGTGCCACCCACATGAGTAGCCCTGCAATCATGTCTCAGACCTGCCACTGCAGTGTCTCTGTCTGCAGTTTTAAACTGCCATGTCGATCTGGCAAGTGCAACCACTTGCCAGGCCCAAACCTTCCCTTTTACTACATGTAAGGCACCCCTAAGGTAAGCCCAAAGTAGCCCCATAGGCAGGGTGCAATGTATTTTAAAGGTAGGGCATGTACAGTGGTGTTTTACATATCCTAATAGTGAAATACTGCTAATGTTGTTTCTCACTATTGCAAGGACTATCTCTCCCATAGGTTATCATTTGAGCTGCCTTGTAACATCTAATAAGTGTAACTTCCAATTGGGAACAGATAGAGATTTAGAGTTTTGGGTCTACGAACTCACAATTTAAAAATACATCTTTTGGTGAAGTTGGTTTTTAAATTGCATGTTTGAAAATTCCACTTTTAGAAAGTGGGCATTTACTTGCTTTACCATTCTGTGCCTCTGCCTTCCTGTAGAATTCACGTCTGGCTTAGACTGACAGTTGAGCTGTTTGTGCATTTACTCTTGACAGTCACACAAAGGGAGCTGATGTGCGCCTTGCATATCCTCATGGACCATCACCAGGCTGATGGGCTTTCCTGAGCTAGAGTGATGGAAGGAGTTGTCACTGACACCTGAATAGGGCTGTGCCTGTCCTCTCACAGAGCTGTCTCCACCTCCTGTAGTGTATTTGGAGCCAGGTCAGGTAAAAGCAGGGTCTTGTGCACTGCACTGACTTTTCTTTGAAGTTTGCCTGCTTCAAAGGAAGAAACTGGTATAAGTATTAGAGCGGTGGCACCATAACGTCAGAACACTTCTGGATTGAGGACATTCTGCCAGGAAGAAGAGCTGTGTTGCTGTCAGGAGGGACAACCACATTGCTGGTTGCTTTGCTGTGTTGGCCTGCTGTTGCTGCTCCTCTCTTGGGCGGTGAAAGGACTGCACTTTGCTATTTGAATCCTGCCTTCCAAGGATCTCCAAGGGCTTGAGTTGAGCTTGCCTCCTATTGCAGAAGTCTCTGGGACACCAAAACTTCATCTGCATATTGTTGCCAGAATTTGGACTCTTCTACTGTGAGTCCTGAGTAGCCAAGTAGCTCTAAAACCAGTCTTAGGCCCTTGAAACTGAGTAGTTGTGCTCAAACACAACCCTAAAGCCGTCACCGATTCTGCTGCCCGAAGCCGTGGGCACCGCTTGTGAGGAACATGACGCATAGACTGCGACAGAATTGCAGCCACAGCCTCATCGATGATCTCGTTCCATGCCGTCATCAACGCCACTGTCTGCACTGAATCCAAGAGCATCGGTCATGAAGAGCAAGACGCATCGCCTCTATGATATCCCAGCCCCAAGCTTGCCAACAACAGCGCCATCAACTCTGACTTCGTCTCCGGCGCTGCTGCCTGCACTGTGGCTAACGCTCGTCAAGAGCACGATGCATCGCCCCGTCTCACATCGCAGCCCTAGGTCGTCCAATGACCGCCCCAGCACCAACGACTCACCGCCGCCTGCACCGAAGCCGAAGTCACCGCTCGTGAAGAGTACAATGCATCAACCACGATGATATTGCAGCCCTGACCTCGCTGACGCCAGCGCTCCTGACCACGACATTGCAGAACTCGATCCCCAGCATGTGGGACTCCAAGGCCTCAACGACTTCTGCCCAACTTCCGGAACCGACGTTCGCCATTGCCTCATCTTTGGATTTCATCGCAAGGTCCTCGAGGCCTCTTCACTTCCAAAGGCACTGTTTTGCAGGTCTGTCTGACACCGTCTCACTGAACTGCTGGATTTGTGCTGTCCACAATGCCGCGATGACCCCGGTTGCTACTATTGACTTCAAGAAACTGTATTTTTAAGTTTATTCTTGCAAAATTCATATCTTTACTTGTGTATGTTGGAGTTATCGTTTTGGTCTTGTTCTATTCAGATCAATATTGGCTATTTTTCTAAACTGGTGTGGACTCCTTTTTCAGTGTTTTAACTGTGTTACTGTGTGTGTATGTACAAATGCTATACACATTGCCTCTGAGATAAACCTGACTACTAGTGCCAAGCTATCATGGGGGTGAGCAGGGGTTATCTTAGCTGTGTAACCTACTTACCCTGACTAGAGTGAGGGTGCCTAATTGAACAGGGTGTATACCAACTGCCAACTAGAGATCCCATAGCTAACACTGGTGGTCAGCGGTGAGGATAGGACTTGTGTTTATACTTTGCATACAGTGATAGGTGTACACTACTACCATATTGCAGACCATTACATGACCACATACTGTTTTTTTCTTTTTGGTCTTTTTGTCTTTTCACCTCTTTGAGTTTTGGATACTGGTGGACTTTCTACACCATCATGTCTCAATCTAGAGAATCATCAATTGCACCTACAGATTTGGTATTTGAGGAGAAGAGGTTGGAAACCTACACTGCGTCTCAACTTAAGTCAATCTGAAAGGACCTCATGGTCCAGGTTAAGAGCCTCACTAAAATGGAGGAGCTCCAAAAGGCACTGAGGGCCTGGGTAACAGTAAGAAATGCAAGTTGACATCTGGAATATGAGGAGCAACTGATGGATAGTGTGAGGGAAAACATGGCTGGTGATCAAGTGATGGATCGGACTCTGCTGGGGGGTTGGGGAGGTACCCTTCAGGGCAGGCAGCAGTGTTTCTTCCAAAGGTCTGAACCCAGAGGACCTGGAGGGCAAGCATGAAGTCAGGAGGCATGAGATGGAGCTAGAAAAGCCCAAGATGAGGCATGAGAAGCTCCAGTTGGAGCTAGCAAAACTCAAGAGAGAGTAGGAGAAAGATAAATGGGCCATGGAGGAAAGAAAGATGTTTTTAGCTCAGGAGTTGAGCTTGAAGGAGCTAGATTTAAAAGCCAAATCCATAACAGATGGTGGTACCGTTTCTTCAGTGCACTCAGAAGGAAAGGTACATATACCCAAGAATTTAGTGAGGGATTATGTTGTGAAGGATGAGATTGACCAGTGGTTTACAGGCAATAAAGTAGATTTAAGGGCACACAGGGTGCATGAGACAGACTGCGGAGCAGGTCTGTGGAATCGCTTCACTGTGGAGGGGAGGGACACCTTGTTGGCCTTAGCAATAGAGGATCAGATCAGGTACCCCGCCATGAAGGAAGCCCGGGTCAGGAGGTATGGTCTCACCCCAGAGAGTCACAGAGTGAAGTTTAGGGAGAGCTCTAAACTTGGTTCACAAACCTGGGTTGAGTATGTTGATTTCTACTGCAGAGCACTGGATGTCTGGGTGAAGGGCAGTGAGGTAACAGACTATCAGGGGCTGTACAACTTGATTGCATGGGAGCACTTGTTTAGTATTGTTTTCCAGAGCTGCGCCTGCACTTAATTGACAGCGCGCTTACTGACCCCAAAAAGCTTGCTAAACCTACGCCCTACTTTTCTCCTGTGGGGAGAGCTGATCCTCCGTGCCCCCAACGATCATCCAAAGCCTCAAGTCTAGCCTAAAAAAAGACTAAAAAAGAGTGTGAGTCCTCAAGCAATGCAGGAGGTAAGATTTCCAACACTAGTCTGCACCACGCATTGCTTGTCACAGTAAGAGACACTGGAGGGTGAGAGCTCCCGACCAGCGCTCTCAGCCGGCCACCATGTTCCCCCGCCCTATGGACGTTGGCTTGCCTCCAAAAGTGTAAGCACCAGTATGAGTGTATTGTTGACCTTTCTTGGCAGTAGTGGTGCATCATGACTGCAGAGATGCAAAAACACCATCTTCAGACAACTCTGATGGAGAGAAGTTTCAGAAAGCATTAATTCATCCAGTCCATTCCTTTGATGATATCTCAAAATGACTGGAAGATAGTGAACTATGCTCTCGATAACATTGGCCACATGGTCAAGTGACAAGGGTTATTATATCTATAAAGAGTCTGGGCTGATCAATACTTCATGCAAAGGAGGGCACTCTTAGGCTCTTTTTACAAGATGTGCAGCATGGAGTGGGTATTTACCACACCCAGTAAATACCAGGAGTTTTCAACTTGTAAAAGAGACATAACATGCAGAATCAGCATGTAACCCACCAAAATCACCATGTTTTTTTCGTTTTTTTGGAGCCTTTCTCCCCTGATAAAGTTTGACTAGACGTGCTGAAATCAGTCAATGCAAAACAAGAAGGATGTGAAAATTATCACACAGCTCGTACTGGCGACCTAAGTGGAGACTTCTGAATTTAGACCTGAACTTGTAATCAGGTCCATAATAGGAAGTAGGTTGATGCATTGACAGAATGTACAACTTGCCCATGCTGCTTATATGGAGCAAATGTACATTCATTCTTAAAGCCTTGCTGAGGTATGGTCATGCTAAGAGGAAGTGAACACAAGGCCTCCCAGTTGAGGCATCTTGTGAACTAAGATGGGGAGTGGTTGTAAGATCCAATCCTGTCTGACTCATGGACCACCATTGTCGGTCTGGAGAACCGCACCATAGTTGAAGATCTGCGACTCCCCATTGCGTTAACTGCTAATGATAGAAGTTGACAGCATGGCCTGCAGACCCTTAATCACACATTCTTTTTTCTGAACATAGCCAAAGGTAACGTAGCAAATTCTTGTTGAATACAGTTGACAAAAATTGAAAATGAAAAGTTGTGCTAAACAGCATTTTTGTTATTTACATACATAAGTAACACTGAAGTCAAAAACTGGTTTCAGGTAACAAGGAAACATCTGAGTACAGTCATGGATGGGAATCTACAGATATGGGAAATGACAGCTCCCCCTAAGCATATTTCTTCCCACTCCACATCCAGTCTGTGCTTAATGTACATCAGTATTTTCCTACTCCTATAAACTAGCAGTGTGCAGAAGTAATGTAGTTTGGTTGTGTATATTTACAAAACATTTCGGTCAAAATTTCCTGAAATTATGCATAATTATACAAAATGTGAAAACAGCATTCGGTGCTATATTTTAGCGCAAAGTGCTTCCTTGTATCAAGATTGGATGAAGAAGGCATTTTGGAGATGCAAGAATGCATTTTGACCCAAACAAATTACACAAACAACATATTCACAAAACAACAACCACTCTCATCCTGGCCAATTGTGTTAATCCCATGCACTTGAGCGCAATTTTTGCAGCGATTGGCATATAATTGCATGATGTGGCATACTAGTGTACATTCAGGAATTTTGCATAACAAGTGCAACACGAAATTACTTGAGATTATATCCTCATAATGAGTATTTTAAACTGGTTTATTGTAAACAAAGGCGATGTACAACATCATCTAAATTATTAATTATAGTTGTCCAAGAATCTTGGTCATTTAGCTTTGAGTCGTACTGAAAAGTCCTACCATTCATGAGAAAATGCTATATCCAGAAAACAATCCCAAGTGGAGTTTTCTCCATTATACTATCTCCGCAGAGAAGGAAATTCCACCTCTGGATTATACACCTGATCTATCAGTTCCTGTGGAAATCTTAATTCCTGCTATTATCCAGTTTTACATCATATCCAGATTCTTCCAACTCCTCACAACTATTTTGTGCCCTTTCTTCCCACCCGATAGTGAAGAATCACATCGTCTCCTATGATTATTCCTTCAGAACATTTGTCGCTCCAGGACAGGATAATGATGGATTTCCGGGACATTAAAATACATTGAGATAAATTTGTATACAATTTACTTAGAAATGATCTAGTGTGATCTAATTCGAAAAGTCAGACGATATCCTCAAAATCTGTCATGGAGCTGGTGCCCCTAGGTCTACGCTGAACACTCAGCTTTGGAGGTAAGTGTTCTTATTTTTGCTACTTTCTGAATAAGGTGATGGGTTTTTCATGAATGAAGCCCCAACCTTGTATTTATAATCCTTGATTGAAAATCCAACCTTCTTAATACTATTGAATTTAATTCCTTTTATTTATTAAAACATCCACAAAATATGTTGGATGACGAAAGAGTTTGATATCACCAAAGCATTCTCGATTTACTTCGGACACATATGTCCTTTATTACTGAAGTTTCTTTATAATTTGTTTCTTGTGGTTGATTTCTAATCATCTGCGGCTTACACGCTCAAGTGCACTCAAATGTGTATTTTTTTTTCATGCATGGATAATAACATCCTAGAACCCTTTAGCTGCCATAAGAACAATCATTAACAGATACAACACTGTTGCTGCCTTCCCTGTATGGGGTAAACAACGTTTACCCCGAAACTTTTTCCCCGCTTGGAATCACAACGTGGTCGTTACAACGACCGCGTTGTGATTCCGCACACCATTACTTCGCAAGTCGGAAGAAGGTCTTGCGGGGGGAAGGGGGGGGGGGGTGTTGGATTTAAAATCCAACACCTTCCCTAGTGTCCGCACAGACTGGAGTTGGAATAGTAAATTATACTATTTCAACATCCAGCGCCCCCCCTCCGCAAGTCGTTGTTCTGACTTGCGGAGTAATGGTTTGCGGAATCACAACGCTGTCGTTGTAACGACCGCGTTGTGATTCCAAGCAGGGAAAAAGGCGGCGGAATAACGTCGTAGATTCCTGCATGGTTATCGTTGATTCTTCCTTTCCCTTCACACTGAGTACTCATGTTGGAGTTCATCCACTTATATAATGTTTTTGCTTACTGGTTTTGTATAGCGCCCTTGGCAGGACAAAACAACCCATGACGACAGTGGTAAGTGTCTTTATAATCTTTTCTTTAACCTTTCGAATGTAGTATATTTTTACATCATGTAGCTAGGTAGGAAGTAGTTGAGTCACAATAATGATTGGTCAGATTAAATTGTTCCTCTATGTTGAGCACATCCCAGCACCGTGGGTCTATCCCTGGTTTCTGTCCTGCGCTTCACAGGGGTTTTTGGTGTTATCATTTCTTAGTCCTATAGCTATGGATAAAGCAGTTGCGTGTGCTCTGCCATGCTTGGTCCAGTGACATTTATCTCCACTGAGGAGAGTTTATTCTCTCTGTCTTTAAAGTTTTGCCAATGACTGGTGGAACAGAGTTTCAAGATGTGGGTGATTCACCAGATTTGGAATTAGGCCTGGGCAGAGTTTGCTTAGTTCTGCCAGGCAGAACTCCGCGTAGCACGGCAGAGTTTCTTGTCACTTTGCGGAGAATGCATTAGGTCGCGCTGTTCGCGATTATTTTTAGCGCTGGGTGTTTGTCCCGTGCTGGAAAATCATTGCGAACGACACCATGCGCAGCGCAATAGGATGCTGCTTCTTTCTGCTGTTTTAGTTGATGTTCTACTCATGTGGTTGCTTCCTCAAAGCGAACAGAAGGCTTCTCAATGCGAGCAGTGGCAGCCATTTGCGACCGCCCGCGGTGAGAAATCTCGCCAGGAGATGGCCTGGAGTAAGATTTTCCTCGCTTGTGCTCACCAACTTATCATTGGCGAGCGAGGAAAAAACTCTACGCAGAGCAGAGTTTTCAGAACTCATCAAACACCGCGTGTGGAAAGGAATTTCAAGCCCAGGCCTATTTGGAATAAAAACAAATGCAAGTTTTACAGTACAAATTGCACATGAAACAAGCATGGCAAGGGGGGAGAGCCAGATGAGGCTTCCTTCTAATTTGTGCACTTCTGCATGACTACCGGATCTACTTGTATGGAAGGACAAGGCAGAGTATGGTAACTGTGTTAAGGCTATGCCGACAAGTAGTGCACTATGTATTATGATGGCTTTTGAACATATATTGAGTATGCAGAGGACATAGGGGCAGTAACCATCTAGGGTAGGTAGAGGCACCCTTAAACAGGTACTGTCCCAAACTTTGTTATAGCCATCCTGTCACTGACTCTCCTTTCAATTAACTGACCTCATTTAGACACCTCTGACTTGTCTCTAAACTTCTCATGGTGATTAACTCCCTGATTCTGTTTCACAGGTCCTGCAATGCCATGGTGCAGACACTTACATTTGACTATTTCAATCTTTAATGACATGCAACCACTGATGCATTATTAAAAAGACCAACAGCTCTAATATTTAATTTTAAAGCACCTTACATAAAATGCTTCTTTTAGTTTTACAGTATTTTTTATTTTAACAGGATTGTTTACCTCTGACAACTTTTCTGTCTGATGTAACCTGATGCATCTTCTAAAGCTAATCATGCAATAGGTGTGCATTACATATTTCTCATACGTATATGACAAAGGTGAGTTGAGTTTGTATTACCTCTAACAGATATGCTCTGTGTAAATGCTAGTATTTTTTGACTTGCCGGTGTCATTTGAAAACAGTAATCAGCGAAATCTGGCCCATTGACTTGAATCATTGATTTAGCCCTTGATTAGATTATTTTGAGAAGATATCTATTTTCACTTTTTATTATAATTTTTTCAGTCTTCTGAAACAAAACCATGGAATCATTTAAGGCTTGATGCTGTCATTGGTTAAAGAATGCATATCACCTCTTCTGGCACTCTAGCTTCATTCAGGCTATGAATGATTGTGTTATAGTGATTGCTGTGTGACAAATGCTTGAAATTAAACTCAAGGTCACTGAATCTTAGTCTTGTTTGGCCCACCTCCTGGGGACTCCCACCAGCCCATCAAGATAGTAAAAAATTAATATGTCTTTTTCAACTCAGACCCCACATTTATGCCCCAATGAGCAGTTACAGTCAAGATTTGGTTTTTCCGTCCTTCTAAAAATCATTTCCCTACCTGGAGCAAGATCAGAGAATTCAAAACACTGCACTAATATCTTCAAAGCTGGACTAGACTACTGCAATGTGCCCTTGGCTTTAAGCCTGTTTGATTTAGAAGCCTTTGGCAGCTTTGAAAGTCTGCTGCATGGATAGTGTATGGGATTTCCATAGAACTCCTAGGTCTCCCAGAGAAAAAGAAATGCCATATATGGCAAATATGTCAGCATCCTGTCCATTAAGAACTCAAGGAAACTCCCCCTCAAACACTGATTAATGTCTCTCGCATGGTTGACTGTCCATCTTTTACCCAGGCTCCTCGACTATGGAACACAACAATGTCTGATCAAAGATGTACACCCAAAGCAAATGCAACCAGAAAAACTGGTTGTTCACCGTATAATCTGTATACTGTCTCTTGTCAACACCATGAAGCAGAAGGAGGACAGTTGCACTCTATGAAGGTGACATAAAATATATTGGGCTTGGCTTTAATTTATTTTCTGATTAAAAATGAGGATATTGTAGTGGTCAATTTTCTTCAATTGAATTCAAAGACATACTCTAGCAAAAATATAGCCAAAAACATTCACCATTAAAACAAATGTTCTTTAACGTAAGAAATTACTGATATAGAGTTAAAATATATATCTCCCAAACAAGTAAAGTGGATAAAATAATGGCCAGATTATGGGATGGTAGTAGAATATCAAAGTCAGATTGTTGTCCGATATAATTATTGTCTCTAAAATATGGTTTACAAAAACATGTGCCATGGGAGTTAATAACAGAAAATCTACAGCCAATGGAATTATATTGTTTGTAAATGATATTTATGACACAATATTTGTGTCAGACAATAACTAATATTTTGCCATAAAACACAGATTATGACATTCCTTTTATACTATGTTCAGTTAAATGTCTACTTCTTCTACCTTAAACAAGTCTGCCATCTCATCACTAACATTTAGTGATCTTGTGGGTCAATAGAAAATTAGCTAAAGCTGTTATCATTGTCCTGGTGCTACCAACTACAGAGTATTGCAGCCAAATAATAAAATGCGATAATGCAATTAGAACAAACATATCATGAGGACCATCACATGATGGAAAGTACGATTTTAAAGACAAACCGGGTATTGGGTAGATGCCAATCTGAGTATGTCCAATGAGTCTAGTCAACAAAATAAAATTTGAGAGAGTGGTGGTTTAACTGAAGACATATAGGCCTAAAGGTGGTCGTTTATCAAAAAAACACTAGATGCTACCTGACAATGTAGGTGAAGCACACAACAAGGGCACCAAGGTATGGGGGAGCACCAAATTCAACGGGAAAACTCATATAAGAGACAAAATTAAATGAATAATAACAGGAGGTGGTGTAAGCGACTTAACGGTACACCAAGGGTGCCTGTTGCTGAGAGCTAGTCTAGGGCTGCCCCTGGAAAGCAGCCATTAAATCTCAATGGAGTGTTATAAATTCCTCACATTTGGGCAAACTTTATTGCATCAATATTACCTTACCTCCTTTCTATGTGACTGTGCGATGATGTTTACTTCACTCGCAGCAGTTCTGATAGTATTGTTATGATATATACAGAATGTTGAGTTCAACTGAGTCCTTCGCTCACATGCTATAGAGACCATATTTATGTCTGAATATATAAATAAATAAAAATTAATACATAAATGATGAAAGCATTACAGCAGAGGAACAGTGGTGTTCGGTCGCAGCTGAGGATGATAAGTTAAACTTGGGAGTAAGGGAATGATAGATGTGGGGAGGGAGAGTGTTGAAGTGGAGAGGAGACACCACTAACAAGATATGGGATGATCTTTTCTAAGGGTTGGTATGAGTGATTTAGGCAACAAGGTGTCTGGGAACTGGAACCATCATGGGTACGGTCTAGGAATTCCCAGCGATCATCTTAAATTATGCATATTCAATTAGAAGTCTAAAAGTCTGTATCATTTTCCACCTTCCTATTCCTTGAACGTGAAACAAAAGAGGCACCTCTAAAAAGGCGAATACCAGTAACACACCCTCTTGTGTTTGGCCTCGCTTAGGCTCTTAGAACCACTGGTCCCCTGTTTCTTGGCTGAGTCCTTACGCCATGAGGGCGACTGGTCCATTTAAAACCCTCCTTGAGGCTTTCTTAATATTCTTGTAAAATGAACCCCTCTCTTCCACTAGAGGAAGGTACATGAAGAACCTCTTCCCTGCATTTTTCTGTGTCCACTGAAGCAGGTATCTCCTGCCCTACACAGGCCTTTGTTCTCTGATTTGGCTGAGGAAGGGCTGACTTTATTCGGCATCCTGTTTCAACAATATAGTTAGGTGAACTCTGTGAGGCAATGGTGCACATCTGCTGCCTACAGATAGGATGACAGTGAACACATCTGGCACAAACTCCAAGCAGCACAGGGCATGGTTCCCAGAGATTCTGTCTCCTTCATCTCTGGTTATCCTGATTGTATTGTTGCAGATAGTGCTGTGGGAAACCATGCCCTGTGCCTAGAAGGACGTGAATGCCTCTAGTGAGCTTGTCGTACTACATGAGCAAAGTTATTGGTGAACAACAACAATACAAAACTGTGGAATTTTGAAGAGTACATTTAGGAAATGGTCTGTAGAAGCAGCAGTCATTTGTATGTGACTACTCCTAACACAATACTTAATAAATCACTGTGGCAAAAATAGCATCTCTCACCACGACTTCGCTGACACACTAGTGATGAGGCTGACATCCTCACATCATGCCATAACCACCTGGCTTCCTTCACAGCATGCTGCTCTATCCTGTCTGAGGCTGAACTTTGCTCTGACCCCTCCTGGATGTCATCAATTTTTTTGACCCAATGTAATGTTTTGCTGGACCTCCCCAAACAAATGTACTACCATTACGCACTTAGGGAGCCCTGGGGGATCAGTCGGCTAGAAGCTTTCTCATTTACTCCTCAATTATGAGCTTTCATGCCCAGTGTGAGATGTAGATCCACTGCTGGGATATCTCTTTAGTATTTAAAGCTTTTTCAAATTGCAGAAATTGTTCCTTTAAAGTTCCTGTTCGCCAAAGTTATCTTCCTGGCAGCTATGACATCGACCAATCACACATCGAACTGGAACATTCCGTTCTAATGGCCGCTTCCTAACATTGCTCAAAGATGGGCTGCTATTTCGTGATTTTCCCTCCCTGTACTCAGAGTCCTGTCAGATTTTCTTTTAATTCAAGATATTGCTTTTACCCCTCCTTCCCATTGCTTCATAAAAACTTGAAGTGTTGGCAGATCTTTCACTGGATCGAGGAGAGCCATTCTCTTCTGATTTTTGGATCTTCTGATCTCATTTTGTTAATTTTGGATCAGCTCCGCTCAAGAAGTGGTTGAGGGCCTTCTCTGGCTCCGCTCAAGAAATGGTTGAGGGCCTTCTCAGGCACCGCTCAAGAAGTGGTTGAGGGCCTTCTCAGGCCCCGCTCAAGAAATGGTTGAGGGCCTTCTCAGGCCCCATTCAAGAAGTGGTTGAGGGCCTTCTCAGGCTCTGCTCAAGAAGTGGTTGAGGGCCTTCTCAGGCCCCGCTCAAGAAGTGGTTGAGGGCCTTCTCAGGCCCCGCTCAAGAAGTGGTTGAGGGCCTTCTCAGGCCCCATTCATGAAGTGGTTGAGGGCCTTCTCAGGCTCCGCTCAAGAAGTGATTGAGGGTGGCAATTTCTGACCATTTAAAGGACTGTGAACAGACTTACCTCTACGCTGAGTCAGGTAAGGTGTTGGGGGGGGGGCGCAACAGCAAGGGCAGCTGTCCGTATGGTAGATATATGGAGGTTTTTCCACTTGGGCTTTCCTTGACACCTTTTTCTGGTGTTCTCATTTGGGCTAAGATCACAAACCGCATCACATATGGTATCTGCATTGGTCTTTGTGGCTCATTAATATGCTAGGGTTCAAATGTGTTAAACCTTCGCACTCTGTGGTGTTGACGCATCTTATCAGTGTGATTCAGCATCAATTTACTCCTTTCTAAGTCCACCAGGGCCAGGAGTGGGTTGAAGAGGTAAGGCCCTGAACAATTACCAGTACTCTTGGTTAGACTTGAGTTCAACCCTTCCTCGTCCCAGGCCTGCATCCTCACCCGCCTTCCCATTTAGAGTCTCATGGGCCCATCCTTTGTTCAGCTTCTTTCATACATGAGATATTCTGATGGCCATCTTGAACCCTCCTCTTGGTGAGTAGGTTACATATTTATGTAAATATTTAGGAGGCGACAAGGTGCATGTTTGAGAGTGTGGATCACACTCAAGATGTAAGGGCTGGGAGGAGAAAGGGTGAGACTTAGTGTAATGAAGATTAGGGGTCAGTAATCTGGAAATTACTAATGCGGGACAATTAGGGCATATATACAAGAAAATGGCACAGCGCGGTGCCGCAAGCAATTACGCTGCGCTGACCTGCGTCATGTTCTAAGTACAGGAATGGGCCGTATTTACAACAATACGCCACATTCCTGTACTCACCCCTGCTCCGGTGCAAGAAAAGCAACCTAGCGCCAGTGCAGGCGCCCTTGCAGCATGGGGCAAGGGTACCTGCGTTGCAAGGATGACTGTTGTTGTGCAGAAGGGACACCTTCCTGCGCAAAAGCAATCATCAATGGCGTTTTGCAGCACACAAAGAAAGAGCAAAAAAACGAGGAGAAATGAAAGTGTTTCTCCTCGTTGCGCCACTCGTAAGTTTTTAGCACTGCCTCAGATTTCCACATCCTTGTAAATCTGGGGCAGTATCCAAATGCAATGGGTGTTGCACGGTAACACCCACTGCACCACCCACTGCAGCAGAAAACTGCGTCGAGGAGGACCATATTTACATATTTAAGTCACGCAAAGTGGCTTAGCACCGCTTAGAGAATATGGAGCAAAGCACAGATCCACCGGGGCGTCACAAAAAGTGGCACGACGCCCTTGTAAATAGGCCCCACTGTTTCCTTCTCGACAACACGCCCCTTAGCGCTGCTTCTATGCTTAACAGAGACACTTTATTGACAACAACTTTGAGTAAAGATTATGTATTTAAAAAAATCTACTGTACTGTAAAAATGTGTTTTTCCTGCTTACGCCCCCACAATGTCCAATCTTGCATTGCCCTCTGTCAAGCTGTTAGTTCCACGCTCTTCTAACATGACTTTCTCTATCAGTGTTTTTTCATTAATGTGTCATTTACCAAGCAGACCCGTTCCATAGCAACCGCGAAGAAACAAGTTAATTACCCGCAATGTTTCATCTTCCAATACGTCACTTAGAACAGCGCCCACCTCTACTTTAATTACCGCGGCGCTGCTCGAGGGTCATAGCAACCATTTCGTGCTTAGATTTTAGAATCTGTAGGTAAGGTCCAAGTGCGACATGGCGCATAAATACCACATGAATACCATATCCAAATCACCGGCTGCAGTAATACTGTATGAGTGGGTGGGTAAGTGCCTGGCCCACTCAGAGCAGGACAAATGCAGGTGGCATGAACCAAAACAGAGGGATGACTCAATAACCTCGGTGCATTAACAACTGCAACTGCTGGCGAAATGTCACAGAATATGGTCCCCTTTTAAATCAATTTAAATTGATTTACCCTCAGTAGAAACTTCCTTTTCTTCCCAGCTGTATTCGTTTTCCCTCCCAGCCCTGTCTCTTTCTCTCGCTTCCTCTCTCTGAGTCTTTCTTTTTCTCTCTCTTCCTCTGACTCTATCTCCCTCACTCTCGTTCTCTCTTTCTCATTCTGTTTCTCTCTTTCCCTTTTCAGCTCTTTCTATAGGTCACATTTCCTATTATTTAAATTTTCTCATTAAAGTACAGGGCGAAAGAATACTGAGTGAGCAAATGAGTGTCAGAGAGTAAGTGAGTCAGCAGGTGTTTTAGAGAGAAAAATTGATCACATGAGTGTGTGACTGCATAGTTCAGCGCATATTAAAAGAGAAATGGCATGAGTGAATAAGTGCACAAGTGAGTAAGTGAATGCATGAGTGAATGTGTGGTTGACTAAATTAGTGAATATGAGTCAGAGCATAAATGGGAAAAGGCATGAGTGAGCGCATTGTGAAATAAGTGAGTTCATGAGTGAATATATGACTGAGTGAGTGTGTGCCTAAACGAGGGCATACATATATGCATAAAGGGACAAACGAGTGATTGAATTAGTGCACGAGCAAGTGTGTGATCATTGCATGAATGACTAAATGTGCAAGTAAGTAGGTGCATAAGTGAGCAAATAAGTAAATGAGTGAGTCATCGAATCTATAATTGAATGAGCATAAATGAGAAAGGTATGACTGCATGGAAGATGAATGAACCAGTGTAAATCGTTGCATAGCACATTGAACAGAATGGATCACTTCTAGGCAGCCTGCCACACAGGTAACCAGTCAGAAAATCTCTGAACAGCAAATTTCCAGCAAATTTGAAAGGAAAAAATAAAATCACGATGACACCAGGAAATGAACCACCAAAGATTTGAAATGCTAATCTAACATCAGAACCGAAATTCTAAAAGTGAGGAAAAATTTTTTTTTTTTGTGTAAATGAAAAACGTGAAGCTGAAAATAGGTGTACTCTCGTGCAGTCTACTGCGCAAGCAATACACACCAATTGAACTTAAAAAAAAAAAAGGAAAATCTCTGAACAAATGTGGTTGCGGTACTTGTCTAAAGATAGCATGGGTCAGACCTTGTCAGATGGGTAATAGAGAACTCTGTGGTGTTGCGGTCTAGTCCGCAACGCGCACTACGTGCGACGTCACCGGACATCCGGCGGCGGCCATCTTGGATTCGGCACTAGCGCGCCGATTCGAATGAGATCGGAGCTCCGTGCCGGCGCTCCTGCAAGGAAAGTTATTTAAAGAATAAAACCCTTCCAACTCACAACAACGCCTAGTGTCATCTGTGGGGGGCACCACTAGTGAGGAAAGGGACAACATTACAATGGCGACGAGGAGGTGAAACGGCCCTGCGCTGCCTCCAGGGTGAGTGCCTCGTGGTGAGCACGCTGTCTACACCCACGGTCACCACCCCGAACCAGCAGGAGCGCGGCAGTGTCACGGAGAGCGGCGGAGAGCGAGCATCAGGTCAGACGGGCACCACCCGAGCCCAGTTCAGGACGGCAGCAGCCCGGCGGCGAGGAACGGCGCCAGGGAGAGTCCACGTGGCGGGGGTCACAGGAAGACACGCGAGAGGCGGCAAATCAGACCGAGACGACGACCCAGGCGACGGGAGCCTCGACAGCACCAGGGGGTCGAGAAGTTCGAGCCCAAGACCGCGGCGAACGGAAGTAGGGAGCAGTATGAGTGCCACATCGACCGGATTGCCGAACCCAGTACCCTTCCTCACGAAGGCGGGGATTCCGGAGATGCCGTGGGAGGACTGGAAGCCGTATTTCTTGAACTACTTGTTCGCTCTAGAGGAGGAATGCGGCGCAGAGTTCTCGAGCACGCGCAGGAAGAGGATACTCTTACACCATTTGGGCCCTGCAGGTCAGAGAGTATATGACGATCTGGTGAAGGTAGTGCGGCCCGCAGCAGACGATGATGTGTTTCAGCACGCGATCGATGATATGGACGCCCACTACCGCCCGACCATATGTGTAGCTGTCGACAGGTACAACTTCTACCACAGGGCGCAACAGAAAGGGGAAACGATCGACCAGTATGTGGCGGCGTTACAGAAGCTGGCCCTAACGTGCAAATTCGGAGCCTTCCAGGAAGAATTGATCAGGGATCAAATAGTAATGCACGCAGCGAACGCATCCATCCAGGATAAGCTGTGGGCTAACGGAGACGAACCCCTTAAGACAGTGGTAGCCATGGTGAAGAAAGCAGAAATGTCCAAGAGATGTGCGGAGACGGCTAAGAAAGACCGGCTCCCAGAACAAGCAGTGTGCAGGATAGAAGATCGGAAGAGCCGCGAGAGACAGATGGCGGCAGAACAGCACAACACGCGGCCGCACAGGAAGCCCATGACCCGGGGCGCGAAACAGCAGGCACAGGGACAAGGGAGCACCAACACGTGCTACAGATGCGGTAGTGATAGACATGCCGCCAACGACAAAGTGTGCCCAGCGTTCCGAGCTAAGTGTACGTACTGTGGTCTGATGGGTCATTATGAAAGAGTATGCCGAAGGAAAACGCCAAGGCAGCAAGTAAAGTACGTGGCACAGGAGACGAGCAAGGAGGAAGAGCAAGAAAGCCAGGAGGACGACGAAGAGATCCTGATGATAGAGGACCAGATTTTTGGGATCGACGGTGCGGTCGACAAGAAACCCAGGTGCGACATGACCATCGGGGGAGTAGGAGTCACAATGGTCGCAGACTCGGGTTCCCCCTACACGATCATAAGGAAGAAGATATGGGAGGAGGACTTCGCACCGGTTACTACACACCAACTGCGTCCCACGGACATCCATCCTGTGACATTCACGGGGGAACCCATACCCATGGTAGGGTATTGCCCCCTAACATTCGAGTTCAAGGGCAGAACGTGCGATGGGAAATTGTATGTGGCAGAAAAGGGGCCATCAGTGTTAGGATGGAAGGATCAAGGAAAGTTAGGAATAAAGTTGAACCCGGGAGGACGCGTACAAGTGCTCATGATGGAAGAGGACCCCGGAGTGGGAGCAAGGCAGTGGAAGGAGGAGTTCCCCGAAGTCTTCAGAGACGACATAGGGAAGTTAACCAAATTCACGCACAAAATAAACCTGAAAGAAGGAGCCCGACCAGTGACCCACAAAGTGCGAAACATCCCGTTCCGCACCAGGGAGGCAGTACAGGAGGAACTGCAGAGGTTAGAGGACAACGGGATCATCGAAGCCATCGACAATGCGGAATGGTTGGCCCCCTTAGTCGTGGCGCAGAAGCCGAACGGGAAGGTGAGATTGTGTGTGGACCTCAGGGAACTCAATAAGAACATCGTGGTGGACAAGTTTCCCCTTCCCCGCATCAATGAGATGCTAGCCAAGACCAAGGGCGCCAGGTGGTTCTCCACTGTAGACTTGACGTCTGCGTATCACCAGATCGCACTCCACAAATCGTGCAACCATCTCACATCATTCATAACACCGTTCGGGTGCTACAAATTCTTACGGATGCCGTTCGGGCTGGCCTCGGCAGCGGCGGTCTTCCAAAAATTGATGTACCGCCTGTTCAACAAGATGGAGGGAATCCAGTTCTTCCAGGACGACATCTTGGTGATGGGCGCCTCCAAGGAAGAGCACGACCGGAGGCTAGCAGACGTCCTGGCAGTACTTGAGCAGAATGGGCTCACAGCCCAGTGGGACAAGTGCAAGTTTGGACTGGAAAACGTCACGTACCTGGGACATGAAATCAGCCAGGAAGGCATAAAACCCAAGGCATCCAACGTGGCAGCCATCAGGGATGCACCTACGCCCGCAAGCAAGGAGGAGGTACGGACATTCTTAGGGATGGCTGAATTCTACAGCAAGTTTGTATCCCACTTTGCGTCAAAGACATACCACCTGAGGTCGATCCTGAAGGACAAAACCGCGTTTGCATGGAAGGAGGAACAACAGCGGGAGTTCGAGGGGATGAAAAGAGAAATATGCGAAGCCGTACCCATTCAAGGGTTCGACCCAGCAGCTCCCACGACCCTGACCACAGACGCGAGCGACCGAGGCCTAGGGGCGGTGCTAACTCAAAGATCTGCACGAGGAATGACAGCCACAATCAGCTTCGCGTCCCGCACGTTGGCTGACAATGAACGAAAATTCAGCGTGATTGAAAAAGAAATGCTGGCCGTCGTGTGGGCGGTGGAGAGGTTCCGACAGTTCCTGTGGGGAGGAAGGTTCCTCTTACGAACAGACCACAAGCCCCTGGTGAAAGTTCTCACGTCCAATGGCCATGAGCACGCAACACCAAGAATCGCCAAGATGACGCTGCGACTCCTCGACTACGTGTACGACGTGGAGTACATCCCAGGCACCGGGAACCGCGTGGCAGACTACCTGAGCAGGGCAGCTGCAAAGGAATCGGCAGAGGCGCAAGACGCAGAAAATTGGGCAGAGTACGCAGTGGCGTTCATGGGCGATCACGAAAAAGCCATCAGCAAGCAGGAATGGGAAGAAGAGTACGGATCAGACGAGAAGGTGAAGGCAGTCAAAACATATGTGACACAGGGATGGCCGGAGAAGAGGTTACTCGGAGAAGAACTCAAACAGTACTGGGAGGTCAGGGAAGAACTGTCGCTGGGGGACGACCCCTGTTTCCTGTTCCGGGGCAACAAGGTAGTACCCCCGACGGCGCTGAGACCTAGAGTAGTGGCCATTGCCCACGAAGGGCATTTGGGAATCGTTAAAACGAAGGGAAGAGTAAAAGAGGACTATTGGTGGCCAGGGTTGGACCTCGCAGTGGAAAGACATGTCAGAACGTGTGAGCAGTGCAGCAATGCAGACAAGACGCAAAGAGTACTACGACCACCGCTGGGACGCTTCGACTGTCTGGAAAATCCGTGGGAAGAAATCTCAATAGACGTCCTAGGCCCCATACAAGACGCCAATGGTAACCCGAAGTACCTCACCGTGGTCGTGGACAGGTACTCGAAGTGGCCAGAAGTCCATGTGGATGAAAACGCGGAGACAGATACCATCTTGGGGTTCCTCACGGATGTGTTCATCAGAGAAGGGATCCCCAAAGGAATCCTCAGCGACAACGGCCCACAGTTCACGTCGACCAAATGGGAGGCCTTCATGGACAGAAACGGGATAACCGTCAGACGCACACCGGTCTACCACCCCGCGGGGAACGGAGCAGTAGAGAGATTCAACAGAGTAATAATGGGGTCGGTGCAAGCGGCCATCGGTCAGGGGGCAAGCTGGGAGAAGGAACTCAAGCGTCTGCTATGGGCTTAACGGATAACGCCCTCTTCCACAGGCTATAGCCCGTTCCGCATACTGAGAGGAAGAGAACCGTTCACCAGAGACAACGTGGCCTGGAAGAAGCTCACCGTGCAGAGTCACTGGTCGCCGGCAGTGGTGCGCAAGAACTTGGAGAAGGCGCAAGCCGTGTACACAAACTACTACGACTCAAGGCATAACACCAAGGAAGTCGCATTAGAGAAAGGAGAGTGGGTGAGGGTGAAACTGCCAACACCGGGGAGGAAAGGGGACAGTAAGTTCACGCCCCCATTCCAAGTGGTGGAACCCTATTCCACATCAGCCTTACTGAGCGACGGGAAAATATGGGCCCAAGATCGTATGGCAAGATGTACCAGGGCCGACGAGACTGAGCAGAGGACGGAACTGGACAGCAGGGAAGGAGCCGAGTCCACACTGGCGGGAAAAGGCGAAAGTAGGAGACCAGATGGAGAAGCAGGAAGTGTTCCCCAAGGGACCTGGAGTCCGAGAGGAGGGGGAGTCGAGACTCCAGGACTAAGTGACCGAGAGACAGAGTTGGGCGGTCCTGAACCTCGAGAGGCGAGTGGAGCGGCGTTCCCGAGTGGGGGGGGCACCACCCCTACCGCAGGCGCAGGAAGCAGGAGGACACGCTGCGGGAGGAGAATAATTCTGCCACGAAGATTCGAGGAGTTCAGCCTAGACCACAAGTAAGACTGTTCAAGTGTGAAGGAGGGACTGTGATTGTTGTGTTTATAAAGGAGGGAGATGTGGTGTTGCGGTCTAGTCCGCAACGCGCACTACGTGCGACGTCACCGGACATCCGGCGGCGGCCATCTTGGATTCGGCACTAGCGCGCCGATTCGAATGAGATCGGAGCCCCGTGCCGGCGCTCCTGCAAGGAAAGTTATTTAAAGAATAAAACCCTTCCAACTCACAACAACGCCTAGTGTCATCTGTGGGGGGCACCACTAGTGAGGAAAGGGACAACATTACATCCACCAGTCCGGTCGTTGAGCAGAATGTAGGCATGTCAGTAATGGACCAGATGCTGTAGAGGCATTCGTCAGGAGTGTGATATCACTGCAGTAGGGGTGAAGTAAATAAATACGGGGGATGCAGCGTTGTGCAAGTCATATTAATCATCTCCCCTTGTATTCACGTTTTTAAATTAATTTGCTGTACGCAAAAGCATAGTTTGCTTCTCAGTCACGCAGGCTCAGACTTGGGAATACAAACCTTAGCACCTTATTGAGTGGACTGTTCCTGGTACGAAGCCGGAAGATTGCTTTGGTAGAAAGCAAAACCCTTCCCCCACTCCCCCTCCCCCCTCGGGTATCCCACAGGGGGCAGCTGAAGAGGACAGGATAAGCAAACACTCAATGCCAAGAGTTGGAGGTAAAGCGGCTGGAGATTTATGTGAAGTCTTGAAAACATTGTTCATCCACTAGGCAAAGCTAAGCACACATTGCATAATGGACATCACCAACATGCAACACTGCGACGGGTCGCCCTAGAATCCAAACACCGTCAACGTCAACAGTGGGCGCAGTCGGACATGTTGGATTAGACGGGTGGACTGTGCAGTTGGGGCTGGTGAAAGTACCATGTAGACATCACCTCCCTCTCCGACGATGAAAGTTTAACCATGTTCCTCAGGGGCTTCTAATCCGTGTTCCCAGTCTTCATATATATTGTGAGGCTCCTCCACTGCCAGTCGTTATTCACAATCAGGGACATAAAAGAAGGTGTAGTCATAACACATTGCACGTGACGGGTAACAGGACGCCACCAACTTCATCACCCTTTCTGTGGTATGGAATTGCTGCTTTTGACTTTAGACTGTTAAAGATCCTGCATTTTTGCAGTTGGACTTCAAACCTCAAGATGAGATTATGCACCATCTCTAAGAATTTCCTACTGACCTTGAGATTTGACTCCACACACAAGCAACAGCAGCCTTAAAGCTAGCAAATAAGCCTCCTTCCTGTTGTCCTTGGCTATCATCCTTCCTGTAGTACTAGTTTACGACTGCTGTTAATTGTAAATTAATTTGTCTCAAACTCCTCCAATGCCTGATCTGGGGGTAGGACTTCTCTAATAACCAACTATATGAACATTGGTTTAACACCCATGTGTACCAGTCACAATTTGCGTCAAGCATTAGAAATCGAGAAGTGATCAGACCCATTCCAGATCACATAATTGGTCGTCCCACAATGCTGCATGTCCAGCCACACTTCCCCCGTATCACTAGCTAGATAATTTGTAGAACTGCAAATACGCCCAAAAAGAAACATAGTGTAAACTGGTAACCTTGTCCATTGAGGTGCAAATTTCAGTAAGAGCTGTGTAAAGAGACTGGTGTAGATCCATCAATATGGCACTTCTCACCTTGAACAACCACTATGCTAGCTTCCCCCAAAACAACCCTACTTTTGAGACCATGAAGCATGTTGCTGTATTCACTAACCCTCTCTATGCTTTCCAGGAGTTGGAGAATGACCAACTGCACCTTACCCACGGTCTGAACTTCATAACCTCACTTACTCTGATAAGGAACACACATATCCCCTCCCTTTAGAAACTGGCCCAGACTCCAGGAAAAGAAACTGATTCTTCAAGTTGTAAATATTGTAAGATAGAATCCATCCAAAAAGAGTCTGAGATGTAGGGACTGACCATACATCAACTCACTCTCAGGGTAATGGATGAGAATGAATTACTCATTCTGAACTTGAGCCTTATGCCCTAAGTGGGAGAGGATTAGCTTTCTCAAGGGGGCGTGGCAAACAGGCCTACTAACCCATCCAGGAACACCACCATGAGGATTTGAACTTCTGGACATCCACCTCCCTGGTTGGGGAACCTTCTGCAAACCCCATGAAGCGATCCTGGCATAACAGAGAATTCTCCCATCCAGAGATGGATCTCTCACAGTTCCACCTTTGTTCTCTAGTATGTGAATGGACAAAATAGCTGATCTCACGTCTTGTTTTTCTCATTTAAGCAACAGACTTAAGTGCTGAGATTAGGTCTAACTAAAATATTAATTATCAAAATTCACGTATTTACTACACTTCGTGTTACGTGTAGTTTGTGAAATTTTTCAAAATTTCACTAAACAATTTCTACTGCCAATATCAAGCAGTACTTTATGCAAAGAACATTTGCATGAAACAAGTCATGCAAGGTACAGGTTAACCACATTTCGCTCTAGAAGTAAAATTCTATGTATTGCTGGGACTTTTGTAGGAAACTTTATGAAATGTCATGAAAACATTACGCAGTGTCACACACCCATAGCTCAGATCAAAATTTTAGAGTAATGGTTCAGGGGGGAGTTACAACTGCACTTCAGACAGGTCTGCACACCAAGCTTTACAATTATAGTTCGATGGCCTAAAAACACTTTTTTTAAATAACAGATCATATGTCCCCAAGTTAAAATCAGGAGACACACACAAACCAATTAAACAAATATACAAAGTCCCTTCTGGTAGGCTTACAATATTAGTGGAGACAGGAGACGATGGCTGGGAAATGTTCCTCTTGTGGGAGAAGGTTATGTAGGTTATACCTTGCAGAGCATGCTAAACATTGAAATGGTGGGTTTTCAATATGGGAACTGTTTGACCAATTAAAAAGGTCCCAGAGCACCAATGGTTTGGCAATATAACCTATTGCTCAATTGGAAACAGTGCCTTACTCCTTTAATATTCTCGTAAAACCAAGCTATACAACAAATTCACCCACACCAAGGACAAATGAATCATCAATTAGCCTCTCATTCTTCTTGACCACTTGCAGAATTTGGAGTAATGGACCAAACCACAACTATTACTATATTTTTTCCAAACATCACCAGCGATTCACCAAACACCACCAGCGATTCACCAAACATCACCAGTGATTCACCCCTCACTTACCCAACCATCACAGCCAAGGCAACCAACGTTTCACAAGGAGTGGAAAGTTAACTGAAACTACGCAGTTATCACATGCAGAAAAGTACACACGGTATTATGTCTGTTTCAGTTATTTGCCCAGGAGGGGCCAATTTTGAGCAGAGGTGTGTGCCAGGAGCCCTTTCTCGAACCAAGATCAACCTCCCACTTTAAAATCACTACCATGCACCTTTTGCCTGAACCCTCAAGCATGCTTTCAAGTCTCCTTACTGTTGAGGCGCTGCCTGCATAGAATTCCCATCCTTACACTTTCAGCTAATTTTGTGCCACTGAATACAAGCTTCATGAGACACCCGAAAAAGTTCTTAAAGGTCAAAGGGAATGCGATCAGATGAAGAACAACCCCTTAAGCATGGGCAATCGGGTAGCTGCAGTCATGTGTTGTGGCAGGCAAAATACTGGCAATAAAACATTGAACATAACAAACGTTATTCTTTCACTAGCCAGTAAATACAAGAAAAACAATGAGTTTATAAGAAGGAGCCATTAGGGTAGGATTATGGCAAATGGCTAAAAGACCATTGTGCTCTCTGAAATTAAAAGTGCCACCAATGTTATGTGCACGAAGTAAAACAGTTCATGGTACTGCAGAGGGACGATAACTGTAGTCTGCTGGTGCCACCGAAAGATTCTTAGTTAGTCATACTTTAGTCCCACCTGCTGCCCTGGCTAAACAAATGCCATTAAATTGGTCATTTTTGCAAACAGCACCTAATCCTAAAGAAAGCATCAAACAAACAAGAACCTTGTGCTGCTACTGTCAAAGCTGCCGGTCTCCTGTCCCGCATTCTCTTCTGAGGGTAACACTAGGGGTGGGCGTAATTTGCGAAAGTGACTTTCGCAAATTATGACGAAATTGTTAAAAATCTCCGCAAACACGCGGTAATATCGCGAAGATGCAGAAGTTTTTCTCCCGCCCTTTCGCGGTATTTTCTGCGTGGTCGCGGCTCGCCAACTTACCCATGCGGTTGCTCGCGGGTGCAGCCATCTTGTTTTCACTCTTCTCGCGGTGCATGATCGCAAGAAGAAAGACGTAAATCGTGCGACCAATGACATTACTGCGGGCGCGAACTGTCGCGACACAGTGCAAATGGCTACCAACAATTCAACATCTCGTGGAGAACGCGACCGGATTGGGAAAACTTGACGGCGAACGCAGGGATTCAGGTAAGGCGATCGCGCGCACGCGAGAATGTATTATTTTAAAGCGTGAGCAAGAAACAAATTATCGCTAAGCTGCGGAATGCGGAAATTTTGACATTTTCGCGCTCTCCGCGGAACGCGGAAATGTCAAATTATCGCAATTTCCGCGAGCGGAACGGAAATTTAGCCCAGGCCTAGGTAACACTGCAGTGCCACATGCTCACCCCCTGGATCCGCCCACCTGACCTCACCTCTCTTCTCTCCTCAGTCGCACCCGTACGAGGTCCCCAACGGCGGCATCCAGCAAGACTGCCAAATAACAAATAGAAAAGGGAAAAGATTTTCTGACATCTCTACTGCTGCCGCCGGATCCCCCGGGAGGTTCCTTTCCATCAGGCCAACAGGGAAGACCCAAAAGGTGGCAAGACTGGCCTAGACAGTGAGCAGCACTGATCCCAAGTGTGGTACCAGAATCCTGGGCAAGAATAACTTGATGCCTTGAAACTTGAGCTGGCAGTCCTCGAGGCTCTTAAAGCCCAATGAAGGGGGGTCCCTGTGGCCCAATTCCTTAATTACAAAAAGCTCTGTGGAGGTGGTGGTTTCTGGGGCTCATAAGAGCCTCAGGAGGGGGGCCCGGGCGCCCCCTCCTTTATTTTCTAAATGTATGTGCATGCCCCCAGGACCTGGCCAACCCGGGGGCTTTTTTTAAAACAAGCGCAGGAGCCCGTACTTGTTTTTTTCGAAATAATTTGCTGCTAATTCGCTACAATTGTTTTTCAAAAACATTTTTTTAGCCCTCTTTTCTAATTTTTTAATCTTTTTGTTTGGGACACTGCGTTCCCCTATCTCCCCGACACTACTAGAAAGACCCTGACGCAGACCCTGGTACTGAGTAAGCTAGATTACTGCAATGCCCTCCTGATTGCAGCCAATGAGTCCTCACTAGACCGCTTACAGATGATACAGAACACCGCCGCTCACCTGGTCCTAAATGCGCCCTGCAGATCTGCCTCGCTACCGCTCCTTCATCAACTACACTGGTTGCCCATTCGACAACGCGTGAAGTTCAAGATATGTTGTCTTACACACAAAGCAATCTGGGGTACTGGCTCCTCCTATCTAGCGGAGAGACTACATCATTACATCCCTCACCGGACTCTGCGCTCCAGTTCCAAATCGCTCCTAACTATTCCCAAGATTAAAAAAACAAGAACGGGAGGAAAAAGCTTTTCCTACCTGGCTACTCTCATCTGGAATCAACTCCCCCTCGCCTTAAGACAATGCCCGGACCACTGGAAGTTCAGGAAAATCCTGAAAACTGCCCTGTTTACAGACTAACACTCCGACCAATGCTTCTCTGCAAATCCAGAGCGCTGAGATACCCTCCCGAGGGTGATTCAATGCGCTATATAAACTTATAAATCAAATCAAATCAAATGGTAAGTGACATCACTCATGATATCAGTGATGACATCATCCAGTGAGTTTGTTTCATAAACGTTTCTGAGACTTAAAGATATTTACTAAGCTACAGCATAAGTTAAATTACTATTCTTTCTGTATTAGTAATTAGTCATACTGTTTCTGACATAGCTCATCTGAGTGGCTGTGTGACCGTCTGTTTCAGTGTGTGAGTGGATGTCTGAGTGGCTGTATGGGTGTGTGAGTGGGTTTATGAGTGGCTGTTTGGGTGAGTTAGTGGCTGTGTGAGTGGTTGCATAGGCGTGTGAGTGGTTTTCTGGGTGATTGAGTGGCTGTGTGAGTCTCTGTATGGGTGAGGGAGTGAGTGAAGGGCTGTATGGGTGTGTGAGTAGCTGTTTGAGTGTGTCTATAGGTAAGTGAGTGGGTCTGAGTAGCTGTATTGGACAGTGAATTTCTGTGTAAGTGGATGTAAGGGTGAGTGGGTGTGTGAGTGGTTGTATGGATGTGTGAATGGCTGTGCCAGAGGCTGTATGGGTAAGTGAGTGGGTGTGTGAGTAGCTGTATTGTAAGTGAATGGCAGTGAGTGGCTGTATGGGTGAGTGTGTGGCTGTGTGAGTTTCTGTATGTGTGTTTGAGTGGGTATGTGAGTGGCTGTAAGGGTGTATGAGTGGGTGTGTGAGTGGCTGTAAGGGTGTATGAGTGGGTGTGTAAGTGTATGTATGTCTGTATGACTGGATATGTCAGTGGCTGTATTGGTGAGTGAGTGGGTGCATGAGTGGCTGTATGGGTAATTTAGTGGGTGTGTGAGTGGCTGTATGAGCAAGTGGATGTGGGAATGCCTCTATGGATCAGTATTTGGTTGTGTTAGTACTGGTATGTGTTTGTGAATGGGTATGTGAGGGGTAGTGTGGAGTGGGTGTATGAGAGGTTCTATGGGGGTGTAAGTGGGTGTGTGAGTGGTTCTGAGGATGATATCATCAATAATGTCATTTGTGATGTCGTCAGTGATGTCACTGACCATGTCATGAGTAATGTAATATGTGAGGTCCTAATCAGTGTATTGTGGGGGCGTTAAGTTATAGTTAGCTTCGGTAACTATAACTGCTGAATTTCTATGGTTTTGTACACCATATTCTCTAAATTTGTATATCTACGATTGCAAAGCCTTTGTGAATAATGACGAGCTTCCACAGTTATAGGTACTAACTGGCCCATGACTAATACAAGTTCGGTGAGTCAGTGATATATTCACCTAGGCTGTGACACCACTCAGCCTGCACAACCTTAGGTCCTGAAGAAAGCCCCTTAACCCGTCTGTGCAATTAAATGGGTATGAAAAATGTCGACCACTCACATGGACGAATGAGTGTGTTAGACTGGTAACTTTTCTTCTTATGCACCACACTGCTTTTACTTTCCTCCATTCCGAACTGAATAAAGATATAATTCTGGCAATGCAGGTAATTTTAACTCACCTCACTTGAGCAATTTTTTATAATTTTTTCACTACTGCTATAACCAGTGGATCTTCCTCCAGGTGGAGGATAGCATACCAAAAGAAACCCAATGATGATGCTGTCACATTTTTAATTAGGCGAAGAGTCAAGATATACCGCCCGATTGCCAATGTATGTAAATGAAGGTTTTTTAAAGACGGCAGGAATACCTGACCCTGGTTACACAGGTACAAGTGATCCATTCTCCATTGATAATAGATCAAACCAAATCAAGACCCTTTTTCTTGGGGATACACAAATAATAAATATTCACTAAAATCTCATTTCCACACATTATCATCGGTATGCGATATAGTTTTATCCGTAAAACTGTATGGCTGTGCAAATTTAGTGCCCATTTCAAACGAAAATATGCTGTCTGCAAATGCCAGTGCGCATCCACATGATGCAACAAACTGCACGCCTCATGTCCATTAAACCTCGGTGGGTCGCAAAAGTTTGTTATGCTAAAAAGTGGGTCCTTGTTCTAAAACGTGCAGTAAGTACTGTTGTAGAGGGCTTATCTTACTCCTCACAAGTTGAGCCAGATTTATCTGAGTGCTCTTGTAATGCACCCTAGATGGAGGAGTGAAGACATCCGCTTCCAACATGTGCTCTGGGATTGCCTGCTCCTGAAAGATTATTGGCAGGCAGTCGTAACCGAAGTAGGATGCACAGTAGCGAGGAACGAATTAGGGATGACTGAGATCAGCCTGGAAGTTATGCACACATGGTCCAAGGGAAATAAATTGGACACAAAGTTCATGGATATGGATTGGATGCTGACTGGGGCCGGACTGTCTGTTTATTCCATCGGGCATTTCCCCAGTGGCCTAGAGCTCTGGAGGCCGGTTTTATAAGGCAGCAGCCCTGCCAGTGCCTCTACCACCTTCTACAGCTCCCCGGGCAACCGCAGAAGGCTTGGCAGGGGCTTTGGAGAGAGAAAGAAGAGGGAAGGCGAGAGAGAGATTAGAAAGGAGCAACAACGCGGGCTGGTTTGAACATTTTTGCCAGGGCTGCTTTTGTTTCCCAGTCCGGCCCTGATGCTGATGAAGAGAGCCAGTAGTAAGAAATTCGAGGCATCTGCGGCTCCCAACATAGATATCTGGAGAAACGAAGTGCTGCACTGGGCAGACGTAACAAACAGGGTGCTCCAGAGAGAAGAGCAAAATGGCCTCCGCAAAAAGCAGATTTCAGCCCGCTGGGAGGAGGTGGTCCACAGATTTAAGGTGTGCGGGAGCAACATCTTAGGCCACCCTGAGATGCTGAGGGGGCAGTCCCCTAAGTGGGACCCAATCACCTGATCAACACAGATCAGAAGGAAACTAGCCCGAGTGATCCCATTCCTCTATAAGAAATAGCTTCTAGAGAAAGGCTGCCTATTCAGATTGATGGTATTTCAGCATGCTAATAATAGCCCGACAGAATTCCCATGATGACTATCCAAGCTAACTGTCTAGGCAGCCCTATGCAGTACTTAATTTGAGACAGTGGTTTCCGGTGCTCAGCACCAGCACTTAATCAGCAACACTGGTGCTTTTCAGAAGGACCAGTTAAGGACACATTCATTTAAAGCGCTATATAAATGCAACCTTTTTTCCCTCTTCTATCCCTCCACCATCCTTCGGAATCCAAATAACTGACTAACATATCCGCCACTCAAATTGCTTTCATATTTCACTATACTAATTCACCACTAATCCTTTATGGGTTCTGGAGTAGCGTGCTACTTGCTGAAAAAGCACTTCAACGCCTCGTTAGGGGTAGTAAGTGCTATATAAATGCAATTATAACACAATACAATTTATGGCAGGCACAGGGAGATAATTTGTGCAAGATCACGGTGTGTTGAGCTGACACAGATACTTGAACCTGGTTCCCCAGTTCCGAAGTCGGCAGCTCTGGCCATTACACCACATCCTCCCCCCCCTTTCATGGTTAGTAGTTGGTTCTGTTTTAAGGGGCGCTATCAGGAGAAATGGTTTGGTGCAAGCTGCCTCCTGAAGAGAGTCCCTACACTTATCTTTTTTTTACAAATTAACCACAGGCCCTCCGATCAGTTGTACTAAGATACCAGTATGACTTGGTGGAAGAATATATGGCATCGCTCTCCTAGGGGTATGGGGGGAGTTTGACTTAGTTAGTAAGGCGCTGAGTATTCTCACCGTGCAAAATGCTGTATCCAAAGGCAAAGTGCATTGTTTCACTAATGTCGCTCCAACTTGTTATTGTCAACATGCTAATAAAATTTGTTTAAAATAAATATTAAAAGGTGTTCTAAACCAAGAATTTCATCACCTAAAGTTTTTTGAGACATTATTTAACCTTTTTCGATAGTCACAGAACTTGGGACATTTTACACATCCAAGCATTTACTTCCACATATTTAATAGCACCGGCACCCTATCAGAGCTGCAAGCGGTGAGCGTGTGGAGCGCGCCACACGTAATTCAACATGGTAACTGCATACAAGTTCTGGTGACTGCACATATAGGGCGTCATTAAATGTGGCCCGGTAATCCAGAGGGGGCTGGTACATGGAGTTTGTAGCTCCACTGGGATTACGAGATTAGATGGGAATCCTCCCATCCGGGGAGTTTCGCTCAGACACTTCAGGGACTCGGGCACAGTATGCAGAAATCTTTCTTGTTTCGTGTTTTTTTGTATCCACAAGGAGGGCTGCACTTGTGCTGCTGGATGACGTGAGGAGCACAGAAAGGACTGAGCACAGTGTAGCTTTCATACAGCGCCTGTTTGTAGGAGTCAATGTAAAATAACAATCAAATCTTTCGCAAGTTTTAGTGTCCTCTTCAGTAAAATCGAGCCTCAAAACTTTCTTTAATGCAATTCTGGGCCTACCAAGCTAGTAGCAAGTTAGCCGTAAGTGCTATATACACAAGCATTGGTAAAACCAACAGATCTACAGCTGTCACTTTTTGCATGATGGCAGAAGGTATCCCTCCGTTCTACTGCGGCCTAGTCCAGGCTTATCAACAATCAACTGAAGGAGCAGAAGGGATGGCCCACCTTCATGCTGATGGGCACACCCTGGCACCATAAATAGAACTCAAGTGGTAATCAACACAATGTACAACGGCTGCAATATTTCTTATCAAAATGGTAGCTATCTTGGTATGACGTTATGCAGAATGTACTAATAATTTCCTGTTCCAAGCCGGCTCTTATGTTTAGAATTAAGTGGTGGCTATTTGTATATGAAAAGAATGAAGGACTATGCATAATACTATCTTAAAATGGACACATACTTCAGAAGCACTTTCAATGAGGAATGTGGCACACTGCATGTAAAACAAGCAATAGGTCCTGGGGAGGTGCAGGCGATCTAAAGAAATAAAGAAGAACAAAAACTGGAAAATAAAGTGGAAAATAAAAGTATTGGGCAACCCTCCCTGCACACATTTTTGGGCGGATGTGAAAATGTGATCAAGAAAAATACTGACAGCGTGGAAAAGAACCAATGGCTGAAGTGGGTGAAGCCAGTACCGTACATTTGAGGCTATCATTGGCAGAAACGTAAGGACACTTGAACAACGAATGGATGACGAGGGCAGGCACAAAGACTCTCCATGTATGTACATGTATTATTTGTAGGCCAGTTGTAAAAGAATTAGGTATTTCTAAAATCCAGCTTGCGATTTACATAATCACAGGTTTGTGACAGCAAAATGTTATGTGGCAACTTAGAAAAGTTACTTTGTGCGAAGAAACAAATGACAGATTTGCAAAATAAAATGTGCCACTCATTCCAAAATCGGAGGGAAGCATGAAGGGGCATTTCCCTCCTATTTGCAACTTCCAATGCCATGTATCAATGGTTTAAATACAAGACAAATACAAGAGGTGAACACAAAAGCAGTAATTCATAAATGATTCACTAAGAGGAAGTTGTCCAACTGAGACAGCTTCTCCTCTAGGAATTGTGGCAATCAGAATGAAGAGGAGCAGACAGCAGTGTAATGGATCAGTGCCTATCCCATGTATGTCATTCCTTCCAAGTAAACATTTTCTTAGAAGCAGCACTGGCATGCAGTTCACTGAGCTATCTTAAACGGGATGCGGACTATGAAATGAAGGTTACGAATGGTACTTTGCAAGTCCCCCAGAAAGCAATGGGCTCAAGACAAGACATCACTATGTCATATACAAATGCACATCATGCAAGGAGTCTACATAGAGGCACCATTTTTCAGAGGCGGGCCCTCAGGGGCAATATACAAGTATATCTTGAGCATAGAAGCCATATAGTTTATTATGAAATGGTGGATTCACACATTTAATAGCAGGGCACGTGCTGGATCAACATTCACCAAAGATGATAGCAGGCAAGCCCCTGCAGTCCACCAGAAGACCTGAATCTAGCTCTTTAAGCAGTTGTGAACCCTTGCAGTGGATTGAGAAACATCAGCTGGTGTCCCACATCCCACCACATCTACGACAACTTTCCATGTGAATCTTCAGCACGTACTGTGGTTAGAACTGAGCTTGTTCAGAGGTCACATCTACCGCAAGTTTCCACTGATAAGATTGTGGTGGTTGTCTCCTCTCTGGGAAGGCAAATCAGCTCAGTCAAAGAAGGCCACAGGCACTGGGGATGTGATGATCCTAGGCATAGTCATTTACAGGTTCCACAGCAGTGATCGTCCACATTCGTGCACAACTTCAGGCGTCAGTGGAACTTTCTGCCATGTTTCCGCACCATAGTGTGTAACAGGCAGAATCACAAAGCTGAGGTACAAAAACTGCCCTATAGACAAAACAAACCAGCAAGACCAGGATCATAATAGGCAGGAAAAGTGACTTAACACCCAAGGGGGCCTTATCTGTTCCTCCGGTGCTAGCCTGAGTTGGGCCATTAGATGTCAGGTACAGTCTTGTGTTACTTTGTAATCCTAAATCATGTCAAGTGATTATATCCTCGGACACAACAGATCAATACCTCACTAGTAAAAGGTACCCTTCTCCCTTACAGGGACCATCTCTCGCCCACGTGTGTCATGGCTAGTCTACTGTGCCACAGCCTCATGTGTGCATTGTAGTGACACATCCTCTGATCAAGAGACATAAGTAATGACCCTGTGGCTGCCTAACAAATACTCATCACCGAGTGACGTAACACACGCAAAGGTTTTTGTCTTCTGCTAGTGTTTGCCAAGGGTCTCTAAAAAAAAGCATGGGAGAGGGACTGCATGGCATCTTTGCTTTTTTAACATTTCTTTATTGTAATTTTAATTATACATGAAAAACAACTGTAATATAACACGAAGTACTCCACAAAGTACCTCACTTCAACAAAAAATACCTAAGAAAGAAAGAAGAAAGGAAAACAAAACCCAATAAGAAACAAAAGAGCCATCTCGCTTAGACAGCACAGTTTAAGCAATACCTAAGGTAACCATCCTCCACACAAAACAGATTACACCACATGCCCCAATCATATCCTCCCAGACTATAATCCCAAATGAAAGCACTCTAATAATCATCCCTTTTGATTGTGTAAAAGCAGTAGCCCCATACAAGAGGAAGACAGTCAGATTTCACATAAGCTAAAAAAAAAACCTCATCCAAAAACCTGGATTTAATCTTGTACCATATAAATTTGGCGTTGATATGTAGCCAACCGTATAAAGCTCAGCTAGCCACTGTTGATGTCTGAGCATCTGTGCTGTACGCCAGTGCCGCAGTATGCAGACCTTAGTCGCCATACGGCCCGTTGACATCAATCTACGCCAATGGAAAGTCGTACTATCCAAAGTGACAAAGTCATGTAACAAGGCCAGTTTGAATGACTCCTCAAAAGGAATAAAACTAGCTGCACCTCCTATACATAACTTCAATAGGTATCTAAAGCAGGGCATGACCAAAGTATGTGGTACAAATCACATGCAACATTCGCTCACCTCATACCGCCCTAGGAACCTGACGAGCTCTATACAATTCGAGAGAAGACTAATGCCAATTATGGAGGATTTAGAAATAAGCAAACTTTAAGCACTCTTCTCTAAGCGAACAATGATGAGACTCTAAGATTCCTTTCCAGTCGCCCTGTGAGTACTGCACTCCTAACTGCTCCTACCAATATGTTTTAACCGCAAAGCAAGTATCATGTGAGTAGACATTGAAAATGAGTATTTGGTACATATTCGACACTCCACCCTTGGAAGAGCCCCACAATCTGAGGTAGCCCAGAATCAGCAAAGCCGAGAGAAACATTGGATCTCGTCCGAGCTTACCTCTCAAGCGATGCCACACTTGCCAATACCTCCAGAATTGTGACTGGGGAAGCAAGACTTCTAATTTTAATGACTCAAAGGAATGAGACGAATCCCCTTTGATAAGATCTCCATTTGCTTTAATTCCCCACTCTTCTCAAAGAGCCCAACTGATCGGCTGTCAAGCCACAATGAGTCCCTCGTTGTACCAAAGTAGCGCATCCTTGTGAACTGTACTATTAACTCTGAAGAGTCGATGCAAGCCTTTCTGTGTGACCCACTTAGCCCTTAAGATAGGAGGACAACGTGGGCTGCTAAGACACGAGTATTGTACAAGATACCTACCCCAGAGAAGTCTGCACAATATTCCGCTCCCATGACATCCAATTAGGTTGATCAGTGATAGGAACCAATAAAAAGGCCAGTTGTGATAAATGTTGAGCTAGTAAAAGTAAATGCAATGTGAGGGACCTCACAACCCCAAAGGGACAGGGCTCCCTGTAAAACTATCAAGTCACAAGTTTTTCCTTCGGAACCACAATATACCACACCATTTCGGCAACTGTACATTGGATGTATGAATGTACAGTTGGCAAACTGATATATTGTGGTTCCTAAGGGAAATACTTGTGACTTGAGATCTAAATAGTAAAGCCCATGTCATGTCAGGGAGCATGAGACCACCCAATCTGGAATCTGCAAGCAGCATTGAATATTCAGGTCATGGTTTCCTGCCTCCCAGACAAACTTCTTTATACTCTAATTTATAGTGTGATGGGTATGCGCAGGAATATTCAAAGGTAGCATACCAAAAACATAGTTACATCTGGGAGTTGTCACCTTCTTAATCATCTGCACACCACCTCAAAAAGAGACCTGTAAGACAGATCATCTCGCAAAGTCCTCTCCCATTCCATTCGCCAAAGGCTGGATATTATCAGCCGCTATATTGTCCAAATCTCTATTTATCAGCAAACCTATATAATTCAAACCCGAGGCCTTCCATGTGAAGCCAAAAGTGTCTTGTGGAGTTCTCCGATCCCTATACGTGAGTCTCAATGCCTCACACTTAGACCAATTTATCTTATTCCCAGAGAAGACTGAAAAAGCCTTGATTAGATTTATACATTGGCAAACAAAGGAGGCTGGCTCACTCAAAGTCAATGAGATATCATCCACATATAAGAGGATCTTGCAAGCGCCAATGGGCGTTACCACTCCCTGAACAAGGGGAGACTGACAAATTGCTGCCGCCAATGGCTCGACTGTTGAAAGAAACAGAAAAGGTGACAGCGGGCAACCCTGCTGCGTGTCTCACGAGATATGAAGGGGCTTAGATAAATGACCCTCACAATCAGTCATGGATTTTGAACAAAAAGCTGGGACTTATCCCTGTCCTGATTAAGGTGCAAAAAAGCTAAGCGAAAAAGCTAAGCCCACTCAACCCGGTCAAAAGCCTTCTCAGCATCCAAAGAGAGCAGCAGCTTATCATCTGAATCATTTTGTACTTGTCATATTGCATTGGACAAAAGACTATTGTGACTAAGCAAAGAATGCCCCGGCACAAAACCAACCTGAGAGCTATGCATCAAGCTGGGAAGGACTTTTATGAGGCAAGTTGCAAGGACCTTTGCGAGAATCCTCATGTCCACTTTAGTAAGCGATATAATACGGTAACTTGTACAATTAGTAGGATCATTACTGGGGTTCAAGATAAGGCTGATGAGTGCTCTACTAAACTACGGCCGAATGACGACATCACCTTCTAGTGCCTTAAAAAGCCTATGAAAAATCTGGACCAACAGCTCTCTGTTCATCTTTTAAAAATCAATGGGAATCTATCATCTCCTGGGGCATTGTTGTTAGGCATGCTCTTGATAGTCTCCAAAATCTCCTCCTCTGTGATCTCCCTCTCAAGGTGCTGCCTACTCTTTTCAGACAAGGAAGGGAGATGAAGATCCTGCAGGAAATCTAGTTCAAAGGCTGTATAAACAAGAGCCTTGGAGCTATAAAGTGCAGAGAAGAAGCTTGCAAACCTGCCTGTGGCCTCACCGGGTGTGAGAGTAATTCTTGAGTCTCACAATGGATCACTGGAATAGCAGAATATGCCTCCCGCTGGCTCAATAGAGCTACAAGAAGCCTGCCTGCCTTTTCACCTTGCTCATAGTGACACCATTTCAGACAAAGGAGGGCATATTCTGCTTGTGTTTAAGATGCATTATAAGATCTTTTTTTGCTCGATCTAACGTCCATAGGGAATCTGTTGTAGGATGCCTCACATACGTCTTGGTAAAATTGCATACTACTTTATCTAAATGAATTTGTGTATCATGCGTTTGTCGCTTGCGGATCACTGATTAACGCATGAGCATACCTCATGCGGTGGCCTTCCCTGATGCCCATAACATCTGTGCTGAAGTTATAGAGGATTCATTATCTAATAGAAATTGATGAAGATTCCCAATAAGTTTTTGTTTACTCTCCAGAGTATGGAAAAGTGAGAGATTCAACCTCCATCACTTGGATGCAGGGGACACATGTCCTAGATTCAATTCCAGAAATGTTAGGGCATGATCAGAGATTACACCAGGATCGATGGAACAAGCACTTAGGAAGGCCAACAAAGCATGGGACATTAAAAAACAATCTATCCCGGAACAAGTGCCATGGACACAGGCAGTGCTTTAAATGGGAAAAAAATAGTGCAGGTACTCATTTAAATGGGGCGAGTGGGCGTGGCTAGGGGCGGGAATAAGAGCAAGACATGCTGTTACCTATTGACTTCAGTACTAGTTGCAGCAGGTACCAAAACACACAAGAAATGCGTTTCTATAAACAAAACAGGTTAACTCCTAACAAAAGCAAAACGCGGTGATGTTTTAACATTTCCTTGTTTTATATTTGAAGTTTCCATACTGTTATTTGGTGCTGCTTGGCACAATACTATATATTCTCGAGTGTGCACGCGCACACACACTCACACAGAAACAAGCAGACATGCACACACAAAGCCTTCCACACATTTTCTTTAATATACCTCCCAAGAGTGTCTCGAATCTCCCCCCTTTCTCTCACTTTTTTCCTCACACAAAACCGCCCACAGACAAAGATAAGAGACACTCACGCAAAAGAATCAGGAACGATTAAAGCCCTTTTAACCTCGTTACCTTCTTTGGATTTCCTAATTGCACTGTCACCTGGCTGCCTCAATCCTGTGTTTGCAACACAGCAGGATGGTCAATACCGGACGTTATGCAAATGAGCCCACCCTGAATAGTTCAGTGGGGGCTCAGCACCATTCACTGCTACAAAAGTGCCTTGACTGTCAGGCAAGGCGCCTACCGTTTATGAGTACCGATACTCTCCTTGGCAGCAGAGAAGTGCCGGTAATCAGAGTGGTAAAAATAAGAAGTACTGGTACTCAGTACCTGTGAGTACCGGCCCATTTAAAGCACTAGACACAGGAGATAAATGTCTACTCCCTATCTCTAGGGTGTGTCAAACGCCGTCGATCTTTCAAGTGATGATCACTAAGTACATCATGCAGGATTGCTCCATCCCTAGAGTTAGCTCTATCCATCGGGCCAGAACGATCTTTGGGGCATATTATCAAGATAGGCGATAAAATTAGCGCCGCTAAAACGGCGATAATGGGCTTGATAATATGCTCTATTTAATTCCAATTGAAGCCCAAGTTAGATGTGAAGGACATCTAACCTGAGCTTCAATTTTAATTCCATAGAGCATGTTATCAAGCCCATCATCGCCGTTTTAGCTGCAGTTTTCTGCCGCTAAAGCAGCGATAATTTTAACGCCGTCCTTGATAATATGCCCCTAATGGGGATCAAGTGCTATATTCCAGTCTCTCCCAATAATTGTCTTGGTGGAACCAAACTCAGTCAACATCCTGGATAACATTGAAAAAGAGATGCCCAATTTTGATTGGAACAGTACACTGACCCCAGAAACAAAATCTGATCAATAGTTTTAAATTTTACAAAGACGTAACGGCCCAATGGGTCCGTCCACATTTTCAGGACGGTGACATCTACAGTTTTATGGAACAGGATGGCAACTCCACACCTTTTCGAAGAAAACAGAGAATCAGAAGGGGCAGAGGCCAGTTTTCTACTACTAACAACACAACACACACAATCTCTGTTTAATTTACTAGATTCTTGAGTTGAAAGATGTGTTTCTTGCAATAAGGCTATGTCTGGAAATTTCAGGGCAATGTAAGACAGTACCTTCTTTCTCTTGTGCAATCTTTTGGGCTGTGAATTAAAGACATGAGTCAAGGGCAGAATTAAGCTATTCACAGTGTGAAGGCGGTGGGTTAGCATTAAATTAAAATAGAGAGTACAGTAATGACAAGTATGCACCTATTAAATTCCATGCAATCGAGTCTAAAAAGTAGATATGCCAAAGCTTAAGAGGTGCAAATCACCAGATAGATGTTAAAATCTTTGCATTTTCCTAAACACCTCTGCTGTTTTATGACAGTACGTATGCCTGTTGTTCTCAGTGCCTACTGTGAACCAAGAACTCTACCGTTTACGGTGCTAGATTCCCTTCATCAAAGAAAGAATGCGCAGTCATCCTGCAAATATGAGTGTTGTGGAAGATGTCACACATTTGTTTTCTGTGGATGGTGGTCATGTATGAAACAGTCACATATGCACCACCTGATAAAGCAGCAGTATAAGCAATATATGTGATGTGATGTGTACAATTTGTGATGCCGTTTCACATTTCAACCTCTTTGATGCTCCATTTCACATCAAATGTTCCTGAATGTACTGGAGGTGTTTACACCTGGACTGAACATGGCATTAACCCACTCTACTTTTACTCCATATGCAAGATGTATTTGTGGCGTCAACAGGTTCTTTTCTCAGTGGCACTGGGTCTATCACCAGCCGCAGCCTCTGCTCTTTCTTTTTCCCCATCGTCCCAGGCGCCACACGACCCCGCTGGAAGATACACTGACTTGTTACAAATTCAACAATCAATCAACCTTATCAACTGTGTTTAGGCTTTAAGCCCGCGTAGCCCAAAAACACAATTAATGACTGCCCTTCCAAGGCCGCTGTCACAACTTGTTGCCAACGAATGAGACAGGTGCAATGTAATCCATCCCTTTCACCAGCACTTCTGTAAGGCTTTACTTATTCGAGGCACGCGGAGCTGCACTTCAGTGCTAAACTCTGTATCCTGTGGGCTTATCCGGCGAGCGAGATGGGAAGAGACACACATGATTTTTAAGCTAGCATTCCCCACCTACAGCAAATGCCTTTACTTCCTGTTGTAGAACAAGTATGACATGGACCCTAATTACAGCGTCACAAGAGAAGTCCCAATTGACCTGTCTTTCAAAACCTGGGGTTGTAAATCGTGAGGACAACTAATTGTAGGATTGAGCTTATGCTCCTCAGTTAATGGTGGGAGGACTCAGGCTTGGGTCAACACCATCCCTTCGAAGTCCCAAGATGCAGAACGTCTGAGGCTGGACAGCAGCCCTCCTCTCAAGGTGCAGCCACCTTCTGGTCATGTCTCCCAGGTGATCTGAGGATCAAACCTTTCCTCATGTCCCTCCTTTTTCCGAATCTACCTAATCTACAATCTTCTTTTTAATCCTCCCAGACTTGCATCTTCTCTTCCGGTTTTCCTATTTACTCTGATTTATAAATGTATTCTCTTTTCGCTACTGAATGTAAACATTATATAATTTTAAACGCCCTTACACAATCGTATAGGAGCAATATATAAAGATGGCAAATGTTAAAAAAAATAAAGACTAGACTCTTTAGTTTATGGGTTTTCTTTAATACAATACTGGCTGACCTGCAAATGGTCTTTCAGGTGGTAACAACAGTAAAAAAATATATATATAAATTTATTTGAAGAAAATAATGCAAAAGCGCCCTCCAACCTTAATGGTCAAAGCGGCAGTGCACAAAAAATCAAAATAATAACATTTAATTAATATTAAACAATAGAACTACTGATAAACAATAATTAGTGATACAAGAGGAAATACTAAACATATGCAAACACATATAAAAAAAAAGTAAGAAAGAATAAAGAAATTACTATTTAATAAAAAAAGTATATTTTTTTTAACAAAAAAAATCCTCAGTGATATCCCAGTTATTACAAGTTATTGGAGACCTCAGTTAAAAGGCTATAATTTCATCAATGTGCATGAGTGATTGTCTGGTCTGGACTCTGCGGTTTATTTGAACCATTTCCAAGTCAGTATTGCTGTCAACATTTTTTATTGTAGTCAATTTACCTGTTGTCTGAGAGTTCAAGGTTAACGGCTAAATATACTTTTTTTTTTAATGAAAATATGCGAAGAGCTGTGGTGCCATCTGACAAGTGCTGGGGGCAAATATTTTGCTGCAAAGTTAGGTCCCTTTTATACTCCATAGAACGCCCTCGTGCCTCTGACGTAAGCTGTGCTCATCTTAATAGGATTTATACCATGGGACTTTCATAAAGTTCTAAACATTGTCCAGCGCGCGCTGTTCCATTAACTCGTGAACATGTTAACCTCCTATTAGCCGCTGAGTTCTTCTGAATCTAAAAATATCCAGGCCAGAAGGGGCCAAAAGAGACTCCTCAAATGTCTTTGCCTTGCGCTGGCCTGTCCACAATTCAACTGTAAAATAGTGACATCAGATGAGAAAGGCGTAAGGGTGCTGCTGCAAATTATGATTAAACTGCCAATAAAACCATACGTCCTTGACCACAACACACCACACACAATATCTTATCATCGCTGAAGCGGGTACTCAAACATACTCACTAAAATATACGGGTAAATGGGATTGTCTGCGCAAAGTTTTCGTTGTTATATATGCAAACTATTTTCAATTTTGTATACAAATCTGGTACTCTTGAACTATCCATTATTTCAATATGTATATGAAGGGCTGCTGCCAAGGAGGTACCTTATAAAGTCAATAAAATGTTTTTTTTTTTAAATCTTTCAATAAAATACGCATACAAGCCTTGGACCCTGGTTATGAGGGGCCTGAGAAAGGGCCCACCCCCATGGACACCATTACCAGCCCAAACAGTATCTCCGGGGTTGAAAAATTGTCGCCTTGCGTAATGGATCCAGAGGATCAACTGAATCAAATTTAACACATTCTTTTTCGCTGATTTTTGTTGTTACATGTTTTTTGCTTTTGGCCATTTTTTCTATACAACCTTACAGCTCTTCAAAACAGTAAACGTTCTGTTTAGTTCCAAAGCCTGCGCTACACTGGTACTTGCAAACACAACAACCACTAAAGCAGGATTTCATTTGTAAAGTACAAGTAGGCAAATAGGTTTGAATTTTATGGACGGCAGATTATAATTCTCATCAAGCATTTAAAGGAAAAAAGAAGCTACAGAAAAAGAAAAAGAAATAGTCAATTGACGCACCATTTACTAACTGGCCACACTGGCTGAATTTTTGTTTTTTTAACAAAAAGCATGGAATATGGATATTAGTTTTAGTATGTAAAATTGAAATCATCATCTTCATTATTTAAGCTTTATTTCGACTATTCAAGTCATAAAAGCTACAAGAGACATACGTAATAAAACACAGTTAAAATGTAAGAGAAAAAGATTTCAAACAGGGCATCCAGCAATAGACAAAATTAAAATATAATGACCTTTACAAAAGCACTAAAAGCAGAAAAGATTCCCTTTGGCTGCATAACCCATCTTTGTAGCGCGCCCCCTTCTTTTTCAGATATGGCTCACTCCTGGAGGAGATAAAGATGTCTGTACGTCAAGGTCTGCTGGTGCCAACTGAAATAGTGTTTACAGCATGATAAAAGGGCCTGAGTGTGGTATTTTAATCACTCTAGCCTCCCTCTGTGTAATAACTTGGGCTAAATGTGGTTTCATGCTTCCCACTGTCCACAAATGATTCTATCAGCAAATTCAGAGGCAAACCAACACCACATAGTAAATATTTTACAGTGAAATGTTAATAATGTTTGGTTTTGTGGTGCACATTTACCACTTGGTATTACATTAGCAAATATGGTGCTAACAATTTTTCTGCACTGTGGAATGTCAACACTGTGCCCCCCCCCCCCCACACTGACCCAGGGCCCAAGCTACCACGTCCAATAGTGATTAAAACATTGTCTTATTTTTTTTAAATGGGAGATATGTGCAGGAAGGCTGGGGGTTATTTTGCACATCTGAGAACCACGTCACCCTGGCCCGAGAGCACCTGGCTCAGCTGGAATAAATGTGCACCCAAGGGTACCTCACTGGTTGTAGGGTAGTGTGACTTCTGCCCCCACAGCAGGCTGGAGAGACAGACATATGTTGGCAGTTGAGAGCCTAGAGATTTTCGTTGTAAAGGCATGATTAGTAAAGGCATGTGTGGTAAAGATTACACCCCAGCCCCCCGCCCTGAGCCCTAAAACTCAGCCCCCACCACTGAAAAACGACCCCAGCCCTAAAAACACCCAGTCCCCCACCCTGAAACCGACCCCCAATCCTAAATACGACCTCGACATCAGCCCTAAAAATACCTAAGCTCCTTGCCCTGAAACTGGCTCTCAGCCCTAAAAATTACCCGATCCCCGCCCCAGCCCTAAAAACTACCTCGACTACAGCCCTAAAAACACCCCAGCACATCGCCCTGAGCTCTAATACCAGTACTCAGGCCTAAAAACTGCCCTGACTCCCCCGCCCTGAGCCCTAAAATCTGGCCCGCAGCCAAAAAACCACCCCGACCCCATCCCTACTCACCAAGTGCTGACCCTTCCATTCTCCCCACCCATCGCTCTGAATCTCTAGAGCTGACTGCTTTTACCACGCAGATGCGTAGTAAAGGCAAGCTGGTACGTCCGTGTGGTAAATGCTGTTTCCCCTTTATGCCTATAATGATAGCTGCCACCTCCTGGCTAGGTTCGTGCTATGCAAGTACCACATATGCACATGAATGCGCGTCTACTGGCTATCTTTGGGTAGAAGCTGTTCAGTCTCACATAACCTGGTCCACCTAAGCCTGTGTGGTGTCCTTGGGCTAATACAAAAGTCACCTTTTGTTACATTATTCCATTAAACTTTGTCATGCAAAAAATACAGATCAACAGCAAATACAAGTAAAAACAGCTCTGCGCACCAAACTATCAAAACAATTAATTTTCAATGAATTTCGTGAACAGATTCTATTTATTCTCTTCCTTTCCGCCCGCTTCGAGTAAGCGCCTCGAAGCTGAAAAATCATTCATGACATTAATTAAAAGGCCGATGACTTCCTTTATAGGCCTAACACCTGATTCACAAACACCAGGCCTGGCCATGTACAAGAAAGGATGCTTTATTTACACCTCTGGTCCCCCAGGCCGAGCGATCACAGCTCTGATTCTGATCTTGTCACTCTGCGAACCCCACATTGCAATCGTCAAAGAAGAATAGCTTTTGGGTGAAGCAGGAAGCAGGCTCTTTCCATGGCCTTTCTAAAACGCCTCATCGCCCTAAGGTTTTTTGACTGAACTCCTGCTCCCCTTTAACATGTTTTAAGCTGCCACTCTTACTTGATCCGCCCAGCTAGAACAGAGGTCCCTTAAACCATGTCTGTGGACTACTTACTGCATGCCACCTATTCAGGGGGTCTGCAGACCCATATGGCCTCTAGCGATTATTTTCTGTCAATAATCAAACGTTTTGAGATCAAGAACTGTATAAAGACGGTTCTCCTATGAGCATAATAGTTTCATCAACGTCTACTTATTGCCTCTCGGATGTATTTGATGTATGTGTACAGTCGTGTGCGTGTGTGGCAGTCTAGTGGTTGGAGGGGCGGAGTATCCGGGTAAGGGAGGAAAAGGAGGAGCGTGTGAGGGGACGGCAGTTAGAGTAGGGACGGCGAAGTGGAAGGTTGACAATAAAGAGTTGATGTGACAGAACACGGTGTCGGTCGTTATTGGAGTAGTGTCACGACACGACAGCTGGCGACGAGGGTGGGATGAGCGGTGTGCTCTCCTGAACCCCCAACGTGCGACCTAATCTGCCCGAGCGCGAAAAGCAGAAGAAGACGTCGGGAGCAGCGCTACGCGTGCAACCGTGTTCAGTGTCTGTCCTGAGGGAGCGGAGAGTGCGGGGTGAAAGAGAGACCCTGGCCCCCCCCTGCTTGGTCCCTTCCGAGCGAGTGACCCGCCGTGTGAGAGCCTCCCCCAGGCACGAAGCGGAAGACGAGCGGATCCGGTGGAAGCGGCAGCGCAGCTCACCTGCCTGACACCGACTGAGGCCTCACGGAGCTGGTGAGTGAGGCTCCCAGAGCATGACGATTAGCGGGTGAACAAAGGCTGAGACACGTGTGAAGCCCTGTGTGTGGTGCCGGTCCGGCGGCCATCTTGAAACCAGGCAGTTCTATGAGGACAACCCCATTAAATCGGATAGGCGGCCATCTTGAAGTCAGGCGCTCAGGAGCTACTAAGGGGGATCGAACAAGCACGAGCAAAGGCAAGCACAAAACAAGCACAGAAATAAACAAGCACGAGCAAAAGCAGGATAACCTTGCAACAAACCCGAGCAAAGACAAGTAAAAGAGGTGAACGAGCGTGAGCAAAGGCGGCAAACACATCAAACAAGCCCAAGCAAAGACAAGTGAGCGGAGACAAGTCCACGTGCACAGAAATAAACAAGCACGAGCAAAAGCAGGATAATCTTGCAACAAACCCGAGCAAAGACAAGTAAAAGAGGTGAACGAGCATGAGCAAAGGCGGCAAACACATCAAACAAGCCCAAGCAAAGACAAGTGAGCGGAGACAAGTCCACGTGAGGCGCAATGTCAAATCAGGGATCACCCGTACGCCAAGAGGCGAAACCCATCGTCATGGGACTGTCACACCTGCGCCCTCCAGAGCCTTTGGCGCTTATGGTCGGAGGTAGCATGGGCCCCCGCTGGAAATAGTGGATCGAAGATTTTGAAGACTACATCAAAGGCTCCAAAGTACTCGGGGATGAGGATCAACTGATTGCGCTTCGAAACCTCGTGGGGAAGGACATCAGCAAAATGATCAAGGAAATCCCAGCTGCGGATGCAGGGACGTATGCCAAGGTACGGGAAGCGTTGGACAAGAAATTCGTACACAAAAAGAACGTAGACTACGAGCGGTATGTGTTCCAGCGGGCGCACCAAGAAAAAGATGAAGCAATGAGCACATACATTACTCGACTAAGAAGGTTGGCACGCAACTGCAATTTTGAAGCATTCTCAACGGATGACGCCATACGGCTGCGCGTCATTGACGGCTGTCAGTCTGAGACCCTCCGGAGAAAATTGCAAAAAAAAAGTCACACCTTAGACGAAATCGAAGAACTGACGAGAGTGCATGACCAGACTGAGGAACAGGCCAAGGCCATGGAAGCCGGGCGCACGGAACGCCGAGAACAGATATGTCAGGTGCGAACCGGCCGCTCTCATCGAGGGTCCAGGGAGCGAGGGCGGTACGATCGGCCACCATCGCGCCGGCGCAACTCTGGGCACCGTCGACCGGACTCAGAGAGGAAGAGCAGACGACATGATCACGTGAAGAAGGCGGCAGCACGGAAATGCTACAGATGTGGGTATGACTTCCCACACTCCGGTGCGTGCCCGGCCATGGGACAGCAGTGCCGCAAGTGCAGTCGGAGCAACCACTTTGAAGCCATGTGCGGAGAGTATCGACGCGAGAAAGAAAAGAATTCGCCCGCAATGTCGCGGAGCGACACTCGCCGGCATCATGCGCGAGCGGTGCGTGATCGCCCAAAGTCGTCATCAAGGTCATCGCATACCAGCAGGGAGTCTCGGACATCGTGATAGTCGAGGAGATCATCCTCTCGAGACTCAAGATCGACCTCAGACGAACGTGAATACTCGGTGGAGTATGCGAACATGATTGCTGATCCTGATCAGCTAAAGAAATATCCCCCGGCTGGACATCAGTGTCGGTGAACACAACACAAAATTTGTAATGGACAGTGGGGCGTCGCTAAACTACATCCCAGTGACGGAGTATAACAAAATGAACCCTCGTCCTCAACTGAGCCCGGCATACGTCCGTGTCTACACCTGGATGTCCAGGAAGCCACTTCCCTGCCTTGGGAAGTTTTCAACGATGCTGAGACACCAGACAACGTCTGTCCCCGCCGTGATTCATGTCATAGAAGGACCGGAGGCGGACTGTCTCCTTAGTCTGCCGACGGCCGAACGACTCAGGCTGGTGGAAATCCTATACCGTGTCAGCAATGACAGCGACATCATTCACAAATTCCCGAAGTTATTCATGGGACTTGGCAAGATGATCAGAGGCTGGATCCGCCTCCACATCAATGAACAGGTCCAGCCGGTTGCCCAGCACCCTCGGAAAGTGCCATTTCACCTCCAACAGGCTGTGGAAGACGAATTGCAAGAGTTGCTGATGGCTGATATCATCGAACGCACAGAGGGTCCCACCCCGTGGGTGTCGCCAGTGGTAATCGTCCCAAAGAAAGGAACTCCCGGAAAGGTCCGGTTGTGTGTGGACATGCGGATGCCCAACACCGCTATCGAGAGAGAGCGTCACCCAGGACCCCACCTGAGTGACATGATAGCGGCGCTCAACGGTGCGCGAGTGTTCTCCAAGCTAGACCTTAACAAAGGGTACCACCAGCTGGAACTCCATGAGAGCTCTCGATATATCACAACCTTCGCGACGCACCTGGGGCTATTCAGGTATAAGAGGTTGAATTTCGGCATCTCATCAGCCGCTGAGATATTCCAAGAAGCCATTCGCCAAACTATCCATCACATCCCTAACACACTGAATTACAGTGATGACATTCTGGTGTATGGGGCGAACGTCCAGGAGCATGACACGGCCTTGGACCGAGTCTGCCACGCGCTTCTGGAAGCGAATCTGACACTCAATAAAGAGAAATGCGAGTTTCACCAATCAAAGCTGAAGTTTTTCGGGCACATCTTCTCGGGGGCCGGGATGAAGCCTGACCCTGATAGAGTGAGCACACTAAACGACACCAAGAGCCCACGAGATGTCAGCGATGTGCGGTCATTCCTGGGTATGGTGAGTTACTGCTCAAGATAAATTAAAGACTACGCCACGCTCAGCCACCCACTCCGAGCACTGACAAAGCATGGACTGACATTTGAGTGGACTTCCAAGTGTGAGCGAGCTTTCCAGGAAATTAAACAAGCCGTGGGAGCAGCTGAAAGCCTGGCATACTTTAGCCCGGACCGCAAGACCGAAATTACAGTAGACGCAAGCCCAGTCGGCCTAGGTGCCATCCTGGCCCAATATGACAATGACACAGATCAGCGTCACATAATAGCACATGCCAGCCGAAGTCTCTCCGACACGGAAAAAGCCTACTCTCAACCTGAAAAGGAGAGCCTTGCAGTAGTATGGGCCTGTGAGCACTTTCACGTGTTTATCTATGGAAAGCACTTCACCATGGTGACAGATCACCAAGCGCTCGTCACTATCTTTGGGAATCCACGCTCGAAAATGCCGCCCCGCATTGAACGCTGGGGGCTGCGACTGCAGGAATACACATTCACCATTGTCCACAAGCCGGGGAAATTAGCCAACCCCGCTGACTATATGTCGCGGCACCCCGAGGCATCCCAACTCTCCAAACCGTCTGTCGCTGACGAGTACATTCACTTTGTGGTGGACCAGGCGCGGCCACCGGCGGTTCCCCTAGAGGTCATCCAACAAGCCACCTCGCAGGATGAGATGCTGCAAAGAGGGATCCGCAGGGTGCAGACACACCGATGGCGGCATGAAGAGCCCCATGAAGAGAGTGACCCGACAATGCGCCAGGAACTGCAGGCGTTCAGGAATGTGAGCGAGGAGCTGTCTATCACCACTGAGGGTCTGCTATTAAGAGACCACAGGATTGTAATCCCCCGACAATTGCGTCAAGGAGTAATCAACCTGGCTCACGAAAGCCACCGAGGGGTAGTTGCGACCAAGAGGGCCCTCCGCGAGCGCGTCTGGTTCCCGTTCCTGGACACTATGGTGGAACACACCCTGAAGGACTGCCCCCAGTGTCAGGTAGTGGGGCATGGTGACTCCCCGGCCCCCTTGCAAATGACGCCATTGCCCCCTGGAGTGTGGCATGAGTTAGCCATGGATTTCTATGGCCCGATGCAGTCGGGCAAATACGTTCTGGTAATCATCGATGAATATTCCCGATTTCCCATTGCTCAGTTTGTGCCATCGACCGGTGCAGCCACTACCATCGCTGCGCTAGACGAAGTCTTCGCAGCCTGGGGTGTACCTAAGGAACTGAAAACAGACAATGGTCCTCCCTTCACCGGGCGGGAGTTCAGTGACTTCATGAAGCTAATGGACGTGCGACACCGGCGGATAACGCCGTTATGGCCACAAGCCAATGGCGCTGCCGAAAGGTTCATGGCCACCCTCAAAAAGACATTCCAGCAGGCCACGCTTGACAAAAGAGACTCACAAACAGCCCTCAACGATGTGCTCCGATCATACCGAACAACGCCTCATGCCACCACGGGCAAGTGTCCGGCAACACTTATGCTGGGACGCCCTGTTCGAACACGGATACCTACATGGGAAGGAGCACTCCGACCTGTATCTCCAGGCCGCACTCATCAAGAAGTGATGGTGGCTGATAGAGCCAGTAAAGAGAACATGAAAGAGTATGCGGACCGCAGGAGACGAGCCCGGTCTCTCTCTTTTCAAGAAGGGGACTGTGTAGTGGTCAAGCAGGAGCAGAGCAAGAAGACAGACAGTAGGTTCAGAGCAGAACCTCTGACAGTCACTCGACAAAAGGGCACCATGTTGACTGCGGAATCGGACAGCAGACGCATCATGCGAAACGTGTCGCACTTTCAAAAATGCAGTCCTGCCCTGCAGGAAGCCCTTGAGCTGCGGCTAACAACGCCGAGAACTGAACGAACTGAGAAGCAAGCTGAGCGTGCCGCTAATCAGGAACAGGAAGATGGAGGCAACCTTGGAGCGGTGGCAGAAGGCCGGTCCCTCAGACCACGGCACGAAATTCGACAACCCAAGCGGCTAATTGAAGAAATATAAACTTGTGTTCTTTGTTTTGTTAACAAAGGGGGAGATGTACAGTCGTGTGCGTGTGTGGCAGTCTAGTGGTTGGAGGGGCGGAGTATCCGGGTAAGGGAGGAAAAGGAGGAGCGTGTGAGGGGACGGCAGTTAGAGTAGGGACGGCGAAGTGGAAGGTTGACAATAAAGAGTTGATGTGACAGAACACGGTGTCGGTCGTTATTGGAGTAGTGTCACGACACGACAGTATGTCTTAATAAAATCACTAAAGATATATTCCCAATGAAATAATCATAAGTGTTTTTAAAACTTTTTTATTCGGAGGCTGACTGCTAGTTCAGAATGGACCATGTCTGAATGTGCACAGCATCTGCCTGAATCCAAATGCGCTCCAACCCGAAGGGGGGTAACACAGGCCCCCGCATCCCTCGCGGTGCGAGGGGGGGGGCAAGCTCCAGAGGGCCCCCTCCACACAGTACTCCGTCCTGAGAGCTCCTGATTGAATGTGCACAGCACCTGTCTGAATCCAAATGCGCTCCAACCCGAACTAGCACTTGACTTACGACTACAAGTCTACCACTAAACACAACTCTAACTTGGATTTTGGTTTTCTAGAAGATCATATACATCTGCACTCTTGGAACCAGGGTTCTAAGTACACACTAACATGGAACCTGCAGCAGATAATCAAAGGCTGCAAGTGTGTGATCGTGCAATATTAAGGCTTTTGTGGGGAAAGGTTATCATTTTGGGTAGGCTCCTGTTTGCTGATGCCGGTTCCTCTCATTCTAGGACCGTTTGAACCACTTTACCTTTGTCACTGGGTCCAGGCTCTGAACCCCATTTGCTCGGTTGCCACTTGGAATCTCTGGGTGCTCCGTCACCCCAAAAGTTCCCATTTGTTCCCAGGGTAACCAGCATAATATGTCCTATGTTCATGGGTCTTTTTTGTGTTTGTTGATCTTGGATTAGGCATTGTCATGCTTCACTTAAAAGAAAATTGAACATTCTGTACCAGCAATGGAAAGCCTGAGGAGCCGAATGCAGGAGTTTAGGAAATCCAGGAGCCATCTCCCTTACAGTGCTCTATCCTGTGAGTAGATGTGTAGTTCCCAGAAGGACATATAGATGTAATATCCCTTAATAAAGAGAGCATGCTGTGTCAGTCCTGAGGGTGTTTAGAAAGAATATCAGAATCAAAAATACAGTGGGACAAAATATCGTGAAGGTAAGTTTCTATAGATAAGAAAAGTTTTACTATATGTAACTCCACATATATGTACCTTGACAATATATATATATATTTTTATATTTTGTTGACAGTGTTTAAGCTCAAGTTTACAACGTTGTAGAAGTATTTGTTGTGATTTTTTTAACAATGTGACATTGAGTCGTCAATACAATGAATTTACACGCAATAGTGTTTTTTCCATTTCCTTAGTTATGCTTTCAGATTGTTCTCAGGTGCTAGTGGGCGATTTCACTTTAAATGTACTGTGATGCACGTAACGCGGTCATGTGAGCAAGGGCCGAGTGGCTCGAAACGCGTCATGGACTAGGCACGTAACTTTTTGAATAAACACCATTTCTAAGCACTGGCGACTGAAGTTGTCCGTTCCTTTCGTTGTGCGAGACTGCACATTTGGGAAGTTTCTTTGATATATATATATATATTCAAGGTACGTAGATGTAGAGTTAAGAATAGTAATTCTATACTGCACTTCCCTTCTCGATATTTTGCCTCTCAATATTTTAGACACAAGATTCTGTCTATATGATATTTCTGTTTCCGATATTCTATCAGGGATCCAGTCCCGTATAAATCTCATCACCCTATATGGTTTGTCCGTGTGTGACTATGCCATATGCACACATACCAACTAATCCATCTAGTCAAAAACTGTCTCAAATACATAAACCTAGAAGAATTTGAATCTTAACTTTTACTAAGTTCCAAGACACTCCGGTTTACCATGGACACCGACCTCAACCGCAAGGAACACATACCCAAGGAATACAAGACAGCCTCGTACCAACTTTCCCTACTAAAGAAAGTGAAACCATGCCTCTCAGAAAGTGACTGCAGAATTGCTGTTCAAACCATTGTACTCTTGCATCTAGGTAGTGGCAGTGCCCTGCTCATGACTCCCAGATGTCACACTGGCCCACCCGTCATGTGACAGCATGCCTTACCAAGGGCTTGAAAAAATATGACCATAACATCCTCACCCAGATGGAACGCCACTGTCTCCACTTGCCAGCCCGTACCATCTTTAAAACCAGCTGAATCACCTCCAAAGCTACCATGATGGGCACCCTTGCTGATCTTTCTGACACTCTCACTGCCTCCAGTGGCTCTCGGCACACCTGCAGCCTGGAAGCCATCAGACTGGAGACAAAGAAATGCAACAACAAAAAATACGATGTAACAGGTCTCCTACATGTTTCTTCATCTATGCACCCAGGATCTCCAACAACTTCGTGAATCCATCAGAATCATCTCAGCTTTGCTCCAATTTAGGACATGTTTCTTCATCTATGCACCCAGTATCTCCAACAACTTCCTGAGCCCATCAGAATCATGTCAGCTTTGCGCCAATTTAGGACATGTTTCTTCATCTATGCACCCAGTATCTCCAACAACTTCCTGAGCCCATCAGAATCATCTCAGCTTTGCTCCAATTTAGGACATGTTTCTTCATCTATGCACCCGGGATCTCCAACAACTTCCTGAGTCCATCAGAATCATCTCAACTTTGCTCCAATTTAGGACATGTTTCTTCATCTATGCACCCAGGATCTCCAACAACTTCCTGAGTCCATCAGAATCATCTCAGCTTTGCTCCAATTTAGGAAATATCTGAAGTCGCACCTCATTAAAGAACACAAAGGGACTGTGCAGTAACCCTCCACTTGCGCTCTTAGAACGCAGATACCCCTCCTATCACTAGGTGACATTGTCTTTGCCTTTGACTATAGTCAGCGGACCTCTACCTTGCAGCTTCTGACAAGCTATAAATACCTCATACAGAAATATTTACCTCTCTGTAACTTCTCAATAAAGGGGTGGCCTATACTGAGATGGTGGCTCTGCTTATTGGGAGGAAATTGAACCATTGTGTGATTCCTATAATGTCTAAATCCCATCTCATTGTGGTTGTTTGAGAATGCTGCTCAGTACTGCGCATGCCTACACTTAAGTCTGATGAGCCCTCTGTTCATCTCCGCAAGATTGCTTCAGCAATCTGACTTTATGCTAGCAGACAGGTAACTAAATCTTACTTCTGCTTCTTGAGCCTCATTCCACACAGGAGAAGCAAAGGGTGATAAGATGCAGCGTTTTCTTGATGGGTGAAATGAGGAGCCACGCTTTGCTTCTCACTGTTTGTTGTAGATGCTGTCATAGGCAGGTGACAGATAGAAGGGTTGGAGCCAGAGGCGGGCCCCAGCATCCCACTGTTGGGAAACTGTTGCATTTGTTTGGTGACATGCATCTTACTGTGTTTGCAAACTATATGCCCAGTGTTTCATTCTCTATTGTGTGCTGTATGCTTTAAACCACAGCTGGATGGTGCGGTAGCAAGTCGCATGTGCTGGAGTCACCATGACCAGTCACCTCAGCACCCCTGGGGTGCAAGACTCAGAGAGGCCTCACAGGTCTTGTGTCTTGTGGGTGAACCTGTCTAGTGACTGGCAGCACTGCTCTTGGAGCCTACATGGAGGAAGAAGGCGCTATCACCCAACTCCCCCATTGGCGGTAAGCCCCGGGCGACACTATTAGGTGCACGGGGTCACTTTGCGTGAGGTGAGCAGTTTTGGTGAGTGTAAAGTAAGTGTTTTTCTTTTTTTAATTTAATTTTCCCTCATCGTCGTCTATCGACTCTCACCCGACCCCCACTCATGCTTGCATTGGCCGTCGCTGGGCACCACACTCAGGGATCGCCCCGGGTGGCAAAAGCTCTAGCTACGCCACTGAACTCCCCAACTCCACATTTGTGCGCTAGTGCTATAGGTCGTGTCCAGCAAGTCCTCGTCAGAGCAATGATGGCCTTCCAGAACCAACAGCGGCACAGAGACAGAGTTCCGGCTTCGACCCTACCACCGTGCATCATCCAGCCGTACTGCTGCATCAGAGCAGAAAGCCCACTGAGAGGGAAGCCTGTAAACTGGACTACGACTTATTGCATTCTTGCTTTGCTTCAAGGGCACGGAGGCTGGGAAATGGATTGCACTAACATTCCCATGCTAGCTTTTAAGGAGCAAATTGAGTGCTACCTGACAACCTTGATCGTCTGGGCGATGCGTAAGGGAGAAAAAGGGTACTGCAGGCTGAGAGCAGCTCAGCAGGATAAGTAGGTGTTCAGGCCTGGCCTGCATGGCACACCCAACTCCGAGCTGAGACACAGGAGAACATGGCCGTCCCACGAGGGCGCCTCCAGTCCAAGGCTCTGGGCCATTTCTACCACAGCCCAAAGAGACACCAGGAAGGGTCCATGTGGACATGCTGAGGATTGCACAAGGGAAGGCGACCAGGGCTTTGGTATCAGCAGGATCACAGAAGTGATCCATGGATGAAAGATCTGTGCGCTAACCAGAGAGCATCTGCAGAAATAGTTACTCCCAGTGGGAGGGGTTAGAGACGTGGGACTTCTCAGGTATCTTTCAGAACAGTGTCTTTTTAATTCTTCAATGTTCACTAAAACTTTCAAACCAATTTTTTTTGGTTCAGTTAAAAGCTTGCACTTTAAAAACAGTTTTATAAAAAGCTCATGCTTCATTGTATTGGGAAATGTTGACTCATTGAAGTAGAGTGAATTCTGAAAAGTCGTGCACATGCACCTGTGCGCGCGAGCGTGTGTATGTGGGTAGATGGATGCCTTGTGCCTGGGGACACTGCTGCTGCATGGGAAACTTCAGGCAGCAGATAAGTGCGTTTCGCTGGGACGGATGAAGCTTGGAGATGGACCTGCTTGCAGCCCAGATTAAGTTCCCTACTTGTGGAAGCAAATGCCCTGCTGGTGTAAGGGAATTGAGGCTGCTTGTTACTGTGAACTCAGGTCTTAGGCAGGAATTATGTGACTGTGCGTCCGCGGCAGTTTTCGCATAATTATAGATGGGCCGCATTTCCCACATAATCCATATCTGCTGCATAATCTGCAGATTTTAACACAAAAAATTGCTTCTAGTTTAGACGGGTCAAAAGTTACTAAAGGAGCAGCAGCTCATGTTGCCCTTTGCAAAGCTGGACTGGTCACCTTTCTGTTGCTTGTTGCTATATTTGGGTGTTAAACGGGTACGAATGAGGTGCCACAATGCCCATACACTGTTAAATTTAAAAATGATGAAATAATGAAGTAACACTATTGCAAAATGTGCTGCATTATGCCACAGAATCTGACGCTTTCATGCCGCATAATTCCAGTGGCCCTGGTTTTAGGGAGATTGACTTTAAAGATATCAGATTTAGTTCCATTGTCTCGTTAACTAGGAAAATGTCTCCTCTTTCCTCTGCCTACATCCATGGGCAGAGCTGATTAGACCCAGTTTACAAAGAATAGATGGTGCTGTTATTCTTTACACAGGGCCAGCAGACGCACATCAACAGGCTCTGATACTCACAGACTAGAGAAGTGGGCTTTACCAGCCTCAGGTGCATTAATATAACTGTTTCTGACCTTAACTACAAAACTCTCTCATAGCCAAAGAATTACACCAAACACATAAAAAACCGTAGAAAATGCAGATAGATTTAGAAAAAATGTATAAAATGGACAAACAGGACGAAAACCATTGAAGGCACGCATGATGCGAATAATCTAAAGACCCTAATATGTAATTGTTATTTTATTAGGAGTGTTGCAAAGTGTGAGCCTTGTTACAATGGGCAGGAGCGTGCTGCACACAGTAACAACGTCTGCAGCTTACATATGTAGATATTACAACAGATAATGTACAGGCGATAGGTGCCTAAAAGTACTGAAGGCACCCGTGCCAGAGCATTTTAGTTATGGTGACAACCCTTTCCACAAAACATACTGCCGATATGAGTGTGTTTGGGTTTCTGGGAGGCCCAGGAGTTCATAATCAAGCAGAAGTATTTTTAAAATTTGTTGAACTCTTTTAAACACAGCAAATCTCCTTCTTCAAGTCAAGTCAATTAATCTTTATTCGGGTATAAAAATATCCACAAAAGAACATGACATTTAACAAAATCAAACATTTCATTATCAAAACAAATTATACATAGATAAAATATTTAAAATATTTCATGTCATCAGAAATTGGCCACAGCAACAGCATTAGGACATAAAAAACGTTGGTCGCCTTGATAGCAAGTACCTCTAAAGTAGCAGCAAAGATGTGGTATTGTAAAGTGCGGGGTTTTAACCAATTTAAAAACAGGGAGCTCCAACCTGGACCAAGTCCTTGTAAACATCATGACACGTCTCAAAAACAATATGCCAGGCCATACATAGGTTGGCAATAGCAATAACATTAAAACATGAAAAACGTGGATTGCTTTGTTGACAAATACCCCTCTCCTTCTATTAGCTTTAACCCTTTCGCTGCGGCGGGAATTCCGCCGCAGCGCTGGGGGGTGCGGGGGGCAGCGCGGTGGCGCTGTGCTCATGACGGAGCCACTCCGTCATGAGCCACGGTTGAGCTGTGCTCATGACAGAGCGGTTCCGTCATGACTCTGCCCAGTTGCGTTGTCCCCCCGCACAGGCGGGGAAACAGCGCTGCGTGGGCGTAGCGGCCGCCAACGGTCGTGGCATGACGGAACCGCACCGTCATGAGCACACGGCAACCATGGCTCATGACGGAGCGGTTCCGTCATGAGCGGGGAAGAGGTTAAAAACGCTTAAAATGGTATAAACAGCATTAGAAATATTTTGCTTTTTGGTGTATTTGTTGCTTTCAGTTTTTTAAAGACCAAAAAACATATTTTAATGATGTTCCTGTATTGCAATGGAAGCACAGATCAGACTGGTAAAATACTGGTCAAGGGGGTATCCCTAATCACAGTGGGGTGGGAGGGGGAGAGATGGTCTAAGATGGTATGAGAGTGTAAAAGGGAGGGTTTTGAGACATTTCCTGAATTGTACCAATGGAGGAATTAGCCTCGTGGCAGGCCGGCTGATGGCTTCTTTTGTAGAGTAGCCACTCTGGCCAGTGCTGTCAAGTGTGGCAGACCGGCTGATGGCTTCTTTTGTAGAGTAGCCACTCTGGCCATTGCTGCCAAGTGTGGCAGACCGGCTGATGGCTTCTTTTGTAGAGTAGCCACTCTGGCCATTGCTGCCAAGTGTGGCAGACCGGCTGATGGCTTCTTTTGTAGAGTAGCCACTCTGGCTATTGCTGCCAAGTGTGGCAGGCCGGCTGATGGCTTCTTTTGTAGAGTAGCCACTCTGGCTATTGCTGCCAAGTGTGGCAGGCCGGCTGATGGCTTCTTTTGTAGAGTAGCCACTCTGGCCATTGCTGCCAAGTGTGGCAGGCCGGCTGATGGCTTCTTTTGTAGAGTAGCCACTCTGGCTATTGCTGTCAAGTGTGGCAGGCCGGCTGATGGCTTCTTTTGTAGAGTAGCCGCTCTGGCTATTGCTGTCAAGTGTGGCAGGCCGGCTGATGGCTTCTTTTGTAGAGTAGCCACTCTGGCTATTGCTGCCAAGTGTGGCAGGCCGGCTGATGGCTTCTTTTGTAGAGTAGCCACTCTGGCCAGTGCTGCCAAGTGTGAGGCCGGCTGATGGCTTCTTTTGTAGAGTAGCCACTCTGGTCATTGCTGCCAAGTGTGGCAGGCCGGCTGATGGCTTCTTTTGTAGAGTAGCCACTCTGGCTATTGCTGCCAAGTGTGGCAGGCCGGCTGATGGCTTCTTTTGTAGAGTAGCCACTCTGGCTATTGCTGCCAAGTGTGGCAGGCCGGCTGATGGCTTCTTTTGTAGAGTAGCCACTCTGGCTATTGCTGCCAAGTGTGGCAGGCCGGCTGATGGCTTCTTTTGTAGAGTAGCCACTCTGGCTATTGCTGCCAAGTGTGGCAGGCCGGCTGATGGCTTCTTTTGTAGAGTAGCCACTCTGGCTATTGCTGCCAAGTGTGGCAGGCCGGCTGATGGCTTCTTTTGTAGAGTAGCCACTCTGGCCAGTGTTGACAAGGGTTCGTTTTGTAAGGCCAATGTTTTCCCTTCGGTCCATCCCACGGTGGCTGAAAACATGAAAGTCCAGAGGCCGCAAACACAAACAGGCTCTTGGCTGGCAGAAACAAACTGATGCACTGATGCACTGGCTGCTCACTGCACAGAGGAGGCTCTAAGATTGGGATAAAAGGTTGGGGTGACCTTGGGTTGGGGTGACCCTAGGCGCTGGTGCCTGTGTGCAGGTTCCATGTGCTGTACGCCCTACTTCTCTCACCCTCCACTTGCTTCTGACCCACGTGATGCCGCCTTGTTATACTGTTAATGTTGCTGCCTTAAAGGACACTGATGGTTTAATGAAGAGCATTGCACCTCTTAAAGAGTGTTACGAAATAATGACAAATGAGCTTTTCAGACGCAGAAAACAGCACATAAACAGCACTGCTGATCCTCATTGTACTACAAATGCATCTGCAGCAGTCTATTCTAACCTGGCTGTCAACTCACCTCTAAACCAAACGAAACACAACTAAACAAGCCTGAGAGACCACTTTGACTCTGGTCAATGAGCACCCCAGAAGTCCAAATTCCATAAGTAAGTCCTACAGAAATGCTAATAACATAATGTTTATTGGCCCAAACCTCCAACCTTGGATTTCTCCAAGCTAACAATATGTCCCTTGAAGACCCAGCCAGAAGGCTCCTTGTTACCAGACCCTGCCAGATAAACACACACTGATTGACACGTGTGAGCCTTGACCTACGCCAAGTCTTTTCACAATGATAGGGTTTGGACCAAGTGCTGAACTGGTGACCTTGCACACCATGAACCCTCGTAGTGACAGAGGGGAGTCCCCATCTTTGTGTGGGGTTTTGATGTGTGGAGCGTGGTGGTGGCAGCCTACCATGGTTGGTGACAGCCTTGTACCTGTGAGACATGAATGCGCACTTACAGGCCCATTCATATAAAATTCTACTGCTGGATTTCTGAAAGTGACATCATGTGCCTTGTATGTGTGCGTGTGTGTGTGTGTGCGTGTGTGTGTGCTAGATGTAAAAACTTGCCATGAACGAGTGATACAGGCCTGCGGGCTCCGCTTTGGAAGACGAGACCATAGTAGAAGATGGAGGAGAGGTTGCGTTTTCCAGATAGCACATGTGTATTGCTGGCATCTCCTGGATTGGAGGGTGGAGACCAGGCGCAATGGTGAGGAAAGAGAAGGCGGGCTTTCCTTAGGCGCTCCAGGGCCTTTCCTGACATATTGGACTATAAATTACCCTGAAATGCAGCTGCCTGTATGTTGGTGGCTAGAGGTACTGGGTGGGACCTGCAGTATCTGTTGTTAAGTTAAAGAATGCTTTGAAGTGATACAGATTCGTGTCTCTCTTCCTGATCTCTGAGAAGGGATCATAAGAAGCTGGGTGACGCCTGCTCTCACCTCTTTGTACTTCTGAGATGGGCACTACACCTGGAGACTGTCGTGTTGGGCAGAGCATCATTGCAGACAGAGGCCGGGCCTGAAAATGACCTGACCAGTACACATTGACATGGAACTGACCTAAACCGGTTCCAAGGAAGCATTCCTGGAATACACACCCTCCATCTGCAAAACCAGTACAGTGGTGGGAGCGTAAGACCCATCGTTGTTTGTTGTTGTTGTGGTCTTTTTTCCTGAGAAGGGGATACTCCACAGAGATCTGGGGTACTGCACAGCTATGGGTTGGACTAGCACTGACAGCCAACTCCCCTGAGGTGAAGAAACATACCCTGGAGTCCGGTCTGAAGGAGGAATTACTGAACTGACCTGGGTGCCAAGATATCCTACCTGTGAGCGAGAGAAGGAAGCGCCAACCCTGCAGGAGAAGTGGATCATAGAAGGGACAGCTGTTTCTGCTCCTTTTTGATGGATAGATCTCAAATGGCAAGCCCAGCACCTTACACTTCGGAAGCCCATAAACTCATCAGTGGAGTGCCTCAAGGTTCATCTCTCAGGTCTACCCTCTTCAACACATACATGACTCCACAAGCCAACCTCATCCGTGCCCACAACATCAACATCCTCTCATATGCTGAAGACACGCAACTCATACAGTCCCTCTCGGACAAATCCCCCTAATCAAGGAACAAGTTCACCACCTGCAGATGATATCTAACTCAATATGACGATATAGTGCTTATAGCCGCTGGTTTGCTCATGTATAGCTCTGTAAGCGATCGGTGATATATTACCCAATTTTACCAGCGCTTGAAAGCGAGGTGCCACATATCTGAGTTGTCTGACATTTTATGTGCTTTGCTCCTCTTTAGTCTGCGTCATAATTTCCTTAAGCTTGAGACAGTCCGACTGTCTCAAACTCAACACTGACAAGACAAAAGTAGTGATCTTTAGAGAAACATCTCCTCATGGGACTCCCCTGGTGGCTGGCCGACCTCGGACCCACACCTAATCCCACCCATGCTAACGGTCAGGGAATCATCACTGATAACAAGCTTGACTTAACTGCAAAGGTCAAAGCCACCTCAACTCCCTGGTCCTCACCCTGCGGATGCTGAGGAAGATCTTCAAATGGCTCCCGAGCAATAGCAAAGAAACCATCACCCACACGCTTGCCACCAACAGGCTGGACTACAGGAACGCTATCTATGCCGGACCAACCAAGCAACTCATCAAAACACTACAAACCATCCAGAACAAGAGCAACACGTCTCATCCTCAACTTAGCACGCTGCACTCATATCACACCACGCCTTGGCTCCCAATACACCATTGTGCACAGTTTAAACTACTCCCCCCCACATTCACACATTCAAAGCTCTACACAACACACTGGCCCGGACTACCTGAACAATTGCATCTCCTTTCATCAACCTGCCAGACACCTCCGCACAGCTGGGTGACCTCCTACTACACATCAGAGCCTCCTCCTCTCTACTTGAGTTCTGTAAAAAGTTGTAGGCTCGGATCTTCGAGTAACCCCTCCATTCCCTACTACCCCGAGATAAGGCCCATGCAACTGCTGACCCTCATGGGTGGGCGACAGCACGCTTTACAAATACATATAATATAACAAGGGACTGCTGTAATTGACCCTGGTGTAGGGTATGTCCGACATAGACTTGCAAAGAAAGTGCGCTGAAAGACTCGTAGTTCTGCTGTATTGGGTAGTGCGATCCTTGTTATTTAGCATTGTCAGAATCGGCAGGCACCGAGAGTGCTGTGCCAGTGTGGTAGGCCCGACCGAAGCCATGATAGGCGCCTCCTGGTAACCTGTGTGTCCCACAAGTGGACTGAAAGACCGCAGCACTGACAAGTGTCTCATTGGGTCAGACCCAGTCTGGAATATTAAGTGACCCGAAAGGTGCCCTGGAAGCACTTTGTGAAGTATTTAGGTTTTCGCCCCGGGGGAGTGTGCCCTTAGCTCTCAAAAAGGAGTGCCAAGTACTCACTGGAGTAATGGAGTGAGCCGTGTAGTGAATCAAGTACCCACTGGAGCGCCAGAGTGAACCACGGTCTGCAGCCCACCACTCAGAAGAGGGACCCCATCAGATGGCTCTGATCCTGCCGCTATCCTTTCAGCAACACACTGTGTGCCCGGCTAGAGCATCACTCCTGAGAAGACTGCCCGGCTAGAGCATCACTCCTGAGAAGACTGCCCGGCTAGAGCATCACTCCTGAGAAGACTGCCCGGCTACAGCATCACTCCTGAGAAGACTGCCCGGCTACAGCATCACTCCTGAGAAGACTGCCCGGCCAGAGCATCACTCCTGAGAAGACTGCCCGGCTAGAGCATCACTCCTGAGAAGACTGCCCGGATACAGCATCACTCCTGAGAAGACTGCCCGGCTAGAGCATCACTCCTGAGAAGACTGCCCGGCTACAGCATCACTCCTGAGAAGACTGCCCGGCTACAGCATCACTCCTGAGAAGACTGCCCGGCTAGAGCATCACTCCTGAGAAGACTGCCTGGCTACAGCATCACTCCTGAGAAGACTGCCCGGCCAGAGCATCACTCCTGAGAAGACTGCCCGGCCAGAGCATCACTCCTGAGAAGACTGCCCGGCTACAGCATCACTCCTGAGAAGACTGCCCGGCCAGAGCATTACTCCTGAGAAGACTGCCCGGCTACAGCATCACTCCTGAGAAGACTGCCCGGCTAGAGCATCACTCCTGAGAAGACTGCCCGGCCAGAGCATCACTCCTGAGAAGACTGCCCGGCTAGAGCATCACTCCTGAGAAGACTGCCCGGCTACAGCATCACTCCTGAGAAGACTGCCCGGCTAGAGCATCACTCCTGAGAAGACTGCCCGGCTACAGCATCACTCCTGAGAAGACTGCCCGGCTAGAGCATCACTCCTGAGAAGACTGCTGTGTGCCGTCTGGAGGATACTGCTGCTGGTGAGAGCCTGCTGCTGCAGGAGGCCGATATGTGGCCCTGCGCCGCTACTAGGAAGTTAGTGAGAGACTTAACAGGCCCAGGTCTGAGTGCTAAGACTAGATCAAGGAAAGGAGGGGTGCAAACTGCGCCCACCGATCCACCTTGAGAACTGAACCTGAGGGAGGGGGGGGGGGGGGGGGGGAGCCCAGAGACAGAGGTACCCATGAGGGGCAGGTGGAGAAGCTGGTTGAAGTCGCTAGAGCACAAAGACGCATACCCACGAACCCACAGACATTTTAAGACATGGGCAAACTGGCAATTGCCCAGGAACCCCACCTTCCAAAGGGCCTCCTGGGAAAATGACCTTTCTTTCTTTGACCTCTGTCTATTCTATTTCTCTATCTAAGCCTTTCTTCCTCTCTACCTCTGACACTATCATTTCTACCCCATGTCAGGTTATAAGGTATATTTCATCTTTTTTTGTGTTATCTTGTCAGAGGTTATCAGATACATTTGTCGTGTGTAGAATTACTGGGCTTGAGTTAGCAGGAAATGGGTAATAACATTCCAAATGTGTGCCTTGCAGGTGCCCCCAAAGTATGTCTTGCCCAGGGCCCCTCAAATACTTACGCGGACCCTGCATGAAGCGGGCCTTCATGCGTTATTGATTGTGCAGTGGAATTCTCTGTTTTCGGTGTGATAAAGTACTTTTCTTTTCTACAAGGAGACGCACTGGGCGGGACATTGATCTCATTGCGCTGCCGAGGGAGCGGGATTGATTTTGATCCTGAGTGACCCCCACGCTACACCCTCCCTGGGAAGCCTGTGGCTGCTCGCCTAGGCTACGACTAAGAGTCAAGTGCAGAAAGGGTTGTACGTAGCCCAGTTTGCAGAGCCATAGCAGGGCAGCAGGCACGGCCCGAGAAAGCAGTGGTTAAAGGTCTCACCCCCTACAGGTCTGGCCCAGTCACCCCTGCGTGATCCGTGGCCTCCTCAACAGGATCGGGCAGGGATCAAAAGTTAAGTTCTTTATTCAATCCCTCAAACTCAGGGCGTTAAGTTCTGTGATCCAGTCCCTCACCATCGGGGTCTCAGCTGCGATTCTGGACTCAGTCTTTCACCCTGAAAGTCATAGGTTGTGTTTGTGACTCGACCCTGCAACCTAATAAGTTCTCTTGCTTTCTTAAATCCTTCTTCGTAGGGTCATGGGTTCTATTGTTCAGCTGACTGCTCAAACCAGGAGCCACTGTTTCTGCCCCTGACCTGAAGCCTCAGGTTCAGTGCAACAGGCTCTACTTTTGACGAAAGAAAAACCTCTCCAGCCAAGGACCAGTGGATCTGTACATGAGGCTCAACCTGAGGGCCACTGGATCAGAACTTCAACCTGAGGCCCACTGGATCAGAACTTCAACCTAAGGCCCACTGAATCAGAACCTCAACCTGAGGGCCAGGGCCACTGGATCAGAACCTCAACCTGAGGGCCACTGGATCGGAAACTCAACCTGAGGGCCACTGGATCAGAACCTCAACCTGAGGGCCACTGGATCGAAACCTCAACCTGAGGGCCAGTGGATCAGAGCCTCAACCTGAGGGCCAGTGGATCGGAACCTCAACCTGAGGGCCACTGGATCAACCTGAGGGCCACTGGATCGGAACCTCAACCTGAGGGCCACTGGATCTGAACCTCAACCTGAGGGCCACTGGATAAGAGTCTCAACCTGAGGGCCACTGGATCGAAACCTCAACCTGAGGGCCACTGGATCAGAATCACAACCTGAGGGCCACTGGATCGGAACCTCAACCTGAGGGCCACAGGATCGGAACCTCAACCTGAGGGCCACTGGATCAGAACTTCACTCTAGGGCCCACTGGATCAGAACCTCAACCTGAGGGCCACTGGATCAGAACCTCAACCTGAGGCCCACAGGATCAGAACCTCAACCTGAGGGCCACTGGATCAGAACCTCAACCTGAGGGCCACTGGATCAGAGCCTCAACCTGAGGGCCACTGGATCGGAACCTCAAACTGAGGGCCACTGGATCAGAACCTCAACCTGAGGGCCACTGGATCGGAACCTCAACCTGAGGGCCACAGGATCGGAACCTCAACCTGAGGGCCACTGAATCAGAACCTCAACCCGAGGGCCACTGGATCGGAACCTCTACCTGAGGGCCACTGGATCGAAACCTCAACCTGAGGGCCACAGGATCAGAACCTCAACCTGAGGGCCACTGGATCAGAGCCTCAACCTGAGGGCCACTGGATCAGAACCTCAACCTGAGGGCCACTGGATCAGAACCTCAGCCTGAGGGCCACTGGATCAGAGCCTCAAGCTGAGGGCCACTGGATCAGAACCTCAACCTGAGGGCCACTGGATCAGAGCCTCAACCTGAGGGCCACTGGATCGAAACCTCAACCTGAGGGCCACTGGATCGAAACCTCTACCTGAGGGCCACAGGATCAGAACCTCAACCTGAGGGCCACTGGATCAGAACATCAACCTGAGGGCCACTGGATCAGAGCCTCAACCTGAGGGCCACTGGATCGACACCTCAACCTGAGGGCCACAGGATCAGAACCTCAACCTGAGGGCCACTGGATCAGAGCCTCAACCTGAGGGCCACTGGATCAGAACCTCAACCTGAGGGCCACTGGATCAGAACCTCAACCTGAGGGCCACTGGATCAGAGCCTCAACCTGAGGGTCACTGGATCGAAACCTCAACCTGAGGGCCACTGGATCGAAACCTCAACCTGAGGGCCACAGGATCAGAACCTCAACCTGAGGGCCACTGGATCAGAACCTCAACCTGAGGGCCACTGGATCAGATCCTCAACCTGAGGGCCACTGGATCGAAACCTCAACCTGAGGGCCACAGGATCAGAACCTCAACCTGAGGGCCACAGGATCAGAACCTCAACCTGAGGGTCACTGGATCAGAGCCTCAACCTGAGGGCCACTGGATCAGAACCTCAACCTGAGGGCCACTGGATCAGAACCTCGACCTGAGGGTGTCCATTTCTGCTAACAGCTTATCTTATCTTGTCTTGACTTATAAACGCGCATAGCTACCTTCAGGATTCGCAGCGCTGTGAGTCAGAACCGTGCACCTACAGAACGGCCTTTAAAAACGTGCCTCGAGTCGTTTGCTAATGTGGATAAAGAACACCTGATTGGATAGGACCATGAGCTCTCGTGCAAGCAATGAAAATGCTGTCCTGGCCATCGGTTGGGTAGTAAAAGCCAACTATATCTGGTGTGCAATCAGCCCCTCTCAGCCTTATGCCCCGGTATCACTGCACCTGCTGCGCTAGTGCCAGCTGCGTGATACATTCCTGGCGGAGGGAGAGGATTCCCCCAGACCCCCCCTCCTACTCTCTCTCAGGGGAGCCCCGGAACCCCTTTCTCCTGCTCCGCCGTAGGTGCCCGCTCGTGCCCTATTTAGGGAAGAGGCTGGCGCAGCAGCGACTATATTTGACACCCGAGAAGCGGGCACGGTAAACAAGGTCTCCGGGAGCCGGAGCGCAGCTGTCCCGGATCTGTCACTACTGCTGCCGGGGTAGGAGGCGGTCACGGAGTGGCGGGGCAGGCAACTCGCCGCAATTGCCCCAGCGCACCATGCGCACATCCCTCTGTCTCTGTAGCGCGCATCCCCGCGTCCCTGAGACCGCAGTACCAAACCTGCGTAGCCCACACATGAGCACGGACGGCCCCTCAGGACCGCGGTTTTATGCGCAGCCAAAATATACAGAGGCCTACGTGGTCCAACGCCCGGCGTCCACTTCCGCGAATCTCACACACATGAACTCATCACAAATATGCACGTTGTTTGGCCATATAGTCACTTCACAAGCAGCGCTTTTCGCCTGTGCACTTGGAGACACCCGGATTACGCTAGCAAATTCTGGGGGCGTGAGCGCGGAGATTCCCTCGCAATTGTCATTCCAGCGCCCCCCCCCCCCCCAAATAAAACTGGTGACTACTGCTTGTAAGAACGACCTGTGTTTGCAGCTGCAGCACATCCTAAGAGAGAGCCCCTGCCAGCAGCAGCCCTGACAAGGCAAAGGGGTTTCCCCACCAAATCCCGGTGCATACAGCGCCCCCCTCCCCCCCTCCACGAAAGAGTGGCTTCCCTCAAGGCACTCTCAGCGGCACAGCTGGACTGGCCTACTGCAGAGCACGCTGAAAGGGCTGGGGTCAGATCCGCTTGTGAATCAACGCACTGCAGTTTGACTGACTCTGACCCGGCCCTACGGTAGTCTTTTGAGGCTTGCTGCGCGCAGTGAGTCACGTTGTCAGTGACTGACTGCCCCATCCCTATGCGCCCTCCTCCGTGGCATGTAGTCCGCCACATACCCTCTCTGCGTGTAACTGACTTTGCTCCGGCCATTTCAGTATCCAGAGGCAAATACAGTCGAATTATACTCCCTCTGCAGGAGGTGACTGCTCGGGTCCAACCGTCCTTACAGGGTCACCGGCTGTCAGGAAGTGACCCCTCTCCCACTAGGCCAGTCCACCTCTAAACCACACACATACAGACATGCCGCCCTCAGATGAACATATCTCACCTTCTGCACTGGGCGGCAGAGATGGCTGCAGCCCCCAGGAGGATGAACCCAGCTGGAGCTGCCCCCCTCCCCCTCTGCCCGGCCTGCTACTCACCCCTCCTGGCGGTCCCTCGGGTGTCGCCCCTCCGTGCTGCTCCGTCCCCCTCAGGCAGGGCTGCTCGCCTCCTCTGCGCCCGGCTCCTCTCGCATGTCACTCCAGTCTGCCAGCCCGGCCGAAGCCCTCCCCGTCTACTCTGCTCTCTGCAGCTGTCAGGGCGGCCGGAGATTGGAGCAGAGGGGCCAGGAGGTGAGGGGTTAAAGGCGACCATCCACCCCGGCCTCTGCCTTGCAGCGCGCGCCTCTCTCAAGCAGGGGGTCGAGGACAGGGGCTGACGAAGATGATGCGGAATATGACGATGAAGGGGGGCCGGTGTATTTTCCCAGATCTGCTGCCCCCGCCTCCTGTGCTGCTCCTGGACGCTAGATGCCGAGAGCCATCTCTGCTGGGCTTCCCCTGTTTGCGCGCGCCAGGCAGCGGCGGGATTCAGCTGAGTAGTGCAAGCATCTCAGGCGGTGCAGGCAGACCTGGGAGGAGGAGGAGAGGGGTGGGGGATGCACACACAGTGACTGCAGCAAGAACACCAACCCGGCCCGGGAACCAATCTCTCAGCCCACAAACTGAGCACCGTCATCCTGTGAGGCAGCAGGGCTGCGGGGGGCATGTGCTGCCTCAGAAGGGGAGGGAGGGAGGGGGGCGCTGCTTCCTCCGGGGTCTGACAGTGGGGTCCTCCTCTATCCCCCTGTCTGCCTGAAATGTGCCATACGGATAACCCGCGTTACTGTGGGTGGACACAAAACGCTCAATAGGCAGGGATAACATATTAAAAGCGCGCCGAGGCGGCTGCTCAAACAGCGTGGCGCTTTAAGTACACCTCCTCAGGAACTAGTAAATTAAGAACACATGGTGTTTCTCGCCGTGTTATTTCAAGAGAGACACATTTATTTTGTATTTATTTAGGTTGCTAATGAAACGACAATTTGTACTGCCTCGAAGCGCTTTGCAGAAGGGATTTTGGCGCACACGAGCACAACAGTGGTGGTACCTTTCTTTACCCGATGGCATGAGTACACAAAAAGCACACCACGGACCACAGTTGATATTTATATAGCCACGATAATAACATTTTGAGGTTGTCCTCTTCGCCTTCTGGCTGCACCCTGTAGCACAGTGTGTTCTTGAACACATGCATAGAGGTTGTGTGAGCAGACTCAATCTCAGACACACACAGTAAGGACATTTTGTAACATACCTGCTTAAGTTACTCCGGCGCTATCCAGTTTCTGGATGCCTCTGTAGCTGTCACTAAAATAGTCCAGCAGTCTCTTTCGAGGTGCTATTCTAGAGCAACTTTGTTAGGTTTGAACATCCTGCAAGTCTAGAATATGTACAAATATTTTCCACTATTTGGGCACACATAGATGTGAACACGTGCATTTGTGAACACGATTGCACTTGGCACAGGTGACTGCTATGGCTGCCTGAGGCCAGGTAGGTCCCTTGTTTGAAGAGACATGCACCAGGCGTTGGGCTCCATTCGAACTTTTCCCTGCCTGGGTTCTGATGCAGAGGAAGGCACAAGGGCAGGCAGGACCCCGATGACTCCTTCTAATGATTGTTCTGTTAACAATAGTCCTTTCCTTGGCACAGTCACAGAAAGAGCTGCCCACAGCCTATCATCAGCCCTCCTAGAAGAGCCGTCTACTCGTGGGCATCTCAACAGCACCCATCCTGGTCCGGGCAAGGGATCAACATTGATTGTGGCATGGGATGGCATCAAGATGATGGTGCATGATGAAGTACCAGCGCTTCTGCTCTTACATCTTCCCTCTGCGGTTGAAGCAGCACATCGTCCTACCTTGCTGCGGGCACTCGGCACCATCAGAGCACAAGGCACGGTCTTTCCCTATCTCTCCAGCAGATCCCTCGCACTGACACTCACCTCTTCCCGCGCAGCTGCTGGAGATCCCAAAGAATCGGCCATCACCCCTCCTCTTTTTAATGTCGACCTTCAACACCCGGTCCTCTGTAACATCTACCTCCATCACCCCCTCTTTTTTAATGTCTATCTTCAACTCTCTGTCCTCTTTAACGCCTACCTCCATCACCCCTGCTTTTTAACGTCTACCTCTATCACCACCTCCTCTTCAACATCTACCTCCATCACCCCATCCTCCTTTACGTCTACCTCCATCACCCCCTCCTTTTATACATCTACCTCCATCACCACACCTCTTTAACATCTACCTCCATCACCCCATCCTTTTTAATGTTGACCTCCAACACCCGGTCATCTGTAACATCTACATCCATCACCCCCTCCTTTTATACATCTACCTCCATCCCTCCGTCCTCTTTAACATCTACCTCCATCACCCCCTCTTTTTTAATGTCTTTCTTCATCACTCTCTACTCTTTAACGTCTGCCTCCATCACCCCTGCTTTTTAACGTCTACCTCTATCACCACCTCCTCTTCAACATCTACCTCCATGACCCCATCCTCCTTAACGTCTACCTCCATCACCCCGTCCTTCTTAACGTCTACCTCCATCACCCCGTCCTTCTTAACATCTACCTCCATCACCCCTCCTTTTTAATGTATACCTTCATCATCATCTCCTCTTTGACGTTTACCTCCATCACCATATCCTCTTTAATGTCTACCTCCATCACCCTGTCCTCTTTAATGTTTTCCTCCATCACCCCCTCCTCTTTAATGTCTATCTACATCACCCACTCCCTTTTAATGTCTACTTCGATCACCCCTTCTCGTTAAGATCTACCTCCATCACGCACTCCTCATTAACATCTACCTCCATCACCCCTCCTCTTTAACGTCTTCCTCCATCATCCTCTCCTCCTTAACATCTACCTCCATCACCCCTCCTCTATAACTCAAGCTAAACAGGTCAGAAACTCAGATCCTGTCTTGTGGTAAATGGCTCATCTATCATCCTCCAGTATCTGGCCAACAGAACTTGGGCCACCTCCAAACCCATCGTGCTGACTGAAGCATCCGGGTGTGATAACAGATTCAAACCTTTCGCTTGTTCCTCAAGTGAATCAAGTTACGGGTGGATCCTTGTACATGGTGAGATGCCTACATTGAACATTCCTTCTCTGGGTTTCACTTGAAGCTTCCAGGCCACCATAAACTGTGTACTCTCCAGTGTGGACAATGCCAGTGGTACATACCTTGGAGCATCCCTCATGTGATTCAGAAGGTCCATAGAATCTAAAGTGCAGCTGCAACACAGTGTCTTAACCTTAATGTATGGACACCCATCTCCAGCACATCAGACTCTACGCTGGCTCCATGGGGGCAGCAGGTGTCTCACTTTCAACGCAATGTGCACAGTTCATCATGCCACTCACAGCTCTAGACCTTCCTTTAATAGCACAAACCCCGCACCTATCACCAACCAGCGCTCTTCCATCTAGTTTGGATGGACTTTTGAACAATTCTTCCTTCGAAAATCTTTCACTGATGGAAACTTCTCTCAGTTCAAACATTTAAGACATGGAACTAGATTCCTGCCAGAATAAGACTAATTTACAACAATCTTTATTTCAGAAAGCTTTAGAAACCTGGTACGTGGCTGGCTAATCACTAATATGAAATAATGAACTCTGGAATAAAACATGATATGGATCCAGGTGTGTGTATTCTCACACTATTCTACAAGTCTCCCTACTTATGTGCAGCAACTCCCTGCACTTCAGACACCACACCCACCACTTCCATGTATGCAGAGCCGCTGGAGTTATGCAACAGGGAAGGACCAAACTAAGGGGCACATAACGATGCCGGCGGGACTGCCACCGACAAGCCGTCAGTGGTGGTACCACCAACAGACAGCCCTTCGGGCTGACCGCCGCATTACGATGCAGGCAGTCAGACCCTTGAATCTCGGGGGATGGACTGCCACCTCGGAGAAGATCTACATAATCAGTCGGGGCGGCTGTCGGAATCGTGATCCTGAATGGAGGAGGTGCCTGCTCAGGCACCGCTGTCAGGATCACAATAGACCCTTCCTGAATGCCTTTTTAAGGCTGTCCCACCGCCATCAAAAGGCAGACGGAAACGGACTTTGCGAGCCCCAAGCAGGGCCCCCATGGTCCAGTGCTAAGTGGCTAGTAGGAGGCACATGTGGCTCCCCTCCAAACATCAATGCTCTGTGTGCCAGACACCACATAGTGCCTGACACACAGTGCATGAATGTTTGAAAACATGCCTTTTTCTACTGCGGCTTGTGCTGCGCCCTTTTACGGGCTGCAGCACAAGCCGCAGTTGAATGATGCAGTTTACTACAACCTACACAGCCGTCTTATCAAAATATGGCAGGTGGGACCGCCGTCTGCTTGTCGGGCAGTCTCAATCCCGCTGCGATGGTGGTCGGATGCTCGTCCCACTGCCATCATATTGAGGCCCTAAGTGGCAGTGTCATTCTCGGAAGAAACAAGCTCCCCGTGTGATTGACGAGGCTAAAACTTATTGTGATTCATTTCACGTTTCCAACCGATGGTATTTCCACGGCCAGCGACGCTGCTTCAAAGTTTACCTTTCCAGAACTATCTTGATTAAGTGTCTTTCACTTCCACCGCCCATGGAGCCTTACAGCCCCTTTGTCTTCGACGTCCAGTCAGTACCTATTAGGTTCTATTCCTTCTATATGGTGCCCCCCCTCCCCACTGTCACCATGTCCTGAAGAAGACCCCGTCAGTAAGAACCTAAACACCCTACCTGTGTTAAAGGGTCGAAACGTCGACATATAACTGATACCAGTACCATCATTAGTGTATTTTGCACTGTGTTTGTTCTAATGTACATGGTTGCTCAAACGATTGTATATCCAAGGAATGCATTTCTGTTTGATTATGTGGCATAGAATAGTATGCCGGACAATTGATTTGTGATACTGTTAAGATTTGAAGTCACTTGCCCCCCTTTTTCTTACTCATATCACTTCCCCCCCTCACCCCGCCTTTTCCGGGCACTTTGTTGCTTTGTATTTTGCTTAAGTATTGTAGATATTTTCCTGAAAAGAAATGATTTTTTTGCTAAGTGTGATTAAATAACACTTTGGCACTACTTTATCGCTTTTCTATTTTTTGATGCTTCTTTTTGATTTTGCTCTTTAAGTATATGTGCTCTGGGACCATCCTTCTATACTGCTCTACACCCAGGTCCCAGTGATCCTTGGGTATACCCTTTGCTCTAACAAATGAATACATTAGGCGGCAAGAAAAAAGGCAAATTATGTGGGGTAATGCAAAACATTTTCGATAATATTACTTTATCATTGGATCATTTTTGCATCAGTTTAATACCAAACCCCATCAAAAAGCAACTGAAAAGTGACAAGTCAACCATAGTGAAGGACCTTCCAGTGCGCGGCAACATGTCACTACGTTGTAGTAACCTTTGACCCGTTTGAGCTAGAATCAATTTTTTGTTTGCTAAAATTCACAGATTTTGCAGCAGATTATGGATTGAGCGGCACATGCAGAAAGTCCATAATTGTGGGGAAAAGCCACAACTGCATAATCGCATAATTTCAGTGGCCCTACATATATGTAAACCTACAACGATACCCTTTTCAACCAGCAACCCAAAGGAAATCAGAGGGCTTTGTTATACCGTCATGAGCCTGAATGGATATACAAATACAAGAATACAATACGAGTCAAGGGATATGTTTGTCTCAACAACCTGCATCCTCCAAGAAAGGATAGTATATCAGGACTTTGCACTGGATGGAAACAGCTGTGCAAAACCAATTTGCACCGTGTTGCTACATGTATTACATGCAATGGAACAGACATATTCTGCCCCCACCATTATTACCGCAAGATTTAAAAATTAGAACCATTGCTAAACCTGCATAATGTGTCATTGAGACTAAGAACAAATAAAACTGCACTTCGTAAACAGGAATGATAAAAAAAAATAGGCCAAACTGATTATCAACAGGTTTTGTTTCAAAGCTAATTCCCTCTTTGACATTTAAAAACTGGATACATGGTCTCCGTGGACTATGCAAGTACAGCATATATAGTGTGGATTCATTTGGGGCCATATTTTCCCGGTGCAAATGCCATTTGCTGAATTCAATAACACTAGCAGGAAAATCTGATACAGATGGATTTGCCCGGCTCTTTATATGCACAAGCGTAAAGCTTCTGTAAAGTTGCCCTAAGTGTGCTTAATTCCATTACAGTCCCTAAATTATGCCTAGATTCTAATCTTTAAGTTTCCCGGACAGACATTTTGAGGCCTGATACTAAAATACGCTCCATGACAACATAGGAGGAAGGACAATGGCGACTACTGACATCATCAAGCCATGTCCCTCCCCCAGAGACTCATGGGAGTCAACGATTGGTAAGCAGCGGGTGCACATCTGCTATTGGGGTATTCGTGGGCTTCAAGATGCTGTGCTGGACTTCGCTGCAGACAGCCCGGCCCTCCTGTTACCCGGTTCACATGGGCCCCCGCAGCCCCCGTGGTGTTGGGGGCCCTAAGCTCCAGGTGCCCCCTCAGCACAGTATCCTGACTTGAGAGTTCCTGATGAAGTCCAGAGGGGGGTCCTCCATGTACCTTGCAAGGGGGGGGGGGGCTCCCTCAAGTTTCATTACACCACTGACTCGGGTGTCATTTGTGGATAGGGCCGTTGGTCCAGGTAAAGCGTGCCTCTACAATGACATGCGCATGCCACCATGTGCATTCTGTATTTATGCATGTGCTCGTTTCCTGCAGTTGTGGGACATTGTACTACAAGGAAATGCAAATACATTGCTTGTATGCATTTCCATGGGTTTGTAGGCAATTTCTAATTTTGGTACGGATCCAAGTCCTATAGCTGTAGGCAGCTAAATACCTCATGGAAGTCAATTTAACAAAATCCCAAGGATAGCGGAAGTGACATCACACGCCATTTGAGCTTTACTTTCACTCACACACACATGCTAACACATGCAGACATTCACACATACCCGCACTCTCACATAAGCACACTCTCATCTGCAAGCATGCATGCAACATACATTTAAAAACATTTTTTTTACTTTCAGCTGCCAGGGAAGGTAATATTTCAGCTAATGATAGTCCATTTTTACTACACTAATAGTGAATAATGGAATACTCCTATTAGTGTAATAAAAAAATGACAAAAAACAAGGAGAGGGAACTCCAAACGCCGTCCAAAAGGCAGAGCAGATGCTGTATTCCAGGCACTGATTTTAACACCTCTTAGGTCAGGGCTCACAAAAGCAGTGCCATGGGTTGCAAGGGGCAAGTCAGGGGTCGCTGCGACCCCTGGTAACCCCTAAATGACTTCCATGATATGCCCTAGTTCCAGAACATTCTACCCAGCGTTCTGCTGTCATATTGTGTGTGTATATATGAATGCTCACATTTCTAGAACATTATGTCACTTGATTGGTCACTCTGTATGTGTATTTTACAGTTGTACAGCACACCACTTAGTTTTCAGTCACTATGCATGTATGCATGTTATACCCGTCAGGAAAATGCTACCTCCATGACTACAATCAGGCTCAATATATGTATATTTTTATATTATATGATTTATTTACCAACGCCACCCCTCTTGGTGCTGATCCTACACTCCTAGAACATTAATCTTCAGGTTTAGCACACACTTTCGGCATACATCAGTCAGTTCAGAAGCCATAGACTCAACATTGTCTCCTACGCTGATGACACCCAGCTGACCGTCTCCCTCACCAACGAACCCACAACAGCCAGAATCAACTTTCACAACGGAATGAAGGCAGTCGCTATCTGGATGCAAGACAGCTGCCTCAAGCTCAACTTGAGACAAGTCCAAAGTACTCATCCTGGAAGCCACCCCCTCAGCTTGGGACGACTCCTGGTGGCCTGCTACACTAGGAACCCCTCCAAACCCTACGGACCATGCCCACAACCTTGGCATCATACTGGACTCCTCACTCTTAATGAACCACCAAATCAACGCAGTAGCCTCATCCTGTTTCCACACGCTCAGCCTACTTCGAAAGACTTTCAAATGGCTACCCACAGAATCTAGAAAGACTGTCACCCACGCACTCATCACCAGAAGACTGGACTACAGCAACGCACTCTATGCCAGCGTCACCCAGAAACATCCCAGGAAACTACAGAAAGCCTAAAATGCTGCAGCCAGACTGGTCCTCGATATCCCCCGCCGCAGCCACATAACACAACACCTCCGACAACTCCACTGGCTCCCAATCAAAAGAGAATCACCTTCAAGCTCCTCACACATGCCTACAAAGCTCTCCACAATGCAGGACCAGAATATCTGAAGCACCGCCTCGCCTTCCACACACCCGTCAGACAACTCCGCTCCGCCCAACTCGCCTTGGCCTTTGTCTCACTGATCCACAACTCTAGAACCAGAGGAAGATCCTTCTCCTATGTAGCTACCAAGAGCTGAAACACCCTGCCCCTCCACCTCAGACAATCCACGTCATTGACACAGTTCAGGAAGGACCTTAAGACCTGGCTCTTTGACTGAACCTCCTCACCCAGAAGGATCAGCCACCCCCTTCCCGCTCAGCACTTTGGGACCCTTGCAGGTGAGTAGTCGCACTTCACAAACCCACCTGATTTATTGATTGAGTTCTAGAACATAATGTCCTAAGTTCTGAAGTTAGACTGCAAGTATATCATTCAATCAATGAGAAACTTTATTCAATTTCATAATAAAATCATAAAAGTACAATACATTACATTGTAAAATCTTGAACACAATATAATAAAAAAAAACAGTCTGAAAAACTATTCATTTCTTTAAAAAAGCAAAGCCCAATACTAATCAGGAGCAGTTTAAAATGTTCTTTCTAGCATAAAATACAGCCCATAAAATCTTGACATACTATAGCATTTCTCCATAGTGGGCAAAGATTGCAAATAAAGATAAGCAGGGCAAAATTGTGAGAAATTCAGCGGTTTTAAAATAGGCAAAATGAAACGTTTTCTCAAAGTACTGTATAATTCACGGAAGAGGACTACGTGCATAGTACTCTGTGTCATCAGAGTATCACAAGCATAATGTGTTAGGTTTGCAACCAGTCGTTCATTGCTGGAAAGCGAACTAATAAAAATATCCATTCGTTAACGTCTAAGGGTGAATCTGTGCCTAGGATTTGATACCGATTCAAGGTAAGGTTGCATTTCAGAGGTAGTTAGAATGGCTTGATTTTTTAGCACACTAGGCTTTAATATTTAGGTGGTTGATCTAAGGTTCTCAAGGTGCTCCATACATTCATCTTTCAAGTCATTCCTTTTAATGGCTTCCAGGGATTCAGGCTTCTCTTAATAATCAGGGTACCATTCAATTCTAGATCCTTCTAACCCTGGATTTTGCAGTCACACTGTATCATGCGGAAATTGAACACTCCACACAAGGTTCTGTAGTCATGTTTTATTTATGCATACGCTAGAGCAGTGGTTCTTAATCTTTTGCCTTCTGTGGACCCCCACGTAATCATTGCTGGAATCTGGGGACCCTCACTGAAACATTATTGGAGTCCGTGATCATCTGAGTGGGTGGTGACTGAGTCTTCAATAAATCCAGGACTCCATGCCTAAGTGATTGGGATGATTTGAACCGCAAAACAATACATAGAACTGCAGAAACAAGCATTCATCAAACAAATACCCAAATGAGGAAATATTTTATGTAATCCACAAACAAATAAAAAAAAAAATCAAAGTTTGAATTTTAATGGGAAGATTGGAGCTTTTCTAATTTCAACTGAGGCCACCCATCGTCCACACACGACTCTCTTTGACGCAATCGTGCTTACTGCTCCCACAAATCAACATGAGGACGCCAATTTATATTGAGTCTCCAATTTTAAATTCCTTTACACTTACAGAACGTATTCAATGTTTCAATTTTACACCTTCTTTCTTTATTTATACACTTTATCAATCTGTTAATAATATTTAATTTTCCATGCAGTCACGGACCCCCTGAACAGGCGTCGTGTACCCTAAAGGGGACCCCGGACCACAGGGTAAGAACCAATTCTCTAGAGTCTACAACATTCCACCCTGGGTGCTGCAGTGACATTGCATGCATGCGTACCTCATAGGTCTAGAGCATCATTTAAAAGTTTCTGCAGAGACTCTGTATGTGTGCGTACCCTGCAGGTCTAGAACACTTTTCTTAGAGTTACATAGTCACAGTACATGGTGGCGCACCCCGCAGTTTAGGAATACTCTCAATAAAGTTCTGTGGTCAAATTGTATGCATGCATACTCTAGAGCATAGAACATTTCACCCAGCTACTGTATTAACCTTGAATGTATGTTAACCCTACATGTCTAAAATGTCCTTCCCAGGGTTCTGCTGTGTTTATGCTTATCCTGCAATCTGAGGATATTCTACATATGGTTCTGCAGTTACACGTTACACCTGCTTACCCTGCAGATGTAGAACACTCTAGATAGTGTTCTACAGTCACATGTTACGTGTGCTTACCCTGCAGTTGTAGAACATTCTAGATAGGGTTCTGCAGTCACATGTTATGTGTGCTTATCCTGCAGTTGTAGAACATTCTAGATAGAGTCCTGCAGTCACATGTTACGTGTGCTTATCCTGCAGTTGTAGAACATTCTAGATAGGGTTCTGCAGTCACATGTTAAGTGTGCTTACCAGGCAGCTGTAGAACATTCTAGATAGGGTTCTGCAGTCACACATTATGTATGCTTACCCTGCACGTTGAGGATATTCCAGATAGGGTTCTGCAGTCACAGGTTATGTGTGCTTATCCTGCAGCTTTAGAATCTTCTATATATGGTTCTGTAGTTACACGTTATGGCTGCTTACCCTGCAGTTGTAGAACATTCTAGATAGTGTTCTGCAGTCACATGTTACGTGTTCTCACCCTGCAGTTGTAGAACATTCTGGATAGCGTTCTTCAGCCACATGTTACGTGTGCTTACCCAGCAGTTGTAGATCATTCCAGATAGTGTTCTGCAGTCACATGTTACGTGTGCTTAACCTGCAGTTGTAGAACATTCGGATAGGTTTCTGCAGTCACATGTTACGTGTGCTTACCCTGCAGTTGTAGAACATTCCGGATAGGGTTTCGCAGTCACATGTTACATGTGCTTACCCTGCAGTTATAGAACATTCCGGATATGGTTCTGCAGTCACATGTTAAGTGTGCTTATCCTGCAGTTGTAGAACATTCTAGATAGGGTTCTGCAGTCACATGTTATGTGTGCTTAACCTGCAGTTGTAGAACATTCCAGATAGGGTTCTGCAGTCACATGTTACGTGTGCTTATCCTGCAGTTGTAGGACATTCTAGATAGGGTTCTTCAGTCACATGTTACGTGTGCTTACCCTTCACTTTTAGAACATTCCGGATAGGGTTCTGCAGTCACATGTTACGTGTGCTTATCCTGCAGTTGTAGAAAATTCTGGATATGGTTCTGCAGTCACATGTTACGTGTGCTTAACCTGCAGTTGTAGAACATTCTAGATAGGGTTCTACAGTCACATGTTACGTGTGCTTATCCTGCAGTTGTAGAACATTCTGGATAGGGTTCTGCAGTCACATGTTACGTGTGCTTATCCTGCAGTTCTAGAACATTCTAGATTGGGCTCTGCAGTCATAACTTATGTGTGCTTACCCCGCAGTTGTAGAACATCCTAGATAATGTTCTGCAGTCACACGTTACGTGTGCTTATCCTGCAGTTTTAGAGCATTCTAGATAGGGTTCAGCAGTCACATGTTATGTGTGCTTACCCTGCAGTTGTAGAACATTCTAGAAAGGGTTCTGCAGTCACACGTTAAGGGTTTTTAACCTGCAGTTTTAGACCATTCTAAGTAGGGTTCTGCAGTCACACATTATGTGTGCTTACCATGCAGCTGTTAAACATTCTAGATAGGGTTCTGCAGTCACACGTTATGTATGCTTACCCAGCACGTTGAGGATATACCAGATAAGGTTCTGCAGTCACAGGTTACGTGTGCTTATCCTGCAGTTTTAGAATTTTTCATATATGGTTCTGCAGTTACACGTTATGCCTGCTTACCCTGCAGTTGTAGGACAGTCTAGATAGTGTTCTGCAGTAACATGTTACGTGTGCTTAACCTGCTGTTGTGGAACATTCTAGATAGGGTTCTGCAGTCACACGTTACGTGTGCGTACCTTGCAGTTATGAACATTCTAGATAGGGTTCTGCAGTCACATGTTACGTTTGCTTATCCTGCAGGTTTAGAACATTCTAGATAGGGTTCTGCAGTCACACATTACGTGTGTGTACCTTGCAGTTATGAACATTCTAGATAGGGTTCTGCAGTCACGTTACGTGTGCTTATCCTGCAGTTTTTGAACATTCTAGATAGGGTTCTGCAGTCACGTTACGTGTGCTTATCCTGCAGTTTTAGAACATTCTAGATAGGGTTCTGCAGTTACATGTTACGCCTGCTTATCATGCACTTTTAGAACATTCTAGATAGGGTTCTGCAGCCACACGTTATGTGTGCTTACCCTGCAGTTGTAGAACATTCTAGATAGGGTTCTGCAGTCACACGTTATGTATGCTTACCCAGCACGTTGAGGATATACCAGATAAGGTTCTGCAGTCACAGGTTACGTGTGCTTATCCTGCAGTTTTAGAATTTTTCATATATGGTTCTGCAGTTACACGTTATGCCTGCTTACCCTGCAGTTGTAGGACAGTCTAGATAGTGTTCTGCAGTAACATGTTACGTGTGCTTAACCTGCTGTTGTGGAACATTCTAGATAGGGTTCTGCAGTCACACGTTACGTGTGCGTACCTTGCAGTTATGAACATTCTAGATAGGGTTCTGCAGTCACATGTTACGTTTGCTTATCCTGCAGGTTTAGAACATTCTAGATAGGGTTCTGCAGTCACACATTACGTGTGTGTACCTTGCAGTTATGAACATTCTAGATAGGGTTCTGCAGTCACGTTACGTGTGCTTATCCTGCAGTTTTTGAACATTCTAGATAGGGTTCTGCAGTCACGTTACGTGTGCTTATCCTGCAGTTTTAGAACATTCTAGATAGGGTTCTGCAGTTACATGTTACGCCTGCTTATCATGCACTTTTAGAACATTCTAGATAGGGTTCTGCAGCCACACGTTATGTGTGCTTACCCTGCAGTTGTAGAACATTCTAGATAGGGTTCTGCAGTCACACGTTATGTATGCTTACCCAGCACGTTGAGGATATACCAGATAAGGTTCTGCAGTCACAGGTTACGTGTGCTTATCCTGCAGTTTTAGAATTTTTCATATATGGTTCTGCAGTTACACGTTATGCCTGCTTACCCTGCAGTTGTAGGACAGTCTAGATAGTGTTCTGCAGTAACATGTTACGTGTGCTTAACCTGCTGTTGTGGAACATTCTAGATAGGGTTCTGCAGTCACACGTTACGTGTGCGTACCTTGCAGTTATGAACATTCTAGATAGGGTTCTGCAGTCACATGTTACGTTTGCTTATCCTGCAGGTTTAGAACATTCTAGATAGGGTTCTGCAGTCACACATTACGTGTGTGTACCTTGCAGTTATGAACATTCTAGATAGGGTTCTGCAGTCACGTTACGTGTGCTTATCCTGCAGTTTTTGAACATTCTAGATAGGGTTCTGCAGTCACGTTACGTGTGCTTATCCTGCAGTTTTAGAAGATTCTAGATAGGGTTCTGCAGTTACATGTTACGCCTGCTTATCATGCACTTTTAGAACATTCTAGATAGGGTTCTGCAGCCACACGTTATGTGTGCTTACCCTGCAGTTGTAGAACATTCTAGATAGGGTTCTGCAGTCACACGTTATGTATGCTTACCCAGCACGTTGAGGATATACTAGATAAGGTTCTGCAGTCACACGTTACGTGTGCTTATCCTGCAGTTTTAGAATTTTTCATATATGGTTCTGCAGTTACACGTTATGCCTGCTTACCCTGCAGTTGTAGGACAGTCTAGATAGTGTTCTGCAGTAACATGTTACGTGTGCTTAACCTGCTGTTGTGGAACATTCTAGATAGGGTTCTGCAGTCACACGTTACGTGTGCGTACCTTGCAGTTATGAACATTCTAGATAGGGTTCTGCAGTCACATGTTACGTTTGCTTATCCTGCAGGTTTAGAACATTCTAGATAGGGTTCTGCAGTCACACATTACGTGTGCGTACCTTGCAGTTATGAACATTCTAGATAGGGTTCTGCAGTCACGTTACGTGTGCTTATCCTGCAGTTTTTGAACATTCTAGATAGGGTTCTGCAGTCACGTTACGTGTGCTTATCCTGCAGTTTTAGAACATTCTAGATAGGGTTCTGCAGTTACATGTTACGCCTGCTTATCATGCACTTTTAGAACATTCTAGATAGGGTTCTGCAGCCACACGTTATGTGTGCTTACCCTGCAGTTGTAGAACATTCTAGATAGGGTTCTGTAGTCACACTTTAGGTGTGCTTACCCTGTATTGGCAGAACAGTCTAGATAGAGTTCTGCAGTTACAAGTTACGTGTGCTTATCCTGCAGTTTTAGAACAGTCTAGATAGTGTTCTGCAGTCACACGTTATGTGTGCGCGCCACGCAGTTGTAGAACATTCTAGATAGGGTTCTGCAGTCACACGTTATGTGTGCGCGCCACGCAGTTGTAGAACATTCTAGATAGGTTTCTGCAGTCACGCTTAAACCTGCCCTACATCTCTGGAATATTACACCGCAGCGTTGTCAGTGATCCACCCAGGGGGCTCCACTGAGAAGTAATTTTGAGGCCATTAAAAGCCGTCAGTATAATATGTTTACAACTATATTGACCGAAATAATCTTCTTCTGTTCAAATGTGTTCAGATAATATATATTGTTTTCGCCGTAGCGCGTAGTTCTCATTGCTACTCTGCACTTCACTAGCAGACACGTGTGCGCGCGCTTGTACAAAGCAAGACGAGAAACTAAAATCAATTTGTTCGTATCAAATTATGAGCGGGGACACGCCCTTTTTCGCGCGAGGCCTGATAAAACGTACGTGTAACATAGTTATGACAAGCTGAAAAAAACTTAAAAGGCATGCGCCATGTGCTAATGACAGGCTTCGGAGCCGGCTGTATGCCTTTTTAAATGTACAAATAATAGACTACAACAATGTCAGTAATCAAACTTCTGCCATTTGCAGCTGGTTCTGTGTTTTGTGGTTTTGAGGCTGAGGGGTCCACCCATTCAGGCTGTGCGTATTTTTAGCTGGTGCAGGAAATGTCTTTTTTTCTGTGCACATTTTCAGACCGTTCGGATTTCGATAACGGCCTGCCTGGGGCTCACGCGGGCTCCACTGGCCCAGACTAGTGCGGCCTGTAAAGTCTGCACCCTTATCAGACCCACCTCCTGTTCAGGATGGGTGGGCACACAGGCAAGAGGGAAACATAACAGGAGCAGCAACAGAACAAGAAGGAAAACACGCACCAGGTCACATTATATAAAAAAAAAAAAAAACCTTTATGAAAGAAGAATTAAAATGAAGTCGAAGAGGCACCTACTAAACTGGGTTTATTAGCTGAAATACCTGCTGGTAATCCTCATTTTATTGCAAGACCGAAGGCTCCTATTATGCTTCTCTAATCTTGCATTTTATTAATAGCAGCAGTCAAGAAACTCAAACGAAAACTACAAATCCCATAGGGCATAGGGAAGACTAGTAAATGGGATGACGAACGGAACGACTTAGAACCAATAGGGTAACAGTAACATCTATATCAGTCCACTTGACTGAGAACAGCCCTCTTTTCTTGCTCGCAGTCAAGATCAGCCGCAGCCCGTGGAGGGAGTTCCGTGGGGCGGGGAGAGGCAGGGTGGGGGGTTCTAAAAACCGGAATATGGATAATTGCAGGTAAGTAAACAATTAAATAAATAAAACGAATTTCGTAGCGCGCACTGCATCGCAAAATGCGCAAAAGGCATTCCTATGATTGATCCCGGTCTTATACACCACCCTAACTTAACCAAATGGTCTCCAGCTGAACATGTGGGGAATTATACTTCTTACAGACTGCACTTGACCTTAGACAAACAAACCAGGGCCACACTGAAATCAGAATGTCCCAGGCCTTCGTCACCCTCTAATATTACCTCCACTCACACAATTAACCCTACCTTGCTCACTTTCTTTTCGAAGTTTGTGAAAGATCCCGTAAAGGTGTGGAAAAAGCCTGGTCCGCCTGCCAGGACAAGCTGCTTGATATTATTGGGTCACTGGCAGGCATCTTTCAAATGGCCGAAGCAGCAAGATTAGAAAATGATTCTGTTGATCCGGAAGAACTATCCTGATGGATCCAGAGAGCCTTTTGCCTTTCAGGCAATGCAAACTCCGCCATTACCCATGAAAGGCGGAAGGGTCTTCTCCTCAAGTTGGCTCCTAAGTTTGCTAGTTTGGCTTCTTTAAACCCAGGCATCAAGATGGAAGGACTTTTGTTTGGCGACTCTTTTATTAAAGAGCTCAGTAAATACGTTACAGCTTTTACTTCTATTGATAAGGCACAGCAATGTCTTAATAAAGTCTTTTGCCAATGGGTTTTTGCAAAGGCTGGTAGAGGCAGGGGCTGGTTTAACAGCCATAATTACCGCTACTGGGTTTACATAGGCTCCTACAATAACAATAACTCTCACCACTCCTATTATCAAGACTGCAAGCCTCAATTCTATCCTCAAAGATGAAGACGTTATCGAGGTCGGGGACAGCAGAGTCTCAGAGCTAACGCACAGACAGGTAAGTCTTTGTACTGGCTAACCTCTGGTAGGTGGTCGCCTGTTATATTATCCAACTAAGTGGCAAAGCTTAACATCAGACCATTGAGTACAAAACTCAATATAAGGTTATGTGATAGAGCTCTACGCAAAGCTTTTCCAAACTATGTATCCTCCTCCAAAATTTTCAGCAGAAATGTCCAACATGATCTCAAAAGAAATACAGTCTCTACTACAAAAACATGTGATACAACACTTCTCCCCAGACCTTTCGGGGTTCTTAAGTTCCATCTGTTTAGTCCAAAAGAAAAACAAAAAGATGATACCCATCATCAATCTCAGACTACTGAGTCATCCACATAAAATACAGTTTGGTGATTTGTGTGGGACACGTTCTTTGCAGCAGGTATATTAATCCTCTGTGCTACTTTATCATGAGTAGAAACTGCCCTAGACATGTGGTCTCTTTCCAACAGGAACATTAATCATCAGCATTATCTTGACATTTTTATTGTTACTTGAAAACTGCTAGACACACAAGGAGCTCTGTAGCAGGTGCTTTTTAAACCTGTTAGTTAATTCTGAACACAGCGCCCTCCAAGGTCAGCTCCAGATGCAACTGCAACAGTTGCGTCACCCTAGAGCTGGACCTGCTTACAACACTAAGACACCGAAGAAGACATCAGTAATATATAAAAAACAAAAACACGGACAGCAATTCAACAGTGTACGAAGAAGAGAAAGAGTAAGTGAATGGTCTGCCTTTTACATCACATGCAGGTGTGTGACTTATGTAAGGGGAATGTTTGGAAAGCGAATGGCTTTGCAGAGGGTGTATATTTTGAGGAGAAAGTCCCACCTCAAGGGTAAGTACATGGCAGGAGAAGCAGAGGCAAATAAATACATAAGGGGCATATTATCAAAGACGGCGTTAAACATTATCGCCCGTTTAGCGGCAGAAAACTGCTGCTAAAGCGGCGATAATGGGTATGATAATATGCCTTTGAGAACTCCACTAGAAGTCCATGTTCTGGTGTGAACATGGGCTTCTATTGGAATTCTCCAGGGCATATTATCACGCCCATTATCGCCGCTTTAGCGGCAGTTTTCTGCCGCTAAACCGGCGATAATTTTAACGCCGTCCTTGATAATATGCCCCTAAATCCCTCTGCTTGGATGCCACCTGGAATAGCAGGTTGGACAAGACTCACAGGAAAGAGCTTGTTTGTCCAGTAACTGAATCTAAGAGAGCGCAAAGCCCCCGGACATTCATTCTGCAAAATTCCGGGTAAGCGGAAGCAATGCTAAATTTGAGCTGGTTGAGGCCACTGGGTTATATTTTTACCTGTGCTGCATATGTGTTAACAGAATCTAACAGGGAATCTTGAGGTTGGAATCTTGGGTGGTGGAAGTGGGTGACCTGATGGGTTCAACGGTTGGGGGATAAAAAGTATTGGAAGTGGAAGAAGGTTTGAGCAGCAGTTTCTCCGCTAGGCTGTACAAAAGAAACCTGATAAAACAACTTACGGTATCAGGTGTGATGCTTGAATGTAACACTGGTGATGAGTATTCAAGGGACACCAGTGTTTTCTCAAGCTAGACCCATTCTGCTGCGTTCATTGGCAAGACTGAGTTATATGGATTGCATTGCACACAAGTTTTTCAGAGACGCGCATGTTGGAAGATATCCTCAGCCTGGCCGGTGCACATTCTGGAGCACCGTGTAATAAAAAAATGTGGTCTTGTGGTGCCGTCCAATGGTGATCTCTAATGCGGGGGACCATTGTGGTGAAAGGCAGTGCAATGTAGTATCTACTTCCCAATGGTCATCTTGGATGCCGGGTGCCTACGTTTTTTTGAGGGCAGCATTTTGGAGTAGGCATTCAGCGTCCCTAATATGACGTCATTACGGTGATTACGCTGCAGCGCTGCAAACATTTTTTACTTGGGGAACTGTACACCGACAACGTTTTTAAGTGCCACTTGTACATGTTGAAACTATATTTATCCTTATGCGCCTTCTTCGGCAGCCATTTTCAACTGGGAAATGCTTTAAATCTCAGGATCATTTTGTTAATCAAATACAGTTCTTCACTTGGCGCAATTGTTTTTGATTGGGGTTGGATTTTATGCAGAGTTGGAGTTGCTGATCATCGTGCTAGGAATATATATATATATATAAAGGAAAATACAACTGTTATTTAGTGGCACAAAGGCAGCTGCAAGGTAACGTTTTGTGCTCATTTTTGTTCTGATTGCTTCAACCATGGAAGTTTCAAGCATGTCTCAGCCATCATAATTTTTATTGGAAAAGGGTGGTTCAGTTTTACCTTGGAAACGCGGGAAACAATTATTTAATTCTTATCCTCTGGCCATTGGAGGTGAAATAATTTCTGAAATCACGAAGCATGCTGTCAACCTTGGTGTGGAGGGCAGAATACATTGATGAAAGCTTAGATGAAATTTAGTTGGGAACTGCTGAAGGTGATCCTGTGAATATCTATGAAATCATGGTTTTAATACTGAGACAACATTTTGGGCCACAGATTAATGTGGTTTTTAGAAAGTCACAAGTTCTTCACAAGGGTTTAAGGGAACATTGAGAAGATTGCCAATAATGTGGTATCCTTGAAAACTTTAGCAATAACTTGTGATTATGAGAATCTCACTGGCTCACTGATTAGGGACCAGTTAGTGAGATGGAACACTAACCAGAGAGTACAAGAAAAACGTCTTACTATGAATTCGAATCTGAAATGGAGTGCATGGAAAACACTGATTCATAGGTGTGTGAGATGAGAGAATGCAAAAATGGTGGTGAGGGCATGAGGAATGTGATTAAACAAATTGCTACCATCAATGTTGATACAGAATACAATGGTCCTGGACCTCTATTTTCAAACTGATAGAAATCAAAATCACAGTAGTAAGTATGAAAAGCAGATTGGAGAGCCTGAATGAGTAAGCTCGCAGTAGTCAATACTTCACAGAAATTACTTTAAAGGAGAAGAAAAGTGCAACAAACATAATGCTTTTTCATACACCCGGTATTTATTGGGATATATCACTAGGTGAACAGTTAAATATTCACTGTATTTTGTTTGAGGCGAGAGAGGGAAAATAAGGTTGCTCCAGTGGGAACGTGCAAGGAAAGGGGTGAGGGGTGCTCAAGTGTTTTAAGAAGTGAAATTAGAATCACAGAAAAATGAAGGAAAGAGCTTTAAAACCATTTACTCCAGGACTGGTTATACATCCCAGTCTTCTGAAGACCTGGTCACATAAAAAAGTAATCAACACTTTTTCAATATAGTTGATAAACAAAAACGTATTAATTGAGTGGCATGTCTTAAGGTAGAGCCAATGATCCAGGCCACTTATAGGGGCGTCGACGTTTCGACCCGACTTGGGTCTATGAGGGAGATTCGTGGCCTCAGCCTTGCGGGTCTTCTTCAGGACTAGATGAGCAACCTAGATAGGCGTGATGGTTGAATCTTACACCTGTAGGGAAGAGGGGACCAGGATCAGGAAGTTGCACTAATGAAATGGACCTGTCTGATTAAATGCGTAGAACCCGCTTACCAATAGTGTATATGTGGGATGCGCGGTCATCATATGGAATAAATCACAAGTAGGCATGTCCTTCCAAGGGTGGAGGTCATGGCGTGGTATTGATTCCACTGTGCTGTGAAGGAGGAGAGGATAGTTAGTGGTAGGTCCTCCAATCTTGTAGTTAAGCTAGTTAATAACATGGGCAAGGAACCAGCTAGTTCTGAATTAGAATTACCTGGTGGCGGTAATTATGGCATCCAAACCATGTAAGGTTAGCTTTAGTAGTAGATCAGCTCGATAGGGCGACTCCCTCCATGAGTCCCGTAGTGGCAGAGCCCGGGCAGCAAATGCAGGAGAGCTGAAGGGAAATTAAAAGGGGGGGGGGGGGTTGTTTAGGGCTGGGAACTTAAAATTGCCGTTGGTCTCATGTGTAAACTGAAGGGCCGACAGAGTCCCTGATTGAGAATTTCCTTTTTGTGGTGGTCCGCGCTCGGCAACCGTCTTCCGCTCGTGTCGGCTGGAGACTGCTCCGATGAACCGCGAGGACGTTCTTTAAGAAGTCCCGCTTGCGTGTGTCTCACGCTGGGTACACGGTGCACATGTTCGGGAGAAGAAAGACTACTGACAGCTCGTTACGGTAAAATGACATGCGGATGCCACCCAGAGTGTAGAAGGATTATCCGCAATTGTAAAACTGAGCGTAGGCATTCAAATAATTACATACAAAATTCTCATGAGGTTCCTTGTTTAAAGAATGAAAACATTTGCTTACGGATGACGAGGCGGATTGCAATAAATTACTCGATCATCCACATGCCTACTTACATACATCACAGGCAATTGTTAAACTGAGCGTAGGCATTCAAATAATTACATACATCGATGCCAAATAGTTTTAACTTGAAGGTGGAACTCCACCAGTTTTTCAGGAAAATAAGGTTGAGACACTATTTTCAAAAGGTACCTTCCAACCCAATTTTTTCAGGAAGTGGCCTGAGACCGCCCTCTAAATTTAACCCTCCACACATACCATGCCACACAAAATCCTGGCCTATGAACAGATGGTGATGCGGGACATTACCAAAGCTCTCTCAAACCGGCCGTATGTTAAATACAACATTAGCAGATTGGAACGCGAAGCTTTGGAATCCCTAAAGAGCAACACCAGTATAGTCATCAAGCCCGCCGACAAAGGCGGTGCAATAGTGGTCCAGAACTCTGAGGACTATAGAAAAGAAATTCTATCACAGTTGGGAGTCCAAGGAAACTATGAGAGACTTAGGGGAGATCCCACTGCAGAGATCAGTGACATGATAGCAGACATGACATTAAAGGCACTAGATGAGGGATTTCTTAGCAAACATGAACATGATTACCTCAACAACAAACACCCCAGGATGCCCACCATCTACACCCTCCCTAAGATACACAAGCGCATGCACGATCCACCAGGTAGGCCGATCATCTCCGGATGTGGTTCAGTCCTGGAACCTTTATGCAAATACATTGATGTGTTCCTCAAACCTATCGCTGAGAAAACTGAGACATACCTTAGAGGTACCAAGCAAACTATCCAACTGGTGGACGGACGTCCACATGACCACAATACCAACATAATGGCTACCATGGACATTACTGCGCTGTACACCAACATTCCACTGTCTGCCACCTTAATCAGTATAGAAGCGGCCCTCAATAGACGACCAGTGCCACATAGGGTCCCCACAGACTTTATTGTGGACCTTTTGAGGATCGCTATGACCAAGAACTATTTTTTCTTTCAAGGTCAATACTATTTACAAACTAAGGGTGTGGCTATGGGGGCAAGCTTTGCCCCAAATCTGGCAATCATCTATATGGATGACTACGAACAACAATATGTACTTAATGAACAAAACCCGTACAACGACTGCATAGAACTGTGGCGGCGTTACATAGATGACGTGCTCATCATCTGGAAGGGTCGTGAGGACCAATTAAGATCTTTTCATAACTGGCTCAACACATGCTCGAATGATATACAGTTTACCCTTGAGTTTGACAGAGGTTCTATAAACGTTTTGGATATCACGATTAAAGCGGAATTTCACTCATTATACACCAGCCTGTATAAAGAGCAGCGAACGGAACACACTATTACGCTACTCTAGCCACTATCCACGCAACCTCAGGGACAATCTCCCCTTTGGGCAATTTTTGAGGTTGCGACGGAACTGTTCCAAGAAAGAAGAATTCTTTGAGGAATCTACGGGCCTCATGTCCAGACTGATAGAGAGGGGATGCCCAATCAGACTTCTCAAGAAAGCACGCAAACGTGCATGGCATAATCACAGGGAGTTCCTCCTTGTACCCAGACAGAGGGACAGAGTGAATGAGGAACGTCTAGTGTGTGCCACGACCTTTTCTACTAAAAGTAATGATATAAAGAAATTTACCAACAAACATTGGCATCTGATCTCTGATGAACTAGGGAGCATGCCACCACCCCTACATGCATTCAAGAAAGGCAAGAATGTGAGGGACCATGTTGTAAAATCACTGTTACCCACTCAGTGTACCCCTCGTCAAACAACATTATGGGGTATTCCACCCATCAAGGGTCACCATAGATGTGGCCAATGTAAGGCTTGCCCTCTAACTCAGGAAGGAACTCAATTCACCCACAATGACCAAACTTACACACTACAGGACCACAACAACTGCAACACGACAGGGGTCATCTATGCCATCATCTGTCCATGTGGGTTTCTGTACTTTGGCCAGAGCACCCAAAAAATCAAATGTCGCATTCTACAACACTGCAGCCGCAGAAGATGCCAAGTACAGGGTGCCCCGTTAGTGGACCACTTTACTACCTTTGGACATAGCCCAGACAGTCTCAAATGGTGGGTAATAGAGAAGGCCAAACCCAACCTCAGAGGTGGTAATTTTAGCAACATACTCAGTACACGGGAGTGCAGGTGGATAGATTTGCTTGACACCATATCACGGGGCCTCAACAAATATGAGGAGATCAGCAGACAAGTGTCGGTGTTATATAATGGCTAAGCACTTGTTATTTGACAGTTTCCTCCTAATTCCGGATACATACAACACACGTGACCTGGATCTCACAGGTTGGTCTTAGGTTTTTAATTGTCACCTTTCCCTGTCAGAATACAATTTTTAATTGTCAACTTTCCCTGTCAGAATACACAAACAGATGGTTGTTACGTTCCTTGACTTTGTTGGCGCCACAAGTTTTGGATAGTGCACTACTAAGAACACAGGAATTAATACAATCTAGTCTTTTAGAGTCAAATGTATAATCACTAATGTACATCGGGGCCAGTCCTTGTTAACTGACTACTATGTGTTTCCTTATTACATTCATGATCACGATGTTACTTACTATTGACTAGTTTGCCGCCTCATGTATGTTTTAGAGTATGCACCTTTCGAACACACTGGCATTAATATGGTCATGTTTCTGCAGTTACATCTATAATGACTGATGTCCTATGATTTGTCAACTTCCTCATACGTTTTAATAACACGTTTTTCGTTTTGTAATTTACGATTTCGATGTTACTTAAGCTTTGGCACATTAATGTATTGACATATGCCTGTGATGTATGTAAGTAGGCATGTAGATGATCGAGTAATTTTTGCAATCCGCCTCGTCATCCGTAAGCAAATGTTTTCATTCTTTAAACAAGGAGCCTTATGAGAATTTTGTATGTAATTATTTGAATGCCTACGCTCAGTTTTACAATTGCGGATAATCCTTCTACACTCTGGGTGGCATCCGCATGTCATTTTCCCGTACGAGAAAGTAGTCTTTCTTCTCCCGAACACGCGCACTGCGTACCCAGTGTGAGACACATGCAAGCAGGACTTCTTAAAGAACGTCCTCGCGGTTCATCGGTGCAGTCTCCAGCCGACACAAGCGGAAGACGGTTGCCGAGCGCAGACCATCACAAAAAGGTAATTCTCAATCAGGGACTCTGTTGGCCCTTCAGTTTACACATGAGACCAATGGCAATTTTAAGTTCCCAGCCCTAAACAACCCCCCCCTTTTAATTTCCCTTCAGCTCTCCTGCATTTGCTGCCCGGGCTCTGCCACTACGGGTCTCACGGAGGGAGTCGCCCTATCGAGCTCATTTACTACTAAAGTTAACCTTACATGGTTTGGATGTCATAATTACCGCCACCAGGTAATTCTAATTCAGAACTAGCTGGTTCCTTTCTCATGTTATTAACTAGCTTCACGACAAGATGGGAGGACCTACCACTAATTATCCTCTCCTCCTTCACAGCACAGTGGAATCAATACCACGCCATGAACTCCAACCTTGGAAGGACATGCCTACTTGTGATTTATTCCATATGATGACCGTGCATCCCACACATACACTGTTGGTAAGCGAGTTCTACGCATTTAATCAGACAGGTCCATTTCATTAGTGCAACTTCCTGATCCCGGTCCCCTCTTCCCTACAGGTGTAAGATTCAACCATCACGCCTATCTAGGTTGCTCATCTAGTCCTGAAGAAGACCCGCAAGGCTGAGGCCACGAATCTCCCTCATAGCCCCAAGTCGGGTCGAAACGTCGATGCCCCTATAAGTGGCCTGGATCATTAGCTCTACCTTACGTCGTGCCACTCAATTAATACATTTTTGTTTATGAACTATATTGAAAAAAGTGTTGATTACTTTTTGATGTGACCAGGTCTTCAGAAGACTGGGATGTATAACCAGTCAAGGAGTAAATGGTTTTAAAGCTCTTTCCCTCATTTTTCTGTGATTCTAATTTCACTTCTTAAAACACTTGAGCACCCCTCACCCCTTTCCTTGCACGTTCCCACTGGAGCAACCTTATTTTCCCTCTCTCGCCTCAAACAAAATACAGTGAATATTTAACTGTTCACCTAGTGATAACAAATACCGGGTGTATGATAAAGCATTATGTTTGTTGCACTTTTCTTCTCCTTTAAAGTAATTTCTGTGAAGTATTGACTACTGCGAGCTTACTCATTCAGGCTCTCCAATCTGCTTTTCATACTTACTACTGTGATTTTGATTTCTATCAGTTTGAAAATAGAGGTCCAGGACCATTGTATTTTGCATCACATTGAACCCAGGTCCATGACCATGATTGGGTAACCCCATTTTTGTAATGACCATCAATGGTGAAGCAGGGTGTGTGCAGAGAGTCAAGGAGGAAAGTAAAGATGTTAAAAGTAAGGGAAACAGGCTATAGCGGTGAAAGTGTTATCTATGTGGGAGCAAGGGTCATCTTTCCAGAAGTCAAGGATGGTTTTCCAGATTTGCAGCATACAAAAATGCTGTAAAAGGAGCACTATGCTTGTGTATGTCGTGGCAGTTCCATTAAGGGGTCAGTGGTGAATTGTGTGGATGATGAGAGGAAAATTATTTGGTTATTTGGAATGATGGTGTGGTTGATTGTGAGCCATTGATTAGCCAGAGTGTGAAGTGAAAATTGGTGGTAAGAGTGTCATGGTTCTGGCAGACTCAGGATCACCTCACACCATGACTTGTGATAAGAACTGGGACAGTATATTTGGTGTGGCTGTTAAAGAGTTGTCTCCTCTAGTTATTTATCCTGTTAGTTTGTAGATTGAAGTCCTGGGCTTCTCAGTGATGAAAATTCAATTCAAGGACAGGGAAACTGTGCGGAAGGTGTATGTGGCCAAATGTGGTGATAATTCATTGGGATGGAGACACCACAGTGATATGGGGATAACATTGAATCCCAACTCACTGAAATGTGTGATGCTTGTATCAAATCGTGAGATGCCATGTGAATTTATGGCTGAGTTTCCGGTTGTGTTTGATGAGCAGTTGGTGAAAGAAAGTACCATTTTTGTGTGGTTACCCCCCACCCCAAATTTTACCCCAGTGCTGATGGTGATTGCTCTGAAAGTGCACTGGAGCCTGCTGCCCAGGCCCCAGAGCCAGTGCTGACTCCCTAAAACTGATGCATGTGAATTGGTAACCGCAATTGCCAAGGACTTTAACCCCCTTATAAGTTCCTGGTAAAGGGCACCAGTGGTGCCAAGGGTATGGGAGTTAAAGGGGTCACCAGGGGCTTAAGAAGATTTTTGTGCCACTCTGAGTGACCCAGGTAAACAGATGACAGATATCCTGCTTTTGGAGGTTGCTGGAGCAGTGCAAACTACTCAAAATCTAATTTGCCCTCACCATATGTGGCAAGGTCAATGCAATATTTTTAATATATGCCAGGTACCCCTAAGGAAGGCCTCTTGAACCCAGAAGGCAGGGAGCATAATATTAAAGGTGTGGACATATAAGTGCAAGCTTACATGTCCCTATAGCAGCTTTTTGCATTAAGGGCTACTATAAGTGATCAGCGGTCTATAGGATAAGATGGGTTGGCACCCCAAGGTTGCCAGCTCCATTATGGTACAGCCCAAATATGTAATTTTTGGTATCAAATAGCGTGTTTCATAAACCCTTGCATGATTCTCATGCCAGGGTAATGCACCCAAGTGGCTACCCTAGAGGTTGCCCATCAGGGGCCATATGAAAGAATATGCGCCCTCTCCTTCATAGCACCGAGCGCACCGTTCAAAAGGTGCACTCAGCGCTTACAAGGACAGTGTGCCATATTATATTGAATTGGCTGGTCTTAGGGCAGCTGCAAACCTGCGCTGACCTAGGGCCAGCACATTCAAGTGAAAAACAGATCAGCTTGGAAGCAGCCTCTCCGTGTTTCACTGTGCAGGTGGCAACCCGCCTGCCCTTTTAAAGGAGTTTAGATATCCCCTTGCCAGCGGGTGCAGTGAGTAACTACACTCGCCTGTAAGGGGATGTCTGGATGGTCCATTCCCCCTTCTAGAGGGTTGCCATCAAGGGTGCCACCTTTGATGCCTCCTGGAAGCTTTTTTGCCTCTGCGCCCGCATCCACTGGTGTAACGAAGCTTGAGGGGGCCTCCCTGCAAGGCACCTGGGGGGGCCCCCTCTGGGCTCAATCAGGAGCCCTGCAGCCTGTGTGCTGTGCTGAGGGGGCCCCCTGTAGCTTGGGCCCCCCCACACAGCGGGGACTGCGGGGGCCTGTTTTACGCCCCTGTCCGCATCTATAATACAGCACGGGCGCAGAGGCAAAAGGGTTCCCTCAATTGCATGGGGCAATGCCCCCATGCAAATGAGGAGACACCCTTTAGTGATAGTGCTGGTACTATATGTGCAAGAGTGCTATCTGTTTTACAAATGGGGCGTAAAAATGTCTTCGGCCGTTTCTGTAATACCAAAGTCCCTCGGGGGTCATACATGCCCTTTGCGCCCCGGGGTCACTTTGCATATTACGGCCCCTGGTTGTCCCAGCCTTTCCTGTGCTCTGGCTGTCAGCCTGCAGCTGCTGCCCCCAAGGCCAGACTGGCTACCGGTCGTTTTGGTGCGTTGCCAAGCTGTGGGCCGATTACACTGCGCTGGGGGCTGATTTTGTTGATGGAGACCTGCATGTACATCTAAATAAAGAAAGCAAAACAAATGGCTTTAAAGCATACTTTTGCATTGTTTACTTAGAAATGCCCTGTAGTCAGTCCGGCCGGTCAGGGTCGGGATCTGACTCCCTGCCTGGAGGTGTGAACTCTCCCAGGAGTCAGAAATAATGGCTGGAGGGGAAGTAGGTCACACCTCCCACCCTTACAGGGTGGCTTGTGAAGTGGCACATCAAGGTGGGGAGCTTCAAAGCATACACTCTCTGTTGCATCTGGGTAGATGGGAAAGTTATGTAGTCAGGAGGTTTATACACCCAGAAGGCTAGCCACACCTCTAGGGTGGGCTTCCTGGTGTGTACAGCTAAGGAAGATTCCTGCCATTACCAAAGACCAGTTCCCCCAGACAGAAGGACCTCTTTGAGAGCCAAAGGCAACTCCAGATTCCCTTGGACTAGTGGCACTAGTCCCCTGCAGTCTGCAGATAAAACAATGTCTCGGTACCAAAGAATCGCTGGCCATCGGGCCCTCTAATGGATCGCACAAAAGTAGACAGCCGAGTGCATTGTGGAAACACAAGTTTCAGGTTGCTACCGTTTTCTCCCGGGCTGCCAGACGTCAAAATAACGTCTTGCTGACTTTACCACTGCCAAGGCTTGTTGGTGGCCAATCTGGAAACCACCACCAGCTGCAACTCAAAGGAACTCCGCAACACCTTCAGCTGACAACAGCAGCGGCCCCGTTGTTAACTTTTTGCACCCGTTTTATCACTAGCACTGTGTAAGCAGTAAATCCAGCTCACTCACGGCTCACGCTTCAACACCACAGACAGCCAGGACAATGCTGCACCTGGGCTTCTCGAGCCAGGTAAAATCGAGCTGTCTATCGTGCCTTGGTCCTGGGACCCATATCACCTTAACCCCGAGGGGGTTCCACGCAACTTGACCTGCAAGGGACCAATTGTCACTAGTGCTTTTTACCATTGACTGCAATGCTTAAGTTTTGCAGTATTGATTTGCAGTGATTTAATTTTGCTTCTAAAATCCATAACTCCTGTTGAACTTATCCAATTGACTTCATGTTGGTGTCTAAGGATACATAAAACTCTGCTTTATTTTTATAAATTGGTGTTGAATTTCTTTCGAGTTGTGTCAAATACGTATCATCCATGTTGTTACTATGAAATTCTTAACATGTTCCTTCAGTAAAGCCTGACTGCTCTTTGCCATTTGACCAGGACTGAGTTAAGGATTTATTATTCTGAATCCAAGGACCATATTTGGGGTATTATGAGAGTATTGCATAGGGAAGCCTAACTAGATAATAATCCACCGTCCTACAGTTGAGCAAACACTAAAAACATAAAATTATATTGAAACAGAGTGCCATTCCTTGTGTGTGCAAGGTGAGAGGGGTGCCAAATATGATATTACAGCTGTTCAAGAAGTTAAAGAAATGAGGAGATTGAATCTAGGCGATTGCCCCTGTGGTCTTGGCCACGAAGGACATGTATAAGAAGATAAGAATGTGTGTGGATCTCAGAGGGTTGAACAAACACATTTGGATGGATCACCAGCCGTTGCCTAATATTACTGAAACTGTAGCCTTGATCAAGGATGCACAGTTTTTTAGTGTGATGGGCTTGTAATCGGCCTATCATTAGGCTCTCTTGCATCCAGAGTCGAGGCATCTTCCATCCTTTGTTACTCTTTGTGGCCTACAGATTTATACAATTGCCTTTCAGCCTGGTGTCGCCTGCAGCATACTTCCAAAGCGTAAAGAGGTTTTGGAGGTCATCCCAGGGTGTTCTTCCTAGATTACTTTTTGGTTTATGGGAAGGATCAGTAGGCACACTACAGTACACTCAGATATGTTTTGTGTAAATAGCAAGAAGCTGGTCTTACTTGTGGATGGGGAAGACAAAGTGGTATCCTTTGCAGCACACTCACTGTAGGGGGTGGAGGAGCGTTTTCAGTTGTTGAGTGTGAGGCACTGGCAGTTTATTGGGCACTATTGCACTTTAAGTTTTACCTGAGGGGATTGCCTTTCATTGTGAGGTCAGAACATCATTCCTTGACCCAAATTTTCACTTGCAGGCCTTCTGATTTTATTGAGGGACTGAGGGTCTAACAGATTTCAATTCTATTGTGGAGTATTTTCTTGGGCCAAAGAATGAATTTGCAGACTGCTTGCCCATATTACCTATTGAAAGTGAGAGTATTTTGGATGACATGTGTTTGGTGGGTTGGATTAGTGAGTTAATGATGGGGAATGGGCTGATGCTATTACAGAAGATAAAGAGTTGTAAGTGTTAAAAGAATATATAGTAAAAGGATGGTGGGAACTTAAGGAAGTTTCTTGGAAGTATAGTGGATTTTGGAATGTGCATCAGGAATTTTGTATTTGGGACAATAACATTTGTAGAGGTGATAGCCACCTGTGGATTTAAAGGAGAGGTTGATCAATCTATCACACAAAGGACATCTGGGAAGGCACTTAATCAATCTAGACTTTGTGAGTGGTATTGGTGCCCAAGAACGGATCATCAAATTGTTTCTGTAGTCAAGGAATGTTTGTTGTGTGCACAGAATAATAAGAATAAAATGAGTGCAGAAAGCTCCTCTTGCACCAGTGGAGATCCCGTCCTAGCCTTCGATGAAACTGGGACTTGACATTGCAGGACCATTGGAATTGTTAGCTCACAATGAGTGGTATGTTCTCTTGTTGGTGGACTACACAACTAAGTGTGTAGTGACCAGATGTGTCCAAGGTAGATACAGGTGTTGTCATTGAATTTTTGAAAGATTAAATTTCATATAAAGGTATTCCTGAAGCCCTGAAAATTGATAGTGGGGTGCAGTTTACTTCTGAAGAGTTGAGTGAGTTTTTGTCAGTATGATTGATAAAACATCTTAATACAGTGCTATATTTTCCACAAGCCAATGGGTTAGCGGAGCAAATGAATAGGTTGGTGAAGAGTTGTGTTTAAAAGGCAGTTGACAGGAAGTTGTCACTGAAAGTGGTTGGAGGGCACATCGTAATTCTTCCAAATGTGTTACTGGAGAGTCTCCTTTCTTCTTACTTAAAGGTAGGAAATTTTCCTCTAAACTGAATCCTGCATGGTAAAACCTAGGCAATGTGAGAGGAAACACTACCACATTTTCTCAAAGGGAACTCTATGATAGAAGGAATTGCTATGAACAGAAGTATAAGTCCAGATATCATTCTAAGAATGCGGTGAAGACTAAAAAATGGGCAGTTGGTGTTAAAGTGTTAGTGGTGAAACCAGGTTATGTAAGAAAGAAAGTCAAAATGTATGGGTCCTTTCTTGAACATTGAAGGTAAGTAGAATGTAGCATTTCTGGATTCTGGTGATGTGTGGAATATGTCCAGACTTGTGAGGTATTGTGAGGTAAGTACCTCTGTCAATTCCGATTTAGGGTCTGAAATGAGTATGTTCATGAAAATATGTGTATCATCTGATTTTGATGGAATAATGGGAAGTGGTGGTCCTAGCTCTAGTTAACCTGTAATAGTATTAAGGAGGAAGCCTTTATGGCATATTTATTTTCATATGTAAAGTGTTTCTATGTAGCTCTAGATTCCTACTGTACAACGCTTGGGGGACAGGTTAAGGAAAATCATTTGCCTAAGTGTCTTTCACATGCAAAAATGTTTTGAGTTCTTAAATATCATATAAAGTTCTTGTTTCGTTTTGTTTAGTTAACTTTGTATTAAATTTGTTCCTTGCTATTTATGTTTTACTTTTGCTTTACTTTGTTTTGTTAAGAGGAAAAGATGTGTTAAATTTATACCTGTGTTGTGTATGTTTTAAAAGTGAATCTAATAGGGAATCTTGGGGTCGGAATCTTGGCTGGTGGAATTGGGTGATGCAATGGGTTCAGTGGCTGGGGGATGAAAAGGATTGGTATTTGGAAGAAGAGTGGGGCAGCTTGTGCTCCACTATGCTGTACAGAAGAAACCTGATGAAACAACTTATCGTACCAGGTGTGATGCTGGAACGTAGCGCACTGGCACTCATTTTTGGGGGACCAGCTCTTATTTTTCTGCATCAAACACTTGCCAACAGAGAGAGAGGGGAAAACAAATAAAGTGGAAAGATGGAGAAAGAGAAAGATAGAAAAACCGTCATTAAGGAAGTAGGCATGAACCTGCAAGAGTGAGAAAAAGAGGCAGGTGGTGTCTGGTAATGGGCTAAAGAAACATAAGGTGGGTTCAAGACTACGTACCCTTAGTATTGGGTGCACCAACATTTAATTGCACTGACCACATGCTTCTGAGCAGAGCTTTGGGCAACAGCACTCATTCTTTCAAAAATTCATCATTGGGTGAAAGTGCCATCACACACCCTTCAATGTACTGACACTTCCATGCCTTCAGCCCCTCAACGTCATCGTCTTTGCTGCTGTAGGGTTCAGGAAAGGAGTGGAAGCCACAGTAGGTAAACCGGTCTCTTAGGCCCTGATTGCTAAAAATTAAATGCCACTTGGTGTGCTAACAATTCCAAATGTCTCCAGGCCCAAACTATGGAGTCTGCAATCTCCGGACATGAAAGTAGAAGATGTGAAGCTATTGGCATCTGCTACAATCTGTAAGGGATGTGGCCATGAGCAAAGGCATGCTCCCGCCAGACCCCTGAAACAGCATGGGCTAGAGCTTAACCTGATCCCCTGCCCTCCCCACGCCCCCAAGTCCCACTGACCATGCTGTGACACTTTCTACTCGCTAAATTTCAGTTTTCTCCCTGGAATTGGGGAAAACCATGCAAAAAAGGTCCTGGTATCTCTGAGTCTGTGTGGTTATTTCCCATTCCCGGGAGAAAGAGGAAACTCTTAATCACCTAGGTTTTTGGTGTGGGAGACTCACCAGAATCTTGGATTCTAGCCCTTGAGTATTCCTGCATCAAAAACTCCCTTATTGTGATCAGGGCTTTAGAGTACTGTTTACTTTGTGTTCCTACCACTGACTTCATTATACTTAAAATTAGGGACTGTGCGAAAAGCCACACCAGTGGTATTAACTTCTGCCCCTGGCTATTACTTCTTGATGCCACATGTCTGTGTTTCCTCAGACGGACCTGACAAAAGTATCACTCTGTTTTGATTAATACGTGAGATGCACATAGACATTTAATTTGATTTTAAACAACCTTCCTTCTGGTTTTTTTTCAATCCACTTATTATATCCTCCCTTGTGTTCTGAATGGCCATAATAAAAGATAAAGTGGCTGAGGTCCAACGGTAGACAAGAGGCCACTTTTAGTAAACATCATGGTGGGCAAAGGAGAAGTGAGCCATGAGGTGCCCGAAGAGGACAGCTGCGGTTCAGGAATCATAGACTGAGTGGTGTTCTGAATTTCACTCATGCATTCTTGAGTGAGATGAAGGGATCTAGTGTAGACAGGTTGTATGACAGAATATCAAGAAGAAAATTGTGTCACTAGAATATTGTGACACAAAGTATGTTCTAAAAAAATATTGAGTTACATACTTTGTATGTATATACCAAAATATGGACTCAAAAATATTGTTGAACAAAATTATCTAAAACATAAGGTAAATATATTGAAAAAGTCATATTTATATCATTATATATAATGTATTAAAACAATTAAAATACTAAATAACAATATATTCATTGTTTTACTAGCAATGTAAATTAAATATATGTATTGACATATATATCGTTTTAAAAATAAATACAGTAATATGAACCCCCTGCCACATATTATAAGGATACTGAAAGTCACTGAGGAGTTCCATAACCATTTAGAGGAATGAGACTGACGGCTTGGTTGCTTTATGAGGTTATGGCACTCTGAGGTGACTTGCAATATCCTTATGTTGCCAGAGGACACTTTATCCCATATAATACATGGTCACACCATCACCTTTCCCACAAACCACTTAAAACCTTGGTCTGTAGCTCTTTCATATGAAAGAACGAGCTTGTTTGCAAACATGAAGAATAAAAATAAAATCTCTAATGCAAAATTAACCACATCAAAACCTATTATATATTTGTGGCAAACCAATATTAGAAACAGGTCAATACAAGTACGTTTTTTTTTTAAAAGCTGCTTTAGCTCGGAAGTGTGGAAATATGCAGAACAATTCTATTTTTATTCTAACTAAGGAGTACAAAAAATAAACATATTCTCTCTGCTTTTCATTGTAAGCTATTAAAATAGAGCAGAAGAAAGAAAATCAACTTCTGTTTGTTGCTTTAAACAGCTGCTTTAATTATGCTTCGTAACCTAACCTGCCTTTCACCTCGGATGCTGGCTCTTGCAGCAGGCATTGTAACATCAGAACTCGACTGTAAAAACTTATAGTAGTCGAGTTCTGACATCTTTTCTTTATAATCTGCAACTTGGTGCATCACAAGTCAACGATTATAAAGAAATAAGAGACTGTTGTTTATACAGGGCTTACAGAATTCCTTGAATTATAAAAACAAAAGTTAAACAGTTTTTAACAATAACTTAAGTGTAAAATTAACAAACATCTATCTAGCAAAGCATGCATGAAACTTTAAAAAAGTTAAATTACTGTAATACCTAGTTCAATAAGTACTGTAATCTAAATGTTTGAACAATATATGTATATAACATTAATGTAAATACTTACAAATATTAAAATCAATACTTGCAAACATATATTAACTAAAACACATCACAGCTAATTAAACAAAGAAAACTAATATTAACACATACATAAAAGTTACATTAATCTTTTTTTAAACCATATAAACATTAAAGAAACAAAAAATAATAATAATAATAACAATCACTAATAAACAACAGCAGCAAAAGTCCTAGGCTTCAAAGAAGTTATATTTACTCTTCTAACTCCAGTTCAAACCAATGTTGGAAAAGAGTTGGATATAAAAGCAGTTAGATTTACTATTCCCACTTCAAAGTAGGCAAAAGCTAGGAGAGGGTTGGAATTTGTAGAGATTAGATTTAAAGTTCCCTCTCCAATGTAAGCATGTGTAGGACTATAAAATAGTTAGATTTACTATTCCCACTTCAATCTAAGAAACAGTATGGAAAAGCAAGGACATTGGAGGGATTACAATTACTATTCCCACTTTCACATAAGCAAAATCAGGGAATGTGTTGGTCTTTGAAGGAATTTGATTTACTTTTCCCAGGCCAACATAAGTAAACCAGGAAAAGTGTTGGAATTTGAAGCGGTTAGATTTACTATTCCCACTCCAATCGAACAAGCAGTCAGGAAAGTATTGGACTTTGGAGGGGTGGGAATTGCTATTCTCACATCCAATCAAACAACATTAGGGAAAGTGGTGGATCTTAGCGGGGTTAGATTTACTATTCCAATTCAAATCTAAGCAACACTAGAGAAAGTGTTGGACTTTCGAGGGATTAGATTTGTTATTCCCACTTCAACATCCTTAATGTCAGAGACAGTGAGGGACTTTGGAAGGTAAGATTTACTGTTCCCACTTCAATCTAAACCACAGTAGGGAAAGTGTTCGAATTTAGAGGGGCTAGATTTTTTAATCCTACTCCAATCTAAGCAACATGGGGGAAGGGAGAGAGTTTGGAGGGGTGACTTCTACTCAATGTAAGCAAAAATACAGAAAGTGCTGGATTTATGAAGGGTTGGATAGAGACTTCAAATTCATAATCATTTAAAAAATATTTAAATATCTGACAACATAAAAATACTAAAACATATACAAATTTAAAGAATATATGCATAGTACATAAAGTTCAATGTATTTGGAAAAATTAAATAACACAAACATAATTTAACAATTATAAAACAATTTGAAATAAATAAACTTCCCTCATTTCTACCCAAAAAACAACAATCAAACATTTTTTAAAGTAAAATATATATATGTGTGTATATATATATATATACAAACAAAAGCTTGCCTGTAATGAGAGGACACCACACAGGTAAGTTCTTATCCTGACACCATTTATTCAACGAAGGCAGTCGCAGTAGGCAGGCATCGCGGCAACTTCATATTCCCTCCCGACGCGTTTCGTGCTTTGAAGAGCACTTCCTCATGGGATGCTGGGATTGCGGTGATTGAAATCGGCAGTTTTTGCGCACTACATTTAAGCAATTATTCCCCGCCCATGTGGGCGTGGCCACCCTTGTGGCCTGATGGTTAATGTAGTGCAGCTGTGCTACTTCAGTGAGTTGCCAAGTTCCAAACAGCATATTGTCAATAAGATCCCCAGTGGGTGTGCACAACAGCATGCCAGTCTCAGCACTGCCGCTCAGTTAGCTGAATCACACTCGCCTGACCTTTGTGCTGAAATGCATGTGGCACCTCAGCAGGGATGCTGGGATTGCGGTGATTGAAATCGGCAGTTTTATATATATATATGTATATCTATAGACACATATATATCTATCTATATTTGTAGGCTCCCCTAGTTAGACATTTTCAGTTGTCTCACCACTCCGCAGACAACATCAGATGGGTAGTCATCGAAAAGGTTGTACTAGGCCAGAGAGGTGCCAATATTGCAGACATTATGAATTTGTGTGAAGGCAAGTGGATGCATTATTTGGACATTGTCCAAACGGTTTGAATGAACAAGAGGAGATTGTGAGACAGTTACTTCTACTAACTATGCACGGACCCCTGCATCAGTTACACACACGCTACCATACCGATAGGTTACACAGATAATGCATTTCCTTTGGTCTCACACCTGTAGGGTGGTTGGAATGTTTGCGTTTGGTGTCTGGTTTTCCAATATATGTCTTATTGAGTCATTGCTTTAAACTTATGTGCCTATGCCTTTGTCCAGCTTCAATATCGATGTTTCTGGAAAACCCTCTCCGTATTCTACATCAGGGACTGATACCTCTCTATGTTAGTGTATTCGATTATCATGTAATCATTTAGTTCATTTGTGGCACCATAGTACGATATATGCCCTCACTGTCCCAGTGTTTTTCACTGTTTTCCAGTATTATCTGTCAATAATGCAAATCGCCTCTTGACCCCAAAATGTAGCCCCCACAGACTCTGATTTACATCCTGAGGTGGAAAGTCGGGAGCAACGCTACTTTGTTTTTAACTTCACTGGCATTTTACTTTAATCCTTTGGGCACTCACCCCCTTGTTTGTTATTCCCTCGTGCGCTCTGTTCCTACCTGCTCTGCTGTTTCAGGTGCCATAGCGGGCCACGGGGAGGATCGCTACCATCGCGGGGAAGCCCTGGGTGACGCTGCTCACGCTCGGCCACGCCCACTTTCGAATTTTACTTAAGCCGCGCCCCTGCAACGCGTGCATTCAGACTCTGATTTACCTCCTGAGGTGGAGAGCCGGGAGCAACGCTACTTTGTTTTTAACTTCACCGGCATTTTACTTTAATCCTTTGGGCACTCACCCCCTTGTTTGTTATTCCCTCGTGCGCTCTGTTCCTACCTGCTCTGCTGTTTCAGGTGCCGTAGCGGGCCACGGGGAGGATCGCTACCATCGCGGGGAAGCCCTGGGTGACGCTGCTCACGCTCGGCCACGCTCACTCTTATTAGCATAAAAGGATGTCCCACTCCCAGCCGCGCAGCGGCCGCGCGCAGCGGGCGCGCTGCCGGCGCACCGAAGGCGCGCCAAAGGCAAGCCCGTCTGGGCCCGTCCGCGACAGGCCGGGACCTGGGGCCCCTCATCATGCCAAAATTCTCACATATTCTATTGCACAATTGTTTGCCCTCCAGGCTGCTTGGCCTATCAGTAACCCTTTGGCGGTTCATCTCAATTGCCTTGAGATTTTTCAGCCAGATTACACCAATCTGCCGATTCATTTGCTGAGACCCCAAATATCAGCACCGCCTCTTGTACACTTGCACCTGCCGCCCCAACCCCGTGCAACCCTCCCCCCTGTAGCCATTACCTATCTCCTTAATACCCGTTCTGCGGATAAACACCAAGTGGAACTTTTTGATTTCCTAGATACTGCTAAGCCTGATGTTTTATTTTTGACTGAAACCTGGTTTACCCCTGACTCCCTACCAGATGTATTGGCAGCTCTTCCCACCCCGTATTATGTACTTCGCGCTGATCGTCCGGTGGGGAAGATCGGTGGTGGAGTGGCGATGATAGTCCGCTCCAACCGTCAGTTCCAACTCCTTCCCCATCCCCCTATCGCTGCAGTTGACTGTTTAGTTGTGCGCTCTATCAAGTTAGCGATTCCTCTTACTTGTGTGCTTCTCTATCGTCCCCCTCAAGCAATGCCTTACTTTATTTCGGCCATACAGGACTTATTGGCCACCCTTGTTGTCAACAACTTCGCAGTTCTCCTATTAGGAGATTTCAATTTCTGGCCAGGCGATCCCCGCGAGGACCCCATGTCCAGAGATTTTAGCAACACCCTCCACAGTATGAACTTTTTATCTCATATTTCTACCTCTACCCACATACACGGCCACATCTTGGCCCAAGTCTGGTCCGTTAACCAGCCAATTTCCACCCCCTTGGTGTCTCCTTGTGTATGGTCTGATCATTTTTTTATCTCTTTTCTCCTTGACATGCGAGTGACCACTAATCCTTCCCTTCCCAAAAATATTTTTGCCCAAAATTGGAATCATGTGGATCTTCCTGCTCTTTGCCACTCCTTGGCGTCTTCTTTCCCTGATCTAGCTGATACTTCCCTTAACTCTCAGGTGACCACTCTTCATCGCTGGCTACTTACTACCTGTGATCAAGTTGCCCCTCTTAAACGAGTTAGAACTCGTCGCCCTCACGAGGCCAACAGATGGTTCACCACAGAGCTTAAAATTCAGAAACTTGCGCTCAGGCAGGCTGAGCGCCGCTGGAGACATAAGTATTGTCCGGATTTGAAGACCCACTACCTGGCTCTTCTGCGGGATTACAAAAAAGCCATACTTTTGGCCAAGTCAGATTATTTCTCCCGAAAAATCCATCTAGCGGCCAACACATCCAAAGAGATCTATACGATCGTGCACGAGCTTGCAACCTCTGATAGAGTTACTTCCAAGCCTATCCCTTCTCAGTCCCTTTGTAATGACCTCAATGACTATTTCATTGAAAAGATCGCTAAGATTAAACGTCACATTCCTTCCTTCTCTGTGCCTCCTCTCCTGCCCACCCCTTTCACTTTTGATCACTTTCCGTTGATTTCTAAGGAGACCTTTTTCACTCTGTTGCGGAGAGTCAAGTCAGGCTCTCCTTCTGACCTCTGCCCAGTCCATATTCTGAGGGAGATCTTTTCCAGCTGCCCGGAACCTCCTCTTACTCTGCTCAATGCTTCTATTTCTCAGGGAATAGTTCCTGATTTTCTTAGAGCGGCTATAGTCATCCCCATCCTTAAAAAAGTGAGTGCTGACCCTACCCTTCTTTCAAACTTCAGACCTATTTCCCTACTCCCCTTTCTGAGCAAGATTTTGGAGAGCTATCTCACTTCCTGTCTTTCTACTTTTATTGAAAATAACCATCTCCTCGCCGCCAACCAGGCTGGCTTCCGCCCGGCTCACTCACGGAGTCCGTTGTCCTCTCCGTGGTGGATGAGCTTAGGAGGAGCGCTGATATCAATTCACCTCAGGCCCTGGTCCTTCTCGACCTGTCCGCCGCCTTCGACACGGTTGATCATTCTACTCTTCTTCACCGTGTCGAGGGCGCCGGTGTCCGGGGCTCAGCCCTGGCTTGGCTTACCTCCTTTCTTACGGACCGCACCCAGGCCGTTAGACTGCAGGGCTTCTCTGCTTCCATCTGCCCAGTTTCGTGCGGGGTGCCGCAAGGCTCGTCCCTCTCCCCTCTTCTCTTTAATCTCTATATATACCCTCTGATTATTGCTTTACAGGACATGGAGGTCACGGTGTTTAATTATGCCGATGACCTTCAGCTCATTTTCAATCTCTCTCCCACTCCTGATTCTATTCTTAAGTTCCGTTCCACTATGACGTTCATCCATAATTGGATGAATTTAAACCAGCTCAAACTTAACCCCGACAAGACGGAGTTGGTGCTCATTGGTGGACCTTCCAACCCCTGGACCCCCACTTTTTGGACCACTACTCTTGGTCCTCCCCCCCTTTCCCTCCACATCTGTCAAAACCCTGGGTATTAAGATCTGTCAAGACCTTTCCATGCGCTCTCAGATTAGCTCTGTGGTCTCATCCTGCTTCCTATCCCTCAGAATCATTCACAAAATTTCCCGGTTTTTTTCAGTGGAAACCCTCAAACTTATCGTCCTAGCTATGATTTTATCCCGTCTGGATTATGGCAACGCCATGTATGTTGGTATCCCTGCGTACGAACGTCGCCGCTTGCAGCTTATTCAAAACCAGGCTGCCCGTCTTATTTACGGGCTTCCGAAATTTCAGCACACTACCCCCCTCTTAAAGACCCTTCATTGGCTTCCCATCCTGGAACGTTCCTTATTCAAGATGGGATGCCTGATCTTTATGTCACTAGCTGGTAGAGCCCCTGACTTCATTAGATCAAAGATCAGCGCCTATGTCCCGGGCAGACACCTCCGCTCTTCTACCCAGCTTCTTCTTAGCGTTCCTCGCTATCGCAGGAAAAAACTTGGCGGCTTAAGATTTTCAATTCTCGCCCCCCTGTTTTGGAACGCACTCCCTTTTGCCATTAGATCTACCTCCATCTATATGGATTTTCGCAAAGCTCTCAAAACTCACTTATTCTCCATGGCTTACCCGTTGTAGCTGCTTCCCGCCTTGCCCGAGATAGTCTTTGTCTTTCAGCGCCAGGAAACCGCTTGGTAACAGAGCGCTTTATAAAACTCTTTAACTTCAACTAACTTCAACGGCCTTTTGACCATTGACACTGTAATGTATAATATGCACCCTGCGACACATACTATCCTTTTCTAATTGAATTAGCTCTCCAGCCTCACCATTCTATTCACCATCCCCAATAAACTAGGACACTGCCACAAATTTGTCATTGCTTCTACAAGTTTCCTGTCAACTAGAACGCGGTACTCGCTGCCCTCATGATGTGACTATCCTTACTATGACTAGCATCTAACACCAGCCCACCCGGCTGCTCTGCTACGGCAAGCACGTTGACGTGAGCACCTATTTAGTTACAGATGACCGGACGCTCACGGTGATGTGAGACGCTCGGTTGGAGCTCGGCGATCCAGTCAAGGTAATGCCCTTTGCCTGTTCTCTCCCCAGTCTTTTGTGTGTCCAAGGATACTTCAAATTGTTTTGTCGCCCATGCATTTTTACACAGGTCCGCTTAACAGACGAACGAGTGATGGTAGCTACGAGCGCTCACGCCCTCATGTGGTTGAATGTTATGACTCATTTTCTCACTCCCCCCATTTTTCTTTCTGTTTTTAGAAATACGCTGATTACCTCAGCATTACGTGAATCTTTGGGTCACGTTTCCTTTTCGGATTCAATCTCTCATGCCCAATGTATCTTCAAGGCACTACTCCACCATTGATGTAAACCCTTTTTGTGTGAGTATTGCCTCTGCTGTCCCTTGCACCATTATTATAATTTCTAATTAAGTTGATGGAGCACTGACGTGCCTCACTTTTTCTTTCTGTTCAGCACCCCTGGTGTCTCATTTCTTCTATTTCTGGAGTGACATAGCCCAATCACCAACTCCACACTGTATATTGGACAGTGTGTGTATTAAGGTGAGCCTTGCTTGCCATTTCCCTGCAATCATGCTCCCCTATCTAACCTGTACCAGTAATGAAGATAATGTTACCTTCCTTGTAGGTTGCCCCCTTTCTGGTCCTGAGGAATACCCATCTGTAAGGATTTAACCACCTTTGTTCATTATCTGGGGTCGAAACATTGACTTTTCTTACATTTCGGACCTGTACTTATACTTTCAGCCCAGCCGTGGACAAACGTAGCATGCATTTATGACATCACATCGCTTGGGCCATTGAGTTAATCTCTAAAAAACTATGGTAGACAGGTCAATTTCACTCTTGTAAATATTGTATATTTTGAAATGTCCATCCTTCACATTTTACTTAACTTCACAAGCACTACATCGAGCACTTTATTCACCTTGTCACAGTGGAGCAACCACTGTAATTGCGAATTGTAGAACAAGCCAATCGATTAATACTTGTCAATATAAAACTTTGTTGACAATCAAGTTATCCTGGTCATTGTATGATTTAATTATTATGTTTTTTTTCTATCTTTGCGTTTTTCCCTTTTAGAGGTCCATTGATCAGATGGATTTTTGTTGTATATATCCTAATTATGACTACGGTGGTCCATAGGATGGCCGTAGTCATGGTCTGACATCTGGTGCATTGTGGGACATTCCGCAGTATTAGAAATGCGGCGGTCTTGAGGCCGCAATATGCTTGGTGGTGCTACTGCGGCACCACCAAGCATATTTTGAGATTCCTCACCGCAAGCAGTTTCATGGCGGTGAGCCCGCCATGAAAATTCTGGTGATAAGGCAGCTAGAGGGGCCCTACAGGGCCCCAAGTTGCCTCTGTGTATGATGGTGTATGCAGTTCCTGTATGCACCCACAGCTAAAGGACGCTATTGACATTGCAGTCCCTGCTATGCTGGAATGCACTGTGGCTGGCCCAAAAGCGCTGCTTTTCTAAGGATCTCCTATAAGCCTTTGAAAGGCAGCACCATGAGCCAGCCGCTGCAGGTCTGCCTGCTGGATTTTAACTCGCAATCTGGCAGATGGTGTGTGGACGGGTTTGGCGGTCCTGAACCGGGGCGGCGGCTTGGCAGCCAGCTCCAGGACCACCAACGTCGTAATCAGGCCCTTAGTTAAAATACAACAAATATTTGACATACCATAAAATCACATAAGTTATTTGCATAATTAATAGCCTATTAAATAGTAAATTATCATTAAAAATAATTTGAAAAAATATCCCAACAATTGGTAAAGTATACAAAATTAGAAATACACATTTAAAATCACAAAACCATCTTAAAACATTTAAATGATCAATAACATGTTAAAAATGTACATTACTATTTACAAAGAGAATATTTAATAAACAATAAAAGTACATTTAAATGCAATAATTTAATTTAAATAGCTTCCCATCCATTTCCCTACATACCCAACTACTCGCTACTAAATTACAAATTAGTAATGATACTATAGAAAATATAAATTACACTTTGAAATCACAAAATACACTTACATCATTAAAATAAGAAGTAGTTCACATATTGAATTACCAATTAAATATTTAATATAAAAATTCAAAATAAAAACAATAATTCATACTTGAAATAACTTTCCACCCTATTTCACTACAAACTAAACAACGCACTACTAAATTAAGCATACAAATTCTATTAAAAAATAAAAGAAATTATAATAACACCTCAAATGTATATATTAACTAACATATATGAAATTAATAAAAAAACGATATTTAATACAACTGTTTCAATAAACCAATATTATCGGCAACAATCGTTAAAAGAACAATATTATATGCATAAAAATGACATTGTTACCTTCTATATTCTGTTCATTGATATTTTTGAGTTGACAGTATTGTTAACACGATATTCTTGAAACTCGATATTTTTTACGCAAAATTCTTGTTATTAATCCGTTGACCATCAGTGGGTGGCTACGTGTCACTGTGGGCCTGGTCATGACTTTGGCCGTCCTCCTGCAGAGCACCATGCCAGCACCAAAGCCATCCTCTCACCGCCCGCCAGACTACGACTGTAATCCTTGGCAGGCGGACATTCTGCAGTGGTCTCACGCAGGTGCCTCTCTAAGGCTCATAGGAGAGCCTTAGAAAGACACAGCTGTGGGACTGCAGCAGTACGTTCCTGCAGGGGAAGGATGCATCATGTTGTGCATTCCTTCTTGTGCAGAGACTGGGGGTGCAAAAATACCGGGGGGTACAACATGTGCCCCTCTGCAGGGACCCTCATGCACAGAGGCACCAGGGGGCCCCCATTGTTGCCTCACAGTCCTCTTTGTTGCCTCACCGCCACTCTCTTCATGGCAGTCTTACTGCCATGAAAAGGATGGCGGTGAGGCAACTTGTGATGTGCTTGGCGGTGCCACAGCAGAACCACCAGCATATTGCAGCCTCTGACCGCTGCGCAACTGACGCAGGATCACACATCCTCAGCAGTTGCAGCTGTCCTGTGGCTGTCCAGCCGCCAAAGTTGTAATACAGCGGGTGGACCGCCAGTCTGGTCCATGTTGTAGTCGTAATCAGGCCCTGAGACTTTGTAAATCTGTGATGAAGTGAGCATAGATCAATGTTTAGGAACCACTAACCTAGTGTGGCATGATGCAACATCATTGTGTGGCACTCCACTGGACTGTTGGCGAGAGTTCTGAGGTAAGAAGCCTTGAAATTAATGGGATTGTCCTCTCAAACCATTTAACTCGTAGTGGGAGGATGGCTGTGTGAATGGAAGAGGCCAACCTGGACGGCTGGTAGATTTTTGATATTTTGGTGACATGGGAAGGCATTGGTATATGGAAGTCTTTGATGGTCAAAGAGGACATCTTGAACTCAGTGCGTGGCTTTATTTGTAGCCAGTGTGGAGTTTACATGGCCAAAAAGGCACGTGCAGGGAGACACTGAGTCAAGCTCAAATTGGCAGGAACCGGATACATCCAAACATTGCTCCTTGCAACAATTCCAGGATACTGACACTCGTTACTGCACCAGACCAGCTATGGCCATCACTAAGCAATGCTACCGCTGTTAACTTGTATCGAAAAGCATAGCTCCTGAAAGTTACTCCAGCCCAGCGAGCACCGTTTCTGCAGGCAAGTTCAAGATACCACAATGCATTGCTTCTATAGTCAAGGTTGTGTGCACTGATACGCTGTAAAACTAGAGGAGGCTTCTTCAGTGATATATATTTCGGGGCACATGCCTCAAAATCCACAATAGCTATTTCTTATTTGTGAACATTAAGGAATCGCAAATAAAAAATAGCTATACGGAATGCATGACGCTACTCGCAAATAAATAGAAATTCACAAATAATCGCAAAAATGATAGCGAGGACCATAATGCGATGCGCAAAAGGAGAAAAACCCAAATAGCGAAATCGCTAATAGCGATTATCGCAAAAAGCGAGTCGCATTGGAAGCAGACCGATGACATCACAACCAGGACGTCATCCAGCCCAGGCTTCATTCAGTGCCCTGAGGAGTTCAGAGGAGGAGGCAGAGTACTGAAGCTGACCTGGAAAACTTCCAAATCTGTATCCAGCTACCTTGCCAGACACAGGATGGACAAAACAACATCAGGGGAGAGTGCCACGCCCAGGAAGAGGAAGATGAAGTTCTCTGAGAGAAAACTGGAATATCTAATTGACGAGGTCAGCAGAAGCCATGATAAGTTATTTGGCAAATGGTCTCTGAAAGTGCCTGAGGCAGAAAAGCGAAAGATATGGCTGCACAGCAAGGCAAAAGTGAATGCTGTGGGAGTCACACAACGCAGCATTGATGACTTAAAGAAAAGGTGGTACGAACTGAGGATACGTGCCAAAGAGCGCATAGCCGAAAGGCTGAAGGAAGCAGGTGCCACAGGAGGGGGACCATCGACTGCACCCACCAACACAGCCCTGGGGACCTTGTTGAGGTGACAATCCAGCCTGAGGCAGCCGTTGAAGTCACACAGCTGGACACATCTGGCGCAGCAAGTACCCCACAAGGTAAGATGCATGCTAGCGTTAATCCTTTGCATAATGTATAATCGTGCACATACCCCCAGGCAAATCACAGTGTACAGTTCAAACTCCAGGCCACGTTTCCCCTCATACACATAATGCATCATGGGAGTTGTAGTCATGTCAGCCAAGTGGGCATTCAAAAGCAGCAATGAAAAGCAAAACACACCAACACTGCATGGCAGCCAGTGTTTGTAGCCAGTGATTTTATCTGAACAAAGTATGTCAAATGTAAAACAATTATAGGATTAACCAAAATGAACATTGCACTGTTTCACATCACAGATGCAGCGGAGGCTGACTCCGAAGATAGTGACCACCTTCACATCTCAGAGACACCTGCTGAGATCGATGTAGAGACTCCAGTGGCCCCAGCATGCACACCACCCCCACCACCAAAACGTAGGGCACATGTCCCCTCACTGCAGCCAATGGAAGCCGAGCTGACTCCTGCACCCACTACAGGGTCCAGCCAGCCACGTGTTGCAACACCACCTCCACCACAAGCACAGGTCCAACCGGTCTGACGGCGCAGGTCCAGGGTCTGTATTGCTGCACGTGAAGAGCATGCCCAGAATGTGCATGGAGGCGTAGAGTCACAGATGTTACGCGTGCAGCGCCTGCAGGGAAGACACATGGGCTCTATTAATCTACAGATTGCAAAGCTGGCAAAGATCATCAGCACAATGGCAGACAGTGTGCATGAGCTGACAACAGTGGTTGCCGAGGGTAATAGGCAGACAAACTCGAGCCTATAGGAGCTCACCCGGGTGGTGCTTGCAGGACAAAACACCAAGCGGAGAAGGCATCACCAGGGCATGATTCACATGTCAGCCAATACAAGGGCCATCAACAAGCTCAGCAACACCCCTGCGCTGCTGGCACGGCGCTCCGTGGCAATGCAAGTAGATCTTGGACATTTCTGTGGGGATGTTGCCAGGGCCCTAGGACAAGTGACCACTGCTGTGGAACATATACAGGCCGGAACTGTGGATGGCCTCAACTTGACAGGTGAGGAGGGGAGTGAGGAGGCATCGAGCCTTAGTAGCCTATCGGTGCCAGTGACCACTGCCAGGAGGTACATTTCACGCAGCAACACATCTTCTGTCACACATCATGGTGATGAAGCAGAGGCAGTCAAAAGGAGGCTAGGGGTGCATGGCAGGAGGCACTAGCCAGGCCTGTTGTCCTTTTTGGCCATGGTGGGGTAACCATGGTGGTATAAAGATAGAATATCGACGGGAAAATATCGACTAGCATTAATATCGTGGTAAGAATATCGACTGTGAAAAATATCGTAATAGAAAATATCTTTGTAAAAAATATCGTTTCTTGAGAATGACAAAAATATCGTCAAGAAAAAATATCGATGAACAGAATATCGTTGATCAAAATGTCGTTTCATATAATATCGACAGAAAAATATAAGTTGTTATAAAATTTATAAAAAAATATGTATTATGTTTTTAAAAAACTTACAAAACTCCTACTAGTAATAATATGTGTTAAAAAATATTTTCTACAAAAGAATTGTTAAAATTTTAGTAGCGGGTTATTGGTATTATAGGGGATAAGGGTGGGTAGTAATTTAAAATTTGGTTTTTACAAAATTTCTAAAATATAAAAATATTAGAAAATAATTAAGAAATCGAAATTTTAATTAGAAATTCCGATTTGTTCACGAAATTAAATTTGTAATTAAATTTTAAAATTCCCCCAAAAATTTTTAGGAGCGGGTTATTGGTATTATAGGGGATAAAGGTGGGTAGTAATTTAAAATTTGGTTTTTACAAAATTTCTAAAATATACAAATATTAGAAAATAATTAAGAAATCGAAATTTTAATTAGAAATTTCGAATTGTTCACCAAATTAAATTTGTAATTAAATTTTAAACTTCCCCCAAAAAATTTTAGGAGCGGGTTTTTGGTATTATAGGGGATTAGGGTGGGTAGTAATTTAAAAATGTCGTGTTTTAAAAGTGTAGAAAATATTAATAAATTAGAAATTTATCATGAAATCAAAATTTCACTTCGAAATTTTAAATTTTACATGAAATTTATTTTTTAATATTAATAAAAAATATTAAATTAATATTGAAGAAGCGTAATTTTGGTATTATAGGGTAATAGGGTATAAAAAATAATTTTGATAGAAAAATTTATATTGTTTACTAACCTGCACATTTCCTGACTTATGTTGGATTGGAGTTAGAATAGTAATTTGTTATGGTCTACTATCCAGCACTTTCCCTGACTTATGTTGGATTGGAATTAGAATAGTAATTTATTATGGTTTACTATCCAGCACTCTCCCTGACTTATGTTATGTTTGGAGTTAGAATAGTAATTTATTATGGTTTATTATCCAGCACTCTCCCTGACTTATGTTATGTTTGGAGTTAGAATAGTAATTTTTTATGGTTTACTATCCAGCACTTTCCCTGACTTATGTTGGATTGGAGTTAGAATAGTAATTTATTATGGTTTACTATCCAGCACTCTCCCTGACTTATGTTATGTTTGGAGTTTGAATAGTAATTTATTATGGTTTACTATCCAGCACTCTCTCTGACTTATGTTATGTTTGGAGTTAGAATAGTAATTTATTATGGTTTACTATCCAGCACTTTCCCTGACTTATGTTGGATTGGAGTTTGAATAGTAATTTATTATGGTTTACTATCCAGCACTCTCTCTGACTTATGTTGGATTGGAGTTTGAATAGTAATTTATTATGGTTTACTATCCAGCACTTTCCCTGAGTTATGTTATGTTTGGAGTTAGAATAGTAATTTATTATGGTTTACTATCCAGCACTTTCCCTGACTTATGTTATGTTTGGAGTTAGAATAGTAATTTATTATGGTTTACTATCCAGCACTTTCCCTGACTTATGTTGGATTGGACTTTGAATAGTAAATTATTATGGTTTACAATCCAGCACTTTCCCTGATTTAAGTTGGATTGGAGTTAGAATAGTAAATTATTATGGTTTACAATCCAGCAATTTCCCTGACTTATGTTGGATTGGAGTTAGAATAGTAATTTATTATGGTTTACTATCCAGCACTCTCCCTGACTTATGTTATGTTTGGAGTTAGAATAGTAATTTATTATGGTTTACTATCCAGCACTTTCCCTGACTTATGTTGGATTGGAGTTAGAATAGTAATTTATTATGGTTTACTATCCAGCACTTTCCCTGAGTTATGTTATGTTTGGAGTTAGAATAGTAATTTATTATGGTTTACTATCCAGCACTTTCCCTGATTTATGTTGGATTGGAGTTAGATTAGTAAATTATTATGGTTTACAATCCAGCACTTTCCTTGACTTATGTTTTGTTTGGAGTTAGAATAGTTAATTATAATGGTTTACTATCCACCATTTACCCTGACTTACGTAGGATTGGAGTTAGAATAGTTAATTATTATGGTTTATTATCCAGCATTATCTATTTACTATTTTTAATAAGAATAATATATGTCATGTTGTAATATTCATTTCAACAATATAAATTAAAAACGTTTTTATAAAATTTTTACATACATATGACAAGTTTCTAAATTAAGAAATCACAATTTTTAGATCTTTTTTTTTATTCATAGTTTAAATTGTTACTGCAAAGATTTTGAACATTTTATAAAACATTTAATATAATTTTTGTTAACAAATTATATTGCAGTTTTGTACATAAATACAGTTTCAATTATGCATACATTAGTATATTAAATTTTTATATTTTTTATAAAAATTTAATATATTACATATTTTTTATGACATTGATTTTATGACGATATGTACATAACATAAATTTACATTTTTTAACATCTGAGAAAAATATTTAACAATGAAAACATTTTTTAATATACAATAAACAATTAATATATAATTCTATTGAACATATTAATGTATATTTTACAATATTCATTTGTTTTTTAAGAATAAAAAGTAAATTATTACTAAACATGGTAAATTTATATTTAAAGGATGGATTTAGCTATTAGGTCTAAGTATGCTAGACCTTCTATACTTGGGTACAGTCTAGTTTTTTGCTGGAGATATTCGTACATATTTAATGTTTGTTTACTTAGTTTAGGGCCAATTTTAGAAAGGGATTGCTCTATTCTGAGTTCTTGGTAGCTTTGTTCTTTTTTAATGCTTTGGATTAGTTTGTGAAGTGTTGGTTGACTTCTTCCCAAAGTGGCTTGGAAGGCATTATGCCATCCTTCAACTGCGTTGTTAGTTTTAGCTTTCTGTGCTATTGTACTAGCATACACATTCCACCATGGAATTGGAAATTTAGGTTGTCTACGGTGGCATGAACGATGCAATCTTCCAACCCAGGTATCTTCAAAATAGTCCAAGAAGGGAGTTAGTATTTTCTCATTGGTGCGGTAGAAAGGGCTGTCAATTAATAAATTGTAGTAGTTAGCTACTTCTGTTGTTGGTACATATGCCAATGCAATCAACTTTTTTATTTGATAAGCAAAGTGACTGTTTGTACAATATTCAATGCTTAAGGTAGATTTTTGTAAGGGCCTCCATATACTTTGGTTGTAGTGATAATAACAACCTTGTATTGAGGTATGGGGATATATCTTAAGGATAGCTTGAATCATGGCTATTTCAAAGTCAATTATAATTCTTTGAGTATAGTAATTATCTGTTAATTCTTTGATCTTTGTTAAAAGTTCAACGTAGGTAGTATTTGTTTTGTTTGGCAGCAGAGTATAAATTAGAGGGATATTTGTATCTTGGTATTCCCCATGGATGGTGTAAAGTTGATAGAAAGGTTTGGGACAAACTTTAAAAGTCCCGTCCATCATCCATGTTTCACATGATTTAAGTTTTTGCAAATTACTATTAGTAGCAAAAAGTAAAACTCGTTTGTCATGACTCTGGTTGTCATACATTAGGAATTTATCCTCATTATGTGTAATGGTATATTCAGGATATATTTTTATATCCTTAAAACTTTCTGGCGTTGGTGGAGTTGGATCTGAAGCACGTTTAGTTTTTTAAATTAATCTTTTTAAGTTGGGAATAGAAGGTAGCTGTCCTGTCACATGTTCTGGCACTTTGCTTAAAACATTTTTCAAAATACTAGTGCTTGCTTCTTGTGATCCTTTACTAGAATCTTTCAATGTTTCCAGTGCTTCTCTAACTTCCACTTCTGTTACATTTGGTGGGTGGTTATGCTCACGTACATTTACCACATTGTTATCAACAGTTGTTGCTCTACCATAGCATGCACTTGAGTAATATTTGCTACATTTCCAATGGGTCTTATTCGCTTTTACTCTTTCTTGGGTGTAGGTGTAACCCATGTAGTTCAGCATTAGTTTCCCTTTTTGCGAAGTAATGAAAGTAGCTCCAGTTGCCATGTCTAAGGTAGATCTGTGGAAAATATATATATGTATTTTTAAGAACATTGAAGACGATTTACAGAGATGTGTATAAGAGCAGGAAAAAGCGTGAACATATACTTACTATGTGGCTTCACTGGTAATTCTTTTATTCTTATTTCTCTTTCTGAATTTTCTTATTTTTAAGTTCTGTAGTAGTGTTAAAGAATAATTGAAAGACATGATTTAGTGTTATAGGTGTTTGATTTTACTTTCAGAATTGTTATACATACAGTGACTATACTTACTTGATGTAGTAGAAGATGTTGGTAGTGTAGTTGTAGATAGGTAAATAATTTTGTAGAGTCTGTGTAAAAAATAATCATTGTGTTACTTATAGTATTTGGATGATAGTAGTTGTTAACATATGAAGTAAATAGTACATTTACTTAGCAAGTTTAAATAATTTTTATCAGCTATCTAAGTAGACATGGATAAGGTAGTTTATAAATGTTTTTACATCTAATTTTTTGGTCGTTGTTGATAAGTTCAACATGTTTTGTTTTCACTCTAAAGAAGAACAGTTTTTAAATTAGGGAGTTTATCTACTTTTTGCTAAGTTCGAATGAAAAAAGCAATGGGATTTTACTTACTTGAAGTGTAGTATGACGTTTTGTAGTTGTAGTCGTAGGTTTGTATTCTCTTCTCTCAGCAAGGTAACCGTTTTTCTCCAAGTTTGTGCCAAAAATGGTAAATTACGTTAAGTGTGTAATTGTTTTTATATTAGTGAGTTAATTAATGGTAGGTTTTGATTGGTTCAATTAGTGAAATTTCAAAATCATTGGTCGAGAACGTAATTTCGAATTAGAAAACCGTTATTTTCGTAAGAGTTTGTTGCATCACTATTTGTTTGTTAAAGTACATTGTAAAAATTTTTATATGTGCTTTTTTGTTTTATATGTAAATAGTTTATATGTAGAAAATAATGAAACGTGTTTCACATTTAGGCCATCGGAGTGTATGATAGTATCAGTAAATGTAATTTTTTTTAACATATATTATATAGTTTTATATCAATAAGTATTAGGAAAACTAAATAATTATATGTGTGAATAGTTTTGTAAAGTAAAATAGTAAAAACAAGTGAGTAAAATAAAAGAATCGTGTATATCGAGTTGGTAATAAAAAGACGATATTTTTTGTATATTTCTATAAGCAGATAGGTCGTCGATGTTAGTGTAGTCGATATAAATGTCTAAGGTAATGATATTTAAAATAAAGTCGATAATGTAGTAGTCGATATTTATGTTGTAGATATTAGTGTGAACGATATTAGGGTTGTCGATAAAAAAAATCGATATTTGTGTGAATTCTTGTTTAAGTATAGGATGACGATATTAATGTAAGTGATATTTTAGTGACGATATTTATTTCTGACGATATTTATGTTAACGATATTCCATCATGGAACCAACCATGGTCAATTACAAAGTGGTGATTGCTATCCAGGGCGTGGAACAGTTCATTTGACTTTATACCTTAATGCAATCACAGTCATATTTTGCACTTATTTAATTTTGCCTAGACATGGGCTCATGTTAATAAATACTTTTGCGTTCACCATTTAGTTGTCATGGCTCATCATTACCTACCTTAGAAATAATGTTGGGTGATGTGTGTACATTTCCTCTGCCCTTCTGCTGAGTTCACCACATGCGCCTGTCGGTGTTGTGCGGGTGGTTGGTCGCCCCCATCAGAGCCACTGTCGGACATCTCGATGTGTGTGCCTCTTCTGGTGGCAATGTTTTGCAACATGGCACATGCAGCCACGATTCTGCAGCAGGTCTCTGGGCTGTACTACAACACTCCACCAGTCTTGTGAAGAATGCGAAACCGACTTTTCAGTATTCCAAAGGTGCCTTCTATCACATTCCGTGTGTTGATGTGTGCCGCATTGTATCTCTGCTCATGTGGTGTGGCTGGGTTGAAGTATGGTGTCAAGATGTAGTCCCGCACCGCGTATGCGCTGTCACCTACAGGGTGGAAAGCAAAGGGTTACCCACAGTTATGCCATTACATTTGTTTGTTAATGTAGCAAATAGGTATATGTGTGTACTAAGTAGATGTCCCTCGCCAAATTCACCCCTGAGCAGACGCCTGTGGATGCCACTGTGCCGGAATATGTAGGAGTCATGGGTGCTTCCTGGGAATTGTGCCACGGTGTCCGTAATGATATGCTTAGCATTGCACACAACTTGCACATTAATTGAGTGATAGGATTTCCTGTTCCTGAAGATGTATTCGTTGGCTGCTGGGGGACAGATAGGGACATGCGTACAGTCTATGCATCCGATCACATGAGGGAATTGTGCTACATGGTAGAAGTCAAGTTTTGTCTTATTCAACTCCTGTGGGGTTGTGGGGAAGGTGATGTGGGTGTGGATCCTTGTCATCATGGCGTCAAGGAAGTTTTTGAAGAAGCGTGAGAGTGAGCTTTGTGATACCCCTCCGGCTACGGCTATTACCCCCTGGAAACTACATGACGCTAGTAGGTGCAGGCAACATAGGACCTGTACATGTGCGGGGATAGCTTGGGTCCTACGGGTCTGGTGCTGTAGGAGGGGTTCCAAATCTGATCATAGCACGATTCAGCCTGTACTTATTGTAGATTTCATCCTCATTTTGGCCCAGCAATGTAATGCGCACTCCTGTATCCTCCTTCTGCGCTGGGCTGCTGCATTGATCCTCATCCTCCTTGCCACCATGTAGAGGGCTGCCATTGGGAAAGGCTTCAGGGGTCTCCTGAGACATTTTTAAAGGGTTTCAGATTAGTGGCACCTGTGCAATTTCTTTTTTTTTTTTACTTTACCACCTGATTGTGATTCCCCTTATTCTGCACTTGCTAAATAGAGATTTTCATGTAAATCGCTAATTGCGATTTTCCATGCATTGCATTGCGATTCTTAAATTGCTAATCGGTATTTGCGGGTGCTGTTGTATGTGTCACTGTTAAGGATTCGCAATGTTGCTTCTCGCAAATTTTGCGGCTGGGTTTTTGGGGAATTTCTTGCATTTTCGGTATTTTGTTTGCTGTATTGGGAATTGTTGTTTTGCGGTCGCTAACGGTCTATTTTACAGATTCACAATTTTTGCGAGTTGATTTAGGCTTGCTACATGTGCCAGTTAGAGACTTAAATGGTAGAATACTGGTTGAGCAGCATGTAAGGTTTCCTCAGCTGTGTCATTTCACAAACGGTAGGTGATGTCGGAGTACGTAATTCAGACTAAGCATTTTTAAAAAATAATCTATTATATCTGACATGTCTTCAATAAAGTTCTTTCAAGTATTAAAGGCGGTGAGCAAATTAAGAGTTGATGATGTCAGAAAAAGTCCTGCAATTATTATTTAATAAACTCCAGTAACTTGACTGGGCTAGTAATTTAAGGCATGGTATGAGTAATGTGCTGTAATTTTGTGACGTCAGGGAGACCGGGAATCAGTGGCACTGCCGAAGTGTGTGAGAACAGTGATTTAGGAAAGTATTGAACTCAAGTGATAGTGTATGAAAAAGTTAAGAGGAATCAATGAAGCGACACTGAAACGAAGGGATTCAGTGATGGATCACCAATGAGAGTCCATTGGAGTGTAACAGTTCAGTGACTTAGGAATGAATGTGACTTCATTGAAGTGAAAGATGCCAGTGGCACAGGAATGAATACGTTTCAATTGATGTGAACAAGGTCAGTGTGCTATTAATAAGTGTGATTCTTTTAAAGTGTATGAGGTCGCTAAAGTTGAAACAGGAGATTCACATAAAGTAAATGCTGAATGAGTGAGTGTCCTTGCCTGTGCATATCAGCATGTGTGCGCACACATGTGGCATGCATCTTTTTGAGTGTGTTTGTGTGTGCCTGCATATGTGTCTGTGAGCATGCTTGTGAGTGGTGTGTGTAAGAGTGCTGCATCAACTGCTCAGCCTGGTAAAATGCTGATCCTCACATAATGGTATTTCTTGGCAACTTGTGGGCAGCAATGGTTATCCTGTCCACCTCTGGTCGATAGTGGTGCTGTAGCGCCTATGGCCTATTTGCTTTTCCCCTCAATATTTTTGGCACTATACCCCCAGAGGCATACATTTTGCCCTCCGATAAACCTTTTAACTGTGCCGTGAGGGGTTGGATTTAGGGAATCCACTCCAGTTATTCAACGAGGACCAAGAACGGTACAACTGACCTACAAGCTTGTGATTAGATTTATATATATAACCCTTAGGATTATGCTATACAAATACAAGATCACCACTGTTGGACCAAATCTCCTGAAGAAAGTCGGGATAAAATCATACAAACCAAAAATTCACTTAAGGCCACACAAAACAGCAACATCAGAATCTGTTGACCAGAGACCTGTCTATTAGAATTCCTATCCCTCATTAATGCTGCATTGGTATGTACAATCAATAAATAGGATACAAATCATAGAAAGACAGGAAGAGGATTTAGGATGATTTATTTTTTATCAGTGAATTAAGAAAAGTAAATACATCAATATCAGACATTTAGATGTATAAATTCAGAATAATCAGATGAATCTCTATTGGGCCATCAACTTCCATATATATATATATATATATATATATATATATATATATATATATATGTATTTAAATCATCTTTATTGGTTTTCAACAAGTTATGCATAGTACAATCATTGCCAGCTCTACCATACAAAACAACACAGTGACATCTACTAACTCAACACTAAGGGGCCAATTCCGATCCTGTATTTTTTTTTCCCGTACGACTCGTATCTGTAAATTTTTCCATACATATCGTACAAGTTCCGTCTGACCCGTGAAGTACGATTCGTACAGGAAAAATACATACAGATCGGCCCGATCCGTACAAATCGGATCGGCAAAAGTTGTACGGGACGGATCCGGACACTTTTCCATACAAATCGTAAAAATGCAGTCCGACCATACTAGTACGATCCGGACCGGCTTTCCAATTTACGATTTGTACGGAAAACGTCCCGTACACGGGGAATGCCATTACCCGCTACGAAGCGAACTTTGTATGACTCGTATCCCGGGAAAAGTTGTTCCCGGGGTGCGAGTCGTATAGGGGTACGAGTCGTACAGGCATACACCCCCGTGCGTTGTGTATGTACTGTGCGTACCCGCAGTGCGCATGTACTGTGCGTACCCCCAGTGCGCATGTACTGTGTGTACCCCAAGTGCGCATGTACTGTGCGTACCCCCAACATCGCGTACCCCAACATCGAGTACCCCAACATCGCGTATGTACGGTACGTACCCCCAACATCGTGTACCCCAACATCGTGTATGTACGGTGCATACCCCCAACATCGCGTACCCCAACATCGCGTACCCCAACATCGCGTATCCCAACATCGCGTATGTACGGTGCGTACATACACGATGTTGGGGGGACTCGTACCCCTGGGGAGTCTGCTTTTATGGCTGTTTTTGGCTCCCGTAAGAAAAGAGCCGTACGGTGTGCCGTAGGGACGAATCGTACTTGCTGGTCAGGAAACCGCTGCTTAAATACGTACGGACGTCGCGTACAAGCTGTTCCGGATCAGAATTGTTGGTTTATTTTAGCCGTATGGTCTTTTGTACGATTTGTACGGAAAAAGGCTTTCTGTACGAATCGCACTTCCTAGGTTGTAAGAAAAGTTTACCGGGTACGAGTCGTACGGGAAAAACGCTCCGTACAACGATTTGTACAGCCTTTTTCCAGGATTGGAATCGGCCCCTTGGTGGGGTACCAGGCAGCATTGTATGCTGGTGTCAGGAAACATAACCAACATGTTGTATATGTCATTATCAATTTCCATATTTTAAGTTTAAAAGTTCAGAAAGGGACATGGACCTTATTTAGCTCAAGATTTCTTCTCCCATGGGGAAGAAGAGTCCGGGAGCAGCGCATACAGCGTATGCGTCAGACCAAGGAAAGCCAGTAGAGTCCATAAGAATGAGCAATGTCTCTCTCAGTCCGCATAGAATAGCCCAAAATGGAATAGTATCGATCGCCTCAATGCAGTAGTGAAAATTCCAAGAAGAAGCGGCAAAAAAAGCATCCTTATCATTAATCCAACACGTATTATAACTTTCCAAGTTACGAGGTGACACCTCCTAGTTCACCTCATCTGGTTAGACCACTCAGTCCATTGGTCAGTACATATAGGGTGATTGTCATGGGATGTACAGAAGACACATTTTAGGGGAAAATAGCCATTTCAGATTTCGTAAATAATCAGATCATCTGGTTGAGGTGGACCTTTAAACTAAGACCCTTTAACAAGAAGCATGAACAAGTTTGAAAGGGCAGCTTCCCAGCCAGATGTGCCTGGTGTAACAATATTTGCATCCAATGGTCCTTGTAAGCACAGGAGAAACTCTAAAACAGGATACAGTTGCAATACATTTGAAATACTGAGATTTTCTCTCTTGGAGACAGAGTCAAGCAAGAGGAAAAGAAAAAATATGCCTGAAAATCAGAAAGACCTATTTGAATTTAGGCTAATATAAGCAAGAATATAAGCATTAAAATATGGATTTTCATTATGAATTATGATGGTCTAATCTTAAAAACAAAGCCCTGTACTGTCTTGGGAATAAATTTGGGGCCAGTAAAACGTTGTTTGAGGAATTTAAAATGGTTAGGCGGGTGAATTGGGTTGGTCATTCCCAAAAGTCATTGGCAGGGGATTGTGTGGTACTGAGCTTTAGGTCCCCGCTACTGGTAGAACATATACTAGATATGGCCTCCCATTATGCTCCCACCCCCAATGAGATTATGATTCTACCCCTAGGTTATTTTTATAGACCAGCAAGGGCCATGTTCAACAGACAGCACTGGGCCCCGCACAGTGCTCCCCAGCAGGGTCTGCAGCCTATTATGACACATAATCGATTTTCCGCCTTATCTTCCTTGGAAGATAACGACTGACTGAGGGATAGCATTGTCCTCCCTCGGCCTGTGGTAATAGGGGGTCTAGTACCATCATGTCAGGAGTTACTTGTTCAAGTAAATCCAATGGCCCAAGGTGAGGAATTAATTTTATGCCCTACATATGAAGGTTTACCCAGTGTCTGTCCTGTTTCCCCTTCTAACCTGCCTAATCAGGTGGTAAATACAAAAATTGGTTGCCACAATGTTACGATCTGCTCTTGGAATATAGCCGGGTTACAATCCAGGTTGGCTGTACCCGATTGGGTGGTTTTTGTCGACCAGGCGGATATATGGTGCTTTCAGGAGACCTGGGCGGTAGATCCTATAATTCGTGTAGGGTTTTTTAATTACTTTAAACCAGCCGTTAAGGGCCCTAGAGGTAGACCGGTGGGAGGTCTGACTACATGGGTACGTCAATGTGAGGGTATTACAGTAGTGGAAGTTCCGATCGATAACCCTGATATCCTGGTCATCAGAGTTACCTCCACAAGGGGTCTTAACATCCTTATCATAAATATCTATGTGAGGGGTCATCCAGGAGGTAAGTGTTCCCCGACAGTTTTTCTTCTGGAGCAATTACTTAGCACTGAGCCCATAGATGGTCACAAGGTGGTGGCAGGTAATTTTAACACCTGTTTTGAGCCTTTGGGCGATGATGACGGGAAACTGTCTGAGGTTGAGGACTCCGTGTGGGGAATCCCTCAGTTGGAACTAAAACCCATAAGGAAATGGGCCCAAGCAGCCTTACACGTGAAGGGACTGTGCCTTGAAAAGGGTTTGAGGGCTGCTAATGGCAGAACGAAATCGGACAGGTCTGGGAAGATGACTTTCGACAATGGCAGAAGTGGGAGTAGAATAGATTATATTCTGGTTAATCGGGAGTTGTGGCCGACTATCATGGATATGGTGGTGACTGATAGGTTAGAAAGTGACCACAACCCCCTGACATTGTTTTTATCTGATAGTAGTTTTATTGGTTATCCCATCGATGATGCTAGTATTGTGCAAGCGCAAGTTATGCTAACTAATGACCAGAGAAGGGTTCGTTGGCCAAAGATAGCTTCTAATGTGAATACACGGGCTGCTATTGGGAATTTGGTTAGTATAGCCATGCATAAACTGACTAGATGTGAGTCCGAGGAGGGGATTAAGTGTATTATCCCGAGTATCCATAGTGAATTATTTGTGGGGCTTAAATCTCTCTTCATTAACCCCTTCGATGCTCATGACGGAACGGTTCCGTCATGAGCATCGGTTGGGCTGTGCTCATGACGGAACCGCTCCGTCATGAGCACAGCCCCCGGAGGAAGCGCTGGCGCTCCCCCCCTGGGGCATCGATCGTGCCCCCACAGAGGGGGGTGGCAGCGGAAGATCTTCCGCTGCCACCCCCGAGCCCCCCCATGCTTCCCCATGACGTCAGCGCGCACAGCGCACGCTGGCGTCATCAGGAAGCGCTGGGATGCCTGGAAGCCATTTGTTTCCAGGCGTCCCAGGGAGGAGACGGTGAGTTTTGTGCTCCGGTGGGGCTGCGCGGGGGATTTTCAAAGTATTGAGGCATCGGGGGAGAGGAAAGAGTATTTCCTCTCCCCTGATGTCTCAATACAGGGCATTCCTGCTCCACGATCGCGCACAACGTCGCGATCGTGGAGCAGGGATGCCCCACTAGACACCAGGGATGTGTGTTTCCGTATTTGGGGAGCGACCCCTTGGGCAAGGGTCGCTTCCTTTGCCCCCATAATAATTGGAAGTCTTTTCTGCCCCCTCTGGGGACAGATCGGTTTATTTTTTCGCCGTTTCTGCTCCCAGGGGGGGCAGAAAAGCCCACTGGACACCAGGGATATAAATATTATTGTAGGAAGCGACCCCTTGGGCAAGGGTCGCTTCCTTGGGCCCCTAATTTTTTTGAAGACTTTTCTGCCCCCTCTGGGGGCAGATCGGTGTTATTTTTTCGCCGTTTCTGCTCCCAGGGGGGGCAGAAAAGCCCACTAGACACCAGGGATCTAATTATAATTGTAGGAAGCGACCCCTTGGGCAAGGGTCGCTTCCTTGGGCCCCTAATTTTTTTGAAGACTTTTCTGCCAGATCGGTTTTATTTTTTCGCCGTTTCTGCTCCCAGGGGGGGCAAAAAAGCCCACTAGACACCAGGGATCTTATTATCATTGTAGGAAGCGACCCCTTGGGCAAGGGTCGCTTCCTGGGCCCCCTAATTCATTTGAAGACTTTTCTGCCCCCTGTGGGGGCAGATCGGTTTAATTTTTTTGCTGTTTCCGCTCCCAGGGGGGGCAGAAAAGCCCACTAGACACCAGGGATCTGTTTGTTATTGTAGGAAGCGACCCCTTGGGCAAGGGTCGCTTCCTGGGCCCCCAATTTTTTTTGAAGACTTTTCTGCCCCCTCTGGGGGCAGATCGGTTTAATTTTTTTGCCGTTTCTGCTCCCAGGGGGGGGCAGAAAAGCCCACTAGACCCCTCACTTCCAGGGTGCAATTTTTTATAATATGTATTTGGCTCACCCGCCCCGGGACTGAGTAGCCCCACCTGGCACACAACCCGATTGACCATTTGGGTAGTGACATAGCATGTTATAATGTTTATTGTTATATTTTTTGTGAATTGCAATTGTAATGTTTTTTTTTTTACTTTTTTGTTCTAGGTGAAGGCTTTTGCTCTTTTCAGTTTGCCGTTTTGTTCTGCTGTTTGATTAGTTTGGTAAGAGACTTTTTTTTGTACAATGTAAATGTGTTTGATTTCTCTCCCTGTTTTTTTTTTTGCAAATGGTGTAATAATAGCAGTATGTTTGGTTTTTGAGTGTCAAAAACTTTTTGCATTGGTGCTCGATGTGTATTTTGTTGTCTTGTGAGTAATTTGTTTTTTTTTCTTCTTTCTAGTTGGATATCGTTGGTTTTTGCTGTGTCACTGCAGAGTTGGTTTCTGGTGAGTGCAGCTGTCTCTTGTAATTGAATTGTATAGTTTTTGAGTACATTGATCTTTGTGATAAAGGTACACATTTCTTTACTTACTTGGTTTGCACATTGTTGGTTGTTGTTGACTTGTTTGTGCAGTCTTCTATCTTAGTAAGTATAATGGCTATCCGCAGGATTACTGCTCAGCAGGTTGTTGGTTTGCTGTTTGAGTCTTCCTCTGATATTGGTTCAGAGACTGACTCTGCATCTGAGGGAGAGGAGGCAGGGGACGATTCTGGCAGTGAGTTGTCTCTCCGTATGGAGTCATCGGATGATGAAGATACTCTTAGTGCGGATGAAGTGCCTGTGTTAGCGGAGGAGACTGATGTGCCGATAGTGCGGCAAGAGGCATCTGGGCTGCAGCCTGGGGCTGCAAGGCTTCCCGTTGGTGTAGTGCGGCAAGAGGCTTCTGGGCTGCAGCCTGCGGCTGCAAGGCTTCCCGTTGGTGTAGTGCGGCAAGAGGCATCTGGGCTGCAGGCTGGGGCTGCAAGGCTTCCCTTTGAAAGTGATGACCTCTGGGTTGCCCCTGGCATGGTGCAGCCGGCATTGACAGAGTTTACTGGTGTTCCAGGGTCTAGAGTGAATACTGAAAACTTTTTGCCAGTAAATTTTTTTCAGTTGTTTATGGACGATGTGTTTTTTGCAGAGATTGTTGAGCAGACTAATTTGTATGCCGAACAGTTTTTGAGGGACAACTGTGCCAGTCTTAAGCCACACTCTAGAGCTACCCGGTGGACTCCCACAAATGTTGAAGAGATGAAGAAGTTCTTGGGTTTAACTTTTTTGATGGGCTTGCTAAGGAAGCCATCAATGTCTTCATATTGGTCTAGCAGTCCCTTGATGGCAACGTCTATTTTTCCGGCAGTCATGAGTCGTGACAGGTATTTGCTTCTGCTTCGGATGATGCATTTTGTTGATAATGGTTTAGCGTTGCCACGAGATCACCCTGACTGTGACCGTCTTTTTAAGATTAGGCCTGTCCTTGATCCCTTTGTTGATCGATTTTCTGAGATTTATGCCCCTGGGAAAGAAATTGCAGTGGATGAGTCTTTGGTGTTGTTCAAGGGCCGCTTGGTTTTTAGGCAATACATTCCTAGTAAGAGGGCACGCTATGGAATAAAGCTGTATATGCTGTGTGACAGTAGGACTGGATATGTCTCTAATTTCAGGGTGTACACCAGTAAGGAATCTAGGTTTAACCTCCCTGGTTGTCCGTCCACTTTTGGAGTGACTGAGAAAATTGTTTGGGAACTTGGAAGAGGATTTTTTAACAAAGGCCATCATTTATATGTAGATAACTTCTACACTGGTGTGCGGTTGTTCAGGGAATTGGCCAAAGTGGACACTCTTGCTTGTGGCACAATCCGCTCTAACCGTAAAGGTTTCCCGAAAGAACTTGTTTGTCAAAAGCTTGTGCGGGGACAGTGCAGTGCGTTGCGTTGCCAGGAGCTTCTTGCTGTGAAGTTTACAGACAGGAGAGATGTCTACATGCTGACTACCATCCATGATGAAAGCACTGCACCTGTGACTGTTTGGGGTCAGGTCGCTGAAGCGCGCAAACCTGTGTGCATTTTAGACTATAATAGGCACATGGGTGGTGTTGACAGAGTAGATCAGAGGTTGGAACCTTACACTGCTCTTCGTAAGGCTTACATTTGGTACAAGAAGTTGGCTATCCATCTTTTCCACTTGGCAATGTTTAATGCTTTTGTTGTGTTCCAGGATTCTTGCCCTGAGTCAAAGATGACTTTTGCTAAGTTTCAGGAGTCTGTAATAGGCAGCCTTGTTGTAGTGGAACAGGCAAGTGTTCCTAGAGTTGGACTGGTGGAGGATGTTGCTAGATTGAAAGAACGCCACTTTCCAGATCACATTCCTCCCACACCCGCAAAAGATTTTCCCAGTAGGAGATGTAGAGTCTGTTGGCGAAAAGGTTTGCGGAAGGAGAGTCGTATGTACTGCCCCGACTGTCCTTCTCATCCTGCACTGTGTCTCTCTGCTTGTTTTAGAGCGTACCACACACGAAATAATTTTTGGGAGGATTCTTGAGTGGTAAAGTGAACTGCCTGGTCTGTATTCTTTGGATAATTTGATTCTGTTTCAAGGTTGGTGTTAGTGCAATGAATTTAGTTGCTAATTTTCTGTTAGAAGATTTGTATCTCTTTGCAATTTGTTTGTGTTTTTATTTTTTTCTAAAAAAATCCTAAATGTGATGGCGGTGTGTGTAGGCTTGCGCTTGGCTGTTGGTGTGTGTGGACTGGCACTTGGTTGGTGGTGTGCGTGGAATGGTGCTTGGCTGGCGGTGTGCATGGACTGGCGGTGTGCGTGGACTGGTGCGTGGCTGGTGGTGTGCGTGGACTGGAGCTTGGCTGGCAGTGTGCGTGGAATGGTGCTTGGCAGGCGGTGTGCGTGGACTGGTACTTGGCTGGCGGCGTGCGTGGACTGGTGGTGTGTGTGGACTGGTGCTTGGCTGGTGGTGTCCGTGGGCTGGAGCTTGGCTGGTGGTGTGCGTGTACTGGAGCGTGGCTGGCGGTGTGCGTGGAATGGTGCTTGGCTGGCGGTGTGCGTGGACTGGTACTTGGCTGGCGGTGTGCGTGGACTGGTGGTGTGTGCGGACTGGTGCTTGGCTGGTGGTGTCCGTGGACTGGCGCTTGGCTAGCGGTGTGCGTGGACTGGTGTTTGGCTAGCGGTGTGTGTGGACTGGTGCTCTGCTGGCTGTGTGTGAGTAGTGACTTTCTGCTGGTCACTACACACACTGCTAGCTGAGTGCCACTCCACGCAATCCATCAGCCTGTGTAGTTGCTGTGTCTGGATTGTGGGCGTGTGAAAGTGATGGGCCCTTGAATGGCACTGTGTGCTGGTGTGAGTTTTGTTATGTGATGGGCCCGCAGCTGGCGGTGTGAATGGTTTTGTATGTCTCACACGTATGAAAGGTGTATGAATGGCCTGTAAAGAGGTTGGTGCCTTGTCGTGGCTTTACAGCTCACGAGCTGTGAGTCAATGGTTCAGTTTCTCGCCCTTTCAATTATTACCAGTGCATTTCATTTCTGTGAAATCACTTGCTAATACAATTGTATCTACTGAACCATCACTCACCCTCATGCCAAATCCAACCAGTATGTGTGTGTGCTTGCGGATTAGATGGCTGTGCAGTAATATTTGTCTTTCTGAAGCAGGGTGTACCTTGTCCCTTTTTGGTGAATTTTGTAATGTGTTGCTTTTGTGCCTGGTGGTGCGAATGGTCTTGTTTGTATCACGTATGAAAGGTGTGTGAATGGCCTGTAAAGTGGTTGGTGCCTTGACGTGGCTTTACAGCTCACGAGCTGTGAGTCATTGGTTTGGTTTTTTGTGAATTTAATTATTGACAGTGCATTTCATTTTTGTGAAATTTTGGTCCCTTGCCTGCCGCGGGTACTTGGGCCTCCCACACAAGTGAGGCACCATTTTTACCGGGAGACCTGGGGGAACGCTGGGTGGTGGTAAATTTGTGTGAGCCCGGTGATGCCACTACTTTCCCACCCCAAAATGTGTGAAAAAAGTGATTTTTTCAGCAAAAATTGAGGTTTGCAGGGGATTCTGGGTAAGGAAACGTTGGGGGATCCACGCAAGCCATACCTCCTTGGAAGCCGCCGGGTGTCTAGTTTTCCGAAATGCATGGGTTCGGTAGGTTTCCCTAGATGGCCGCCGAGCACCGGGCCAAAAACCAAAGTGACCCCCCTTGCAAAACCAGGTGATTTTGCCATAGGCCATTTTGATGTCGCCTCACTACGTTTTGGGCCCTTGCCTGCCGCGGGTACTTGGGCCTCCCACACAAGTGAGGCACCATTTTTACCGGGAGACCTGGGGGAACGCTGGGTGGTGGTAAATTTGTGTGAGCCCGGTGATGCCACTACTTTCCCACCCCGAAATGTGTGAAAAAAGTGATTTTTTCAGCAAAAATTGAGGTTTGCAGGGGATTCTGGGTAAGGAAACTTTGGGGGATCCACGCAAGCCATACCTCCCTGGAAGCCGCCGGGTGTCTAGTTTTCAGAAATGCATGGGTTTGGTAGGTTTCCCATGAAGGCCGCCGAGCACCGGGCCAAAAACCAAAGTGACCCCCCTTGCAAAACCAGGTGGTTTTGCCATAGGCCATTTTGATGTCGCCTCACTACGTTTTGGGCCCTTGCCTGCCGCGGGTACTTGGGCCTCCCACACAAGTGAGGCACCATTTTTACCGGGAGACCTGGGGGAACGCTGGGTGGTGGTAAATTTGTGTGAGCCTGGTGATGCCACTACTTTCCCACCCCAAAATGTGTGAAAAAAGTGATTTTTTCAGCAAAAATTGAGGTTTGCAGGGGATTCTGGGTAAGGAAACGTTGGGGGATCCACGCAAGCCATACCTCCCTGGAAGCCGCCGGGTGTCTAGTTTTCAGAAATGCATGGGTTTGGTAGGTTTCCCTAGATGGCCGCCGAGCACCGGGCCAAAAACCAAAGTGACCCCCCTTGCAAAACCAGGTGGTTTTGCCATAGGCCATTTTGATGTCGCCTCACTACGTTTTGGGCCCTTGCCTGCCGCGGGTACTTGGGCCTCCCACACAACTGAGGCACCATCTTTACCGGGAGACCTGGGGGAACGCTGGGTGGTGGTAAATTTGTGTGAGCCCGGTGATGCCACTACTTTCCCACCCCAAAATGTGTGAAAAAAGTGATTTTTTCAGCAAAAATTAAGGTTTGCAGGGGATTCTGGGTAAGGAAACGTTGGGGGATCCACGCAAGCCATACCTCCCTGGAAGCCGCCGGGTGTCTAGTTTTCAGAAATGCGTGGGTTTGGTAGGTTTCCCTAGATGGCCGCCGAGCACCGGGCCAAAAACCAAAGTGACCCCCCTTGCAAAACCAGGTGGTTTTGCCATAGGCCATTTTGATGTCGCCTCACTACGTTTTGGGCCCTTGCCTGCCGCGGGTACTTGGGCCTCCCACACAAGTGAGGCACCATTTTTACCGGGAGACCTGGGGGAACGCTGGGTGGTGGTAAATTTGTGTGAGCCCGGTGATGCCACTACTTTCCCACCCCAAAATGTGTGAAAAAAGTGATTTTTTCAGCAAAAATTGAGGTTTGCAGGGGATTCTGGGTAAGGAAACGTTGGGGGATCCACGCAAGCCATACCTCCCTGGAAGCCGCCGGGTGTCTAGGTTTCATAAATGCGTGAGTTTGGTAGGTTTCCCTAGATGGCCGCCGAGCACCGGGCCAAAAACCAAAGTGACCCCCCTTGCAAAACCAGGTGGTTTTGCGATAGGCCATTTTGATGTCGCCTCACTACGTTTTGGGCCCTTGCCTGCCGCGGGTACTTGGGCCTCCCACACAAGTGAGGCACCATTTTTACCGGGAGATCTGGGGGAACGCTGGGTGGTGGTAAATTTGTGTGAGCCCGGTGATGCCACTACTTTCCCACCCCAAAATGTGTGAAAAAAGTGATTTTTTCAGCAAAAATTGAGGTTTGCAGGGGATTCTGGGTAAGGAAACGTTGGGGGATCCACGCAAGCCATACTTCCTTGGAAGCCGCCGGGTGTCTAGTTTTCAGAAATGTCTGGGTTTGGTAGGTTTCCCTAGGTGCCGGCAGGGCTAGAGTTAAAAAACTACAGTTAGTCACTTAGCCAAAAAAGGGTCATTTTTCACTGCAAAATTGAGGTGTGACCACCTTGCGTTTTGCGCCGTTTCCTGTCGCAGGCACCAGGCCGACCCGCACAAGTGAGGTATCATTTTTCTCGTATGACTTTGGGGAATGCGGGGTGGGTGGAAATTTGTGGATCCACGCAGATTCCAGAACTTTCCATCCCAGAAATGTGGGGAAAATGTGTTTTTTTGTCATTTTTTTACGTTTGCAAGGGATTCTGGGTAACAGACCATGGTGGGAGGCAGTCAAGTCACCCCATCCTGGATTCCCCTGGGCGTCTAGTTTTCAAAAACGTATAGGTTTGCTAGGTTTCCCTAAGTGCCGGCAGGGCTAGGGTTAAAAAACTACAGCTAGTCACTTTGCCAAAAAAGGGTCATTTTTCACTGCAAAATTGAGGTGTGACCACGTTGCGTTTTGCGCCGTTTCCTGTCGCGGGCACTAGGCCGACCCGCACAAGTGAGGTACCATTTTTCTCGTAGGACTTTGGGGAACGCGGGGTGGGTGGAAATTTGTGGATCCACGCAGATTCCAGAACTTTCCATCCCAGAAATGTGGGGAAAATGTGTTTTTTTTTGTCATTTGTTTACGTTTGCAAGGGATTCTGGGTAACAGACCATGGTGGGAGGCAGTCAAGTCACCCCATCCTGGATTCCCCTGGGTGTCTAGTTTTCAAAAATGTATAGGTTTGCTAGGTTTCCCTAAGTGCCGGCAGGGCTAGGGTTCAAAAACTACAGCTAGTCACTTTGCCAAAAAAGGGTCATTTTTCACTGCAAAATTGAGGTGTGACCACGTTGCGTTTTGCGCCGTTTCCTGTCGCGGGCACTAGGCCGACCCACACAAGTGAGGTACCATTTTTCTCGTAGGACTTTGGGGAACGCGGGGTGGGTGGAAATTTGTGGATCCACGCAGATTCCAGAACTTTCCATCCCAGAAATGTGGGGAAAATGTGTTTTTTTTGTCATTTTTTTACGTTTGCAAGGGATTCTGGGTAACAGACCATGGTGGGAGGCAGTCAAGTCACCCCATCCTGGATTCCCCTGGGTGTCTAGTTTTCAAAAATGTATAGGTTTGCTAGGTTTCCCTAGGTGCCGGCAGGGCTAGGGTTCAAAAACTACAGCTAGTCACTTTGCCAAAAAAGGGTCATTTTTCACTGCAAAATTGAGGTGTGACCACGTTGTGATTTGCGCCATTTCCTGTCGCGGGCACTAGGCCGACACGCACAAGTGAGGTACCATTTTTCTTGTAGGACTTTGGGGAACGCGGGGTGGGTAGAAATTTGTGGATCCACGCAGATTCCAGAACTTTCCATCCCAGAAATGTGGGGGAAATGTGTTTTTTTTGTCATTTTTTTACGTTTGCAAGGGATTCTGGGTAACAGACCATAGTGGGAGGCAGTCAAGTCACCCCATCCTGGATTCCCCTGGGTGTCTACTTTTCAAAAATGTATAGGTTTGCTAAGTTTCCCTAGGTGCCGGCAGGGCTAGGGTTCAAAAACTACAGCTAGTCACTTTGCCAAAAAGGGGTCATTTTTCACTGCAAGATTGAGGTGTGACCACCTTGCGTTTTGCACCGTTTCCTGTTGCGGGCACTAGGCCGACCCACACAAGTGAGGTACCATTTTTCTCGTAGGACTTTGGGGAACGTGGGGTGGGTGGAAATTTGTGGATCCACGCAGATTCCAGAACTTTCCATCCCAGAAATGTGGGGAAAATGTGTTTTTTTTGTCAATTTTTTTACGTTTGCAAGGGATTTGTGGGTTTGGTAGGTTTCCCTAGATGGCCGCCGAGCAACGGGCCAAAAACCAAAGTGACCCCCTTGCAAAACCAGGTGGTTTTGCCATAGGCCATTTTGATGTCGCCTTACTACGTTTTGGGCCCTTGCCTGCCGCGGGTACTTGGGCCTCCCACACAAGTGAGGCACCATTTTTACCGGGAGACCTGGGGGAACGCTGGGTGGTGGTAAATTTGTGTGAGCCCGGTGATGCCACTACTTTCCCACCCCAAAATGTGTGAAAAAAGTGATTTTTTCAGCAAAAATTGAGGTTTGCAGGGGATTCTGGGTAAGGAAACGTTGGGGGATCCACGCAAGCCATACCTCCCTGGAAGCCGCCGGGTGTCTAGTTTTCAGAAATGCATGGGTTTGGTAGGTTTCCCTAGATGGCCGCCGAGCACCGGGCCAAAAACCAAAGTGACCCCCCTTGCAAAACCAGGTGGCTTTGCCATAGGCCATTTTGATGTCGCCTCACTACGTTTTGGGCCCTTTTGTCGCGGGTACTTGGGCCTCCCACACAAGTGAGGCACCATTTTTACCAGGAGACCTGGGGGAACGCTGGGTGGTGGTAAATTTGTGTGAGCCCGGTGATGCCACTACTTTCCCACCCCAAAATGTGTGAAAAAAGTGATTTTTTCAGCAAAAATTGAGGTTTGCAGGGGATTCTGGGTAAGGAAACGTTGGGGGATCCACGCAAGCCATACCTCCCTGGAAGCCGCCGGGTGTCTAGGTTTCAGAAAAGCATGGGTTTGGTAGGTTTCCCTAGATGGCCGCCGAGCACCGGGCCAAAAACCAAAGTGACCCCCCTTGCAAAACCAGGTGGTTTTGCGATAGGCCATTTTGATGTCGCCTCACTACGTTTTGGGCCCTTGCCTGCCGCGGGTACTTGGGCCTCCCACACAAGTGAGGCACCATTTTTACTGGGAGACCTGGGGGAACGCTGGGTGGTGGTAAATTTGTGTGAGCCCGGTGATGCCACTACTTTCCCACCCCAAAATGTGTGAAAAAAGTGATTTTTTCAGCAAAAATTGAGGTTTGCAGGGGATTCTGGGTAAGGAAACGTTGGGGGATCCATGCAAGCCATACTTCCTTGGAAGCCGCCAGGTGTCTAGTTTTCAGAAATGTCTGGGTTTGGTAGGTTTCCCTAGGTGCCGGCAGGGCTAGAGTTCAAAAACTACAGCTAGTCACTTAGCCAAAAAAGGGTCATTTTTCACTGCAAAATTGAGGTGTGACCACCTTGCGTTTTGCGCCGTTTCCTGTCGCAGGCACCAGGCCGACCCGCACAAGTGAGGTACCATTTTTCTTGTATGACTTTGGGGAATGCGGGGTGGGTGGAAATTTGTGGATCCACGCAGATTCCAGAACTTTCCATCCCAGAAATGTGGGGAAAATGTGTTTTTTTTGTCATTTTTTTACGTTTGCAAGGGATTCTGGGTAACAGACCATGGTGGGAGGCAGTCAAGTCACCCCATCCTGGATTCCCCTGGGTGTCTAGTTTTCAAAAATGTATAGGTTTGCTAGGTTTCCCTAAGTGCCGGCAGGGCTAGGGTTCAAAAACTACAGCTAGTCACTTTGCCAAAAAAGGGTCATTTTTCACTGCAAAATTGAGGTGTGACCACGTTGCGTTTTGAGCCGTTTCCTGTCGCGGGCACTAGGCCGACCCGCACAAGTGAGGTACCATTTGTCTCGTAGGACTTTGGGGAACGCGGGGTGGGTGGAAATTTGTGGATCCACGCAGCATCCCAGAAATGTGGGGAAAATGTGTTTTTTTTGTCATTTTTTTACGTTTGCAAGGGATTCTGGGTAACAGACCATGGTGGGAGGCAGTCAAGTCACCCCATCCTGGATTTCCCTGGGTGTCTAGGTTTCAAAAATATATAGGTTTGCTAGGTTTCTCTAGGTGCCGGCAGGGCTAGGGTTAAAAAACTACAGCTAGTCACTTTGCCAAAAAAGGGTCATTTTTCACTGCAAAATTGAGGTGTGACCACGTTGCGTTTTGCGCCGTTTCCTGTCGCGGGCACTAGGCCGACCCGCACAAGTGAGGTACCATTTTTCTCGTAGGACTTTGGGGAACGCGGGGTGGGTGGAAATTTGTGGATCCACGCAGATTCCAGAACTTTCCATCCCAGAAATGTGGGGAAAATGTGTTTTTTTTGTCATTTGTTTACGTTTGCAAGGGATTCTGGGTAACAGACCATGGTGGGAGGCAGTCAAGTCACCCCATCCTGGATTCCCCTGGATGTCTAGTTTTCAAAAATGTATAGGTTTGCTAGGTTTCCCTAAGTGCCGGCAGGGCTAGGGTTCAAAAACTACAGCTAGTCACTTTGCCAAAAAAGGGTCATTTTTCACTGCAAAATTGAGGTGTGACCACGTTGCGTTTTGCGCCGTTTCCTGTCGCGGGCACTAGGCCGACCCGCACAAGTGAGGTACCATTTTTCTCGTAGGACTTTGGGGAACGCGGGGTGGGTGGAAATTTGTGGATCCACGCAGATTCCAGAACTTTCCATCCCAGAAATGTGGGGAAAATGTGTTTTTTTTGTCATTTGTTTACGTTTGCAAGGGATTCTGGGTAACAGACCATGGTGGGAGGCAGTCAAGTCACCCCATACTGGATTCCCCTGGGTGTCTAGTTTTTAAAAATGTATAGGTTTGCTAGGTTTCCCTAGGTGCCGGCAGGGCTAGGGTTCAAAAACTACAGCTAGTCACTTTGCCAAAAAAGGGTCATTTTTCACTGCAAAATTGAGGTGTGACCACGTTGCGATTTGCGCCATTTCCTGTCGCGGGCACTAGGCCGACCCGCACAAGTGAGGTACCATTTTTCTCGTAGGACTTTGGGGAACGCGGGGTGGGTAGAAATTTGTGGATCCACGCAGATTCCAGAACTTTCCATCCCAGAAATGTGGGGGAAATGTGTTTTTTTTGTCATTTTTTTACGTTTGCAAGGGATTCTGGGTAACAGACCATAGTGGGAGGCAGTCAAGTCACCCCATCCTGGATTCCCCTGGGTGTTTACTTTTCAAAAATGTATAGGTTTGCTAAGTTTCCCTAGGTGCCGGCAGGGCTAGGGTTCAAAAACTACAGCTAGTCACTTTGCCAAAAAGGGGTCATTTTTCACTGCAAAATTGAAGTGTGACCACCTTGCGTTTTGCACCATTTCCTGTTGCGGGCACTAGGCCGACCCACACAAGTGAGGTACCATTTTTCTCGTAGGACTTTGGGGAACATGGGGTGGGTGGAAATTTGTGGATCCACGCAGATTCCAGAACTTTCCACCCCAGAAATGTGGGGAAAATGTGTTTTTTTTGTCAATTTTTTTACGTTTGCAAGGGATTTGTGGGTTTGGTAGGTTTCCCTAGATGGCCGCCGAGCAACGGGCCAAAAACCAAAGTGACCCCCTTGCAAAACCAGGTGGTTTTGCCATAGGCCATTTTGATGTCGCCTTACTACGTTTTGGGCCCTTGCCTGCCGCGGGTACTTGGGCCTCCCACACAAGTGAGGCACCATTTTTACCGGGAGACCTGGGGGAACGCTGGGTGGTGGTAAATTTGTGTGAGCCCGGTGATGCCACTACTTTCCCACCCCAAAATGTGTGAAAAAAGTGATTTTTTCAGCAAAAATTGAGGTTTGCAGGGGATTCTGGGTAAGGAAACATTGGGGGATCCACGCAAGCCATACCTCCCTGGAAGCCGCCGGGTGTCTAGTTTTCAGAAATGCATGGGTTTGGTAGGTTTCCCTAGATGGCCGCCGAGCACCGGGCCAAAAACCAAAGTGACCCCCCTTGCAAAACCAGGTGGCTTTGCCATAGGCCATTTTGATGTCGCCTCACTACTTTTTGGGCCCTTTTGTCGCGGGTACTTGGGCCTCCCACACAAGTGAGGCACCATTTTTACCAGGAGACCTGGGGGAACGCTGGGTGGTGGTAAATTTGTGTGAGCCCGGTGATGACACTACTTTCCCACCCCAAAATGTGTGAAAAAAGTGATTTTTTCAGCAAAAATTGAGGTTTGCAGGGGATTCTGGGTAAGGAAACGTTGGGGGATCCACGCAAGCCATACCTCCCTGGAAGCCGCCGGGTGTCTAGGTTTCAGAAATGTCTGGGTTTGGTAGGTTTCCCTAGGTGCCGGCAGGGCTAGAGTTCAAAAACTACAGCTAGTCACTTAGCCAAAAAAGGGTCATTTTTCACTGCAAAATTGAGGTGTGACCACCTTGCGTTTTGCGCCGTTTCCTGTCGCAGGCACCAGGCTGCACAAGTGAGGTACCATTTTTCTCGTATGACTTTGGGGAATGCGGGGTGGGTGGAAATTTGTGGATCCACGCAGATTCCAGAACTTTCCATCCCAGAAATGTGGGGAAAATGTGTTTTTTTTGTCATTTTTTTACGTTTGCAAGGAATTCTGGGTAACAGACCTTGGTGGGAGGCAGTCAAGTCACCCCATCCTGGATTCCCCTGGGTGTCTAGTTTTCAAAAATGTATAGGTTTGCTAGGTTTCCCTAAGTGCCGGCAGGGCTAGGATTCAAAAACTACAGCTAGTCACTTTGCCAAAAAAGGGTCATTTTTCACTGCAAAATTGAGGTGTGACCACGTTGCGTTTTGCGCCGTTTCCTGTCGCGGGCACTAGGCCGACCCGCACAAGTGAGGTACCATTTTTCTCGTAGGACTTTGGGGAACGCGGGGTGGGTGGAAATTTGTGGATCCACGCAGATTCCAGAACTTTCAATCCCAGAAATGTGGGGAAAATGTGTTTTTTTTGTCATTTGTTTACGTTTGCAAGGGATTCTGGGTAACAGACAATGGTGGGAGGCAGTCAAGTCCCCCCATCCTGGATTCCCCTGGGTGTCTAGTTTTCAAAAATGTATAGGTTTGCTAGGTTTCCCTAGGTGCCGGCAGGGCTAGGGTTCAAAAACTACAGCTAGTCACTTTGCCAAAAAAGGGTCATTTTTCACTGCAAAATTGAGGTGTGACCACGTTGTGTTTTGCGCCGTTTCCTGTCGTAGGCACTAGGCCGACCCGCACAAGTGAGGTACCATTTTTCTCGTAGGACTTTGGGGAACGCGGGGTGGGTGGAAATTTGTGGATCCAAGCAGATTCCAGAACTTTCCATCCCAGAAATGTGGGGAAACTGTGTTTTTTTGTCTTTTTTTACGTTTGCAAGGGATTCTGGGTAACAGACCATGGTGGGAGGCAGTCAAGTCACCCCATCCTGGATTCCCCTGGGTGTCTAGTTTTCAAAAATGTATAGGTTTGCTAGGTTTCCCTAAGTGCCGGCAGGGCTAGGGTTCAAAAACTACAGCTAGTCACTTTGCCAAAAAAGGGTCATTTTTCACTGCAAAATTGAGGTGTGACCACGTTGCGTTTTGCACCGTTTCCTGTCGCGGGCACTAGGCCGACCCACACAAGTGAGGTACCATTTTTCTCGTAGGACTTTGGGGAACGCGGGGTGGGTGGAAATTTGTGGATCCACGCTGATTCCAGAACTTTCCATCTCAGAAATGTGGGGAAAATGTGTTTTTTTTGTCATTTTTTTACGTTTGCAAGGGATTCTGGGTAACAGACCATGGTGGGAGGCAGTCAAGTCACCCCATCCTGGATTCCCCTGGGTGTCTAGTTTTCAAAAATATATAGGTTTGCTAGGTTTCTCTAGGTGCCGGCAGGGCTAGGGTTAAAAAACTACAGCTAGTCACTTTGCCAAAAAAGGGTCATTTTTCACTGCAAAATTGAGGTGTGACCACGTTGCGTTTTGCGCCGTTTCCTGTCGCGGGCACTAGGCCGACCCGCACAAGTGAGGTACCATTTTTCTCGTAGGACTTTGGGGAACGCGGGGTGGGTGGAAATTTGTGGATCCACGCAGATTCCAGAACTTTCCATCCCAGAAATGTGGGGAAAATGTGTTTTTTTTGTCATTTGTTTACGTTTGCAAGGGATTCTGGGTAACAGACCATGGTGGGAGGCAGTCAAGTCACCCCATCCTGGATTCCCCTGGATGTCTAGTTTTCAAAAATGTATAGGTTTGCTAGGTTTCCCTAAGTGCCGGCAGGGCTAGGGTTCAAAAACTACAGCTAGTCACTTTGCCAAAAAAGGGTCATTTTTCACTGCAAAATTGAGGTGTGACCACGTTGCGTTTTGCGCCGTTTCCTGTCGCGGGCACTAGGCCGACCCGCACAAGTGAGGTACCATTTTTCTCGTAGGACTTTGGGGAACGCGGGGTGGGTGGAAATTTGTGGATCCACGCAGATTCCAGAACTTTCCATCCCAGAAATGTGGGGAAAATGTGTTTTTTTTGTCATTTTTTTACGTTTGCAAGGGATTCTGGGTAACAGACCATGGTGGGAGGCAGTCAAGTCACCCCATACTGGATTCCCCTGGGTGTCTAGTTTTTAAAAATGTATAGGTTTGCTAGGTTTCCCTAGGTGCCGGCAGGGCTAGGGTTCAAAAACTACAGCTAGTCACTTTGCCAAAAAAGGGTCATTTTTCACTGCAAAATTGAGGTGTGACCACGTTGCGATTTGCGCCATTTCCTGTCGCGGGCACTAGGCCGACCCGCACAAGTGAGGTACCATTTTTCTCGTAGGACTTTGGGGAACGCGGGGTGGGTAGAAATTTGTGGATCCACGCAGATTCCAGAACTTTCCATCCCAGAAATGTGGGGGAAATGTGTTTTTTTTGTCATTTTTTTACGTTTGCAAGGGATTCTGGGTAACAGACCATAGTGGGAGGCAGTCAAGTCACCCCATCCTGGATTCCCCTGGGTGTTTACTTTTCAAAAATGTATAGGTTTGCTAAGTTTCCCTAGGTGCCGGCAGGGCTAGGGTTCAAAAACTACAGCTAGTCACTTTGCCAAAAAGGGGTCATTTTTCACTGCAAAATTGAAGTGTGACCACCTTGCGTTTTGCACCATTTCCTGTTGCGGGCACTAGGCCGACCCACACAAGTGAGGTACCATTTTTCTCGTAGGACTTTGGGGAACGTGGGGTGGGTGGAAATTTGTGGATCCACGCAGATTCCAGAACTTTCCATCCCAGAAATGTGGGGAAAATGTGTTTTTTTTGTTAATTTTTTTACGTTTGCAAGGGATTTGTGGGTTTGGTAGGTTTCCCTAGATGGCCGCCGAGCAACGGGCCAAAAACCAAAGTGACCCCCTTGCAAAACCAGGTGGTTTTGCCATAGGCCATTTTGATGTCGCCTTACTACGTTTTGGGCCCTTGCCTGCCGCGGGTACTTGGGCCTCCCACACAAGTGAGGCACCATTTTTACCGGGAGACCTGGGGGAACGCTGGGTGGTGGTAAATTTGTGTGAGCCCGGTGATGCCACTACTTTCCCACCCCAAAATGTGTGAAAAAAGTGATTTTTTCAGCAAAAATTGAGGTTTGCAGGGGATTCTGGGTAAGGAAACATTGGGGGATCCACGCAAGCCATACCTCCCTGGAAGCCGCCGGGTGTCTAGTTTTCAGAAATGCATGGGTTTGGTAGGTTTCCCTAGATGGCCGCCGAGCACCGGGCCAAAAACCAAAGTGACCCCCCTTGCAAAACCAGGTGGCTTTGCCATAGGCCATTTTGATGTCGCCTCACTACTTTTTGGGCCCTTTTGTCGCGGGTACTTGGGCCTCCCACACAAGTGAGGCACCATTTTTACCAGGAGACCTGGGGGAACGCTGGGTGGTGGTAAATTTGTGTGAGCCCGGTGATGACACTACTTTCCCACCCCAAAATGTGTGAAAAAAGTGATTTTTTCAGCAAAAATTGAGGTTTGCAGGGGATTCTGGGTAAGGAAACGTTGGGGGATCCACGCAAGCCATACCTCCCTGGAAGCCGCCGGGTGTCTAGGTTTCAGAAATGTCTGGGTTTGGTAGGTTTCCCTAGGTGCCGGCAGGGCTAGAGTTCAAAAACTACAGCTAGTCACTTAGCCAAAAAAGGGTCATTTTTCACTGCAAAATTGAGGTGTGACCACCTTGCGTTTTGCGCCGTTTCCTGTCGCAGGCACCAGGCTGCACAAGTGAGGTACCATTTTTCTCGTATGACTTTGGGGAATGCGGGGTGGGTGGAAATTTGTGGATCCACGCAGATTCCAGAACTTTCCATCCCAGAAATGTGGGGAAAATGTGTTTTTTTTGTCATTTTTTTACGTTTGCAAGGAATTCTGGGTAACAGACCTTGGTGGGAGGCAGTCAAGTCACCCCATCCTGGATTCCCCTGGGTGTCTAGTTTTCAAAAATGTATAGGTTTGCTAGGTTTCCCTAAGTGCCGGCAGGGCTAGGATTCAAAAACTACAGCTAGTCACTTTGCCAAAAAAGGGTCATTTTTCACTGCAAAATTGAGGTGTGACCACGTTGCGTTTTGCGCCGTTTCCTGTCGCGGGCACTAGGCCGACCCGCACAAGTGAGGTACCATTTTTCTTGTAGGACTTTGGGGAACGCGGGGTGGGTGGAAATTTGTGGATCCACGCAGATTCCAGAACTTTCAATCCCAGAAATGTGGGGAAAATGTGTTTTTTTTGTCATTTGTTTACGTTTGCAAGGGATTCTGGGTAACAGACAATGGTGGGAGGCAGTCAAGTCACCCCATCCTGGATTCCCCTGGGTGTCTAGTTTTCAAAAATGTATAGGTTTGCTAGGTTTCCCTAAGTGCCGGCAGGGCTAGGGTTCAAAAACTACAGCTAGTCACTTTGCCAAAAAAGGGTCATTTTTCACTGCAAAATTGAGGTGTGACCACGTTGTGTTTTGCGCCGTTTCCTGTCGTAGGCACTAGGCCGACCCGCACAAGTGAGGTACCATTTTTCTCGTAGGACTTTGGGGAACGCGGGGTGGGTGGAAATTTGTGGATCCAAGCAGATTCCAGAACTTTCCATCCCAGAAATGTGGGGAAACTGTGTTTTTTTGTCTTTTTTTACGTTTGCAAGGGATTCTGGGTAACAGACCATGGTGGGAGGCAGTCAAGTCACCCCATCCTGGATTCCCCTGGGTGTCTAGTTTTCAAAAATGTATAGGTTTGCTAGGTTTCCCTAAGTGCCGGCAGGGCTAGGGTTCAAAAACTACAGCTAGTCACTTTGCCAAAAAAGGGTCATTTTTCACTGCAAAATTGAGGTGTGACCACGTTGCGTTTTGCACCGTTTCCTGTCGCGGGCACTAGGCCGACCCACACAAGTGAGGTACCATTTTTCTCGTAGGACTTTGGGGAACGCGGGGTGGGTGGAAATTTGTGGATCCACGCTGATTCCAGAACTTTCCATCTCAGAAATGTGGGGAAAATGTGTTTTTTTTGTCATTTTTTTACGTTTGCAAGGGATTCTGGGTAACAGACCATGGTGGGAGGCAGTCAAGTCACCCCATCCTGGATTCCCCTGGGTGTCTAGTTTTCAAAAATATATAGGTTTGCTAGGTTTCTCTAGGTGCCGGCAGGGCTAGGGTTAAAAAACTACAGCTAGTCACTTTGCCAAAAAAGGGTCATTTTTCACTGCAAAATTGAGGTGTGACCACGTTGCGTTTTGCGCCGTTTCCTGTCGCGGGCACTAGGCCGACCCGCACAAGTGAGGTACCATTTTTCTCGTAGGACTTTGGGGAACGCGGGGTGGGTGGAAATTTGTGGATCCACGCAGATTCCAGAACTTTCCATCCCAGAAATGTGGGGAAAATGTGTTTTTTTTGTCATTTGTTTACGTTTGCAAGGGATTCTGGGTAACAGACCATGGTGGGAGGCAGTCAAGTCACCCCATCCTGGATTCCCCTGGATGTCTAGTTTTCAAAAATGTATAGGTTTGCTAGGTTTCCCTAAGTGCCGGCAGGGCTAGGGTTCAAAAACTACAGCTAGTCACTTTGCCAAAAAAGGGTCATTTTTCACTGCAAAATTGAGGTGTGACCACGTTGCGTTGTGCGCCGTTTCCTGTCGCGGGCACTAGGCCGACCCGCACAAGTGAGGTACCATTTTTCTCGTAGGACTTTGGGGAACGCGGGGTGGGTGGAAATTTGTGGATCCACGCAGATTCCAGAACTTTCCATCCCAGAAATGTGGGGAAAATGTGTTTTTTTTGTCATTTTTTTACGTTTGCAAGGGATTCTGGGTAACAGACCATGGTGGGAGGCAGTCAAGTCACCCCATACTGGATTCCCCTGGGTGTCTAGTTTTTAAAAATGTATAGGTTTGCTAGGTTTCCCTAGGTGCCGGCAGGGCTAGGGTTCAAAAACTACAGCTAGTCACTTTGCCAAAAAAGGGTCATTTTTCACTGCAAAATTGAGGTGTGACCACGTTGCGATTTGCGCCATTTCCTGTCGCGGGCACTAGGCCGACCCGCACAAGTGAGGTACCATTTTTCTCGTAGGACTTTGGGGAACGCGGGGTGGGTAGAAATTTGTGGATCCACGCAGATTCCAGAACTTTCCATCCCAGAAATGTGGGGGAAATGTGTTTTTTTTGTCATTTTTTTACGTTTGCAAGGGATTCTGGGTAACAGACCATAGTGGGAGGCAGTCAAGTCACCCCATCCTGGATTCCCCTGGGTGTTTACTTTTCAAAAATGTATAGGTTTGCTAAGTTTCCCTAGGTGCCGGCAGGGCTAGGGTTCAAAAACTACAGCTAGTCACTTTGCCAAAAAGGGGTCATTTTTCACTGCAAAATTGAAGTGTGACCACCTTGCGTTTTGCACCATTTCCTGTTGCGGGCACTAGGCCGACCCACACAAGTGAGGTACCATTTTTCTCGTAGGACTTTGGGGAACGTGGGGTGGGTGGAAATTTGTGGATCCACGCAGATTCCAGAACTTTCCATCCCAGAAATGTGGGGAAAATGTGTTTTTTTTGTCAATTTTTTTACGTTTGCAAGGGATTTGTGGGTTTGGTAGGTTTCCCTAGATGGCCGCCGAGCAACGGGCCAAAAACCAAAGTGACCCCCTTGCAAAACCAGGTGGTTTTGCCATAGGCCATTTTGATGTCGCCTTACTACGTTTTGGGCCCTTGCCTGCCGCGGGTACTTGGGCCTCCCACACAAGTGAGGCACCATTTTTACCGGGAGACCTGGGGGAACGCTGGGTGGTGGTAAATTTGTGTGAGCCCGGTGATGCCACTACTTTCCCACCCCAAAATGTGTGAAAAAAGTGATTTTTTCAGCAAAAATTGAGGTTTGCAGGGGATTCTGGGTAAGGAAACATTGGGGGATCCACGCAAGCCATACCTCCCTGGAAGCCGCCGGGTGTCTAGTTTTCAGAAATGCATGGGTTTGGTAGGTTTCCCTAGATGGCCGCCGAGCACCGGGCCAAAAACCAAAGTGACCCCCCTTGCAAAACCAGGTGGCTTTGCCATAGGCCATTTTGATGTCGCCTCACTACTTTTTGGGCCCTTTTGTCGCGGGTACTTGGGCCTCCCACACAAGTGAGGCACCATTTTTACCAGGAGACCTGGGGGAACGCTGGGTGGTGGTAAATTTGTGTGAGCCCGGTGATGACACTACTTTCCCACCCCAAAATGTGTGAAAAAAGTGATTTTTTCAGCAAAAATTGAGGTTTGCAGGGGATTCTGGGTAAGGAAACGTTGGGGGATCCACGCAAGCCATACCTCCCTGGAAGCCGCCGGGTGTCTAGGTTTCAGAAATTTCTGGGTTTGGTAGGTTTCCCTAGGTGCCGGCAGGGCTAGAGTTCAAAAACTACAGCTAGTCACTTAGCCAAAAAAGGGTCATTTTTCACTGCAAAATTGAGGTGTGACCACCTTGCGTTTTGCGCCGTTTCCTGTCGCAGGCACCAGGCTGCACAAGTGAGGTACCATTTTTCTCGTATGACTTTGGGGAATGCGGGGTGGGTGGAAATTTGTGGATCCACGCAGATTCCAGAACTTTCCATCCCAGAAATGTGGGGAAAATGTGTTTTTTTGGTCATTTTTTTACGTTTGCAAGGAATTCTGGGTAACAGACCTTGGTGGGAGGCAGTCAAGTCACCCCATCCTGGATTCCCCTGGGTGTCTAGTTTTCAAAAATGTATAGGTTTGCTAGGTTTCCCTAAGTGCCGGCAGGGCTAGGATTCAAAAACTACAGCTAGTCACTTTGCCAAAAAAGGGTCATTTTTCACTGCAAAATTGAGGTGTGACCACGTTGCGTTTTGCGCCGTTTCCTGTCGCGGGCACTAGGCCGACCCGCACAAGTGAGGTACCATTTTTCTTGTAGGACTTTGGGGAACGCGGGGTGGGTGGAAATTTGTGGATCCACGCAGATTCCAGAACTTTCAATCCCAGAAATGTGGGGAAAATGTGTTTTTTTTGTCATTTGTTTACGTTTGCAAGGGATTCTGGGTAACAGACAATGGTGGGAGGCAGTCAAGTCACCCCATCCTGGATTCCCCTGGGTGTCTAGTTTTCAAAAATGTATAGGTTTGCTAGGTTTCCCTAAGTGCCGGCAGGGCTAGGGTTCAAAAACTACAGCTAGTCACTTTGCAAAAAAGGGTCATTTTTCACTGCAAAATTGAGGTGTGACCACGTTGCGTTTTGCGCCGTTTCCTGTCGCGGGCACTAGGCCGACCCGCACAAGTGAGGTACCATTTTTCTCGTAGGACTTTGGGGAACCCGGGGTGGGTGGAAATTTGTGGATCCACGCAGATTCCAGAACTTTCCATCCCAGAAATGTGGGAAAAAAGTATTTTTTTTGTCATTTTTTTACGTTTGCAAGGGATTCTGGGTAACAGACCATGGTGGGAGGCAGTCAAGTCCCCCCATCCTGGATTCCCCTGGGTGTCTAGTTTTCAAAAATGTATAGGTTTGCTAGGTTTCCCTAGGTGCCGGCAGGGCTAGGGTTCAAAAACTACAGCTAGTCACTTTGCCAAAAAAGGGTCATTTTTCACTGCAAAATTGAGGTGTGACCACGTTGTGTTTTGCGCCGTTTCCTGTCGTAGGCACTAGGCCGACCCGCACAAGTGAGGTACCATTTTTCTCGTAGGACTTTGGGGAACGCGGGGTGGGTGGAAATTTGTGGATCCAAGCAGATTCCAGAACTTTCCATCCCAGAAATGTGGGGAAACTGTGTTTTTTTGTCTTTTTTTACGTTTGCAAGGGATTCTGGGTAACAGACCATGGTGGGAGGCAGTCAAGTCACCCCATCCTGGATTCCCCTGGGTGTCTAGTTTTCAAAAATGTATAGGTTTGCTAGGTTTCCCTAAGTGCCGGCAGGGCTAGGGTTCAAAAACTACAGCTAGTCACTTTGCCAAAAAAGGGTCATTTTTCACTGCAAAATTGAGGTGTGACCACGTTGCGTTTTGCACCGTTTCCTGTCGCGGGCACTAGGCCGACCCACACAAGTGAGGTACCATTTTTCTCGTAGGACTTTGGGGAACGCGGGGTGGGTGGAAATTTGTGGATCCACGCTGATTCCAGAACTTTCCATCTCAGAAATGTGGGGAAAATGTGTTTTTTTTGTCATTTTTTTACGTTTGCAAGGGATTCTGGGTAACAGACCATGGTGGGAGGCAGTCAAGTCACCCCATCCTGGATTCCCCTGGGTGTCTAGTTTTCAAAAATGTATAGGTTTGCTAGGTTTCCCTAGGTGCCGGCAGGGCTAGGGTTAAAAAACTACAGCTAGTCACTTTGCCAAAAAGGGGTCATTTTTCACTGCAAAATTGAGGTGTGACCACCTTGCGTTTTGCACCGTTTCCTGTCGCGGGCACTAGGCCGACCCACACAACTGAGGTACCATTTTTCTCGTAGGACTTTGGGGAACGCGGGGTGGGTGGAAATTTGTGGATCCACGCAGATTCCAGAACTTTCCATCCCAGAAATGTGGGGAAAATGTGTTTTTTTTGTCATTTTTTTACGTTTGCAAGGGATTCTGGGTAACAGGCCATGGTGGGAGGCAGTCAAGTCACCCCATCCTGGATTCCCCTGGGTGTCTAGTTTTCAAAAATGTATAGGTTTGCTAGGTTTCCCTAGGTTCTGGCAGGGCTAGGGTTCAAAAACTACAGCTAGTCACTTTGCCAAAAAGGGGTCATTTTTCACTGCAAAATTGAGGTGTGACCACGTTGCGTTTTGCGCCGTTTCCTGTCGCGGGCACTAGGCCGACCCGCACAAGTGAGGTACCATTTTTCTCGTAGGACTTTGGGGAACGCGGGGTGGGTGGAAATTTGTGGATCCACGCAGATTCCAGAACTTTCCATCCCAGAAATGTGGGGAAAATGTGTTTTTTTTGTAATTTTTTTACGTTTGCAAGGGAGTCTGGGTAACAGACCATGATGGGAGGCAGTCAAGTCACCCCATCCTGGATTCCCCTGGGTATCTAGTTTTCAAAAATGTATAGGTTTGCTAGGTTTCCCTAGGTGCCGGCAGGGCTAGGGTTCAAAAACTACAGCTAGACTCTTCGCAAAAAAAGTGTAAATTTTCAGTGTGAAAATGTGGTGTGTTCAGCTTAGGTTTTGAGCCACTTCCTGTCGTGGGCACTATGCCTACCCACACAAGTGAGGTACCATTTTTATCGGAAGACTTAGGATAGTTCAGATTGGTAAAGCAACTGTTATTACCTATTGATTTTGGATGCATTTCTCCCTTCCAAATGAAAGACATTGTGTAAAAAAAAAGTCATTGTGAAAAATGACCAATAATTGTCATGTAAGTATGAGTATTCCCAATTTCGAAAATGTGCAAATATGCACTGTTTCTAAACTCTGTAGTTTGTTCCCATTTCAGAAATGCATAAGTGTCTTTCATACCGATTTTTCCATGTATACATTTTCCCACAATAATTGCTATAGACCCGGAACAAAAAAAAAACCATTACAAAATGCTGCTCAGTTTTTTACTCTGGGTTCGTTGGGCTCTTGGTGAACCTACAAGTCCTATATATCTCCACAACCAGGAAGGTCCAGTGGATGTAACGGTACATTGCTTTCTAAGAGATGTGATAATTAGAAGAAGTTACAGGTGAAAACGTTGACTCAAAAGGCTGCATTTTTCAACTAATTTTTAATTTTTCCTATATTTAACTGTTAGTTTCTATAAAGAAACCTTGATGGATCTACACAAATGACCCCTTGCTGAATTCAGAATTTTGTCTACTTTTCAAAAATGTATAGCTTCCCAGGGTCCATTATTGTTTTTGTACCCATTTCTACCATTAACTGGAAGGAGGTTGAAAGCACAAAAAATAGCAAAAAGAGGGTATGTCCCAGAAAAATGCCAAAACTGTGTAAAGAATGTTGGTTTTCTGACAAAATTCTGTCATTCCCTAAAAGCTGGAGAAATAGTGATTTCAGCCCCACAAACCCTTTTTTGATACCATTTGCAGAGAAAAACCCAGAAGCTTTCATTTGCAGCCCGTTTTTCCCATTTTTCACAAAAAAAACAAAATTTTGCTGTATTTTGACTAATTTCTGGGAACCCTCTAGGAGAATCCACAAACCCTGGGTACCTTTAGAATCCCCATGATGTTGGAAGAAAAGGACGCAAATTTGGCGTGGATACCTAATGTGGTCAAAAAGTTACAGGGGCCTAAGCGCGCACTACCCCAAATAGCCCAAAAAAGGCTTAGCACAGGAGGGGAAAAGGCCTAGCAGCGAAGGGGTTAAATAATTTGACCAACATTCCAAAACTTCTGAAAGAGGTTTTTCAAGCAAGCCGTTCCTTTCCAGGGGGTGTGAGAGGTTTTTCAAAGAAAATGTTTGTAAAAATGGTGGCAAATCCAAGCATTTCTCAGCACAATTTCCCTACAATTTAGAGTGGATGTTTAAGTATTACAGGCAGTTTAAAAAAAATGTGGGTACGCAATTTCACAAGGCCTATAATGTTTTAAATTGCAAGTAACCAGTGTGTCCACTATGGCTCCAGACCCATGCCAAGTTTTCAGTATTTTCTCATAAATTTGACCTTATGGTCACAAATTTGAATCCCGGCGGGTCCACTCAGCCTTTCATCCTACTGAGGTTGATAAAATGAGTGCCATTGAGTTGGGTATCAATAAACGTGTTATTCAGCGCCAAGATACCCTTATGTGTGAACACATGCTATGTTATCTGTTGTAAGAGTGGTATCTTTCTAACATTTTGCTTAAAGTTAGTTTCAAACAATCTTCTAATGTCAACAATGTCTGTGCATATTCATCTCATTCAGGCTGCCCTAATTCTTAGGCAGAGATCTAAATAAAAATCACCTGTCCTTCAGACCCTAGACAATGCAATAGGAAGCATTTCCTTCTCTCCACAGGCACCTGGCTTATTGACATCAGTTGCCACAAGTTATGCAAGCAATTCTTTGTTAGACCTTTGCAATTGTAGAGATAGTTCCCGTTTGTTTTTTAGAATCGTTTGAGGCGGATCGTATCGAATGATGCAAGAAGAAAGTTAATCAATCAACGGGACCAGGAAGGGAAAGGAGAGGGCAAGGAAGAAAAGAGCAAGGATGAGAACATAAGATATAACAATATTACAACAGAATATCCCGGGACGTTCCTCTTGTGTATTAGCAGTTCTTGGGGTCTTTCCTACCTATGTATATCTTTGCACAGTCTATTGCTGGAGGCCTCCTTTTCAACCAGACGTGCTATGCTATGATATGTGGATTTCTAAAGGCTTCCTGATGCAGGCCAAGATATAGGGCTGCTTCGGAACAAGTGGAGAAACAGAGAGGGGCCATTAATGTGAATATAACCATGCTTTTAGCCTTTTCTTGAACTGTGGTTCATTGTTTAGCCATCTTAATTGTATGGGAAGCCTGTTCTAGAGTTTGGGGATTAGATATGAAAAGGACCTACCATCCCATCTGGCCTTGTGAATTCTATGTACCTTCAGGAATCAACCTGTAGAGGATCTTAAAGCCCTCATGAAGGGGGTAGGGGGTCAACAGTGCCCTTATCATAGTGGGTTCTTTAGTGTAAAGCCCTCTATGTGCCAGACAGAGTGTTTTACATTTTATTCTTGTCTCTATGGGAAACCAGTGCGGAGAAGCTAGAGCACTGTTTGCTGAGGCAAATTTTGATACCTTTTATAGGATCCTTGCTGCCTCATTTTGGACAACCTGGAGTCTTTTGATGACATATGTAACAAGAGTTCTCATTGTCCAAATGGGAGTAAACAGGGGATTGGACCACAATTCTCCTGAACACATTCTGGATAATGACTAGCATTTTACAGAGTGTTCTGAGGATGCCAAAACAAATCGATACAAGCTTTTGGCCTGTGTATCAATGGAAAGAGACTTGTCCAGCTACATCCCAAGGCATTTGTTAGGGGAGGATAGGATGGGTCTGTTCCCCAAAATCATCAGTCTTGATATTGCTGGAGTGCGGTGCAAAGCAGAAGTGAGGGTATCAGCTTTCCTTCCTTCCATCAGTCATCTCTACCTCTGCCATGCTTCACAGACTCACTCGCTCATGTCTAGATCCATCAGCCTTTGAAGCAGAAAAGCAGGAAATCAGGAGTTCTTCCTCCCGTGATGACAGACCTAGAACCTTTCGCTTTCGTTTGCTCAGAGATATATACAAAGAGTACACAAAGGGATATTTCCAATGATTATTGAACCAAAGTGATTCTTATATAGAACATATGTGTTTTAATGATCAATAGACAGAAGTTGATGAAAGTTGTAATAAGCTTCAAGACAGTGAATAGAACGAAAGGTTCCCACATTGTTTCGGTATATATGCATGCAAATGAAATAATATAACAATCTGGCGTACTGCTATGCAAAACCCTAACCTACGTGTCTAGGGTGTATGTGTATGTTCTGCCAAGAAACCCCCTACTGGATGATCCAATACCATTATCTGGTGGGTAAGAATGTAGGACCCCGTCTTGGTCAGAAACTGGACACCCCTCACGGAGATGTCAGTCAGCTGCTAGGTGATAGCTTCAGCATATAGGGACCTCTCAAAGTCAGAAAAAGTGCCTCCTCTGACTATTCTTGGAAACCGATGTTTATATATAGAAAAAGGCATCGTTGCCTTGGTCTGAGATTGTGATCAGGCCGCCAAGTTTGTATTCTACAGATAGCTGTGTCGCCATATGGATGTAAATAACAAACACATTTTCACAACGTACATGTAGGCCTTGTACACAATTCTAAGGCAATATGATAATATTCTTGTGAAGTTGAATCATGTAACCAAGGTCTTTGTTTCCAGGAACAAACCCAAAGTGTCATGAATGCAAATGTGTGTCAAAAGTCGATGTGGAAAGTGAAGGCAACTTTAGGAAAGATCTGTGTACATGTAAAAATGGCAACATTTCCTACAAGGCCTAACTGGGGCCCAGGACATTATAGGTTATGAAAAGGACGAGGTGAGGCTTAGCATCAAAATCCTAGGGGAAAACCTGAGCTAATCCTATCATTCATGTATCAGTTTGCGAGACAAAAGGACAGATTAAGATTTCGCCAATGCAAAACTGGTTCTGAAGTCAGAGTGTATTTTCAGAGCCTTGAAGGCTCCCTCATGAGTTACACCCCAAGGAACTTGACTAGGAACAGATTTGTTCCAAGAAATAGGGGACCGTACAATTTTCTAGGTGGTTGGATTGGTTATTTTATTTAGGGCTTTCAACTTTTCTTTTGAGGCAGTACTACTCCATTTCTCAGTAGATAACCCAGATACCTTTTTTGCCACCAATGTACATGTGACAGGGGTCGCTGGGAGCCCTGCTTCCTTCAAAGGTTTCAGGACACCTTGAGATGTTTAACATGTTCTAAATACGAGGGGCTATACATCACTCTATCATTCAGGCAAGTGGATGAATAGGCCTGATGGGTTTCTTAAATAATTTTTTGGGCTGTGCATTACAGCACAATGTCCCTGTCCTGTAAACACTCTGATAACACCGAGTGGTTTCGTACATTTACCTCTGCTCATTGTTTACACTTTATTCTCCGAATGCTCATGCTCTCACGGTCTGTAACCTGTCTCGATCTATATCTTAACCCTCCTTCTAATTCGTTTTTTATGAATATGTACAATGTCTTGTATATGCAAAGGTTTTCATTTATCATGCATAATGAACTTATTATTATCATTATTATAATTAGCTCATTGACTCGAAGAATAGTGTAAGCATCAAAGGATAATATACTATTTACTTGTCAAAAGTCAATACTAAAACAAATACTTCCATCAACCTTAGGAACCAGAACTAAGGAGGAAAACCAGTCACTCTAAGATCGTTCTATGATTAGTAGGTTTAACATAGGTTTATCTACTTATTGTAATCCAGAATTCCATTGAGCTTTAGGCATTCTATAGGGTGGTATCCAGACTTTAACATGCTTGTGTGTTTCAAGTTTATGTTCTCTGAGGTTAGTTTTTCCCTGGTAGATGTGAGAATATGTCTCCCACTGTTTCCATCAGAACTTCTAAGTCTTGTTATTGCTCCAGAATAATGGGAGATTTGTCCACTAGCTCCTGACAACATGTGTTCCACCAGACTTTCAGACTCTGGTTCTTCGCATTTTTAAGCAGATGTAAGTAGTAAATATGGGTGGGTGGTTTTATGTCAAGCTTTGAGATTCTCTGCATCTCTGAAGCATTCCAGTACTGTGGAAGGGCCATGCAAAGGAGCTAGCATTCTGTTATTTGAACTTGGCAGAAACACTAGTACTTTATCTCTGGATTGTAGTTTTCCAATCCTATTTTTTTCATTATAGTAGTTCTCTTGAGCGGTCTGTGTTGATTTCATATTTTCCACAGTTGCTTTTCTTAGCTCTTGAAGTATTTCATTTAAAGTTTTTACAAACTGAACTAAGGTCTGACTCTCACTTAAAAATATTACAAACTGAACTAAGGTCTAACTCCCCTGTTTTCATCTGCCCATCCCTCCTGAACCTCCTGAGCCAGGTTTAACTATATCTTTGCCCAAAAAACAACTCAAAAGGGCTGACTCAGTAGAGACCTGATGTGTGCTTCTGAGCACAAATACCTCAAGGGGAAATTTCTTCTCCTAGTCTTTGCCAACAGGGCTTATGGTTCTACATAACATCAACCAATCAAACAGCCTTTGTAAAGTGCAACACTTACACCCCTAGGGATATCTGGGTGCTGTGTCTCCGTCGAAGAGCCAGGTCGTGAGTCTCTTTCTGAAGTCTGCCAGCAAGGCGGCCGTACGAAGCTGGAGGGTAAGGTTGTTCCAGGTCTTGGCAGCTTTGTAGGAGAAGGAGTGGCCACTGCTGCGGCGGCCAGGGATGCAGGTGTGTGAGGGTGAGTGAAGAGGAGCGCAGGTGTCTAGATGTTTGGAGGAAGTTCAGTCGATGGTTGATGTAGGCAGGTTCTAGGTCGTGGAGGGCTGTATTTGATTTGTATAATACTATTGTTCCACTACACCATTCGTCTGTGCATGGTATGCATATGTTTTAATGTGTTTAAGATGTAGCAATTGACCGCTTTGCTGTGGCAAAATTGACATGATTGTTCCCTGATTGCTGTTGATTTTAGATGGTAACTCCCCTTTGGCAAAGAATCGTATGAGGCTGTCACTTAAGTGGACTGCTGTAGTCCCTCTTAGGCCTCTGAGTATCTTGGGTGGAATTGAGGATGACAAATATATATTCTGTGACCACTCTCTGATGGTTTCATTGGATAACTCAAATCCATTCCCAAATCTGGGATGGTGCCTGATTCACCTGCACAGGATAGGGGAGCTTTTGGTACTTTCCCAGGAGCCTTGAGCTGATATAATGGGCCCTTTTTACAACACAGAGTGGCAACTCCAACTCAACTAGCATTTAAGAACAAGCATAGACTTGGGTGTGGGGTGTGTCATTTTTAATATTCTGACTTCAACCCAAGTAATGTTGAGGAAATACCTATAGTAGGTGGTCACATTTATTATTCTAATATCAAGAAAACTAACAATCGGAAAATGAATAAAGTTGGGAGGTCAGATTTATTTTTCTAACTCCAGCTAAACTAACATTGGGTAAAATGCACACTCCTCAGGGAATAGGGGTCAGATTTACTATTCTAAGTACAGCCCCACTAACATTTATGAAAATATACATATAGTGATGAGGGCATAGGACCTGATTTTGTGTTTGGCAGCTTGGCTACTCCATCACAAATGTGTCAGAGTTCCCGTCTGCTTTATTACAAGAGCCATAGTATAGAATGAACTTGTAATAAGGTGGACTGGAAATCGTCATGTTTCTGTGATGGAGTAGCCCATGCACCAAACTCTAAATCAAACCCATAGTTACTATTCTAACTCCGATCTAACTAACACTGTTGGAAATACATAAAGTTGGGATCAGATGGTCTATTCTGATGCTAACACAACTAATGCTGAGGAAAATGCCTGTAGTTTGGCAGGGGGCCTCACATTTACAATTCTAAATCCAAGTAATTTAATATTGGGGGAAATGCAGACAAGTGGGGGGTCAGATTGACTTTTCTAACTCCAACCCCACTAATATTGGTGAAAATATATGTAGTTAGAGTGTGTTAGAAATTACTATCTTTTGCATGGCATACACCCAGATATTTGCCTTCTTTAGTTGAACCCGTCTTTGTGGCCACAGGACTGTGTGCTTTACTCCTCCTTCAAGGAACTGGGCCCAATCAACTAAAACTGCAATTCCACTGATATATACCAAAAAGATCACTACGCTCCTCAGGAGCAAAATTGGTGCCCTTTGTAAAGAAAGCCAACTGGGGTGGCAGAAGCTTTGTGGTCTGTGCAGCCAAGGCATGGAATGGCCTCCCGTTTTATCTTAGATGCATGACAAATCTACTCGCCTTTAGGAAGGCCCTCAAAACTTGGCTTTTTACTGGCTAATCTTCATCATTACTCCTCCCCTTTTTGGACCTCTGTGGGACTTCAGTTAGCGCCAGGACACCTCCGGGTAACAGTCAGGCACCACAAATGTCAATAACTTTAAAATGATATAGCCCTCGTGCCACTCACTAAAGAAGCACTATAAAACATATCTTTAGGCCTGCCCCTGTACCCTGGGTGTGCAGTTTTAGACTGCTGTTTGACCTAGCAAAATAAACCTTTTATCAGCCTAAACCTTCCTTTTTTAGTACTTATACCCCCTCAGGTAGACCCCGAATGCCCATACAGCAGGGTGCATGGTATTCAAAAAGCAGGATATGTATAATTAATGTTTTATATTTCCTGGTTGTGAAAACCCACCAAAGACGTTTTTCAATATAGCTAGTCCTCCTCTCCCATCAAAAAACTATGGGTTACATTATAGCAATTAACAATGGTTCATTTCAGTTTAGGAGCTGCTAGAGCTGCTAGAAAACAGGTTTTGGGACTCATTTTAATAATTATTTAAATGGTGCTATTTTTAACTCTAATTGGATTTGTCGTTTTGGTGTCATTTTATTGAATAAAATATTCTGTAATTTCCAAAATAGGTTTTGGATTTTTCTTCTGTTTGTGTTTTCACTTTAGTATGGGTTATGATTAATGCAAGAATATTTTACACATCGCCTTAGTCAAGCCTGGCTGCTTTTATGTCCAGCTACCAGAGGTTTAAACACAGGTTTATTTAATAACTGTTGTGGTACAACCTGACAAGGACTGTTATAATTAAGTTCTCACACCCCTCAAATAATACTCCAGGTTCTTACAGGGAGGCTCATATTAACTTTGCTCACTCCAGTCCAACTAAAACTAGGGAAAATGCAGAACATTGGTGGGCAGCAAATGAACTATTTTAACTTCAACCCAACTAACATTGGGGAAAGCATACAGTTAGGGAGGTCAGATTTACTATTTTATCAAACAAACATTGAAATAAAACCATATAATATAGAAAAAACCTACAGATCAAATAACAAAAACCTGGGAACCACGTATATTTAATTATTAAAAACAATCCTGAACATTTAATACAATTAGCAAAAACAAACATATTTTTTAATTAAAATATTATACATATATATATTTAAATCCCTCTATATACATTTTTTTAATTACAACTATTATTCAATGAACAGTTATGTATTATTAAAAACCTTAAATTAAATATTTTATTTGTATAATCATTGTTTTAAAATATTTTAAATCAATCAGTTATTTTATTTTTGAAAAGAAAGCACAAAATATTTTTAAAGTTTAAATAAATACTACATAAACCCTAACTAAATGTAACCAAATCATTTATTTTAAAATGCTGGTACAGCCTATTTCCGAATAAAACCCACAGCCCCTTAAAAATCAACATTAAAATAATATTAAAATAACCTGAATCATAAGTGAATCGTTTTAAAATTTAAATAAAGAAACATCAAAAATATATATTTCAAAAACACTACCCACAGAGCAAAGACTCCTTTAAAACCCAAAAACCTGAAAATAACCAACCAACAATTATTTTACAATAAGTATTTATTGCAATAAAAATATATTTATAACTTGTATAAGTAACAATTTTATATATTTAAAAACATTATAATTTTCATATATTTTTAAAACACTATCCACAAAAAATTCCTAGAAAACTAAACAACTCAATTAAATCCAAACTTTATTACAAGATTTATAAATATAATCACAACACTTCAGGACTTACTAACAAATTTAAACATCTAAAAATAATAAAACACATATATTTTAAAGCACTATCCTAAAATACTTTAAAGCACTTATACAAATATAGCAAAAACATCACCCAATTTATATTGAATCCTGTGACTTTTGAGTAAACAAGATTTAAAACTCAGATATTAATCTTAAAAAAACAATATACTCACTCTTGATATTCCCATCATAAATATTCTTGTTAGTCACAATATTTGACATTGATAGAAAGTGCCATTGAAATTCTGGATTCAATAATTGGATCTGCACCTCGCAATTTCTTTCTCAGTTTCTTCTCTGCACTATTTCTGCATGCCACTCAGTGCACACATTGAGTAAGGCATGATTTGCATATGTCCAAGTACAACCACAATTTCCATGTTCCAAAGCATTAATACTGTTAAGTGGGATTGAGAAGGCTAGGGATTGGCACTGCAATCCCGTCTGCCTGTACCTTCCCAGTGTTCATTAGGTAGGGCCCCTCAGAGAAGAACAGCAATTGAACTGCAGCACAGATGGACTGTGCCAAGTATCAAGTTCAGTCGAGGAACACTTCAGAGAGAGCCAGAGCTGTTTGACCAGGCATTGCTTCAGCAAAGGCAGTGACCTGGGCTAATGCAACAGAACATCCGAGTAGTAAATTGGCTCATTGGCTGCAGTAGTTCAGCCTCTGTGTTTCCTGCAGTTCGAAGACTTCTAGACCATGCTCCTGAATGAGATGTCCCCTGAATGTCTTTCCTGTGATCAGTCAATCAGCTGGGCTTTCCTTCAGTCTTGAGGTCACTGTGTTTCCTTGTGGGAGCCTAGATCACTGCTCTCCCTACGGACACCGGAGAGTTCACATTTACAAAATCTTTGGGCTAGTAAACTAATTTGTGTATTGATAAGTGATGTCGTGCAACCTACAGCCCTCCCCCCTAGGCCTCCCCTACAAGTCCACAGTACCTTTTGTCACTACTCAGGACTTTTGTCCAAAGAAAAGTTCAGATGCAGTCCAGAGGCTTTATTAGGCCACACACACACTCCCAGGCAGGCATGCTGCATCATCTTGCTATGTCATGAGAATGGACAGCTGCGGCCACAGTGGCCATATGAACCTCAACCCTGCAGACTAGCATTGGCGTAGGGGCCACTATGACTGCCCTAGGCTGCTACACAGGAACTACCACTAGGCGGCCACGGGAGGCAGGGCTGGGTATGGACTGCAGACTCACTCAGATGGCAGACACAGCCACTCCACTACATGCAACAAGCGCACCAAGGTAGGCATGCTATGGTGTACAGCAGGGCAGTGTTGGCTATTGGCTAGTAGGACCATAGTAATATTTGGTCTGTGGGTATTTCTGGCATCCCCTGTTGTTTCTGTCTACTTGGTTTACCTGGTTGATGAAATCATCAACGTATTATTAGCATGACCCGCCCTGGTGGGGCACGCGGAATTACACATACAGAGCACCCAACCACATAGTCTGGTGTTGTGTGTGTTGATTGATGCTGGGAGTCCTTGAGCTCTCTTCTGACACAACATTGGTATTGAGGATGGTGAGCAACATCTCCGCCCTGGTATAAAACCTGTCTCTGTGGGTGCCAGTAACAGAAAAACGTGACTGCGTCGCTGCTGACAGCACCTACACCACTGCGCAGGGCAGGGCAGAGCACCACGTGTAGCACACCCAAGATCAGAGCAAGGCCACCGCCCACAGGCATAGCATAGCACAGGCATAGCAATGAAAGCCTCCTCCCATGTGAGGGCTCAGTAGGGGAAAAGGGCATGCTGCTGAGAGTGTATTGTGCTCCTGCACACATGAATGCATTCACGCATACACGCATGTAGGACAATGCCCACATCGGGCGCTTAGCAAACACCACCAGATAGTGCTGTAGGACCGCCTAGAGCTCAGTGACAGTGAATAGGCCCCAGAGGGTACTGGGGTGCCTGCTCCAAGCTGACATCATTCAGATTTGATGCGCCCAGAAGAGCCTCTGGTTTCCTAAAGAGCAAGCCACATCTCCTCACCACCAGATGCACATCAGTGGCCACAGATCCGCAGCCATGAGCAGAGCACACACCAAGCCGTACGTAGCCGCAGCACCCTGATCCTACACTGCACAACAGTAAAGATGACACTAGATATTTGGTGCGAACCATTCCCTCAGACACAATCCATAAGTGTTGAGAGAAACTGACAATACCTGAAAGAGTATCAAACACAGATACACATGATAGCAAACATCCCAGTGATTGTGAAAGAGTATCAAACACAGATACACATAATAGCTAACATCCCAGTGATTGTGAAAGAGTATAAAACACAGATACGCATAATAGCAAACATCCCAGTGATTGTGAAAGAGTATAAAACACAGATACGCATAATAGCAAACACCCAGCGATAGTGAAAGAGTATCAAACACAGATACACATAATAGCAAACATCCCAGTGATTCTGAAAAAGTATCAAACACAGATACGCATAATAGCAAACACCCAGTGATAGTGAAAGAGTATCAAACACAGATACACATAATAGCAAACATCCCAGTGATTCTGAAAAAGTATCAAACACAGATACACATAGATGCAAACATCCCAGTGATAGTGAAAGAGTATCAAACACAGATACACATAATAGCTAACATCCCAGCGATTGTGAAAGAGTATAAAACACAGATACGCATAATAGCAAACACCCAGTGATAGTGAAAGAGTATCAAACACAGATACACATAATTGCAAACATCCCAGTGATTGTGAAAAAGTATCAAACACAGATGCGCATAATAGCAAACACCCAGTGATAGTGAAAGAGTATCAAACACAGATACACATAATAGCAAACATCCCAGTGATTGTGAAAGAGTATCAAACACAGATACACATAATTGCAAACATCCCAGTGATTCTGAAAAAGTATCAAACACAGATATGCATAATAGCAAACACCCAGTGATAGTGAAAGAGTATCAAACACAGATACACATAATAGCTAACATCCCAGCGATTGTGAAAGAGTTTAAAACACAGATACACATAATAGCAAACATCCCAGTGATTGTGAAAAAGTATCAAACACAGATACACATATATGCAAACATCCCAGTGATTGTGAAAGAGTATAAAACACAGATACACATAATAGCAAATATCCTAGTGATTGTGAAAAAGTATCAAACACAGATACACATAATTGCAAACATCCCAGTGATTGTGAAAGAGTATAAAACACAGATACACATAATAGCAAATATCCCAGTGATTGTGAAAAAGTATCAAACACAGATACAAATAATAGCAAACATCCCAGTGATTGTGAAAGAGTATCAAACACAGATACACATTATAGTAAACAATACATTGGTTTTGAAAGAGTATCAAACACAGATCCACATAATAGCACACATCCCAACGATTGGGCCACCTCAGGCCCCTCTTCAGCTGAACCCAAAAATTGAGGCTGTGGATGGAACGTCTGAATATGTACGACACAGAGAAGGCGGTTGATGATGATAGGAAATGACCACTCCCACTTCACTTGTGGGGTGGCAGAGTTGATCGACAACACACAACAGGCTCTTCAGACACTCAAAGAGACACAGGTCTAATGGAGCATGATGACTGGGCGGAGGGCCGGATGTATCCAAGGGAGATGGCCATCAAATATAGTACACCAGCGAATGGCTGGAGGAATGGGGGCTACTCGGAGATAACAGTTGTTTACTGTTGCTGGGCTGTAGCCAGGTAGAAACATTATACTTACTGTATGCGCGTATTCTGGAACCAGATAACGAATAATATATCTTGGGAGCTAGGTACTTCCTTTTATCTGCCCATTAGACTAGACGTGTTGGGCATATGGGAAGATAAAACCATCTTGAAATATAATAAGATGTTTGGTAACATGGCTGTAGTGCTCGCCAAAAGACAAAAAAGATGTTAAAACACTCTGAGGGGATAGAGGAAGCCTAAATATGTTGTTTGGTGTAAGAACATGGCTGATGCATGATGGTCTACCCAACATCGTTTGAAATAATATAGGACCCATGGAATAAATATTATGGACTCTGAAATGCAGGTGCAACAGTATGGCAGATATAAGAAGGGACCTAGATGAATATGTCAGCAGAAAGAAAGCCCTGCAGAAGCCAACAAGTAGGATCTGGTGTTAGGGATCCTATTAGCAAGGCCAGCCAGGTGCAAAGACAGGCTCATGGCAGGATCTACTCTTGGATGGATGAGGGATAGCTGGTCTGAATCCAAAGTAAGTATCTGACGTCAGGGTTGGTGATATTGTCCCCAGGAAAATGCATTAAAAAGTGTTTAAAAAAACAAAAGGGCTTTCCTTGGTGTAACATCATATTACGTTCCCCTGGAAGGGGTTTTTATTATTAACTCTCTGACAAATACAATAAAAGGAACTTTACATTTGTAACTCTGAGAAATTCACTGAGAGACTTTCTTACATTGAATTTTAGTTAAGAAAGACTAGAAAGTTTTTTTTTAATACAGACTCACTTTATTGCATTTTTCAAGTACAATACATTTCTCCCAGTAATGTGTGAGAGGAAAATGTTACATAGCATGTGAATAAATATTGCAAAGACTTTCAGTCTTAATTGTCTATGCAGAAAGTTTGGCATACTATGCATTGCAGACAACAAACATCTGAACAATATCCTTACACCAGCCCCTCCTCCCCAACTAATTGGCTGTGTCACCTAGTGTGTGGATCATATCTATGTGGCAGTATGCATCCAGTGTATATGACGTCTCTAAGGGTTATGGATGAGGAGGTAAAAGTGCTAACATTTACTACAATAGGGAAGAGGTGCAGACGTGACTGGAGCAAGCATCATGGTCACAAGTGTAAAACCTGAAGTGTTGTTGGCAGATGAGATAGTTTAGATGGTGGGTATGATGGAAACTTCATCCTTCAAGGCGACCAATCGAAGGAAGTGTGTATTAGTTGTTCAGTCCGGTGCCATATCTTGTGCTTTAAATCCCTTCAACAGGGCATCCCATTCAAGGGAGATGAACTTCCTGTCCCTATACTTCTCCCGACGGAGGGCTCCGCAAGTCCCCAGTGAGCAACTTCCTCTCACAGTTTATCTAACTGTGGGGCCCTCAGGGATTTCCAATGGCTCTTTATGAGTTTCTTCGTCAATAACAAGGCCAGGTTGGCGAAGCACAGAATTACCTTGGAGCCTTGGTGTCATGGTTGTAGACCCAGAAGATACTGCGCAGGTGTATTCCATTGGTCCAAATTGGTAATGTCTGATAACACTGCTGAATATGTGGACAAGGCGGGAAAGTCCAAAACATATGTAGTAGGTCAGCATCTAGAGCTTTACAACTGTGACAAGTGGAGGAAACAGTGTTGAACATTTTGTTAATCCTATGCTGTGTCAGGTATGCTCAATGAAATTTGGAGCACTGTTTTAATTTGAATCTCGATTTACTGGAGACTTTCTTGGGGTATTTGAGTATATGGGCCCAGTGTGAATCTGATATTTCTCAAATAAGATCCATTTCCCAATTTTGTTTTAAGGAAGTAAGTGACGTCCATAGATGCGCCCTAATCCTGCAAAAAAGCCATCAAACAAGGAGTTTTCCATTCCTCATGGTATGCAGTGCCTGAAGCAGTTTGTGCATGATGGGCTACTTCACATCTGGTACCTAATGTTTCAGTACATATCGAATAATGCCAACATGGGTTAAAAAAGGGGTTTTGGGGTGCCTGTTTGTATGCACACAATCAGCATGAGACAATATTGTACCGTCCTGAAACAGCAAACCCACCGTCAATACTCCCTCTTGTGCCCAAGGACCCAGTCGGTGTGCTGTCAATGTGCCGGAAGTAGGGAGACTGCTCAGTGGTACATTAAGTGTATGGTGGGGTGTATTCAGAGTATTTTAGAGCCAGTTTCTAGTAAGCCAGGGTCACACGCAATAGTAGAGGACCTACCCACAGAGGGGCTACCCCTGGGCATACCAATCTATGGAGTTGGCCACGATCTATCTGTTAAGTCGTATATCCTATCTCTGACAGGTTGTGGCCAGCCAACCAACAAGACAGTCATTGCAGCTGCCCCACAAGACAGTAGGCCTTAAAGTCAGGGACTCCCAATCCACCTCTGCTTGGGAACTGCAATTTAGTGAGGCTCACCCTGCGGCAACTAAACCCCAAGGCGAGCTCCGCCAGTAACGTATTTAACAGTTTGAGCATGCATTCCGGCACCACCACTGGAGGATTCATGAAGTAGTATAGGAGACAAGGAAACATAACCATCTTAGCCAAGGCCAGACGGCCTGCCACCAACAAGGGCAAAGTCATCCAGAAAGCCTTCTGTGATTCCAGTGAGTTAATCGCTCTCACAAGGTTGCCCTCAAGTAAGTCCTGCACATCACAATATATGAGGGACAGCAACATCACTGAACCGCAATGTTGGGCCCATATAAGGTGGCATAAAACGGGAAGGCGCAGGATTTATCGACATTGATGTGGAGCCCGGAAAGTGGCCCAAAAGAAGTCAGCATTTGCGCTAACCCCTCCATTCCTCTTCGGAGGTCCATGAGGTACAGGATCATATCATCTGTGTATAGAGACACAGAGTGGATCGTAGGGCTCACCGGCATTTCCCAATCTTGGACTCTTCACAAATATGTTGTGCTAGAGGCTCTATCGCCAGTGCGCATAAAAAAGGTGATGGGGGCATCCCAGCCTGCAAATGGGTGTTGATCTCAGGCCGCGCCGAATGATATGGAATAGACTACGAATATTCAGTAAGGTATTGCGTCTGGGGACAAAACTGCATTGGTCCCCATGTAGCAATCTTGAGAGCAATGGAAGGAGATCTTACTAAAATTCTTAAATTCCGTATTTAGTAGTGATCCAGCGCGAGAACGGAGAGAGAAAAAAGAAAGAAATCATATAACTATCCTCCCTGCGTCGCAGACCCAACTTCACACTAGCTCATTCACTCATGCAGTCATTGGTGGGGCCCATAACACCTACACTCACACGTCTCTGACTCACGAGTCTGCACACAGAAGGGATGATGATATCGCGCTAGACATGTGGGGGGTACCTATAACCTATAGGGAAAAAAAAGTTATTTTACAGAATATACATTAACATTCACCACCTATAGATTCCTAATTCCAAACATCAAGGCACTCCACCCACTTGGTCGACGGACCAATTAGTTGGATTGGTTGATGGTGATTTAGAACCAGCTAAAACACATTTTAAGACTCAGAATCCTTTATTCTCATTAACGAAAAACCACAAACTCATAATTTCTGTTAATCAATATTTGTTTATCTAAAATTTCATTGCAAATAATATTAGCATTTGTTTCATCAAAAGTTTTAGAATTTTCTAGATCAATTTATTCAAATCACAGGACATTATATTTACCTAGTCTGGCTATCTGGTTTTCTCTAATTCTTTGGCTCTGCATAACCGAAATAGCCGTTAAATTGTCCAAATAAGCAGGCCAAAGCTTAAGGTCCAAAAGTTCTTTGCTCAGCACGTCACAGTCCCAAAGATCGCCAAAGGACCAGAAGTCGTGCAAGCATCAGTCATCGCCTGTGGGGTCTAAGAGGGTATGCAGTCATAGTAACCGCTGAATGCCAACCCCTCCCTATTCTACTACTCTTTTTATAATAAATGTTGGGATAACATGAAACATTTTTAGGCGGAGAAAGTCTATGATTGGATGATCGAAAACGTCCGATATTTGTTCATCTTAATTTCCCATGGATTTTGCTGTTTTACTGCCGGAGATGATGTAGTCCTTATGTAACAATATTTCTTGGTTTGCTTTTATGATCCAATTGTTCATTTTAAACCGGTTTTTACTGTCCGAGGATTTGGCAGTCCACCAAGATCCTATCCTTGACAGAGGATTATGGTGTGCAGGGTTCGTTAGGAAGTTCACGGAGCCATCCGAGTCTGCGCAGTAGGTATCGCGCTCACGAGACGGTGGCCACTTCTGAACTCGATTTCCGCCGCCATTTTGTGGTATGCCCAAATGCTAACTTAAGCGAAACAAAGACAAAAGAATAATTAATACAAAGAAATGATGCATCTAATGTTATACCCTCACTAATCCCTTTATGTATTAGTATTTTCCTAGCATATAGCGACATTTAAAGCGATAATATTTACCTTTTAGATCCAACCTAGAATGCAAACATCACGTAAGCAATATAAATCGTGCGATATCTAATTACCAAATATACTACTATTAATATGCGTACGTATTTTAGTTATTTGAGTTATTTTGCCATGCAAATAGCAATTTCCCGCGTGTAATTTTTGTATGCAAAGATTAAGTTAGTTTCACACAGCAAACCATTAGTAGAATTATAATCAGTAGGTTATATAGTTAATCTTTACATGCAAATAGAGGAGGTATACAAAATTTTGCTCTACCGCTCCATCAATCCCCCCTTTGGTGATTTTTAACATCACCACAGTACCTTTAAATTTTGGAAACATTTAGTAAATGGATATGAATTCAGTTCTCTTAACTTTTTGTTAGATCACATTACTGTTTCACCTGTGTCTGCTTCTCTTGTTTTTCTATACATATTGTCTTTCCACTCCTCTAATTCTACTTCTTCAAACTCTCTTTCTTTTCTTTCTTTCTCTCTTTTCTTTACAGTTTCTCTTTTTATGTTATTTCATAATTTTCTTCTTTTGTTACATAAACATCCTAATCTTAAAATTAATACTAAAATAATCACACATGTTACTAGAAATAGAATTTTACCAATAAAGGTACTACCTAATTTTAATAAAAAGTTCTTAATAGTAGAAAACTTTTTCCCAATCTTTTCTAAAATACCTTGAGCCTCCAATGGAACAATCTCCTCATGTAAATCAGTTATATTTTTAATATACGTCCTCAAATCTTGACTTTCATCAGGAATGTAAGTACAACAATGTTGAACCTTCAGCATTCAACAGACTCCACCCTCTTATGCCAAAATTATATTAAGGGCAAGTTGATTTTGCATTACCATAGCACGCATGGTAACCCTTTCAGTATTTACCAATAAAAATCCTCCAGCGGTGCTTGTTGACAAGCGATCCACTACTGTTGATAATTTTCTAATTTTATGTGCATTCAGAGATATCCCCACTGCTGGTATCAACGCTCCAAAAATGTCTCCTACTATTTCTGACCAAGATTCTCTTCTTCTACGTGTTAGTTGTCTACCTATCTCATGTGCACCATCTTTTCCTCTTCCCACATGAAATATCTTTGGGAAAACCAGGCTTAGATAACATGTGCCATACCAGTAATCTGGCAATCGATAGTATGCTTTGTTCCCGCAGATAAAATATTATCCAGGAAAAACTGGATCATTTCCTCCTTTAAATCCCCATCCACCCATGATTCTATAAGTATCATGGCAATCACTTGTGCGGATGTATGACGTTACAACGCATACATTTACATCGCGGTACATTACATCCCGGTTTTTACAACGCAAGTCGTTACAACCACTTGCGTTGGAGGGCGCTGGATTTAGGAGTAGTATAATTTACTATTCCAACTCCAGTCTACGTACAGTAGGGAAGGTGTTGGATAGTAAATTATACTATTCCTTGTCCTAGAGCGCCATCCAGCGCAAGTCGTTGTAACGACTTGCGTTGTAAAAACCGCGATGTAATGGCATCGCAATGTAATCCCCGCGTTGTAAACGATGTTTCCCACTTGTGCCTACAAAGTAATTATCATATGCAGTTTGATTCCTTCTGATACAAAACTTCTCTTTCTGAGGCCAATCTAAAGCCATTGTTAGACTAGCTTCTCCTTTCAAATGTTTTTCTCTTTCAACATCCCAGACTGTCTTTTCTTCTTTTCCCTCAGGCACTTTCTTTTGCATTTTCAATCTCCTTTCTTCTACCATATCTAAGAAAGTTTTCTCCTCCTTCTTTAAACTACAGGTTAGATTGTTTCTAAATATTGATTCTAATGTTAATTCTTTAGTTTCTAAGAAAAATTCAACTAACACTTTAGCAGGTTTTACTTTATTCAGTTTGTTAACTACAGGTACTTGTGAAAATACGTTATCTACATCTGAAAAATAATATTCTAATTTTCCTATTTTGTAAAACAAACTTGCTAATACACTACATGTTATTCCATATGTTACTGGGAGGTGATGGTATGTCACTCCCTCAGATACAGACGCAGGCAACTGCATGCAAACGTAGCAATCCCTCACGTCCATCGTCTTTACATATTTGTACAGTAATTTTGAAAAAACATTGTTAGAAAAATCAGTTATAGACCTATCTTTATGTAAATAATTTCTATCTATTTTAGTCGGGTAAATCTTTTGAATCATTTCTACATTAGTCTTATTCTCACTATGTCCTTCTATTGTTTCTAATGTAACCTTAAATGAAACGATTAAAGCTAACGCACTCCACAGAAGCATTAATAATCCTGTACAACAACAACACATTTTAAACCATCTTCTAAGGAACACACATTTAGATTTTCTACTTTCTGTGTTTGCCATTTCGAAAAATGATAAGTGTCTTTTGACTTAGCCTCTTCTACTTCACAACTAGTTTTGTCTAACCCAAGGCTCTAAGCACCTACTTGGTTCTTTCAGATTATGTATTTTCCGGTAATTTATTGTTTCTCCATTTAGAACACTTTTGGTCTTTTCAATTTGGCATTTGATCGTCTTTCACTTTTCTTTCACAATCTTGATACAGAACTTCCGGCAGATCCGTCTCTTCTCCGATGTCGGACAAGATAACTCTCAGGATTTCTGATTCTTCGTCTTCCTCAACCACTTCTGGTACAGTCACCTCTGGATCCCCTTGGCTATCTGCCTCTTCTTTTACCTCAGGCAACGCCACATATGACCATTCCGGCGACTTATACTTCTGGTTAGGTTTTCTCGTTCTTTTACTTTCTTCTGCTGGTGTTTGTTTCACGTCTTCTGATTTCTCTTGGCTAGACACCTCATTCACCTGTTCAGCTCTAGATGAATTTACTCGTGTCAATCTGTATCTTAAACTTTTTATCTTGTTTGGCCAGACTTCATCCCTTGCTGGCCTTTTCAATTTACTTCCCTTTTCATTCCTCTCAGTTCTCCATGCTCTTTTTCTCAGGACTCGACCTTCTGGTACTTCTTCGTCTCTGTCCTCTGATTCAGTTCCAACTTGTCCCTTACTTTCAGTAGTCTTTCTTTCCACTGCTTCCTTCTTTTTACCTACTTCTGTCCCTCCTCGTGGTTCTTCCAGACAATCTTCCTGCTGACTAACTGTCCCTTCTTCTACCTGGATGTGTGATTTCCCTACAACTCCTCGGGGGTCTTCCGCAAAAATCTTTTCCTCACTCGCTGTATCTGGTACCTTACCATCTAATTTTTTTATTTAAGGTGGAATTTCTCTTGAATTTTCATTCGGGACTGTTTTATCAAGAATTTATTTTACAGTCTCTTCACTGTTTTTATTTTCACTCTTGTGTGCTTGAACAGGTTCAGTGTCTGATTCTGAGCTGGTGTGAGAAATCTGTAATTTTCTCCTTAGAGTAAGATTCTCTGGTGCAATAACTGGACTTGGTTCTAATTCCCCCCTTTCAGGAGTTTGTCTTGTTCTTATATCTTCAGTATCTGATTCAGAACTTGTATCTGATTCTTCAAAGTATTCTCCTTCCTTGTTATCCACTGGATTTGGAATTCGCAAGGTGTGACTAGCATGAATCCAGTTCTTTACTCCTGCACATTTTACAGCTGTAGTCGTGGTCAGAATCACCTGATGTGGTTTTCCCCAACGTGGGACCAAACAGTTTCTTCTTCTGTGCACTTTTATTCTTACCCAGTCACCTGGGCTCAGATCATGAGCTGGCTTCTTTTCAAGAGTGGTGGCATCTGATACAACCTGATGGAACACAGAATGAACGGAATCAGTCAACGCCTTGCAATAATCCAACACCAAGTCATCAGATATAGGCAATAGCTTGTTGACTGGTATTTAAACATGTCTCATTGCTCTTCCCATGACGATTTCATGGGGACTCAAGCCTGTTTTCCTATCTGGAATAGATCTAATAGCCATGAGTACTAGAGGCAAGACATCTGGCCATTTCAGACCTGTGGCTAAACACATTTTTTCCGGTCTGCTTTTAATGGTGCCATTTACTTGTTCCATCACACCAGAAGCCTCTGGGCGATGGGCACAATGTAGTTTCTGTTGTACATTTAATGCTTCACAAATTAATTTCATGATTTCATTATGGAAGTGTTTTCCTCTATCTGACTCAATCGTAACTGGATAATAGCTTGGCTACTGTAATTCCATCACTTCTTCTTGTTGGGTATGCTTCCACCCATCGAGAGAACAGACAAACCATCACTAGAACATACCTCAACCTGTTACGGGGGGCATTGCAATGAAGTCAATCTGCATTCTGGTGAAAGGCCCTCCTTCTCGACCTATCGTTCCCAGACTTACCACTGTTTTTCTTCCAGGATTGAATTGCTGACATATAAGACATCTTTGACAAAGGCTTTCAGCTACAAGTCTACATTTTGCATTATACCATGTCTGTTTGAAAAGTCTGACCATAGCATCTACATGTGCTTGTCCATGATACACCCGTGCCATGGCAGAAACCCTGCTATCAGGCATAACTGGTCTTCCATCCCGATAAACCCACACATGATCTGTTTCCCGTGGTGCACATCCTGTTTTTACCCACTGTCTCATTTCCTCATCACCTGCTTCTTCCTGCAACGGCCTCACTTCTTCTCATGTATTCACAGTGTTAGTAAACAACAAGGGACATGAACTAATTTGTCTTTCTCTTCCCCGATTCACAGAATTCTGATTTTGTGCACAATATTGGGCCATATCGTTGTCAAACTGATTGCCAGCTGAAACGTAATCAGTTGACTTTGTGTGAGCTGCACATTTCACAACCGCTAACTGCTTAGGCAGCTGTATCGCCTCAAACAATTTTCCAACCACTTCAGCATTCCTTATAGGAGTTCCGCTCGATGTCAAAAACCCTCTTTGGGACCAAATTTGCCCAAAGTCATGCACTACACCGAAGTCATATTGACTATCGGTTATCACAGTCACTCTCACATTCTTTCCCAACTTGCATGCTCTTGTTAACGCAAAACGTTCAGCAACCTGGGCTGATTTTACTCCTTTTAGGCAAGATGCTTCCAATACAGCTGCTACTGTACATAATGCATATGCTGCACTCAGAATTCCCTCATCCGTTCTCAAGCATGATCCATCCACGAACATCACAGTCACTTTCTGTCAAGGGTACATCTTTTATATCAGGACATGGTTTGGTACAGAAATCAAGCACTTCCAAACTGTCATGATCCACATTGTCTCTGACTTCCACATTTTCAGCGTCAGGCAGTAACGTTGAAGGATTCACATTCAGACATCTTACAAGGCTCACATTCGTTTCACCTAGGATGACTTTCTCATATTTAGTCAGACGACTATGCGTCATAAACTGAGTGCGTCTCCTCGTTAAAAGGATTGCCACATAATGAGGTACAAACACTCTCACAGGATATCCCATCACAATTCCTTCACTCTGTTCCAGACTCTTACAAGTGGCTGCTACAGCTTTCAGACAACCAGGCAATGCCACAGCTAAAGGGTCTAGTATAGCTGAAAAATATGCAATTAGTCTCCTCAGTTTTCCATGTTTCTGTATTAATACAGAAAGTGCACATCCATTTCTTTCGCTGCAATAGAGTTCAAACTCTTTCTCATAGTCAGGCATGCCATGTGCTGGTGCTTCACACAAACTGTCTCTCAATTGTTTAAAGGCTGTTAACTCTTCTTTATTTAATTCAATGGGATCTTTTACATCACTTCTCGTCAAGCGTACCAAAGGTTTTGCAATCAGGGAAAAGTTACTTATCCACTGACGACAATATCCAACCATTCCAAGAAACATTCTCACTTCTCTTTGCGTCATTGGGGCTCTCATTCCTTTTATTATCTTGATTCTATCTACAGTTACTTTTCTCAGTCCTTTTTCAATTTTGTGGCCTAAATATTGTACTTCTTTCTGACAGAATTGCAATTTCGATGGGGATACTTTAAGTCCTCCATCTGCCAAATGATTCTGCAGTGCAATGGTATCCACTACACAAGCTTCTTGAGTTCTTGATGCCACAAGCAGGTCGTCTATATATTGGACCAGAACTGAACTTTCAGGCATTTTTAAATCTTCTAGAGACTTTTTCAATATCTGATTGAATATTGAGGGACTCTCTGTGTACCCCTGTGGGATTCAGGACCATGCCAAAATACGTTTGCCAAACCGAAATGCAAAAATCTGTTGGCTGTCAGGGTGCAATGGAATGGAAAAGAAAGCATGACACAAATCAATCACTGTATACCATTCCGCATCGTGAGGAATCTGATACAAAATCACAGATGGATTTGGTACAATGGGACAACATGATAGAACAATTTTATTTATTTTTCTCAGTTCTTGTACTATTCTAAATGTTCTGTTAGGCTTTTTTAGGTCCATAATTGGTGAATTACATGGACTGCTCATTATTTCTCTCAGAATACCTTGCTTAATCATCCTGTCTATTATGGGAGTAACTCCTGTAATTATCTCGAGTGTCAATTTGTACTGTGGAATATTTGGGTAACTTGCTCCTTCTTTTACAGCAATTTTTACGGGATCTACATTTTTCATTAATCCCACATCTTCTCCTGTGAAATCCCATACCTCTGTTTTTACTGTCTTTTTCAATTCTTGAGGTAGCTCCTCGGGATTAAATACAGCAAATGCCTCACTAATCTCAGGTTCCATATTAGCCGTAGTCATTTGATACAGTACATCCTCATCTGGAGTCTCAAACGCTATACCATCTGGAGTACAAAAGATTGTGCAATTCATCTTACACAGTAAATCTCTCCCTAACAAATTTACAGGGCTTGAATCGCACACGACAAAACGGTGCATTTCAGAAAATTTCCCTATGTTAACTTTAACTGGTTCAGTGAGATAAATTTTTATCTGTCTGTTGGATACTCTAACTACTTGGATTGTTTTGTCCGAGAGAGGAAGATTTTTAACATCAGCTGACCTAACAGTTGAACGAGTAGCACCAGTATCTATTAGGAAAGTAATGTTTTCGTCATTTACCTTTCCATCCACAAATGGGCCTGTCTGGTCTACTTCTAGAGTTGCGCCAAGTACGCACTCCTCTTCCTCCCCTCTGCACTGTTAATAACTTTCTTCTGACTCACTCTCATCGCGGTGTAGCCAATACTGCGAAACAGCACTAGCGCGCGGCAGTTTAGTTACCTGTTCTTCGTTGTAGAATCCTGTCTCATTACTGTATTTCTGAGGATTTATGCTCTGTGGAAAAGGCAGTTTTGGCGCCTGATTCTGTTGGGCAAAAACCTGCTGCTGTCGCTGCGGTTGACAACTCACCTCATTCTGCACCTGTGGATTCAATGATGCATTATCACCATTAGCACTTGGGGGAAATTTACACTCGGATTTCCAATGCCCTATCCTCATCTATATTAAATTGTCCTTTCCCTTTTCCAATATTAAATTTTGGTTTCATACCTGTACCATTTGCCTGTTCAATCAATTGAGCTTCCTATCTTTCTGCTACTTTTACTTGAGCCCACATGGCTTTTTCTTTTAATTTACGCTGCTTTGTTTCAATTTCATCGCTAAAATATTTTGCATGTCTTAGTACTTCATCTATCTTTTTATTTTGCCAATCTACTGTATGTTGTTTAATCATTTCACTTACTTCAGGTCATAGCCCATACACAAATCGATATACAAAATGACTCAGATCTTTCTCACTCAAATTTTCATCATCACTAAACTGTTTAAAGGAAAGAATCAGCCTTTCGTAATAAGCATGTACGGATTCCTTCGCTTCTTGATGAGTTCTATCAATCTTTACCCAATCAGTTTCTTTAGAAGGTACTTTATTTTTCAAAAAGGTAATCATTTGTTCATATTTTCTCATTACTTCTGGATCAGGGACACCTGTTTTTGGATCTCTGGGGTATTCTTGTGTAGGCCAGCTTATCATTATTTTACATTCTGCCCATAAATCTGCTGGTACAATTATGTCAAATAGGTTATTCAAATCAATCCATAGATCTTTTGATAATTTTACAAACCTGTCTACCTGCCTATACCACTCGACTGACTTCTCGTGCAGTTGTGGAAAATCATTGGTAAATGACAAAATATCTTGTCTGGTCCAGGGGACATGTACATAGCCTCCACCTGGAATCTCTCTCATGGGACACTCAGTTACTACCTTTTCTTTTTCTCTTACCGGGTAAGCTGTAAACGTTTTATCTGTCGCATCCTCTCGTTTTCAAAATCATCTACTTTTCCATTTGTCTACATAACCCCATTTTCTCAATAAAATAATGAAATCTTTAATCTGAGTTGTTCGTCCTGTAGTATTCAGATTTTCAATGTCTTTTTCAGAAAAATCTACTCGATATTGTTTTTGCAATGACTTTACCTTTTCAAAGTCAATACATTTGCTACTTCTTCTAATCTCTCATGTAAATTTCTCGCTCTCCATGTTATACTTTTGCATAAGAACATTAATTCTTCATCTTGATAGTTTTTTAACTTTTCCGTAGGAATAGTCCCTACTATTAATTCCTCTAACACTATTTTTAATTTGGACACATCTAAAGGTCTAGGCTCAGCATCTTTTTGCTGTAAACTTCTTAGCCATTCACTTAACTCATCAGAAGTAGGACCTACGGGAATCATTTCATTTCGTGTCTGTTCAAAACCTTTTGGTGATCCTGGTACTGACTCTGTCGTCATTATTGCTCTATTTGCTAAACTCTGATTTACTGTCAAATTTTAAGGAGTACTCTGTTCGGAAATCCCTACCGTTTGTCCCCATGAATTTTCTCTTGTATCTCTTCTTTGTATTTCATTTTCTCTGTTACCGTTATAAGGAATTGTCGAACAATGCTCACTATTCTTTTGTTTGTCAAAAATCGGCATTACAGGTCCTATTGTTACTGGAACAGTCACAGCTTCCATGTTTTTAGTTAATTCTCTAATCTTCTCAGTTAATTCTAAAGTAGTTCTAGCTAATTCAGCTGAATTTTCATTTGCCATTTTACTAGGTTAAGGATTTTCTGTTTCTTTGAAGGGATTATTTCTTCCTACCTCATGTGGTACTGTTTCAAATTTTATATTCTGTGGTGATTCTTTTACTGGGGCACTTGGTGTCAACAATGTAGAATTTGGTTGATACGGGGTGGATTTTTATAAAACATGTCCTCAAGAACATCATCCTCCGACTCATGCACACCATACTTATAACCTTCTGATCCTGTATTGTTTCTCTTTTCTGTACATTTTCTACTAGTAGTCTCTTCAACATTTCTCATAGGAAACATCACATCAGTCATATTTGCACTTCGCCATCTCTTCATTCTAACATCATGATTCTCTTGTCCATATGATCTACCAAACGTACCTTCCGCCACTCCGTTGCCGTTCTCTGTCATACATCTCATCTTCCCATTCCGTCAATGCTTCAAACTGTGTAGGTCTAGGTCTCGGTTCTAATTTCATCATTCTTTCTCTCAAATTTCTCAAAAGAGCTAAATTAAATGAACCATGTTCTGGAAATGCCAAAGCTCCATCATCTTTTGTATACTTTGCCCAATTGTCTAACCATATACATGTGTGATAACCATATTTCGCAACCATAAAGGATGCAGGTGATTTCAATGGAGGAAGCAACTGTCCCTCTTTAGTCGCAATCGGTTTGTCCTTTTTAAATAAGTTCTTGATTTTACCGAACCAGGACTTTTTCTCTTTTTCTGGTGGATCGTAATACATCATTTTCTCTTTTCTGTATTGCTAAATTTCTTCTACGACTGTTTTGTTTGTTTTATCCAATTGTAGCATGACACTCACTAACGCACCAATCTGGAGCATCTATGTCACTTTTACAATTCTCCAATCCCAGCGCGACTCTCACTAACGCATCAATCTGGGGCGTCTATGTCACCCTGTAATTCTCCACTCCTAGCGCGACGCACACTAACGCACCAATCCGGAGCGTCTTACGTCTCTTACTGACTGTCCAATCCCAGCGTGGTCTTTTTGACGTCAGTTTTTCTTTCTACTCCTGCTTCTGCTGACCCCTCCTTTACAAAATGTATCGGCAAACTTTATACATTCACTTTTTTACTAAAATTCTGTTAGTAACGACATAAAAACGCCACCATTGTCTGCTTCGCTAACAAAGAGATAGTCTTGACCTTTCTCACAAGAATTCCGTCTTTCCCGAGAGCAGCGCTTACCTCTGCCCTACTACGGAATTATTTCATTCGCCGATAAAGTAGCACTTCCCTCTACCTTACCCTTCTAGCAAGCATTAGCTAACCATTTCTCTAGAAATAAAAAACCTGTTGGAGACCCAATGCTCCTGAGAATTAAAACTAGAGTTTCACAATTAACCTGAATGCTATTTCATTTACACACATTCATACGGAAAATGTAGTTCATTCACACAGAATCCTGTCTTTCCCGAGAACCGCGAACAGTCTGTTCTACTACAGAATTATTTCATTCGTTAATAAAGTAGCACATCCCTCTACTTTACCCTTCTAGCAAGCTTAGGGAACACCTGTTACCTTTCCAGTGATAAGCGTAATCAGACTGCCTTTTGGACTCCTGGTACTTAAGACCAAAATTTCACAGGTGGCCTTTGCTACCCATACACTTCTCTCATACAGAAATATCGCTAATAGTAACACATGACGATGTTACCAAATCGAACCCAGACAATGCGTCATGCAACTTCAATCGTCACACGTTTTCCCTGTGTACCTACAGGGCACAACAATAATTCCGTCTTTCCCGAGAACAGCGAACAGTCTGTCCTACTACGGAATCGTTACAAACTTCCAACTTCCTACATCCCAGAAGTCGTCAAACAACATGGAACGCAACGCGACTCAACATAGAGTGTTAATACATAAACCAATACTTATCCAACATCCACAATCAATAATCAATAGGAAAATCAATAAGCAATAATCAAATCTATAAGCAATAATCACCAAACCAATACAATAAAACCATTATCCTGCTACCAGAAAAACTGATCCAGCGCGAGACTGGAGAGAGAAAAAAGAAGGAAATCATATAACTATCCTCACTGCGTCGCAGACTCAACTTCACACTAGCTCATTCACTCATGCAGTCATTGGTGGGGCCCATAACACCAACACTCACATGTCTCTGACTCACAAGTCTGCACACAGGAGGGATGACGATATCGCGCCAGACATGTGGGGGGGTTCCTTATGACCTATAGGGAAAGAAAAGTTATTTTACAGAAAATACATTAACATTCGCCACCTATAGATTCCTAATCCCAAACATCAAGGCACTCCACCCACTTGGTCGACGGACCAATTAGTTGGATTGGTTGATGGTGATTTAGAACCAGCTAAAAAACACATTTTAAGACTCAGAATCCTTTATTCTCTTTAACGAAAGACCACAAACTCATAGGTGCCGATTCCGATCCTGTAAAACCCGGGTACAAATGGTCGTACGGAGCGTTTTCTCTGTACGACTCGTACCCGGGAATTCCACTGTACAAACCAGCAAGTACGATTCGTACAGAAATACCTTTTCCGTACGAATCGTAAAAAACACCGTGCGGCTAAAAAATACATACAATTCCGATCCTGGACAGCGCGTACGCGACGTCTGCACGGAGTCAGGCAGCGTTTTACGGACCAGCAAGTACGATTCGTACCCACAGCACTCTGCACGGCTATATTTTTACGGGAGCCAAAAAGTGCCGGAAAAGCTAAGTACTACAACAAACAAATGATGGACGGAATGCTGACAATGCAGACATTCTCCCCCAGTCAAGAGATCTGGGTTAAATCCATCGTTCTTTTGCCCACTACGCCACCCCAGTTCAGACATGGCCATATGCAAATCAGTCATGACCCTGTGCCTCAAGGGAACAGTTCAGCCCGAACTGCCAAGCCATGTCTTCCCTGGACCGGAATCAAGCATCCTAGGACCGGTTTCTGGCTATCAGCCGTCATCAGCCAGGATAGCTTGACTCCAATGACGTAGTGAGCACGGGACCCACGTCTGGGCATACCCATCCCACTTAGGGCGAAAAGCATTACAACAAACAAATGATGGACGGAATGCTGACAATGCAGACATTCTCCCCCAGTCAAGAGATCTGGGTTAAATCCATCGTTCTTTTGCCCACTACGCCACCCCAGTTCAGACATGGCCATATGCAAATCAGTCATGACCCTGTGCCTCATGGGAACAGTTCAGCCCGAACTGCCAAGCCATGTCTTCCCTGGACCGAAATCAAGCATCCTAGGACCGGTTTCTGGCTATCAGCCGTCATCAGCCAGGATAGCTTGACTCCAATGGCGTAGTGAGCACGGGACCCACGTCTGGGCATACCCATCCCACTTAGGGCGAAAAGCGTTACAACAAACTGGGGGAGAATGTATGCATTGTCAGCATTCCGTCTATCATTTGTTTGTTGTAACGCTTTTCGCCCTAAGTGGGATGGGTATTCCCAGACGTGGGACCCGTGCTCACTACGCCACTGGAGTCAAGCTATCCTGGCTGATGACGGCTGATAGCCAGAAACCGGTCCTAGGATGCTTGATTCCGGTCCAGGGAAGACATGGCTTGGCAGTTCGGGCTGGACTGTTCCCATGAGGCACAGGGTCAAGACTGATTTGCATATGGCCATGTCTGAACTGGGGTGGTGTAGTGGGCAAAAGAACGATGGATTTAACCCAGATCTCTTGACTGGGGGAGAATGTATGCATTGTCAGCATTCCGTCTATCATTTGTTTGTTGTAACGGAAAAGCTAAGTACGCCGCGGTTCACGAGGAAAAGAGGGCCCGGTACGCGCCGTACCCCCACCCCCGTATGTACGCGCCGCACCCCCAGCCCCCGTATGTACGTGCCGTACCCCCACCCCCGTATGTACGCGCCGTACCCCCAGCCCCCCGTATGTACGCGCCATACCCCCAGCCCCCCGTATGTACGCACCGTACCCCCACCCCTGTATGTACGCACCGTACCCCCAGCCCCCCGTATGTACGTGCCATACCCCCAGCCCCCGTATGTACGCGCCGTACCCCCACCCCCGTATGTACGCGCCATACCCCCAGCCCCCCTGTATGTACGCGCCGTACCCCCAGCCCCCCGTATGTATGCGCCGTACCCCCAGCCCCCGTATGTATGCGCCGTGCCCTGGGGGTACGGCGCGTACATACGGGGGGCTGGGGGTACGCACGTACATACGGGGGGCTGGGGGTACGCACGTACATACGGGGGGCTGGGGGTACGGCGCGTACATACGGGGGGCTGGGGGTATGGCGCGTACATACGGGGGGCTGGGGTATGGTCCTGGGGTACGGCGCGTACAGGTGCGGGGCTGGGAGACAGGCCTGGGGTGCGGCACGTACAGGTGCGGGGCTGTGCTACGGTGTTGGGGTACGGTGCGGAGAGGGGGTACGGTGCTGACATACGGGGGTACGGTGCTGACATGTGCAGGTGAGGGGGGGCTGTACGACTCGTATCCGGGCACAAGTTTACCCGTGTACATGTGTGCTACAGCGTTCGCTCTGTACGGGGCCTTTTACATGCGGTTGTGTATTCGGACGGGCGGTACGGATCGTACTTGCGTGCTCGGACTTCTGTTTTACGATTTGCACGTAAAAATGTCCGGGTCCCTATCGGACACTTTTCCCGACGCTATTCGGACGTAAAAATTTACGGCTCCCTCTCGGACCATTTTCCCGACGCAATTCGTATGTATTTTTCACGTACGAATCGTACTTCGCAGTTTGTACGGTACTTGTATGATTCGTACGTGAAAATATACGGATACGATTCCTACGCAAATTTTTTTTACCCAGATCGGAATCGGCACCATAATGTCTGTTAATCAATATTTGTTTATCTAAAATGTCATTGCAAATAATATTAGCATTTGTTTCATCAAAAGTTTTAGAATTTTCTAGAACAATTTATTAAAATCACAGGACATTATATTTACCTATTCTGGCTATCGGGATTTCTCTAATTCTTTGGCTCTGCATAACCGAATTAGCAGTTAAATTGTCCAAATAAGCAGGCCAAAGCTTAAGGTCCAAATGTTCTTTGCTCAGCACTTCACAGTCCCAAAGATCGCCAAAGGACCAGAAGTCGTGCAAGCATCAGTCATCGCCTGTGGGGTCAAAGAGGGTATGCAGTCATAGTAACCGCTGAATGCCAACCCCTCCGTATTCTACTACTCTTTTTATAATACATTTTGGGATAACATGAAACATTTTTAGGTGGAGAAAGTCTATGATTGGCTAATCGAAAACGTCCGATATTTGTTCATCTTAATTTCCCATGAATTTTGCTGTTTCACTGCCGGAGATGATTTAGTCCTTATGTAACAATATTTCTTGGTTTGCTTGTATGATCCAATTGTTCATTTTAAACCGGTTTTTACTGTCCGAGGATTTGGCAGTCCACCAAGATCCTATCCTTGACAGAGGATTATGGTGTAGAGGGTTCGTTAGGAAGTTCACAGAGCCATCCGAGTTTGTGAAGTAGGTATCGCGCTCACGAGACGGTGGCCACTTCTGAACTCGATTTCCGCTGCCATTTTGTGGTAGGCCCAAATGCTAACTTAAGCGAAACAAACACAAAAGAATAATTAATACAAAGAAATTATGCTTCTAATGTTATACCCTCACTAATCCCTTTATGTATTAGTATTTTCCTAGCATATAGCGACATTTAAAGCGATAATATTTACCTTTTGGATCCAACCTAGAATGCAAACATCACCTAAGCAATATAAATGGTGCGATATCTAATTACCAAATATACTACTAATAATATGCGTGCGTATTTTAGTTATTTGAGTTATTTTGCCATGCAAATAGCAATTTCCCACGTGTAATTTGTGTATGCAAAGATTAAGTTAGTTTCACACAGCAAACCGTAGGTTATATAGTTAATCTTTACATGCAAATAGAGGAGGTATACAAAATTTTGCTCTACCTGCTCCATCAGTAGCAATAGAGGTCTATACGAGGTAAGCTCTGCAGTGGCTTTACAGGCTTTATCAGCGAGGTTACCAGTGCTTCTCTGCTAGAGGGAGGAAGCAAACCTTTCCATAGGAGGAATTAAATAACTTTTCTAGTCTTGGCACTAATCTGGTGGCGAATGTAAAGTAAAAACTCTGATGGAATCCACTGAAACTGGTGTTTTTGTTCCTAGCGAGCTCTTTAATAGCTCCAGGTATGTCCCCTGGGGATATGGAGGCATCCTGGGCCTCTCTATCCTCAGTTTCGCAAGATTGTGTGTTTTCCATCATTTTTATTTGAACTCTGGCATGGTCGCTACGTCCCTCTGTGTTTTATTTAATCGTAAACCGCCACATGGGGAATGTATTGGGACAATAAGGTAAGGAAACTTACCTTCTAAGTAACTCTAAAACTGCAAGTTATTTCTTATCCTCTCTTCTGTAACTGACATCCACCATCCAACACTCGATCACCTTTCCAGCGTGCACTGTTTCTGTATATCGACGATATTTGCTACCGCAGAACTGCTCTGGCCACTGGAAAAATAAATGGAGCAATGTAGCATACTCTTACAGCATGTACAATTGTGCCAACTGGCACCTACTGGGTACTGCAGTCTATCATTATCACCAATGACTTTGTCTCTGACTGCGGCCACAGCCAGACAAATTACAGAAACAATCAATCATTGGCAAAGCCAATTGGTATGGCTTTCCCAATGCTTGTTTTGTTTTCTCATGGTTTTGAAAAAATCATTTTTTGGGGAAAGCTGCAGGGACTTCGTCAAGCTGAAAAAAGGAAAGGTGTTTGCAGAAAGCAAAAGGATTCGTTTTGGTCTCAAAAAGCACACACTGCCATACTAGTCTGGCTCTTAAGGGAAATGCTTTGTGTGCAGATGTGCTCCTTGTGATAGGGCTAATGCTGTCACTCACATGAAGTTAGCCAATGGAAAATGTGGGCTGATCCACTGCCCCATGCTATAATGGGCGAGGAAAAATGTAAGTAACAGAATAAAAGACAAATAGATGAAACTATTTTATATATATCATTTTAGTAAAATCCAAAGGTCTTGGCTAACTACAGACCTAAGAATAATTACGTAGGACAACACACATAAACAACGCAGATAGTTGTAAGATGCTGATCTTACACATACTTTACCAGAAGAGCGAATTTCAAGCGTTTTGATCCCCTTAAGGAAAAAAAATACGGGTTTCTGGACAATGAGGAACGTGGCGCTGTGGAAGACTACAAGGCTGTAGTAGGTCTCAGGGCATCCTCAACAACCCTGGGCGCCAATTCATAATCTCACTGACACTTTACCGACTCAGCATTACTTTCACTTCTGGGAACAGAAGTTGCAAGAAAGCTGCACTCCAGCGGCTGGGGTTTTTCTCATGTTTGTCCCCACAGGCGGTAATGATAGGAATGATGGAGCAGGTGAGTACATATGTACTTAGCTTTGCAAAATTCCAGCAGAACTGGAGAGAACCTGGGTTCACTGGGACTCAATGTATGATTTGTTATTGCTGTTGCAAAGCCTTCTTTGTGCAAAGTAGCAACGAGTGTGTGTGTGTGTGTGTGTGTGTGTGTGTGTGTGTGCCCGGGTGTGTGTGTGTGTGTTAACATTGCTATTCCTTATGAATCACAAAGGGCCATTCAATCTTTCTGTGCAATTCACAATCAAATGAATCAATATTGCCAGGCAACATAAATCTGCCCCTTAAAGTTTAACGAGTGCCTTTGAAAAGTCGCTGTGCATGCGCGACTGCCTGCTGCCACCGTGCTAGCGGCAGACTCTAGAACCAGTACCAAGGACCACAACACACTTTCCCATTCTCTTTCACAGTGCACCACCTTTCATAGGTCTGGTATTTTAGAAGCTTTAGGTATTGCTCTTACAAAAAATATCATACATAATACACATACACAAGGGGCTTTTGGTTAGCCGGCTTAGCACATTGGTCTTTTTAACTGTCATTCTGTTTCCACCAACCACAGCCTACTGCGTGGGGTAATGGATCAGCCCATTTTACTCATTGGAGGATCCGTTCAATCTGAGTGACAATGTAAAGAATATTTATTTTTCATATTAAATTTAAATACTGTTTATTTATTTAGTCTGTGCTTCCAGTGCTCAGTCATATGTTTTTTATTTTCCATCTCCTTTTTAAAGTTGGTGTTATAAAGTGACACTGTAACTGTGTAGCTGGCTGCGATTTGAGTGCTTCATTAGGTGATGATTTATTTTTTGCCCCTTCACAAATAATAATAAAATATATGCCAAAATTAAAACGGTTGTCATATAAAAAAGTAAACAAGCAAAATAGCAAATTGGTAAAATAGCCACATCAGTGAAAGTTCTTTTAATTTAAAACATTCATTGCAAGTATGTAGGAGCCAAATATATGTGATGGCATATTTTTTCATTTTGTTGTCACATGCTTGCAATAAAAAAATGCAATGCAAAATAATAAACATAAAATTAAACGTCACAACACCGTGCCATGGCCTGACCTGTGGGCTTTGCCAGTGCTTGTTTGGCATGACTCTCAGTGCATTCAGGAGATATTTCTTGCCGTGTAGCCAGCTGCTTCTTGCAGACCTCTGTCTTTGATTTGGCATCCATTTGCAAGTAATTGCAGACTGTTCGTCATCAGTACAAACGAGGCAGCATTTGAGTGTTTGAGAATGACCTCTTTGCTCTGTACCTTAATGATACATCCTGCACAGCACAAAAGTTAACTGAGTCACATCCCAGACATTATACACAAGGGGCACTGAGTCACATCCAAGACATTATACACAAGGGGCACTGCCATGTGACCCAGCCAGCTGTACATTTGACCTCTCTGTTTTAAGGGATTCATAATTCATTGCTTATGTTTAACCTTAAAAAGGCAGTTTTGTGGTTGATTTTCGGTTCAGGTTAAGATGCAAAAGAGTTGAAAATGTTTTCTTTCTTTTTTACATCTTGAAATATCCCTTTTGCCAAGAAAAAATGAATAAAAATTGGGAAGATGAGGAAATTGGTGTGAAAAGTCACCAATTTATGACTTTCTCGGTGACCACTGTGGGTGCCGAACCCCAATAATCATCTGAACGTAAATATTTGATCACCCCAATATTTACCACAATAATTTGGATAAGGAATATCCAATTGACCTAGTGGTTAGAGACTGAACTCCTCATCAGGATATACACAATTTAGCAGAGTTGTAAAGATTAAAAATATTAGACGCCTAAAGGACTGTTCTTGATCAAAAATAAGACAGAGATTGCTAGTCATCTGACTATTCTCTTGACCTGGCAGAGACTGCTAGTCATCTGACTATTCTCTGCTATGTTATTTTTTTCTGCATTTTATCTTCGGTAAACATTTTTTAACTCATCTTCATTTAAACTATTTTATCTTTACAAACTTACCACTGCTAATAGAACAGTACGTTTTACCTAAGGTTATTACCCAAATTAGAACATTTTAAGAAGTATGTTTTGTATTTGATGCCCTGATTGGAATTTAATCTCATTTTATAATGCTGTATGTAATTGTTTAATGTAAAATTGTATTCTGCTTTTATGAATGTAATTCGAATAAAGCATACTTTGACTTGCTGACTTGACTTGCTGATCAAAAATAAGCGGAAATGAATTTATTATAGCGAAGATTATAAGCGGTACAAGGGAGAATAGAATACATGAAATGTTATATAGGCCCAGCAGAAGTATATACTAAATGCATATTCATTAAACCTCTAGTTAGGCTTTTGCTCTAAGAAATATTGTAAAAGTCAGACTCGTAAAGAATACCAGCACATCAGGACATCTACAAGGAAAATGGCAAAGTATCCCCGTTAATTGAAAAAAAGGTAAATATTCCCACAAAACACAAAAAAACAGAGGTTTTACAGCAAAATCACACAAACTATTAATATATTCTGCAAATTCATCATGGCATGATCATGGTTAGGGTCATATTTGGAAAATCAGGAACAACGACCTAATAATTAAAAAACAAAGCAATTATTTGATCACTAACCCATTTCTTAAGGTAAAAGAAATCTTCTATCGTGTCCTCAGCAACTGCACTCCGGAAATGAAACATTTCTTGAACAATGGCTCAAATAAATCACATGTCTTCAGAGGAAATTCCAATGGGAGCCCTTCTACTTTGGTAAATCATGGAAACTTCATTCACAATACATACTTTCTAACAAGATATTACACAATGTTAATTCATTTACGTCATCTGCTTGATTCTCCATGGAACAAGAGGAGAGGTAAAATTTCACAAAAATGGGACATAACTATTTATGTTATTTATCTAGACTTAATAACTAACCTTTCTATCTCATTCTATGTGCAACTTTATCAATTAATCAGTTATGACTCTATGCATCATTAATACTTCAGAGAACTCTGCCCCTGCACCCACATTTTGATTTTTGTGAATGTAATTTACAAAATATTTTGTGAAAGATGTCGATGTTGCACATGCTGCACAGGCAGTTCCCCAATTTATAAATGCTTGTGGGCTGGTCAGGGGGAGTAGCAAAAGAGATGGCCTCCACGCCTCTCAGGCTCAGAGCTAAAAGCCCTCAAAGGGTGAGGAGTTGTGTAAAATGTCTGCATGTTTGTTTTTACAGTACTAATCAACCTGTGGTTAGAGGTAAGGTGTCCTCCTCAAGCAGAGGGAAGCTGTCCACTCATGACTGCTATCCTGCTCCAGTCCCACCCGCTCTCACCACCCACTCCTATTTATTCTGGGCCGTCTTCTTGTCCTTGCCCTCCCCCAGCCCTCTCTTTATTATACTGCTGTTTACCATGGAGCATGGAAAATCCTCGGATGCTTCCCCTTGCTGTGCTCCTAGTTTCCAACTGATGTCTACCATCTCCCAGTGTGGTCTGCACATTTCTGATGTGGTTTCCCCCAAACAACCCCTAGTTCTTTCCCCTAACTTTGGGAATGACATGGTATGGATTTGGGAAGGAAACTGAAAAAAACCCAATCATGACTCTCCTTTAATCCACCCGGGTCACATTTCCCACATCTTTTCTTCCAAAGGTGCCCAAATGCCCACCCTCCAAAAGCCCCCATTTACACAGTGTTTTTGTGCCTCTGTTTTCCCTATGCCCCTTACCATGAGCTCATAGTAGACTCTCAAAAGTCTGGACCTCATGTTACCTCCCTCCTCATAGGCCCAGTGGCCTATATTCTTCATTTGGTTGACCTATTGATTCTACTACCTCTGGGTAAGTGCAAGGGAGAGAGGAAGAACAGACATCAACAGACTCTTGGAATAGGTGAGGTCTGTCGGATGCTTTTGCCTTGCTTTTCCAGGAGGGGAAAAACTCATTTTCCCTAGCCTTTCTGTAAGTTGAAACTGCCTGAGTATTATTCAGGCTACGGTTCTACCTATTAATGCTGCTATGGCCCTATCATTCCTGCTTGATCACCGCCCTGTCCCCTTGTCAATGTTGAGGTTGGTAAGAATGTTTATTTTGTACGCTCTTCCATGGACCTGATGCCCCAGCTCTCCTAATTCACTCTCCCAGTGGCACGACAGTCCGACACTGCAATCCTGAACCCTCACAACAACCTTCCATTGCTGCACAGTTGTCAACCTAAATGCTACTAACGTATGTTGACCAACTTTCAAAACCCATAGTGAGATAGGATCTACTCAAAATTCAAAGCCAGGAAGCACCTTAATGTTGTCATCATATTACCTTACGGATGATGAAGAAATCACAAAAAATTACAACCAAAGACAGGTAGCTCAGATCAGAGAAGATAACTGTGTCTTCAGACCCAGTTAACTTCATGGGAAATACATAGTTCAGCATAAACAAGTGACCTTGGAGAGTAAGGCCGGCTATTAACTTCATTAGGACATCTTGTCACCAGGAACATGCTTGTGCAGTGTAGTACAGTCTATCAGTTATCAAAGCAGTTTCAGGCCTGCATCTCAGAGTTCTTGCTAAACCTTTTCCGGCTACAAAAGGAGGTGTTGGCCTTTTTACAAACTATAACAGGTATACATCAGTGCAGAACCCATTTGAAAAGAGCGTGTGGGGGGACTTAAGTCATTACTGGCAATTCAATTACAGAGAATAAGTCACATCACCGCTGTGCAATAAACTTCAAAGTTACCATTACTTGGTACCGCTCTACAATAAACTTCAAATCTACCATTACTTGGTACTGCTCTACAATAAACTTCAAAGTTACCATCACTAGGTCTGTCACATCCTCATCCAAACCACTACACCTCCAACTCCATTTTAGGACTAACCTTTGACCTAAAGTCCCCCTACGATAAACCTTAACCTATCCCTTGCCTTAACCACTTACCTAATAGGTAACCTAACTAACCCATTCCATAATTTAACTCTTTTTCTTACTTGAACTACAACATTCAATTACCTCAACGGCATCAACATACACACACTTTTCTTTGCAATGACTTCAAGGTGGGGGGTTTGTGGAATATTTGTTTCTTTGTTCTGGATACATTGAGACATCATAATCTCCAGGATGTTGTCTACACAACAGCAAGGGATATCATCCGTCCTCAATTTACTGGTCTTAGTATCCAAACAGGCCGTAGCCGCAATCAATACCCAAGTCCTTTCAGAGACCAGGCTCCCTGTAGGGGAGAACTATTGACTGCCATAAATATTGTGACCCAAATATGGATGGATGTAGAGTTTCTTTTATCAACACCAGTGGGCTGATAATTTTGTACGCGACATCAAGGACAGTATATTTTTGCCAGACAATATATAGTCCATGATATTACGGTACTGTTAGAAATGGGATTTCTGGTCGGATAGCGCTTGCGCCTAAGCCAGGCAGAAACCACCACTCTAGTCAGAGAAAGGGAGTTACACACTGAAGATAACCCCTGCTCACCCCCTTGGTAGCTTGGCACGAGCAGTCAGGCTTATCCCAGAGGCAATGTGTAAAGCGTTTGCGCAACACACACACACAGCAGCAACACACTAGGCACATCACAAAGGAAACTCCACACAAGGTTATATAAAAATAATATCCTTTGTGCTATCCAAAACACATCAGAAGCATATACACCATGGGCATAAATCACGTTTGGCAACCATCAGCATAAACACATTATGCCCACATTTGGCAGTGCACCACAGCAACACTAACTAGGTGCACTATCTTGGCGCAAATCTCAGTTGGAGGCTGATAAATTAAGTTTTAAACTGGCCCTTGCCAGCTATCATAAAAATATTTAAAAAGCACGTAAAGTTCATTTTATATCCAAATTGGATCAGGCAGGCAATACATCGAAAGATCTTTATAAAATTCTCAAAACCCTTACTCATCCGAAGGCATGTGTGCAGGTGATCGCCCACTCGCAGGGGCTGTGTGATAACCTTGCTTCATATTTCGATGATAAAATCACCTTGATCTACAAGCAATTTCCTCTGGGGAGGGATCAAGGGTCTTTGGTTAACTCAGACTCAGTTGTGCGATCGGACTCAGGAGATGGGCTGAAACGATTTGGATCTATGGACATTGCACAAGTGGAAGCTATGCTAAAAAAGGCTAAATCTGGTTCGCCCTTGGATATTATGCCCGCACATAAATTCGCTCTTTTAGCCTCATCTTTGGCCGCTCCCATTGCTGAGATTTTGAACTCATCATTATATGATGGCAGTGTGCCTTTAGACTGGAAGGCAGCCCAAATAATTCCCATCAAGAAAAAAGATCAGGTGGCGAATTATGTGCTCTCCAACTGCCGTCCCATTTCACTTCTTCCTTTAATGGGCAAAATGGTAGAGAACCATGTTAACATGCAGCTAACGGAATATCTGGAAATCAATGGCATTCTTGACCCGTCACAGTCCGGTTTTCGATCAAACCATTCTACAGAGACAACCCTTATCGGAGTTACGGATTATATTAAAATGGCCTTAGATGAGAATAAAGGAGTGATGCTGGTCCTATTATACTTAACCGCAGCTTTTGACACGGTCTGTCATCAGAAACTGATATCTCGGTTAAAAGAGATCGGTTTGCAGGAGGTGGCGCTTAAATGGCTTATTCGCTTTTTGGATCAGCGCACACAAACTATTAATCTAGGCCCATTTCGCTCAAGTACTATGAAGCTCAGTAAGGGGATGCCCCAGGGCTCATGTCTAAGCCCGACCTTATTTAATTTATGTGGGCCCCCTTGCTAAAACTATTCGAAAGTTTGGCTTTGAGCCATTCTCTTATGCAGACGACACTCAACTACTCCTATCTGTTGATAAAGATAGGGAGTTAGTGGATCAACCTTTTGCGGAAGGCATGACTGCCATAGCAGAATGGCTGACGGACCACTTTTTGCAGCTAAATGCAGCCAAAACTGAAATTTTGTTGTTTGGTCCTGCACTCACCTCGTGGGCGCCTGGATGGGGGCCGGCGGTGTTGGGCCACGCCCCCTCTCCTACTTTGGTGGCAAACAATTTAGGAGTTCAGTTGGACATACGGTTGTCAATGAAAGATCAAGTTATGACCACTGTTGGGACTTGCTATCGCATCTTGAGTATGCTGCGCAGAGTGTTCATTTGGCTGCCTCTGACAGTACGCAAAACCTTAGTTCAGGCTCTGATAATCGGTCGCCTTGACTATTGTAATGCCTTATTGGCATCTGCAAATGAGGCTTTCCTTAGTAGGCTACAGGTTGTCCAAAACATGGCCGCACGCATAGTTCTTAGTAAATCACCTCGTACCACAGCCGGGCCACTTTTGAAGTCACTTCACTGGCTTCCTATTCGCCAGCTAATTAAGTTTAAGCTCTGTTGCTTTGCACACAATGCAGTCTTTGGCAAATGCCCTAGCTATATGGCGAATAAGTTTAAGTTGTATCGCCCGAACCGGAATTTGAGGTCAGAAAATAGAGGTTTTCTGGTGGTTCCTCATTTTAAGAAAAGTCGAACTGGAGGCAAAACAGTCGCCTAACTGGCCTCTAAACACTAAAACTCCATGCCAGATGTTCAGCGGAATTGTTCTAGCTTGATGCGTTTCAGAAAACTCCTCAAGACGGAATTATTTAAGATCTGAGCCTTGTAAAGCCATGTCAGCCTGCACTGTTTGTCTATGCTAGCACGGAGATACCCCTACGGGGGGTGATTCCTACGCTTTATAAATATCGTACATACATACATACATACATGCATCACCTTAGGGCATTGCGCCCTATCTACACCAACTGGCCTTCCTGGGGCTAAACTGCCTTTTGCCCAGAATGTCAGGGCTCTTAGCTATAGGGCCTTCCTCTGGCCCTCTGGCTGCCTTGGCAATAAAAGCAAAGTGCGCAATGCACTGGGGGCGTGGGGTGCAACTCATCCCCTCCTCATTATGAAAAGAAATGACCCCCTCCATTGCAGCTGCCTGCGCTCTCGAGACGCAGCCGAGAAAATTAAACACTGGCACTACTGTGCCTCTCAGCTCCACTCAGGGAACCAAACATTGCCCCAACGGTGCAGCTGCCCGTAGAGTGCAAAATTAGCCCAGGCACCACTGTGCCATTGAAGCCCCACTCCGGGACTCCTAAATACCAAAGCGCCCCCACGTGGCAGGAGGAAGACATGGACACAGCCCAATCTGAGCCCCACTCACCGGGGCACTCCTTTGAGGTTCTCTGCCTTCTCCGGTCTCCTGGGGCGGGGGGAAGGCACTGACAATGTGCCTCAGCAGCCTCCTCCCCCAGGGCATCTCCTTTCTTCGCCTGGCGACGCAGGACTTCACTTCCACAGGCTCCGCCCACAGTCAGGCAATGCGCACCTGGCTTCTGCGTCGCTTGTGGCGGCGGTTCCTCTGCACGAAGAGAAATAGGCTCCCGCTCTGCTTCCCAGGAAATACCAAAATGTGAGGTAGGCTCCCGCTGCACCTGATAACCCACAATGTGCCCGGAGCGAAGTCTCTGCTGGCCTCAGTTTCCTCAGCACACGTTTCGCAGGGCTCCCACAGGCACACGGGAGCCCCACCAACAAACGATACAAGCACACCTGACTTCCTGTTTCCAAGAAGCAGCTGCTCTCGCCATTTCTGTCGCCAGAGCCCCCTTCTCAAGCTTCCCTGGGCAGCACGCACGGTGCGCTGTGAGCGAGCAAGATCCCCTCCTCTCTTCAGGGCCTCAGGGATCATAATTGGGAAGCGCCCACGAGCGCTTTGGGCATGCAGGAGCCCCTTTCCTTAGGGGCACTGGAAGGCAGTAAAGCACTACTCCTCACTCGACCTGGAAAACGCAGTGCCCACAAGGCACTTAGCCCAGAACCCAGAAAGCAAAGCTGGGCAATGGAACAGCAGGCAGGCCAGCACGCTGGTCCTCCATGGCAAATAGACCCTTTAGCTGCCTAGCAGGGCAGCCGTCCATACCCAGCGGCAGTTCCTCCTGGCAGGCTGGCAGCCTGCCGGCCGCAAGTAGGCACCAAACGGCACCCACAGGAAGCACACTTTCATGGGGTCACAGCCCCAGTACCTATACAGCATTTTCCTTTGTCTGCCCTTGGCAAAGGGCTAGGGGAACCAGCCTGAACTGGTTCTGTTTTTTTTTGGACCACTCTGTTTACAGGGCTCCTCTTCCCCATTGTCGGGGGGGGGGGCTCGGTCATCAGACCACCACAGGGGGGCGGAGCCAGCATTCACCCAGGCAGGCACAGACCTATTCAGGGTCAGGGGACTACAACTCCCACTACTCCAAATGCAGATCCCCTATTCAGCCTAGCACTGACTCACCCTGCCCTCCCTGGAGCCACACACACCTCACCAACCCCTGTCACTCCAAAGCCAGACATGCAATACACATCAGGCAGGCAGACACATAGCACACAGAAATGCCAACTTCTAAAAGTGGCATTTCTAAAATAGTGATAATAAATCTGCGCACACCATTGTGCAGCATTTATTATTACTATTTCAACCATATCAAACTTGACCCACGCTGCTCCTCCCATATCAGGAATTACCACTGAAACACCTATCAGGGAATCTCCAATGAATTCCTATGAGAGAGCAGCCTCACAGCAGTGAGAAACCAAAATGGCTGTTTGTCACTACCAGGACATGTCACACACTTAAGGTACATGTCCTACCTTTTACCTACAATGCACCCTGCCAGAGGGCTAGCTAGGGCCTACCTTAGGGGTGAGTGAAATGCAGTAAAAGGGGGGTCACAGACATGGCACAAACTTAAGGTGCCACGTCACAGTGGCAGTAACACTGTGCACACAGGCCCTGCAATGGCAGAGGCCTGAGACAGGTTTGAAAGGCTACTTTGGTGGGTGGCGCAATCAGCGCTGCAAGCCCACCAGTAGCATTTAATTTACCGGCCCTGGGTATCTGAGATACCACTTTAGAAAGGACTGACAGGTAAATTAAATATGCCAAACAGGTGTAGACCAGTCTTACCAGGTTTACCACAGAGAGCACATGCACTTTACACTATACAGCAGTGCTAAAGTGCCCAGAGTCCTAGAACCACCAACACCATGTCAGAAAAAGGCTAGGAGGAAGGCAAAAAGTTCAGGGATGTCCCTGCAAAAAGGGCCAAGTCTAACAAGTACCTCATAGCTGCATCGTTTCTGATGTAGTAGGGGTGGCTGTTTCCCCTCACCTCCATTAACTCAAGGGTTATATGGCTTTCTCTGGTGCCAGAAATGTACCACAATTGTTCCATTGCAGCCTGCATCCGGTCGTGTAGATCAAGCCTTTCAGGGTTCCCATGCAAAGTCTAGATCCCGAGGCAAGAGTTTGATCAGACGCCAACAATATAGAACCTCATCAATCTTCAGTTTCCTCGTTTCAAAGAGACTGTCATCTGGCAATTGATCAAACTTTACTGCATCTGTCCACTTGATTACAATGTAATGCATCACCTGAAGATAATATTAAGTATTGCATCAATTGGTAATACCTCAGTTGTAATATGTAGAATCATAGAAACCCAAAATAATAAAACACCTTCTCTGAGAGACCAAATAACAGAAAACCACTGTGTAGGGTCTGAACAAACTAAGAGAAATACAGTTTGGCAAAAATAAAAGAAAAAACCCAAGAGCAGCAAAACATGTTATTCGTTTAGTAAAACAATCTGGGATAAGGCACATACAGGGTCATTTAGACCAGGTCTGCAGAATCTCTGGTCCCCACCTTCCCTTTCATAGAGAAACTCCCATCAAATCTAAGAATCCCTACCTGCTAGAAAGGGATCAATGTGGTAGCAAGGCATCTGAGGGTGCAGTGTTTGTTGTAGCCCCATTTTTTCAGGCATCAATAAACGGAAACTGTTATCCAGTGACACGATGAGGGAATGAAAAGACAGAGCGAAGAAGAAAAGGATCTATGCAATCCCTGTGGAAAAACCAACCCATTTTCAAGATTTCCAAGATAAATGACTTTTATAGCTTAAAAAAGACACGTCAAAGGTAATTACAAATAAAATGACTTTCTTTGAATCCATTTCTACAACACGGTAAATGGCATTTATCTGGGAAATATCGATTAAAAAATACATTAAAGTGGTAACATTTCTTCTCTGTATTTCTATTATTGAAGTTGTATCAGTTGAATCACAAACGCCCGTAGGCTTGAGAGCATCATGTAATACCTGCATAGCTTTGGTGCTGTGTTGTACGCATGAGGACGTGGGATATCTTTAAGGTGGTTATAGTTGGAGGTTTTTAGGTGTTGTGGGATTGGGCTGAGCTGTTGAGCGCTGAGGTGTCCAACTTTGGGTCTCAAGTACGGATTGTATCACACACCTGCATGCTGACAATACTGCACCAAAGCTATGTAGATCGTAATATGCCCATATAGCACATCCCAATATTACACCCCAGTTGGTGGACAACCACCACGATCATTGAATGACAAACTCCTACGCTCACCCACACAAACACAAATTCGACACTCCAGCCTCTAAATATTAGACATTCTGCGGTACACTGGTCTTTCATCAAATCCAAGGGAAACTTCAAAATCCAAGAAGCACTGCACACAAGTATAAATTTCAAACACACTTGGAGCCATCACACACCATCAAAAGTCGAGGTTTTGTGGCACACCTCTTTGTGCCAATGCTTACTCCACTCACCAAGAAAGCCGATGCATGTGTGAAACAAATTCTCTTGACAGCCCCGCGTGCTATGATGCCATACTCATTTCAGAAGGACGCCAGGCAAATGCTAATAAAAGAACAAACCATGACAAAGCTTAAGACTAAAATAACATAACTTCAAACATAACATTGCCCGGGTTTACAACTTACACAAGATCTGCATGGGGATAATTCTATTGTGGGCGCAATGTTGTCGCGGTTCGAATCGAGTGGGCATTCAGAATAAAAAGTTCTTGATAAATATTGTTCTTTGGTCTTTGCTCTTTCCTCAGTATGGCATTAGTGCACAATGCTGCACTTTATTCTGCTACACAATGTCTCTTCCCCTGGGAGTGCATAGTGCAGTTTATATTTGCAGCTTTAATTGGCTCTGCCACATCACTGGAACCACGTGCTCTCCTCTGAAGCTAGATTATAGACTCGAGAAGCCGGTGGGTGTCTTTAAAGTGTGCAGCTGGAGCTCTCAGTGTAAATACAGAAGAGCAGCCTGGCCCCTATACATTACTGGCATCTAAGAGACTGATGTGGCTTTGAGGTGGCTTGTTGTCCCAGCGATTCTAAATGTCAAACCGAGAAAATGTGGAGTGCAAACCACCACAGACGGGTTGTGAGGCTGTTTTTGGTTTTAAATTGGAGGATTCAAACACGACCTGGCACCCCTTTCAACTTTGCACAGCCTGTACTTTCAATTTCAGCTATGACTACGACTCTACCTCTGTAAAATGGTTTTTCGATGTAAATGGTTTTAATCTTAATTCATTAAAACATGGAAATAGATCAAAAATACTGTCTCAGACGTTGAACACTTTCAGTGACAAATATGGAAATATAAAATAATCGAATTAATGGTATTACAGTATTTACTTGTCAATAGTATGGAGGCATTGTAAACAATTGCAAATCTATATAAATATTTTCAGGTGTGAACAATTATAAAGCAGGTGTATTGTAAAATAACACCTAATAAGTATTTGATTTAAACAAACTATTCAATTAGATCCAACCTTAAAAGAGCCATCCAATAAATGTTGTCATTATATGTCTCAAAACCCAAAGAGACGACATCAAGCAAAGCAACGTTCTACTTTATTCATGGTAATTGTTCAATCAATCAATCAAGGACTTATAAAGCACAACTACTCACCCGTAAGGGTCTCAAAGCGCTGAGGGGAGGGGCTGGGTCTGCGGTTCAGTCGAAGAACCAAGTATGGAGGTTCTTCCTGAATTGTGGCAGCGGTGCAGAGGCAGGTCTTCGCATTGAGGTAGGAGAAGGATCTTCCTCCTGCCGTGTTCTTCCTTACCCGTGGGACCATGGCCAGGGCCGTTGTTAGGGCCAGTTTGGAGGAGCGGAGATATCTGGTGGGAGTGTAGAAGGAGAGGGGGTGGTTGAGGTATACAGGTCCCGCATTGTGGAGGGCTTTGTAGGCATGCGTGAGAAGCTTAAAGGTGATTCACTTGTTGACAGGTAGCCAATGAAGGTCTCTCATGTGGCCAGTGATGTGGTTCTGGCGTGAGATGTTTAGGATGAGTCTGGCAGAGGCGTTCTAGATGGTCTGCAGTTTCTTTTGGAGATTCTGGGAGGTGCCGGTGTAGAGTGCATTGCTGTAGTCGAGTCTCTGGACTAGGTGGGGATCCACTTGAAGATATGAAGGAGGCGGAGCGTGCAGAAGCAGGTGGACATGACGGAGTTGATTTGGCGGTTAATTGAGAGCGAGAAGTCCAGGATGATGCCGAGGGTTCTGTCAGGGTCTGTACTCCTCAGGATCCGATGACGCTATAAGTGGTCCACCCCTTCACATCCCCAATCTCTGATTGTAAGATTGCAGAGCGTTAAGGCAATCAAGTGAGGGAAAGGTAAGGGTAGGGAACAGCAGGGATGAGAACCTATAAGAAAAAACAACATTTATCAAAACACACATATAGATATAGGACAAATCTCATTAATGTCTCACTGAAGCCAGTCACTACCTTATTCATCAGCAGATGGAACCTCAGTTCACTTCCAAAAAATAATAACATCAAATTCTGTTCTGATGGATAAACCTAGAAGACAGAACACACATTAACCACTGTCACTCATAATCCAACCTTCTGATAAGCTTCTATCTATACGTGCCCAAAAAACACTACTCTTCTTATGTTCGCCTAGCATGCTCACCGGTTCTGTTTTGATGCCAATCGTAATGTTTGAACATAAGGATAGTCACGGTAAAATACTGCAGTGGAAACAAGAGTGCTTGATACCTTTGTTTGAAATCCAGAGGTAGTACCTTAAAGTAAGAGTGCTCAAAGGTATTGTCAGAACATAAAGAATCCCCAATGTCACTCTTCCCTACTTGAAATGAAAAGCGGTTTCCATACCGCACTGGCCAGAAAAAATGTATTGTCTTTGTTTGAGCCCCAAGCAAATGCAGTTGCTAGCGAGACGAGTTAGCGGTCTCGACCTGTTTCCAGCAAATTGAGACGCGCTTTCACCATCCGGTGCAAACGCCGTCTAGCTCAACCGTCAACCCTAATCCGCGGTATAATAACCGCCGCTCTGCCTTGATAGTGAATTGACATACGTTCACCGTCCGGTGCTCACGCCGTCAATCATCAAAATAATCTTCCTCCAGCAAGAAGCCGGACGCCCAAACTTACCTGGTCCTGGGTAGGCGCCTTCGCTATCTCCAGTCCTAGGAAAACGGGTAATTTAGCTCAGCCGAGCTAATGAGACGCGGCTCTTGCTTCCGCGTCGCCTGCCTCAAACAAAGTACAAGTTTCCAGAATTACGCACGCTCCCGTGTGCATGCCGAATCGTCTTAAGGACGCAGACTCCTCCCACCCGCCGGCCTAATGGGAATTGTAGTTCATTCCGTAGGTAGGTGCTCATTGTCCGTAATTCCTGACAGGTTCGGCATGGTCCGTGGAGGAGGGGGGGATTCTTAGCGCTGCGGGCCACCAAGAGTCACCCTAGGTGGAGGGGGTGGAGCACAGAATAAGGACTTCTTTCTTAAACTTGAGGCAGCTGTCCTTCATCCAGGTTGCGACTGCGTTCATCCTGTCATGGAAGTTGCTCTTGGCAGATGTGGGTTAGTCTGTGAGGGAGAGAATCAGCTTGGTGTCATCGACGTAGGAGATGATGTTGAGTCCCTGTCTTCTGACGATAGCTACAAGCGGGGCAATGTAGATGTTGAAGAGGGTGTGGCTCAGGGAGGATCCCTGAGGCACTCCACAGCTGACCTCTGTGGGTTCTGATTTTAACAGTGGTAGTCTGACTCTTCGCGCTCGACCGGTGAGGAAGAAGCGAAATATGAACTGTAATGTTAGCGAAATAGGACTGTGTTTAGAGTAGTGCTTTTTTTCTTTAGTGAATTACCCCTTTATTACTCAGTTACATCGTTCAGAAATAGACATCATCTTCTACTAAGTGGTAGGAGGGGTTGTTGTCTGTCAGAAGACTCCACTCATTAGCAAATGGGCAGAAGTGAGTGGCAGAGGCTCTCATTGAAGGGAATCCTCTTGAGTGGACGTTTCTATTAGTTGCAACTACCGTTCATGGCCAGGTTTGCTGGGAGAGATCCCCTTGCCAATCAGCCACCCACCCCAGAATGTTTGCAGCATGCTCTTCCCAATTTAGACACTTTTTTGATGGTCTACATATGGGTCCTGCAAGAATGATTTTTTATTTGCAGCTTTATTTCCCCTTTGTGACCCACTTTTTGACTGTTAGGTACTGTTGTAAAGACTCTGTGACACACTGGGCCCTGCTAACGAGGCTTTAGCGCATGTGCTATGACTCTTAAAAGTGTATGTTTAATTGGTTTATATTTCCAACTGGCATATGTTAATTTACTTACAACTCCCTAGTACATGGTGCCAAAGGTACCCAGGGCCTGTAAGTTAAAGTGTCCCTCATGGAATGTAGCACTTATTGTGCCACCACAAGTGTGACAAAGTAAAGCATGTTTCCCAGCCTGCCTCTGTAAACTGGCAGGGCATGTTTCAACTGCTAACTCCACTTTACCATTTAAGTCACCCCTAAGGTAGGTCTGACGAGCCCTAAAGCAGAGTGCTGTATAATAAAATGTAGGACTTGATTTTACATCTCCTAACAGTAAAAACTTCAAAGTGCTGTTTTTACTGTAAAAAGGCTAGCAGCCCCATTGACGAGTCCAGAGTTTCTGTCTGACAACTCGAGATTGCTAAGTTCTGAATGGGACAACTACATATGATACTTCAAGGCATCAAAAGAATTGTCGCATTAAACCCAACTTCATGGTGAAGTTGAATTTAATGCAATGTTTCCACACATGGCAGCTTTAGTACGTAGCCATTTTATTGCCCAGAGGTTTTCTAGTGACTGTTTACAGTTGCTGGCCATGAGACAGCCTTCTGCCCTCCTGGGGAGAGTTGTGAACAACTCTCAGGAAGGAACCCAAAGGATCTGCCAAGGCATAAGGTGTGGCCCTGGCACCCAGACCTCAGATTGCATCTGTACTGAAGAGTGGACCAAAGAAGGACTACCCTGCTGTTCCCTGGGCCCGTTAAAAAGAGGCTGCACCAAGACTAGACTCCACCTGCTGCTCCTTGGGCTAGCAACAAGAGGATTGTGCCTGTGGTGCCCTATTTGAGGAAAAGGTGTCCCTGAGCCTCAGACAGAGGAGGTAATTGCAAGAGTCTGTTGGCTGAGTTCCTGCTATCGGGCAAGAGAAGCTGAAGAAACCTGCCATGGCGAGTCGGTAGACAAAAACTCCTGACTGACAATAACCGCAAACTGCAGCCTTGAAAACTGATACCTGTCCCTCAAAAGTTGCACTTGAGTCTGCTGGAGTGCAGTTTGGTAAGCCAAGACAGAAGTTACCATGAGTTAAATGGAACCACTAGTTCTGCTGTAACTGGAGACCAGTAGACCAACAGCAACAGGTTTTTGGCTGAACTCCAACCGGACTTCGAGGGACATCGACGTCTGTAGTCAAAGCTGCCCAATCATGACCATGAAGTAGCCCCAGGAAGACCATTGTCACCGGATCAGCATCCTCAGCATCCTTCAGTATCTTCAGCATTGTTTTCCCCTGCAACAGGACCACTCCATTAAAGTCCATACTCACAACAGCATTAAAGTTCTGCAGTGCATGCCAGCTGCACCCACTTTCTGCCTGATCCCCACTCCTCCCTTCTTTAGGGAACCTGCAGTTTACCGTCTTCTCTGCTCCTGTTTAGTGTAATCTGACCTACTCTCTTCCCCACCATGCTCCCAATAAGGGCCTCATTCCGAGGGCTCATTTATTTAATGTACCAATACTGCACCTGGTAAAAATAACGATTGCAGGTTGGGGGATAACACATTAATGCTGCAACTTTTCCTGCGTTCCAAGGTGCAAAATGCCAGCACAACAATTTGAACAGATATTACCTGGCGATCTTTGTGCACAAAAAAATTTAAAAAATGGAGCACTTCTTATAATCTGGATTAGGGCCTACCTGAGACTAATTCAAGATTAACACAGGACTCCGCTGACTATCTTTAGAGTTCTAGTCAGTGCCACCATGCTTTCCGTGATCTGCTGCATCAAAACCTATATAAACAATATCATCAACCTCAGAAACATGACAAGGTAGAATTAACCAGCCCAATGCATGGAAGTCAATGCACCAAAATGCGTGGGTAGTGGAAGTGACATAACACACCCTTTGACCTTAATGGCATCACAGGAAGTTTCATCGTATGACCCTGAATCATTCCAGAAAGTGATGTCACATGACCTGGCATCACAGTAATTGACATTGCTTAAGTTCCATAATAACTGCATTATTAATATAACAACACAACATAGACAAAAGTCTGTTTTAGAAACCACCTATATTAGGGAGCTGACATGATCTATAAAAGTGGTGGAGTATAATACTTGTCCTGATTTGTAGTAAATGAGCAAAGCAAGCGAGCTCAACCTCTTCTAGAGGGGCACAAAGTACCCCCAAGAACAATCAGATGAAATTGGGGTCATATTATCTCTTTTAAAGCATAATTTGAAAATAAATTTGCTAAATAGCTATAGAATCTGAAAGGGTACTTATTACATATCCAAGTCCGTTCATGGTGTTGTTTTTCAAAATGTGCGCTGGGTGCTCCCATATGTAAACAATGACCTTCATAGTGCCAGCGTTTTGTAATGGGTGCCCCTCATATGCCATGGGTGCCCCTTATGCCAAAAATGGCATCCAATATGTCTGTGACAGCACTTTACCATTAATGCCATCCATATGCAATGGGTGACCCTTATTAATTTTTTTTATCTCTACTATGCAAGGGAAGCATTTTGTAGTGATTGCCCCCTCCCACATGCCACATCCCTTATGACAAGAATTACCTCCAGTCTGCCATCACGAGCATTTTCCACAGGTGCCTCTAATGGCAAGAATTTCATCTAATATACTGGTACCTGGATTTTCCAACTATTATCTCTAGTGTACCAGTATAAGTATTTTGTCACACGTGCCTGTCAGGCTTAGAATTGCATCCGGTATACCAGTGCCAGTATTTTGACATGGGTACCTCGATAAGTCAAGAATGAGATTCAGTTGGTCATGGCCAATGGCCGACTCACAAGCTTATACCACATTCATACTCATGCTCACTTGCATTCCCTCATTCATGCTGATTCTTTTTCATTTGCTCTCACTTGCACTTATTTGTTCTCACTCACTATCTTACACTCACTCTTACTCTCACTCACTCACACTCACTCATTTTTACTCTGTCTCACTGACACTTTCTCATTCCCCCACACTGTCATACTCTCATTCCATCATTTGTCAATCACTACCACTTATTCTCTCTCTGACTCATTCTCACTCATTGATTCCCACTCACTCACTAACATTCACTCTTACTCTCTCTCACTCATACTTTCTCTCTTACTCACACTCAATTGCAGTCACTTTTATTCATTCTCACTCACTTTGGCTCATTCATTGTAACTTACAGTTACACTCCATCGCTATTACTCAATCATTCACACTCTCCAACACTCCCTCACAATCATTCTTACTCATTATTTCTCACTCATCCTCTCTCACTCAATTGCAGTCAATCTTACTCTCACTCCCTCATTTTTACTCGCTCATACTCACTCATTGAATTCAGTCTCACTCCTCATTCATTAACGGTCACTGTCTCTCACCCACTCACTTTCACACACACACACACACACACACACATGCTCACACATACTCATGCTGTCTTTCTCACACAAACTCACCCGCAAGCTTGCAGACAACATACATTTAGAAGAATGTTTCTACTCAAATCTCATTTAGCAGCGAAAGTCTTGTTCCAGCTCCTGGTGCTCCATTGTTCATAACACTAATAGTTAATTATAGACTACTAGTTATTATTAGTGTAAAATAAAAATGGACAGATAGCCACGAGAGCAAGGACCATGCAAACAAGCTGCCCCTGTCTTCCTGGCATTAATTCTGCCACCTCTGATACCAGGGGTCACAAAAGTAGTGCCAGGGGTAGCACCTCTAAATAAGGGGTTTGGCAATTTCCTGAAGATCACTAGCAACACACATTGACAAAAGCAATCAGGTTGCTTTTGTATAGTTGATGCATAACTGTAGCGAGACAAACTGCATTGTTACAGATGACATACTTTCTTATATGCACAAGAGAAACATACCATCTCTAGATGTCTATATGCACAGATTCCAACACACCTACAGTCACCAATCCCATAAACAAGAAGACAAATAAGCACCTATATGCACGCCGATCTAGAGTCATATGGTTCCCGTGACACAAAGTAACCCACCATGACTGAGATATGTGTTGTCTTAATGTTACACGCATGTATACTGTATTATAATGCTATAATGCCTCCTGAAAGGGCTAGATGTGACCAGAGAGTGGAAGGGACCGAACAAGAGAGGAAATGAAGACAGAGCCTGGTGAATGGAATTAAGTTTTCCCAAAAAAGTGGAAAAATCAAACCCTTGACCCAATCCACTTGCGATTATCACACAATGGAGGAAAAGGGGGTATTTCAAGGTCCACAATACACTCTCCCCAAGAAATTCTAATCATTCACTTCTGGTTAGTCCTTATTGAGGATGTGGGACCTTCATCCACCGATAGACTCCAAGTGATTCAAGAGCGAATCAACAGCATTTCTCCCCTTTGTTCCTGCAAGGAGGATCTGTTACGGGGAACAAAAGTGGGATCCAACTACTAATGAATGTGAAATAAAAGTGCCTGAGGGTGTACAAAAGAAATTTGTATTAAGTTAACCTGGTAAGATTTAAAGCAAAAGTACATATGAGAAATGGGAAAATTGTCAATCCCTACATTTGTTGGCCAACATGTTTTGGCCACACATAGTTCACCCTTAATGGGTCTGTGGCCTTTGTTAGGAAATGAGGATCCCTAATTTCTGTCCCCTGCAGTAAAATATTCATCAAGGTTTGGTGCCCAATCCCATGCCAACAGTCACCTTCTCCCTGCACCTGCCACCACCACATTATGATGGGTTCAGATCCTCTACCAACCAAAGGGAGACAGCAGATGCCTTCCCTGGTCACTGGAAGTGGGAGATGAGACATATATGTCTCTCAGTGGCTGGTGTGAGAGCAGTGTGCAGAGCAGGTATAACAGGACACACCGCATACTTGCTAGTGCTCTAAGGGAATGCTAATGTAATAAGCAAGCTTAATAAGAAAAATACTATCTCTGAGATCTACCACACTGAATGATAAGCACACTAATAAGACCCGTCGCCTCACAAAATAACAAAGATACATTAAAGACATGAAATGTACATGGCTAGTGCGATGAGACATGTTAATATGACAAAAGGCAGGTGGGTGGAGAAGGTTATCAGTGCTTATGCGTTTGTGACATAAACAAAATCACACTAGATGCCATTACAATACTAACCGGCTCTGGTGGACAGAGCTAAAAATGAGACACAAGCAAATGTAAACAAATTGATCCCAGTTTAGTCTGGAAGACAGCTTAATTGCTGAGCTCCGAGGGAGATGGCAGTGACAAAGTGTAGTTCGGTGCTAGAGACCACCACAGATGCTTCTCAATGCCGTTGACCATAAATAATGATGCAGCTACTCTCTGTGCACTGGACCACAGTGCTGCTTCCAGCCTCACAACTTGTAATGCTCTGAGAGTTTGCGTACACTGCACTGTGTTGATGGCTGCAGATGGTCTGTCGGTGCTCACCCCTCGCTAACCGGACTCAGACAGCAAAGCAGCAAAATGGTTTCAATCAGTCACAAAAACTGGCACTTCCAACATCACGTTGCTGTGCTGTGGGCTGATCTTCCTTACACAAGGCCTAAGGCTGCTAAAGTTATCTTCACGTCAGATCTCAATATAGTTGAGGAAACCTGATGGCCAAAGCAGACCACAAATATCAGCGCATGCTCTGTATGTCATATGAGCATCATTCAACTGCATGTTCCCCACTCTGGGACACAACTTAATGCATTGATTCTTAATTAAAAACATGTGTTTACTTCTATCCAGGGCAGGAGTAAGTGCATGTGGTGGTAGTAGAGGGGGTATGACACACTGATTGCCTGAGGGTGTATGGTAAGGAGTTTCTCCAGTCAGTAAAATATTTCTCATAGAGAAGAACAATTACAAAAATATAATATGTGTTGATGTTCATTTGCAATCCATTCAACATGCAGAGTTGTACACCTACACACAGTTCCAAGACTCCTAGACATCTGCATGTGTTGTATACTTCAAAATACTTCCAGTATATCCCACGCTAGCTACTGGGTGTCTGGCTTCCTATTGAAAAACATTTACGCTTGACAGACTCAGTGCTGGTTCTGAGGCATTTTTCCATATTCAGAAACACACAAACTATTACTAATAGCACCGCTGTCCAAAACAAATGGAACCTTGTAATGACCTACAAGAACGTCTACTGTTGTTTTTTTTTATGGTCCCTTCGAATTATACATATTTGGCAAGTCTCCATTTCCTGCGTGTTTCTTTTTCCAGACTTTCTGATTTTGCTGTACATACAGTCGCAAAATGATTCAATTTTCCGCCTTTCGACACAGTTTTCCTGAAGCTGGACAGATTCCCACAAGCGGTATCATACGGTACAATCCACGCTTGCAACATTTTTTTCCCTTTCTTCTGGCTCTCAAACTTCTCTATCTTAATTTCAAAGTTGTTTGATACTGTCTTACTTGCTCTATAGTTATCATTCACCTTGCTTCATATTAACCGCATGCGTCTTTGCTCTTGTTTCCGTTCAAGATATTTTTAGAATAGTTGTTAAACCATACTTCTTTTCTAACAATTTTTTTCTCAACTCTACATAGTTGAAACCTTCAATTATTTTGAATCTTATAGCTTCCTCATTATTACATTTTATAAAAACGCAAAATGTTACAAACTGCCTTAATTTAGTCACAGAAGCATCTGTAGATTCTTCCTCTCCTTGACATGTCATATAGAAGGTAACGACGCTGAACATCCTGTGATTCTGGGTAAATCACTTAATCTCCCTGTGCCTAACAAAAATTGATGTGTCCTCATGTAGCGCAGCTGGTGCTATGTAAAGCGCTCTGATACCCGAAACCGGGTCAAGTTCGCGCTACATATAAAACTCCGTAAAAAAGAAAAAAAGGTATACCTTTCAAAGTCAATATTTCTTTGTGGGTTTCATCTTTCATGAACCTTTTTTATGTGGCTTCTATATGTGTTTGTCTCCTGTTCAGGAAATGTCACATTTAGATCTACTTCATTTCCTACTAAATTGAGTAGCAACGTCAATTGCTTACTCATCCCAATGTTTTTGTGTGTGGATTTCAAAACATTTTGAAATCTCCTTTTCCATCTTTCCCACCTGGGTGCAGTCGTTTGTTGTTCCGTCATGTCAAATGGCATTGGCCTGAGAATGATTGAGTGGGAAATATGTTTTCCTCTTTTTATAAATGAATTTGTTCCATTTCTGTTATTTCTGTATATGTAGTTTCACTTCCTAGTGGCATTTGTTTTATTTCTTTTCTTTGTTGTTGACTTGTTTATATGTGTATATAATGACACTATAATTTGGTGAAAATGTCAGTTTAAACACAATGTTTTAAACTGAAAAACACTGAAATTCCACAGATATAATCAGGGCCACTGGAATAATGTGGCAGGAAAGCATTAAATCATGCAACAGGTTTGACTAAATTATGCACCTTAAAAGGCAAGTTATGCAGTATAATGCGGTACACTTTTTGATAGTATTACTTCATTATTTTGTAATTTTTACACTTGGTAATACTGTCTGAGCAAAGAACTAGAAAGTATAACTTGCGCCCCAATCATGCCCAGTGTTGTGGTCAGTGATATCAGTATAGTTGTCATCAGTGATGTTATCAATAATGTAACAGAACATGTCCTTTTTTCAGTGAATTCCAATGTTTTTTTTAACACAAAATAATATTTTATTATCTTACATAATGCAACTCCTAGTCGAACACAGCCAGGCCCTAAGCACAACCCATGTGGGCACCCAACCCCCCGTGTGGACCCTGGTCCCAACCGTCTATTGCTGCTCATGGCTGATCATGTAATAATATAATGGGTTCAATTTTAGGTAATGCAGATCTACTAGCTCTGTCAAAAGGGCAAAATACAAAAAAGCAGTGGGTCTATTGGCTTTATCAAAAGAGTAAGCACAACAAAATATATAAATCAGACCTATTGACTTTATCAAAAAGACACCAGTGATTACATTCAAGTGTATAGTTCATAAATTCACACGTTACAATGTTTGATACGTGTTTGTCTCAAATTATGTTTAATAAAGCATTTTTTTAACAAAAAAAATTAAACATGTGTTCTAGTCTTTTTTAACGTTTTTGAAACTACAAAGTGCGGCCATTGAATTAACCACAAAGAGGATATGCACTTCAGCTGAAAAACAAGCAGTTCTTTAAAAAATATCGTTAGCTCTCCTGGGGTCATGAATTTAATGACCAAGGAGACTTACTGTGTGTGTGTGTTTATTTTAATGTTGCTGAGGGACTGCTGCACTCCCTTCAATCCCCTACAGTATTAAAAAAAGATAGTTGGTTCCCCTGCCCCTTCTTGAGGCTCCACCAAGAATAAATATTAATCAGAAAAGCCCTAGGGTATTATGAGGCATTCCTTCACAGGATAGAGGAAAATAGGAACACAAGGGGGGATGTGGGAGGGGTTTAGTAAGTAAATGTTGTTTTGACAAATTACTATATACAGTGAGGCAAATAGTATAATTACATGCCAATATTCGCTTGATGTGAATTTCACAGATTGTATGATGCATACTTGATACGGCAAAGAAATATGGTTCCATTCATGGGCAGCATGAATGAAAATGTAACAGTGAAAATATGATAATGTATGGTACTCAATGATTATGATAACTAATAAAGTATGTTTAAAAAAATGGGGCATTCCTTCACAGAGCAATGAATAATAAATTAGCAGCTCCTGCCATTCATTTATTATTCTTATTTGCCTGGAGCCGGGATTATTTCCCCAAAAGTAGGTGCCTAGTGCCCACTCATGGCACCCACATTACCACAATTGTCAGGGGCTCCAGAAGGGTAGCTCCAATGCCTTCGTTCCCCCTGGCAGCTCGCCGGCAAGGACTACACTGGATGCTGGTGGAAGTTGGCTTCATTACTTTGCTCCCGCCCAGGCAGGAGCAGGATTTTTCTCTGCTCCGGCTGGGGTGCGAGCAAAGAGAATTGGTACACCTGCTCAGGATCATATGAGCAGGGTATGTCTGCACTATCCCGGGCTGGGAACATCAGTGTCCTACGTGATGGGGTCCTCGGGTCACGGCAAAGATATCAGGCCCTGGGGAATGGGGTCGCTGGGGCCAATGTACGGTGGGGAGCCACCCTTCCACCCGATAAAAATCCCAAAGAGGCTGGGGGAAGGGGACTACACACCCCTCTCTGCTAAAAAATAAATAAATAAAAAGAATCAGCCCCCAGCTTCCCAGGGGCTTAATAAGGCCCGGGGGGAGGGGAGCACTACATCTCACTTTTTTAAAAAGAGGCCCCAGGGATGGGGTTTTTGGGGCCTAATAAGGTACAGGGTGGGGGGCCTTGCCCCAATATAAAATTAAGTGGCCCGGGGCCTAAAGAAGGCTGAGGGAGTAGGGCCACATGTCCCGCTTCCCCCCAAAAAACACAGCATTTAAACCTGAACCATGGAAATGAGCTCTCAGGAGGTGGGAGCTTTCCCATTTCATTTTTTAGGTCTCGCCTAGGCATCGCTTGCGCTGTCTCTTCGAGACATATATCTACTGCAGGGTGCAGTATCATATGTGACCAAAAGAGGTCCCATATGGAACTGCACCCTATAACATGGCTAGGCAAAAATAAAATGCATTTATAATGCCAATAACTCCTACTTTGCAGGTTGCAATACTATATGTGGTAAAAAGAGGTCCCATGCGACCTCTTTTGGCCACATATGGTTCTGCACCCTGCAACATGGCTAGTTAAACAAGCATTTGCAATGCAATAGGTCTCGAATTTACGTGAGTTTGAGCTGTTGGCATTGTAAATGACAATGCCTTTAATTTATGTTTTGGTTTTTAAAACATAAATAAAAGGCATTGTCATTTACTTAAAGTCGCGTAAATGCGAGACCTATTGCATGGCAAAGGTTTGTGTTTCTGTGGGGTAGGTAAGAGGGTAGTTCCCTTATGATTGCTCACAGTTACAGTTATGACTTACTGCCCACTCTTTAGCACCCGTAAGATGAAGTGAATGAAATTCACCTAGAATTCCACTTGGGGAGAACAAAGTGCCTCTGCCCAAGATGGTGATTTAGTGTTTGCTGAGATAGGACCTCAGATCACAAGGTGCCTGCCACAAGGTGCAGGGATCAACAGGGGTGCACCATAGGTGTCCCCTCACCCCCCAACCAGAGGCCACATGCACAATGGAGCAGTGCTGGGGGCCCCAAACATGCTTTCTGACATGGTTTCCAGGTTGTACAGGCCGGCATGTCGGAAACCGTGCATCGTAATCCCAAGGGCGCAAAGACCCGCAGTTTGGAATTACGAGCTGCTAAAACTGGCTGACGGGCTCAAAAAGCCTGTCGGAAGCCAGCCAGAATGACTGGCTGGTTTACTTTCTGACCGCCAGCATTGTCATGCGGCGGTTGGAAAGTAAACCGAGGGGCAGATTATGATGTTGCCACATCGTGATCGGCCCCTCAATATCTAATCTCAGCTTTACAACTTCACCTAAATGTAATGGACATGAAGCCTGTATTCTGAGGCTGTGCTGGGTTCACCACACAATGACATTTTCCTGGAATGGGCAACCCCTTGCTTTTGCCATCAGAATCACTGTCACGCCAGTTGTGGTCTATTGGACTGGTTGAAAACGTAGAACTAGGAGACATGATTTTTAACTCCAACCTCCTCTTTGGCCCAGTTGTAGGTTCTTGGGCAATCACTGCTTGAACGCATTCCTCTCCTCTCTTTTGGGCAAGATTGGGAGTATTTAGAATCGAGGTATAATTTTTTTTTTTGATAAACAAGTTTTTATTGTTTTTAGCATTACAACAACAGAAATCGTCTGGCCCTCCAAACCCCCACCACACATCACATTCCCACCCTCTCCCAAAACCTTCCACTCCCCCCCCAACCCACCCCGCTAAGGTATATTGCCCAGCCATTTCCCCCACACCTTCCGGTATTTCTTGGGACAGCCACGTGCCTGATAGAGAGTCCGCTCCTGCGCCGCACACCAGTCCACCCCGGCACCCCATTTAGCTATGGTTGGCGGCTGTGGCTGCTTCCATGCCGCTGCAATGTCCCGTTTAGCCACCATCAAGGCCGTCATGAGGAACAGCTGTTCCGGGCGCGTGCCATCCAAACCATCCGTGATGCCCAATAGGGAGTGTCTAGGTTCATGCGGCACCTCCCACCCCAGGACCTCCGTAAGCTCGGACTCAATGCCCCTCCAGAACCCCTCCAGCTCCGGGCAAGACCACACCATTTGAAGGAAGTCAGCCGGCTCGGAACCACAGCGGGGGCAAGCCGCGTCCCCGGAGAGGCCCGCGCCGTGGAGGCGGACCGGCGTGAGATAAGCAGTGTGCAGGTAATAAATTTGGACAAGTCGTAGCCTAGCTGAGGCCGTCACCAAGCGGGGTGCCATAAGGGTGTCCCGCCAGTCGGCCTCGTCCAGGGGGCCCACCCAGCCCTCCCAGCGTTCTTTAAGGCCTTCAAGGGACGTAGGAGTGCAGTTGATGAGGGAGCGGTAAATCCTGGAAATGCCCCCCCTCCCCAAGTTGCCCAGCATGACGTGAGCCTCCGGGGGGCTGTGGTCCGGCAGCCGAACGTCCAGCGGGGTGTGGGTGCGTATAGCGTGGCGCAGCTGGAGGTATCTAAAGAATTGGGAGGAGTGGAGGGAGAAGCGCGCCTGCAGCTCTGAAAAGGAACACATTCGCCCGCCCCGCCAGACATCCCCCAGCTGGGAAATGCCAATTAAGTCCCGCGATCTAAACCCTTCCAGCGCCGCGACCTCTCGCAGCCATGTCCCGTGCCACAGGGGCGTGACCCGAGTCAGCCTCCCCGTCCAGCGGGTGTGATGGAGCGCCGCTCGCCAGGACAGGAAAGCGGCCTTGGTGATATCCGGGCAAGAGGCAGGGACGGACGCGCCATACAGGCGATCCTGAATACCGGAGAAGCCCAAATCTCCGAGTTCCACCCTGTAGGCTGGGTCAGACCAACCCCCCCCAAACCAGTCATGAACGACCAGCAGGCGAGTGGCCAGATAATAAAGGTAGAGGTCGGACATGCCCAGGCCCCCAACAAAGGTGGGTATGCGGCACGTCGGTAGAGCCAGCCGGTGCCTCCCACTGCCCCAGAGGAATCTCGTCACCATCGCGTCCAACTCGCGGAACCAAGGACGCGGAAAGGAGAGGGGGGTGTTTTGCAGCACATAGAGAAACCGGGGAAGAATCATCATTTTATAGAGGCCCACCCTCCCTAGCGGATTGAGGGGCAACTGGTGCCAACGTGTCAAGTCCGCCTTGGCTTTCTTCACCAGGGGGGTGACGTTAAGTGCCCAGCTCAGCTCCGGGAGGAGGGAGACCCAGATGCCCAGGTACTGAAACGATAGCCGGCGGAGAGGGATGGTCTCCTGCCAGTCAAAACACTCCCTGGAGGGGTGCAACGGGACCAGCACCGATTTCCGCGAGTTGAGGGATAGACCAGACGCCCGGCCGAAACGGCTCAGGATGGAGAGGGCACGGGGCCCGGAGTGCGCCGGGTCACTCAGATACAGCAGGACAGCGTCCGCATAGAGTGCGATTTTGTCGGCCTCTAAGCCAGGCCACTCCCAGCCCCGAAGGACGGGATCAGATCTAATCAGGGCGGCCAGAGGTTCCATCACGAGGGCAAAGAGAAGGGGCGACAGTGGGCAACCCTGCCGCGTCCCTCGGCCGATCCGAAATGGCCTCGATAGCACTCCATTAACCAAGACCCGGGGGCGGGGATGTGCATAGAGGACTCGCACCATCCCCACGAACCGGGGGCCAAAACCCATGTGGGTCAGGACCTCAAATAGGTAAGCCCACCCCACCGAGTCGAATGCCTTCTCGAAGTCAGCGAGGAGGAGAGCGAGGTACGGAGACAGCCGATGGCGGTGGGCCAGGGCCACATGGAGACGGCGAAGACAGTGGCGGGTGCCCCGAGCGGGCATGAAGCCCCACTGGTCCGGGTGGACCAAGGTCGACAACAAGGGCCGAAGTCGTTGGGCCAGGACCGCCGCGTAGAGCTTCACGTCCGTGTTAATAAGCGAAATGGGACGGTAGGCCGCCCTGTCGGTGGACGGTGGCGTGGATTTAGGCAAAACCACGATCGTGGCCAGATCCGCCTCCGGGGGGAAGGAACCCTTCTCAATCGCCTCCGCATAGTGAGCGCGCAACCGCGGGACCAGGGTGTCTCTGTAGGCGGCGTAGAATTCTTGGGGGAACCCGTCAGTTCCCGGAGTCTTCCCCGCGGATGTACGCCCGATGGCATCTCCAATCTCCTCAAGGGAGATAGGGACCTCCAGGCTCTCCCATTCGGCCGGCCGAAGCCGGGCGAGGTGTGCGCCCCCAGACGCGAGTAGAGCGGCCAAGGAAAGATCCGGTGCACGAGCTCGGTAGAGCTGAGAATAGAACTGGGCAAAAGCAGCCACCATCTCCACAGAGGAGGACCGGAGCACACCCGCGGAATCCGTGACCGCCGGGATGATACACGACGCCCTGGGGTAGGCAGCCAGGCGGTGTAACATCACGCCGTTCTTGTCACCCCAGCCATACACCCTTGCCACCGGGGACTGCCAGAGGAGTTTGGCCGCCTCAAGGGACCGCTGACTAATTTCCTGGCGAAGGAGCCGCAGCTGCCGGGCCGCCGCCGGGTCATCGTGTGCAGCGAGAGACTGTTCCAGTCTGAGCGCCCGGGCCTCGCAGGCAGTGAGCTGCTGCAGCCGCGACTGGCGGTGCCGCACCACATGCGCCTTAGCCGCCCCTCTAATGGTCGCCTTGAAGGCCTCCCACAGGGTACCCGCCAACGAGACCGAGCCCTCATTGGTGGAATAGTATTGAGTAAGTTCGGTGCCCACCGCCTTGCGCAGCGCCTTGTCCTGGAGGAACCAGGCGCTAAACCGCCACACCGGACGAGCCGTATGCGGCGGAGGACCTAGGCCCAGGAGGACCGGCGAGTGATCTGAAATCCCCCTGGGAAGAATGCGGACGTCCTGGACGCCCCCGCAGTCGGTGGGGGGGAAGAAGATCATGTCAAGGCGGGCGTGAGAATGGTGAGCGGCCGACGTGTGAGTGTACTGACGAGCCTGAGGATGCCAGAGCCTCCAGGCGTCGCAGAGGCCCTGAGCCTCGGCCCAGCCCGCCAGCTGCCACGCGCGAGCCGCGCGAGAATCCGAAATCGGTCCCGATGAGTCCAGATGAGGGGCCATGACGGCATTAAAATCCCCCCGAGCACTACAGTGCCCCCGGGAGCATCGCCAGCAGAGAGGCCGCGTGGGACAAAGCCTGCGCCAGTCCCGAGGGCGGCGCATAGAGCGAAAGGAGGCTAATCGGTCTACCATCAAGCGTGCAGCAAATAGCAATCCCAGTGCCCCGAGGGTCGTGGGTCACCTGCGTAAGGACAAAGGGGAAAGAGCGGCGTAGCAGGATCGCCACTCCGCGGGAGCCACGGGCAAACCCTGAATGCCACACCCGATCGTATCCATAACGCGCCAGGAAGGGGCAGTTTTCCCCGATAAGGTGGGTCTCTTGAAGGAGGAGCACGTCGGCCCCCATGCGTTGAGCATACTTAAGGACTGCAGTGCGCTTGAGCCTATCCAACAGGCCGTTCACATTCCAGGACAGTATGCGCAGCCGAGCCCCGGGGGCTAGGTCAGCCATGGAAGCCACGGGCATGGTACGCCGCGGGATCGAGCACCCAGGGTGGCGTCGGGAGGACCCGAGGCCGCGCCGACGCGCAGGGAGAGAAGGAGGATCGCCCAGGCAGTGCGGGGAGAGCAGAGGACAATCGAAAGGGAGCCAGGGAGGCCAGGTGGGGAGCGGGCGCGAGTGGAGCGCATATGAATGTCAGTGCGAAGCTCTGCAGCAGCGCACGCAAGGAGCTGCTGTGTGACGCGACCAAGAGGAACCAGACCCAAACTAAAGGAAACACCCTCCCCAAGAGGAGCAACCAGCAAACAACAACCCCAACAAAACCAAACCCCCCCCCCACCCCCCACCCTACACTTCGAGAACTGAAGCATCTGTCGCCCTAACTGTAACAGCAACTACAAGGCCCCAAGCGAGGTGCTCGGGTGTCAAGAGCGTGGTGGACCCCTCCAGATGTACGGATGCGAGTGTCCGGTCCTAGATTGCTACACATGAGCGGGAAGCCGCTGAATCCATGTCCGTAGTAGAGGTCCCAGCAGCGGGACCAGGCCGTCGAACCCCCTGCCGAAACAGAGGACAGAGAAGAGTCAGATAGCTGGGCTGCGGGAGAGATCAGAAAGGTCCACTGACACGGGAAGGTGGGTCAGGGACGGGTCCAACAGACGGGCCGACTGGCGCCCGGGGCCCCCAGCCGCCTGGGAGGACGTCCCGGAGGAGGCGGAGGAGTCCCGCAGTCTTCTCCCCGATGCACTTGCGGAGCGAGGCCAAGCCGCCAGCCCCCCCCGGGGCCGCCGGGACTGCGTGCGCCTCCTGCGGCCCGGGCGCCAGGGCCCGGCCGCATCCCGGACCGAAGGCCGCCGAGCCGGTGACGCCCGCTCGGCCTGGCGCAGCTGTCGTTCTTCGGTGAGCCAAGACCAGGCCGCCCGGGGAGTGTCAAAAAACAGGGTCTTACTCTGGAAGACAACGCGGAGGCGTGCTGGGAATTGAAGCTGGTAGCTGAGACCCAGGGAGCGCATCTTGTGCTTTACCTCCATGTACGAGCGGCGTTGCTCCTGGACCTCCCGGGTGTAGTCTGGGAAAACCATGATGTTATGGTTGTTGAAGGTCAAGGGAGCCTGCACCCGCGCCTCCTTCAGAATAGCGTCTCTATCCCTAAAGTTGAGGATCCGCAAGATGAAGGGGCGCGGGGGGCCCCCACAGGAGGCTTGGCGGCCAACGACCGATGCGCCCGCTCGATGACAAACCAGGCGGACAAACTGGCCGGCGGCATCCAGGACTTGAACCACTTCTCCAGGAAGTCGTCGGTGCGGCCAGATTCTACCCCCTCCGGAAATCCCACCAGGCGGAGGTTGTTGCGGCGGGCCCGATTTTCGGCATCCTCCACCCGCCGATGCAGCTCTTTCGAATGGGTCGTGAGCTCCCGAACCTGGTCTTAGAGCTGCCGAATGTCGTCCTCCGCTGTCGAGATCCGGGACTCCGTCTCGGTGATGCGGGCCGTGGCATTGCGCAGGTCCTGTCGCAGTAGGGCGATGTCCACTTTCACCTCCACGACCATCCCCTCGAGGGACGTACGGGAGGCGGTGATGGCCTGCAATATGGCGGCAAGGTCCGTGCCAGGAGACGGTGCCGCCTCCCCACCCGTGCCCGGGGGGTCGGAGGTCGTGAAGCGGTCGATTTTGGTCTGGTGGGGCGCGGCCGCTGATTTGGCATCCCTGTCCTTGCCCATGGCTACCCCCGCGGAGTGCGCACCGGTGTCTAGGCGCTGTAGGGCGAATCCTCAACCAGCCTCTCCCAACGTCCAAGCGGCTGGCCCGCACGAGGCCGGGGCCAAGAGGAAGGCGAAGAAGAAGAGGTGCCGTCGTCCCCTCACAGGGGTCCACCGAGGACGCCGCCAACCCGCTGCAGAGCCAGTCCGGCGTGGCCCCCTCACACAGGCACCGTCAGCACAAGCCCCGTGCCGGGTACAGCACCCACAACGGGACCACGGGCGCGCCCGACAGCACTCCCGGCCCCGGGCCCCAGCAGGACCCCTCCAGGTGGGGAAGGGGAAACAGGGCGCCCCAAGCCCAACAGCAGCAGGCTCCAACCAGCGGTAGCGGGGAAGGGAAGTCCAATGGCCGGCAGCCGGAGAGGGGCTCTCCCCCGGTGGAAGCCGGCACCTGCGGCGAGAGCACGTCCGCGTCCCCCAACGAGGCCTCCGTCCAGTGGCCTCCGGCACCAGCCTTCAAATGGTGCGGGGGAAGGAGTCAGGAGTCAGGGCCGGCATGGCCCACCGGGGCCACCCACACAGGTCCGCGCCTCTCACCTCCAGCCAGCTCCAGCACAGGCCACAGCAGGTTCAGGGCCCTCCCGGCCACGTAGGATCTCCGCAGCGTCCCGTGGGTCGGGGGAGGCTCCACACCAAGCCAGCAACAGCGTCGGATGGTTTCGGGGGCGCCCCTGGATCCCGCGATGCGCGTCCGGTCGCCGTCAGCCTCGCGGCCTGTGTCTCTCGTTGGCGCCGCGGGCCTCGCGTAGGAGCCAGTGCCGGGGACAGCACCAGCCAGCCGCGTCTCTCTCTCGGCCCCTCAGCAAGGGGCGGCAGAACTCGGGCCCGGGAGCAGGTAGGCAGCCCAAAGTGTCACCGAGCGTGGTTCCTCGGTCCCGCTGCAGGTGGGGACCCTCAGATCGCCGCTAGGACGGCGGGACGCGGATGAAAGCCGGATGCGAGGGGTCAGGCATCGGGAGCCTCACATCGATGCGGCCATCTTGATGTGCGCCACCTAGCGCTCCCTCGAGGTATAATTTTCTAGTAAGTGTGTGGGTTATAAAATGGACTGGATAGTACCCGGGGAGGTGAAAAGTGCACAGTGTCATTGTATATTAACCAAAATGCAATATGGTGGTGAATGTATTGCTTTTGTGGAAAGTAGCAGTGTGCTGCAGTTTTGAGTCTACTACTTTAACAAATGTTTTGATCTTGGGAAAACTACACTACACTACAATACGCTTCTGGCATTTGATTTGACAAAATGTCAGCACTCTAAAACAAGCTTAATAGGAGACATAAACATCCCAAGAGAGTTGCTTGACACGGTATTCATTGACACAGTGTTCTGCTCGATTTTCCCGGCCTTCTTGTGAGGAACAATGATGGAATGTGACTTCAGTCTCTTATCATTCAAGTCTAAGGGTTAGAGTAGTGAATGGAGCCTATTTACTAGGCACTTCAACATGATTCTGTGCTCTTCCCCATAGATCAGGGCTTGCACACATAGCCTAGGGGATAGATTCGTTAGTATTAGGGATAACCTGTCCTGTAGTGAGGGTATTTCATGGAGCCGTGCTGAATTCAGGCCTGGTAGGCCTCAAACGGGAGAGACTCCATCTTTCTTTCTGCTCCGGCAGCTTGGGATGCTTGTAGGTCAAATGTAATGTTTTAGTTATGAGGTGTTATTCGCTTGGAGAGAACCGGTTCAGGCCGGCCCTTATCGAAGGATTGTATTTTTCTTCATGCCGAAGACACTACATCAGGCCGGCCGGCTGGGAACGTGTCCTTGGTACGGGGAGGTACAAGAATTTGGTGGGCGGCAGGTTACAGACCGGAATTTTCCATGAGGAAACGCACCTCTATATTAGTGAAAGTCTGAGGCAGTTACATGTTCAGTCCGTAGGCGGCATCTAGCCGTTAGCAGTAAAGCTACTACTTATTCCAGGGAAGACAGACGCCATCTTGAAGGCGGAGAAGAACCGAGGGACAGATGCTCTCCTAGCAGAATAGCCAGAGAGGAGAGAGTAGCCGATAAGGAAGAGGTCCCAGTGACTCGGAGAAGGGTGATTCCAGGCGAGCCGAGGCACAGACGAGAAGGGAACCTAGATGACCACTGAGTGCAGGCTACATACTACTAAGGTGATGTCGACCCTTTCTTATTAGAGTGTACAACTTAATCTTTCACTTTTCTTTGCAGGTTATGTGTTATATTGTAATGTTATGTGATTGCGTATGTAATGAGTAATAAAGTACCCAGTTTGTAGTGAACCAACATGTGCTGCGTGTTCTTGTATGAGAGGGTAGCCTATTCTTCTAGTCAGCTGCGGCTACATGAACAGATGTTAACCCTGATCAGGTAAGTGGTAACTGAATAAGGGAAAGAGGAGCCCCTCGAACCTGAGAACAGGCTATGCTCGAACTGGCAATCCTTGTGTGATCTGATGAATAGTGAGACTGATTCCCTTTTTGTATGTTATGGTGATCATAGGATGAACTGTCGTATGAGACTGCCGTCTAGGTAGAGAGGTCTGGATTCGTATAGGATCGCGAGGCCGCCACTTGTGATACTGTCGTATGGGCAGAGAGGTCTGGATTCGTATAGGATCGCGAGGCCGCCACTTGTGATACTGTCGTATGGGCAGAGAGGTCTGGATTCGTAGGGGATCGCGAGGCCGCCGATTGTGCTGAGACTGCCGTCTGGGTAGAGAGGTCTGGATTCGTGTGGGATCGCGAGGCCGCCACTTGTGATACTGTCGTATGGGCAGAGAGGTCTGGATTCGTATGGGATCGCGAGGCCGCCGATTGTGCTGAGACTGCCGTCTGGGTAGAGAGGTCTGGATTCGTATGGGATCGCGAGGCCGCCACTTGTGATACTGTCGTATGGGCAGAGAGGTCTGGATTCGTATGGGATCGCGAGGCCGCCGATTGTGCTGAGACTGCCGTCTGGGTAGAGAGGTCTGGATTCGTGTGGGATCGCGAGGCCGCCACTTGTGATACTGTCGTATGGGCAGAGAGGTCTGGATTCGTATGGGATCGCGAGGCCGCCGATTGTGCTGAGACTGCCGTCTGGGTAGAGAGGTCTGGATTCGTATGGGATCGCGAGGCCGCCACTTGTGATACTGTCGTATGGGCAGAGAGGTCTGGATTCGTATGGGATCGCGAGGCCGCCGATTGTGCTGAGACTGCCGTCTGGGTAGAGAGGTCTGGATTCGTATGGGATCGCGAGGCCGCCACTTGTGATACTGTCGTATGGGCAGAGAGGTCTGGATTCGTATGGGATCGCGAGGCCGCCACTTGTGATACTGTCGTATGGGCAGAGAGGTCTGGATTCGTATGGGATCGCGAGGCCGCCACTTGTGATACTGTCGTATGGGCAGAGAGGTCTGGATCCGTATGGGATCGCGAGGCCGCCGATTATAAGAGGTCTTGGTATGTATAGTAGGAATCCCCTGTCCTTAGGTGGTAGATATATGTGGTTGCACTATTGTAAATAGGTTCTAGGGAGGGGGTAACGTTCTGGCTGGGTTAGTGAGGCTCTGATGAGCGGGTTCTATCTGATCCCAAAACCCAAGCAGAACACACAGTCAGGACTGTTTATGTGAAAAGAGTGGATTTGTATCCCAATAGCTGAATGTGTTCCTAAGCTGCATTTTGAAGATTCCCCCTGTACCACAGCTTATCTCTCTCAGCGCTTAGCAGAAATCATAAAGAGCTAAAAAAGAAAGAGTTACTTGTCATTTCAAGGGATTAAATGTGTTGGGGAACCAAAATGCAGCACAATGAGTGTCCTTCAGTCCCTCTGTGAGTGCAGTGGGACAGAAGCCCTGATTACAAGATAAGCCTGCAGAATACAGGACGGTTGGCCACCCTAGCGGGGATGGTCAAAATAAGGGTTAAGAGGGCATGCGCTTATATCTCGAATGCTGCTATATTCTTCCTGGCGTGTTTTCAAATCAGCATCCAGTCTACGGGGTTCTATCCATGGCATAATAATCTTTTGTTACTTCATCTGCCACATTCACCTGATGAGAAGCAGATTTCACAACATCAGTCAGACCTTTGCCGTAATCTAGCTGATGTTTTGAAAACACAAGGGAAACCCAAGGATGTGTAGGGACCAAGGGTAGTATTATGTTAAAAGGAACAAAGGGTCCCTTAGCAAAAATAAATAATTATGTAATGCACAGGAAATATAATTATAACCCAGGAACCATCCAATCAACTTTTAAACTGTCATTTTATTAATACAAAAAGTCAAGAGTAACATTTAGGGGTGTTACCCCTATGGGGCGTACTTATACAGGTAAGACACACAAACACAGGCTATTAGTTTAAAGAAGTTTATTTTATATCACAGCTTGGTTTGGTACATAATTCATACTCATTTTCATCAGTGTCTCTGCCTTTTCCACCTTTATCTAGAATCGGACACAGTGTAGCTGGGTTCAGCAAATTGTATCTTTAAATCAAAATATTCTTTGCTGCAAGGATGGCTTGCTCATACCTTGTCAGTCAAATGTTTGTTATTTGCTGAGCCCTTATATGTGTAAATAGGATTGCCACTGAGTGTGAAACAAATACAATTACATTTTGAACCATTACTACTCTTTCACTTTGTTCAATGGCAATACAAATGGCAGTAACCAATTTCAGACAACCAGAAAGAGTTACAGCTACTAGATCCAATACGTCTAAAAGATAGGCTACTGGTCTCAAGGCTTCACTATGTATTTGGAAGGCCTGCAGAAACATATTTTTGTAGACGTTCCTTGAACCTTTCTCAATATAGTGACCAAGATAGATTACTTCCTTTTTACAATACAGCATTTGTGTTGTGAAAAGATTATGACCACCCCTAGCTAGATGAATCAGCAAAGCAATTGTGTCAAGTTTACAGTCCCCTTTTGTTAATTGATGTGACCAACAAATCATCGATATTCTGTACTAAAACTGAGTTACACGGCAACCTCATATTATCACGATGTTTCTTCAAGGTTTCGTTAAAGATTGAAGAACTTTCAGTATAACCTTGTGGGATTCTACACCACACGAGAACTTTATTTTGTAATTGAAATGCAAAGAGGAACTGGCTTTCTTCATGGCAAACGATTGAGAAGAACACTTGTCATAAGTCAATGACTATATACCACTCTACTTCTGAAGGAATTCAGTACAAAATCCCTGCTTGATTCTGTACCATCAGACAACATGAGATGATAATGTTATACCTTTTTGAAGATCCTGCATGATGTGCCATTTTCTACTGGGTTTCTTTATCCCTGTCATGGGAGAATTGCAAGGGCTACCAAGCACTTAATAAATGTTTGCCTGGCTCAATAATTTTTTCGATAACTGGTTTCATCCCATCTTCTGTTTCTCTTGAAAGTTTCTATTGCTTAATTCTTGGGAAAATGGCATCAGGTTTTATTTTAATTTTAAATTATTCAGAACTTTTTTATCAGTCCTATCTCTTTACCAGAGAAATCCCACACCTCGTCTTTGACAGCATGTCGTAAATCTACAGACAGGCCATCTTAGTTAAAGCTGTAAACAGTTAAACCCTCCAGTCTTGTGTTTTGATTTTCAACACTGAATTCTCATCTTGTGTTTCAATTGCAAAACTTTACGGTGTGCAGTAAATCACACAGTTCATATTGCAAAGCAAGTCCTTGCCCAAAAAGTTCACAGGACTTGAATCACACAAAATGAATGGTGTTTGTTCTCCATTTGTCCAATTTTAACTCGGACATTGCTGTAACCTCATTTACAATTTGTTTATTACTTAACGAACTATAGCATGGGTAGCTCCTGTATTGGTTAAAAATTAAAGGGGGTGGCCACTGACTTCACCATCAATTTATGGCCACTTTGACCTAACTCCAAGACTGCTCCAAGTAAGCAATCTTCAACCCCGCTCAGGAACCATCATTGTGAACTACTCCCTGAAGAAAACTGAGAAGAATCATTATGCAGGATCGGTGGGGTCTCATTTACAAGGCCATTGCGCTGCTGGTGCGTCACTTTTTTTGATAGACCGGCGGTGCAGTATGCCTGCCCTTTTTTACAAGGCCACATAAAGTCATCCTGCATGGCTTTTCATAGCCTTGTAAATATGGGCACCTTTCACGTATAATCTTTGTGTGAAAGGGGCGCTCCATGGGTGTTTCTGTGGGTGTTTCCACACAACATCTATGGAACCTGAAATATTCGCAGATTTACAAAGTTTTGTAAAGTTGGGAATGCGTATGAATCCTACGCCTCACCAAGGAAGGTGGAGGAGTAGCACAACGAGGAGAAATACGTTTATTTCTCCTCAGTATTTCCTCTTTCTATGCGTGCTGCAATCAATTATTGTTTTTGTGCAGGAAGGTGGCCAAAGCAATCATCCCCGTAATACAGGCAGCCTTGCAACATGACGCAAGGGTGCCTGCGCTGGCACATGGAAGCCAATTGTGCGCCAGCACAGTGGAAAGCACATGCATGCATCGTATTGTTGTTAATTTGATGGATCCCTGTGCTTTTAAAATGACTCAGCTTGGCACCGGAAAATGAATTGTAAATGAGGGCCATGGAATCTGTAGGTACCCTGTACTATATGGCATTTTATTCTTCATGTTTTACTGCATTCTGAAGTTGAAGGCATTGTCATGTGAAACTGATTTTGATCATGTATACTCTGCATAGAAGTCAACTGGGTTGGGACCATGGACAATGTATTTTTCTGCAGCTAAAGAATAAATACACCCTGGATTTATCTGGATTTTGTCTGCATTCCCACTTCCAGCATTCAATTTTACCTCTGAAGAAACAAGTAGTGCTCCGTTTCACCATCTCAATATTTGAATTAATTCCAGGATTGTTCCTTTTTCCATCACCTTGCATTTGCTCATTTCCCATTCCTAAACCTTACATCTGAGTCATTCCATTCACTCCAGCATTTCCAGATTGAACATTACCCGTGTCTGTACCCAACAACTGATTTTAGGCATTCCTCTCAAATTGCTTTATCTGGGCAACCATCAGCTTCACTCTGATCCTCTTCTGCCTCATATCAAACTAACCACTACTGTATTTGGACAGCTTCAAGATCTCATCAATGCTGGGCGCAAACCCATAACAAAAGCAGAAATGAAACCACTGATGCTGTCTTTCTCTGGATCATCAGCTCTGCTGCGCCTTTAGAAAAATCTGCGTGAGCCTCTCATAAAAAGAATTCACTGATTATTTCAGCTCCTGTGAATTTCTCAAATTCTTTGACCAATAAATATCCTTCACTGGCACATTCTTCTTCAAACATTCAATCACTGCCTGTTTTATTAGCTACCTACTCACAAGGAGCATTGTTAGGAGCAACTCTAGGTGATTATTCAGTTGGCCAAGCAACAGCCACCTTAAATGTGGAACACATATCACTAGAGATTACAATCTCAAATAACGAATTCAAGTCAGTCCACATCATTTGTGAATTCGTTATCAGCCTATGGACCTCCTTGCAGCACCTTTCTAGCTCTTCTCTCAGATTAAGAAAATGTGTAGTGAAAGCATAAAGATCAGATCTCGTCCATGGCACATGTACTCAATTTCCACCATGTATTTTCTCTCAATAGAATTTCCCAAACTGTTCCTGAATGACCTTCACTTTGCTTTCTAATTTCCTGACTTTCTTTTTACCTGTCTTTCTCTGTATTTCTTCAAATCACTCAATTCCCTTGTTTTTTAAATGACATATTTAATGTGAGCTCTGAAAGTCATCAAACCCTAGTCTTTTATTTCATCATCTGTTAACTCAATTTTATACATTTTTCCTCACCTTCTTCATCTTACTGATGTTCACCTCACACCCATCAGCTAATTCTTCTATTGTATCATGTGCTTCATTTGCACATCTGGCTGTTTCTTTGATGAAATTCCTCAATTTATGAACATTGTATGTCAATAACCCATGTCAAACAATTGTCCTTTGAAACATTTCTCCAAATTGAATTTTCAAAAGGCCAACATTAATACTCCTTTGTTTTGGTGTCCCTTCAACCACAAATGCAATAACTGGTGAATCGATTTGAGTTTGAAAAACATCTGGATCTCTCTATCAGTACTTGGTAATGCTGTCATTGCAATTTCAGATCGGGCACTCTCTACTGTACTAACAACCACAGCTGTAGATGGGCTCAGCATCTTTACCACTGCACTATCTTCTGTCGTACCCATTTTTGGTAAACCACTAGCTCCAGCACCAGTTTCCTGTGTCCTGTCAGTATATGAAGGAGGTTTGGAATTCAAAGGATCCTCCTCTTCTGAATCATGATTTTGTTCCTTTCCCTCCTTATTTTTGTCATCATTTCTTTAATTATTGCAGGAAAAACTCTCTCACCTTCCATCATATCTTCCCTCTAACATTTCTCCTATCAATCCCGCTTATTCTCTATCCACAGTCTAAACGTATCCCTCACTTGTTTTGTCATTCTCTTTCTTTCCTTCTCTATGGTCAATCAGTCCCATTTATTTAATGCCTCAAACTGAATGAGTCTAGACAATGGCTTTCTCTCGTTCATTGGTTGTCTCAGGGAATCCAGCTTTCTAATGTTAAAAGTACCTTTTAAAGGAAACTGTAAGACTTTATCAGAAGTCGTACAGTCATGCCATTCAGACATCCACCTACACGTATAGAACCCAATGTTCATCATCATTTTGTATGCAGGCATTCCCTCAGCAGGTAACTTCTGAAACTCAGTAGAAGGTCCAACAGAAACCTTAGGCTTTTTCAATACGGCACCCAATATTTTTGCTCAAATTGATCTAAAAAGTAACAGAAAACAAACAAGTAAACAACAACAAATCAAAGGTATACCTAGCGCAGCTCCCCAGATGACTAACCAATCACAGCACAACTTCTCAGTGAAAAAGGAAAACAATTGCAAAACCTTTTTCACTTGATTTTATACAAAATAAACCTTGTCTGCTCAACCTAAATAGAAGAAAATTTGCAAATGAAGGCAAGACAAATCTCACAATCAATCGAAACAAACAAGAAGAACAGCACCATTTGCTGTATAGTTTTAACCACTATTCACACTAGGCTGACTTCCCCCCATCGATGATCCACCCTGGCAAATGCACCTACTCTCGTGCACTTAGGAGCAAAGCACATTAACCCAAATTAAACACACAACCCTGTAAAGGAAAACTTGTTAATTCAGGAATCCCTCTAAATGTGCATACAGAGCCTCGCACTATGCAATATCTTATGCAAACAAGTAAAAACACAATATCTTGAGATCTGGGATTTCAACAAATCCAATAACCAAACCAAAACAATAATAAAACAATTCTTTCTAAAACAAGATTCACAAATAAGAACAATACATAAGCACAACAGGGATGAAACCACCAATTAAGCTCAAAATCAGCATTTCATACCCAAATGCTCATAGCAATCTCTCTCAAATCTGGGCTTCAGCAACACATAACAAACACCTCAAAGACTCCCAACTTACAAAAACATACTGCCTTATTCATACTTGCACTCCAAATTGTTCTGGAACGCCACTGCGAGTCAGACTTCTTGGCAAATTTCAACAACGGGAACTCCACCGGAAAATCCACTATATTCCAGGATTGGGCATAAAGGATCAGGCACCTAAAAAGGGGCCCTTAGCAAAAGAGGTGCTCTTTAACATCAATGTTCTGCTACAAATATTTGTGAAAGCAAAGCCTTACCCCAAAATCTAGACATCCTAAAAATTGAACACCCGGAAATTTGGTCTCATACAGATCTCCCACACTTCAAGGCACCTCCCCAAGCATCAATTAGCAGGATAAAATAGTTCATTAAGTGATGGAGTACACTCAATAATTAAGTTCTATGTCAATAAAAGTTCAAAAGTTGTATTACAAAAATGCAAAATAAGCAGACAGTCAATGCAATGAAGGCGCTGCAAAATTAAACAAAGTATGTAAAAATCAGAAAAATATTCTAAGTCTGAATAAGCAGCAAAATCATAAGTAAATTGGGCTCATCCCTTGCAGCTTAGAAAAGTCTTCTCAAAATCTCTCAAAAATTCAGGCTCACCCCCAAAATCAAGGGATTCTTATACACACTTCTCACTTAGCAAATTTGAAAAACTGCAGAATCATTATGTTGTGAACAAAAGTATCATATCATTAGCATATCAGAACCATGAATATTACATGTCATTACCTTAACACAGAAGCACCATCCCAAATTCAGAAAAAACGAAATATTCATTACCGTTTATGCAAAACGTCATCTGGAGATGTTATAGTATCAAACATTTAAACAAAAGGACTTTCCTCCATGGACCAGTGATTACAGCAGAAATCAGAGGAAGAGTCTTTGAATATTATTACGGATTATAGAGAACAGGCAAATGTTAATTAAAAGCAATGTACTCATAACAGAGGAAATAAACTACCACACGTCAGCTTGACCATGCTTGTGGAGTCTGTGGGGAGAAGATGCACACAGGGCAGAAACAAGAGTGAGTGACAAAGATGGCATCCATCGTGTCTAAAATCGTGTTTTGCATAAGAATATGGCATAACTAAAACATAGTAATATGCAAATCTCTACATATCATGAAATACATTTGAATTACGTCAATTCAGGATTTATATATATATTACCTATGGGCGCTTGTCAGTAGGTAGTTATAGTTAGGATGTAGTTTCCATAGGAAGAGCATTATTTTCATTTGCCAATAACTTTGGCTTCGTTTGACGATTCGTTGCAAAATTTTCAAAACTATTTCAATGCTCACTTCAGCTGCTGTCTTTAAAGTTGCGGGGTCCAAAACTGCATTTCCCCCATGTTAATTTCCATAGGAAACTTTAGACAGGACTACTGCCCGAACTGCTGAATGGAATTACACCAAATTAGGCAGAAAGGTAGCTCTTGGTCCAGAAAGCGGCCTCTTTGGGAAATGGTAATCTGTTCTGTAGTTATGTTATGTTAATGGGTTTTGTAAAGCGCTCGTATACCCGGAGGTGTCTTGGTGCAGCCTTGAGTAAGGGTGATCTGACTGGGGGGAGGTTCAATAGGACCCCCTTATTGTTCGAAGAGTCATGTTTTTAATGCTTTCCTGAACTGCAGAAGGTTCTGAGAATTTTTTATTCAAAAGGGAGGGAATTCCACAATTTTGCAGTTCAGGTTACAAAGCTTTTACCACCCCAGTGGGCCAGTCTGAATTCAGGCACTTCAATGTTCTTTATGGCCGAGGAACGTAGGGCTCTATGCGGTGTGTACCAGTGAAAATGCTGACTGAGGGACACCGGTCCAATATTGTGAAGTGCCTTAAAGACAATACATAAGGCCTTAAATGCAATCCTTTTCTTCATAGCCAGCCGATGCAGTTTGCCCAATGCCATGGATACTGAATGAAATTTGGGAAGGCCGAAAATAAGATGAGTTGCAGCGTTTTGTAAGATCTGAAGTTTAACTAACATATTTTGTTGCAGTCCGATTTATAATCCATTGCAATAGTCACGTTTGGACAGACGTAGCGCTGGCATAACTGATTTTTGAGAATGTAGGGGAGAATTTTCCTGAGGCTCTTCAAAGGGAAGAAGACAGAGGAGGCTAGTTCATTAATCTGGTTTCAAAGGAGAGTTTTTGATCACAAATGACACCCATGTTTCTAACCTTTTCCACTGAGACGTAAATGGGCTCATATCTGGTGACCAGAAATTGGTGTTGTCGTCAAAGAGTAAAATCTCGGTCTTACCTGAGTTTAGTCTCAGGCAATTTTCAGCCATCCAGGATCTAATACTTTCCATACAAAGGCGGAAGTGGGAGACTGCGTGGGCCAGATTTCCTGTGACAGACACCACAATCTGTGTGACGTCGGCGTAGTAGATAACTGAGAAACCAAAGGTTTTGACAAGTTGAACCAAGGGGCTGATGTCTAACTTGAACACAAGCCCACTGAGGAACACCTGCTGGAAAGGTTCCACAATGTGGAGGCAAATTTTTCTAGAGTGACATATTGTTCTCTGTCTGCAAGGAAGGATGTCAGTAAGGAGAGGGCCATGTCTCTGTTACCTAGCTCGTATAAACGATTAATCAGAATGCGAAGATTAACTGTATCAAATGCTGCAGAGAGATCTAAAAGTATCAAGGCAGCAGTGTCTTCCTTGTCAATGACAGTTCTTATGATCTCTTCAGCTACTATGAGGGCCGTTTTGGTGCTGTGCTGGCTCCAAAAACCAAATAGTGAGTCATTTAACAGACCGTTTTTGTTAATGAAGGCGGATAATTGCTGATTGAGGGCTGTTCTAACATTTTAGCTGGCAGGGGCAAGCGGTATATAATGTGATATTACGCAGAATCAGACACTGAGAGAGTGTCCTTTTTTATAAGGGGGAGAATGGCTTCTTTTTTCCATGGTTTAGGAAATATCCCTGTATGAACATTTTTATTTAAAATGGGCGTGAGGTGTGTAGTTGCTGGTTGGAGACTATGGTTGCTTGAAGGGTTGGGAGAGTTAGAGGAAAATGTGGAGAAAACATTGAATATTATAGATTGGGAAATTTTGGCCAGAATATTGCAAACATTTTGATAAGCATTGATCGGCTTGTTCTGGGCCGTGTTTGACAAGATTTTGACTGTTTTAAATAGTTCTTTTGTAGAGTTTTCTTCGGTCTCAATTTTTGCCATACAGTAGGCAGATTTATTTTAATGGCTTTCTTATATATTGTTTTGTCCTCATCGTTATAATTTAGTCTCCACGTCAGCTTCCAGATTGCGGCAGACTTTTTTTGTTCTTTTAAACTGGGAGAATACTAAGGTTCTGATGGACCTTTAAGATGACTGGTAGAGGTAATAATAGGGGGTAGAATATTTATGGCATTAGTTACCCAGGAGTAGTGATTGACTGCCACCGTTTCGGGGTCGAGTGCCAGTATGGCTTTGGAAGCAGGTAGAATATTTACTAGGCTGGCTGAGCCTACTTTGTGCCATTGGCGTGTTATACTGGAGGCTGGGAGAAAGGCAGAAGAAGTTGACGAATCAATGGGAAGCAGGTCAAATAGTATGGCGTACTGGTCAGACCATACAAGCGGCAGAGCCTCATGTAAATGAAGGGATGGCTGGTCCATAAAACTCCCAACCAGGGTATGCCCAGTCACGTATGAAACGGTGTTTACTATTTGTCTAAGACCAAAAGTAGACATAATATTGATTAAACGCTTTACCCCCACATCTTTGGAATTTTCAAGATGGTAATTAAAATCACCAAGGATAGCAACATTTGTAGTGTCAACAGTGGTGGCTCCTTCGCTAAAGCGGAGGACCGTCGCCCCACTGACTTTAATAAGAAAATGAAAGTGATAATAACGTATAGTTATTATCATTTTATTTTTCCAATTGAACTGAGTGGCTCTTGGGGCCAGGTGGGGCGGTGCAGGGCTGGCCAGAGCAAGGAGAGGAGTGGTTTGCACTCATTAAGTGCACATGACTTTGCTTTACACAGCCTGGTGAGGAACATGCACAGCCTCCCAGTGCCCGTCTGAGCTCCGTGGTTCGGCGCTCAGACCAATCACAATGCTGCAGCGTTGTGATCGGCTATAATAATAATCCACATTTGTAAAGCGCTAACAATCACCCGTAAGGGTCTCTAGGCGCTGGAGGCCGTCAGGAAGATTAAGCAAGCTATTGCCCAGAGACACATGGTGCTTGGTTAATCTGCCTCCGGCGCCGGGGATCGAACCATGAGCCCCAGATTCCAGAGCCAGTTGCCCTGGTCGCGGTGCCACACCTCTTCCCTTATGGCTATGGGGAGCCCGGGTGCTTCCGACTCTTTCCTTCAGCCGGCGGAGACCGAAAGAAAGGGACTGAGAAGAGGGGGCGCTGACCGGCTCAGGGAACTGTTTTAAAAAAAATGTTGTTCCTTCCCAAACACCCCCTGGCCCCGCCTCCACCCTACCACTCCTGATCGGTAGCAACCCCGACTGAGTGCCACATCGTGTTTCTAGGAAGGAGCCCAAAAATCCCAAAAATTTGATTTTGTGATAGGTGGCAAATACAGAAGTATTCCTTTTAAAGGTATTTTTTGCTTCCAGCTTTATCTTAAAAGCAAGCGATTCACATTCAGGTTTATGTGAAAGAGGCGTGCAAGTGGCAACGAAGTTACACCTGGAAATAATTGCAATTCCCCCACCTCTACTATCGATGCAATCTTGGGTATGAATTGTGTAGCCCGGGGAAGGGGTGGCTATGGTTAAGTCAGGTCCTGATGAAGCATCTGGCCATGTTTCTGTTACAAACATAATATCAATATTGTGTTGGTCAATGAAGTCTTTGAGTGCATAACAATTCCTAACTAATGACCTTGTGTTGATGGGGGCGCATCTGAGAGGGTTAACTAAAGGCTGCCTATTAAGATTTGATGGTAATGAGCTGTTCTCCTCCGTATGGAGATTGGGAGAGAAAAGTCAAGTGGGACATACTATGTTCTTTGCATCCTTCCCAGGGTAAAAAGTGATTCAAGATTGGGACTTACCGGCTGGTTGCATCGATAAAACATCCTTTTTAAAAAAGATTTTTCTACAAATATGATCTGGTATGAAACGAGCTAGGGGGGCTGGGCCCTGGGGACCACCGCCCCCTGAAGGATGGCTCATGCTATGTCCCAGGGCACCCACTCCCCGGACGCAGCTGTTTGCTATGGATTGGCAGGAGCTTTCTCGCTGCCGCCAAGCCATAGCAAACTGTGCCCCGCTTTGAGCAAGCAAAAAGCATTTTGCTCTTTTGCTCAAAGTGGAGCACAGTTGCTTTTACACACAGGAAGCTGCATGTTAGCAGTTCCCTATGTGTAAAAGCAATGCCTGATCCTGCAGGAGGCTGTGAGCCGCCAGAAACCGCGGAGGCCTTGAGGCTCCCCTGTGGTCCCCAACATTTCTAAGTGGGTGCCCTGGATGGGACCAGGGCACTCACACTAGAGGCTGGGTCCGGGGGGGTCCCAGGGGCTGAAATCGGTCCGAGAAGGGGGCCGCTCAGCACTCCTACCTTTGCAATTTATAAAAAAAAAATGTAAAAGCCGGGCCACGGGTGATGGGGTCCCCGGGGCCGAAATTTGTTTGGGGATGGGGGTGGGGGGGCACGCTGCCCCCCTCCTCCATTTAGAAAAGGCCTGGCCCGGAAGATGGGGTCCCCGGGCCGAAAGTGACTCCCCTAAAAAATGTAAAACATATATATGTCCAAAGGACTGGAGTCAGTCGTATCTGATTCCGGATGTACTCACACTCCACAGCTTCAATTTCCAAAATAAATTTACTGCGGCAACGCATTTCACCAACTTGGGGGCTTCGTCACGACCAATACAACGAACACTGTGCACTATCACCTTATGATTATGTAAATATATATATATATATTCATGTGTAAAATGAAAATATAAATCAACATAATTAGCGCACAAAATAGAAACCCTGAAAAACAATCTAAGACCAGCAGTCATGCTCTAACCTGTGTATATAATAGCAAGCGCTTGAAGAAAGATGTGCTTACAGATGAGCGGAGCTGGATTCTGGGTGCTCAGTATCGGAGCCAGAAATAGCAGTGAATTAAATCTGATGTATAATGAAATGACTTCTATAGGTAAGAGCATCCGAGAGCATCCTATTTTCACAACAGGAATCAACAATTTGGATGGCGTCAAGAGTAAGATGATAGCGAGGGAAAGGCTTGATAAATGAGCCAGTGCTGCAGCTTTGCTTCTTCTGTTTAGAATACAAATGCAGAGCTTCCAGCAGGCTGACAGCACATCTCAATACAATGAGCTGCTTTTGGCAGAATGTGCCTCAGCTGAAGCTCATTCATCCCTCTCTTATTGTCTAGATTGGCCTTCTTCAACATCTGTCTTCTAGAATAATCATTCAGTCAGACCCCGGAAAAGTTGTGTTTTTCCAGAGCTCCTTGCCAAAATTGATTTTTTGTGTGCATCTTCTTTAGTCAAAAACAGGCAGTTGATAACAGCAGAAGAGCAGAAGTGCTATTCACATGCACATGCTAAGGATGCTCAATTTACGGAGGCATGGGATTATAGAGAGGTGTGTGCAGTGCTTAATTTGAGCCAGTGGTTTCCAGTGCTCAGTACCGGCATTTAATTGTCAATACCTGCACTTGCGACAGTTTGTGTAATTTGGAAATAAGTCGGGCAACAGTTGTTTAACAACTGACAAGAGCTAATAATGCATGTCACCCATATCATTCTTTGAGCTTTGGGGGCCTCTAACACTCTGAATTGCCTCAGTTGTCGCAGTGTGATGGTTAGTAGTTGTGTAGATACCAACATTGGGTGCAATGGGTGGTGTGAGCTGCAGTAGCTTCCTGACAAGGGCCGTGGCACTTATGTTTTTGCAAACTAAGCAGTGGGAGTGTGCCAGCTCTGACTGAGGGCAGCAGTACCAATGATGGTCTGCACCTAGAAGGGAAAAAGCAGCAGACCTCACTTAATGATTCACAAGTCAAAATCACAAGAGTCGCCCCTGCATTGATATTCATGCTGTTGATGTTGATGCTTTAGCCAGTAACACTGTTATTTGAATTAGGACTTACTGTTCACCTATTTGAAATTGTTGAGTTAGTGGGAATATCTTCACTTGAAATATTATATTTGTATAATATTATCGCTACTATCTTCCAACTATCTATAATACATGGTTTACTACATATTGTATACTATCTTTATCATCCCCTCCCTAGTCCACCTTTCCTATTTCTTCCATACCAGGTTTTATGAGTACCTCAACTATTGTATCTTTTGATATCTGTATTATCTTTTTTATATTTAAAAATCTGAGAAGGTAACATTTCGTAGTAATTTATTGTGTGGCCATAATTTGATTTGTTTATACTCCTTTTTTTATGTGTTGTTTGTAAACTGACATGTACTTCTCAATAAACATATACCAAAAAAAAAGAAAAAGAGTCGCCCCTGCTCTTCCTGGTAGTAAAGTCCTCTTCATCGGCCTGGGGAAAGTCAAAATATTTCCTGGGAAAATATGAGGAAAGTATTGTGGATTTTTTGTGGGTTTTTTTTCTCAATAAATTGGATTCTTTCTTTGGAGAAAATATAATTTTTTTTAAATTCAGGGTTAAATAAACTTTTTTCAGATGCTGTTGTCCAAATGCAGTTTCCCACTTCAGGATGTACAGCAGGCTCAAGGTCAAAATGCTATGTGCCTTCAACTTGACATCAGTCTGAGCAATTAATCCCATGCATAATTAATTACTTAACTCACGGAAATGTAAATCCTTAATTTCTCAGTCTATTGGACACTCATGCTTAGGGAGGATACATAGTCTTGTCGAAAAGCTGTTGAATGTAGAACATGGACATAGAGGTTCTGATCTAAGGACCGGCACTTGACTGAATATTCTAGGCACTTCACTTAATTTCTCTGTGACAAAAATATTTTTGGGTGAAATTGAATTACATTTAAAGCATGTGTAATTGTTACATCTGTACTGAGCGCTTAGCAGAGATTGCAAGAGTTCAAGAGAGGACAATGTGCTCTTTGTGCAGTCGGGTATCATGCTGCTGAACGCCAGGCTTGGTTAAGTGTCGTTGCTTACTAGATTTTACTGGTGTTTCTGTGGTTTTGGTCACCCGTAGAGAAGTTTTGCGAGCCAAGTGAAGTGGAGGGAGAGAAGGATGGTGGTGGGTCTGTGGAGTTCAGCACCAGGAAAAGGATCTGAAATCTGGAAAAGGATCTCAAATCTGGGCTTCTTCTTAATGAGTCAAACTGACGTCAGAGTTTCAGGAAAGGGGCACGGAGGAGCTTTGTAAACTGACCTTTCCAAGATGGTCGTCTGTTCAGAGAATTGTAATGGAAGTTCTCAATCCAAAATTGAGCTCTTCGTGTGATGTCAGTTCCTGTTTGAAGAATAAATAAGGAGGTATTTCCGAGTGCTGGATGCACTGTAACACATTTGTTCCCTGATTTTTTAGACATTCTTTCACCTCTTCCTAATTTCTTAGTCCCTGTCTTTTGTTTCTAACAGTTGTAACCATAGGCGCTGGAAGTAGTGGTGCTGGGGGCACTGCAGCACCCCCACAAATAACCATTCTAGAGTACAGAAGGAGAATGGGCAACAAAATGTCTTTAAATTCAGCATTTATTTATTTTGCCATATTTACTGTGCGTTCAAAGACAGAGGTCGACTCCTCCAGAAATGCTACACTCTCAGGACAATTTATTAACCACGCCATCACCGCGCAAACTAGTAACCAGATTATATACCTTTACACAACTGCTTACACCTTGGCCAGATCCCGGGGTGCTGGCATTGTGGCGCCTAGACCTAGGCAACAATTTAACTGATGAGTAATGGGCCCATTGCTGTTCCCAGACACGATATTTATCTCCAAACTATAAATTGAGACTCATTCATTTTAAGTTTCTCCACAGATTTTATAGAACCCCCTACAATTATTTAAAATAAAACTAAGAGACAATTCAAATTGTTGGAAGTGTAGATGCGAGGGCGCTGCCTTTCTCCATGTCGCCTGGGAATGCCCTGTTGTTTTCCGACTATTGGATGGGGTCTTTGAAACTATTCAAGCAGTTACCGGCTAGCCCATAGATCGGTCTCCCCTAGTGATGCTTCTGGGATATGTAGAACAGTCACACCCGCATTCCCGTTGTTTGACAGCTATGATGCTAGTTCTTGCGTGACGTCGCTTCGACATGCACTGGGGAGCTATAAGAGGCCCGAAGGTCAAAGACTGGCTACATGACATTGCATATTGTCAGGAGCAATTGACACTCTACTGGGACCTTATGCCCTTGGCATCCAGACCCAAAGACATCTGGGAGCCCTTAAACGTTTGGCTACGGGCCAGTGATACAACACTAGCTTCCACTGAACCCCCACACACTACTGCAGAACCCCACTTCGATGGGACATCAGCTTAAATATGTTTCTTATTACATGTATTGCTTTAGCAGTATTTGGATATGCTTATTTGTACTTGTCCCTGATGTATACGACCAAAGCGTGCCTCGTATAATATGGTCTTTTTGTTCTTTCAGGATATTATGTTAATCACCCTACTGTATACACAATGCATACCTGTCTCTCAGTGCCGTCAAGAGCATATGCATAATATTGTAAGATCTATGCCCCTTGTGAACTGTATTGACCCTATCCCTGACTGTAACTCCCACCATATATTTGTTTAAGTCTGTTTCTTGCTGTCTCAAAAAAGCATAAATAAAACTTTTTTTTTTAAAGACAGAGGTCAAATGCCAGGCTATGTCTTCTGACAAATTGCTGCTTCTATGTACTAATTGGAGATTGGGGTTTTGTTTCATTCTTTGCCTGCAAAGTGGGAGCATTTTGAAAAGTGAATTGTATGACAATCTTGCTAGAGTGTAAAGAGTGTGAAAAGAAAGGGTTGAAGGATGTTACTCTTTTAATTTAAGTACCTGTTAATGGACTGCACAAATATATCAAAACATATCAGCAATTAAGAAAGCATGAATGAATAACAAAACTTTTTTTGTAATTCTAAAGTGTGAATGGAAACGATTTTAAATAGAATCAAACAAATTGAAAAATATCTTTACTAAGTGATGTGCAAATGATAATTATTCACTGAAGCCCAATTTCCAAACAATGTTGTTTATGTGCTGTATTGTTTTAGCAGTGATTTAAATTTAAAAAAGTACTGTTTGTAAATTACAGTGTGCTACCACACCATGCTTTTGTTATATATTAAAACAGTGTGTTCCCAAATACACCACTGGTCAAATACCACACATGTGCCACTCTCCTGCTGAATGGGCGTGGTTCATCTGCTATTTTTGTTCTTTGCAAGACCATTGGATTTTTCACCATCTTTATGACTTCAGTGATGTAACATTCATGGCAGCACCCCCACTCTGAACATTGTTCAGCAACACTGGTTGAACCTCTGCTTGATATTTGTGGTTGGCTCTTACCTCTTCCACGAAGCCACAGGGAGTTTTGGGCCATGCTAATTACATCTACACTTCTCTTCATTTTCAATCAAAAGCTTCGAAATTGCCTGGTGAGTTTTTCTCCTTTGTGGTTTTTCTCAAGGACCACAAAGGAACCTCCTAAGGAGAAACTTGACGTTTTTCTCAAGTACTTTTAAGTGCAGGGTAGTGCCATGGCTTCTGAGAGGAGTTGCCCTTTACTCTGGCAGTCAAAAAGAGGCCTAAAGAAACCTTCTCAGCATCCCATCTTTGACAGTAATGTAGTTTTGTTGTATAACTCAAAATCAGTAAATCCCCAATTTATCGATACAGTTATTTAATCTCCCAATACCAGTGCTCCAGTTGCTACCCGGCTAGGTGTGTGATATATAAATACCACTGCATAGATTATTAAGTGCCAAACAAATCCACAGACGGTGCAAAGGAGTAGAAAACATCTTACAAACTGAGATCCAATAAATTCCAACTAATCCCTACAGCCATGAATGCAATCAATTTAGACCAAAGGAAGACTGCTGTGAAACTCTTCAGAAAGAAGATGACTCTGCCACAGAAAGAGGAGCCAAAGGCTAAGAGTATACAAAGAGCAGATGGTACCCTATTTGAGCACATGTAAACAATATGAAATGGGATGGGCACTGTAGATGGGGCTAGACATGTCAAATCAGAATCTCAATAAATGAATATAAAGCTGGACAACAGAGAACAGGAGGTGAAATCAAGAGGGTGTCAGAGCCCTGATTTTGTTAAATCGGTCTGAGGAAATATGAATTTTTATTATCAATTGTGTCCCCTATCTTAGACCCCAACGGCTCCATGTACGTGCTACAAGTACATGTATGTTCCCTCCACTTCCAGCTATGAAGACGCAAATACATATGCGTCCAACGTCAACATGTCCTCTTTCAGATCCACCATGAATGGGTCGGATATTCCGTTCCTAAGTATGCTTGGCCACCGACTTTATATGGTGCACCTTTCACGTTTTTCAGCTCTGGCAAGTAGGCCCTGAATTCTGCCATCGAGCCTTTTCCTGCCTTCTGCCTCTGAATGCTCCAGCCCGGATTTGCATCTGTATCCATGACCTTTGTCTTACTCCCTGCGCGGCTAACGGTGCCTGGCTCGGCCTGTTGCCTGCCAAGACTGTATTCAGCCTTCAAGTTATCTGCTCCGCTCCTCGACCAATACATTCCTATCTAGTAGTTTAGGTCAACATCCTTCCAGCTACAGAGCAAAGGGCCCGGCCTCACTGTCTCCGTGCAAGTAATTCATAGCTCCTGTTACCATGGTAGGCCCATGCCCCTCGCATCTCATGTAGACACGTAGACGCTTATACACGCACTAGCAGCCGGTATAGAATAGCCTCTGCTTGAGAGACCTTTCCTTCCAGATAATACAGTTCCTTAAACACAAGATATTAGATACGATTTGGGATTAGGTTGTTCTGACATCCCAGACTTCTGTCTCCTCATGTAGGGCTAAATGTCAAGTCCCCTTCACCCTCCAGTTACACGTCAATCACACGTCATGCTACTGCGCGCGCACCTCCGCCATATCTTTTCTGCTGACATTGCAGGATTCTCTTATGGATCCACCCACTTGTGACATCTTCATAATGACGTTTCTAGTACACGCCCTTATGTACGCCTATTGTAACGCCTTTTTTATTACGTATGTGTATTCTTATCTCTCTTCTCAGCTGTTGCGCCTTCTACATCTACTTTTACTGTAATGCATTTACTATAAATATGATGACCTGTCAATAAAGTATTGCTCTTTCCATTCCCGAACCTTCGTGGTGACGGAATCCGATTGCCTGGTTCGAACCAATTCCTTTGTAAGGAATAAAACCCCTTTTATAACCTCGAATACCACGGATTCTGCCTCTTATTTTTCTGAGTTATTCTTATTATACTTTACCGCATGAAAAATAGTACAGGTAATTTAAATATTTACCACATAATTGGCGCCCGAATAGGGACACCTCTCACGCCCCACACGCCGGAGGTGCGTTGCAGGCCCGGTCCCCTGTCACAGCCTGACGGACAACTACGCGTACCCGCAGGATTTCCTGTACCTCCCTCAGGCCAATGGAGGTGACTGAGGCTGCGATCAACACCCAAACGAGGCGGTGAGGAGTGCGGAGGATCCCGACCAGAGCCTAGCTGAGAGAGCAAGATCCGAGGTATGCAGAGGCCCACCAGGTTCCGAAGTTCCGAAGTTCCGAAGTTCCGAGGTATCCGAAGTACCTATGTCACGAGTTGAGTCGAGTCCAGTCCGGTCCAGTCTAGTCCAGAGTTTCCGAGGCCTTCTGTTCCGTTCCGTGCTTCCCGGTGAGTACCGTTGCTGGGGACGCATCTAGACGTGCGCATTGGTTTGTGCCGGTCAAGACGGGTTTGGGTACACAGATCCGGTCTGCACTGTTTCAGCAGTGTATCTGTACTGTTTAGCAGTACATCCAGTATTATGCAGTTAGCTAGTTTTATTCTGATTATCATTGTTCGTTTTTAAATGTTTTAATATGTTTTAAATATTTTAATATGTTCTAAATGTCGTGGTATGAGTGGTTGTTTGATCTTCATTACTGTGTTTATTGTATTAATTGTGTTCAAGTCTGAGTAAGAATCAAGTAGCAAGAATCAAGATGCCGTTATTCTCAAAATTAAGACAGATAAAAACTAGAAAAGGGATACTCGAAGAAGCTGTTCCCATTCCACCTAGGGACACTCCAGGGTACTTCATGTACCATAAACATGGCCTAGATGCCGTATTATATCTTGATTTATGGGTAGACTACACCAAAGATTTAGCAGAGAATCAGAGATGGCCCGTCGCTGGGACCTGGGATGCAGATTGCATCATGAGGGTAGAAGAAGCATTATGGAAAAAGAAAGCCAGACAGTCACAGAAAGATGCCATTGAATTATGGCGTAAAGAATCGCATAGACGCACAGAGAAAGCGTTCAGAAAAGAAGAGAAAAGTAGGGAGGATTCAGACAAAGCCCGAGAAAACGTATTAATTGAGGAAGGTATCCGAGTAAAAACAGAACAAGTAGACAGACAACGAAACACTCTTATGAATGGTATGTATCCTCTTCTGGCCGAGGGTTTACCTAAGGCCACTCTGGAAATACCAAAAGATCTGCCACCTCCATTGCTTCCGACTAAACTACACCCCAAGACCGCAAAGGACATTTTCCTTTCTTCCTATTTAGACGATGTAGCCCCCGAATATGTTAATGTTCTGCCGCCACACACACCACCTGCTGATGGCGCTCGATCCCGAGATGTTCTGCCCCCACCTACGCAGCAACATACTTCCCCTCCCGTTTCAAACATTCCGCCTGTTCTTCCTGCACCTATTTTCCCCACCTTACACCCAACAAATCCTTTTGGACCTGACACCTCAGGAGGCACCTCAGGAGGTGCGACAGGAGGTTTTTCTACGCCACCGCCATCAAATCGATTGACTTATAGGGATTTAGCACACCAACGTACACCTCAAACAGCGAATTACGACATATTTAAGGAGCCTCTTACAGACTGTAGATATGATCCAGTACCTGGTAAAAACGACAGAATGATGCTATCATCAGTACGTCTACGACGAGTTTCGAATTATCTAATGATGTTACCAGGAATGATTGATCATCTAGACAAAATATATACCTTTGTCCAAACAGGACAGGGTCCTGAAAGTATTGGCGAGGCCATGGCATACCAGAAAGTGGATATGCAAAAACTATTGTTACGTTTCTTCATAAACTGCTTGATAAGAAACAGAGATAGGCCTGATGTAGACCCGGACGAAATGCAACTACTTAACAAATGGGGTCAGAATATAGCAGACGGAAAACATGATAAACAAAAGAGTATAGAAATTATGTACCGAAAGATCCGAAAAACAGTAGAACAACTACATGAAAGAGGAATAGATGCAGATAAAACTGAATCCTCGGGGGAGGAGGAACAATTAGAAACGACAACAGGACAATTACAATTACCAGCTAGAGAAATGATAGCTTATGTAGGTAAGGGAAGATCTTTTAATAATTCAATGCGTCCGATACGTCCAGAAAGTAAGAGAATTTTTCAAGCAGCCATGTCAAACCCAAGGACCCCTGAACATTTATTTCAGGCTACTGATAAAATACTTCAAGAACGAATGGGGTACCATGTACTCGATTCTATGGATGAACAAGAATTAGCCAGGTCAGCAGTACAATGGGCTGACAGTTCTGATAAATATAGTGATGATGTGTTAGCACACACGTTTTTGAATCTTTCACCAGACGAACAGCGCTTAGCTGGTATATACATGATACAACACCTCCTTATACTGTATAAAAGCAAACACTCCGATCCTGGTCTCCTACCGGATATACTGATAGAACTACTCATGAATAAATGGAGAGGTCTAGGTACCGATCTAATTAAAGAAATTCTAGAACATCGGCACAGATACAGTGCCTTCCTGTGTCCAGAGCATGATTCAGCTCCCTCCATGGAAAGAAAAATGTATTACATAGACAGACAGAATCCCTTACGCGAAGTGCATCCAGTTAAAAATGAGGATAATACTTTTAAACGCGTGTTTGTATACACGCCCTTAACTAAAATAGAATTATTAGAAATGAAAAAATTAGTGCCCAGCCATGACAAAGATCCAGCAGGTTTTCACCGTGAAATAAAAGACATGTTACTCATGGGTGATTATACCTATCCTGACATTATGAAAATATTAAAAGTATTATTACCTGCCGGTATTTACGAGAAACTCAAAGAAAAAGAATGGGAGGTGGGAGACCAAAAGATTGATTGGACTGCATTAGAAAACGAAGAAAATGACCGAACTGCAGGCCGAGGGCTTGGGGACAAAACTAAAGCATTGCCAGGATTTTTAGTACAAGTATTGCCACGTTTATTAACTACGAAAAAGGAAGACTGGGGTGCAATCTCAGCCTGTAAACAGAAACATGATGAAGACACTAGTGATTTTTATTCCCGATTTGAAAAATGTTTTGGTATTAATAGCGGCCTGAAAGCAAGTAGCGATTCATATCCACATCTTTTTGTAACAAAATTAGTCGAGAATTCCCTGCCCCAGGTCAAGAACAGAGTATTGAAAGTCGAGAGCACTTGGCAAGCTAATACCCCTTCACAAATGTTACAAATGTTACAGTACCACCAGAATAGAATTAGAGAAGAACAAGAACACGAACAAAGACGTATGAAAGACACGAAAATGAAAATGCTCGTTGCTCAGTCAGTTCCAGCTGACAGCCATAAAAAGGGTGCGACACAGTCCAGTAATTCAGCGGTTCCTGTTAAAGGGACATGCAACTATTGTAAACAGCCAGGTCATTATATAAACGATTGCGCAGTTCTGAAACACAATATCTCTACGGGTAAAACCAAGGAGAGACCACGTCCACCTAGACAGGATCAGATCCAACAGCCAGTACCTCAGAATGTACAGCCTATGCCAGCTTCACAACAGACCGTAGCAGTATCCCAGCCACAGCCTATTGCCGCAACACAAAACACGACACAACAGATGTACCAGTATGCACAAAATGATTATCCTGAGTACCAGCGATACACATGAAACAGCCTAGAGAGGGAGGTTGGCTTACCCCTTATTGAGGTACCTGTAGATCAAGATGGTCCTTATGTACATAGTCACGTATTAGGGAAAGATAGAAAGTTTTTAGTTGATACAGGGGCAAGCAGAACAACTATAAGTCACAACGAAGTTCCAGGGGCACCCCTCTCAGGCTCACAGAATATTTCCCTTGGATTTTCAGGAAAGCCTATTATTAACGAAGTATCGCAACCCCTTCCTCTTACAGTTGGTCCTTTGACACGGACTACAGATTTATTGCTTACAAAATCATGCCCAGAAAACTTGTTAGGTATAAAGACACTGAAAGCTCTAGGAGCTGTAATATGTTGTTCTCCAGAGGGGGTACGATTCTTTTTGCGTGATTTTAAGGGTCACTACGTATTGAAAAACATGGATCACCGGTTACAGAATGTACCTGCACATTTATGGGCACAAGGCCCCACTGATGTAGGTTGTATGCACATTACACCATATCGAGTTACACTCAAAGCAGGAGTGGTATTACCACGAATTCGACAATACAAGTTACCTCCAGATGCTGTAGTGGCTTTGCTGCAAATCATTGACGAGCTTATTGCACAAGGAGTGGTTGTGGAAACCGACTCCAATGTATGTAATTCTCCGATCATTCCAATTCTTAAACGAACTGATCCAAATGCACCCCCAGTTTATCGATTAGTTATTGATCTGCGCAAATTGAATAAATGTATTGTGCCACAGTATCCCGTGGTTCCAGATATCTCTTCATTATTGACAGCTATTGATTCAGAAGCAACGTTCTTTACTGTAATTGATCTCAAAAACGCCTTCTTTAGCGTCCCAATCGATCCGGAAAGCCAATATTTGTTCGGATTCTGTTTAAATGGACGAAGCTTCAAATTTGCACGCGCACCTCAAGGATTCACAGAAAGCCCCAGCATCTACAGCCAAGCACTGAAAAGACAACTTGACAGTATCCACATGCCTGTTAACACTGCCCTGCTTCAGTATGTCGATGATCTGCTGATCACCGCCCGAAGCGAACCCGAATGTGAAAAAGCATCACTGACGGTTTTACATTCTCTGGCCGACAAGGGGCACAAGGTGTCCCCTTCGAAGCTGCAATTCTGTGTTCAGCAAGTTGTGTACCTTGGGCACTTGCTGTCCAAAGGGGGGAGACAGCTCACACCTGACCGCATCCAGTTAATTGTAAACATGCCACCACCCAAGACACAAAAGGAGGTGCGGGCCTTTATAGGCCTCACTTCATACTGCAGACAGTGGATACCCCAATATGCATTTCTAGCAAAACCACTCATTCAGTTGACAACCCAGGAGGCAGCGACATCGACTGTCCTCCCTTGGACTCAGGAACATACACAAGCTTTTGAAAGCTTAAAGAAAGCCTTATGTCAAGCACCTGTTTTAGCGACACCATGTTACAGTAAACCTTTTACACTATTTGTCACAGAACGCGAAGGTACTGCCTTGTCAGTACTCACACAGGAACAAGCAGGTTCACACAAACCGTGTGCTTACTTTTCTAGCACATTAGATCCAGTAGCCCAGGCTCTGCCTGCGTGCCTGAAATCAGTCACAGCGACAGCTTTAGCGATTAGACAAAGTGATTCCATAGTATTAGGACATCAATTGACAGTGCAAGTTCCACATTCCGTGGAAATTCTTTTAAACAGAACACAGACCCAGCACTTGACTATAGCACGACTGACAGGTTACGAATTAACATTGTTTCAGCCACACATAGAAATCAGACGCTGTAGTACATTAAATCCTGCCACACTTTTGCCATTAAGTGGAACAGATCCATTGGCACATGATTGTATTGAAGTTATTACTATTACGACGAAACCCAGACAAGACTTGACAGACGTTCCATTACCAGATCCAGACCTGACATTTTATGTAGATGGTTCATGCATGAGAACAAGTACAGGAGAATTAGTGGCCGCTTATGCAGTCACGACAGCCACCGAAGTTATTGAAACAAATTGTATTGACACCTTATCAGCTCAAGCTGCAGAGCTCATCGCTCTGACACAAGCCTGTATTCAAGCCAAAAATAAGAGGGTTAACATATACACAGATTCACGCTATGCATTCGGAGTCGTACACGACTTCGGAGTCCTTTGGCGAGAGAGAGGTTATTTAACTTCTCACGGTGCCAACATTCAAAACGGTCCCCTCATTCAAGCTTTGTTAGATGCAATACATTTGCCTACTGCGATATCTATCATGAAGTGCAAGGCCCATACAAAAGTTACCGATATCATTTCCCAGGGTAACGACTTAGCTGACCGAACAGCTAAACAGACAGCTCAGAATCGGACTCATGCAACTGACTTGACAAAGACAATAGTTCCGACATCGACACACTGCATGACCGTTAGGGATCCCGCCCTTGATGTAATTGACATACAGACACATGCTACACCAGAGGAAATCAAGAAATGGACTGAACTAGGAGGGATCCAAACAGATCAGGGATGGATGACGAAGGGAAAATCTATATGGTTTCTCCCCGATTCCATGGTTCAAGTTATCATTAACACAATACATAGTCCAGCGCATTTAGGAGAGAAAGCTATGCTAGACAGTATTCAAAACATTTGGTTCAATAAACACTTACGAGCAGCAGCCAAACAGAAAGTGCGTACTTGCATGATTTGTTGTCAGTTCAACCCAGGTAAAAGCATTCCCGTAGAACAAGGTGGATTTCAACCTCCCGATCACCCTTTTGAAGTCCTCCAGATGGATTATATCCAGATGGAACGTTGTCGAGGATTCAAATATGTCCTCGTAGTTGTATGCGCACTTTCCCGTTGGACAGAAGCCTACCCAGTCTCAGATTACACTGCTCCGACCACTGCCAAGCAGCTGGTTCGTGAATTCTTCCCACGGTATGGTTTGCCCCGTGTTGTGTATTCAGATAACGGTCAGCCGTTCTCATCCGAGCTAATGAAGCACATTTCACTTCTGTTAGGCTATCAATGGAAATTCCACTGTGTCCGGCATCCCGAGGCAGCAGGTCTCGTGGAGCGTCATAATCAGACTCTGAAAATTCGACTTTCTAAAATCTGCAGAGAGAAAGGCGTCGACTGGATAGTAGCTTTATCAGTTGCACTCTTTTACATGAGAATGGTAGCACATTCTCGAACAGGGCTATCGCCGTACGAGGTGGTCTTCGGTAGGCCACCAAATATGTGGGGGACGCCTATACCTCGTAAAATCACTGACGTTGATTGTAATATGCTGACAGATTACCTTGCTTCCTTGATGTCTGCACTACAATCTTGTCGTTCACAGGTAGCTGCAGCCTTTCCCGATAACACTGAGGTGAAGCCCCATGAAGTGGTTCCTGGGGATTTTGTTCTTGTAAGAAACTTCAACCGGAGGAGCCCGCTGGAGCCTCGCTGGCAAACGCCGAAATTAGTACTCCTGACCACGAGGACAGCAGTGAAGATTGAGGGTCGCAAGGGTTGGCTACACTCGAGCCATATCAAGAAATTTCATGGACTACCTTCTGATTTGAACTCTCAGCCCTGCCCCCCTCCACAGACTGACTCAAAACTCCCCCTGGTCGAGAAGACCGAATCTCAGCAATACAAACTGAAACTACGGTCTAGCAAGTCAGACAGTTTGATTGTTTAAGTCCTCTCCTAGGTGAATCGGTTGAACTAGTTTCTGACATGTATCACCTAGACCGAAGTAGAGAGAGAGAGAGACAGATACAGCTCAAGAAACGTGCATATTGTAAATCACTTCGTAGTCACTGCATAGTGACATTATTGATTATGTTTTTTCTAAGTCTTCTGATTATTGTTGCAAGTATACTGTTGCACATATACTATCCTATCTTCAAGCGTGCACATTCTGTTTTCAATGTTACTGCCGAACATTCTTTTAGCGCATTACCTCCACATGAGTTGCCCTACAGACTTGCGCTGCGCAACAACACATTCATTAGTATGTTACACCACTTCCATCAGACCAACAACGCTACAAATTGTTGGATATGTGGCCGACTCCCTCCCTACCAGAGATACAAGGGAGTTCTGCCCCTCTTTCCGTATCCGTTCACACACAATGGTTCCTGTGGTGCATGGTTTAGTTTGATTAATTCCTTGAATTCAAATACCGCAGTTTACCAGGACAACTGGGTATGGGGAAACCTGAACTTAGTTTTGCTTAAAGTCTGCTACCCTGACAAGGAGGGACTTCCCAAAAAGACAGGAACTGATCTAGAAAATGAAGTATATGGATTAGGTAACTTTACACTTAATCTCATGATTCTGAATGTTGAATCCGAAGCTGCACCAGTCTTGCCTGCTATGTCAGTATTACCAGTCCAAGGTGAATTATGTATAAGCAAGAATGGTTCAGTACACCTGGGTCATAGTAAATGTACTACTGTGATCGAATTCAGTGATCAAGGCAAGTCTACATTCAGAGCGTCTCGTCATTCCTACTTCGTTTGTGGTCATACCGCATATATACGTTTACCTCTAGATTGGGATGGTACCTGTTACATTGCATTCCTTCTGCCACCTGTTTTCCTAGCACCTCCTGCTTATCATAGAAATACCGATCTAGTACACAATAGACCCCAGAGAGATCTCCCGATTGTCGACTACACTGAAACGGCATGGGAGCAATATACAGACTTCAATAAAGGTTTCTTTCCCTACATAGGTACTGTCTCGAATAGGAAACTGATCCGCAGATTAACCAGAACTCTTGAAGCAGTAGTGAATGAAACTACTTCTGCCCTAGGCAACTTAACAGAGGAGCAGTCTGTGATGCGGATTGTTGTTCTCCAAAATCGTCTTGTCCTTGACGTCATCCTGGCCGATAGGGGCGGAGCCTGTAGAGTCATCGGATCTAGTTGCTGTGTTTTCATTCCAGAAAACGCGCCATCAGTATATAAAGCCATAACTCGTCTTCATAAGATTGTAAATCAGATACACCAAAATCCAGGCACCTGGTCTTGGTCCGGTTGGTTCGGGAGTGTATTGTCAGCCTGGGGATGGAAGGTCCTATCCTTCCTAGGTATTGGCCTTCTCATAGTATTCAGTTGCTGCCTGTGCCTACAGTGTGGGCCAGTGATTTGCGGCCTGTGTGCCACATCATGCATCCCGCATTTAAGTTCTCATTTAAGATCCCGGAAAAAGAAAGAAGAGCAAATGATGTTACATGAACAGATTGATGGATTCATGAGGATCGATATTTCATGAAGGGTCCGTAGGGGACAAGGAGGGAATGAGGAAATATGAATTTTTATGATCAATTGTGTCCCCTATCTTAGACCCCAACGGCTCCATGTACGTGCTACAAGTACATGTATGTTCCCTCCACTTCCAGCTATGAAGACGCAAATACATATGCGTCCAACGTCAACATGTCCTCTTTCAGATCCACCATGAATGGGTCGGATATTCCGTTCCTAAGTATGCTTGGCCACCGACTTTATATGGTGCACCTTTCACGTTTTTCAGCTCTGGCAAGTAGGCCCTGAATTCTGCCATCGAGCCTTTTCCTGCCTTCTGCCTCTGAATGCTCCAGCCCGGATTTGCATCTGTATCCATGACCTTTGTCTTACTCCCTGCGCGGCTAACGGTGCCTGGCTCGGCCTGTTGCCTGCCAAGACTGTATTCAGCCTTCAAGTTATCTGCTCCGCTCCTCGACCAATACATTCCTGTCTAGTAGTTTAGGTAAACATCCTTCCAGCTAGAGAGCAAAGGGCCCGGCCTCACTGTCTCCGTGCAAGTAATTCATAGCTCCTGTTACCACGGTAGGCCCATGCCCCTCGCATCTCATGTAGACACGTAGACGCTTATACACGCACTAGCAGCCGGTATAGAATAGCCTCTGCTTGAGAGACCTTTCCTTCCAGATAATACAGTTCCTTAAACACAAGATATTAGATACGATTTGGGATTAGGTTGTTCTGACATCCCAGACTTCTGTCTCCTCATGTAGGGCTAAATGTCAAGTCCCCTTCACCCTCCAGTTACACGTCAATCACACGTCATGCTACTGCGCGCGCACCTCCGCCATATCTTTTCTGCTGACATTGCAGGATTCTCTTATGGATCCACCCACTTGTGACATCTTCATAATGACGTTTCTAGTACACGCCCTTATGTACGCCTATTGTAACGCCTTTTTTATTACGTATGTGTATTCTTATCTCTCTTCTCAGCTGTTACGCCTTCTACATCTACTTTTACTGTAATGCATTTACTATAAATATGATGACCTGTCAATAAAGTATTGCTCTATCCATTCCCGAACCTTCGTGGTGACGGAATCCGATTGCCTGGTTCGAACCAATTCCTTTGTAAGGAATAAAACCCCTTTTATAACCTCGAATACCACGGATTCTGCCTCTTATTTTTCTGAGTTATTCTTATTATACTTTACCGCATGAAAAATAGTACAGGTAATTTAAATATTTACCACAGGTCTGCAGATTTTGACGCGATCAACCCCACGCCCTCTACAGAAATTCTCGCTGACAGCAACATTTGTGGATTTGCACTATGGTATTTAATGTCTATCTTCACAGTCTGAACTCAAGCTGTTGCAATACCCCTATTTACCTCTTGTTTATGAGGACAGAAGTGGGATGTTCCTCAGGGCCATGTACATTCAGCTCTTGGCATGTCTTCTGCACATTACGGTGATGCATTTTATACTTATGCAGCTATCACCCAGCATAACTTCAGTCTAGCCAGCAAGTTCTCCAGTCAGCAGTCTTGTCCCCCCATGTAATGACCTGGCTGAAAGTGGTGAAATGGTGGAAATTGTTTACATTGGTTGGTCTAATTTATTGATGATCTTATGGACTTCTCTTGAGGTCGTAGGGGATGCAAAAACAGTCTCTGAATAATTTATTTCCTTCACATTTCTGATGAGTTTGGACCACTGGGAAGCAGGATCACTGTGTCGTGTCAGTGTTAGGATTCCTTCTTTTTAAATTCTAGGCAGGCGAGTTCAAATGTTGGAAAACTCTGACAGTATTTTTAGGATCATTTCCTTGGCAGGAAGAATTTAATCTAGAACTCTAGTGATTGTCAAGCAAATACCCCTTGCGGATAAAGATGAGGGAATTGTGTTAAGCCACTACATGGAAAGAACTGATTTAATGGTGCTAGGTTTTGGAGATTATATTCATTTTGGTGGGATCTATCTATTTTCAAAAATGTTCCGGACAATTGAAAATTAATAGAAAAAGGGATGTGAAAGTCATCAGTACAGATCAATGGAATAGAGCTACTTGGAGTTTTCCGAAAACCAGAGCAGAAAATCGGGTCTAGGAGATGTCTTGCAGAAAGAGAGGGACAAGAGTCTCGCAGAAAGAGAGGGACAAGAAATTAATATGTTACTGTTCAAAACTAAACCAGGGCATGCCATTTCAAAAATCAGGGCATGCCATTTAAAAAATCATTGCCAACAACACAATAAGAATGTGTACCCTAGAAAACTGCAAGCAGGATAGTGTCAAGTACATGTATACATGATGCAGAGTCTTACTTATGCTTAGATGGCATTTTCTGGAAACCATTCTGTATTGTTAGATTCATGTTCCACACATTGCACGCTTTCCCTCAGTCTCAAGTCTGGATTATGTTTCTATTAAAAGAGATCTTGACAATGATGGGCAGTTTGCAAATCATTGTTATAGATTCAATCATGCCCCTACCACCACCCTTATAAGTAAAGCTCGTATTTGGAATGTAATGAGAAGAGGCAACAGGTCTGTCTCATATGTACCACTCTCAAGGAGTTGCAGTTGCCAAAGCAGTGTGAAAGCCTCAACACGTATGACTGTTTCAAGTGTTTGCTATGGGTTAGCTGGAGAAAGCTTCTTATAAGTTCGACCTGGGGGATGATAACTGGAAACCCATTCCAGAACACACTGTGGAAAATTACCCCAAGGGGAATGAACTTGATTATCAGAATGTAGCTATGAACAAGATGATCACAATTAAATTAATTTATCTGTAGTGTCTCTTAAATACCATAGCAGAATTTCGGTCTCCCAGCACCGCCAAACAAATGTCTCCAGATTGCTTGGGGTTGTTGGCTGTGCCATGATGCCTTGGAGACATTACAACTTCTAGGTTACTTCTAGGCTGCTCATGAACCTCTTTTTTGGTGATGGCCAATGTTTTGTTACATAGTTAATGCACGTTTAAGGAAGCAGTATATTACACCATTAAAAATTCATTTATGCATTGAACAAATAATGCAGCTTAGATGTTTTCACTGAAGAGCGGGAGACAGCTGCATCTAACAATTCCTGCAAACCACTCTAGTGAGTACAATTTACAGTCATCCACTGGTGTAGGAAGAGACCTGGGGGCATATTAACAAGGGCCGGCGATAAATATCGCAAAGCGCGCTTAGCGCTTGCATATTTATCGCCGGCTATCTCTGGAATTTATCGCCCGGTTAGCGCCTTATCAATAACGCGCATCGCCGAGGCGATAAAAATTCCAGAGATAGTGTAGATATCGCTGTTTTCCATGGTGGAAAACGGCGATATCTTAGATGATAGGGCCTGTGGTCTTAGCCACAGAATCCACCCGTATGGCTTAGTCAGGAATTTAACAGACGTTAAATTCCTGCGTTAAGGCATACTTAACGCGATTTAAAAAATTGCTACCCTTCCTTGTTAATATCGCAAAGCTGCCTTCGCGATATTTTCCCTGGTTGGTTTTACAGCCACGCCTACTTTGCATATCATTAGCGATGCAAAGTTAGGCGTGCTGGAAACGGGCGCTAAGTCAGCAAAACACGCAATAGCGTGTCTTTGCTGATAAGACTATGAAATTATCGGCACTTTTCGCCCAAAAACAAACACAAAAGCGGCGATAATTTCGTATCGCCGCCTTGTTAATATGCCCCTAATTGACTTTGCAGCTGAATTTGCGCTAAAGAGCACATGACCCCACGGGTGGAAAAGATGTCTTTGACCTGCCCATGACAACAGGCGTCAACTTCAAGGAGGCTCGTTTTCAGCAACGTGAGTGGTGCCTACGGTGTGTGGATCGCGATTTTAGTTTTGAGACAGTTTTGTCTGCCCATTTGAACAGTGCTGAAAGGTGAGCTTTACGATGTTTCCTATATTTTTAAGCCTGCATCGACGTATTAAAAAGATGTATATTGCCTGGTGTTTATTCATTTACTCTTTTGTTACTGCTTCCTGTAGTTTTACCTACCGGATTTGTGGGCGAGTATGTTTTATTTCTGCTTTATTTGGATGAATAAAAGCAGATAAGCACCGTATCGAGGATTTTCATTCACACTTCTGACGTTAGCTAATTTTACTTCTCTGTTCCATATATTCTGGGTTTGCCATTATGTTATTAATTAGAAATATTGCATCATTAGTATCAGATAGAGATGTAGAGGACGTGGTTGTTTCTCGTCGCCTCTGGTAGAACTGGGGCTTGCAGAAGTAAAGGTTGGCTAGATCTCTTGATTTGGAGCCATTGAACTTCCTGAGTGCTTTGTGCAGCCATAAAAACCATTTAGTACTGGAAGGAATTGATTGGTTTTAGACCACCGCACCAAATTTTCTACTTGGAGTTTGATTTGGGTGAGCCTCAATCCTTCCCAGCTCCAAGGGATGTGTTAACTGATGACTCTCTGAAATAAAATCTTCTACCCAGCATGCAAACAGTGGAAATTATAAAAATGAGTGGTGGCTATCTTGGTAGCCTCAAACAAAACCCACAATGGCCCATGCACTACCTTTGCTCTTGTACTTGCCAACTTCTGTCACAGCACCCTGCTCCCTGGCCACCCTCCGTCCTCTACGCTCGAACTTTCTGCAGGTACAACCTGGCAACTTTCAGTCCACCACCACGCACTCTCGCACAATTCTTCACTTCCCTATATGCTCTTCTATCTATACATCACCCCTCTGCTCTCTCTTCCATTGTCCTTCTTACTGATAATACCTCCTTCTCCATATCACTCTGAATACTGTGTCATGTCCCTCTAGCCGCTACCCCACTCTATATCGACCTGCTCCCTGTGCCACCACTTCACTCATGACTGCCAGCTTTCATCCTCTCAATACACTCTGTGCCAACATCCTACTTGTCGGTGCCACCTTCACTGGCGGCTCCTCGTATATGGCGAAGGAGCGTTGCCCAACTGCTTTTATGCAGTGCCTTGTAGAAACATAAAATGATAATAATTTAGGGGATTACTCTCATTTTATGCTTTGTGTCCTGCTGCTTTGTGGGCGGGCGGGTGGACGGGGCTGCTCTGCTCTCGGAGCAGGGGAGGAGTGGTTTGCCCACTCCTAAGTGTGCAATGACTGTTTGGTCGGCCCTCAAACCAGTCGTGCGCACTTTCCCCGTTCTCCATGGAGGCTGCATTGCAGCCTGCATGGAGAACATGCCCACCCCTCCAGCCCCTGGTTGAGCGCCATGTCTCGGCGCTCAGACCAATCACAACAATGCATTGCAGCGTTGTGATTGGCTTTGGGGAGGGAGCCTGGCTGCCTGCTTCCTGTTTCTGGAGTCAGAGGCAGGAGAGCAGAGACGTGGGACCCAGCGGCAAGGTACGTTTATTTTTATTTATTCCCCCCGTTCAAGCTTCCCGAGCCACCCCCGCGACCCCCGCACCCTCACCACTCGCGAGCCATGTCAGCCGCCACTGGCCACCTTCCTCTGCCCTTCTGCTTGTACCAACCTGAATTTGGGGACCCCAGGCAAGGCATTTTTGGGGGCCCTGGTACTGAACAAATACTAAATTATATCTTAATCTTGAACAGGGTCACACAAAAACAGTTTAAATATGCCTTTCTCAAGACCCACAGAGGTTTAGGTAGAGAAATAGAATAGACAGAGGTCAAATAGAGAGAAAGTTCACTTTCCCATAGGGGGCCTTGGCAATTTCCCCACTTTGCTCATGTCTTAAAATGTATCGGACCAACCTGCCTCTTGTACCATAGTCCCCTCTTCTATACACTCTCCTCTACCTGCATTTGTGTGCTTTACCATCGGTTGTTTCACCTGTCCCCCCTTACCTGTCTTTCAACCCGAACTCATTGGATGTTGGAAGATGGACAGAGAGATCCCTGGAAATGAAAGTTTGACTTAGCTCTGCAGCGGTTGGATTTATGCTGTGAACATTAGATATAGGTCTTTGCATTGGAGCACTATAGGTCAGTGGCTGCGCTGAGATTCTTTGCCATGACTGGAACTCGTGACCTGCATGTTACACATGGCTCAATGCAACACATGAATACACCCAATACACACTTTTACACGGAATCAAACCCATGACCTACAGATTGTACTCGTAGAACAGTAGCAGGCACATTGGCAACTTGAGATGTTTAACTACTATTCATGCATATATTACTAATTTGTGTAATTACTTGTGCTTAATTTAAAACAGTGTAAACACAGAACAAGCGTACGTTATATACAAAGTAAAATCGATTTCTCAACCTTTCATATCTCGGATCAGGCTTCACAAATAGTGGATTGAAGGGGCCGAATAAGTTGACGTGCCTTGCCAGCATCACGCACATAAATCATGTTAAATTATGTTGTGTGTGTGGGGGGTATTGTTCTTTTGCATAGGGCACACTACTCTGACATTTATATGTATTTTCGGTATATCTCAAAAGTTACCCTGTTATACAAAAATTGGTTGTTGAGACACGCCGGATACACAAAATCTCTGCAGAAAGTGCTTTCACCCGCTGAGATTTCTTACCTGTTGATAAAGTTGGCGAGCAGCTGTAGCAATTAAGATTGCTCAGTGGACTAATGTTCCTACTGTGGAAATTGGTGGCTGTTAGAACTGGGGGTCTCTAGTTGGCTGAGGTAGGTACCTCAGTCCAAATAGGGACCCTTGCTTCTATTCAGGGTAAGGAGGGACACACTCTTAGATAACCCCTGCTCACCCCCTGGTAGCTTGGCACGAGCAGCCAGGCTTATCTCCAAGGCAATGCGTAAAGTATTTGCAACCACACTCCCAGTAACACAGTGATAACACCACAAATGGACACCACACTGGTTTCATAAAAAATAGCGGCATCTTTATAAAAAGGAATACGATGAGACCAAACGATAGAAATCCAATATATGTGTATTCGTAATATTTCGCTTTGCCGATTATTAGGCCAGCAATCACTTGTAGGTTCGTGCGGTATTAATGAGCAATTCACGATCTCTATAACAGTCCTAATGCAATGCTATGCAGTTTGCAATGCAGTTTGTAATGTAGTAATAAGACAGTCCTTAATGCAAGAATCAGGCAGTTCGTAATGCAAGAATAATGCGGTTCGTAATGCAAGAATAATGCGGTTCGTAAGGCAAGAATCAGGCAGTTCATAATGCAAGAATAATGCAGTTCGTAATGCAAGAATCAGGCAGTTCGTAATGCAAGAATAATGTGGTAAGCCAATCTGCGCGGTCAACTCGGGCACCACTACGCCCCAACAGCAGAGACTACGGTCGTAAGCTTAAAGGGGCAGCCCCGGTACTGCTGGGCAGGTACGGGCCGCTCGGGGACTCAGCGCGTCTAACACGATGCAGCGGGAGAGATCGGAGCACTCCTGTACTCCTCCTGCGTGCCTCACCCGGCCACACATGCTTGCGGCTCCGGACCGGAGTCCAAGCCTTACCTGGTGGGGGGGGGGGCCTCACTCTCTCTCTCCGCTTGTCGGACATCCTGCTGGGCGATCCCAATCCCATTGCAGCTCTGTTGCTAGGCGGCGCTGTAGCCGGATGGGTTACGGCACTTCCTTCTCCTTCGTTGACGATCTTGGGCAGATTCCTTTCAACAAACAATGATCCCTTTCACCTTGTAGCTTCCTTAGCTTCAAGAAATCCTTTAGCACATTGCGGCTCAGGCTGGCAGCGGCGATCTTTACTCACTGCCTCAGTGACGATGATGGCTCGGGCCACAAACAGCAATGTAGCAGCGTGGACGATGTTTCACGCTGCGGGGGCAATGCGGTCACGGGGCACTTCGTAAACAGCACCACAGACCATACGGCAGTCTCAGGCATGCAAAAAGCACACGCACACAGCGTCGCTGAGACACAGTCCTTAGTTTCCAGTAAGCCTTTAGCACGTTGGGGCTCGGGCCGGCGGCGGCGATCTTTACTCACAGCCTCAGTTACGATGATGGCTTGGGCCACAAACAGCAATGTAGCAGCGTGGACGATGTTTCATGCTGCGGGGGCAATGCAGTCACGGGGTACTTCGTACACAGCACCACGGACCACATGGCAGCCTCAGGCATGCAAAAAGCACACGCACACAGCGTCGTTGAGATACACTTGAAAACTTTTATGTTCCTGAGTTTCCACAACAGGGGACCAGCTCTCTTCGGGCCCTTGGACACAAGTTATTTCAGGACACAGCACACAGCACTGTCCTCTCAAGCAGGGGAACACAGTACACAGCAAAGTCCCTTGTCCTATCCTCAGTCAAATCAGCAAACTGCAGGCCAGCCCCAGAACACAGAGCAAGGGCAGTCCTTCTCTTCAGTCGCTTCAGCTGTTCTTCTTTGGCAGAGGTTCCTCTTGATCACAAAGTAGTTTCAATCCTTTTTCAGTATGGATTTCAGTCTTGAGTTCAGGGGTTTCAACTCTTACATTTATACCCCTAAATTCCTTTGAAGTCTTTGTGTTCAGGGGGCTCTGACCCCGGTCCAAACCAGACCTGGGTGTCTTCATGCCAGTGCACACCCTCTTCCTTTGATAGTCAGGATCCAGGGCCCAGACGCTCAGCAGGAGGTGGAGCCATCCTCCAGGGGCAGCAACACAGCCCTCTTCACATCCAGGGGGCCACTCCTCCCCCCAGATCAAACGCAGGCCAGCCTGTTGCTGTCTCACCTACTCCTCCCTGGGGTCAGGACACTTCCCAGACCATGTCACATCCAAACCCAGACAGGCAATACACAACCAGGCAGAGGCACACAGGATGGTTTAAGACAAGAAACCAGCCACTTCTAAAAGTGTGGTTTCTAAACACATAATTCAAAAACCATCTTCGCAAAAAGATGTGTTATTAAATTCTGAGTTTAGGCACACTAAACTCCATCCCTCCATCTTATGCCTATGGGAAGATATGCTGGGAACATGGGACACAGCATTCCCCATTTTGTCCTATGGGCAAGATGGCCTTGCAACAGTGAAAAACAAATTTGGCAGTATTTCACTGTCAGGACAGGGTACACACCTCAGAACATGTCCTACCTTTCACATGCACTGCACCCTGCCCAGGGGGGTACCTTGGGCCTACTATAGGGATGTCTGATGTGCATAAAAAGGGAAGGTAAGGCCTGGCAAGTGGGTGCACTTGCTGGGACAACAAGGCAGTTAACAAACTGCTTGCAGGCACTGCAGTGGCAAGCCTGAGATCTCTTCTCAGGGGTACTTGTGTGGGTGGCACAATTAGTGCTGTAGGCCCACTAGTAGCATTTTCATTACCATCCCTGGCACACATAGTGCACTTTACAAGGGACTTTACTAGTAAGGCAAACATACCAATTATGGACAACCAATTACCATAACACTTTATACAGGGAGCACTTGCACTTTGACACTGATCAGCAGTGGCAAAGTGCCCAAAGCATCTAAGTCGGCAACATAATGTCAGAAAATGTTCTAGGAGAAAGCAAAAAAGTTTAAGGAACTTTAGCCAAAAAGGGCCAAATCCAACACAACCCCCTTCCAGCCTAAAGCCAGGGTAGGCCAATCAACTACCTTGATGGACTTCCCTGCTTGGGGCGATAGAACCCGGACACGGGCCCGCTACGGCAGGGACACCATCCTGTTCTATGCCTTCCTGACCCCAGGGGGTTCCCTTGGTTACAACTCCCTGGGCCAACTAAGCTACTCCACTGATACTTCCTGGCAGTCGGGGGCCCCCTAGGGGTGCTTGTCCCTTTCCAACTCATGGCAGGGTTACCCTGGTGACTTCTAGGACACCCAGCCCTTCTGGCTGGGCCCTGACCCACGGGGTTTCCTACTGGGGAACACCCCCTCTCAACCTTTCGTCTAGACTTCTGGGCCTGCCACTTAGGAATGGCACCCACAAACTTCAGGACCACGGGAGCTCTGGTTACAGACGCCCCATGACCTCCTGGCGCTAGGTGGTCTTCCTCGCACAGCTGGCAAGTAGGCTCTGGACCTCCAACCGGATGCTCTCCTAAGGAACCCTCCAGCCTCTGGGGTGGGACTGCGGACCCCCGGGGATGCCGCTCATGCTCCGTCCCTCTCCTTTGAAACAGGGTGCTAGCCTGCATGCCCCCTACTTCTCTGGGACTTGACTGCGCCAGTCTGCCCTTCTTCCCTCCGATGGGACTGGAAGATCTCTGAGTCGCTGCTGGGATTCCCCCTTAGTGCCTCTCCAGACCCTCTGTCCCTTAACCAGAGGTCTGTCTCTGGTGCAAGCTCCTGGGAATCAAGGAGCTCGCACTCTAACAGGTGTTGGTGCAACTCTTAAAAATTATTACTGAGCTGGGGCTCCCTTGGGCCCAAATTGAGCAGTCCCTTTAAATCATTCGCCATGCTTACTATCACCCAATCATCCAGTGCACGCGTGTACTTATCCACACCCCCAACCCAAGGACTGGATTTCAGTTTCTTGAAGTTCCTGAATTTCTGCCTATACTGTTCAGGAGTGAGCCCATACCTGAGGCATAAAGCCTCCTTCGTATTGGCGTAGGTCAGGGTTCCCGCCCTCTCTAAGGGTGGTAAAACATCCCTCCCAGAAGCCTCAAAGTGTTTCCATTGGCCCGTCCCCCAATGCTTCTTAGGCACTTCATTCATCCTCAGTGCAATCTCATATGCCGTGAACCACGCATAAATATCATCACCCCTTTGGTAATCTCACACTAAGTCTTTGGGAATGTACACCTTACCCTCTGGCACTCGCTGTGCGCTGCCACCATTCGAACTGGACTCCACCTGTTTAGCCTTAATGTTCAGCTCCCTCTTGCTTAACTCATGAGCTAAGAGAATCTTCTTCTCTTCCAAGGCAAGAGCGTTCTTGCTCTCCTCTGCTCGCTTTTCACTTTCAATGAGCAGCTTTTTCTCCTCTGCTTGAGCCTTAAATTTTAAAACCTCCAACTCATGCTCTCTGACCCTTTGATTTTCCTCCAGCTCCTCTGGGGAAAAGCTCCTCCCTGAATAGTTACTACCAGCCCCGGAGGCTGGTCCTCCCATCCGCAAATCCTGTGGACTAAATCCATTCCCTGGGTCATCCTCATCCACCTCAGCTCACCTGTCTCCTGAGCCTCTTTGGCTTCCCACCAGGCACTCAAGGCCGTTTGCAGCTCCTACTTTTTGGCTCTACATTTCATGGGACATCCCAAAGCTCTGCAGAATTGCCTCAGTTGATCAACTTTGTAGGTAAGCAATGCCTCAATGTCGAATTCCAATTCTGCACCCTCACTGGCTACTTGACTCCTTTGAGACATGATGTGTGGCTTAAAGGTCTCTCAAAAATAGAACCAAAAAATCAAAAACACAATATGTGGTTGCGTCATGATCTGCGCTAAAACTAGTGATGTACACCAATCACTGTGAGACCGCTGCAAATACGTGTTCAAATCCCCAACCGCTGACCACCAATGTTCGAACTGGGGGTCTCAAGTTGGCTGAGGTAGGTACTTTAGTCCAAATAGGGACCCTTGCTTCTAGTCAGGGTAAGGAGGGACACACTCTTAGATAACCTCTGCTCAACCCCTGGTAGCTTGGCACGAGCAGCCAGGCTTATCTCCAAGGCAATGTGTAAAATATTTGCAACCACACTCCCAGTAACACAGTGATAACACCACAAATGGACACCACTCTGGTTTCATAAAAAAATAGTGGTATCCTTATAAAAAGGAATACGATGAGACCAAACGATAAAAATCCAACATATGCGTATTCATAATATTTCGCTTTGCCGGTTATTAGGCCAGCAATCACTTGTAGGTTCTTGCGGTATTAATGAGCAATCACGATTTATAATTTATAATGCAATCCTATGCAGTTTGTAATGCAGTTCATAATGTAGTAATATGATAGTCCTTAATGCAAGAATCAGGCAGTTCGTAATGCAAGAATAATGCGGTTCGTAATGCAAGAATAAGGCAGTTAGCAATGCAAGAATAATGCGGTTCGTAATGCAAGAATCAGGCAGTTCGTAATGCGAGAATAATGCGGTAAGCCAATCTGCGCGGTCACCTCGGGGACCTCTAGGCCCCAACAGCAGAGACAACAGCCGTAACCTTAAAGGGGCAGCCCCGGTACTGCTGGGCAGGTATGGGCCGCTCGGGGACTCAGCGCGTCTAACACGATGCAGCGGGAGAGACATCGGAGCACTCCTGTACTCCTCCTGCACACCTCCCTAGGCCACACACGCTTGCGGCTCCCGACCGGAGTCCAAGCCTTACCTGGGGGGTGCGCTAACTCGCTCTCTCTCTCCACTCTTCGGACGTCCTGCTGGGCGATCCCGTTCCAGCTCTGTTGCTAGGCGACGCTGTAGCCGGACGGGTTACGACGCTGCCTTCTCCTTAGTTGACGATCTTGGGCAGATTCCTTTCAACGAACAATGATCACGATCCCTTTCACCTTGTATCTTCCTTAGCTTCAAGAAATCTTTTAGCACGTTGCTGCTTGGGCCGGCGTCGGCGATCTTTACTCACAGCCTCAATGACGATGACGGCTCGGGCCACAAACAGCAATGCAGCAGCGTGGACGATGTTTCACGCTGTGGGGGAAATGCGCTCACGGGGCACTTCGTTAACAGCACCACGGTCCACACGGCAGTCTCAGGCGAGCAAAAAGCACATGCACGCAGCGTCGCTGAGACACACTTGGAAACTTTTATGTTCCTCAGTTTCCACAAAAGGGGGCCAGCTCTCCTTGGGCCCTTGGAGACAAGTTACTTCAGGACCGAGCACAAAGCAAAGTCCTCTCATGCAGGGGGACACAGCACACAGCAAAGTCCTCAGTCAAATCAGCAAACTGCAGGCCAGCCCCAGAACACACAGCAAGGGCAGTCATTATCTTCAGTCTCTTCAGCTGTTCTTCTTTGGTAGAGGTTCCTCTTGATCACCGAGTAGTTTCAATCCTTTTTCAGTATGGAATTCAGTCTTGAGTTCAGGGGTTTCAGCTCTTACATTTATACCCATAAATGCCTTTGAAGTCTTTGTGTTCAGGGGACTCTGACCCTGGTCCAAACCAGACCTGGGTGTCTTCCTGCCAGTGTACACCCTCTTCCTATGATAGTCAGGGTCTGGGGCACAGCCACTCAGCAGGAGGTGAAGCCATCCTCCGGGGGCAGCAACACAGCCCTCTTCACATCTAGGGGGCTACTCCTCCCCTTACATCAAACGCAGGCCAGCCTGTTGCTGTCTCACCTACTCCTCCTTGGGGTCAGGACACTTCCCAGACCCTGTCACATCCAAACCCAGACAGGCAATACACAACCAGGCAGAGGCACACAGGATGGTTTAAGACAAGAAACCAGCCACTTCTAAAAGCATGGTTTCTAAACACATAATTCAAAAACCATCTTCGCAAAAAGATGTGTTATTAAATTCTTAGTTCAGGCACACTAAACTCCATCTCTTCATCTTATGCCTATGGGAAGATATGCTGGGAACATGGGACACAGCATTACCCATTTTGTCTTCTGGGCAAGATGGCCTTGCAACAGTGAAAAAACGAATTTGGCAGTATTTCACTGTCAGGACAGGGTGCACACCTCAGTACATGTCCTACCTTTCACATTCACTGCACCCTGCCCAGGGGGGTACCTTGGGCCTACTATAGGGGTTTCTGATATGCATAAAAAGGTAAGGTAAGGCCTGGCAAGTGGGTGCATTTGCCGGGACAATAAGGCAGTTAACAAACTGCGTGCAGGCACTGCAGTGGCAGGCCTGAGATCTCTTCTTAGGGCTACTTATGTGGGTGGCACAATTAGTGCTGCAGGCCCCCTAGTAGCATTTGCATTACCATCTCTGGCACACATAGTGCACTTTACAAGGGAATTTACTAATAAGGCAAACATACCAATTACCATAACACTTTATACAGGGAGCACTTGCAGTTTGACACTGATCAGCAGTGGCAAAGTGCCCAAAGCATTTAAGTCGGCAACATAATGTCAGAAAAAGGTCTAGGAGGAAAGCAAAAAGTTTAAGGAACTTTAGCCAAAAAGGCCAAAGTCCAACAGTGGCCAACTTGAACCAGGTCACAGCTTCAGGTCACAGCTTCAAACCTCATTATGGGACACCGCAGCTGTCTGTGGAGAGGATGTGGCCTTACGTCAGAGCTGCCGACTTTGGAACTAGGGAGCCAGGTTCGACACTCGGCGTCGGCTCAACCTCCTCTGATTGAATCTCAGGTGCCTCAAAACAAGTGAATCTGAATCTGGAACTAACTGATTTTTTCATCTTTTCAACATTGATCTACTGATATGAGTAATAAAATTTATTTTTGTTTACTGTGCCACTTACCTGCAAGTCTGCCTCATAAAACGGACATGCTGAACTCAGTGTATTTGTTGCCAATATTTGTGATGAATTATACGAGTTTATAGATTGTTGGTCGATGATTCTATATTCCACATAAACTATATAGCCTCTGAATCACTGAGTTACGTAGATCTTTAGATTTTTTTTTAAAGTTAACAACGATTTACAAAAGAAGAAGTAATAAAAGTAACATCCATTTTCAAAAGAAAAAGTACAGCCCATAAGAAAACGATTTACTTTTGCCTCCACTCTAATTTACATAATCAGTTGCCAGGCGATATATATATAGTGCCACTTGTTTTCTCAGCTTTCACTAATGAGATTTTCTCGTTTTCCGAAATAACTCACGCAAAAGCACACCCTGTCCTCTGTTACTCTGCTCGTGGGATTTCTCTTTTTTCAGAACTTGCGCAAGAATCTGATGAGCACCCTTAATGGAAAAGAAAAGAAGTCAATGAATGAAAACGCAAAACAAATAGAAAAATAACTAATAGCTCTATCTCTAGGGCCTAAATCGGGCCTCTACAGGAGAGTGTGGCCCCCATGATTGAGCCCCCCTCTTTCTCGCTTATCTGAGTGGTGACATTTTAGTGGAGAGAATTGATGGAACCAGCCTCATTCGGACCAGTCTGCTGGTTGTGGGGATCCACCGGCCACTGCGTGACTGCGTGATGTGGTCAGCACGCACACTTTGACCGGGCACGCCTGAGAGTTTAAGTAAATAGAGCCCACCTGTTCGTATACAGTCTCAATGCCGGATTCTGTATGGTTTCGTCTTTGTGTTCTGTGCCTGCTCACCAGCTACTTGGCTGCACAGTGATACCTCACAGCGTTTCGCTACACCTTTGATTAAGTCACCGTGACAGATGCAGGGCTTGTTGTGGTGCTTGGGAGTGGGATCAGTGCTTAATTTGAGCTGGTGGTTTCTGGTGCTGGCACCGGCTCTTAATTGTGAACACCGGTACTTATGACACTCTACCACATGGTGGCGCTGCTTGTGTAATTTATTAATTCAATATACATTAGAAACAATTAAATCCTGCTGCCCAAGTCATTCTTTTAGCTTTGGGGGCCCGGAATAGTTTGAACTATCACACTTTTAGGAGTGTTATGGTTAGTAGTTGCTAGGTATGTCGTTGGCAGCGCTGGCAGGAGTAGTGGATGGTGAAAGCTGCAGTGGCCTCCTAACAAGGGCCCTGGCACATATTTTATTTCAAATTAAGCGCTTGGTGGGGTCTAGTCCCCACTGACTCCATCATGTTTATGTGGAAGGAAGTAGGCCAGGTTTGTGGGTTCTTCTGGGGTATGGCTGTGGTAGCTCTGGCAGTGATGGGTGCTCGGTATCATTGTTCCTGCTGTAATATCCTAGATGAATCTCCACTCAGCTGGATCCTTGTCTTTGCTTTCCTCTTTCTGAGTGTGGGCGCGCTGTTCCCCTAGAATCGTACACCTCAAAAACACACCCACAGGTTGGGTGGATCAAGGGTGGCGTTCACCTCAATTTCACATGGCAATCTGTCCCAAGATAAGGGACAAAATCAGCATATCCATAAGTGAGTTCTCGGGGGGAATTAGAGATTTATGAAAATGCATTACAAAAATGTAAAAGGTTACAATGCAGAATGCAGAAATAATTCATTCAAATACAGTAAATCTCATTTAAATGCATCAAATCATTGCCATAAAGACTCTTGGCAATAGGACAATACAGTAAAATGGAAAAAATCAACAAGCATTGGCAAAGCCAATAGGTTTTGCCTATGCAAGACCTACTGGCGTTGTCAACGTTTTTTTTGTGATGTTGCAGACTAGCACAGACTGCTGTGCAATATGGCTTAAAGTAAATAAAGAGTAAGCGCTAGGGCGCACCCGGCGTTCAGGGCCGGACTGACTGTGGCGGGCACTGTGCATTTCCCCAGTGGGCTGCCAGGGTGGGGGCTGGTTTTTGGCCCCAGGGGCCCGTTTTTGTTACCCGGCCCCTGGTAACAAAACCGTCCGAAACAAGCCCTAGAGAACAGTTCGGCCGCACCCCCTCGGAAGCCGGCGAGCAGTTTGCCAGGGCCGGTTTCGGTTCCCAGTCCCGCCCTGCTGGCATTGACCGCGTCATAGCGCTTTTTTGTTTTCTTTAATGCACTGGTACTCATTCTACAGCCTGCGAGTTGTTTGCGGCCCACCAGGCTATTTCATGCGGCCCACCTGGTAAGGAGTTGCACTTGGCTCGATGATTACCGTGCACTGATAATTGTCATGGGGCCGCGTGCGCATCGGAGCTGCACTGAATAGGTGAGTGTCAGCTGATCATGCGCAATGTAGTTAGTGTAGTGCAAACGCGCTGCTGCTGGCCACTCTCACAGTGACTTCCCTTCAGTGAGAAGGTAGGAAATTGTGCTGTGTGCATCATAATTCCTACAGCGTTGCAACTTCTGAGCTCATCTGGCCACTGCCGTGCTTCCTCCAAGGCAGCTTGACTTTCACAGATGGCATCAGAGAAGTCTGTAGGCGAGAAGGCAGGGGTGCCCAATCTCCTCTTTTGGAGGGTCCTGTGTTTATTTTAAATTTTAAAAGTGATGTTTTGTATTGCTTTAACTTTACTGTTTTTCTTAAGTGTACAAGCCACAGAGTTTTCTTTCTCACGATTTCCTCTAGAAGTCAGTTCAGCTTCTTTGAGAAACAGGTCTGTTGCTGATCATAAAAAAAGTTGCAATGACTGCAGAAAACGCCTATCTCTATAAAACACGGTGTCACTTAAATATAATAAAGTGAAAACGTTACAGTCGCAGCAACACGAAAACACGTTTTACAGTAAAAGACATCTGGCACGAGTTGTCTGGGCAAACCTTCACTTCAGACTTCTCTCGTCCTCCTTATCTGCTCACAAACAGCTCCTACTTGATAGTGTTGTCATATTTCTTAGAAGAGATAGGGAGAAGATGTGGCCTAAAGGTCAGAACTGCCAACTTCGGAATCGGGGAACCAGCTTTGCTGCGAATTCTGGCGTCAGCTCAACATCCGGTGATTCTGGGCAAATCACACGGATTGGCACCCAAAATACCCTGCTTTGTAGACGCTCAGCGTGATCACGTGGTGCACAGGTCTTCATGGTTTAATCATTTTCCTGCTCTTACTTTCTTAGCACTAGAAATATGTGCCAGGCATTCAAAGAAATCAATACTAGTGGCATTTGCTGTACCCGTGAGCAGTTTAGCATAATTATGTGGAAGCATGCCTCTTTTTTTCCACCACTGAAGTTTAGTAAAAAAAGGAAATTGGTTATGCTTCACAGATCATGGATATGTATGCCCCTAAATTATGCCCTTTGTATTGTAAAGCAGCAACCTCTAGTTGTCCCATGAGAGATGTGAGTCCTGTTTTTATCCGGTGTTTGTTGTTTTGCTTTTCCTATTGTAGATGCACAAGTACCATAATGCAACAGTTAATCATTAGCTAGACTCACACCAAACAATGTAAGGTCAATCTAAAGGTGTAATGAATGATTTTATTGTTCACATAAGTGGCACAGGATCCTTCTTCAATGCATCCATTAGTATATTTCTCTTTTTGTGGTACTGTAAAATTCGGAACCATGTAGGTGGCATGGTCCCACCATGCCAATTTTGGTATCAACGAACCGCAAATGAGTAACGCGGTATGTATGAGTGTTTTCGTCATGTTTCACTGATGAATTCACCGTGCATACGATATCACATATTGAACCCTTTGGGTTCCATTTTAGAACAGTAGCCATTTTGTGGTTGCCCTCACATAGGCTGCACACTAAGGCCATGCCTAGGCCTAAAAGACACGTACACCTTCTCTGACTTCTCTCTGACCTGTGCAAACTGACTCCGCTGCCCGAGGTCAATCCTGCCCAGCCAGTTCCTTTTCCCGCGCCTAATGTGATTAGCATCAGGGCTCGACCCATCATAAAGTCCTTGTTCACACACGATCTCTGACTAAGCTATTTCACACCTGACTCTGTTTCCTACTTTATGGCTTGTTTTACGAGCAGGAGGTGCCCGTTTTATTGGGGTCCGCTGTTATCTGATGAGGGTTCTGAGCCTTGCTGGGTAAAATGACTGTATGCTTAATGAACTGAAATGTGGGATTGTCATTATGGCTCTACCGTTTCTTTGAAACTAAAATATGTGAATAACTACTTGTAAAATAGGGGCGGTATTGCCCCCAAGCATAATTTTGTGTATATAAGTAAAGGCTGGTTTTTGGTTCGGGAGCAGTCTCCTGAGAACATACATCGTGTTGTACTTCTCGGATACCTATGATTGGTCTGCAGCCAATAAATACGATCTTTGATTTCACCTAGAAGACTCTGTGTTTCTGTGGGTCTGAAACAGGAAGAATCCGAAGTCTTAGGGTGTTTTCCCCTGCACCGCTGGGTTCTAAAAACCCAGTACTTCAGTTGGCGCCCAACGTTGGGTGAATTCAGTGGTACCGGTCCAAGCCAGAGGTTCGTGAGGAGCTTCGTGTGGAAATTCTGGAGGAAGGCCGCCACTTCATCGACCCCTGCATGTCGACGTGGTCCGAAAGTCTTTTCTGCGAGGTTCTCCGCGTCCCGACGGCTACGAAGGACTGCTGCCCTGATTAATCGCCCTGTTTTGGACCCTTGACGATTTGGTAGAGCGAAACAATTGAGAGAGTCTTCTGGTGAAGGCATCGATACCTCAGTTAAGTATAAGTGGAGCGTCTCCCAGTTTGTTTGGTATCCTTCGGGATTTTGGTATCCTTTGGGATCGCTTTGATTTGGGTCTTGCAAGTGCCAAAGCCAGAGGACTCGTGTATTCATGAGACTATCGTATTCGATAATCCTTTGAAGTTTGAAACTAGACTAGTGAGCAAAGATGCCTGGTTCTAGTATATTTGGAAATTTGTTTTGTTTTGGTTGTAAAAGGGATTTCCGATTAGAGGATTCGTGTCCGGTTCCTCCAATTGGAACTCCCACTTATGAGCTTTATGTGAAGCATGGCGTGGGCCCCATTGCGTATAATGCAGTATGGATCCGATACACCAGGAAAGATGGTGTTTTAAAATGGCCCCAAAATGGTAGTTTCGACACAGAGATCCTAGATAATTTAGAAGTTAAATTGTTTAAGAAGAAAGCCCGGCCGGCGATGTTTGATTCTTTCCGCCTATGGCGAAAGGAAGCCAAACAAAAAGAAATTAAATTAGCAAAGAAGAATAAAAGAGAGAGAGGTACGTCGATAATGCAAGCAGCTTTGCAGTTTAAAGATAGTGAAGAGGACCAAATGAATGAGCAGTTGCACAGGCTACGCAAACTAGTCATTGATAAATGTTACCCTGTTTTGCCGCCCCTTCAGCAAGATGCGTTAAAAGAAAAGGAGAAAGACCCCCTAATGTCGCATTTACTAAGTTCGCCACCCCGTATGCGCAAAATGCTGCAGCACCCCCGCAACCTTTAAATGTACCGCCTCCAGCTAATGCACCGCAAGCTTTCCCGCAGCCGCCAGCTCCTCCTCAGCCGGCTCCTGTCCCGGTAGCGCAGCCTTCCCAAGGGACGCCGATGTCACTACCTACCCCTTCTGCGCTCGCTGCGACTTTACCTAGCACATCAGCTGCCTCCCTTGGTGCCCTACCTGTTACTACTCCTGTATCTGTATCTACACCCGTTTTTCTTCCCTCTGTTTTTCCCCGGTTCTTGCCTCAACTTCTCCTTCTGCACGACAACGAATAGCTAGTGCAGTCACTGGTCTTATATCACCACTCTTTGGGTCATCTAGTACGACCCCTGGTCCACAACATAAGCAGTTACGTAGTCAAATACCTGGTTCTAGAGAGAAAGAAGAACTGGACCGCATGGCACGTAGATGGATTGTTTATCCTTCTAGATATGATGTAGAGTCTGTTGTGAATGTTTTTCATCAGTGGGAAGCACCACAACAGAGATACGTTTTTGAGAAAATGTGTGAAATCCTATGTGAGGAATTGAAAGATACTGATTTAGACTCTAGTCCGCAAGCGTTGTGTCAAGTGCGATTTGAATTTGGAAAAGGTACGATTGTGGGTTCTGATGTTGAGAAAGCAGTAGCGACACTACTGTCTTTCAGGGATAGGGATTGTCAGCAGTCGTTGTTTGAACAGGAATTCCCTGAAGGGAAACAGGCAAAAGCGCGACAATACCCGATGCGTGAGGTTCCTCCAGTCTGGAGACCTGGTGATGCACAGGCTAATCCACCTGTTCTGCCACATTTTCAGCGTGTATGGGTACATGTTCCCTGGAAACGATCTGAAGTCTTAGCCCTTAAGCAGACTCTGCCTGACCCCCGTAAGAACCCCGCAGGATATTACAAGGAGTTATCGCAGACTGCAGAATCATGTGTCATGAATCTAGCTGACATAGATATGTTGTTCGGGAATGTTGTTCCACAGCCTTTGTGGGGATTGATTCGTAATACAGATCATGCTGCAGAACTAGGTGACACATGGGCTAATATCATTAATGCGGACAATAGACAGGTTGGTGGTGCCAAGCCTGAACCCGCGGTAGCAGAACTCCCTGGTAGAATAATTAACTATATGAAAACTTTAATGCCCGCTATACGTGTGAATTGGGATAAATTATCCGCATGCAAACAGAAGAAAGATGAAACAGTGTCCGATTTCTTCACCAGGTTTGAGGAAACATTTATCGACCACAGTGGTCAGGACATGAGTACAGAATGTGGCCAACGGTTATTTGTTGATAAATTTGTGCATAATTTGCTTCCAGAGTTATGTAAAAAATTAAAAGATTCGGAGAGTTCTTGGGCAGTTTCCTCTTCAGCGCAAATACTGGCTACTGCACAGTATTACGAAAATAGGGATAAAGATGAGAAGGATAGAACAGACAAGAAAACGAAAGAATTGAAAACAAAGGTTCTTTTACAGCAGGCTTATCCGCCACGTGGAGGTCAGAATAATTATAGGCAAACCCAGGGTATCTATCAGCAACCCCAACAGTTTCAGAATAATCGGCAAATGTATGGGTATTATCAACCACGTGTCCCTATCGGTCCCAATCAGTGTTCCTATTGCAAGGAGGAAGGTCATTTTAAAAATAATTGCCTTAGATTGTTGCAGCGCACGAATAATGCTTATGGCGCACAAGGTAGAGGTGGCCAGCAAGCCCCAAGAGGTAGAGGGCGTGGAAATGCTCCCCAGAACTCGCGTCCTCTCCCGCCTCAAAATACGATGAATAGTTTTGATCAGCAAGCCAATGCAACTGGCAAGACAGCTCAGTACTATAATAATGACTATTATGCAGAAGATGATAATACGGAAGGTAATGATTACTAGGACAGCCATAGACAGAGAGAGGGAGTTGTTTCAGTACCAGTGGATCAGAGCGGACCGTATGTTAAGGTGACTACAGCGGGTGTAACAGAGCCCTTTCTGCTGGACACTGGTGCTGCAAAGAGTTCTATTATGCGCTCAAAACTCCCTGGCGCGCCTTTGTCTGGCGAAATGAATGTTTCAGTAGGTTTTTCTGGCGCCCCGGTTAGGAACCCGATCTCAAGTCCTATGGCCCTTTCTGTTGGACCTTGTGAGCTGAACGCACCCCTTATCCTAACGACAGGATGTGGTGAAAACCTGTTAGGATTGGATTTGTTAAAGAGATTACATGCGACATTATATTGTTCCCCCTCGGGAGTACAACTTACGCTGGGTAGGGAAGTGATTTCTCCCATGTATTTGTCAAAGAATAAACTGCCAGCTGAATTGTCGTCTCTTCCTGATGCCCTTTGGGCCACTGGCCCTAATGATGTGGGCCTTTTGGAAATACCGCCGTATGTTGTCACTTTAAAAGCCAATGTTAGATTGCCCCGCATTCCCCAGTACAAGATCTCTCATGAAGGTGAAAAAGCGTTGTTAGCAATTATCTATGATTTAATTGACAAGGATGTAATTGAAGAGACAAGAGGCAACGTTTGCAATAGTCCGGTTCTGCCTGTTTTAAAACATACTGACCCTTCTCAGCCACCTGTTTACAGATTTGTGATCGATCTTAGAGAGGTCAATAAGGTAGTTGTGCCACAATTTCCAGTCGTCCCTGATATAACTGCCTTGTTAACTATGATCCCAGCTTCCGCTGCTTGGTTCTCAGTGATCGATTTAAAGAACGCTTTCTTTAGTATCCCGATTGCAGAGGAGAGCAGGGATATTTTTGGCTTTTGTTTAGGAGGTCGAAGCTTCCGTTTTAAACGCGCTCCACAGGGCTACTGTGAAAGTCCATCAATATACAGTCAGGCTTTAAAAGCACAGCTTGATGTCCTTGTTTTACCTAACGGTGCTACCCTTATTCAGTATGTTGACGACTTATTAATCGCCGCAGATACTGAGGAGATTTGTAAAGGAGCTACATCATCATTGTTGCGTCATTTGTCTGCCTTTCATCACAAGGTATCTCTCTCTAAACTGCAATATTGTCGACAAGAAGTGACCTATTTAGGTCATCTCTTATCGAAGGAGGTAAGGAAACTGACCCCAGAGAGAATTCAAGCTATTGCACAATTAAGCGTGCCAAGGACAAAGAGAGAAGTACGTGCTTTCTTAGGTATTACTTCATACTGTAGGCACTGGATCCCGAGTTTTTCTTTACTGGCAAAACCATTGCTAGCATTAACATATAAAGATATACCGACTCTTGTCCCATGGTCTGAAGAGTGTCAGAAAAGTTTTTTGGAATTACGCAAGGCATTATGTTCAGCTCCTGTGTTGGGTACCCCCGACTATAGTAAGCCTTTTACCTTGTATGTTTATGAAAAGGACGGTTGCGCATTGTCAGTGTTAACACAGCCTTTTGGAGACAGACCGCGTCCATGCGCGTATTTTTCGTCGACTTTGGACCCTGTAGCGAGGGCATTGCCAAGTTGTTTAAGAGCCACAGCGGCAGCAGCTGTGTCTATTCGACAGTCTGCTGGATTAGTGATGAATAACACATTGATTGTAATGGTTCCCCATGCGGTGGACACATTGTTAAACAGGACCAAGACACAGCATTTAACTAATGCTCGATTGTCAGGGTATGAATTGACACTGTTAGCAAACCATGTGCACATAAAAAGGTGCAACACGCTGAATCCAGCCACATTATTGCCAATTTCAGCAGACACAGATGAGGTTGAACAGCATGATTGTCTGTTCAGAACAGAAGAAGAAACAAAAGGGAGAGTGGATCTTAAAGATACTCCCCTGGTTGAATGTGATGGTACCTTATGGGTGGATGGTTCGTGCTTCAAGCTTCCGAATGGTGATACGACTGCTGCATATGCTATTACGACTTTGCACACGATTGTTGAAACTGCACGTATACCACAGAATTCGGCTCAAGCGGCAGAATTAATTGCACTTACAAGAGCATGCGTGTTGTCGAAAGGAATGAAAGTGAACATATATACTGACAGTCAGTATGCTTTTGGCGTGGCCCATAGTTTTGGGCGTTTATGGAAAGAACGTGGTTTCCTGACCTCGCATGGAACTAAGATTCAGAATGGTCAGTTAGTGAATGATCTCCTTGAGTCACTGACCTTGCCATTACAAGTCGCGATTGTGAAATGCAGCGCACACAAGAAGGTTACCGATGATGTTGGACGTGGTAATGCATTCGCTGATGAAACCGCGAAAGAAACAGCAAAAGATATGACAACTCGAATGTATGATGCAGGCCCTGCAAGATGGGTTGGTGATGTTGGAATGTGTGAAGACACGATAGAGAGTGTGAAGTCCCTTCAAGCTGAAGCCACAGAGAAAGAATTGAGTATGTGGAAAGAGAGTAAGGGTAAATTAGATGAAAATGGTTGTTGGGTTGATTTGTCAGAACACCGGCGATGGTTGTTGCCTGATGCATATGTGCTTCCAGTCGTTACGATGGCGCATGGAATGGCACATATCAGTGTGAAAGGGATTTGTAAGTTGTTGGCTCCAGTATGGCAGAATGCTGGAATCCCTAAATGTGCGGAGAATGTGGTCAAAAATTGCATGGTATGTTTGAAATACAATCCTGGTAGGGGAACCCCAACTCCAGCTGGTCATTTTGCGCCCCCTTCATATCCATTTGAAGTTCTGCAACTAGATTTCATCCACATGGAAAGGTGCAACAATTTGAAATATGTACTGGTTGTTGTTTGCGCTTTTTCAAGATGGAGAGAAGCATATCCCCTAAAAGACAATACGGCCTTATCCACAGCTAAAGCCCTTGTCAAGGAATTTTTCCCTAGGTTCGGAATGCCGAGAATGGTATGGAGTGATAACGGGAGTGAGTTTGTGGGTCGAGTGATGAAGAATGTATGCGAGGGACTAGGCATTAAGCAGAAGTTTCACGCTGCAAATCACCCCCAATCAGCTGGATTAGTAGAATGCTACAATGGCACTTTGAAACTTAAGTTGGCCAAAATTCAGGCGAGCTCCGGTCTTAAATGGCCTGACGCTCTGCCCTTAGCCCTCCTATCAACAAGAATGACTGTGCATTCACGAGTGGGACTTAGTCCATATGAGATTGTGTATGGCCGTCCGGCCAATGTATGGGGTGTGCCAAGACCAACAAAATTTAGTGAAATCGAACATCCAGTACTGCTTGATTATCTGTATGAATTGATGGCTAAATTGCGTGTCTTACACCAACAGGTTCACGATACTCTGCCCCAGGCCTCTGAAGCTCCAGGACACCCTATTAATCCTGGAACGTGGGTGCTGATTAAGAATTTTCAACGTACGAAAAATGATGAGCCCCGTTGGATCGGCCCCCACCTAGTCCTGCTATCGACAAGATCAGCGGTTCGGGTGAAAGGGAAAAAGAATTGGATACACGGAATACATTGCAAGAGGATCCCTTTGCCCCTACCGTATGATCGGTGGGTCCAGGAGGGGATCGCTGACTCCGAGGCTGAGACTGTGCCTCGTTTTGTGCCTTTTAGCGATGCGCGTGTAAAGGGAACAAATACAGAGCAAGAAACTGACGACATTCTGCAAGAAGTCACATCGCCGTCAATTCGATTGGAAACCACAGAGCCTGAACTCTTGTTTCAAGACCAGACAGTACCTGGGAAAAACAGGTATAATTTAAGGCCAAGAACTATGGACAAATAAAATTCTTTTTCTTTACCATTTCCAAAATTGCAGCTCTCTCATCTGAAAAACTTTTTGACTTTTTGTTTTTCGAACCACCATCCGGGTTCAGCTGCAGGGTCGCGGTGCCAAGACTTTGGGGTACAAGCCGAAGACGTTAGGTCTACGGTTATGGTTGGTCTAGGGCGTTCCCTGGACTAACAGGTGTACTCCTCAAGCAGAAGATACTCATCCGCCGCGAGCAGCACGATTAGAGAATGGAGTTTTTCAGGATGGAGAGGCCCACCGAGGAAATAAATTTCAAGAGCGGAATATGTAAAATACTGAATAGCAAACGTTTTGTAATATTGTGTCTGTTTGTACTATTTAGCATGATGATATTTTCTGTAGGTTGTGTATTGTTATCTTTCCAAGTGTCATTTACACCCACTGTACAGCCCACACCTCCTCCTACTGTTTTCCCGCACTCTTTCCACCCTCTGCCAGAACATGAACAAGCTAGACGTTCTGAGTTCGTGAACAATTCGTTCATTCAACTCCTGCACCAGCACCAACTAGTTATGAATACAACAAACTGCTGGGTGTGTGGTTTGATGCCGCACACCATTAATAAGGGTATCCCATATCTAGTACTGCCGTTTAGCTATAATGGTTCATCATGGGCATTCCAGACCATGTTTCTTTTTGCGCTTGAAACCTACTCCCAGCGACCACCGTGTTCCACTAGACTTAACTCGAACAATAAAGCCTTGATGAGAGGAGTTGCAGATATGAGTAGAGATATCGATGCATATACATCTATTCCCAAAGATGAGTTGCGAGCTTATGTAGGTTGGAACGCAACGGGGTATAGCATTAGCTTGGGCGAAAGACAGCGCAAAAGTTCATCTCCAATTTGGGTTGTACCACACATGGGTCGCCTTTGTTTACAAGGCAATGGTCAAAATCCAAGAGCTCAACTAGGGAAGAGTAACTGTACTGAAACGTACACTTTCCCATCACAGTCTTCCCCTGCGTTATTGGCTGCCAAGGGTACATACTTTGTTTGTAATGACCGAGCATATACATGGTTGCCCCCTGATTTCTCGGGCACGTGTTATGTTGTGAATTTGCTACCGCCAACGTTTACTGCTGCCTCTGATTATCACAAGACCAGAGTTGTGAGAGGCATTGTTAGTAAGGAGGATACTGCCGGTCAGGAAGCAGGAGACTTTTTCTTGGGTTTCCTACCGTTTTGGGGACCAATGGTCAATAGTCGGAACCTGAGACAACTGACTCGTGTAGTTGAAACCACTGTTAATGTAACGGCTGGTGCCCTTGGTAACTTGACAGCTGAGCTCCAAGCGGATCGCCTTATGACGTTGCAGAACCGTATGGTTCTAGATGTCATACTTGCAGACCGTGGTGGGGTATGCAAGGTTATCCAATCGAGCTGTTGTATTTTCATACCAGATAACGCTCCAACAGTCTACCAGACCATTTCCAAACTACATAAGATTTCCGAATCCATTCACGTGGATAAAGGAGATTGGTCAATGATGGGATGGTTCTGGGGACTGATATCGGCTTGGGGATGGAAGATTCTAATAGTCATTGGGATGATCTTAGCCATTCTTTTCCTTTTCTGTTTATGTGTACAGTGTGCTCCTGTAATATGTAGCCTCTGTGTTACATCATGTGTAAGGAAACCTGTATCAAGGGACGAACTAAGCAATAGGATGATGCTACAGCAACATCTCCATGACTTTAAGAACATAGACTTGGACTCAGATTAGTATAGTTCTTGCCTATGTAAGGGCAAAAGGAGGGTCTGTGGTACTGTAAAATCGGAACCGTGTAGGTGGCATGGTCCCACCATGCCAATTTTGGTATCAACGAACCGCAAATGAGTAACGCGGTATGTATGAGTGTTTTCGTCATGTTTCACTGATGAATTCACCGTGCATACGATATCACATATTGAACTCTTTGGGTTCCATTTTAGAGCAGTAGCCATTTTGCCTAGGCCTAAAAGACATGTACACCTTCTCTGACTTCTCTCTGACCTGTGCAAACTGACTCCGCTGCCCGAGGTCAATCCTGCCCAGCCGGTTCCTTTTCCCGCGGCCTAATGTGATTAGCATCAGGGCTCGACCCATCATAAAGTCCTTGTTCACACACGATCTCTGACTAAGCTATTTCACACCTGACTCTGTTTCCTACTTTATGGCTTGTTTTACGAGCAGGAGGTGCACGTTTTATTGGGGTCCGCTGTTATCTGATGAGGGTTCTGAGCCTTGCTGGGTAAAATGACTGTATGCTTAATGAACTGAAATGTGGGATTGTCATTATGGCTCTACCGTTTCTTTGAAACTAAAATATGTGAATAACCACTTGTAAAATAGGGGCGGTATTGCCCCCAACCATAATTTTGTGTATCTAAGTAAAGGCTGGTTTTTGGTTCGGGAGCAGTCTCCTGAGAACATACATCGTGTTGTACTTCTCGGATACCTGTGATTGGTCTGCAGCTAATAAATACGATCTTTGATTTCACCTAGAAGACTCTGTGTTTCTGTGGGTCTGAAACAGGAAGAATCCGAAGTCTTAGGGTGTGTTCCCCTGCACCGCTGGGTTCTAAAAACCCGGTACTTCAGTTTCATATTGGTATCTCTCCCAAAACATAAATATACAGACCTATTTGTTATTGGAGTCTTTAGTGGTTCCCAAATAGGGTTTCCCCCTGAAGTACTATGATTCGGCCAGGGACCTCAAAGCATGCAGGGCCTAGGCGTCTCTGGGGTTTGGGGGATGGGTGGTAAAATGCACAAGTTTTAATTAGGCAGACGGTGGTAGCAGGTGACTTTATGGGAATTATTGGGAACAGATAAACCGTGATCTAGTCAAAGGCAACAATGTAGGCAGTTTGTGCCGCTGGGGATTGCCATTGCTTTTAGGGCAATTACACTAGTTAATTTAATTGATTATATCACCTGGAAGAAATCCTGCTGTTGGTGAATGAAATTTCTCTGCTTGGATTGGTGACTATGCTTGTGATAAAATGTCACATAAAAGACCTGGAAATGTCACACAGTTTTGTGAAGCAAACATAGAAATGTGACCCCCTAAACAGACTGGAAGGACTGCATTTTCTATCTTTATTCGAAAAACACTAGCCATTTGTTCATATTATGAGACTATGGAAGGGTCTGCAACTGGTACTTGAATATCAGCAGGTGTAAAATCCACTGTTCTCTAACTTGGCAATTTGGTTATGTTTGCTTTAACAATTATTTAAGAGTAACTTAGAAGACTATAAAGTAACCTAAAAGTGATTTTTCTTCCTGTACGTGATGTTTTACATTTACATTTTCAAAGGGAAAAACATTTTAGCTTTTAGCCTTTCACTGAAATTCCCAATTTTCATTTCAGTTATGCCAGTAAAATACTAGCCATGTGGCAACCCTATGTAAGGTGTCTTGCTACCTTTTACTTCCCCTCCTTATATCTCAACGCTTATCTTTAAAGAGTGCCCAAAACCTTCTGCTATCTGCACTAACTGAGGATAGTAACAGATAAGGAAACTACTTTACCGACTTACTATAAGCAATTTTGGAACGATAAAGAACTTCCCAGTGGGCTTGTACAGTAGCCTCATTGTCTGGTGAGAAGTAGTACTTGGGAAGGAAAGAGTTGAGGGGTGGGAAAGATGCTCTTTATAGGGGCCCCTTGTCAAGTAAGTATCCAGCCTTGGGATTTATGTTGCTTTCTGGTATTTAAAGGTTTGCATAATGAATGGGGATGCATATAACTACAAGTGCAACAGTGAACTTGAACTGGAGCATCTGCTGACACAGGCACGCGCACAGTTGCAGAATCTGAGCTACCGGTTCTGGATAGAGATACCTCAAATACATGCAGTCAAATCGCATCCATTAAATATGTCACTAAAGCAAACATTAAGTGCACCACCTTAGTTATTTGCCACACTTGATTTCTTAAACTGCAACTGCACTTCAACACATTTTAAAAATTAACTAATCCTATCCGCCTTGGCTCACTGGACCTTCTAGCACTGTGATGGGTGATTTGTACTTCAAAATACAACATTTTCCATGAATTCATTAGGAAAATTTATTGAGGATGCCCTGAACACTGCCACATATAATTGTACTTCAAGTGTATTCAATATTTCTTTTTTGAAAAATTCTGTATTTTGTAGTCCCTTTCAAAAAAGGTTCTTGAGGAGGCATGCACGCATAACTCCAAAGTTGTATACTGTGAAGTCAGTCTTTGTGTGTTTATTGTATTATATGCCTCTCTTTTGCTAAATGACCCCACGTCTCACAACCCGACCATCAGTGCGGCCCTTCATAATACCCCAGATTGTACTTTTGTCCCCCGGCAAATGTTTGTGAGTCCCATGCTTTAATGCATGTCGCACAGTAGCCGGTGCTGCTGTGCAACATGTTTAATAAAATGGATAGACATAAAACAAAAATGGAATCAAAACGAAAAAGTAAGAGGATTCCTACCTATATATATATATCTTTTAATTGGTGGAGTTCCTCACTGGGAGTCCTAAAGGAGCCAAGAAACCTGACCATCTATATGCACAGCTAGACTTCTAATAATATATGGGTTACATAAGCTGGGATTTCTATAAAATGTTGCTTTTATGATTTTTATTATTGATATTCATATGAAGACATTATTTGTATAGTTAGTTGTTAAACACATCTCTTCTTTTATGTAACAAAAAATGCCACAAAATGTGGATCAGGCACCAGAAAAACCTATACAACATGCTCTGATCATACAATCACACATAGTTTCATTCATACTCTCATTCAAACCTCATGCAGTAACCACCAAAACAGCCACTAAATTTAACACACCTTTGAAGACATATCAGATATTCGAGAGGGCCTGAAAAGACAATCCGCTCTTTTGTTGGAGCAGCAAATAGACACTTTCTGAAATAAACCTATTAGTACATTTCAAACAATGACTATGTATGCTGGTCCTCTCGTTTTGCCTCCAGAAATTGCACCAGAAATGGACAACAACAAGAGAGGGAACAGAAAAAAGAAGCATGCCCCATAACAGATCACTAAGGGCATCCCTGTTCTGGGATGTGTTTTCTTTCCTCATTGCTTCCCATCCCCAAAGCCGCCTCTTCTTGGAAAGCACTGTGGAACAGCCTACTGCTATACATTGATGCTATAGGATCAACAAATAAAAGCAATTAGCACATTTCATGGAATATCGAGAGTGTGAACACCAGTCATATTGCTCAGATTGCTGTCAGCGCCTGCCAGGCAAGATTCAATCACTCAAAGAGTGGATTTTCAGAATGGACAAGAGAAGGAGGCAATAAATATTTTGGTAACAAAATTGTAAGTATTCCCTTTACCGCCTTAAGTGCCCTCCGAAGAGGTGTGTGCCCAGTAGTCAGGCGAGGGCCAATAACTAACAAAATTGAATGACTTTGTGTTCAGCAATTTTAAATTGCTCTCTTGCCAAACTTCTCAATCTGAGGCCCAACAAACCACATTATAGACTCGTTTTCAGTAATATTTTCTCACTTCCCCTTACTGATTTCCCTTGTTCCGGATTTCTCTAGAATACCCCCTAATCGAATGCACGGTGGTGCCATGGAAAAGAAAGCCCAGCTATCTTCACTACAAATCGAGGAGTGCCTTGCAGTTACTGCTTAAACTGGCACAGATATCAAATTAATTGAAACAGAAAAGGATTATTAATTTCTTTTTTGCAGCTTTATATAGGGCAAACTTGAAGTGAAAGCATTGGAGCACTTTACATGAGAAAAAATGACACAAGGACACATTTATCTTTTGTTTATAGGCATGGGGAAATTAAGTGATTTGCCTAGAATCACAAGATGTTGAGATGCAGCTGAGACTTAATCCAGGTCCCTCCGTTCTAAAGTCAGCAGCTCTGTCCATTATGCCACATTGTCTCCTCTCAATCAATCAATCAGTGTTGTTGTAAAGTGCGACTACTCACCCGCAAGGGTTTCAAGGTTCCTCTCAATGACTAAATGCCATTCCTCTCGGGAACATTGTTGGTGGAGTGCAGAGTGTAAAGTGAAGCAACATCTCTATATATTGTGTGGTTTGTTTCGTGCATCAAGTGTGAAAAAAAAAAAGATTCTGTCTGCGCTAATATGTTTCTGACACCTGCGTGGTGCCTTTTTCTGTAAATATAGTAACTTAGAAGGTGGGAAGCAAGGTGATGGGGGAGTGCGGTGGGAAACAATGTACAGCGGGGAAACACGGACAGCGAACACAAGTGGAAGGGAATACACCCTAATCGAATGAACGGTGGTGCAGTGGAAAAGAAAGCCCAGTTATCTTCACTTAAAATTGAGAAAAGAGCCCATTTGGTTTTGTTTAGGCTCATAAACGCCACATACATGTATTGCACAGGAGTGCCTTACAGTTATTGTTTGTATTGGCACAAATATCAAATTAATAAAAGAGACAAGGATTATTATTTCCTGTTTTTTTGCAGTTAAATACATCGCAAACATGAACCGAAGGCATTGGAGCACTTAACATGAGCAAAAATTAAATTACACAAGGACACACTCATTTTTTGATTAAAGGCACGGGGAAATTTAGGGGCATATCAACAAGGGCTTTATCTCTGCTTTTTTGGCTTTAAAAGCCAAAAAAGCAGAGGTAAAACTAGCGCCCTATCAACAACAGGGTGCTAACATGCAAATTTGCATGTTAGCACCCTTTTACTCTACGCTTCCCCTTGCATCTCTAATGAGATGCAAAGGGGGCGTTCCAGAGTAAAATAATAGGAGAAATGTCGCTAAGCGACATTTCTCCTATTATCAAGAATGTCGCTAACCCTGTTAGAGACAAAAAAAGCAGCGCTAACCGCGGTTAACGCTGCTTTTTTACTTCTTCTAATTTTCAGACTTAGCCATGATATCCTATGGAAGGAGGATATCAGGGTTAAGTTTGCCTGTCCCTATCAACAAGGTAACGTGTGATTATCGCTGGGTTTCCAGCGATAATCTCACGTTAGCCTGTTAGCGTGTAGATTTTTATCGCTATTGAGATAAGCGTTGCTAATAGCACGCTATCTCAGCGATAAAAGTTCACGCTAGCCGGCGATAATTATCCATGCGCTAAGTGCGCTTTGCGATAATTATCGCCGGTTGTTGTTGATATGCCCCTAAGTGCTTTGCTGAGATTCACAGCATGTTGAGGTGATGCCAAGACTCAACCTGGGTCCCCCAGTTCTAAAGTTAGCAGCTTTGTCCATTACACCATATCGTCTCCTCTCAATGAAGACTGCCATTCCTCTTGGGTAAATTATTTGTAAAGAAGATGAGCTCTGAGTATAAAGCAAAGACACATCTCTGACAGTTTTCATTTATATTGTGCGGTTCGTTTCCTACATCAAGTGTGAAAAGAAAAAAACGTTCTGTCTTCTCAAATATGTTTCTGACCCCATAATACCATACAAGCAGGAGGAAAAGTTCTAAGGAAGCAACACAAATCACATGCAGCCGCCAAACACGATTGCCGACCAAGAACAAAGTAGGTCGGAAAAAACTGATGAAAAGTAATACTTGGTTCAAACTACACTGAAAACAAAAACACACAAAGAACAATAGGAAATAGCATGCTACAACCAACAGAAACAGAGGAAAAGAAAGTGGCAAGCACACAAACGAATGAAAAGTAAGTGTTAGAAATGGGGGTCTCTAGTTGGCAATGGCTGGCCACTGTCCAAGTAGGGACCCTTCTTCCTAAGTCAGAGTAAGCGGGCTACACCCTTTGATAACCCTTGCTCAACCCTGTGGTAACGTAGCACGAGCAGTTAGGCTTATCTCAGAGGCAGTGTGTGAAGCATTTATGACCATACACAGTAACACAGTGAAGAACACTACAAAGGGACACCACAGAGGTAGTTATAAAAAATGAGTATCTTTATATATAGACTTAACACAAGACCAATAACAGTAAAAATCCACAATACTAGAAAATAGGGTTACTCTTGAAAGGCTGCAAAAATAGTTCAAAGTGTGCAAAGAGGAGTTCAGTTCAAGGCAGTGGTCTCTGCGACCCTTTTCCTCACAAGATACCTTGATTCTGTAGCAAAGCAACAAAAATGTCGCTAAGGAGTTGTAGCGATGATTTTCCTTACGCTAACCAGCGATGCGTTGAATCCTTGCCGCAAGGGAGGATGATGCGCTGATTTGTGTGCAGGACAAAGCGACAAACTTCTACACGCTAAGCCGGCGATGCGATGAAATCCTTGCCGCGAAGGGAGGATGATGCACCGAGCCTGTTGCGTGTGCGATCTTATTGCGATGAAAAGAAATGGCGGCCCGCGAGGGAGCGACGATCCTGATGCGATGCGATGAAAATGGCAAACGCTCGGCATCCGCGCTGCGATGTCGTGAAGCGATGAACTCGATGTGATGATCTTTGGTTAGCGAGCGCTTTGAGGCCCGCAAACTTGCAATGCGATAATCTTTGGGTTAGCGAGCATTTGGCAGCCCGCACACAGGTGATGCGATAACCTTGAAGTCAGCGAGCCTTTGGCAGTCCGCAGACAGGCGATGCGATGATCTCTGGTAGCGAGCACTCAGCGGCAGCAGAGCGATGATTTTCCTTACGCTTTTCAGATGGGGCAGCTCGCTAACGGGCGTTAGCGACGATTTTCAGCACTCTCTTCTCCACAGTAGAACTAGAGGCCCTGGAACTCACAGGAGCCTCACCTGCAGATAGAAATCCTCGCTGGGAGGAAACAGGAGGCTGGTGGTGGAGTCTGATGTGCCTGAGACTCCAGCAGGAGGCTAGCTCTCTTCTAGCCCTTGGGTGATTGCTGTAGCAAAAATAAAAGTTCCTTCAAAGTCCTTTTCCTCTTCTTCCAAGTCCAGTAGTAACCACTGCAGGCCAGTTCAAGAAACAGCACACAAGCACAAGGACAGTCCTCTCCTGCAGATTCCTTCAGTTACACGGACAGAGGTTCTTCTTGTTGTCCAGGAGCAATACAAATTGTAGGGGTTTCAGCACAGATATTTATACCCCAAAAGTCTTTGTTCTCAGAAGCAACAAGTCACTGAACCCAGCCAGAACCAGTTCTGCCCAGCCCTGGAGCACTTTGTTTACCAGGCTGCATCCTTCTTTTCAGAAAGAGGGGGTCTGCCATGAGAAGCACAGTGAGAGGTGGAGCCAGCATTCACCAGCCCTATTCAGGTCCAGGAGCTACCCCTCCCCATACTCCAATGCAGATCTCTCTATTCAACCCAGGTCTGACTCAGCCTGCCCTGCCCCTCCAAAACCAGACAGCCAATACACATAACAGCAGAGCACACTGGAAGGCTTAGGCAAAAAGATACCTACTTTCTAAAAGTGGTATTTTCAAACACAGAATGTAAAAATAAACTTCACTAAAAGATGTATTTTAATATTCTGAGCTCAGGTATACTAAATTTGGTTTTCTACCATGTTCTGTGGGTCAGTTAGGACTATAGAATGTAATAGCCAAACCTCCCATTCTGGCCTATGGAGAACAGGTAGCCTTACAGTAGTGAAAAACGTAATTGGGTGTAATTCACTACCAGGACATGCTACACACATCAGATCATGTCCTACCTTACACATACAATGCACCCTACCATAGGGGTGGCTTACATGCTGCCAAGGGAAGGTTCAGGGGCGGGGAAGTGGGTGCACTTCACAGCCAAGATGGCAGTTCTACACTGCACACAGACACTGCAGTGGCAGGTCTGAGACACACTTTACAAGCTGCTTCTGTGGGTGGCGCAAACCAGCGCTGCAGGCCCACCAGCAGCATTTGGTTTACCAGCACTGGGCACACACAGGCCACGCTACTAGGGACTAACAGGCAAACCAAATAAGCCAATCATGGATATACCAATTCACATGTCATCTTTACACAGGGAGCATTCGTGCTGTGGCACTGAATGGCAGTGGCACAGCGCCCAGAGCATCTATTACCAGCAAAAACAGAAGAGACAACAGCGAAAAATGGATGGGAGACCCACGCCAATGGTGCCAGGTCTAACAGTAAGGGCAGTCGGTAAGCCCCTTTTAAGATGTATATTGATTACAAGAGATTTCACAAGCACAGCGCAGTCCCAAATCTGCAGCAAAATCCCAAGTAGCATAGGAAAGTTCTCTAGCTCACCCTCAAATTCAAGGGTTTATAAAGGCAATTTCCCCATGGAACAACATGAAAAGTGGAGAAACATTATGGTGTTAACAAAGAAATACATTTTCAGCAAATCAAAATAAGAATGTTAAAATCATCATCCAGTCTTGCCATCTAAACCCTAACCCACTACATGAATATTGATTCAGCTCATTTTGACTTAACGTCATACAAATGTGTCAGAATAAAATAGTTACATAAACAACACTAAACCAATTTGAATGACCTTTTGCCTTTAATCCTCCTGTTTTTTGCTGACTTCATTTTTGCTTGTCTCTGGACTCTGTGCACTTTACCACTGCTAACCAGTGCTAAAGTGCTTCTGTTCTCTTCTTAAAGCTTGGTAAAATTCATTTACACCCAATTGGCATATTTAATTTACTTCCAAGTCTCTATTATAGTGGTACTACATGCACCCAGTGCCTTAAAATTGCATGCTACTAGTGGGTCTGCAGCACTTTTTGTGCCATCCACTTAAGTGGCTTCTAAACATGCGTTAGGCCTGCCATTGCATCCTCTGTGTGCAGTGTTAAATTGCCATTTCATGCTGGCAAAATAAACCTTTTGCCAGGCCTAAAACTTCCTTTTAATGCATACAAGTCACCCCAAGGGTAGGCCCTACATAGCCATAAGGGTGTAGTGTTCTTAAAACGTTGGAAATATAGTTTTAACTTGTGCATGTCCTAGTAACCCTACCTCTCCCATACAATAACATTAGGTTACCCTATTACATTTGATAAGTGAGAATTTTCAATTAGGAGCAGAGAGGAATGTTGCGTTTGGTATGTAAAGAATTGTAATTTAAAACCCTCCTTAAAGGTAAAGTCGTATTTTAAGGCACAGATCTGTAAAAGTGCAACTTTTAGAAAGTTGGCATTTTCTTGTCCTAGCCCTTTTGTGTCTGCAGCCTGTATCCTGTGTCACATGACAAGGTGTAGCTGGCAGTTGGTCTTTGTGCATTGCTCCCAGACAGTGAGGCAAAGGGGGAATAGATGTTGGCACAATGGGCCATCTCTGACTTGATGAGGGGGAGGAACTGTCAACTACAAAACTTGAACTACACAGACGCTGCCAAAGCACACTCACAAAGGGTCTGAAACTAGTCTTTTGGGTCCCCAAACAGATCAGACCAGGGCAGGGAGGTTGAAAATTCAAAACACCTCTGGGGGTGGAAACCACCAGAAACTTCTCCTTCTTCAAAGTTGGCACGAGGTATAAATATTGGACCCTGAGTCCCAGCTCTTCTTTACACCTCTGGATCTGTGCAAGACTCAGACGGACTGCTGTGCTGCTCTGCAAGAAGGACTGCTACTTTGCTGCCCTGCTGCCAGAGTATGAAGGAGTGGACCTGTATCTTGAACCAAAGACCACCAGAGCGACTCCAAGTGCTAGATGGTTGGACTCCTGATCAGAATCTCAGGGAAAGAAAAGGCTTTAATCATCTTGAACCCAGCACCAGGATTCTGTCTGCTATGAGTCTTACCCCCCCACCAAAGTGGTGCCCCACTAGTCCTGGACCCTTGGAAGTGGGCCTTTAAGTGCTCTGCCAGCCCAAACAGAACTGATGCAGCACAATGCATTGCAGCCTCGTATCAGAACAGCCACAATGCGATGCATCCCCATTGCAGAGCCCTGTAACTCATCGGAACCCCTGTTGCATAATAAATCTTACACACAGGACCTTCCATTGCAGCCCTGCACCGCCTCAGAACCACTGCTGCGCGATACATCCTCAAAGCATGACCTTGCATTGCAGCTCCACAGCTCCTCAGAATTGCCGCTACCAACACATCCTCGAAACAGGACCTCTTAGTCACCGCTGTGTGACCCATCTGGGACTTCGCACAACTCTGCAACCTGGATTTAAGGTACTTTGTTCAGCAGGCCAAACCTGATCCCTGCATCCGCCCGGCGCTCCATTGTAGTCGGCCTGAAATTGTGACTTTGTCCCAGTCCGGTCCAACCAGACAACCACATTTGGCGCTTTGTGCCTGTAAGCACTGTTTTGACCGAAATCATTAAAATGCATTTCAATGAAATATTTAAACTGCATATCTCCGGTTCCACTGATTGGATTTTCGTTGTTTCTGTCTCAAACAATTTATAATACATTACTCTATTTTTCTAAATTGGTGTGGGATTTTTCTTGTGTTATGTTTACACTTTATTACTGTTAGAAGTGCTGAATAAATACTTTTCACGAATACTTTTTACGTTGCCTCTAAGTTAAGCCTGACTGCTTTGTGCCAGCTACCAGATGGTGAAGCATATGCTAATTTAGGGATTGCTTTTGACTTCACCCTTCTTGAAATTGTGACTGCTGCTTGATTTGGGTTTCATCCCCCTCAGTCAGTAACCTAATTTCTAACCGAATGTAACTCACATTTTCAGCCTTTTCCTCAAGCAGTCGAGGCATCCCTGAATGAGACTACTTAAGTGCCTGATATTCGTGCTAGAGCACAGGGCGAGGCAAAACACCCCAGGGCATTTATTCTTTTTGGACCCTAACAAGTTAACAAAAGTCTTCCTTCTAAAGAGGCAGAACACATTTTTCTCATATCTCTCATGAGTGAAGATGTTTGTTTTACAGAAGGAAGCTGGAAAGGAGACACTTCATCTGACAGTTTATATTGGTAGCAAGAGGTTGCTGATATTTATAATATCAGTCCCGGGAATCTGCCACCTTGTGGTGATGATAACCATTGATTTAATCAAATTCACGCCAAATTTCTTCACAAGATTCTCATTTTATTTCTCAGTTGTATATATGGTGAAACTAGTTATACCCAATTTTCAAATGCATGTACCATGCTCAATCGCCTTAAATACAGCATGTTGGAGACCCAGTTTATATTAGTAGCCATGACACAGTGGGTGCACGTGGAGAATAAGCAGGCTATGTGCAACATTACTTTGCAGATAGTAACCACGCATGTTTACCTAGACGAGTCAGCTTTGCTGACTGGTTACCAATTCCAGTCCCTTGCTGCAAAATGTTTGCAACCTTTCACAACTATGCCAGCTCAAGTACAAAACAGCAGACTGTGTTTCCTTGCACAACAATAGCCCCCATCAAGAAAATACTGAGCATGGTGGACTGCTAGTACCAAATGAGGAAGGATTTTATTTTTGTCTGCAGCAGTATACAGGTGCGAATCATGGAGCAAATCCTTCATTTTGTTCTGAATCTACATTGCACATTTCATGCTGGGAATTCACAAATGTCTCTTGTTTGGTATGGAGTGGACGTTAGCAGATTTTAGCACGGGCACATGGATCAAAGAAAATGTTAGACTTTGCCCACTTAATTTTTCAGCTTTTTTTGTCCAACCCTATTAGTGACATGTTGCACCAACCCTGTTAAAAAAAAATGCAAGAACTCATGTGCTATAAAAAAAGGTATTGTGAATGAACTCCAAGCAGAAGAAAAGTTAGCAAGAAGTTGAGTGGTTCATGTGAGAATATAAGAGCGCACAAAATCTACTGGTGCCAAAACACACAGAAAGGAATTATGGCATTCAACAGGATGTTTTAGAATGTGCTACTGTTTAAACAGTGGGCCACATGCCCCTATCGCCACGGGAACGTCACTTTTTGTGACGTTCCCGTGGCGATAAGGGCCTTGCCTTATGTACAAGGCAGCATTATGCCACTTAACTTGGCTTAACCCTACCTTGTATATAAGGCACCCTTTTACGCTATGGTTAGCGTGAAAGGGGCGTGCAGTGGGTGTTGCGGGTGGGCGTTCCACCACAAAACACCCATTGCATTTGATGCTGCCCCCTATGTACATGGTGGCATACATAGGAGGCAGCGCCAAAATTAAGACCAGGAAGAATGCATTCTTCTCCTCGTTTTTGGTTTTTCCATTTGTGCTGCCTTGTGCAGCACACATGGAAAAAGCAAAATGCATGGTTTGTTTATGTACAGGAAGGTGTCCCTTCCTGTACATAAACAAACCTTAAAAAAAATGCAATTCTGCCACTTTCATGTGTGCTGCATAAAGTATAAAGCAGAAAGCATAAAGCAGCACACATGAATTTGACAGAATTGCATTTTAGGATTGTTTATGTGCAGGAAGGGACACCTTCCTATACATAAACAATCCTCCCCTGCAAGCAGACACCCTTGCATTCTGGTGCAAGGGTGTCTGCTTTGGCGCTAAGTTGTTAAACTTAGCGCCATCGCAGGGGGAAACGCAAGGCTGCACCACATTCTTGTAAATATGGTGCAGCCTTGCGTTTCTGAAGTGGCGGAGCGTGTCGTTAAGCCAAGGAGGCTAACGACACGCTCTGCAACTTCATTGTACATATGCCCCTGTGTGTTCAACAGCATGGTGTATTCAAGCATATCCAGTCATTTCCTCAAACAATAGTGGGCACCTTACTCTCCTGCCATCATGGTAATACTGTAAAACAGAATTACCAGTGGGTAAAATGTTCAAAGCAGCCCCATACAACAGGCGGGTGTGACTAGAAAATGGGTATTGTGTCATAGTTTGGTTATGGAAGCCTACCCTCACTATAAGCAGCCCCTCAGCATAAATCCCACAATTGTAATGCAACAGTGGCACAATACTAATGCATGTAAACCTATTTTGACTAGTACTTGTGTTGGCCATCTGTTTGCTTATTTTTATATTAATGACTGACCTTCTGAGATGAGTATTTGAAACTGACCCCTTTTCTTGATTTTTTCCCTCAATTTTGACCCTTTGTCCTTAATTTTACAGTCACTGTCCAGAATTTCAGTCCATCACAGGTGGTCACCCTCGGTGTATATTGCACACCAACTATTTGAAGCCCTCAGTAATACTGTGATACAACATATGTACTATGAAGACACATTGAAAATGTTCCAGCTGCAGGGGAGCCACAGAATAACATGTCGATATGTGCAACGTCCTGTGGTTGGCTACCAGCATGGGGTGGTGGCCAGCAAGGAACAGCAGAACTACAATTCCTGCTTTTTAATTCCTAATAATTATTTTTCATTTTAAATCAGCCTGTGTTTCACTAATGCTGGTGCACTGAGTGCTGCCTATCACCAAGACAGGCACCATTGCACTAGGGTGCAACGGTGTCTGTGTTAAAGACAGGTTTGTTTTGAGCAGCAAGGGATACATATATATATATATATTCTTTATTCATGTACAGTTAGCTAAAACCATTATAATAGTTTTTTTTTAAAAAAAATACGTACAGTGAAAAACTCAATTCGAGGCAGAGTGCATTCTCAACGATACCTTCCTGCACAATAAGAATCCTAAGAGACAATTTACTCTTTCTCTGTGTGATGTAGAGTGCATCATGCATAGAAAGAGGCACAGAAAGGTTCTCCTCATTACCCTCGTCACGGCTCTCTGGGTAGGTGCACCATTTTGGTACAATCCTAGGTTTAGTGCCTTTAGGAAATCTGTTATCGCATCAAATTCCATGGGTAGATGAAAAGGCATGGCCATGCTCCACCAATGGAACGCCTAGCACAACAAAATATAACGCAATGCAGTGCAAGTTGCTGCGTTGTGTTAAATTTCTTTACAAAGTTACCCAAGGTGGCGCAAATCGCCCCGGGGTCGCTTTCTAAATCACATTTAAGGACTCGAGTTGCCTTGCGACGACTTGCATCACGTAAGGACATCGCACGTCCTTTGTAAATATGCCCCTTAGTCCATTGTAAAATGTCATTTTGTGGTTGCAAACCTAATGATTTTACAAAATCAGTTTTGCAACCTCCAAAAGCTTTATACATCAGACCCAAAGGAATCAAACTATTATTTGTTAGTCCAGCAATCTTCTGAGTTACTAATCAAGCATTAATAAATACAATATATAAGGAAAAAATGCTAGAGCATTTTTGATCGTCTGTAAGTTACATGAAAGTTATCCACCATGAGATGAAAGTTGATCGGGTCCAGAGTGGGTCTGCACTTGCTCTCTAGCCATTTGGGGGATATTATGGAAGAGAAATTTGTGATCCCACTGGCTTTGATAAGTAAAGCACCATTATTGTACTTGAGGTAGAGCTTTCTGTAGTAGATTGGTTATTATTACATTGTATTCTCTCCCACAGGTTATACAGGCACAGGGAAGAGTGCCAGTATCTGTTTTCTAAATAATCAAATATATGTTTGCCTATAATGTTGAGTTCCTTACCTTGTGAGATGACTCCTTCCTAAACACTCACCGTCAAGTTCTTCCACCCGGGCACTGAACCCATCGATCAAGGTCTTTTTGAGTAAGTTATGCATAGTTGAAAAATTCTATTGGAAGGTTAATACTATTAACATTCGTGCTAGAGATGCTTCTGTTTGAGACTAGGGGTTTTCCATCCAGAAGTTTATGCCATGTAACAGAACCTTTTCTCTTCAAGAAGATTTAGCTTTTCAGCTCATATGGTTTTCATATCGCTCAGCATTTACGTTTGTTTATATTGCCAGCTCTCTCTCTCTCAGCACCCCACGGAGGAGAAATGGCCCAAAAGAGCTTTGATTCATTCTCGATAGGGGTGTAAGCTACATACTTTTTTGGTCAAGCCTAGCGGCATCGCGCATGCACTGCTCGCTCTGCTAGACTGCTGTAGTAGAGTATGGGAGAGAAGCCACGCCCACTCTCCGCCCATATTTTTCATTGGCTTGTGTCATTGTTTTTCATAAATGCTGCCTTTGGATTCGTTAATAGGCTTGTTAGTCCCTCCTTAGTATGGCCTTATCTTCATTTGTGACCTCCCATGGCTACTGCCCCTTTAATTCGGTTGTTACACAGGAACTGTTATTTAGTCTGTAAGCACTATTTACTTTATTAAGTTTCTCTTACTACCAGCCGGACATTTGCTGTTTTAACTGAAACCGCTTGTGTTTTTTTAAGCAGCATGGCTGACCCAGAACACGGCGCACGCTTTCAATCAATTTAACCCGGCATTATCTTGTCTCTGTTTCAAACCTCCCCCCCCCCAAGTAAAATGGATTTAGAAATAATTAGTGAATTAAGTCATGTGAATTCCAGGCCGCACATAATCATGTGCTAATAGGCCAAAGCTGACAACAGCACATCTGTGTTGCATGTCATCTGCACTAAGCCACCTGATGGGTTGTTTTCAAAAGCCTGTTTTATTAACAACAACACCACCACCAATACCACCACCAATACCACCACCATCATTACCAACACCATCATTACCACCACCTCCACCACCACCAATACTACCACCAATACAACCACCACTACCACCACCACCAATACCACGACCAATACAACCACCAATACCACCACCACCAATACCCCCCCACCACCAATACCTCCACCACCAATACCACTGCCAACAACAATACAACCACTAATACCACCACCACCACCAATACCACCACCACCAATACCAATACCACCACCACCAATACCACCACCGATATCATCACCACCACCAATACCATCACCACCACCAATACCACCAACACCACCAATGGAATGGAATGACATTTATGAAGCGCGATGGTTACCCGTAGGCCTCCCAGCGCTGCGGACTAAACAGGCAAAGGACAGTGGGCAAAGATAAAAAGCTAAAACAGCCAAGTTTTTAAGAGCCTGCAAAAAGATAAAATATTGGGTTCTTTCCGCAATTGAAGTGGAAGAGCATTCAAACCAGTGGCAGCATTGTATGGGAAGGATCGACCCCCACATCTGACCCTCCTTATTCTAGGTTGAAGGGCAAGAAAAGATGCAGATGACCGAAGGTCTCTCTTCGGATGATAGGGAGTAATCAAAGATTGGAGAATGGAGGGGCCATTCTTCCAAAAGGCTTTATGGACCAAGCACATAGCCTTAAACTGGATCCTTTCCCTAATTGGCAGCCAGCGCAAGCTCTTTAATGCTTGTTTGGTGGACTGCCGGCAAGGAATCTGAAGAAGTCTATGGGCAGCACAGTTCTGAATGACTTGGAGCTTGTTGATGGTATACTGCGGAGCTCCCAGATATAATGCATTTCCATAATCCAAGCGAGAGAGGATCAGAGCTTGGACCATGGTCCTTTTAGCGTAGAAAGGAAGAAGGGGAAGAACCTTACAAAGCATCCTTAGTAGCCCAAAGCAGGTTGCAGAAAGCTTTGCTGCCTGATGACTAAACGTAAGGGAATGATCAATCCAGATGCCCAGGCTCTTGATTTGATCTTTAGGGGCCGGGGCCCGGCCTAGGCAATCTGGCCAAAGAAATGCCGGATCGAAGACAGGGTAATTGCCCAGGAGCATAAGCTCTGTCTTGTCCCCATTAAGTTTAAGGCAAGAGAGTTCCATCCACTTGGCAACCTCCTCTAGGCAGCAGCCTAGAGTGCTAGATGACCCCTTGGAGTGGTTGAGTGCCACAACGAGCTGGGTATCATCTGCATAGGAGATGATTTTTATGCCAAATGGATGGACAATCTCTGCCAAGGGTCTGATATATATATTAAATAGCGTGGGGCTCAGGGCAGAGCTCTGAGGAACCCCACAATTGAGAGGGAACTGGTTGGAGACTACATCTCCCTCAAAGTCCCTAAAAGAGCGGTCACTGAGAAAAAATTGCAGCCATTCTACTGCCATACCGGACACTCCCAAATTCTTGAGTCTGAGAAGCAGAGTAGTATGGTTAACAGTATCAAATGCGGCGCTGAGGTCAAGAAGGATAATAGCCGCAGTGCCCCCTTGATCTAGGATCCTTCTTGCTTCCTCTGTCACCGCAAGGAGAGCAGTCTCAGTACCAAGCTGGGGACGAAACCCAGTCAGGGAGGGGTGCAGTAAATTATTAATTTCCAGAAAGACTACCAGAGTATTGCTTACATGCCTCTCTAGAATCTTACTCACCCATGGCAGGAGGGAAATAGGGCGATATTTGGCCAGATTGGCCTGATCAAGATTAGGTTTTTTCAAAAGGGCTTTAACCATCGTGCATTTCCACGCCAACGGTACTACACCTGAGGAAATAGAAGAATTCACCAGGTCCAGAATTATAGGGTAATTAGTATCCACCACTAAGATGAGGGCCTAGGGGGGAGCAGGGTCTGTGGCAGAGCCTGATTTTTTGTCTGCCATAATTAAGCCCAGCGAGGCAGAATCAAGGAGAGGAAATTGTGCTAGAAAGGTATGAGGTCCTGCAATCAGCTCAGCAAGGGCGGTCGTGGAATTGGTGGACTGAGAGGGTGAGAAAGCCTGATAAATAGTTTGAATTTTCGTTTGAAAAAACTCTGCCAGATTGTTGCAATGAGCCAAGGCATTTGTCGACATAGGAGGTTTCTGAGGCAGTTTAGTAAGGGTTCTAGCAATTAAAAAAATTTATTTAGGAGAGTTTGCTGCTAATTCAATTTTCTGTTCATAATATGTAGCTTGGGTAACTTTGATTTCAGATTTGTAGCGCCTGATAGATTCCCTGGATTCTATTTTACTGAGATCTGAATAGTCCAACCTCCATCTCCTTTCAAGCCGTCTGCAACGCTGTTTAAGTTCCCTCAGGTTGTGAGTAAACCACGGTGCATTTTTCGACCTATTAGTTATATAAGCAGGTTTCTTAGGGAGTACTATGTCCAAGGAACCTTGGATCCAAGAGTTAAATCTCACATTAGCTTTCCCCAGATTGAAATTTACCTCACGGGATGGTCTATTAATTTCCAGGACCGAATTCCACTGATCAGTTGGGAGTTTAGACCAGTTTCGCTCACGAACCGGAATTATATTAGGGGAGTGAATGGGTCCGGGAATTTCCCAAATTAACGGGATCAGGAAATGATCAGTCCAAGGAAGGGGGATGGGGAGTCCAATAGTAAGTTCACTACAATTATTAAAGACTGGGTCCAATAGGTGACCTTTGGAATGAGTAGGTGTCGACACTTTCTCCATAAGCTGGAGTGCTGAGAAATTCTCAATCAGCTCCATAGCCATTTTATCAGATGACTTATCTAGGTGTACATTAAGGTCACCCAGTATAGTGAAATTGGCTGGTCCCAAGGCTAGATCTGCAACTACAGTGGGTAGTGCATTGAGGAATTGTCTAGCATTACCTGGAGGGCAATAAACTAGGATGCCAGAGAAAGTGCTAGTCGGAGAGATCTCAAGGGAGAAAGCCAAACTCTCGCAGTCTAATAAGGGATCTGCGATGATACGACAGAAAAAAGTATTTTTAAAAATAATGGCTATACCCCCTCCTCTACCAATCTTCTGATCAATCCGGTTTATAGAATAGTCAGGAGGAATGGTATGCACAAGAGTGGGGTCTGACTCCTTATGGAGCCATATCTCCGTTAAAAAGAGGACGTCGGGTTTTAGATCTACCAATAATATTGCAAGTTCCGTGCACTGTTTAGAGAAAGATCTACAATTAATTAAGATTTTTTTTTAAAAAGGACGGGGTATCAGCATATTCTGAAACTTTGGTAAGGGGCGAAAGAGCAAAATCACAGTAAGGGCATTGCACATCTCCATTCAGCGCATTTATGGAGTGCCTATAGGCTTCCATGGTAACTGTACAAAGTGCATGGAGAGAGTGAGGGCTATAGGAGATAGGTCCGACCCGAGAAGAAACAGGGGTTGTGTCCCCTGGTCCCGACTGGGTGCGGACGGGCGCAGACGGGCTTGCCTTCGGTGCGCCTTTGGCGCGCCACCGGTGCGCCAAAGGCGCGCGTATGCCAGGGCATCCGGTTAAATGGAGGGGGGAGCGCCACCACTAATACCACCACCATCAATACCACCACCAATACCACCACCACTCCCACCAATACCACCACCAATACCACCACCACCAATACCATCAACACCAAAACCACCACCAATACCACCACCAATACCAATACTACCAACGATACCAATACCACCACCACCAATACTACTAATACCACCACCAATAGCACCACCACCAATACCTCACCACCAATATCACCACCACCACCACCCCCACTACCGCCAATACCACCACCAATACCACCAATACCAATATCACCACCACCAATACCACTACCACCACCAATACCACCAATACCAATACAGCCACAAATACCACCACCAATACCACCACTTCCACCACCACCAATACCACCACCACCATTACCACCACCACCAATATCAGCAGCACCAATACCACCAATACCAATACCACCACCACCATTAATGCCACCACCACCAATACCAATACCACCACCAATACCACCACCACCAATACCACCAACACCAAAACCACCACCAATACCACCACCAATACCAATACTACCAACGATACCAATACCACCACCACCAATACTACTAATACCACCACCAATAGCACCACCACCAATACCTCACCACCAATAGCACCACCACCACCAATACCACCACCACCACCACCCCCACTACCACCAATACCACCAATACCAATATCACCACCACCAATACCACTACCACCACCAATACCACCAATACCAATACCGCCACAAATACCACCACCAATACCACCACTTCCACCACCACCAATACCACCACCACCATTACCACCACCACCAATATCAGCAGCACCAATACCACCAATACCAATACCACCACCACCATTAATGCCACCACCACCAATACCAATACCACCACCAATACCAATTCCACCACCTCAGCGCCTCTCGCTCACTAGTAATAGCAGGGGTGCTCTAAGAGGCCAGAGCTGCAGCCGAGACCATCCCTTCATCCATTCCTGCCATAAAGCACAGCCCGCCCTGCACCAGGAGGTGAAGCCTGGGCCCTACTACAGCTGGAGTGCTTTTTATTAGGCCAAAGATAGCAATCACATTATGCAATGCCACATTGGTCAATCAAATCACTGAGAGGGCAGGAAATGCCCCCCTCCCACTCTTCCTCCTGAGCCAATACCAATACCACCACCACCAATACCACCACAAATACCATCACCACCACCAATACCATCACCAACACCAATACCACCAACACCACCAATACCACCACCAATACCACCACTAATACCACCACCTCCAATACCATCACCACCAATACCAGCACCAATACCACCACCAATACCACCACCACCAATACCACCAACACCAAAACCACCACCAATACCAATACCAACACTGATACCAATACCACCACCACCACCACCAATACCACCACCAATACCACCACCAATACCACCACCACCAATTCCACCTCCACCGATACCACCACCACCAATACCATCACCACCAATACCACCACCACCATTAATACCACCACCAATACCAATACCACCAATACCACCACCTCAGCGTCTTTCGCTCACTAGTAATAGCAGGGGCACTGTACGAGGCCAGTGCTGCAGCTGAGACCATCCCTCCCTCCATCCATTCCTGCCATAAAGCACAGCCCGCCCTACACCAGGAGGTGAAGCCTGGGCCCTACTACAGCTGGAATTTTTTTTTTTAGGTCAATGATAGCAATAACATTACGCAATGCCACATTGCACACTCAAATCATGGAGAGGGCAGGAAATAGCCCCCCCCCCCCCGCTCCTGCTCTTCCTCCTGAGCCACAACAGTTTAATCACTGAGCGAAAGGTGTTGGAATGCTTTGTTAGTGTTTATAGCTCGGATCATATGTAACTCTCTCTTCACAATTTGTGTCTGCGTAATTTACAACACTAACATATCTTCTTCACTGCACTATTTATAACTACTTTGAAGACATTGCAAGCCCGTCTCTTCCTCTGATATTTACAATCTAACAAGCGGTAGAGAAGGTCCTTTATTGAAATGCAATAGGTCTCACATTTGCGAGAGTTTAAGCTATTAGTATTGTAAATGACAATGCTTTTTATTTATGTTTTAAAACCCAAAACATAAATAAAAGGCATTGCCATTTACAAGGCCAATAGCTCAAACTCACAAGAATGTGAGACCTATTGTATTGTAAATGCTTGTTTGACAAACATTCAATTATCCCCAAAAGCATCTTTACATGAACACATATTAAGTTGTGTTAAAGAGCAGGATGAAGCTTATCAGCCTTCCCTTTCCTCAAACTTACTGGAGCAGGGCCTTGTCTCTCCTTTTACGTGGTAGGTGCTCGGTAGGTTAACCTATCCACTAGAAATTAACTTTAGGGGTAATTTTTAACTCCATCTCTATGCTCATACTAGTATTCCATGGCACACAAAATAGATTTTCTCACCCCATTTTCCCTTTTTGTTCTCATTTGCTGCCTTTCTCTACTCCCTCCCTTGCCCTTTCTCTTACTCTTTACATAGCTATTAACGTTTTCACCTTAGCTTGCTTTGTCCAGCTGTGGCCTGTATTCTGATTTTTTTTGTGCCGAATGTTCGTGCTAGAGATGCTTCTGTTTGAGACTAGGGGTTTTCCATCCAGAAGTTTATGCCACGTAACAGAACCTTTTCTCTTCAAGCAGATTTAGCTTTTCAGCTCATATGGTTTTCATATCGCTCAGCATTTATGTTTGTTTATATTGCCAGCTCTCTCTCTCTCAGCACCCCATGGAGGAGAAATGGCCCGAAAGAGCTTTGATTCATTCTCGATAGGGGTGTAAGCTACATTCTTTTTTGGTCAAGCCGAGTGGCATCGCGCATGCACTGCTCGCTCTGCTAGACTGCTGTAGTAGAGTATGGGAGAGAAGCCACGCCCACTCTCCGCCCATATTTTTCATTGGCTTGTGTCTTTGTCTTTCATAAATGCTGCCTTTGAATTCGTTAATAGGCTTGTTAGTCCCTCCTTAGTATGGCCTTATCCTCATTTGTAACCTCCCATGGCTACTGGTCCCTTTAATTCGGTTGTTGCACAGGACCTGTTATTTAGCCTGTAAGCACTATTTACTTTATTAAGTTTCTCCGACTACAGGCGGGACATGTGCTGTTTTAACTGAAACCGCTGGTGTTTTTTTAAGCAGCATGGCTGCCCCGTAACATGGCGTACGCTTTCAATCACTTTAACCCGGCATTATCATGTGTCTGTTTCAACCTCCCCCCCCCCCCAAGTAAAATGGATTTAGAAATGGTTAGCGTTAAGTCATGTGAATTCCAGGTCGCACATAATCATGTGCTAATGAGCAAAAGCTGACAACAGCACATCTGTGTTGCATGTCATCTGCACTAAGCCACCTGATGGGTTGTTTTCAAAAGCCTGTTTTTTTAACAACAACACCACCACCAATACCACCACCAATACCACCACCACCACCAATACCACCACCATCATTACCACCACCTCCACCACCACCAATACTACCACCAATGTCACTACCACTACCACCACCACCAATACCACGACCAATACAACCACCAATACCACCACCACCAATACCACCACCACCACCAATACCTCCACCACCAATACAACCACCACCACCACCTATATCATCACCACCACCAATACCATCACCACCACCAATACCACCAACACCAGCAATACCACCACTAATACCACCACCACCAATACCACCACCAATACCACCAGCACCAATACCACCACCAATACCACCACCACTACCACCAATACCACCACCACCAATACCAATACCACCACCACCAATACCAACAACACCAAAACCACCACCAATACCACCACCAATACCAATACTACCACCGGTACCAATACCACCACCACCACCACCAATACCACTAATACCACCACCAATAGCACCGCCACCAATACATCACCACCAATATCACCACCAATACCACCACCAATACCAATACCACCACCACCAATACCCTTACCACCACCAATACCACCACCACCAATACCAATACCGCGACAAATACCACCACCACCACTAATACCATCAATTCCACCACCATCTATACCACCACCACCATTACCACCGCCACCAATTCCAGCACCACCAATACCACCAATACCAATACCACCACCACCAATACCAATACCAATACCAATTCCACCACCTCAGCGCCTCTCACTCACTAGTATTAGCAGGGGCACTCTAAGAGACCAGAGCTGCAGCCGAGACCATCCCTCCATCCATTCCTGCCAAAAAGCACAGCACGCCCTGCACAAGGTGGTGAAGCCTGGGCCCTACTACAGCTGGAGTGCTTTTTATTAGACCAGAGATAGCAATGACATTATGTAATGCCACATTGCACGCTCAAATCATGGAGAGGGCAGGAAATAGCCCCCCCCACACTTTTCCTCCTGAGCCAATATCAATACCACCACCACAATACCAACACAAATATGATCACCACCACCAATACCATCACCACCACCAATACCACCAACAACACCAATACCACCACCAATACCACCACTAATACACCACCACCACCAATACCACAACCAATACTACCACCTCCAATACCAGCACTAATACCACCACCAATACCACCACCACCAATACCAATACCACCACCATCAAAACCACCACCAATACCAACGCCAATACCAATACCACACCACCAATACAGCTAATACCACCACCAATACCACCACCACCACCAACACCACCACCACCACCAATACCACCACCAATACCACCAATACCACACCAATACCACCATCATCAATACCACTACCACCACCAATACCGATACCACCACCACCAATACCAATACTGCCACAAATACCACCACCACCACCAATACCACCAATTCCACCACCACCACAAATACCACCACCACCAATACCAGCACCACCAATACCACCACCACCAATACCACCACCACCAATACCAACACCACCACCATTAATACCACCACCAATACCAATACCACCACCACCAATACCACCACCTCAGCGCCTTTCGCTCACTAGTAATAGCAGGGGCACTGTACGAGGCCAGAGCTGCAGCTGAGACCATTCCTCCCTCCATCCATTCCTGCCATAAAGCACAGCCCGCCCTACAGCAGGAGGTGAAGCCTAGGCCCTACTACAGCTGGAGTGCTTTTTATGAGGCCAAAGATAGCAATAACATTATGCAATGCCACATTGCACACTCAAATCATGGAGAGGGCAGGAAATAGCCCCCCCCCCGCTCCTGCTGTTCCTCCTGAGCCACAACAGTGTAATCACAGAGCGAAAGGTGTTGGAATGCTTTGTTAGTGTTTATAGCTCGGATCATATGTAACTCTCTCTTCACAATTTTTGTCTGTGTAATTTACAACACTAACACATCTTCTTCACTGCACTATTTATAACTACTTTGAAGACATCGCAAGCCCGTCTCTTCCTCTGATATTTACAATCTAACAAGCGGTAGAAAAGGCCCTTTATTGAAATGCAATAGGTCTCGCATTTGTGAGAGTTTAAGCTATTAGTATTGTAAATGACAATGCCTTTTATTTATGTTTTAAATCCCAAAACGTAAATAAAAGGCATTGTCATTTACAAGGCCAATAGCTCAAACTCGCAAGAATGTGAGACCTATTGCATTGCAAATGCTTGTTTGACAAACATTCAATTATCCCCAAAGCATCTTTACATGAACACATGTTAAGTTGTGTTAAAGAGCAGGATGAAGCTTATCAGCCTTCCCTTACCTCAGACTTACTTGAGCAGGGCCTTGTCTCTCCTTTCACCTGGTAGGTGCTCGGTTGGTTAACCTATCCACTAGAAATTCACTTTAGGGGTCATTTTTGACACCACCTCTATGCTCATACTAGTCTTCCAACGCTCAGAAAATAGCTTTGCTCACCCCATTTTCCCTTTTCGTTCTCCTTTGCTACCATTCTCTACTCCCTCCCTTGCCCTTTCTCTTACTCTTTACATAGCTTTTTAGCGTTTTCACCTACATTGTTTGCACACCTTCTCTTCTTAGCTATCCAATTCCACCGCCTTTCATTTGTTTCCCTTCTCCTCCACCGTGTGTCAGTGTCCCTAGCATACATCCAGTCTTCAGTGTTTTCCTTCCAAGAATGGCACATGGTCAGATATAGAGCTCTTTTTATTCTAGACATTACCTGCATGCAGCAGTGTCAATGCAGTTGTATGATTGAACAATACATGCATGAATGAATGAATGAATGGCACCATTTGAATGTAGGTTTTAGCATGACTTCATAATGAAACACCTTACAGATTAGTCTGTCTAAAAAGAGAGCTGTGCGACCAGAATGTTTACCAGTAGGTTCTATTGAAATATCAAGCTGAGCTTAAATCCATGGGTGGGTTTGGGGTGTATGACCATTTGATACAGACACATTACATTTCATATTGAGGATTGGCTACTGTAACTAACACTTTATAATCATTCTCTTGAGGTTTTACTGTAATAAAGTATAAGGCCAAAGATCTGAAATGGGAACAAAGAAACCGAGGTGCTCTTTATTGTTCCTGTAAATATAATGGACACGTTTCGGCCATGCGCCCTTAGGACTCCGCAGAGGCATGCAGAAGGTCATAGTGTCCTTTTCAACAGCAGAGAGTGCTGGTGACACAGGCTCTTTCAAGCTCCTGGCACAGTGATGTATAATAGATGCGCTATGGAAAATAATGTATGAATGTGTAAAGCATAAATAAATAACTCCTTTTCATTCACTGCAAAGGAAAGAGCCCTGCTGACACTCTACTCAGATAGGAAGGTAGAAAAGTGCATTAAAAATGCAAAGGGACTGAGAGGAAGACTGCGAAGGAGGTGTGCCTGAGGATTGCAAGGCTCCAAAAAACGAATGGAAAGTAGGCTTTTTGAACATAAACACAATTGAAGGATTTCAGTGAAATGGGCACGGTCCCTTTTAGAAGTCCAGGGCCATCTGAACCAAATAACACGTGTGTTGTAACTTTTGACACCGTTCTTAACTGTGCATGACATAGACTCATGCTGCATAGGTTGTTCTTTATCTGAAGAGCCCAGTGGAAGAAGCATCCATGGATCATAGCAAACTCAGCCTGGCAAAGTCTCCAAGTGTATCTGAGCTGTGCGCGGGTGCCCTGTGTACTGCGAGTGATGCTTGCAGCATCTCTTCTGGCCATTTCATTGGTTATTCAATTTTTTGGGTATCAATGCAAGATGATGCAAGTTATATGCATCAAAGAGTGAAAGTGTCTCCACAGGAATGAACAAATGCATCACCATTAATGCAATGGCCATGTGACCAGGCACTAACGAGACTCCATTCACAGTAATTGAAACAAATTATAAATGATGAATGCGGGTGATCAATAAGTAAATTGCACATATAACATCCAGTGGTTCGGAATGGCTAACCTTTTGTAAATTCCTCTGTCCACATCCAATCAGCTGTGCAAATAGCTAAAGCTGCCTCAAGGCAGACATCATAAAAGAGCAGAAAGACTAGGACATAGCTAAAACGTGACAAGAAAACAGAGGACACAACATGCGCCCACAGATGGAGGAAACTTCTTTCGTATAATTTTTATTCCACTCAAAATATTAAAAGTCCAATAAAAAGAACCAGAGATATGAATTTTTAAAGTTTGAATTTTAAATAGCACCAAAAAACACAAAGAAGCAAATGTGGTTATCTGGTTGCGCCAGACCGGGTCAAAATCAAAAGTCAAGGCTAACCGCGAGTTATCACTGGTCAGATACAAGGACCAGGTTTGTCCAGGTAGAAGGTTTACCTTCTAACTTAAAAACTTTTTATGGAGGAAAAATGGTCGTCGACGAGTCATGGGCAGGTAAGTTGAAAGCTGGATCAGTACCTGGGCTCGACTATGATACGTTGCTGAAGATCGGAGTCCTGGTGTGGTCATCAAGGAAGGCAGGAAAGCTCCGACTGGGTGAAGTCCATCCCCCGTGAATGCATCGACATCCATCCACTCGGTGTCAGTCTTGCTGAAGATCTCTACATTCGGGCTTAGAAACATTTCTGGAATTTACTTAGATCTCTATTAGCTGGGCTAGTCAATAAGTTGAGGCTAACTGGCAATTCGACAGCTGTGACTCTGACCCCGGTGAGACAAAGAGGCTTCTCGTGAACTGTGGTGCACCGTGTCCCCCCACCTCTCCCGAGTGAACGGCAACTACCTAAGGGAGTTGGAGCACGTCAGGTATGTTAGCATACTAACTACCCAGTCTCGTACTGCGCATATAGACTGGCACATACATGCAAAAACGTTATCAGCGTAGTTGTCAAGGCATGAGCTCTAATGAGTGAGATGGCCCATTTATTTCAGGCGTTAGGATCGATTCAAACTTTTGTTCTTTTATGCTGATATGTTAGTTCTCTGCTATGTTGGATCAATAGTGCTGTCCGGTGCTTCCCATGCAAGCCACGGCCAGGCCGAAGTGCAGCCCAGGCATTCACAGATTAACTTTATATACTTTCATTGCAGGACGAAGCAAAACTTTCGGTAACATTCATTTGTGCTGTTTAATATATCTGTTCTTCTAGGGACTTTAAATACACAACCCTTATTTGAGGGTAAACACGTTATTGGCAGAAGTTTGTTCCGGGAGTGATCCGTCCAAAATGTAAACCAAAAAACAATACCGCTGCCACAGTAACAATCACAAAATGAATATTGAACATTGTAATACGAAGGACCAACATTCTAGGGTCCGTCAACTTTAACTACAAACAAAATGCGAGACCTATTGCATTTCCAATGCTTGTTTTTTCAACTACCAAATTGAATTTATTACTTATTATGTAGGCTTGTGTTAACCTATGGGAGAGTAAGCGATGCCACAGTGAAAAACGACTTTGAAGGTCACTGTTAAGACATGTTAAACATTAAATATATATGTTCTGCTTATAAATACCATTCACCCTGCACTATCAGCATAGGGGTAATTTATAAGGATTAAAAACGAAGGATTAGGCCTGGCGAAAGTTTTATTTTGCCAGGTTGAAAAGCCAGTTTAAAACTGCACACCCAGGCTGCAGTTCCAGGCCTGGGGGTATGTCTTACAGTATAACTTTAGTGGGTGCCACAATGGGTCCAGCAGCCCAATAGTAACATTTAATTTACGGATCCTGCATAAATGTGGTACCATCTACTAGAGTGCTATGGCCAGCAAAAAAGGGTTTAGTGAAAAAATGCAAACATCTGGGGGAATACACTCAAAGGATGGTCATTTGCAACATTTATAAACATGTCTCCACTGGCAAAAGGTGTGTTTACACAGTGGAATACAATCCTCCTGTGCACAAATCTACCCTATGCATAATTGTGCACAGTGAGAACAGAAGCCTGTGGAGGATGCCATATGATAGTCCCATTAGCACTCCTGGAACTTGTGCCCTGTACAGTTTTTCAGCAAAAAGAACAGATGATGGACGGAATGCTGAAACATTCATCCCAAGTCACTGATCTGTCCTTTGTTTTTTTTTTGCTTACCACGTCACCCCAGTTTGGATCCAGCCATATGCAAATCAGCCTTGACCCTGCTCCTCATCGGTCCATCATCTGTTCTTTTTGCTTTTGGTACCCTAAGTAGGAAGGGTATAGACCCAAATGTGGGTCCTGCCCTCACAGTGTCACTGGATACAAGCTAGCCCGGCTGATGAGGGGTGATACCCTGAAACCAGTCCCAGGATGCTTTTTTCAAGTCCAGGGAGGACCTGGCCTGGCAGTTTGGGCTGGACTGTCCCCGTGAAGAGCAGGATCAAGACTGATTTGAAGATGGTTTGGTCCAAACTGGGGTGGTGTTCTGAGCAATAAAACAATGGATGTAGATCTGTGACTGGTGGTGAATGTTTGATTTGTTCTGCATTCCGTCCATCATCTGTTCTTTTTGCTTTTGTCGCCCTAAGGGGAAGAGTATATACCCAGAAGTGGGTCCTGTGCTCACTGTGCCACTGGTTTCAAGCTAGCCGGGTGATGAGGGGTGATGCCCTGAAACCGGTCCAAGGATGCTTGTTTGCGGTCCAGGGAGGACCTGGCCTGGCAGTTCAGGCTGGTCTGTTCCTATGGGGAGCAGGGTAAAGACTGATTTGCATATGGCTGGCTTCAAACTGGGGTGGCATGGTGGACAAAAAAAGAATGGATTAAACCCAGATCTGTCACTGGGGGTGAATGTTTGATTCGTTCAGCATTTCGTCCATCATCCGTTATTTTTGCTTTTGCACAGTTTTTCAGGCATACGTCTGTAAATGTTTGCGAACTGTAAAAAAAAATAAAAAACTGTATGGGTTTCACCGGTTTAAACTTTTCACAATGTAGTCGCAGGGCAGGTAAACGAGACTGAATATGTTTCTGTTAGAAAATGAGGGAAACAGAGATTCGAAGTCAAATGTAGAGAAAACTAAGAAGGTAATTTCGAGTTTGGTGGACAGGGTAATCTGCTGCAAATGTGGCAGAATACTTTTTATTCCAAACTCTTTGTCCCCCGCACCTCATTTAGAGACAGGCAGACCATAAGCTTTCCGTCGATGGAGCCCCCAACTCCGCAGACGAATTTGTCCCCCCACTCCATTTTGGCAATTTATAACTCCAAACCGGACCCTAATTTTCTCCACTGTTTGCATGCCCAAATATGTAACAAACAGATTATTTTCCAGTCATTTATAAAACTTTTTTGCACCAAGGCGGACAGATTGGGAGAAATTGTACGGCATAAAAATGCAAATTCGTCCAATAAAGATTTAACAAAGATATTCTACGCTCTGTGATTAACTTATTAAACATACTCTGAATTGTTGTGAATTTTTTTGCACTTATAGTAAGATGACAATGTACTAATTATAGTTACACTACTCAATATGATATGGAGTCAACTACACACTATTTATGTGTCATTCATAAGATGTAATAGACCAAAGTGCACTATTTATGCCGCATTTATAATACGAATTTGAGCCAACTTAGTGTATGCTATTTATTTGCACTCATAATATGCAATGAAGTAAAATGATTTTGTCTGATTTAAGTTTCATATTTCACATTTTTAAAAGTGGAGAAAAATATATATGTTTTATTGCAAATTATGTCAACACAGCAGTCAAAGATCCTGTTCAATTTGCTCCATTCTTTGTCAAGGTGCAAAAATGATGAGGTAATATGTATTCGAGCAAATCCTGCTTGTTCAAATCCATTTTATGTAAACAGGAGCAATGAAAAAATACATTTAATTTGGTCTCGAATAAGCCAAAGAGGAACTTCAGTGAATATGGTCACATTGTGTGAGATAGGACCGGATGCATCTGGACGAAACACTGAAAGATTGCACAACTGTCCTATTTCCATCTTCATTAGAACCATAGCCAGCCGTGACGCACGTTTCTCTGTTGATGCTTTGAATGTTTCTAAAAGTATTGGCCTCAAAATGCAAAGGCTAAAACGGATTGTATGTAGCACAAGCAGGAACAACATGTACAAAGATGGCGGCGCTGAATTGCCGTTTCCATTGATAAGCTACCCAGACAGCCGCTTATGGCGCCCCCTCCTGGGAGAGTCATTCATGAGCCCATTGAACAGGGTCGGAGCTACATGGGTACCAAAAAAATGGGTGAGAGCAAAAAACGGACCTCACCAAGGCTCACACTTGTCCCCAGACGACCTTCCCGTATAAAGGCAAAATATGAAGCGGAGAAAAATGGTGATGGAGAGGGTGAGACAGGAGATGTGGCTTCCAGGGGATAAGGAGTAAACTAACCTTTTCAGTAAGGGCTTTCAGTAATGTTGGCACGTTTTATCGATTTATGGTAGCCTGTCCTTTGCAAGAGCTAATCACATTACACTGTGTGGCATTAGCACTGCTATAATGTGTTTTGCTTGAAAGCTGCTGTAATGCTGGTATTTAGAATCATATGCTGCCCGCAGGTCGAAATAATCAGATTAGAGGTCGGGTCCAGCTATTGTTCATAATTTAGGAATATATGATTATCATTTTTTTGCACCGTGTTATATAATACACAATCTTTAGGATCAAACAGCATTTCTAAGGGCTTTGTCAAACAATTGGGAAGAAACCACTGTCCGCTGGGGCAAGGTACGGCGAGATCTTGAAACTAAAGATCATAAAATATTGTGGATGGGGTGACCCCCCCCCCCTCCAGAGTTATGACGGGAGCGACTCCGCCAGAGGCGGGGGGTCAGCCCCAGTTGGCATGATGAGCTCCGCCTTGGAGTGCAGATCTCCATGACAGCAGGTCCACCATGCATTGGCAGTATGAGGAACCGCGGTGCCAGATGTGGGGGTAGGGAGCGAGTACCCACACTAGAATGGCAGCGGAGGCTCCACCACCAAACTGGATATTTGTACGGTGGAAAGAGACGATTTTGAGGAGAAATCTTTGGCACAAATACAACCAATTTATTTATTTATTTCATTTAAAATATTAATATAGTAACCAAGAGCAAGAAAAGTGTAAAGGTGCTCTACACATAACCATAGAAACATAAAAAAGAGATACATCGAGATAGGCGGAGGGAAGATAACCCTTTGCAAAGCACTTTGACAAATAAAGAGTTGGCAATTAATAAAATGCAATGTCATACAAACCCCAAATGATCTGGATATTCCAGCGTGAACAATTAATGTAAAATTACGGTGAAAACTACCAATGCCCACATTTGATGGAGAAATTTCCAACACCCGCTCAGGGCAACGGAGATAGACAATCAAAGTGGAGGGTACTTTTTTGATACCCATATTCACTGTACCTTACATGGTGGAGGATGTAAATCCCTGTCAAATATATCGAACTTGTACTTTGACTATAACGCATTTGACATAAAGGACCATCTAGCCAGTCTAAAGTTACAGGTAGATGCTTACCTTCACAATATTTTGGTAGATGATCTTAATGTCAAAATATATATACTTTTTAGAAATCTTTTATTGCATTTAAGGCAAACAAATGCATAGTAACACAAGTTGAAACATTCTGTAGCACAATGACACCTTCAGACAAGATCAGGCCCCCTCCAATCGTTAGGATTCCCCAACCCCCTTCCCCTCCCAAGTCCTACAAGGCAACCTCTAATCCTGGATGAGCAGAGCACAGTATATCTCCACCGGCATCGCCAATGGAGGCACATAGAACCCCTCGGTGAGTATTCCATTTCTCTCATATCTTGGTCTATTTACTGGGGCAGCCCCTGCTTTCATAGACCACCCTCTCTGCCGGCATGCACCAGTCCATGTCTCGCTTCCAATCCTCTAGCTGTGGTATTGGCCCTCCATAGACACGCTATATAACGTTTAGCTATCATCCTTTCCAACATCCTCCACAACTGATCCAGTGCTTGAGGTCACTAGCATCCCAGATATTCAAAAGGCACCATTTTGTAGAAGCACCCATGCTTCCCCCACAGACATTTAGACGTTTAGACAATTAACCACTGATTCCCAGTATTGCTGAATGATTGGGCATTCCCAAAGCATATAACAAATGTATCATTGTGGCCACTGTTTCTGTGACATAATGGTGATATCACCCTTCCCATCTTTACCAGGGTTGTGCGTGCATCAATCAATCAATCAATCAGAGAACTGTAAGTGACCTACTCACCTGTGAGGGTCTCAAGGCGCTGGGGGTGGGGGAGGTTCGCATGCATAGTAGTATCTGTGTAAAATCTTTAACTGCATTAGGCGAAATCTAGATCTTATGGCCACCTCTCAGGAGGAGGCCAGTACTTCAGGTCTCTTGTTAATCACCACTTACAAGTAAACACTCTCTTACTTGAAGAGAACCCTGATATTTTCTTTCTATGCGAAACCTGGCTCCGTGACGATATGACTAGTGTACCTAACCTCACGCTACCAGAAAGCTACTTAATGAAATCGCTAAACAGAGACGCCAGAGGAGGCGGCATCGCTGTCATCTACAAAAAACAATTCATCTGCTCTTTCACTAAAGAAAATATCTCGAGCTGTGAAAGTGCACGTTTCAAGATCACGACGGGCCCCTACTTCTCCCTATCTGGCCTCTACATCTACTGACCCCCCGGACCTGCTTCTAAATTTATTGAAGCTCTCCTTGAAGTGGCAAACTCTTTAGTGGTGAGTTCGGCCAATTTCACCATATTAGGAGACCTTAATCTCCACTTCGACCTGAATCAAGATTCCACCATTAAAAACCTCTTGGCTGACTTATCAGCCTTACAACTCTACCCTTTGATCCAGACCGCCACTCACTCGGCCGGGCATACACTAGACCCTGTCTTCACTAACATCCTGGAGACGATGACAGAAGCGCCCAAACCTATGGGATGGACAGACCATTACCTAATTAAATTCACCATACTGATTACAGAAACGTTCAACCAGGCCGGGCCTACTCGACACCAAAAGAGACCGTGGCACAAACTTTCAACCAGTGACCTGCACTCCGCTCTTGTAGAATTCCGGCATGAGGCACATATGGATATCAACACTACATATGCTGCCTTCCATGACTGGATCACGAAGGGACTAGATGCCCTCATCCCTCTCAAATGGACTAAGGGACGTAGCTCCCGTTCCAACCCATGGTATAACGACACCTTAAGATCCATGCGGAAGGAATGTAAGAAAGCCGAGAGAATCTGGAGACGAGAATACAACGTCAGGGATAAAGCTTTCTACCTGTCTAAACAAAAACTCTACCACAAAGCTATCTGCTCCGCGCGCGCCACCTTCTATGCAGAAGAAATTAACTCTAGCCCTAATCCTGCTAAAGTTGTTTTTAAACTAGTAGAAGAACTGCAGAGTAGCAGATCCCCTTCCTCCAGCATCACCTCAACGCAACAATGTGAGGACCTTGCCACTTTTTTCGTAGAAAAGGTGCAAAAAATCTACAAATCGTTCCCACAGCACTCTACTGCCCCACCAAACTCCCCTTTTTCCATCAGTAATGGCACCACCATGATGCTCATACCTGAAATCTCACATGAGGATCTTTTCGAAATTATGTAAGAAAGTCAAGTCTGGATCTCCAGCAGACCCGATGCGGCCGACCCAATTCGTCGAATCCCTAGAATTTTTTCTGCCTTCCTTGGCATCCATACTGAATCTCTCCTTCTCTTCAGCCAGTGTCCCGACCGCTTGGAAACAAGCTTGGGTCTCTCCCATCATTAAAAAGCCGACTCTGGACCCCTCCAAGTTAGAGAATTTTATACCTATCTCACTGCTCCCATGGCTGTCTAAACTTGCAGAGGCCCACGTAAACATCATCCTGTCCCAACACATGGATCATAATAACATCTTAGACCCATCCCAAAACGGCTTTAGGCCGGGCCACAGCACTGAGTCTGCTCTCTTAGCCACGTCTGGACACCTACGAACGATACTTGACGCCGGTCAAAGCGCTGCACTGATCCTGTTAGACGTCAGCGCAGCCTTTGACACGGTCTCCCATAACATACTGTTAAATCGTCTGGCTAATGTGGGAATCTCAGGTCTTGCCCTGGAATGGTTCCGCTCCTTCCTGAAAGACAGATCCTTCCGGGTGTCAGCTCCCCCTTTTCTTTCCCAGTCCCACCCCATCGGACAGGGTGTCCCTCAGGGCTCTGCACTTAGCCCATCCCTTTTCAACCTATATGTGCAGCCACTCGCCGCAGTGGCTAAAGAATGGGACCTCACGCTGGTGTCTTACGCAGATGACACGCAGCTGGCCATCACTCTCACTGAAGGCCCTTCTACCACGGCCTCAAGATTTAGGGATGGTCTGGCCGCTGTAGCCCAGTGGATGACTGACAACTGCCTGCAGCTTAATGCAGGAAAGACGGAGGTGCTGCTCCTCGGCAAGAACACCAGCCACTGGAACGAGCACTGGTGGCCTTCGTCGCTGGGCACCATCCCACCTCCAAAATCCCTGGCCAACAACCTAGGCGTTTGGATGGACTCCTCACTTAGCTTTCAGACCCACACAAAAAAAGTGGCAGCTACCTGTGTGGGCCTGCTGAGGAGCCTCAATCCAATACTCGGATTCTTCGACTCCAAGGTTCGTCAACTAATTGTCCAAGCCACAATTCTCTCCCGCTTGAACTACGCCAATGTTTTACTACTGGGCGCCAACAAAGCGGAGATAGCACGACTGCAACGCGTGCAGAACACCGCGGCAAGAGCCTTGGTCGGTCTCCCCCGCAGTTGTTCGGCCAGAGCTACAATTCGAAAGCTGCACTGGCTACCCATCGAATCGCGAATCCAGTTTAAAACACTCACCATGATATTTAAAATCCTTAAAACTGGACGCCCAGAATTACTCCGCTCTCTCCTAACACCATATGTGCCACAACGCAACCTACGCTCACTAGGTCAACATCTACTGATTGTACCCTGGACAAAGCTTGCCCGCACTGGTGGACGCTCTTTTAGGGTGTTGGGAGCCAAACTATGGAATACCCTCCCACTGAACATTCGCTCATTGGAAAATCTGTCTGCCTTCCGGAAAGCGGTCAAAACCCACCTGTTCCCCTCTCCCTAGGTCTTCTAGTTGTCTTCCCCTCTTTCTCTGTTAGAGTTTTCCGTGGTTCTTAGCGCCGGGACGCCTCTTTGCTGGGGCAGCTGTTGCGCTTTACCAAATGCTAACATAACAACATCGTCCTCCTCCAAATCTCCAGATCTCTCTCCCAGTGTTCACGTAGGCATGCCAGAGTGTCAGGGGAATTGTTAATTAGCTTTCGTTAGTGAGGGAGATTACCTCGTTGGACATGTAATTAGTTAACAGTCTATCTTCTAGTGGCGATGATTCGGGGAGCTTTCCCCCCTGTGGCACAGTCTTCTGCAAAGCATAGCGAATTTGTAAGTAGTGCTAGATTTCAGTGGACGCTAGATGATACTCACTTTGTAGTTCAGCAAACGGGACCGCCCCTTCCCGTGTCCAAAGGTCTCCCACCTTGACGATTCCAAAGAGATCCCAATTGCCGAAACCTGGTTGTGTCCCTAGTATTCCCAGTTTTGCAGTGGCCCATAAGGAGGTGGCTTGTGTGATTCTGTTGTGCCAGCCTAGTGCGCTCAGCACCGTATGTCAAAGGGTGAGTGTGACCATTGTTGGACTTGGGTAGGATTTGCGGCGTGGCCCGCCATATATGGCTCTGCGGTAGCCTCCCAGTTGTAGGGACTGTCTGTCCTTGTGGTAAGCTGGTTCCTCTGGAGGAAGATGCACCCAATGATTGACAACGGAGAGCTGTGCCACCCAATAGTCCATCGGGCAAGGAGATCTCCCCATCATACTAGCCTCTTGGGAGATTTTTAATGGTAATAGTGCAGGACCACCATTATAGAGTAGAGTATGGGTTTCACTCACTATCGCCCTAAAGTAGGATGAAGGGACTGGGTAGGGCTTGTTGTATAGTGAGTAAAGCAAGAGGGGCAATGTCATAATTTTAAATAAAGCAGTTTTGCTGAGTAGAAACAGGGGCAGGGCCCCCCCAATGTTGGACATCACACCAAATGGGTATCAGTGGGAGGTTTTAGGTTAGTGGTGTGAAACCCTGCGCTGTCAGTAGTGATATAAATCCCAAGGTACTGGAGTCCATTTGTGGCAATGCGAACCACACAATCATGGGGTAGTCTCAGCGTAGCTCCATGAAGGAGGTAGATCAGAGACTTATTCCAATTGATGGTGTAAACCGAGTATCGACAAACACTGCGAGTATGTGCATGATTCTATCAAGAGTGAAGGTTGGGTCTGAGATGTAAAGTAAAATGTCATCTGCATAAAGGGAGATTTTGACTTCGCACTCGTCTTTCCATTGTAGGCCTCCAACTACAGGGCCTTGCCTGATCCAGGCCACTAGCGGTTCCAAGATTTGGGCAAAGATCAAGGGGGATAGTGGGAATCCTTGCCTGGTGACACGTTGGAGCCAAAAGACGGCTATTGTACCTCCATTTACTGCCACTTGGGCCAGGGTGTCAGTGTGGAGTAGACATAGCCACATCACAAAACTTGGGCCAAAGCCCATGCTGGTCAGCACCTCAAACATGAACAGCCATTTGACTGTATCAGATGCCATATGCGCGTTGAGTGGCAACATGAGGGCATCTTCATGAAGCCCAGTGGCACAACCCAAAACGCCATGCAGACACCATAGATTGAGAGCGGTACTTTGATCCAGCAAAAAGCCTGACTGATATGGTTGGATAAGCATCTTGATCACTTATAACAGCCGGGAGGCGAGCAATTTCATCAAGATCTTTACTTCTGCGTTCAATAGCGAAATGGGCCTGTACAAGGTGCAATCATCCGCTGGTTTTCCATCTTTGTGAAAACGTTACAATAATTTTGCAATCATTCTGGTAATAGACCGCCTGCTTGACAGTTTAGTGCATTGTCAAATGGAGATAAGTCTCTATTCATCTTTACTCACCACTTGCTGTCTGTTAGTACACTCTTATTAGATAGATAAGTCACACTGGCAAGGATGCTTCTACCAACTTGTCCTCCATTTCAATATAGGATATATGTTTTGGTCTTCAGACAATACATGTTCTCACTCGAAAAGAAGAGGTAAGGTGATTTTGTGGTCGGACTCATTACTATTTGAGTGACTCTTGTAAGAAGTTCAATTAAATCTTAATCTGTGCTACCTTGTATAACATATTATCTTCATGTGGAGGAGAACAGTATTATTAATGTTCTGGGCCATCTCTTCAGTCGCATAAGTCTGCTCAAGATGGTCTGTATTTTTTTTTATGAAGTTCTCTGAGGCATGTAACTGAAGCATTGTAAAGACCAACAGAAGTTGATTTAGAGCACTGAGCTTGATGGCAACTGTCTAAAGTCAGGAAATTGGTTTCACCCCACCACCCTTTTTTAAAAGCAACAGAATGAAATTAAGTGCTGATACTTGGTTCATGTCCATAGGTTTCCACATTTCTGAGTAGAAGTACTTTTGAGTGTCCTGTGTCAAGTCTTCAGCTCTAAAAGACCCTCTTGCTTAATTTTTAGTCACCACCATTGGCATCAAGGAGAATTAGGAGATGTTCATTTTAGGAACTATTTTGTTACATTGAGAGTCATGTATGGGATAAATTACCCCCTGACATACATTATAAAAATATTTCAAGTCATAGAGGAGTTCCATAGCCATATAGAGGAATGAGGCCAAGGTAACTTGCAATATCCTTATCATGTATGGCAGGGGGTAATTTATCTCTTATAATATATGCTCACATCATCACCTTTTTCTCAAACCACCTAAATCCTTGGTGCTTAGCTCTTTCATGTAAAAGAAAGAGCATGTTTGCAAATATGAAGAGTAAAAATAGAATCACTAGTGCAAAATTAAACACATCAAAAAAAAATTGTTAGCTAATTGTTGAAAAAATATATCAAAAGCAGTTGAATATAAATCTGTTTTTTTTAAACAAAGCACAGAAGAAACATACAGAAAGATTCAAACTTTTCAATTATTTCCCAAGGAGTGTAAAAAATAAGCATGTTTTGCTAAATATCTACTTTCTGCTTGGCACAGTAGAGTTAATAAACAAAGAGCAGACGAAAAAAAGTAATGTTTCCTTTTTGTTCTTTAAACAGCTGCTTTAATTGTGCTCCATGACCTGGCCTGTCTTTCCCTTCAGCTGCTGGCTCTGGTAACAGGTATTGCATGTCAGAACTCAACCTCAATAAGCTATTGCACTTGAGTGATGAGTACCCCACTGTGGCCATTATGTCTGGACTTTGCCCTTAAAAAGATTGACCTAATCATTGCCCTATGCTCAATCCTGTACTGGGGATGAATCTGGAGTGTACCTGAATTTATCCATTATCAATCCCCATTGAAGGACTATTGAGGCTCAAAGGTAATTTCAAAATACAGTGGCTCTCCCATATTAAGACCTGTGCTGATGCTTTCAGCTGTACAGCAGGGCCTGCCTTGGAGTCAGTGTGGGGGTCTCGGACTTCGGTGACATGGTGAGCTGAGCTCGGGCTGCAGCAGTATCTTCAGCCGCAGTCTGGTTCTACGTCGATTTTTCTGGCTGCACGACAGTGGCGCTTAGAAATTTCTCCCTCGTGGCAGTGCTGCGTTGGGAAAACAGGTGCTGGGGGGGTTCAATTTGTTGATTTTTAAGTCTTTTGCAGCTTTTTTTTAGCAGGAACACCCTCCAGGGGCCCAGAAGTGAAATCGGCACCTCTTGGCAGGACAGACCTCCCAGCAGTGGAGTTCAGGGATGCTGTAGCTGAAGTCTATGATAGCCCTGAGACTTCTTATCAGGAGGCAAGCACACACAAGCCCTTGGAGAAACTTCACAAGCAGGATACAAAGCAAAGTTCAGTCCTTTTACTCTCCAAAGCAGAAGCAGCACCTGCAGGCCAACCCTGCAAAGCAACACACAGCAAAGGGGCAGTACTCCTCCTCACAGCTCTTCAGCTCTCCTTCTTGGCAGAGTCTCCTCTCTATCCAGAAGTATTCTAAAAGGCTGGGGTTTTATGTCCAAAGCTTATACTCCATTTGGCCTTTGAAGTAGGCAGTTTTCAAAGGATTGTCTTTGTAGTGCACATGTTTTTGCCCTGCCTGGTCTTGGCTTCAGACACTCTCCCAGGGTAGAGACAGCATTATGAGAGGCCAGGCACAGCCCTATTCAGGTGTCAGTGACAACTCCTCTCACCACTCCAGCTCAGGAAGACCCATTAGCCTGGTGATGGGCCAAAAGGGTATGCAAGACACACCTCAACTCCCTTTGTGTGCCTGTCTAGAGTGAATGCACAAACAAGCCCCTGCCAGTCTAAACCAGATGTTGATTCCACAGGCAGGCAGAGGCACAGGATGATTACACAAGAAAATGCCAACTTTTAAAAAATGGGATTCTCAAACACACAGTTTAAAAACATCTTTACTAAAAGATGTGTTTTTAAATTCTTAGCTCTGAGAGCCCAATCCCCAACTGTCTAACTGTTCCCAACTGAAAGTTACACTTGTAAATTGTTACAAGGCGGCTCCAATTAGAGCCTATGGGAGAGCTCATCCTTGCAAAAGTGAAAAACGAAATTGGCAGTATTTCACCAACAGGACATGTAGAACACACCAGTGCATGTCCTACCTTTCACATGCACTGCACCCTGCTCATTGGGGTACCTTGGGCATATCTTAGGGGTGCTTTTCATGTAGTAAACAGGAAGGTTAGGGCCTGGCAAGTGGGTGCACTTGCCAGGTCGACAGGGCAGTTTAAGACTGCACTCACTGCAATGGCAGGCTTGAGACACATTTACAGGGCTACTCATGTGAGTGGCACAACCAGTGCTGCAGGCCCACTAGTAGCATTTGATTTACAGGCCCTGGGCATGCCAAGTGCTCTTTACTAGGGACTAACCAGTAAATCAAACATGCCAATCATTAGAATTGCAATTTACACAGGGAGCACTTGCACTTTAGCAATGAGAAGCAGTTGTAAAGTGATCCTAGCGCAGAAACCAGCAAAACTAAGTCCAGCACAGTCAGAAAATACAGGAGGTAGAGGCAAAAAGATAGGGGAAAACACGCCAAGGATGCCAGGCCTAACAGTATCATGAGTTCAAATACGTTCCTGTTAAAGATGGGGATGAGTAAAAAGCAGATGAATTCTAATACCACCTAGAGATGCTATGCTACAAGATGCTATATTCCAAATATTCACTGAGAAGTAACATAAGGAAAGAATATAGTTCAGATAAGAGGGGTGAAGCGGATGGAATAGGACAACAGATAGAATGGATGGGGAATAAGTGTGCAAAGTGAGGCAGGTAGTGAGTAATAAGGTATGACGGTCTTCCTGCAGGGTTTTGGGATGTAGGGGGACATTTTTTCCAAAATGTTTATTTTTGATGTGCATTGGTGTAGAAAAGAATTGACACCATACTCAACAAGAGTGGTTTTATCGTTGTGAGACATTTTTTCATTCTGAGAGAATGGAATGTGTTCCTATAGTTAAGAGTACGTTAAGGAAGAATCTGTCATTGAGATTTAGATTTTTGTTGATTTCAGGCGGAAGGTTCCCAGAGCTATAAAAACAAGTTCTGGTTCCTATATCATTAATGTATTTACCATGAAATGGGTCCTTCTAGATTTTAAAAGCCCAAGCTTCCTCATCTCTAGCTTCAGTATGGTCTCCAAATCTCGTAATTCTCTCCATTCTCAATCAGAGACCCTCCTTATCTTGAATGCCTCCCAAACTGTCTCCACTCACCTTCATATCAAAAAAAGACTTCATCCTCTTCATTTGCCTTCTGATGCCACAATTGTTCCAGCTGGACTGGCCCCGATGTTAGAGCTCCCATCACCGGCAGGCCCAGTGATGCTGAAACAATTTTTGTTTAGAGTACGGGTTCTAGCCATTGACATCATGGGGTATATTTACAAGGATTTAACGCCATCATAGCGTCCATTTTTTGACATTACAGCGGCTTTTGTTTTATCGCCTTATTTACAAGTTGCCTCTAACTGGAATTAGCAGCACTTTTCCGGCGAAAACATGAATTTTAAAGATCACCACTTCTGTTAGCGAGAGTTAATAGCCGGGATTACCAATGGTGGGCCGTGCCCCTCTGCATCACAGGCCGGAGGATGTTGCGCTGGCCAGGCGCTTTGGAGGGCGAGGCCCTTAAGCTGCTCCGAACCTTTGTGGCAGGAGAGCTGCAACTTCACGCATAAGGGGCCCTGTTGCATCATCTGCATCGGGAGGTTCCCCAGTGGACTTGGCAGCGAGTGCTGTACCCAGAGTTGTGAAATCCTGCATGGCTGAGTCACAGATCTGGAGAGAGTGCAGCGGATTGCGCCATGGTATCAATGCCAGTTGAGGAGAAGGTGGGTCGAGATGGGCCCAGGCCTAGTGCCTGTGGGTGACGCACCCCTAATGGCGGCTCCTCCGCTATGCTTTCAAGCAGTGCAAGAAGAGGAAACATAACATGATGATAACTTTCTGATATTCTCATGCTATGTTTCCTTTGCGGGTAGGAGGGTGGGTGGGGCTGCTCTACTCACGGAGCAGAGCAGGGGCGGAGTGGTATGCCCATCCAAGTGCACAATGACTGTTTGGTCGGCCCTCTCAGCCCACCATTTACACACATGTGCATTACGCACCATTCGTAATCCTTCAAAACCGCGTGATATGGTATTGATATGCGGCACCAATTGGCTCCCCGACTGACACTGTTACCACGGCACTATAGCTACACGCTAAAAGGGAACCCGCTCGTTTTGGTTGCTCACTGCGATCAGCTCTGTCCTTGTAATTGTTAACTGTGGTTTGTTTAGATTCCTTACATTATTATGCATGTCCTTCCAGGATTCCATTGTATTTGATTCCTTAAGAATTTATGCATGTCCTGCACTAGCGCCGGTTGCAATAGGATTCTTTCATCTCCCTGTGCCCTTTCACTTTCAGGCAGGGGCAATTGTACCCCGTGTAAGTGTACCTTTATTACCAATTATTTACACTCACCTTGATTGTGCACTTTTCCTAATATGACGTGTGTTCACTTCCAGACCTATCGAATCCTGTGCCAATATTGGATGCAAGGGGTTGGTGGTCTAAACACCCGAACTTGGCCCCTCCCTACCTGCCCTTCTAGCAGGGACTGTAATTGATTGTAAGTGCATTGTTTACAGCAGGTTTCACTTCCACCAGTTCACACTTGCCCACTATATATATTCATGTATTCAGCAAATTCGGTTCATCTCACCTTTGACTCAGCATCACGTTATTGACCACATGTTTGCATAGAGGATAGTCCTTGTATATTATCCAGCAAGCACTATAACACTATTTTTGTGACTCTTCACTGACCACGCCAATTTGTACCGCCCCGTATAGTCACCCTTACACACTATACAATCGTGAATAATTGCGCTCATTGTGATCATTCTTCCGTGAACCGTCCCTAACCCTCTTTTCTTCCCCCCTTTCTCCCTGCCCTCATTTCTTTTCTCACCCTCCCACCCCCGTCCGCCTCTGTTTTCCCTTCTGTTATTCTTTTGGCCCTACACAGGCTTTCTCTCAGGCATAATTTCTTGATGAGGACCACCCCAAGCTAAGTTGGGATGGAAACGTCGCCGACAAACAACGTCTTGCTCCAATTGCTTTCGCTTTGATTTTTTGTGGAGCACAAGGTGTCCTTAATACTGTGATTACTGTAAATATGTAAATTGTTGTTGAAGTCACTATACTTATACATGCCTGAGGTCTGGATCTCTGGTGATTTGCAACCCCATTTTTACCCACTGCGCTTCGTTGAATAATTTGACCTTCATTTATTATTATTTTTTTTTAAAAAACTTTATTGTGCAGAGAATCAAAATTACAGACATGGGCCTACAACCACCAGGGCCGGCCGCTAGTTTGTGCCAGTCAATCACAAAGCGTCGCAGAGCAGCAACTGATCTCCAAAGGCACAGCAGGAATATAGAATTATTCTCGGCAACTCAAAAATTAGACAGAATACAGACATTTTTAAATTTTGAAGAAAACTAAAAAAAACAAAAAACAAAAAACAAAACTCAAGGCGAGAACCAATCTAAATGGTGCCGAGCGCCGACGGGGGGACCCCACCATACCAAATGAAGAATCAGGAGGTCCATAAAGTCAACCCGGGGGGGAGGGGAGGCAGCGGGGAAGTCAGAACCATCCACATAACAAATACAATATTCCGGGAACCCCAGGATCAGGGGGACGGAGGAATGTCAGCAGTTTCTTCAAAAGGGGGCAAACAAATGTTACCTCGGTAGGCGTTCCATTGTCCCCAAATTTTACCCCACGCCCCAGGCTTGCCCCGAACCAGATATACCGCCTTCTCTCTGAACATGCACCAATCCATGTTCTCCTTCCACACCGACACGGCGGGAGGCCGTCGGGAACCCCAAAGCTGCGCGATATCCCTCTTTGCAATCATGTTCCCAAGTGCCGCCCACCGGGCCTGGGCAACATTGAAATCATTAGGCTTCCATACATTCAGCAGACATCGACGCGCCTCAGGCAACAGAGCGACCCCAGTGACATCTGCCATCACCGCATGCACACGGCGCCAATAAACCGCGACCTCGCGACACTCCCAAAGGATATGAAGGAAGGTGGCACTCAATCCACAGCCGCGCTTACACAGCCCATCCGAAGAGAAACCCATCGCAACCAACCGGGGACCCGTCACATACACACGGTGAAGAATTTTTAGCTGAACAAGACGGAGACGGGCCGGAATAGCGACCTCCTTCGGGGAGGACAGTGCAGACTGCCAGTCCTCGTCGTCCAACTCCAACCCGTCTCCGGTCCAGGCCTCCCGAAGATGCACAAGGAGGTCTGCCCGATTATTAATTAACTTCTTATAAATTAAGGAAATCGTACTATCGGGCAGATGACCGTCAAGTATACGGTCCTCGAGTGGGGAAGCCGCGGGGATCGCGGTACCTGCCCCAAAGGCCGACTGCAGAGCGTGGCGAACCTGTACGTACCTGAAGAACTCCCTCTCACTCAACTCATACTCACTCTGAAGCACCGCAAAGGATTTGACCGCACCTTTCACCCAGAGGTCACCCACTCTGCTGATGCCAATCATATCCCAGTTCTCAAAGCCTTTCGTTGTCCAGAGGCATCCCAATCCATCCGACGCAAACAAGGGGGTCGCCCGTGTCAAGCGCTCATTCCAACCCATGGCAACATTAGCATCCCTCCACACACGTACTGCAATCTTGGTGGGTCCCGTTAGGTTCCTCCCAGCCGCCCGAGAATAGAGTTCTCTGTTGAAGTCGCCACCAGGCAACTGATATTTATCCATCTCGAAGGCCGGATTCGGACCCGGTGCGTAAGTAGCATGGTTGATAGCGGACAGCTGGGAAGCCCAATAATACCTCCTGATATCCGGGAGCGCAATGCCCCCGTCGTACCAGGGGAGAGTCAGTTTTGCGAGAGCTATACGAGCGCGACCATCCCAAATAAGTCTCCTCTGCAAACCCTCTACCTCCCGGAAATAAGCCGCCGGAATAATGTCAAAGGAGTTCTGGAGTGCGTAGAGAAATCGGGGCAGTGACATCATTTTAAAAAGCGCCGCTCGACCGAGTGGCGACAACGGCAACCTACGCCAGCGGGCCACCTCCAACTTCAAGCGCCGAAGAGGAGGAAGGAGATTCTGCTCATAGCGGACCGCCGGGTCCAACGATACATAGACCCCCAAGTACTTGAAACCGGATTGTGAAATTTGGATGGAAAACCTATTCGGCAGGGGGGGAAGGCCACCGGAAATGACATACACACAAGATTTGGACCAATTAATAGTCAACCCGGAGTTTTTGCCGAAAGAAGTGAGGACATCAAAAAGGACATTAAGGGATTCACGCGGGGAGGTGAGGTACAAGAGAATATCGTCGGCGTACAACGAGACTCGGTCCTCAAAGCCAGGGGCCCACTGAATACCCCTCATCGACGGTTCCCATCGGAGCCAGGCTGCGAGCGGTTCTAAAGCAAGAGCGAAGAGCAGGGGGGACAGCGGACACCCCTGCCTAGTGCCCCTCCCGAGAGCGAAGGGCTGGGACACCCTCCCATTGACAACAACCTGGGCTAGCGGATCCGTATATAAAAGTCTCACCCAACCGATAAATCCCGCCCCGAAACCGAACTTCGCCAGTGCGGCCCAGAGGTATGGCCATTCAATCGTGTCAAAGGCCATCGTGGCGTCCAACGAAGCCAAGATGGCCGGCTTGGAAAGAAACTCCGCCCTGGCGAGAACGCCATGCAAACGCCGCAGGTTGAGAGCAGTGTTCCGGTGGGGAATGAAACCGGACTGATCCGGATGAATCAAGTCACAGATAACAGCGAGCAAGCGATTAGCGAGGACCTTGGCAAGAATCTTCGGTTCAGCGTTTAATAGAGAAATGGGCCTGTATGAAGCACAACGATCACGAGGCTTGCCCTCCTTAGGAATCACAACTATAGTAGCCAGACGTTGGTCACTAGGGAGGGAACCGAGCTCACGCGACTCCAAAAACATATCGCGGAGAAACGGCGCCACTTTATCAGGGCATAATTTGTACAATTCAATGGGCAAGCCATTGGGGCCCATAGCCTTACCAGTACGAAGGGAACGAATCGTGGCCGCGATCTCGTCGGCTGACAACGACGCATCCAGGCATTCCCAATCCTCTTCAGACAGGCAAGGCAGCGCAATATCCCTCAACAGGGAACAAGAGTCAGCCACATCTCTGTCGGACACCGGGGAGTAGATCGCACGAAAATAATCAGCAAAACACTCCACAATCTCGCCAGGGTCAGTCACACACGTCCCATCGGGGTTCTGAAGCACAGGGACCACGCGATTCACTCTCTCCTTCTTATCAAGCCAAGCAATCAGTTTACCCGCCTTATCCCGACATCATACAGTCTACCCTGCTGTTCCCTGTACAATGTCTTGGCGGCATCAGTGACAAGGGATATGTATTCAAACTGTTTCAAGCTAAGGGCATGAAGCCCCTCATGAGTAACACCCGAGTCCAGCCCAGCCTCCAACTCCAGTATTTCAGCCTCAAGCCCCGCGACCTCCCCAGTCCTAGCTTTCTTGGTCTCAGCTATTAAAGAGAGGGCCTGGCCCCGTATGACCGTTTTAAAGGCTTACCACAAGGACACTGAGCACAAGACAGACCCCTCGTTCTCCAAGAAGTAGTGGTCGAGCGACTTCAGGAGGCTATCGCGAGTCTTAGGGCTACGGAGATGCCAAGGGTTAATGGGGGCAATCTGCCCCGTGGCCTGCATCCCTGTATCGAAATGCAGCCACACAGGGGAGTGGTCGGAAATGCCCCGGGCCAAGTGTCGAACCTCACCAATGTGGGAGGCCTGGGCCGCGGGCATAAGGAAGTAATCAAGCCTGGAGAGACTCCCGTGCGCCCCGGAGTGGAAGGTGTACTGACACTGCGTCGGGTGCATCAACCTCCAACAGTCCACCAGACCAAAAGTGTCCAAGAACCCACCAAGCCATGATTGGGAAACAGGAAGGGCCCTGGGGGGATGCCGATCCAGGTCGCCGGATAGCACCGAGTTAAGGTCACCACCCATGAGGAGAAGACTATCCGGGAGTTCCAGCAACATCCGACCAACATCAGAGAAAGTGGAGGTCTGGAGGCCCGGGGGGACATATATCGTAACTAAAGAAAGGGTCCTACCCTCCCACCTCCCAGTTAGGGCGGCATAACGCCCTCTGTCGTCCAGGATGACGTTGTCACTTTCTAGTGGGAGGGAAGACCGAACAAGAATACCGACCCCCCTGGAACCGGTGGTGAACCTGGAGTGTGCAACCAGTCGGTATCCCCCACCTATTCATCGCATGACACACATTGCCAACCAAGTGCGTTTCCTGCAGGAGTACAACATCAGGCGCCAGACAACGCAAATATTGTAGTACAACACCCTGTTTGATACGATCCCCCAATCCATTGACGTTCCAAGTTAGCAACCTCAACCCACTACCCCCATCCCCACAAAAGTAGCAGGAGTCTCCCCACAGAAAGCAGGACACCGGAAACAAAGAAAGAACAAATATGCCGCCTTGAGAGAAAAAGAAACACCCCCAAACACAAACACCCCCACCAAAACCCGTTACAACTCCCCCCTCCCTGCACCCCTGCAAACTGTAAAACCACCCCAAAATGCAGTGTGCCTGTCGCCCTAGCAATCCCATTCTACAAAAAGACCCCGGAGGAGGAGGAAGGCCAGCCACCACCCGCCACCCAGACGAGAGCTACTATAAGACAAGATATACAAGAGAGGTAGAACCCAACTGAGTAATGTCCGAGTATCAAGGTTAGGGACCGAAAAGTCAATTCTGTAGAGGCTCACTACCCTCGGCACCGCCAGAGTGCCCCGCTCGATCGTCCCGACCAGGCAGGGAATCCAACCTGTCACTGACATTGTCCGGTCGTTCAAAAAAGAAGGTCCGCTCCTCATGTTCCACACGAAGCCTGGCAGGGAAGAGCATCGCATACTTCAAGCCCAGGTCCCGAAGACGTCACTTAACCCCCTGAAAGCCCATCCTCTGACTCTGAACGAGTTGAGTGAAGTCCGGGAAAAAATTGACTGAGGAGTTTTCGAATTTCACCGGGCCGTGTACCCTCGAGGCCTGCAAGATCGCATCTCGGTCCCTGAAATGGAAAAGCTTGGCGATGATAGGCCTTGGGGGAGCACCAGGCCTAGGCTTACCGCCCGGGACACGGGGCAAGATGGGTGAGGATTAGCTCCTCAATCAGGAGGTCGACAGAACGAGTCTCGGGATTCTCCGGAACACCTACGACGCGGATGTTGTTGCGTCTTGCCAGGTTCTCAAAATCATCCAACCGATGGGACATCAAGTCGTTTGCCGATTTCAGGGCGCCAAGGTCTATTCGAAGTTCCGACACATCGGCCGTGAGGCTGGAGGTCGTCAAATCCAACGACTTCACCTTCTCGTTGGTTTTGGACAGGTCAGCCCTGATTAAAGTGACATCGATGGCGACCGTGTCAAGTTTACGAGCCAGGGCCTCATACTGCTGGCCGATGGTCTCCTTCATACCGGTAATGGCGCCCATAATGTGCTGCAGGGACAAGTCGACAAGGACAGATGGGCCGTCTCTAGCATCCTCCGGGGTATTGCTGGAAAGCCCTGGGGATCCCTTGGCTTGAGTGTAGCGGTGCATAACATTCGTCTGGAACTGCCCCCCGCGAAGAGACGTCTTGGTCTTCCGCTTCTCGGGTTCACCCCTTCCCGTCATGGTGGAAGATGCACCCCGGAGGGGCCCGCAGGACCGAGTGAAAATGGCCGCCGGTCGGCCGGGCACCAGCCGGCCGAGAAGCTGGGCAGTGGGGTCCGGAGAAAGTCCCGACTTGACTCAGTACTCCGTAGGGAGAAAGCAGTGATGACACCGGAATGGACTGGTCCCCGGCAGAGCGGAACAGACCCTCAATCAGACCGTGCCAGAAACCAAAAGCGAAACTGAAAGTGGGGGTACGCCCACTGGTGAGGTCCCAATGCCGTTGTTATTCAACTACGTCCTGGATCCACAGCTCGCCAAGTCCCCGGCACTGCCCCGAGATGGGCCTCGAAAGTTCAAAATGCTGTAATTTCGGTCCCCCAAGTCCGATTCAAATTCTGAAAGGAGTTATGGACTCAGTCTAGGTTCACCTTCAAAAGTCCGTCCAAGAAATCAGGATATCATCAGGATAAATTGCGAGGAGTGGCGAGGGTTCGGGGAACCCTGTGCTCACGCGACCATCTTGGATGCGCGCTAAGCTCCCTGACCTTCATTTATTGTTCGTTTAAATAAATATTTCTCAATTTGATTGATAATTTCGCAGATCATTATGTTGTTCTGTGCAACATTACCTATACTTACTTGATAGGGACCATTGTCTCTTACAATATGCGACAAAATTGCAGCAATGTTTGACTTTAGCACCAAGAGATACGTCAGGAATACTGACATATCTGTAAATCCTTGCGACATGGAGCACCGTACAGTAAATACGGCGCTTCCAAGGTGTCGCAAGGAAGGAGAGTGAAAAGTGTGCCAACGCTGTTTTGTTGCACCGATGCAACACTTTTCATGAATGAGGCCCAGGACTGCGCCTTATCTTTTTGTGGGGCGCATTCCTGAGCGTTTGTTTTGGCACAGGGCAGCGCAGCAATAAATCTTTGCTGTGCTGTCCAGCACCAACATCACTGAAATGAGGCCCCAAGTGTTTGCAAAAATTTTAAGACCAGCTATTTTCTGGTCTTAAAAACTGCCTGTAACTGAACTTAGAGACAGTTTTTTTGGGTGTTGCACCATACAAGGAATTCCTTGCAAATATCCTGAAGTGGGATTAGCTGCAGTTTTTTCACAGGAACGCACACCCTGCATCTCAGTCAGTCAAATCACTTTATTCGATTCTGATATAATAAGATCATAAAAGTACAAAAATACAGGATAAAAAAAAAAACATCCATTATAATAAAATGTGGTGAATAAAATAGAGAAAATTGTATAAAATATTAAAACGACAGGTAAAACATCGATTAGAAACAGAATAGAACATACATATCATACATGGTCAATATGTTGTTGTCTAGTCTTCCATGAAAGAAGTAAAAAAGACGCCACGGAATAACAAACTAAATTATCAGGCAGTGATTGTAAAAAAGACATTCCTGGGGATATTGTGTAAAGTTATATTTGCGCATAAGTGGCCACATAAATCTCTTGCGGTGTTCCATGTAAAAATTACAAAAGAAGAAGAAGTGTAGATTTGGTTGACTGGAAACACCATCACACGGACAAGGAGGAAGATCATGTATAGAGTACACTCCAGATCGATAGGCCAACATACAAGGAATACAATTCTGTCAAAACTTCACTAAAATAAATCTATGATGTAAATTTGTCATGGTGAGTAAATATGGGGCAATGCCTTCTTGGTCAATCAGACCTTCTAAATAGGATTTTACAGACACTTTTGAGCAGTTAGATTTAGATCTCTCAATTGCCCTTTGTTTAAGGAATTGGATCCTAATTTCCTTTTTTAAGATAGTAGAGCAATTAGATGGAAAGCTAAATAAGTGCTCGAGACCAAGGGAGGAAAGGCTATTTTTGATGTATGTTATCCATGGGATCCTATGGCCATATTCAAGAGAGAGACAATCTTCTCTTAGCTTCTGTGTAAGATTAACAGATTCTCTTCTCCAAATAGAGTACCATAGTGTGATTGGAGCCAGGCTAATTATGTCATTGATGTAAGGAATGTCTAATTCTGCGTGACAAATAAAGTTAGAGCAACGTACCGGGAGGCCAACAATGTTTTCCAAAAGATGTCCTCTATAGTCTGGAGAGTTTAAGATCCAGAAAATCCCCAGAACCTTGCCCCATAGGTTGCTACAGAAACCCCTTTGGCACTATAAAGTTATTTGACCATTTCGAGGGTTTCGCGCCCTGTTTCTTTATGAAAGAATGTAGGGCGTGAATACTTTTTTTCCAGCCATAAACCCCTGTTGGCGATCATGTTAGACCAGGTTAATTGACTATCGAAGGTTATCCCGAGGTAGGAAAAGGTATCAGTGTGGGCTATTTTCTGGCCCGCTATATAAAAGTTTGGGACCTTCCTAGGTTTGCGGCCAGTAATTAAAATGAATGACTTCACCTCATTAATTTTAGGATCCAAACTACTCATATAACTCACATAAACATCTAATAATTTCTGTAAGGCTAGGCCCATGCGGGCAATTAACACTACATCGTCTGCATAAAGGAGGATTGGGGTGCGCACATTACGGATCTTTGGGATGTCTTGTGCTATGTTCAACAGGGGTGTTTCCACCCATTAGTATAGATGGATAAAAGAAATGGGGCGAGTAAATCAACCCTGACGAACTCCCCTATTATTTGGGAATGACCTGGTGCACTCCCCCTGCTTCTCATATATAATATAGCTGCCTGATAAAAAGAATATTAGCCTCATCTATGCCCATTTATTTCATTATCCTCCACAGATGGTTATGGGCAACACAGTAAAATGCTGCAGATAAGTCCATAAATGCCAAGTATAGCTTACCTTGCTTTACTTTAGTATACTTGGCAATTAACAGACTTTCCCCTTTTTAAAACCATATTGCACCAGGATTAGGATATTATTACAGGTGGCCCACTCCATTAATCTGTTTAATAATACTCAAATCATACGTTTGCCAGTGCTATCCAAGAGTGAGAATGGTCTATAATTTTTGGCCTCAGATTTATCTCTTTCTTGAAGATAGGAATTAAGATGGATTGCAGCCATGAGTCCGGTGGGCCCACGATGGCAACTGCTTTCAAAAAGTTTGTCAGTTCCGGTCCTCACAGGTCAGGCTGCTCCATAAAAAATCTATCGGGGTACCATCCGGGCTGGGAGCTCTGTTACTGGAGCACTCTAATGTCATGTATAGCCATTCCCTCAGAATTTGGGTCGGATATTGAAGAGAAGTGTGCAACCCAGGATTCCTCATCCACATGACAGTCTAGGCCCAAGTCAGCAGATAGTTTAAGAAATGAGGCATTAATAACTCTCCAAAAGTCCCTAGCATTATTTGAAATAGCAGCTTGATACTATTTTTCCCAAGCCTCTTCTGTAGGGTTTTCATTCTCATCTGCCTTGCCTCTTTATATCGGGAAGGCAGAAGCTTGACCGGTTCCACATCTCTAGGGATAGATTTAAGGGCCTTGTGTAGATTTGATAGGGTCTTAGTGCATGCTTGATCAAACCATCTTGGGCCTGACGTGTTGGTAATAGGTCTTTTCCTAATCAGGGCTTTTTCAACCTCGAATAGTATCGGATCAAAGGCCATGGTTACCTGAGTAGGGTCAGGATCCAATCCTAGGCAAGTGATGATATCATTTAACCTATTTTCAACCACGACTGGAACAGTTTTTGCTTAGTCTACAGATACCCATTTAAGGATTGTCCCATTGTTTCTTGCTATCGTGGGTTTGATATGCCTCATCTTCTTAGGATGGATTCCTTCCCACTCCAGGTTGACGGTAATGGCCGCATGAGCACTAAAACTAAAAGGTTTAATTAAAACGTTACAAACAGACTTTTTAAGAGGCACCGAGACCATAAGGTAATCTAATGTCGAACCCACGACCAAATGTGTTTTGTAACATGCCTGAGCTGGGATCGATAGGATTCAAGATTTCCAAATTATTAATAATAAACAATCTATTCAGAGGGTCTCCATAGGGGTTATGTATAAAGTGTGGGATGGGGTCATCTAATTCATCAGTTATACCACACACTGCTATATTAAGGAAGGCACAGCTGTGTGTGTTAAAGTCCCCCACCCATTGGATTTTCGGAAACTGTTTGAGTGTGGTAAAAAATACATTGATTTCACCTTCCAACATATCAACTACCTGCTTCATATTCCCAGTGAAGTTATTTTTGTAAAAATTAATTAGGAGAAGTGTATCGCCACCCGGGCCCTTCAAGTGGAGAAGAAGATAGCAAGGGGAGTTGTTGTGAAAACATAGGGCTTCTAGTTTTAGTGTGTTGTTCAACAGGGTCACAATCCCACCCCTGGCACGACCCGAGCAGGTGTGTGGAATGAGCGGTAACCATCTAAGTTAATAGGTCCTATTTCCTGTGTTTCCTGTAAACAGATCAAGTCATAAATAGTAACAATTGCTAGCCAGTCTGGGCAGACAGTTTAGATCTCAGTCCGACAATATGCCAGATTAATAATTTGGCATGATCTGTATGATTACGTATTGCCGTATAGTTCGTGGGGAGTTCTGACCCTAATATTGTGCGACTTCGAACATGTGTTACAGTGCTCCTGTTCTCCCTCTGTCAATCACAGTCTTTGTTAGGGCTTTGAATCTTTTATGAGTAGGAAAGGGGGTGTAAGGTTGTCCTGAAGGTGGGTGTGGGGGCTCACAATGTAAATTTCTATGAGGGATCAATGGGATTTGCCCCTCTTGTGTGGAAATTTCCGGTTTATAGAAAAAGCCAAATGGTAGCACAAACCTGTGGGTATTCGGCATTGGCCCTGATGGTAACCAAGTTAGCAATTGCTGGACCAGGTAGGGCGAATTAAAATTAACCACCACACAATCCCCCAGAATAGATTTCATTGAGTCCTCTACCCAAGCCACCCTTCTTGCCATTAGAATGCGGGGAAGTAACTCCCCACATTCTCTCCCCCATGTTTACAGATCCAATGGCATGCCTTAGATATGAGCTAGTCCATTGTTTCCTTTTGTGCAGTGTCTAGCCGAGGAACATTTGCCAAAATTATCACATAAGGGCAGGCGGCTGGTTGAAGTGCCAAGCTTAAATCACGCTCCGCCTGCTGCCCCCTCTATCCTACATGTTTTTGCCATCAGATCCCAACTTCTTCTGTGAAGAGACGCTGAGTGTGCCCTGAAGTAAAGGAGTGTAAACTTTTGTGAGGGTACGTTTCGGGGGCAGATGATTGTTTCTCTGGATTGGAGGTAGAGAATGGCGTGTGTCAGTCCTAGAAGACATGCCTCTTGGAGGAGAGTCTTTAGTCTTGCCACCATTACTCCCTCTTATTGGGCTCAAATTGGCCATGCAGTTATTAGAGGGCCACAAAGGTATACCAGACGAATCATTATGAGGAGTTAACTCGACAGTCCTGGCCATCTGATGAGGATAGGTTGTGCCCTCCCGTACAGCACATAGGGACTCTATTCTGGCCTCAATTCTGGTTAGTCTATCTAGAAGAAGTGGTTGCAATAAAAGTGTTATTGACTGCTCGATTTTTAAAAGCAAATCGTCAGTTAAAGATGGAGGGGTAACTTTCGGAACTTGAGGAGCAGCAGAGATTGCTTTAGTTGTTCTCCCTCCTCCTTTTTTAGGTCTCTCTGAGCCAGCGCATGCGCTGCTCTGCGAGAAATTTAGTGAGTGGCTTTTGCTACCAGAGGCTTTTGCTGGCCTCAAGCTTGCGTTCACGCGCCCATGCACGCGCGCAGCCGCCATGTGGGTTTCTGTCAAGGCTCATTAAGCCTTGCGTGCCTCTCTCTGCATTGCTTGCTTGCGCTTCAATTCCCTCTGCTGGCCTCCACTCCCCCCCCTGGCTTGTTTATTTAAGCAGCTAGGCAGTAGCTCACAAAAACACTGCCCCGAAATATTTCCATTACTTTACATTTCTTCGCAACTGAAAAAGGTCCTCAGTGTTTGCTTCACGTATGGTTTTTGCAGTGATCAGTAAAAAAAAGAAATTAAGCGCCTGCTTCGCCAGTTGACAAAACACTCGAACGTTGTGAGCTCATCCTACGTATGCCTCAGAGATAAAGATTTTCTCACTTGTGTGTCTCCGCATCCTAGCAGCAGCAGCAGCTGCCGCGAGCAGCGTGGTGAGAGTTCAAGGCGCCATGGCGGTGTTTGGATCGGTCTGCAGCGGTGTCAACCCACCTCCTGCTAAACTGCCTCTCTCCGCAAGCTGGGGCAACACCTGGCCGGGCGAGGCAGGGAGGGGCTCGCCGTTACAGCACGTTCTCATGCTGCAATACAAGGCCGCAAAATGAGATTCAAGTTTACTTGCTTCTTTTTCCTCTCTTTTCCCTTCTCTTCTCGCCCTCTTCCCCTAACGGAGCTGACATGCTGGCAGCCAGAGACATGCTGGCAACCAGAGACATGCTGGCAGGCAAGTGCTTCTAACATGTCAGGAGGGCTGGAAGAAAGCCACGTGCCAGTCAATGATTCCAAAACTGTTTACTTAAAAAACTCTCCTCCCAACAGTCCCTGAGCTGCTGCTGTCAGTCAGATTTGTAATGATTGACTCAAAATTTACAGTGGCATGCTCTGGCATTTCTGGGTTTGTAGTATCGTAAAATTAAACGATTATAACTAGGTGCCCTTGTACTCTCTCTATTTTTCAAGACCCTCTATTGCCATCTGCAATGAGCTGTATTAGTCTGGCACCGTAGAGCAAGGCCATACTTGGCCAGAACTGTCACACCTAGTATGGCAAGGGGTATGCAGCGCATTAAGGCTCACCAGCGCCCACTCAGAGAGGCAGGCATATTTACGTCAACATTCCTACTCTTAATGAATATAAAATACTCCCAGCCCGCAGTCCTACCTAATGTTGGTAAAGCATAGGGTTGCCTCATCCTACCAGCACAATGTAAAAAGACATGTACAAATAAAATGTAGAATGTTTATATGTCCCTACCGTTAGAATTTCCCCCAACAAAACTTCTGCATCTCAAACATTAGTGCTTTACCTCTTCCTCTACATGGCAGGTTCCAACTGAAAAAAGGAGCCGTACGCGCACTTCCTGAGAGTATCAAGGGTTCTGTGAAGGTGTACCGTGCACACGGGGTATCACTCTCCGAGGTGGGGTGTAAATATGAACTTCAAAAAGCACCCCCAATGATTTGGGGTGTGTCCCCCAGGCACTGGTTGAGGACCGCGAATGCGGTTTCTAACCTTTAAAGCGAAAAAAATTCATCCCAGGCTGAAGCTTTCTCAAAGTAAAACTTTACTGTTTACTGTTGCTTCATCAAAATTCAAGTGTCATTTGTATTCATAAGTGAAATTATCTTCGTGGCGATTGGCAATTACATTTTCATTCCCAATGCATTTCGGCAAGAACTGCCTTCGTCAGGGGAAATCTACGAATAATTATACAAATCGTAAGGATCATATATGAGGATGCAGTGTATATTTCTAGGCGACGGTGAATACATGACAATTCTACAACTTTTGATTCAAAAAGCATTTGAAATGGGTACCATCAATGAGAAGGTCAAGAAATTCCTTACACAACCCAACCCAAAAAGTCCTACCATATTCATGGTACCCAAAATTCATAAACATCCAACTAAACCACCATGTCGACCAATAGTCAGTACACGAGGAAGCCTCCACGAACCAGTGGGTAAATATCTTGACCGCTACTTGCAACCTAGCGTCAATAGCATGAGATCATTCATCAAGGACACAACTGATTTTCTCATTAAACTACACGAAGTAACAATCGCTGACGATGAAAACATCACCCTATGTACTGTGGACGTCAACTCCCTATATACATCTTTTCCTCATCTATCCGGTTTGGAAGCCATTGAACACACACTACTACAATCCAATTATTCACATGATCTACCAGTTTTTCTAATGGAGCTGATGCAATTCACTCTCCTACACAGTTACTTTCAACACAACAACGAATGGTTTCAACAACTAACGGGTACTTCCATGGGAAATTGTGCAGCCCCGGCGTATGCCAATATCTTCATGAATCGGTTCGAAGAAGACAACATCCTCTCCATCGAAGCATGGACCGACCACCTAAAACTTTATTTAAGATTCATTGATGATATCTTCATCGTTTGGAAAGGCCCTGTTGATATTCTAAAAAACCAATTGGAACAGCTCAACCAAATTGATCAACGCATACAGTTTACCTTCAGCATCAATTCTCACTCCATCACATTTCTGGACGTTAACATCACACGATCTTCCACCGGTTTTGAAACTGATCTATATAGGAAAACTACAGACAGGAACAACACTCTCCATTATCACAGCTTTCATCCCTCACCCCTCAAACAACACCTTCCTTACTCACAAATGCTCAGAAACAAAAGAATCGTTTCAAACCCCATCAGAACCAACACACAAATGGATATCTTAATGAATAGATTCAAATCTCGTGGATATCCTGATCATGTACTGCAAGAAGCACTGAAGCGATCTTCAACCAAGACCCGCAATGAACTCCTCAATCCTCAAACCAAGAGCACCGAAAATCAAATCACGGTAGTATCCAAATACTCCACCATGAGTGCCTCATATAAATGGATCATCCAAAAACATTGGCAACTCCTCACACTGGAACAGGATTTCAATCATATATTTGATAAGACACCGATTTTTGCCTTTACTAGAAACAAAAACATAGGGGAAATTCTGAAACATTCTCAACCAACCAAGCAGCAAACATCCAAAGGCACAATCCCATGCCTAAACTGCAACAACTGCAACAACATCATCAAAGGTCAATATGTGACACACCCTATGAAAGGACATAAAATCAAAGTCAGAACAACAGCTACGTGTGACACCTCCAACGTCATATACATGCTTAAATGCCCCTGTGGCATGATTTATGTTGGACAAACTGGACGAAAAATCAAAATTAGACTCAATGAACATAAGTCCAACATCAGAACCAAACAGTTAAAGTCATCAGTTGCCCAACATTTCACAGAAGCAACACACACTGTTAGTCAATTGAAATTCTGCGTCCTGGAAACGATTGAAAAACAAGAAGGGAGAGACAATCACAAATTTTTACTGCAGCGGGAAAACCACTGGATTTATTTGTTGAACTCCATGAAACCACATGGAATGAATGATCGCATAGAATTTACATGTTACCTTTAATTCCAAATATTGCTTTGTACCATACTTTCATGTTTCTCTACATTCTTACATCCACACATTTCATGTTCTGTTCCAAAACGCTGTACACCTCTCATCCTCATTCTTTTTCCCCTTTTTTACCCCTCTTCTTTCTCCCCCTTTTTCTCTTTTTCTCTTTCTCCCACGCTCTTTCCATTCCCACTACATTCAACCATTCTCTCACTACATTTCACTATCAATTCCCACTATATTCAACCCTTTTCTTACTATTCACCCACAACCTAACCTTGATTTCTTTTATTGTATTTATTTAATTGTATTTATTTTTCACACTTCATATTTAATTTACACCTGTTACATTTTTTATTTTAAACTATATGTCTATTGTCGTTTTATCCCATTAGTTACACACGCATAGTCTGTCTTCACCTTCTAACGCACTGAATTAGTATCACGTGACTTCACCCTTTTAAATCCTTGCATGAGATTGGATAGCCACCTCACCAACAAACCTACGCGTTGAAGCTCTACGCATTCGGTAAGAATACACTAACCCGTATATCAGTTTAAGCCAGCACTGGTTTTAGCATTTTTTTACACCAGTCACAACCGTCACTGTTAATAGTTAAAACCGAATATGCCGCACTCGATACCACGATCGCTAAATGCGCACGCCCTCCTTTTTCCGTTATCACTTCCAATTAACGTTAAGCACATTCGATAGATATTCATCATCTCACCAACCTTTGACCATATTTCACCATCAGTTGCATGTCACCCACCGCCCCGTCAACCCATTATTCACTAATGCACATCTAGCCAGTCACTCGCCGTTAGCAAGTTCGCGTTAATCCATTCACCTTTCAACCCGTATTCACCGTCGCCTAGAAATATACACTGCATCCTCGTATATGATCCTTACGATTTGTATAATTATTCGTAGATTTCCCCTGACGAAGGCAGTTCTTGCCGAAATGCATTGGGAATGAAAATGTAATTGCCAATCGCCACGAAGATAATTTCACTTATGAATACAAATGACACTTGAATTTTGATGAAGCAACAGTAAACAGTAAAGTTTTACTTTGAGAAAACTTCAGCCTGGGATGAACTTTTTTCGCTTTAAAGGTTAGAAACCGCATTCGCGGTCCTCAACCAGTGCCTGGGGGACACACCCCAAATCATTGGGGGTGCTTTTTGAGGTTCCAACTGAAGCCATTTGACAGGTGTTTAATGTATGGCTATTGGTGTTTTTTTTTGTTATAAAGTGTGAGGTGCCTGGTGTCTGCTGCAGCTGCTGTGCAGGGGAGCCACCAATGCTTCGGGGGGGGGGCCCAATTCTTCAGGACGGGTCTCATTCAGTCCATGGCCAATTAATATCTGTCAGATATGGGAGTCTCAGGGACCCCTCATTACATTTTGCAGGGAGACTCCATCATTTTGTGTTATGTTACTGGATAAATATTAGCTGAAAACACCATCGATTCCTGTAGCACTGTTTTAAGATGTATGTTGTGTGGAACTTCTTGAGTGTAACCAGCATCAAGTGCCTGACTGTTCACAACCCTCCCTCTTTTTGGGTGCCATTTGTCCTCCACTCTCGCTTATTGAGTATAAACTGCCAAAACACTTGGTGCAATCTTTGCTGGACCCCCAGATGTAGAACAATGCTTTTCACACGTCATCTCATCCATAATACTGCAACCTATAAAACAAGCATTGGCATAGCCAATAGGTCTCGCCTTTGGTACCTTATAAGTGTTTAGCCATGCAACAGTTGATGTTGTTGCACTAAGGATATTGTGCTGCATAACTAAATACTTATAAGGTCCCAAAAGAGAGACCTATTGGCAATGCCAATGCTTGTTCTTCTTTGAGGGCAGTTCTGTGGGGCCCGGGGTGAAAAGACTTTACCTTCCATGCAGGTGGTCGAGCTCTTTGAGCGAGTAATGGCTAGTTTAGGGGATTAATTAGAAGGATCTACTGTAAGGGCAGATGGAGACTCATTAAGTGTGTGCTCACTTAACCCTTTCGATGCGCATGACGGAGCGGTTCCGTCATGCGCATCGGTCGCGCTGTGCGGATGACGGAACCGCTCCGTCACGGCCCCGCCCGCTCAACGAACCTTCAGCACGGCGCGGTAATCCGCGCTGCGCTGAAGGGGTTAAGAGGTCAAGAACTCCCTGGTCCCCCATGGAGAGTCTGCGCTCAGCATTCTGAATCTCCTTATCCAGGGCATAAGAGGCCCTCGTAAGGAAAGAGTCTAGAGTATTAGAGGGCTCACCACCATGTGTTGTAATCTTCCGTTTCCCCATCTGTAAGTCGAGATCCAAAAAACATTGAGAGCCTGGAGTCGGACGTTTTAGAGGGGGGGCCCAGCCCGGGCTCTGATGGGCGTGGACGGGCCCGCTTCAGATCACTTCCTCGCGCAGGGGAAAACTGGAAGTGAAGTCCCCCCTGACTCTTCCATGCAGGACTCTTTGCGGTGATCGGCTACAGAGAGCTGCAGGCTGCTGTAGCGCTTATGAGCGATTCCTCACGCAGGAGGAGATGGGAATTGAAGGCCCCCCGCCTCCTCTCCGCTTGGCTCCTGGCTGTGATCGGCCACTCTTCTCCAGGTGGGAAATTCCCAGGAGGCTAGCTAAGACTATATCGGCACCCCATCTTGCCAAACACCAAAGTGCTACTGTTCACAGATCATTTTCGCTAACTCTCGCTAACAGAAGTGGCGATCTTTAAAATTCAAGTTTTTGCCGGAAAAGTGCCGCTAACTCCCGTTAGCAGCAACATGTAAATAAGTCGATAAATAAAAGCCGCCGTAACATCAAAAATGTATGCTATGGTGGCGTTAAGCACTTGTAAATATACCCCTCGGTTTGAAATCCTATTTGTTTTATATAGGAATATAACATGTTCCAAAATGGAATAATCAAAGTAGCTTTAATCTTGTATACAAAAGTCAAATTAAAATGAAGTTTGATTTTTAAAAAAAATCTTTGTTCCTATAACCCTCCAAGATAACGAGTGTATGTATGTATGTATGTATATATATATTCACTGAAAAAACCATAGGTTTCAGGGGCGTTATAGTTAGCTGGACATTTCCCTCGTACAAAACCCTAGAAATTCCCCTGTTATAGTTAGTTCAGCTAACTATAACTCGCGCCCCCGCAATGCACTGCTGATGATGTCACATATTACATCACTCATGACATGGTCAGTGACATCACTGATGACATCACTGATGACATCTCAAACGACATCACTGATGACATCCATGTGACAAATTAATGCACCTTCTCACACCCTAATATAACCTTTGATACACCGACTCAAAATTTCAAACGGCCATTTTGACAACCATAGATACTCCAATACCAATAACTACACACCCACTCATTGACTTTTAGGTCTACATACATGTCCACTCACTCACCTGTACAGTCACTCATACTTACAGTCACTCTGTGCAGTTATACACCTATATAGACACTCACACACCGCCAATCATCCATTGAGGTACTGACACATTTAGTCAGTCATGCAAATAATTAATCAGAGACCAATTTACTCACCTATACAGTTAAACACACTCAAGTTCACTTACTCATAAAAATACTAACACATTCTGGTGCCAATTACAATCCGGTAAAAACCGGGTACGAACCGTCGGTCGGAGCGTATTCTCCGTCCGACGCGTACCCAGTCGTCAAAATTTACAAACATGGAATTACGATTCGCACGGGAACACCATTTCCGTACGAATCGTAAAAAAGCCCGACTGAACAAAATAAACCTACAAATGCGATCCGGGAAAGCGCCGACGTGACGTCGGGACGCTCGCAGCCTGCCATTCACGAACCAGGAATTACGATTCGCACCGACGTCATCCCGCACGGTGAATATTTTCCGGCTGCCAAAAACTGCCGGGAAATCAGGACGACGCGAACAAGGACCACCAGTACGCGACGGACAGACAGGACGACGCGAACAAGGAGGACCAGTACGCGACAGGACGACGCGAACAAGGAGTACCAGTACGCGACGGACAGACAGGACGACGCGATCAAGGAGGACCAGTACGCGACGGACAGACAGGACGACGCGAACAAGGAGGACCCGTACGAGACGGACAGACATGGACCCGAACCTACGTGTCATCCCGGCCCTCATAGCAGTCGACCTCCTCTACAGGTTCCGACGCAGACGCCGCAGAAGGTCAGAACAACTAAGGGAGGGGGGAAAGTGGGGTGGGGTGGGGGTGGCAGGACCAGGGCAGGCCACAAACCCCCCACCAAAGTCACACAGCACACATGCCCAGGACATACCTGACTCCCATGCCCTGGTCACTACGAGGGGGTGGGGGCGTGTCCAGCTAAGCCAGCGACCGCCACAACGGAAGTCCGTCACGACGCGAACCGGCAACACAACCAGACCGGTACGTCCCGTACCCACGCCTGAAGAGCGTGGGTACGAGTCGTACCACGCCCACACCCACGTCACCCCAACAATGGCGGGACGGCTCGTACCCACGTGGCAAAGGCCTGGGTACGGCCCACACAAGCATCACATAGCGTGGGGACGGATATGTACGGACCCTACCCCCACCCCGTATGCATGGAGCGTACCCCCACCCCAACAGTGTAAGTACGACCCGTACCCACACCCGCGTACGTATGGAGCGTACCCCCACCCCAACAGTGTAAGTAAGACACGTACCCTCACCTCGAATGCATGGAGCGTACCCCCACCCCAACAGTATAAGTACGACCCGTACCCACACCCGCGTACGTATGGAGCGTACCCCCACCCCAACAGTGTAAGTAAGACACGTACCCTCACCTCGAATGCATGGAGCGTACCCCCACCCCAACAGTGTAAGTACGACCCGTACCCACACCCGCGTACGTATGGAGCGTACCCCCACCCCAACAGTGTAAGTACGACCCGTACCCACACCCGCGTACGTATGAAGCGTACCCCCACCCCAACAGTGTAAGTAAGACACGTACCCTCACCTCGAATGCATGGAGCGTACCCCCACCCCAACAGTGTAAGTAAGACACGTACCCTCACCTCGAATGCATGGAGCGTACCCCCACCCCAACAGTGTAAGTACAACCCGTACCCACACCTGCATACGTATGGAGCGTACCCCCACCCCAACAGTGTAAGTAAGACACGTACCCTCACCTCGAATGCATGGAGCGTACCCCCACCCCAACAGTGTAAGTACGACCCCTACCCACACCCGCGTACGTATGGAGCATACCCCCACCCCAACAGTGTAAGTAAAACACGTACCCTCACCTCGAATGCATGGAGCGTACCCCCACCCCAACAGTGTAAGTAAGACACGTACCCTCACCTCGAATGCATGGAGCGTACCCCCACCCCAACAGTGTAAGTAAGACACGTACCCTGACCTCGAATGCATGGAGCGTACCCCCACCCCAACAGTGTAAGTATCACCCGTACCCACACCCGCGTACGTATGGAGCGTACCCCCACCCCAACAGTGTAAGTAAGACACGTACCCTCACCTCGAATGCATGGAGCGTACCCCCACCCCAACAGTGTAAGTACGACCCGTACCCACACCCGCGTACGTATGGAGCGTACCCCCACCCCAACAGTGTAAGTAAGACACGTACCCTCACCTCGAATGCATGGAGCGTACCCCCACCCCAACAGTGTAAGTACGACCCGTACCCACACCCGCGTACGTATGGAGCGTACCCCCACCCCAACAGTGTAAGTAAGACATGTACCCTCACCTCGAATGCATGGAGCGTACCCCCACCCCAACAGTGTAAGTATGACCCGTACCCACACCCGCGTACGTATGGAGCGTATCCCCACCCCAACAGTGTAAGTACGACCCGTACCCACACCCGCGTACGTATGGAGCGTACCCCCACCCCAACAGTGTAAGTAAGACACGTACCCTCACCTCGAATGCATGGAGCGTACCCCCACCCCAACAGTGTAAGTAAGACACGTACCCTCACCTCGAATGCATGGAGCATACCCCCACCCCAACAGTGTAAGTACGACCCGTACCCACACCCGCGTACGTATGGAGCGTACCCCCACCCCAACAGTGTAAGTACGACCCGTACCCACACCCGCGTACGTATGGAGCGTACCCCCACCCCAACAGTGTAAGTAAGACACGTACCCTCACCTCGAATGCATGGAGCGTACCCCCACCCCAACAGTATAAGTACGACCCGTACCCACACCCGCGTACGTATGGAGCGTACCCCCACCCCAACAGTGTAAGTACGACCCGTACCCACACCCGCGTACGTATGGAGCGTACCCCCACCCCAACAGTGTAAGTAAGACACGTACCCTCACCTCGAATGCATGGAGCGTACCCCCACCCCAACAGTGTAAGTAAGACACGTACCCTCACCTCGAATGCATGGAGCGTACCCACATCCGTGTATGTCATGAGCGTACATATTGTGAACTTGGAGAGGTGGGTGCAGAGTCCTCCCAGCAGTGCCCTGAGACAGGAGGGGTGGGTGCAGAGTCCTCCCAGCAGTGCCCAGAAACAGGAGGGGTGTGTGCAGATGCAGAGTCTTCCCAGCAGTGCCCTGAGACAGGAGGGGTGGGGGCACATCACTCCCAGCAGTGCCCTGAAACAGGAGGGGTGGGGGCCTATCACTCCCAGCAGTGCCCTGAGACAGGAGGGGTGGGGGCCTATCACTCCCAGCAGTGCCCTGAGACAGGAGGGGTGGGGGCCTATCACTCCCAGCAGTGCCCAGAGACAGGAGGGGTGTGTGCAGAGTCCTCCCAGCAGTGCCCTGAGACAGGAGGGGTGGGTGCAGAGTCCTCCCAGCAGTGCCCAGAGACAGGAGGGGTGTGTGCAGAGTCCTCCCAGCAGTGCCCTGAGACAGGAGGGGTGGGTGCAGAGTCCTCCCAGCAGTGCCCAGAAACAGGAGGGGTGTGTGCAGAGTCCTCCCAGCAGTGCCCTGAGACAGGAGGGGTGGGGGCCTATCACTCCCAGCAGTGCCCTGAGACAGGAGGGGTGGGGGCCTATCACTCCCAGCAGTGCCCAGAGACAGGAGGGGTGTGTGCAGAGTCCTCCCAGCAGTGCCCTGAGACAGGAGGGGTGGGTGCAGAGTCCTCCCAGCAGTGCCCAGAGACAGGAGGGGTGGGGGCCCATCACTCCCAGCAGTGCCCATGGAACGCAAAGGGTGGAGTAGTCACAGATACCATGCCCACAAATGTCAGTCAGGTGCACAAAGACCCTGCAGTACATGTACCACATGTGTGCGAGGCTGGGAGTATACGCATGCATAGCGCAGAAAAGAAAACATGTACACATGAAGTCATGTCAATAGGCCACATACACAAGTACAATGACTACCAAGGATGCCACGAATGATGCAGGTGGAGACATCGCTCAGCATGCATGTGCAAAGGTGAAGGACTACGTCACACACCCAGCTAATGGACACACAGCTCTGTGCCAAAGTCAGGGGACACCCTGCAGGGAAGAAGTCAGGGTACACAGAGGAAGGAATACACCTTGGGACAAATGCAACATGCAGCAACTGCTTACATGAATGGAGAAAGGTAGCTAACACCGTGTGATGGCACACAGATCCCAGGGTCCCCCCTATGAGCAGCACACTACTACATTTCCGACACACCCAACACATGACCAACACCCACAACCATGTAGCAGCCCCACCAACAGCAATGCCAGCAATGCAGGAGTGTTCCAAGGGCAAATAATAAATAGCTTTATTCAGCATGAGCTAAAAACTAGTATGACGTAAGTCCAACAGTAACAAAGGCCATAGGGCAGTCCAGGAGTCCCAGCTGGATGGGGGACACAGTGGGATGCGTGTCCCCTAGCTTGCCTGCACAGTTACAATCCGTTGTCTTCCACAGGGGTCAGGGCATCATGTGGGGGGGAAGAAACAGGCACCGCAGGGACAGGAGGGTGAAGGGTAGGCATCGTCGGTGCAGGGATGGAGGACTCCACCACAGGGGGTGGGGCAGGGCCAAAGGCGGAGGCCAGGATCTCGCTGCACACCTTAGCAAGGTCCTCCAGGGACTCCCCTGCACCTGAAGGAACCACAGGCCCCAAGGAGAGGGGGGGGGGTCAGAGGGATGGGTCGCAGCGCCACTGTGGGAGGGTGTGGACAGGGGGGGGACTCAAGCACCCTGACCGGGGAGTCTTTGGGGGAGATGTGGCCAGGAGAGCTGAGGGGAGGGGATTTGGAGGGAGTGGATTGGGTGGAATGCGGACTCCCACTCTGGCTGCGTGTCACACGTTTGCCCCCCGACCCAGTGGGTGTGCCTACTGCACCCTGTGTGTGCGTGTCAGAAGGTGTGCGTCGGACCTTCCCTGATGGTGTGGTGCCTGTGTCTGTAGTGGTGGCTGCATGCTTACGTCTGGGTGTTTGTGGGACAGGCATGGGAGTGGGAATTGTGGAAGGAGCAGGGGTTGGGGGTGGGACGTAGCGCTGCAGGAGACCCACTGCTGCAGTCAGTGTGGAGTCTATGGACCTCAGCAAGTTGCGTTGGTCAGCCTGCGATGAATGAATGCCCTCCAAGTATGCCTCCATGTTGTTGAGGACCTGGCTGTGGCCATGGAGGACATTAAGGATCGCAGTCTGACCAATCTGCAACTGCCGCTGGATGTCCACAGACTCAGCATTGGCGGCAGCAGTGGAGACAGGGGCAGGGGGTGCGGTGCCTGGCAGGAAGGAGACATGTGGTGACCGGGCACGTTGGGAAGGGACACGAGCACATGGGAGGCGGCTGATGCCAATGGAGGGGGCGGTGCCAGATGTACGGCTGCTGTCAGATGGTGGTGCAGTCACCGCCCACTCGGAGAGATCATCCTCGGACCCGTCAGCTTCATACTCTGTTGTGCCAGTCGACAGGTCCCCGGGTTCACTCTCCTCCGCCTCAGTCCCACTCGAAGTGCCAGCCCCGATGTCACCGCTGGCACTGGTGCTCGGTCCCTCCGCGCCGTCTGTGTCCATGTCTCCCTCCGTGTCCCCCGACGATGCTGTGGGCAGGGTGAAGAGACAGAAATCAATCATACACCTGTATACATATGTCACATGAGTACAATCTACATAGGTTACAGTGCATAGCCTGAAACAAAGGATGAGTTACAACTACAAAACAAGGTACATACGTAGGCCCTGCAAGACACAGTTGTGTGACCCACCATGCCATGGAAAAACTATGGAGAGCATGACACAATAGCAAATGAGATGACATGGCATTCTGACTGAGGAGCAAGGCCCTGGGGACAATACAGCACTGCATCTGCACCACACAGCGTGGCAGGAAATTGGGATGAGCAGGGACCAAATCCAGGAACTAGAGGCACATGCAGCATAGGTAATACTGAGAACATGCCCACCCTGACTGGCACGCTGCACCTTGAGTGTATGTCCAGACAAACATCACACACAGGCCAGTCCGAGCAAGGAGATGACAGGTCTTGACATGTAGGCCATGGCCGCCCCACCCACCCCCTACATGAGACAAATCTGTGGAGACACAGGAAGCACTTACATCTCTTAGTCTGGGTGAAATACACATGGGATGCAATAATTCAAGATTGCACACCAAATACCCAAGGTGCGCCTGTCCAAAGAATCATGTACAAATGGGCATCATCAGATGATTGCTACAAGACACACAGGCAATGGCCACCGTGAGTATGTACTTGGAAAATCACGTCAGGCTGGACAGTGGACACTTGTAATACATCTCACGTCAATAAACATGGTGCCAGGGGACAATGGCACAGAGCACAACCTATGCTGTAGACACAGAGATTGTCGACATTCTCGGATTACACACATGATACCTAGGAAAAGATGCCCCTGGGGACAGTAGTGGCCACACAACTCCATGCTCCTGAATGGAAATGACTGCAACACACGCTAACATCCCTGCACTATGCGTAACGCACACTCATGCACATCATGTCACAGGCCACCACATGGGACATGCCTGCTGGAAGGCCTCGCACTCAAGAGATTAACTCCCATGTCTGAAATCAGCATTAGTGCCAACTGACATGGAACCCACAAGTCCAGAACTGGACAGGGCACAGGCAAGGTCACCAAACCTGTTACACACCACCCCCACACATGATGCTGCAGGCATTGTACACTTGGAGAAGGTGTCAGGCTACATAACTTTGTGATGGAGTGACTACACAGAGACCAGGGAACACATTGCAAGGTGGGGAAGGGAGGCAGGAGAGGCCTGCAACACTGTGGGTAACAGGATCTGCACAGCACCATAAACCCTGGAAGTGTATCCATGGAACAGTGCACTTACAAATGCTGGTGAAACACAACAAACACACACCTGTACCTACCCCCTTCCGGCTGCTGCTTTTCCTGTAGACGCCTGTCCAAGTCAGGAAAGACCACCGCCAGCACACGTTTCTGGATGTGGGAGAGACGGCGGCGCCCGCGGTTCTTGTGGCTCACAGGTGAGTCCCCCAGCAGGACCCGTGCGATCCTCCGCGTCCAGCACCGGATATCCTGCCAGCGTTTCCTCACCTGGGACAGGTGCCGCCTCCGACCATCCGCACTCCTCACGGCGCTGACGGCGTCCAGCCATATCTGCTCCTTGGCAGAGGCGTCAACCTGTGAGGATGAACAAGTGACACTACATCAATACACCTTGCACATGTCACGGGGACACAGATTAGAACACATTTGCTGTTTACAACAAGGCATAGTATGCATCCAACGCATTGCACCTTTGTCATAGGGACATGATCCTGTGGGGGAAGGCCAAAAGCAGTACGTGCCATTGAAAGGACACAGGTGGAATGAGGGCAACTACACAATCAATGATCCAGGCTCACACTGTGCATCACACCCACCCCTCCTGTCTCAGGGCACTGCTGGGAGGACTCTGCACACTCCCCTCCTGTCTCAGGGCACTGCTGGGAGGACTCTGCACCCACCCCTCCTGTCTCAGGGCACTGCTGGGAGGACTCTGCACCCACCCCTCCTGTCTCAGGGCACTGCTGGGAGGACTCTGCACCCACCCCTCCTGTCTCAGGGCACTGCTGGGAGTGATAGGCCCCCACCCCTCCTGTCTCAGGGCACTGCTGGGAGACATCAGGCATCCCCCCCCCCTGGGACCCTCCCTACAGTACATAGCATGTGTGTCACACCTGGACACAATGGCAGAAGTCACAGTCACTAAAAAGGGACACAGTCTGTGCCAGTGGACACTGAACTCACCTGATAACCTGGTCGCCCATACAGCATGGGGTACCGTGGGAGGATCACATCCACCAAAGCCATGTTCTCCTCCAGGGTGAATGGCTGTGACCTCTCCACAGCCCTTGACATGGTTCCAGGGAATCAGTAGCAGCAGCTGGGTCGTGGAATACAAAGATGTGCAGGCAAGTGCTCCCTCATGGGACCTGGCTGCCTTATATCTGCCTTGCTGGCCCATCTCATGCACAGGAGTACAGAGTGATTGGTCACTCACATTTGCATCCTATGTTTCCTCCAATCCCTTCAAACCTAGCAGTCTGTGGGTTCTCTCTCGGTTTCATTCTCCTGCATGATGTCAGCCCCACAAACACATTGCAACAAAGTAGATTAATTCCAACTGACTTCTGCTGTGCACCTTCCAGAACACATTCAAATTTTGAACTTGGTCTCCATGACAACCAGCATGCATGTAGGCCTTAATACTTGTCCCTCATGTGTCCCCTATGTAATTTGGAGCTTCACACACAGGTATGGTGCGTTCCGGGGCCCTAGGGCACCCCAAATGCATTGCAACGGCCCGTACACGCGTGCCTACGTTCACTATCACTATGGGTGTCCTCGCGTATGCGTACTCGTAGTGGTACGGGCCGTACACACCCCTGTACGCTCCCTATCACTATGGGTGGCCTCGCGTATGCGTACTCGTAGTGGTACGGGCCGTACACACGCCTGTACGCTCCCTATCACTATGGGTGTCCTCGCGTATGCGTACTCGTAGTGGTACGGGCCGTACACACGCCTGTACGCTCCCTATCACTATGGGTGGCCTCGCGTATGTGTACACGTTGTGATAGGGAGCGTACAGGCGTGCGTACGGCCCGTACCACTACGAGTACGCATACGCGAGGGCACCCATAGTGATAGGGAGCGTACAGGCGTGTGTACGGCCCGTACCACTATGAGTACGCATACGCGAGGACACCCATAGTGATAGGGAGCGTACAGGGATGTGTACGGCCCGTACCACTACGAGTACGCATACGCGAGGACACCCATAGTGATAGGGAGCGTACAGGTGTGCGTACGGCCCGTACCACTACGAGTACGCATACGCGAGGACACCCATAGTGATAGGGAGCGTACAGGCGTGTGTACGGCCCGTACCACTACGAGTACGGATACGCGAGGACACCCATAGTGATAGGGAGCGTACAGGGGTGTGTACGGCCCGTACCACTACGAGTACGCATACGTGAGGACAACCATAGTGATAGGGAGCGTACAGGCGTGCGTATGGCCCTACCACTATGGGTGTTGTTGCGTATGCCTACTCGTAGTGGTACGGGCCGTACACATGCCTGTACGCTCGCCATCACGATGGGTACACATACGGCAGCACTCCCATAGTGATATGGGAACGTACACAGGCCCTCTTCGCAGCAGTACAGCGGTTTTCACACATCACAGTGGTGACAGGCGGCACACAGGTAGGGATAGGGCGGACATACTTGTCCATGGATGGACATACTTGTCCATGGCTGGACATACTTGTCCATGGATGGACATACTTGTCCATGGCTGGACATACTTGTCCATTAATTGACATCAAGGCATTGTCTGTGCATTACTACATGTGTGGGGCACAGGTGTGACGGCCTGTGATGTGGAACATTACTCCTGAGTCGAGAAGGCACCAGATGTATGATGAGATGTATACAGATGTACTGTGTGATGGTGCAATGTGTGCCAGGCATGCCCTTGTCTCCTTTGACATGTGTGCATGTCGTACTGCACACTTGGGGTGAGCGTCACTGGCATGGCACGGACACCAACACACGGAAGTGTCCCCTGAGGCCCGGTACAGGGGTTACCACACCTGACTTGTCACTACCCACGGTGCACAATGTGACTATGTCATGTATGTGTGGGGGCTTCCCATCAGGTTGATGTTGGAGCACCCTCAAAAGCTGCAGCCATTGCAGCAACCAACATGTGTCTGTGTGTAGATTGTCATTGCACACTGTTCCGCACACCATGCCACATGTGGTATCGGATGTGAGGTGCACATGTATGCATGGGACACGGAGTAGCGTGACAAGGACATGTCTGCATCCTCACAATGAATGTGTGGTGAGTCATGACATGTGCACCTTCATGGCAAGGTGTGTGGGCTGTCCTAGTGTCATGTCATGTGACCTGTGGCTCTAGTGTTCCGCTACCAGTCTCTGCAATCGGCATCCTACTTCTGCTGATGTGTGGGCGTATGTCACTCCTGTCTTGCGTCTGGCTGTTCACTTGCACTGGGACACAGCTATTCCCATGGCATGCCATGGGGAGGTTCTCAATCTCCGTGTGTAGCTGGGTCTTGGTAGGAGTGTCACCTTGCATCCATACGTGTCCTGGGCATGTAGCACATACCTGACTCCCTATGTTGCATATGTGTATTGACAGATGAACATGTGCTCAGTACATATGAATTGTTGTCGTAGTGCACTCACTCTTCCTTGTCACTTCCAAATTACTGCGCCGCCTCTTGCCCGACCAATTCCGGACTTGGCTGCCATGCGGGAGAATGACAGCATCCGGCTCTACCGCTTCACCCAACCATTGATTCTGGAGTTGACGGCGAGACTGGCACCACACCTGCAACCGCAGCACAGGTATCCTACGGCACTGACACCCCAGCTGAAGGTAATGGCTGCCCTACATTTTCTTGCCACGGGTACCTTTCAAAATACCATAGCTCATGTTGGTGGCATGTCCCAGAGCATGTTCTGCCGTGTGCTGCATGATTTCTTAGAGGCCATGTTGATTCACCTGGATGACTTCATCAAGTTCCCAACCCCTGAACAGTTGACTGCGGTCAAGCGTGGATTCTATGCCCTGGGAGGGATGCCCCATGTCATTGGGTCCATAGATGGGACACATGTAGCTTTGGTACCACCACACGCACGGGAGGTGGCGTACCGCAATCGGAAGCACTACCACTCCATCAATGCCCTTGTGGTGTGTCAGTCCAACATGGTGATTTCACATGTCTGTGCTCGTTTTCCAGGATCAGCACACGATGCCTCAATCATGAGGCGTAGCAGGATGCCTGAAATGATGATGCAGCTGCGCAACGAAAGAGCATGTGTTGTTGGTGGGTACAGTCTGTCTGTCCTGTAATTTGCATAGCCTACCAGCACGACCGCTTCACCAGTACTAACGATGTCCATGTGCTTCCCATGTAGGGGACGCTGGCTATCCCAACATGCCATGGCTGCTCACACCTCTCCGCAACCCCATCACGCCGGCCCAGCTCCGCTACAACACCGCCCATGGCCGGACAAGGCGAGTGATAGAGAGGACGTTTGGCCTGCTGAAGAGCCGATTTAGGTGCCTCCACAAGACCGGCGGCGCGCTCCCATATGCCCCTGCGAAGGTCTGCAAAATCTTTATGGTCTGCTGCATGCTGCACAACATGGCAGTTGAGAGAGCTGTGCCACTCATCCTGGATCAACATGACGAGGACCATCCACCCGTGGAGGACGAAGGGCTTGGCAATGGGGCTAGTGATGTGGAGGATGTGGAGCCGCAAGAGGACATCCGGACTCGGCTCATACGCGACTTCTTTGCTTAGTGGTGAGTACCAGTGTCTGAGTGTGCACGCATTGGTCCCCGTGTGGCATGTGTTGTGATGTGTGTCTCCACCTGCATGTATGGCACGTGAGTCAGAGGTGTGTGTGGGTGTGTCACTGGAGTGATGGTGCCAGTGATGGTTGTATTTCCCCAGTCATAATTGTGACCTAGCATGTTGTCATCCATACAGGTGTCGAGTACATGCACATGCAAGTGGCTGTGCTTTTTGTGGCTGACTTCTTGTGTGTTTCTCTTCCCCAGGTACTTGCGCATGCCGTCTGCTGCTTGCATTGTTGTGGCACTGCTATTCCTCATGGACACGTCATCGTGGGCTGACTCAGCATTACAGGCACGGACACGTTTGGAAGTCTCCATAGGGTAAGGGATGCATCAGGGGTGTATTGGGTGTGGCAGTTGTTCACGATGTATGCACACTGCCCCTGTCGATGTTTGGTTCCTCTGCAGAGATGTCGCATCCCCATGGGACACGACATGCAGCTGTGTACACCTGAATAGATGGTCTGCCTGGTTGACAGTCATCAGTGATGGGATAGTGGATTGTGATGATGGCATCAATGTGTGTGACACTGCCCTCGGACACATACGGTTAGCATTGGCTTGACATGGTGTGGGACTTCCACATCAGCGGATCAATGGTGTATGGCAGTCTCTCCGTGAGCAGCTGTGGGTGTTTAGCTGTTAGCCGACAATTGTGTGCCAGTTCCATGGCTAACACGCATTTGTGCTGCAGAAGGGGGGTTCCAGTGTTGGACCCACATGTTACTCCACAAGATGTGTTCATGTGTACTTCAAGTTGCCTCTGCAATCCCGAAAACATGACTAATAAAGGTGTCCCTATGCCTCCAAGGTGCCTCTTCTCCGTCAATGCTGGTGTGTTGGCACGGTGCATCCAGCATGTCTGGCAGTGTTTTCCCTGATAGTGGCTATGTGTCGATGTGTCGAGTAGCAAGATGCAAGCTGTGTGTGTGGGCTGAGACTGTGTATTGGGCATGATATCCATGACTGTGTGGGTATTGTGACATGTGCCATCCCCATGCATCCAACGTTGGCCAGGCCCCCATTCTCTGCATCCACCAGACTCAAGCTTGCAGGACATGGTTCTGCCACCTGTCTACACATACCTGGGTGCCCCCCAGGACCCTGGACATGATCCCTGACCTCTGCGCATGACTGTTGCTGTACTCAATGTGTCTGTCAGCATGGTTGTGCGGCCACCCCCTCAGCTGGTTGGGCCCATCACGGGTGTGTATGGTGCGCCATGTCTGTCTTGCCTAATACACTGTGACCCGTGTGTACTCTGCCAGACTCAGGCCCCAGGGTGTGGATGGTTGGAGTCAAAAGAGAGCTCAGGCATGTTTAGACTTTACAACACACATGTAAGGTAATAATGCAACCAGCAGGCATCTTCTCTTCATGGTGTGAATTTTTATTTGGGGGGGGGGGGATAAAGTGAGGGGCTTTCCGGGAGTTTGGAATCCAAAGTTCAGTAGGGGAGTCCATGCCACAGTCTTTGTCAACATTGGTCAGACAGTGACCAGCAGGGCCATGTGGCAGAGAATGTCTCTTGATGCTGTGATGCTGTTGCTCCAGTGGACCAGGTGCCAGGCCAGGTGTCCTGGGAGATGGTGATGTTGCGCCGACCCTCACGGTCTTTTCCGTGGACGACCCGCCCTCCTGCGGGGACCCTCAGAAGCAGGCCGTGACGACGTCTGGGATGCTCCATCGGATGTTTCCTCCTCCTCCTCCTGCTCCCTCCCTGTGGGTGGTGATGTTCTCCGCCTTCTGGCACAGGGAGGGTCGGCCATGTTGTCGGCCATCCGACGGAGTGTATCGTGAATTCCCGTGTACGCCGTCACGAGCTCAGCCTGTCCGTCCTCCATCCTCCGTTGGTGTTGCAGTAGACAGGCATGTAGCTCCGCATGTTGCTGGGCCTGCTGGGTCTTGATCCCCTCGAGGACAGACACAACCTGGGTTAGGCCCGTGGTGTCCTGCCGGTATGTGTCCATGATGTTACGGACATGGGCAAATACCGGTTCCCCAGCCAACTGGTCAGGCTCGCGCCTCCGCCGTCCTCCACTCCCACCACCCCTGCCCACTTGCACCTGGCCTGCCCTTGTGGGTACATCGGGTCTCCGGGACCCCTGAGGGGTGGCATTGGCGTTGTCGCCTGCCTCCTCCTGGGTGCCCGGGACACCGTGTCCCTCCTGGCCAGCCTGGCTGCATCGTGGTGGTGGGGCAGGGATCCTGGGTGTCTCCTGGGATGTGGCAGGAGTGGGGGTGGTGGTTGGCACAGTTGTACCTGACGCAGGTGCTGCAGGTGGTTGGACACCAGAGGTGCCAGGTCGGTCGGGGTCGTCCACAGAGTGGTGAGAGTCGTCGCTGCCGGTGGGATCGGGCTCCCGCAGATCCGGGTCCTGTGAGTCTTCCCCCCCAGTGTTGGGGGGTGAACCATGATGTTGACCTGTGTGTGAGAGAGACAATGTTAATTTTGGTCCATGCAACATCCATGTTTCATCAGTTTCAAAGTTGGCACTTTTCCTCTTGGAATTAGGATCTGTCTTGCATTCCACTCACAGTGCACTTGTGCATGGGTGTGTCCCTTGGACACCACTTTGGCCCCTTTAAATATGTGTGGCACAGTCTTACTTGCTGCGTCAAGTGTGACTGCAGTCAGCAGTGGAGTTGGCAGGTGTGGCGAGCCATGCATTGGCGCCTTCCGTGTAGCACTGTACATGTGCACATGGAGTGGATCCACACACTTATATAATGCAGGTAGCTGTCGTTGTGCTCGTGAACAGGTTGTTACATGGGCCTGTGTTTTGCCATGGGGAAGAGGGGGGGTTCTGGCACTGGCCACCCTTGGCTACATGCACGCAGTCTACCTGCTGACGAGCAGACATTCCCACACACCACACGGCTGATTTGCTCTCCCTGTGTCTCCCTCCCTCTCTGTCCCCCTCTCCCTCCCTCTGTGTGTCAGCCTCCTCCCTCTGTCCGTGTTCCTGTGTCTCCCTCCCTCTCTGTCCCCCTCTCCCTCCCTCTCTGTCCCCCTCTCCCTCCCTCCGTGTGTCTGCCTCCTCCCTCTGTCCGTGTCCCTGTGTCTCCCTCCCTCTCTGTCCCCCTCTCCCTCCCTCCGTGTGTCTGCCTCCTCCCTCTGTCCGTGTCCCTGTGTCTCCCTCCCTCTCTGTCCCCCTCTCCCTCCCTCTGTGTGTCAGCCTCCTCCCTCTGTCCGTGTTCCTGTGTCTCCCTCCCTCTCTGTCCCCCTCTCCCTCCCTCCGTGTGTCTGCCTCCTCCCTCTGTCCGTGTCCCTGTGTCTCCCTCCCTCTCTGTCCCCCTCTCCCTCCCTCTCTGTCCCCCTCTCCCTCCCTCCGTGTGTCTGCCTCCTCCCTCTGTCCGTGTCCCTGTGTCTCCCTCCCTCTCTGTCCCCCTCTCCCTCCCTCCGTGTGTCTGCCTCCTCCCTCTGTCCGTGTCCCTGTGTCTCCCTCCCTCTCTGTCCCCCTCTCCCTCCCTCTCTGTCCCCCTCTCCCTCCCTCCGTGTGTCTGCCTCCTCCCTCTGTCCGTGTCCCTGTGTCTCCCTCCCTCTCTGTCCCCCTCTCCCTCCCTCTCTGTCCCCCTCTCCCTCCTTCTGTGTGTCACCCTCTGTCACCTCAGCCCAGCTTCCTAGACACACACTTTTTCCAGTCCTTTGAATGGCCCTTGGGTTGTTGCTGTGAGTTTGTTTCTGATCTCCAGGCACCCATTGGGTGTAGTGTCTGTGTGTGCGCTGCTGCTGTGGTTGTGTGTGCTGCCACTCTTTCACAGTGTTGGCTGTTCATTAGCTGCTGTCATGTGCAAAACAGTGCCTTCACCCCCATGTGTTGATGCAAGGCGTCCGCCATTTGCTGGCGAGTCTTTCCTGTGTGGGGACACACTGTTTGTCTGGCTGTGACCTGGGCCATATGGGCAGAGGGCATTGTTGTCTGCTTCTGAGTTGCACTATGTGATTTTTGGGGCCCACCCTCCCGCCATCCGGGTTACGGTGTCATGTGTTGGTGTCTTCTGTGGCCTGTGACTTGACATTGTCCAGCTGGGTGCATGGGGCATGGTGGCGGCAGTGGAATGTGCGTGTTCATGGAGTGTGGTTGAGTCATGCAATAGGTTGGGGTGGTTGCGTGCCTGTTAGTGATTTTGGTTGTGGATGAGGTCCCCCCATGTGAGGTGCGTTGTTCGTGTACCCACCCGGGTCTCGGAGTCCTCCTAATCCTTCGACTGCCTCCACCGGCTGTATGGCCATCACCCTCTCCTCCCAGGGCTGGTAGTGTACGGGTCTGCGGGAGGGCCCTCCTCCGGTGGCGTTGGCCTGGTTGTGTTCCTCCAGCATCTTGGCTCGGACCCTCCTCCGCAGATCGTACTACCTGGCTTGGCATTCCTGCCTGGTCCTTCTGGTGTCCGCAACAGCATTCACAGCATCGACGATGGTCTGCCACATGGCTGTTTTTGCTGCAATGCTGGTCTGTCTGACCAATGTTCCAAAGAGCTGTGGCTCGACTCTGAGGATTTCATCAACAAGGACCTCCAACTCTCGGTTACTGAACTTTGGATTCTTGTTAGTGGGCATGGTGAGGGGTGTGGGTGTGGATGGTGGGGGGTGTGTGTGGATGGTTGTGGGTGTGTGGGTGTGGTTGTGCAGGTGTGTGTGTGTGAATGTGATGAGGGGGTGTTTGTGGAGGTGGTTGTGTGGAGGTTTGCAAGTGTAAGGTGTGGTGAGGCTTGTAGTATGGTTCTGTGGTGTCTGGCAGCAGTGAGTCTGTTGCAAAGGCTCATGGTTTGTGTATGTGGGCCCTTTTTATTGGTCCATGGGTGGGTGTGGCTGTGTTTGAAGTTTGGGTGGGTGTGTTATAAGGAGTGGTGGTGTTTTGGGCCTCTGTTTGTTTTTGGCAGTTGCAGGTCAGTGGATGTGTTTTTTTAGTGTTTGTTGGCCATGTTTAGTGGCTTTGTGCCATTCGAATAGTGTATTCTTGTGTTGTTTGGTTTTGTCCTGGTTGTGTACGTGCGTTTTGAGCGTGTGTACGGTGTGTACATGGGCCATTTGGTTGTACGGTGCTGTCCTTGTGTGTGGCTTGGTACGACTCGTACATGCGGTTGTGATGTTGGGGCCTGGGGTGCGCTCCGTACTTAGGAGGTTGTGTTGGGGGTGCGACGGGAACGTACTGGGATGTACATTGACGGTAGTACGACACGTACAGGGGTGGGGGTACGACTCGAACGTACTGGGGTGTACATACATGGGGGTCGGACACGTACAGGGGTGGGGGTTCGACTCGAACGTACTGGGGTGTACATACATGGGGGTCGGACACGTACAGGGGTGGGGGTTGGACTCGAACGTACTGGGGTGTACATGGACGTTGGTACGACACGTACAGGGGTGGGGGTACGACTCGAACGTACTGGGGTGTACATACATGGGGGTCGGAAACGTACAGGGGTGGGGGTTCGACTCGAACGTACTGGGGTGTACATGGACGTTGGTACGACACGTACAGGGGTGGGGGTTCGACTCGAACGTACTGGGGTGTACATACATGGGGTCGGACACGTACAGGGGTGGGGGTTGGACTCGAACGTACTGGGGTGTACATGGACGTTGGTACGACACGTACAGGGGTGGGGGTACGACTCAAACGTACTGGGGTGTACATACATGGGGGTCGGACACGTACAGGGGTGGGGGTTCGACTCGAACGTACTGGGGTGTACATGGACGTTGGTACGACACGTACAGGGGTGGGGGTTCGACTCGAACGTACTGGGGTGTACATACATGGGGTCGGACACGTACAGGGGTGGGGGTTCGACTCGAACGTACTGGGGTGTACATGGACGTTGGTACGACACGTACAGGGGTGGGGGTACGACTCGAACGTACTGGGGTGTACATGGACGTTGGTACGACACGTACAGGGGTGGGGGTACGACTCGAACGTACTGGGGTGTACATGGACGTTGGTACGACACGTAGAGGGGTGGGGGTACGACTCGAACGTACTGGGGTGTACATACATGGGGGTCGGACACGTACAGGGGTGGGGGTTGGACTCGAATGTACTGGGGTGTACATGGACGTTGGTACGACACGTACAGGGGTGGGGGTTCGACTCGAACGTACTGGGGTGTACATACATGGGGGTCGGACACGTACAGGGGTGGGGGTTGGACTCGAACGTACTGGGGTGTACATGGACGTTGGTACGACACGTACAGGGGTGGGGGTACGACTCGAATGTACTGGGGTGTACATACATGGGGTTCGGACACGTACAGGGGTGGGGGTTCGACTCGAACGTACTGGGGTGTACATGGACGTTGGTACGACACGTACAGGGGTGGGGGTACGACTCGAACGTACTGGGGTGTACATACATGGGGGTCGGACACGTACAGGGGTGGGGGTTCGACTCGAACGTACTGGGGTGTACATGGACGTTGGTACGACACGTACAGGGGTGGGGGTTCGACTCGAACATACTGGGGTGTACATACATGGGGGTCGGACACGTACAGGGGTGGGGGTTCGACTCGAACGTACTGGGGTGTACATGGACGTTGGTACGACACGTACAGGTGTGGGGGTACGACTCGAACGTACTGGGGTGTACATGGACGTTGGTACGACACGTCTCGAACGTACTGGGGTGTACATACATGGGGTTCGGACACGTACAGGGGTGGGGGTTCGACTCGAACGTACTGGGGTGTACATGGACGTTGGTACGACACGTACAGGGGTGGGGGTACGACTCGAACGTACTGGGGTGTACATACATGGGGGTCGGACACGTACAGGGGTGGGGGTTCGACTCGAACGTACTGGGGTGTACATGGACGTTGGTACGACACGTACAGGGGTGGGGGTTCGACTCGAACATACTGGGGTGTACATACATGGGGGTCGGACACGTACAGGGGTGGGGGTTCGACTCGAACGTACTGGGGTGTACATGGACGTTGGTACGACACGTACAGGTGTGGGGGTACGACTCGAACGTACTGGGGTGTACATGGACGTTGGTACGACACGTCTCGAACGTACTGGGGTGTACATACATGGGGGTCGGACACGTACAGGGGTGGGGGTTCGACTTGAACGTACTGGGGTGTACATAGACGGTGGTACGACACGTACAGGGGTGGGGGTTCGACTCGAACGTACTGGGGTGTACATACACGGGTGGGGGTGTACATACACGGGGGGTACGTCTCGGACGTACGGGGGCGGGGGGGGAGTGTTGGGCGCGTATGCGGGCACATGTCTCCATGGTTGTTATGGGAGTTCGGTGCGGACGGTGTTTTTTCCATACGGTTGTGACATCGGACGCACGGGATGGATCGTGATTCCTCGGTCGGACTTCACCTTTCACATTTGTACGGTAAATCGTCCGAGGACGTGTCGGACACATTTTCCGACCCGAGGACGTGTGGGAAATCATTCCCGATGCGGTTCGTATGGCATTTTTACCATGCGAATCGTGATTGCCAGTTCGTACGGCACTTGTACGATTCGTACGGTAAAAAGACCGGATACGAGTCGCACAGGGAATTTTTTTACTGGATCGTAATTGGCACCTCTTTGTCTTCCTGCAGTAATACAAACAGCACATGACACAGATATCCTTGCACTATGGCGCATACAGCCACTCCCAAAATCACGCACTCTCACATATAGATAGTTATATACTCTTACACACATATACACTGCGTTTCACATATGTAGTTACTGACACATGTACAACTGAGATATACATTCAATCACTAACACACCCTTACATACAGTCACCCAACCATACAGTCCATCACAGATGCACTCTTAAAACCATGCACCCACTGAATCACCCACTCACACATCTAGTCACAGAGTCACACACACCCTACCCACACAAATACTCAGGCACCCATACAGATACTCAGACAACCAATCAATAACCCATATAGACACTCATATAGCTATTCACAAAACCATGAAGCCACTTATACACCAACACACAGACACATACAGACATTCACACAGTTTAGTCACTAGTCTGCAGTAAGATACATTTAATGACTCACTTATAGAGTCAGTTACGCACCTAGAAAATCATCAATTCACACACTTGTACACCCACTTATCCTTCAACAGGCCTTTCCCTATATATTAAACATATTAAAACTGTTCAGAAGCACATACTCAATGGAGGATGTCATCAGTGATGTCATCAGTGATGTCATTTGAGATGTCATCAGTGATGTCATCAGTGATGTCACTGACCATGTCATGAGTGATGTAATATGTGACGTCATCAGCAGTGCATTGCGGGGGCGCGAGTTATTGTTAACTGTACTAACTGTAACAGGGGAATTTCTAGGGTTTTGTACGAGGGAAATGTCCAGCTAACTATAACGCCTCTGAAACCTATGGTTTTTTCAGTGAATTTCTAAGGTTTTTTAAATGCTAATTCCTAACTATAACGTGCCTGAAGCCTATGGTTTTTTTAGTGAATTTCAAAGGTTTTTTAAATGCCAATTCCTAACTTTAACGTGCATGAAACCTATGGTTTTTTCAGTGAATTTCAAAGGTTTTTTAAATGCTAATTCCTATCTATAACTTATCTCTAAAGATATCATGAAAAGCATTCTTTTTTAAAAGTAGGGTGCACATTAGTTTTGTGGAAAAGCATCTTTGTGATTGGTTAAGAAAAAGCAGTTTCAACGTGGAGTACATATCATAGGTTAAAATTTGCTCAGCTCAACCACACCTGCTACTTGCATTTGGAAGGCACTGTTCGAACTTAAAACAATCGTGAACTTTTAACCTGCACGTGTCGTTAAATGTTCAAGAAAATGTTGCAAGAAAATATCGTTACGTTTTAAAAAATTGATTAACTTTTAACCTGCACGTGTTGTAGAATGTTCTAGAAAGTGTGTTGATAGAATACGTTGCACTTCTGACTTCTATGTGTTGTTGAATATTAAAAAAACGGTTCATATGGAAAATTAAAAAGAAACCAATAGAGAAGTTTTGAAACCTAAAAGAATCAAGGAACTATTCTAATTAATTCTTTACATGTATTTATGTGTGGAGCAACAAAATTATAGACACAACAGCACCAGGAAGAGGAAGAAGCAGGGAGTGGGGGGAGGGGGGAGATGGACAGAATGGCACACATGCACAATTAAGTACAACACACATATAGACTTACAATGGCCAAAATGAAACACACCAACAAGGAGCACAAGTCACACAACCCGCCAACATCACACCACTGAACGAGCATAGGAGTGAAAGACACGCTGCATTCATACAGGATGTGTACAAAGGCCAGTCGTTGGTGATGTGGGATGTCTGCGACCGTGGTCATCATGGATGAGATGCCCAGCATGTGGCACATGGTCGAGTTCACTGTGTGTTATGTTGCCAAACAGCTGCTCCTCCCTCTCACGAGCCCCCACACGTTTGTACGGTGCGCTGGTGTATCTCAAGCACTCGTATGGCACACCATTATAATGCCTATTTGCGCATTTCCTGCTACATTCCAACTACACCATCACAGTGCCTTTTGGAGGTGGTGCATGCCACTTTACAACATCGACTGCTGCGGCTCTTGTAGCAGGCCACACCAGAACACAGAGACACACTTACCGCACTTCCTGTACACGGACATGTCCGAGACACCCCGTTCCCCTTGCCGGATAGGCACACCCCTGCACTGACCTGTTAACCCCAGACCAGCACACGCCAGTTGTGCATGCAGGAGGATGCGTGCGTAGCTACACGTCCAGGCTCACTGCCAACGCTGAGGTGACAGCACGGTAACTAGACATAATATCGGAAAAAAAATATCGAATGGACATAATATCGAGTCTAAAATATAGAATGGACACAATATTGAATGGACATAATATAGTCGTTAAAAATATCGAATTGCAGGTAAGTAATATCGAATGTCATAATATAGGCATGAAAAAATATCGAATTTTTATTAATATCGATTTTTTAAAGTGTTTTGCATGTTAGTATATGTGTTAAAAGTGTATATTATTTTTTGTAATGTATGTTTAATTTTTTTAAAGTAATGAATTTTATGTTATTAAATTTTTGCGTAATTTAATTCCGTAGCGGGTTGTGGGTTTATAGGGGAATAGGGTGGGAAGTAATTTAATAATAATTAAGTAAATATTTATTTTTATTTATTGGTATTGATAATTAATTTACTGTTAATTAATTATTAATTTGCATTTTTTATTATTTATTATTTTTTGGTATTGAAAATTAATTGGTTGTTGATTAATTATTAATTGGAAAATAATTTGTATTAATTGGTAATTAATTTTTATTAATTGTTTAATTGATAATTATGCTAATTGTATTAAATTATAATTTGTAGTGAGTTGTGGGTTTATTGGGGAATATGGTGGGTACTAATTTAATTGTAATGAATGAATTGCTAAAAATATTTTTGTGTAATGATAATTAATTTACTGTTAATTAATTATTAATTGGTATTTTTGAATATTTATCAATTTTTAGTATTGAAAATTAATTGGTTGTTGATTAATTATTAATTGGTAATTAATTTGTATTAATTGATAATTGGTTGTTGATTAATTATTATTTGGTAATGAATTTGTATTAATTGGTAATGAATTTTTATTAATTGTTTAATTGATAATTATGTTAATTGTTTTAATTTATTATTTGTAGTGGGTTGTGGGTTTATAGGGGAATATGTTGAGAAGTAATTTAATTTTAAATAATTAATTATTGAAATTAATTTTGTATATTGATAATTAATTTACTATTAATTAATTATTAATTGGTATTATTTGTATTTAATCATTTTTGGTATTGAACATTAATTGTTTGTTAATTAATTATTAATAGGTAATTAATTAAATAAACAATATTTATTGGTATTTATAATTATTTGATTATTAAATATTTTGTGATTGGTAATTAATTTTAATAATTTTTGTATTGGTATTAATAATTAAATAATTTAAATAAAAATATTAAATTATTATTTTCCCTACTACTGCACTCATAGGAGTGGGAATAGTAATTTTTACCCCTACTCTATCCAACGCGTTCCCTACTGTTGCACTCTTTGGAGTGGGAATAGTAATTTTTACCCCTACACTATCCAACGCTTTCCCTATTGTTTCACTCACTGGAGTGGGAATAGTAAATTTTACCCTCCGCCTATCCAATGCTTTCCCTACTGTTGCACTCTTTGGAGTGGGAATAGTAATTTTTACCCATTCGCTATCCCACGCATTCCCTATTGTTGCACTCACTGGAGTGGGAATAGTAAATTTTACCCTCCCGCTATCCAAAGTTTTCCCTACTGTTGCACTCTTTGGAGTGGGAATAGTAATTTTTACCCCTACGCTATCCAATGCTTTCCCTATTGTTGCTCTCACTGGAGTGGGAATAGTCAATTTTGCCCTCCCGCTATCCAACGCTTTTTCTACTGTTGCACTCTTTGGAGTGGGAATAGTAATTTTTACCCCTACACTATCCAACGCTTTCCCTATTGTTGCACTCACTGGAGTGGGAATAGTAAATTTTACCCTCCTGCTATCCAACGCTTTCCCTACTGTTGCACTCTTTGGAGTGGTAATAGTAAATTTTACCCTCCCGCTATCCAACGCTTTCCCTACTGTTGCACTCTTTGGAGTGGGAATAGTAATTTTTACCCATACGCTATCCAACGCTTTCCCTATTGTTGCACTCACTGGAGTGGGAATAGTAAATTTTACCCTCCAGCTATCCAACGTTTTCCCTGCTGTTGCACTCTTTGGAGTGGGAATAATAAATGTTACCCCTACGCTATCCAACGTTTTCCCTACTGTTGCACTCTTTGGAGTGGGTATAGTAATTTTTACCCCTACGCTATCTGATGCTTTCCCTATTGTTGCACTCACTGGAGTGGGAATAGTAAATTTTACCCTCCCACTATCCAACGCTTTCCCTACTGTTGCACTCTTTGGAGTGGGTATAGTAATTTTTACCCCTACGCTATCTGACGCTTTCCCTATTGTTGCACTCACTGGAGTGGGAATAGTAAATTTTACCCTCCCACTATCCAACGCTTTCCCTACTGTTGCACTCTTTGGAATGGGAATAATAGTTTTTACCTATACGCTATCCAACGCTTTCCCTATTGTTGCACTCACTGGAGTGGGAATAGTAAATTTTACCCTCCCACTATCCAACGCTTTCCCTACTGTTGCACTCTTTGGAGTGGGAATAGTAATTTTTACCCATACGCTATCCAACGCTTTCCCTATTGTTGCACTCACTCGAGTGGGAATAGTACATTTTACCCTCTTGCTATCCAACGCTTTCCCTACTGTTGCACTCTTTGGAGTGGGAATAGTAATTTTTACCCCTACGCTATCCAACGTTTTCCCTACTGTTGCACTCTTTGGAGTGGGTATAGTAATTTTTACCCCTACGCTATCTGACGCTTTCCCTATTGTTGCACTCACTGGAGTTGGAATAGTAAATTTTACCCTCCCGCTATCCAACGCTTTCCCGACTGTTGCACTCTTTGGAATAGGAATAGTAATTTTTACCCATACGCTATCCAACGTTTTCCCTATTGTTGCACTCACTGGAGTGGGAATAGTAAATTTTACCCTCCCGCTATCCAACGCTTTCCCTACTGTTGCACTCTTTGGAGTGGGAATATTTATTTTTACCCCTACGCTACCTGACGCTTTCCCTACTGTTGCACTCACTGGAGTGGTAATGGTACATTTTACCCAGCCGCTATCCTACGGTAAAAATATTGATTATTTTGTATTAATATTACGTTTATATATATCTATTAAAAAATAAAAATGTAAGTTTATTTTTTTGAAGTTACATTAATTATTTATTATTTTTAAGGTTATTTAAGTATTTTTAAATATGTTTTAGTTAATTATATTTATTATTTTATTATTTTTACATTACTTTTAATACATTTTAAAAAATTCGATATTTTGACTGACTATATTTTTTACAACGATATTTTTGACTTGATATTTTTGTACTTACCTGTTTGTAGATAGGAATTCGATATTTTTGCATTCGATATTTTGGCATCGATATTTTTGTAGGTCTATATTTTGGTAGTCGATATTATGTCAGTGATCCGACAGCACACTGTGATGTTGCAGGGCTTGTGCCTATCATGCTAAGACAATGACCACAGGGACATACTTGCTAAGATGTGGGTTTGGGGGGCATTGGCGGTCCTGGAGTTGTTGAGATGAGTCTTCTGGCCCTCATGGGTATCCCTGTATCATGCTCATTGACTCTATGGCATCTGTGGGTGTTCTGGTGTGGTTCTTGGCTGTGTTCCCTTTCATGGTGCAGGTAGTTGTCCTGCTTAACACCAGCAGAAAGCAGGTGTAAAATCCCTGGTGCTAACGTGTCTTATCGCCAGAATTTGTTTCGCATTGCAATTGGTGTGAAAGTTGTGATGTGATTTTTTTCGTGTGCAGAACAATATACGAACTGAGCAGTGTATCTCGTCAAGATCTAGCACCTGACACACTATTCCCAATCAATATAAATACAATGAGATTTCTTAATAGATTTTGTGTGTACACTGTAAGTGCAGCCAATACCTCAGTGCAATTCAATACAGGATTTTAGTATTTAGAATAAATCGGAAAGGTGCACCTCGTGTCTTTTTGCACGGGAACGGCTAGTCTCCATTTCATTATCAGCACTTAAACAGAAGTAAAGTTGAGATAAATCTAACACACTATTCAGAAGTTGGTGCAAACTGCAGATATGACCAGTATTCCAGCGATAAGTGCCCCAAAATGTAACACCATGGTGGACTCCATCAAATAACAGTAATAAGAACAAGAAAGAGTCACACAGCAGTTAAGAGAACAACCAAAAACGTTATAAATGTTTTTATCAAACTTTATTTTTTATAATCATAAATATGTAAATGATCAACTATTTTCAAACTGTATTTTTTTATTAACATATATATGAACAATAAACTAATAAACAAAATGTATCAACAATAATACAAAACAACAAGGCGGAACACTCCTGTGGGGACCATGGATGTCGACGACAGACCTGGAAAATCAGAAAGATTGTTAAAAAAAAACAACATGCTATTCTCAACAAAATACCACAAGAAACAAATCACAAATATATAAAATGCATACAGCTAACACAAGTTTATAAGTTTAACTTACAAAAACTGTAAATGTTGCCGCTTTAAAATATTTACCGAATCTGAGGAAATTTTTTTGCAGAAGGCACCACGCCCACAACGTCTTTCTTCAGTGGTGAGGAAATTTTTTACTTTTCCCAAGGGGCAAACAAAGACCAATGCCACCTTGGACACGTGCAAGATTTGCAAAAGAGTTCTGTCACAAGGGGATCCTAACAAGAAATACTCGTACGGCATGGTAAGTATGATGAAACACCTAAGGATCCTTCATCCGAACAATCTTGCACGAGAAGAGTGCAAACAGATGAGAAACACTCCTATTCTGTATCTGTAAAAAAGAATTACAAATAAATGTATATTAATAACTTTCAAAATTATACTATTCCATTACTGTACAAACACATTTGATATAAATACTGATTAAGAAACTATGTCCCTGAACCACAAGTGTGACAATGGTTAAAACACTACAGGCATAGTGCATACTACTTTGAAGCAGTTCATGCCCTAATGCCTACCTCACTAAAACTCTACATGCTAACTGACTAAATGATTACAGTACTATAAGGAGACACACTTGGTGAGTGACAGGGTGTTTGCTAGAAGAGTATGAATACTAACTAGGGAATTGAAGGTGTGAAACACAACTGTGTAGGTGATTAGAGGACTGCATCCATACTGCATAGGCATTTAAAGCAGTCCATGTGCTAAGGCCTGGCTCACTGCATGACTACTTGGGTACTGACTGAATGATTAGAGTACAGCAATGAGAGTGCCTAGGTGAATTTATAAGTGCTAGGCTTTTCGCATAGGGAATGGATTAGTACTTGGTACTGAATGGGTCACTAGAGGAGTGCAAAGGCAGTGACAAGGGTGCCGATTACGATCCGGTAAAAACCGGGTACGAACCGTCGGTCGGAGCGTTTTCCCCGTCCGACTCGTACCCGGTCGTAAAACTTTACAAACATGGAATTACGATGCGCACGGAAACACCATTTCCGTACGAATCATAAAAAACACCGACCGACGAAAATATACATACGAATGTGATCCGGGAATGCTGCGACGTGACGTCGGTACGCTTTCAGGCAGCGTTTCACGACCCAGGAATTACGATTCGAACCGACAGCAGTCTGGATGGCAATATTTCCACGGCACCCAAAAAGTGCCGGAAAAGCGAAGTACGGCGCGAATCGACCAGAGTAGGTGGCCCGGTACGCACCGTACCCCCCCCAGCCCCCGTACGTACGTGCCGACCCCCCCCAGCCCCCGTACGTACGCGCCGACCCCCCCCAGCCCCCGTACGTACGCGCCGACCCCCCCAGCCCCCGTACGTACGCGCCGACCCCCCCAGGCCCCGTACGTACGCGCCAACCCCCCCCAGCCCCCGTACGTACGCGCCGACCCCCCCCAGCCCCCGTACGTATGCGCCGAACCCCCCTGTACGTACACCCGTGTACATGTCGAACCCCCCCCGTGTACGTTCGAGTCGAACCCCCCGTGTACGTTCGAGTCGTACCCCCCGTGTATGTACGGTGCGTACCCCCCGTGTACGTTCGAGTCGAACCCCCCCGTGTACGTTCGAGTCGAACCCCCCGTGTATGTTCGAGTCGTACCCCCCGTGTATGTTCGAGTCGTACCCCCCCGTGTATGTACGGTGCGTACCCCCCGTGTACGTTCGAGTCGAACCCATACACGGGTGGGGGTACGACTCGAACGTACACGGGGGGGTTCGACTCGAACGTACACGGGGGTTCGACTCGAACGTACACGGGGGGGTTCGACACGTACACGGGTGTACATACAGGGGGGTTCGGCGCGTACGTACGGGGGCTGGGGGGGTTCGGCGCGTACGTACGGGGGCAGGGGGGGGTCGGCGCGTACGTACGGGGGCTGGGGTGGGTCTCCATGGTTGCTATGGGAGTTCGGTGCGGACGGTGTTTTTTCCATCCGGTTGGATCCTCGGACGCACGGGATGGATCGTGATTCCTCGGTCGGACTTCACCTTTCACATTTGTACGGTAAATCGTACGAGGACGTGTAGGACACATTTTCCGACCCGAGGACGTGTGGGGAATGATTCCCAATGCGGTTCGTATGGACTTTTTACCATGCGAATCGTGATTGCCAGTTCGTACGGCACTTGTACGATTCGTACGGTAAAAAGACCGGATACGAGTCGCACGGGGAAATTTTTTACCGGATCGTAATCGGCACCAAGATGTTTGCTGGACTATATGGATACTGACTATGAAATTGAAAGTGTGAAAGACATGTGTCTAGGTGGTTAGAAGACTGCATGCATAGTGGATAGGGGTTTGAAGCAGTCCATGTGCTAAGGCCTGGCTCAGTGCATGAATACTTAGGCACTGACTGAATGATTAGAGTACTGCAAAGATAGTATCTTGGTGAATTTATAAGTGTTTGAGTTTTCACACAGTGAATGGATTAGTACATGATGCTGAATGGGTCACTAGAAGACTGCAAAGGGAGTGACATGGTGTTTCCTGGAAGTGTATGGATACTGACTAGGGAATTGAAGGTGTGAAAGACAATTGTGTAGGTGGTTAGAGGACTGCATGCATAGTGAATAGGGGTTTGAAGCAGTCCATATACTAAGGTCTGGGTCACTGGATGAGTACTTGGGTACTGACTGAATGATTAGAGTACTGCAAGGAGAGTGCCTGGGTGAATTTATAAGTGGTTGGGTTTTGGCGCAGTGAATGGATTAGTACATGATGCTGAATGGGTCACTAGAGGAGTGCAACGGGAATGACAGGGTGTTTGCTGGAAGTGAATGGATAATACTGACTGGGGAATTGAAGGTGTGAAAGACAAGTGTGTAGGTGGTTAGAGGACTGCATGCATAGTGGATAGGGGTTTGAAGAAATCCATGTGCTAAGATCTGGCTCAGTGCATGAATACTTCGGCAGTGACTGAATCATTAGAGTACTGGAAAGAGAGTGTCTTGGTGAATTTATAAGTGTTTGGGTTTTGGCACAGTGAATGGATTAGTACATGCTGTTGAATGGGTCTCTAGAGGACTGCAAAGGAAGTGACAGGGTGTTTCCTGGAAGTGTATGGCTACTGACTAGGGAATTGAAGGTGTGAAAGACAAGTGTATAGTATGTTAGAACACTACAGCTGGCTGGAACGCATCTGGAGACACGATTATTCCGACCTAGCCAAACAATCTTATCTGACCGCTCGCAAAGAATTTAAAATAGCTATTTGTTTAGCTAAAACCGAACACTTCGCCAGTAGGATATCTCAGGCAGCTAATAAATCTAAGGAGGTGTTCAGAGTTATGAACGAGTTAACCACAGATGATAGGACCCTACCAGCCCAGACTCCCACGCAGGAGGCCTGTGACACCTTGAACTCGTACTTTCTAGAAAAAATTTCCACTATCAAAAAATCCATTCCCTCACTCCACCAACTGCCACTACTGGATAACTCCCTCAATAATCCCCTGTCCTTCACTTCTTTCCCGATTCTAGACTCCTCTTCTTTGGCGGAACTGGCCACTCGCGTAAAATCCCGCCGTCCGTTCTGCGGAACATATGTCTTAATCTACCTGACAGTATTCTACATCTACTTAATAGCTCCCTCAGCAGCGGCATTTGCCCCACTTCCCTCAAGGAAGCTATCCTTGTACCCTTACTAAAAAAACCTGGCGCCGACATGACGGAGCCATCGAACTACCGCCCCATCTCTCTTCTCCCCTATTTTTCTAAACTCATGGAGGCCCATGTCACTCGCTGCCTGTCCGGGTTTATTGAATCCTCCGGCTATCTTGTACCTACCCAGGCCGGCTTCAGACCCGCCCATTCTACAGAAGCTGTTATTCTGGCAGTCCTTGACACACTCAGAGGCAACGCGGACGCGGGAAACCCCCAAGCCCTCGTCTTACTGGACTTGTCGGCCGCGTTCGACACGGTGGACCATGACATACTTCTCCACCGTGTCGGACAGGCGGGCATCCAGGGCGTCGCTCTCGAGTGGGTCAGGTCTTTCCTCACAGGGAGAACACAGGCGGTTCGCCTTGGTCCTTACACTGCAAAAAAAACTCTCACATCCTGTGGTGTCCCCCAAGGCTCTTCCCTCTCCCCGCTCCTCTTTAATCTTTACCTCCGGCCACTCATTCAATCACTTCTGAAATGGGACATCGTCACCTATAACTATGCTGACGATCTCCAAATCATTTTCTCCCTTAATTCACCTAATGCCACCACAACTTTTCATGGAGCCATGACCCATATTCAACTCTGGATGAACCAGAACCAATTAAAGTTGAACCCCGGAAAAACTGAGCTCCTACTTCCCGGACTCAGTGCCACCTACTGGGGTCCACAGTTCTGGCCTCCAGAGTTTGGCTCCCCCCCCGTCCCAGCAAAATCAGTAAAAAGTCTGGGTGTCATTATCGACACCGAGCTTTCTCTTAGTGCTCAGGTGGGAGCGGTGGTTTCCTCCTGTATGTTCCAACTTCGGAGGATCCGCAAAGTCCGCCACCTTCTCCCCCCGGCGGCACTTACCCAAACTGTCATTTCGCTGGTACTCTCCCGTTTGGATTTTTCCAATGCCATCTACCACGGTTTGCCACAATACCTGACTCAACGCCTTCAAATCGTTCAGAACTAGGCTGCCCGCCTGATCCATGGAACACCCAGATGGCAATCGGCTAAACCTTTGCTTACGAACCTGCATTGGCTCCCGGTTGAGCGAAGGGCTGCCTTTAAGGTGGCTTGTCTCACCTTTAAGGCTCTTCATTGCCCTTCCCCTGCTTTCCTAAAATCTACCATCCGCCCTTACTGCCCCACACGTAATCTTCGATCCGCCCACCGCGACTTGCTGATCACCCCCAGGAGCAAAACTAAGAGATTCGGCGGATGCCGGTTCTCTCACCTAGCCCCCGGGCTCTGGAACCTCCTCCCTTCCTCTATTAAATCTTGCTCCTCTTTTCTTAAATTTAGGAAAATGCTAAAAACTTACTTCTTTCCCACCCCCACGTAGACTCTGTTCCTCTACCCCCCCTTCACTTTGTTCTGTCTACCAGCGCCAGGAAGCTTCGGTGTCAGTGCGCTTTATAAGCAACACTTAACATAACATAACTACATGCATACTGCATAGACATTTGAAGCAATCTATTTGATACTTAGAAACTGACTAAATAATCAGACTACTTCTATGACAGTGCTTAGGTAAAACTTTTACATTTTCAGTTCTGCCACAGTGAACAGAATAGTACATGGTACTGCACCTTAGTGTCAAACCCTGACTCATTTTATCAATGCATAAGCAAAGACTAGCTTCTAATGCTACTAAAACTTGACAACATGACAGGTTTTAAAAGAGTTATCTGCTAAAAAATACACGATGTTACCCAATGCTTCTCTCACAGTGCTTCCCAAATGCACACAGACTCACAGTGTGATTCTAGACAACAACCACTTTACCAAAAATCCTTCACTACTGTGGAAGTGGTAAGGGAACTGCACACAATCTTCATATTTCAGGACTGCACTTTTGTGTCAAGGCCTGACTCATTTAATCAAAGCATAAGCAAAGACTGGCTTCTAATGCTACTAAAACTTGACAACATGACCGGTTTTAAAACAGTTATCTGTCAGCAAATACACGTTGTTACCAAATGCTTCTCTCACAATCCTTACCCAAATGCACACAGACTCACAGTGTGATTTTAGACAAGCAACACTATCCTAGGAGTTTACCAAAACTCATTCACTAGTCTAGAAGAGTTAATGGTACTGCACACAATCTACATATTTAAGTACAGCACATCAGTGTCAAAGCATGACTCATTTAATCAACGCATAAGCAAAGAATGGATTCTAATGCTACTAAAACTTCACAACATGACAGGTTTTAAAACAGTTATCTGTCAGCAAATACATGAAGTTACCAAATGCTTCTCTCACAGTGATCCCAAATACACACTAACTCACAGTGTGATTCTACACAAGCACCACTATCCCTAGGAGTTTACCAAAACTCATTCACTACAGTGCAAGTGGTAAGGGAACTGCACACAATCTACATATTTCACGACTGCACTTTACTGTCAATGCCTGACTCATTTAATGAAAGCATAAGCCATAACTGTCTTCTAATGCTACTAAAACTTGACAACATGACATGTTTTAAAACAGTTATCTGTCAGCAAATACACAATGTTACCAAACACTTCTCTCACAGTGGTTCCCAAATGCACACAGACTCACAGTGTGATTCTAGACAAACAACACTATCCCTAGCAGCTTACCAAAACTCATTCACCACAGTGGAAGTGGTAAGGGAACTGCACACAATCTACATATTTCACGACTGCACTTTAGTGTCAATGCCTGACTCATTTAATCAACGCATAAGCAATGACTGGCTTCTAATGCTACTAAAACTTGACAACATGACAGGTTTTAAAATAGTTATCTGTCAGCAAATACACGATGTTACCAAATGCTTCTCTCACAGTGGTTCCCAAATGCACACTGACTCACTTTGTGATTCTAGACAAACAACACTATCCCTTGCACTATACCAAAACACATTTCTTCATCTAGAAGTAGTACTACATTTTAGTATAGAAACATAACATAACTCATTTCACAAATTCATAAACAATGACTGGTTTCTAATTCTACCAAAATATAAAAACAGCACAGTTATCTGTCTGCAAACACATGAAAAACACAAATGCTTATCACAGAATGGTTTCTACATGCACACACACACTGTCAATAAGATTGTAGAGAAAAAAGTACTCCCTACACTTTAGCAGGAGAAATACATTAGTCTGATTAAAATCAAAATAGTCTACATACATCCCCTCACAATTAAATAACTCATCTTTCAAGTTCTTTTGTAGATTAAGAAGTATATCAGTCACTCTCCATATTTTATTTTACAGAATCTCTGCACTGTGCACCTCTCAGCAAAAACAAAGAATGGAAAAGTTTCCCTTTCATTTTCCACACATATACATGTAAACATCAAATCACAATCCTTCACACATAAACTCAAAAGCAAACACACATTTCTATTGGTTAAACATTTCAACCCTTTCCAACTGAAAGACATTTCAACCCTTCCCCCAATCTGCCTTCTGCCTGTTACCATAGAAACAGGTCATGGAACACTGCACTAAGCACACAGGTCAGAAGTTCAGCACACAATGTTCCTACACAAGAGAGGAAGTGTGCTTCACTTTTCAACACATCAGCTAATCATATATAATGCTCCTTACAATCTGTTTTTGTTAACCAATCAGAATCATACCTTTAAAAAACAGAAATATACACCCTACCTTTCAGTGTACAAAGTAGTCTTACAACCAATGATTTCTTGTCTTTTTTTAAAAACAATCCGTGGATCCGTGTACCCAACGCGATAGGATGCGCGCACTGTGCGCGCATTTCGCCGGTTTAAAAAAAAAAAAAAAGGGGGCCCCAGGGGCTCCTTCTGGGACCCCCTAAGAACCTCTAGAGGGTCAGAGTATTTCCACTCTGCCCCCTTTATATGTTTTACACACTTATTCCCCTTGCATCTTCAGCCTCGCCTCTACCGAGGCAGAAAATGGCCGCCAACAGTTCCTGGTTTCGAAAGTAGAGAGACACTCAACAGCCAATTAGCATTCAGCGAGCGATCGGGAGGGTGCGCGCTCGGTTCGGGGAGGGTGCGCGTACGGCGCGTGTACGGTCCGCGGATCCTCCGCGGCCATAGATATTTATGTACTTTTAACTCTAATTTTCTCAGGAACTACTGAACGGATTCACACCATTTATGCAAAAGGCATGAGTCTGAACTGAGGACTACCTCTTTGCCAAATTTGGTGTCATTCTGTTCAGCGGTTCGGGCTGTAGCTGCGACAACAGATCCTATGGGAAATTGCATGGGGACAACGCGTTTTGGGACTCCCCAATACTTCTTCCAGTCATAGGCAGAGTGGAGATGAAGGGGCTCTAAGAAGAGGTGAAATCACCACAAAGCCTCATTTACAAGTAAATGGTCTTTTAAAGACCTGTGAATTACTCGGGTGCCACGCTGAGAGCTGCACACCCACCGCGTTCACACTAGGGGGCCGCGCTGAGAGCCGCGTTAGGATCGCCACTCCAAACTTTTCTAAAAAAACAGTCCACTTCCATTAATTAATATTCGCCCCGAGGACCCCATCCCCCGGGGCATGCCCAATTCTTGAATCTATTTATTAATCATTAGGCTGCGTGTTACCCCTTCCCTTGTTCACTTCTGGCCCCGTGGACCCCATCCCCGGGGCCTGGCCTCTTCGCTCTTCGTGGGGACCGTGGAGGGAGCCCCAATGCCCCCATGGTCCTAGCCGGCTCCCCCCCTCCTGAGGAAGCCGGCATTGCTTTTGGACAAGAGGAGCTGCTAACATACAGCTCCCCTTGCCCAAAAGCAATCCCGCAATATAATTATAGGATTGCCCCCGGAACCTAGCCCACACGTGGGCTCATTTAAATGAAGTGGGGAAGCCCCCTGCCTCATTTAAAAAAAAAAAATGTTTGTCTGGATTCACGCACCCTGCGCGCATTCTGTTGTTTAAAAAAAACAAAAAACTATTGTGCCTGGGGGTCCTTGTGAGACCCCCTGAGCTGGCCTAGGGGGTCAGGGTATATCTACCCTGCCCCCTTTTCTTCTTTTTAAATCTTTTTTAGACTGCTTTCTTGTGACTCGGTTCTACCGAGTCACAAGATGGCTGCCAACACTTCCTGGTTTGGAGTATTGGCAGCCAATCACAGTGAAGCTCATGTTTGTGGCAGCCAATCACAGTGAAGCACGTGGTCGGGAGGGTGCGCGAACCCACCGCTGCCCCAGATATCGAAACTTTTATTTTTTTAATGTCTCAGCACCTACTGAATAGATTTACACCATTTAAAAAAAAAGTCGCTTTCTGAATCAAGCACTACCTTTTTGCCAAATTTGGTGTAATTGCGTTCAGAAGTTCGGGCTGTAGCCTTGGCTAAAGTTTCCTATGGGAAATTGATTTTTTGAGTTTTATTTTTTGAATTCCTCAGCAACTACTGAACGGATTTACACCATTTAAAAAAAAAGGCACTTTCTGAACCAAGCTCTTCCTTTTTGCCAAATTTGGTGTAATTCCGTTCAGCAGTTCGGGCTGTAGCCTGTAAAAAAAATTCCTATGGAAATGAACATGGAGAAAACACTTTTTGGGCCCCCCTTTTATTCTCTGCCCCCGCTTGACGAATCACACCCAAATTTTCAGAATAGGAGCTGCCCTGGATAGACCTTTCTTTTGGAGAATTTCGCGAACATTCGTCAAACGACGCCAACGTTATTAGCAAATCAAAAAATGCTTTTCCTATGGAAACTAGGTTCTAACTATACCTACCTACTGGCAACCGCCAATAGGTAATATACATATGTACACATATGTATGTGTGTGTGTGTGTGTGTGTGTATTAGGGGTGGGCGGAATTTGCGAAATTAACTTTCGCAAACTATCGCGAAAATGCTGAAAATCTCCGCAAACACGCCGTAAATATCACGAAAACGCTGAAGTTTTTTTCCCGCTTGTTCGCGGTAATTTTTGCGTGATCGTGGGTCGCCAACTTACCCATGCGGTTGCTCACGGGCGCGGCCATCTTGTTTTCACTTGTCCCGCCCTCTCGCGATGCTTACTTCCTGTTCCGGGTCGCGCAATGCATGTTCGCGCCCGTTCGCGGTCGATATTTCCTGTTCGCGACCGCTTTTACTTGATCCCGTTGCTTTTTGCTTGCTCGGGATAAAATATCGCGCGAACTTGCGCACATGGTCGCAATGGGCCGGCCATCTTGTTTTTCACTCTATTGCATGGTTCTGGGGCCTGATTTTGAATCCTCCCAAAATCTTTTCAATCCTTTGTTTATAGCCACTTTTTTTGGATCTTTATTACTTATTATTTCTCTAACTATTTTCCTGCCTCTATATTTTTGGTTTTTGTCTACTTTTATTTTGTTTTTTAGCTACTTTTTCTCTTTCTATTGCCTGCTATTTATTTCCTTTACTCCTTTATTTATTTTACCTTTTCTTTCCCGCCCCGTCCCCAGAACCATGTCCAAGGGTAGGGCTGTTCGCCAGCGCAGCCAGAGCCGCGACCGCCTTCCTTGCGGAAGGCGGCGCCCACAAGGGCTGCAGGCACGGGCCTTATTTGGGGAGGTGGAGTTGGCTGCACTAATTTTCTTTGTGCAGCGCCACCTCCCCTCAACCCTGGCAGCAGGTGGCAGGCCTGGGTCCGGGTACGGCCTCCGGGAGCGTCGGCAGCGGTGGGGGAAGGTGCGCCGGGCAGTGTCACGATTCTCTGGTGTTCGGCGCACCCAGGCGCAGCTGACGCACCGGTGGTCCGACATCTTGGACCGTGAGCAGGACCTGCTGGACCTGCTGGGAGTGGAGGTCCCGGGGCTTGGTGAGTACCTATTTAATTATTACTACTTTGTGTCTGTTCTTCTGCTCTGTGTTATATATTGCGAATATCTTTTTTTTCTTCCAACCAGCTAGAATGTTGCTGCTTACATTCCAGGTTAATTACGTTTAAAAGTCTGTGATTTTTTTGACACAGGTGCTCTTCTGCGCTAATCTTACTTGTTTGCAGCTTTGCGTTTGCGCTTGCTTAGCGTGATTCTTTACGAGTTTATTTTAGAGGAATTAAGTTACGTAATGCTACAGTGACTCTAGTCCACTCCTTACTTTGTCCTGTCACTAATAGATAGGGGCGGATTGATACTTCGGTTTAGGTACTTTGTATGAGCTTCTAATTTGTTAGTGGTATGCGTGATGCCCCCTCACTCAGTTACGTGACGTGCTGGTAGTATGGCTGTCTTTATTAGAACCTTTTCTAGTTTGTTCAATGAGTGGTGGTAGGCTTAGCAGTTACTTAGCACTAGCAGATCAGCATCAATCAATCAAACCCAAATTTGGTGTATACAAAACATGTAGTCATGTTCATGTGTCCTCCATGATTTGACCATATGCATTGTTGAGGAATACAGTGGAAATGCATACTTAATGTACAATTGGCATGCCTGGAATAGGTGGGCTAGGTTGGGTGGTACGTTGTACTTAGGCTCAGTTGTAACTTGGTATTCTGGAATCAGAATGGAAGACTGGATTACTGTTGATAAATAGTAACTTAAGTAGTCGAACTGCGAATCCCCCGATATTACTTGTTGACCAGATGAGATCGGTCAATTTAGTTATTGCAATTGTTGTTTACATAAGTGTTTTTTGAGCGTTATTGAAAAATACTGTATTTGTTTGACACCATCCATCAATGTTTGTCTCTTTCTTATATCTTTCCTGTTCATCAGCACCCAGGGGCAGACCGACAGGGACTGGGCAGTCGGCGGGACACACAGAAGAACACCACCAGGAGGACACCGCTGAGGGCTCCTCTGCTGGCCCCAGTAAGTCTTCTTGTTTTTAATAATATTTCTTATTCCATAACTTGTACTGCCCCATATTTTTCCCGAACTATTGTTTGTTTCCAAATGCTATTTTTCTACCACCAATTATCCTTCGATCTGTACGGTTTCAAAAATCTTATCCCTGCCTCCGCTATGATGACTCTGAGTACTACTACATACTATCAGTCTGTCTGTACTGTAGTAGCTAGTCTTGCACAGTTGGCCAGTGCCACTCTTTGTGAAAGGTTGTAATATAAAACTCATATTCACCAGTGGCTCGAGCCATTGAGTCCAATCCGTTGGGTCGTTGTCTTGTACTACATTTACTCTTATAGATCTTGAGGCTTTGAAAATTCACAGCAACAGCCCTACCAGATTTATTCCTATTTTGATATGATACCCTATAGGACATACTACTGTTGTAGGGATCTTGCACATACACAGACATTTGCACCAGGAAATAGGATGTTGGTGATGGTAGGTTGGACCTTCCTTGCACACCTCAATCAGAAATTCCGCACCCACCACAATTCCACTGCTTGACTATGGTACTGTCTTGTCATAACTATTAGGTCTCAGAATCCTCCCCCCAAGATACCCAACAAGTAGACAACCCAGAACATAACACACCCAACCTCTCAGTCGTGGAAGCAATTCACATGCACACCCTTACTTTAATTTGCTCACTCATGTAAGTTAGTCCACACCAAATACCACCAAGTCTATGTAAGTTCAAAATGTTTATTTCAATTTGAGAAGGTCTGTACACTGTTTTCTTATAAATGCAGCACCAACCGGAAAATCAATAACATTAAAACAATATACATTGTTACACTTATACAGTTGGGAATTAAATCATGATAACTGAACAGTGGTGGAAGGCAGCACCACCATCCCATAGCAATTTAGTTTATATAAATTCATAAATGAAGATGTGAGTGAAGGGACCCCTCACCTTAGAAGAACCTAGTACTGGTAGTTGTTGCATCATTCAGAAGCTCTGGTTCGTAGAAGGGAATCTCGCGTCTGTAATGCGAAAAATGAAATGGTGTGCGTTAGTATATTGCAACCTGCAAGCATTTCTCAGCCGTGCCAAAAAGTGTAGCATTTATGGATAAGCAATATGGACTAACAGTAACAGTAGTACACCAGTACTTCCTAAAAAAGTGGCTTGTTAATGTTTGTTGACCGCTTGTACGCAGCGCGTAGACTAGACAGTAGCAGTGTGAGGCAGGTCATGTGGGCTCAAAGGTGTCTTATACAAGAAGCTGCAAGGTAACGTCACATGTGCAAAAATAAAAGACACAAAGGTAAAATGGTAGCATGGCTAGGACTAATTAGGCAAAGGCTACAATGATCATATATAACTATTAGTGTCTACTCTACTACTACCTGATTTGTACTAGTGATGTATGTTAGTATTAACTCATTTTTCAACCTTGCTACTGATCAATAAGGGGGAGGTGTATATGACGCCTAATAAATGTGTAATGTTTTCTAGGCGCACTACCGACCACCATTGCCGGGGCCAGCGAACAAGGCGACACGGAAGGCGAGGATGCGGCAGTTGCTGCCGATACCGACGATGGAGCGATAGGGGGAGTGGCAGCACCAGTGGCAGGCGGTGGTAAGTTAGATTCATAATCCTAACTATTGTTGAACTTGACAGTACACTCACTGCAAGGGTGTACTGTATGTATATGTATACTGTACAGTTGTGACTTAGGGCCCCATTAGGATGGTGGGTGTATTGCCCCCGCCGGGCCGGCTGGAATTCACTGCCGACACCGCTGGGGCAAACCTCCCGCCATCCCTGTAGAAAATATTCAGACCCCCCACATGTCGACCAGGCGGAAAAGGGTTCAATATGGCGGTGGTGTCTCTCTGAACACACCGCCAGCCATATAATCTGCATTTTGGAATGCCTTTGCGTGGCGGCATTGCCGTCCGCCACGGAAAGGCATGCAGACATTGCAGAGTATGCTTGGGGGCCCCCATGGAGGGTACCTACCTATGCTATGGTACCCCCCCGCCTTTCAAAGCAAAACGTGACAGGCTCCGTGCGGGGCCCGTCATGTTGTGCTTGGAAAAGCAGCACAACATTTTAGCATTGCTTTCAACAAAGCCAACCAGAATGTAAAAAAAAAAACAGGATGCGCCCGCCACTGTGCCGGGCGCATCATCCTAATTAATTGTCCCCACGGGACCCCCACCCTTTTTAGCATGAGGATGGCGCCCGCTATCCGATGTCGTAAGTAAGTATGAGTTGTTGGGGACGTTTGAAGAGTGAACTAGAAGACTAGAATTCCCTTTAATTGGCATAAGACTAGGAGCCGGAGTATTGAATAACCAATGGCCTCATCTATCTGATTTCAACTCCGCTTTGAAAGTTTTATGGAGAAGAGCACCTGGTGCACTGTTCAACTAAAAAGTGAAAGACGGGTGGAAGGAAGAAGGACGGGCGACATTTAAAATGTTATGTACTACTGTGCTTTATTTTATAGTGCTACTCTACCATGCCACTATGTGTATAAATAATTACCTTGTCCTACTGTTTTTCTAAGAGTATATTTTACAATTGTCTTTTTTTTTTCTTTTTGATACACAGCTACGCCAAAACTCAACCGGAAGGAGTTGGCCGCCAAGGCACGGCGCCGGAAGCTGGAGGCAATCCAGCGGGAATACCGGCGGCTGGTGGTCCTAGCCGAGGAGGAGGAGGAGACTGCGGCAGCAATTGTTCAAGCCTCCTCCAGTGCCCCGGGCCCCAGCCACCGCCCTCCAGCGGTACGGTGCCACCGTCTGGCGGCTGCCCGCTGCCACCGTGCCATCTCCGGTGCCCCCCCCACTGTGGCTGCAACTGCCGCGGCCTTAGACGCCGCGTCGCCCGTTTAGAGGACGAGATGCGACAGATGCGTGTCCTCCTTCAGTCCCGCCTCACCACTTAGTCCCTGTCATCCTGTTCTGCCCCTTTTTTAATTCTTGTTTGGGTGGGTGGGTGGTAACTTGTTTGGGTGTTACGGACTTCTATGGACATTGGTTGGGGTCAGGGAGGGGGGTGGGTCAGCTTTTGTGGGTTTAGTTTATTTTTGTTAGGGTAAATTAAATATATTTTTCTATGTTACATGCAATGTTGTTAATGTTTTGTAGGTGGGGTAACTGTTTTACATCACACTGTTTCCTTGCTGGTGCATGGCCGCCCATAGCCTGTGTTTGATTTCAATAATTGGCTGACTGTATAAGACACAAACAGATAGATGCGACACACCTCACTCATTGACTGGTCCTTCTAGTACTTTCAGTCTGTCCTGTAGTCTATGCATTCTTTGGAGTGGTGTAAATCATTGACAACATGTCCATTATTAATTCTGCCTCCCCCAAAGTTCTCTCTTACCGGTGCTTGATGTTTATGTCCAACTGTGGCACAGCACTGGCTGCATGGTGAAGATGGTTTCCTTTTTCATACATGCCATGATTGGGGTGGTGGTGGTGGTGGTAGCAGCATAGTAGTAGTAGTAGACACTGGCAGGGCGGCAGCATTTGCAAAAAAAGAGAAGGAGACAGTCAATCGCCTTAGGAGTAGTTGAATGAAGTACAGTACAGAACTTACCGAGCAACAATAATATGCTCAAATATTTGACAAAAAAAACAGAATGGTGGTTAGGAGGATAGCCTACTAGACAGAGTTACAAACTATAGTTGTGTTGAGTCACTTGACAAGGCCTACAGCCTAACAGTTAGTGCTGTATATGAGGAATGACAAGAAACAAATCCAATCAATGGCGGCAATTCATGCTGAGGTATATGTTCCTCTGTTAAAAAAAATAACCTCTGAAATATCCTACTCATGGGTGGCCAAGCAGAAGTAGATCATCGCTCTGCCTTGAAATTGAAGTAGTGTTGCTTTCACCACATCCGCCCCAGCAAGTGTGTGATTAAGTATTGGTGTACATTTAATTTAGTTACACCTCGACAATAAGTCACACAGCCCGGGGTAAGAGGGTTAGGGTTTGTTGAATGGATGGGAAGGGGGTTTTTGGGAAAGGATTGACATAGAAAAACAGTATGCATACATAGACAAACAAACGACAATCATTGAAGACTACCATATCCATATGTTAAGGGAGAAAAAGGCAATGCATGTATGATGATGAGAGACCCGTATTACATACACTTCTAGTTCTTGTTCTGTTGTGCCGGCCTTAATACTTTAACAGATAGCAAATAGAAATTTTAAATATTGGTAGGGAAGAATCGTAATTACACAGAGCAAACCTAATGATGATTGATAATAACAACTCCAAGAACACACTGTTGTAAAGATTGTATACAAGATATTAATCAAATTATTTAAAAGAAGATAAAAGTGGATACTGTTACTGTCTTATCCTGGTCAAAAATGTGGACTGGATTTTTGCATCTCGGCATTCCTCTTGCTTCTCTCGTCCATCAATCTTGGGTGTGTCGCCTCGCCACTCGCCACTGCCCGGCTGTATGCATGATGGCTCTGGTCCCTACCACCTTACATTTTGCTGTTGACTGCGCATGCAACCATGTTACCTCTGGCAGTGGGGAAGACCTCGGTTATGTAACTTTGTCTGGGTCATTCTATGAGTACATGGGTAGAGACTAGATAATTAGAGTACTGCAAAAAGAGTGTGTAGTGAATTTATGAGTGCTTGGGGATTGGTGGAGTGATTGGATAAGTACATATGTTGGCAGAGCCTAACCCCCAAGCACGAGCTTGGCTCTAATTGGCTGCCAACCTGTGGTAACCCCGGCAGAGCGTCAGGAGTACAAACCAAGCCTCGGGAAAGGCCCAGAATCCTTTCTGCAAGATATTCCCAGCCCCACAGCTGGATCGTTGACATACGGCAGATAGAATCTACGGAATTCTGTAAGCGTAAGCAGACTGGGCAGAGCTGGCGTACGCCAGTCAGGGCTGCACTAGAGCCAAATTTTGTGGGAGGCTGATAAAGATTTCGGGGCAGGGGCTAATTCTTCCAGTCATAGGCAGAGTGGAGATGAAGGGGCTCTAAGAAGAGGTGAAATCACCACAAAGCCTCATTTACAAGTAAATGGTCTTTTAAAGACCTGTGAATTACTCGGGTGCCACGCTGAGAGCTGCACACCCACCGCGTTCACACTAGGGGGCCGCGCTGAGAGCCGCGTTAGGATCGCCACTCCAAACTTTTCTAAAAAAACAGTCCACTTCCATTAATTAATATTCGCCCCGAGGACCCCATCCCCCGGGGCATGCCCAATTCTTGAATCTATTTATTAATCATTAGGCTGCGTGTTACCCCTTCCCTTGTTCACTTCTGGCCCCGTGGACCCCATCCCCGGGGCCTGGCCTCTTCGCTCTTCGTGGGGACCGTGGAGGGAGCCCCAATGCCCCCATGGTCCTAGCCGGCTCCCCCCCTCCTGAGGAAGCCGGCATTGCTTTTGGACAAGAGGAGCTGCTAACATACAGCTCCCCTTGCCCAAAAGCAATCCCGCAATATAATTATAGGATTGCCCCCGGAACCTAGCCCACACGTGGGCTCATTTAAATGAAGTGGGGAAGCCCCCTGCCTCATTTAAAAAAAAAAAATGTTTGTCTGGATTCACGCACCCTGCGCGCATTCTGTTGTTTAAAAAAAACAAAAAACTATTGTGCCTGGGGGTCCTTGTGAGACCCCCTGAGCTGGCCTAGGGGGTCAGGGTATATCTACCCTGCCCCCTTTTCTTCTTTTTAAATCTTTTTTAGACTGCTTTCTTGTGACTCGGTTCTACCGAGTCACAAGATGGCTGCCAACACTTCCTGGTTTGGAGTATTGGCAGCCAATCACAGTGAAGCTCATGTTTGTGGCAGCCAATCACAGTGAAGCACGTGGTCGGGAGGGTGCGCGAACCCACCGCTGCCCCAGATATCGAAACTTTTATTTTTTTAATGTCTCAGCACCTACTGAATAGATTTACACCATTTAAAAAAAAAGTCGCTTTCTGAATCAAGCACTACCTTTTTGCCAAATTTGGTGTAATTGCGTTCAGAAGTTCGGGCTGTAGCCTTGGCTAAAGTTTCCTATGGGAAATTGATTTTTTGAGTTTTATTTTTTGAATTCCTCAGCAACTACTGAACGGATTTACACCATTTAAAAAAAAGGCACTTTCTGAACCAAGCTCTTCCTTTTTGCCAAATTTGGTGTAATTCCGTTCAGCAGTTCGGGCTGTAGCCTGTAAAAAAATTTCCTATGGAAATGAACATGGAGAAAACACTTTTTGGGCCCCCCTTTTATTCTCTGCCCCCGCTTGACGAATCACACCCAAATTTTCAGAATAGGAGCTGCCCTGGATAGACCTTTCTTTTGGAGAATTTCGCGAACATTCGTCAAACGACGCCAACGTTATTAGCAAATCAAAAAATGCTTTTCCTATGGAAACTAGGTTCTAACTATACCTACCTACTGGCAACCGCCAATAGGTAATATACATATGTACACATATGTATGTGTGTGTGTGTGTGTATGTGTATTAGGGGTGGGCGGAATTTGCGAAATGAACTTTCGCAAACTATCGCGAAAATGCTGAAAATCTCCGCAAACACGCCGTAAATATCACGAAAACGCTGAAGTTTTTTTCCCGCTTGTTCGCGGTAATTTTTGCGTGATCGTGGGTCGCCAACTTACCCATGCGGTTGCTCACGGGCGCGGCCATCTTGTTTTCACTTGTCCCGCCCTCTCGCGATGCTTACTTCCTGTTCCGGGTCGCGCAATGCATGTTCGCGCCCGTTCGCGGTCGATATTTCCTGTTCGCGACCGCTTTTACTTGATCCCGTTGCTTTTTGCTTGCTCGGGATAAAATATCGCGCGAACTTGTGCACATGGTCGCAATGGGCCGGCCATCTTGTTTTTCACTCTATTGCATGGTTCTGGGGCCTGATTTTGAATCCTCCCAAAATCTTTTCAATCCTTTGTTTATAGCCACTTTTTTTGGATCTTTATTACTTATTATTTCTCTAACTATTTTCCTGCCTCTATATTTTTGGTTTTTGTCTACTTTTATTTTGTTTTTTAGCTACTTTTTCTCTTTCTATTGCCTGCTATTTATTTCCTTTACTCCTTTATTTATTTTACCTTTTCTTTCCCGCCCCGTCCCCAGAACCATGTCCAAGGGTAGGGCTGTTCGCCAGCGCAGCCAGAGCCGCGACCGCCTTCCTTGCGGAAGGCGGCGCCCACAAGGGCTGCAGGCACGGGCCTTATTTGGGGAGGTGGAGTTGGCTGCACTAATTTTCTTTGTGCAGCGCCACCTCCCCTCAACCCTGGCAGCAGGTGGCAGGCCTGGGTCCGGGTACGGCCTCCGGGAGCGTCGGCAGCGGTGGGGGAAGGTGCGCCGGGCAGTGTCACGATTCTCTGGTGTTCGGCGCACCCAGGCGCAGCTGACGCACCGGTGGTCCGACATCTTGGACCGTGAGCAGGACCTGCTGGACCTGCTGGGAGTGGAGGTCCCGGGGCTTGGTGAGTACCTATTTAATTATTACTACTTTGTGTCTGTTCTTCTGCTCTGTGTTATATATTGCGAATATCTTTTTTTTCTTCCAACCAGCTAGAATGTTGCTGCTTACATTCCAGGTTAATTACGTTTAAAAGTCTGTGATTTTTTTGACACAGGTGCTCTTCTGCGCTAATCTTACTTGTTTGCAGCTTTGCGTTTGCGCTTGCTTAGCGTGATTCTTTACGAGTTTATTTTAGAGGAATTAAGTTACGTAATGCTACAGTGACTCTAGTCCACTCCTTACTTTGTCCTGTCACTAATAGATAGGGGCGGATTGATACTTCGGTTTAGGTACTTTGTATGAGCTTCTAATTTGTTAGTGGTATGCGTGATGCCCCCTCACTCAGTTACGTGACGTGCTGGTAGTATGGCTGTCTTTATTAGAACCTTTTCTAGTTTGTTCAATGAGTGGTGGTAGGCTTAGCAGTTACTTAGCACTAGCAGATCAGCATCAATCAATCAAACCCAAATTTGGTGTATACAAAACATGTAGTCATGTTCATGTGTCCTCCATGATTTGACCATATGCATTGTTGAGGAATACAGTGGAAATGCATACTTAATGTACAATTGGCATGCCTGGAATAGGTGGGCTAGGTTGGGTGGTACGTTGTACTTAGGCTCAGTTGTAACTTGGTATTCTGGAATCAGAATGGAAGACTGGATTACTGTTGATAAATAGTAACTTAAGTAGTCGAACTGCGAATCCCCCGATATTACTTGTTGACCAGATGAGATCGGTCAATTTAGTTATTGCAATTGTTGTTTACATAAGTGTTTTTTGAGCGTTATTGAAAAATACTGTATTTGTTTGACACCATCCATCAATGTTTGTCTCTTTCTTATATCTTTCCTGTTCATCAGCACCCAGGGGCAGACCGACAGGGACTGGGCAGTCGGCGGGACACACAGAAGAACACCACCAGGAGGACACCGCTGAGGGCTCCTCTGCTGGCCCCAGTAAGTCTTCTTGTTTTTAATAATATTTCTTATTCCATAACTTGTACTGCCCCATATTTTTCCCGAACTATTGTTTGTTTCCAAATGCTATTTTTCTACCACCAATTATCCTTCGATCTGTACGGTTTCAAAAATCTTATCCCTGCCTCCGCTATGATGACTCTGAGTACTACTACATACTATCAGTCTGTCTGTACTGTAGTAGCTAGTCTTGCACAGTTGGCCAGTGCCACTCTTTGTGAAAGGTTGTAATATAAAACTCATATTCACCAGTGGCTCGAGCCATTGAGTCCAATCCGTTGGGTCGTTGTCTTGTACTACATTTACTCTTATAGATCTTGAGGCTTTGAAAATTCACAGCAACAGCCCTACCAGATTTATTCCTATTTTGATATGATACCCTATAGGACATACTACTGTTGTAGGGATCTTGCACATACACAGACATTTGCACCAGGAAATAGGATGTTGGTGATGGTAGGTTGGACCTTCCTTGCACACCTCAATCAGAAATTCCGCACCCACCACAATTCCACTGCTTGACTATGGTACTGTCTTGTCATAACTATTAGGTCTCAGAATCCTCCCCCCAAGATACCCAACAAGTAGACAACCCAGAACATAACACACCCAACCTCTCAGTCGTGGAAGCAATTCACATGCACACCCTTACTTTAATTTGCTCACTCATGTAAGTTAGTCCACACCAAATACCACCAAGTCTATGTAAGTTCAAAATGTTTATTTCAATTTGAGAAGGTCTGTACACTGTTTTCTTATAAATGCAGCACCAACCGGAAAATCAATAACATTAAAACAATATACATTGTTACACTTATACAGTTGGGAATTAAATCATGATAACTGAACAGTGGTGGAAGGCAGCACCACCATCCCATAGCAATTTAGTTTATATAAATTCATAAATGAAGATGTGAGTGAAGGGACCCCTCACCTTAGAAGAACCTAGTACTGGTAGTTGTTGCATCATTCAGAAGCTCTGGTTCGTAGAAGGGAATCTCGCGTCTGTAATGCGAAAAATGAAATGGTGTGCGTTAGTATATTGCAACCTGCAAGCATTTCTCAGCCGTGCCAAAAAGTGTAGCATTTATGGATAAGCAATATGGACTAACAGTAACAGTAGTACACCAGTACTTCCTAAAAAAGTGGCTTGTTAATGTTTGTTGACCGCTTGTACGCAGCGCGTAGACTAGACAGTAGCAGTGTGAGGCAGGTCATGTGGGCTCAAAGGTGTCTTATACAAGAAGCTGCAAGGTAACGTCACATGTGCAAAAATAAAAGACACAAAGGTAAAATGGTAGCATGGCTAGGACTAATTAGGCAAAGGCTACAATGATCATATATAACTATTAGTGTCTACTCTACTACTACCTGATTTGTACTAGTGATGTATGTTAGTATTAACTCATTTTTCAACCTTGCTACTGATCAATAAGGGGGAGGTGTATATGACGCCTAATAAATGTGTAATGTTTTCTAGGCGCACTACCGACCACCATTGCCGGGGCCAGCGAACAAGGCGACACGGAAGGCGAGGATGCGGCAGTTGCTGCCGATACCGACGATGGAGCGATAGGGGGAGTGGCAGCACCAGTGGCAGGCGGTGGTAAGTTAGATTCATAATCCTAACTATTGTTGAACTTGACAGTACACTCACTGCAAGGGTGTACTGTATGTATATGTATACTGTACAGTTGTGACTTAGGGCCCCATTAGGATGGTGGGTGTATTGCCCCCGCCGGGCCGGCTGGAATTCACTGCCGACACCGCTGGGGCAAACCTCCCGCCATCCCTGTAGAAAATATTCAGACCCCCCACATGTCGACCAGGCGGAAAAGGGTTCAATATGGCGGTGGTGTCTCTCTGAACACACCGCCAGCCATATAATCTGCATTTTGGAATGCCTTTGCGTGGCGGCATTGCCGTCCGCCACGGAAAGGCATGCAGACATTGCAGAGTATGCTTGGGGGCCCCCATGGAGGGTACCTACCTATGCTATGGTACCCCCCCGCCTTTCAAAGCAAAACGTGACAGGCTCCGTGCGGGGCCCGTCATGTTGTGCTTGGAAAAGCAGCACAACATTTTAGCATTGCTTTCAACAAAGCCAACCAGAATGTAAAAAAAAAACCAGGATGCGCCCGCCACTGTGCCGGGCGCATCATCCTAATTAATTGTCCCCACGGGACCCCCACCCTTTTTAGCATGAGGATGGCGCCCGCTATCCGATGTCGTAAGTAAGTATGAGTTGTTGGGGACGTTTGAAGAGTGAACTAGAAGACTAGAATTCCCTTTAATTGGCATAAGACTAGGAGCCGGAGTATTGAATAACCAATGGCCTCATCTATCTGATTTCAACTCCGCTTTGAAAGTTTTATGGAGAAGAGCACCTGGTGCACTGTTCAACTAAAAAGTGAAAGACGGGTGGAAGGAAGAAGGACGGGCGACATTTAAAATGTTATGTACTACTGTGCTTTATTTTATAGTGCTACTCTACCATGCCACTATGTGTATAAATAATTACCTTGTCCTACTGTTTTTCTAAGAGTATATTTTACAATTGTCTTTTTTTTTTCTTTTTGATACACAGCTACACCAAAACTCAACCGGAAGGAGTTGGCCGCCAAGGCACGGCGCCGGAAGCTGGAGGCAATCCAGCGGGAATACCGGCGGCTGGTGGTCCTAGCCGAGGAGGAGGAGGAGACTGCGGCAGCAATTGTTCAAGCCTCCTCCAGTGCCCCGGGCCCCAGCCACCGCCCTCCAGCGGTACGGTGCCACCGTCTGGCGGCTGCCCGCTGCCACCGTGCCATCTCCGGTGCCCCCCCCACTGTGGCTGCAACTGCCGCGGCCTTAGACGCCGCGTCGCCCGTTTAGAGGACGAGATGCGACAGATGCGTGTCCTCCTTCAGTCCCGCCTCACCACTTAGTCCCTGTCATCCTGTTCTGCCCCTTTTTTAATTCTTGTTTGGGTGGGTGGGTGGTAACTTGTTTGGGTGTTACGGACTTCTATGGACATTGGTTGGGGTCAGGGAGGGGGGTGGGTCAGCTTTTGTGGGTTTAGTTTATTTTTGTTAGGGTAAATTAAATATATTTTTCTATGTTACATGCAATGTTTTTAATGTTTTGTAGGTGGGGTAACTGTTTTACATCACACTGTTTCCTTGCTGGTGCATGGCCGCCCATAGCCTGTGTTTGATTTCAATAATTGGCTGACTGTATAAGACACAAACAGATAGATGCGACACACCTCACTCATTGACTGGTCCTTCTAGTACTTTCAGTCTGTCCTGTAGTCTATGCATTCTTTGGAGTGGTGTAAATCATTGACAACATGTCCATTATTAATTCTGCCTCTCCCAAAGTTCTCTCTTACCGGTGCTTGATGTTTATGTCCAACTGTGGCACAGCACTGGCTGCATGGTGAAGATGGTTTCCTTTTTCATACATGCCATGATTGGGGTGGTGGTGGTGGTGGTAGCAGCATAGTAGTAGTAGTAGACACTGGCAGGGCGGCAGCATTTGCAAAAAAAGAGAAGGAGACAGTCAATCGCCTTAGGAGTAGTTGAATGAAGTACAGTACAGAACTTACCGAGCAACAATAATATGCTCAAATATTTGACAAAAAAAACAGAATGGTGGTTAGGAGGATAGCCTACTAGACAGAGTTACAAACTATAGTTGTGTTGAGTCACTTGACAAGGCCTACAGCCTAACAGTTAGTGCTGTATATGAGGAATGACAAGAAACAAATCCAATCAATGGCGGCAATTCATGCTGAGGTATATGTTCCTCTGTTAAAAAAAATAACCTCTGAAATATCCTACTCATGGGTGGCCAAGCAGAAGTAGATCATCGCTCTGCCTTGAAATTGAAGTAGTGTTGCTTTCACCACATCCGCCCCAGCAAGTGTGTGATTAAGTATTGGTGTACATTTAATTTAGTTACACCTCGACAATAAGTCACACAGCCCGGGGGAAGAGGGTTAGGGTTTGTTGAATGGATGGGAAGGGGGTTTTTGGGAAAGGATTGACATAGAAAAACAGTATGCATACATAGACAAACAAACGACAATCATTGAAGACTACCATATCCATATGTTAAGGGAGAAAAAGGCAATGCATGTATGATGATGAGAGACCCGTATTACATACACTTCTAGTTCTTGTTCTGTTGTGCCGGCCTTAATACTTTAACAGATAGCAAATAGAAATTTTAAATATTGGTAGGGAAGAATCGTAATTACACAGAGCAAACCTAATGATGATTGATAATAACAACTCCAAGAACACACTGTTGTAAAGATTGTATACAAGATATTAATCAAATTATTTAAAAGAAGATAAAAGTGGATACTGTTACTGTCTTATCCTGGTCAAAAATGTGGACTGGATTTTTGCATCTCGGCATTCCTCTTGCTTCTCTCGTCCATCAATCTTGGGTGTGTCGCCTCGCCACTCGCCACTGCCCGGCTGGAAAAAAAAAGGTGATTGATTGGTAAGGTAATTAATATGCATTGTAATGTTTTACAAAGTTTCGGGCAAGGCCTGGCCTGTAATTGTAGATTGAAAACCAAAGGGGATATTGAGAAAGAAAGTTAAAACAAATGCACAAGTGATGGTGTAGTGCAACAAGAACACTTTCCGAGGTGGCATCTATGCATCATCTCTACTCTAGTCTGTTTCCAGCATTGACCTTCAACAGTAACAGGAGAGAGCAGGCCCACAGTGCTCAGCATTTAGCACATCCTACGTTAACACTTAAAATTCTTTTTTTTTCTCTCAAAGAGTTGGACAAACGCAAAGCACATTATCCATTCCAAACATAGCATTTTACAGTTTAAGTTAGTAAAATCAATGCACTGCAGTCATCCCACCGCTACACTCTATTCAACTTCTACACAGACATTTGGGTCTGCTGTGGTTGTTGTTGTTGACGTGTTTACCTTTTGGCTTTTCCGTTTATGCCACTCATGAAACGTCCTCCTGAGTCCTGACTTAATCATCATCATCTCTGATACTTTTACTGACTGACTGTGAAGATCGGCCTGCAGTATAAGTAAAATTTTTATGACACAACAAGAGTAGAAATATAAATATTACTGACTTGAGTCATTCTTTATTGTGTACAGAAAGATAGATTACTAGTACACTTTGACATCACTTTGTGCACAACAAACAAACAACGCAAACACAAAGACCAATAGCTTAGAGTCAGGTGTCCAATACATGCCATTAATTGTCATCATTACCTGTTCCTTCTCATCTTAAGTTAATAGGCCGTCTATTTCGCCATCATCATGATGGACGGTGCTGTTGTGTCAATCATACTCATTGCGCAGATTGAGTGAGTCCCCTTCCTGTATTGAATTAAAAGCACTGGGTCACCAAGCTGCAGGAGAAGTACCAATTTCTTATTTGCAAGAAGGGGGAAATTAGTGTGTTCTGTAGAAAGTTGATTAGTGGCAGTTCACAATTACATAAATTCATGCACAACAAACACAACAAAATCTAAATCATTCAGTCTGCGACTCTGCGTCCAATGCATGGCATCAATCATTACCTGTTCCTTCTCATCTTAAGTTAACGGGCCGTCTATTTCGCCATCATCATGATGGACGGTGCTGTTGTGTCAATCATACTCATTGTGCAGATTGAGTGAGTCCCCTTCCTGTATTGAATTAAAAGCAATGGGTCACCAAGCTGCAGGAGAAGTACCAATTTCTTATTTGCAAGAAGGGGGAAATTAGTGTGTTCTGTAGAAAGTTGATTAGTGGCAGTGCACAATTACATAAATTCATGCACAACAAACACAACAAAATCTAAATCATTCAGTCTGCGACTCTGCGTCCAATGCATGGCATCAATCATTACCTGTTCCATCTTATTTTCAGTTAATGACCAGTCTCTCTCGGCTCTGAAAGGAGGATAGCTATAGTAGTCATCTGATTCATGGTCCACTTCTTTTGGAAGGACCATGAAAGTTTGAATTTGTTGTTACCATCATCCAATCATCATTCATGAGGGAAATGGAATTGAGCAGGAGATTCAGTATGATGGAGCGGAGGAGCTGGATTCGGAGGAATGTACTGTCAAATAGCAGACAACTGAAACTTCTATATTAAATTAGAAGAGTAGAAGATGGTGGTAATGTATTGGTTGTGATTCACAAGTTTATAACCGGAACAACAGACACATAAACAAAGGGGGAAAAAAGGGAGGAAGACAGTAAGTGCGAGCCTAATTTTCAGGGAAGTATAGCTCGTCCTCAAACTCTGGGGGTTCAGCCAGTAGTAGGTAATCATCTGACACAATACTTCCGTCACCTGAGCCGCTGTCCTCATCTTCCTCCGTTGATTCATGTATTGTGTAATTCGGTGGTATGAAGTGCTGATTCATTTTGATCATTGTTAACCTCTCCACGTTTTTTGGAGATAGACTGGTCCTTCTCAATGTTACAATGGAACCAGCAGCACTGAAAACACGTTCGGAAGAGACACTTGCGACAGGGCAAGCCAGATAGCTTATCGCCAGCCTGCTGAGCTGTGGCCATTCAGACCTTTTCCTATACCAATACTGCAATGGGTTTTGATCTGTTGGGTCGTCCAGATAGGCCTGGACCATCCGCTCAATGTTCAGGGTTGCTGCTGGTAAGCTTTTGTGCTGTTTTTTCTGTGCATCAGCACTGTGCTTACAAAGGCCCATCTTTACATACCAATCCTGTAATGATAATGATTGTACTCGGCCTAATGATCCAGTTATTGTTTCTGTAGTCGATAGTGATGGTGAGTGTTGTGATTGTGAGCCAACCGCCCTGCCCTCAGCCGACGAAGTTGCACTTGATTCTGCATGGCCTGCTTCAGTATCAGTACTTCTTGTGGGTTGATCTTGTGGGCTTTTAATTAGCAGCCATTCGTTTTCCAACTTACTGGCTGCTTCAGCTATACAACTTTTGTAGCGGGCAACATCATTTTCGGAAAAAGCAAGGAATGTCTTCAGTAGTCCCAATTTTGCACGTGGATCCAGAATTGTGGCACAAATGTAATGTTCTTGTGACAACATTTTATTTTGTAACCTTACATTTTCAGTTAAGCGCCGGGATAAGCTCTCCACCAAGTCATGGGCTTGCCTTCTGTCCTCTACACCTTTGTATGATTCAGACACATTATTCAGCTCATACTCTAGCATTTGCAATAATGGGATAGCTTGGCCCATTGTACAGTCCTCCTTGCTGACTTCACGTGTGAAGACCTCAAAAGGAGAAAGCATCGCAGTCAGGCATTTAATTAGGCTCCATTGCTCCATGTCAAGGATCATGCCTTTAACAGTAGCACTAGCACTAGCATCCCCTCTTCCTTTCCAGACATATTCATGGAGTGACATGTGCTGTTCGTACAGACAATCAAGCATGTAATACGTTGAGTTCCAACGTGTTGCCACCTCCTGGATGAGTGCCTTGACTGGCATCCTAAGTTCACGTTGGGTGATCCTCAGCTGCTTCCGAGCTTTAAAAGAATGGCTGAAATGAGTGCATATTCTTTGGCAGATGGCCAGTAAATTGCTGACTATGGGTTCTTTTTTCAGAAAGTCTTGAACTATAATGTTTATGCAGTGCTCCAAACACGGAACCCTGAAATAGGAACCAAGTTCCATGGCCTTAAGTACATTACTGCCATTGTCTGTGGCAACAAAACCAATACGAAGCCCTCTGGGCCGCAGCCATTCCAAAACCTTGGTGCGAAACTCATGTAAAATGTTTTGAGCCATATGAGATTTCTCCATGGCGAACATGGCTACAGTTGCATGTTTCCGAGTACCTTCAAAAATCGCAGCTGTGTCAACAACACCTCGTGCAGATAGTTTATCTTTAACCCCCACAAAAGAGATCCAGTGTGCAGTGATGCACATGTAATCTGTGGCTTGGCAACTGCTCCACATGTCTGTTGTCAGGTGGATATTGTGCACAGCACTCTTCTGCAAAGCGTGTCCAACCAATTCCAGCACATCATGATGTAGTGCCGGAACACCAATTCTTGCGAAATAGGACCGGCTGGGAACTTTCCATTTTGGGCAGATGGCAGACACAAATTCAAGGACCCCCACCCCTTCCACAAATGAAAAAGGAAGAATGTCCAGCGCTAACATTTTAGCCAGCTTCGCATTGTACAATCGTGCCGTTGGGTGGTTGCGTTGGAACTGCCCCTCCAACCTAAACATGCTCTCAATGGTAGGCTGGCTTACTTTCCTTAGTCGTGCTGTTTTCATTAACCCACTACGGCTCAACGACACAGATTGTCTCATTGAGGTACTCGCCGGTCGCCTTGGTGTCTCACCCAGACTCTGAGTATGGCTCTTACTGCGGTGCCACTCTGATGTTACTGAGGAGGATGTGGGCGTTACTGCACTACTGGGGACAGGGCTAGAAATGCCTCCCTCTTCTTCACCTGCCACCACAATAATATCGCTCTCTGATTCATCCCGACCAACTTCAATGGGTTGAGTTTTTCTACTTTCTTTTAACTTAAGTCGGTGATCCTCCCACACGATAGTGTGGTGTATTTTTAGATGACTTGCTTGTCCTCCGGTACCATAGTTTGTACCAAGCTTACCACGCCGAACACCTTGCCGATAAATTGAGCATATAGCAACGTTCTCCTCCTTGGCGCTAACAGAAAAGAAGTCCCAAACTGGGGAGGAGAACTTTCTGGCACTGCTGGATGTGCCACTTTCAACACCAGATGAACTATAGGGGGTGTTTGAAAATGTGTGCCCCTGTGCACCTACACTGTGACTTTTACTACCACTACCTACTGAGATGGTTGAGCTGGATGTAGGTCCCTGCCGGGCCTTGGAAAATATGGCAGCTGGAGGTAGTGGTGGTGTAACCTGTGTTGGTGAGATCCGTGCTACATCAGTAGCAGCCTTTCTGGATAGGGTGAGAATGTTGGTCTCCAATCCCTTTGGGGCGGGAGTAATGTGCGTGATGACTGGCTCGTCTTCATCAACATCATCACCCCCTCTTCTACATCTACCTCCATAACTCTAAGTTTTTCTGGGACCTTCCTTTTCAGAAGCATTGTCTTGTGGCGTATATCACTCTCAGACCAAGCTGGTGGGACCCAAGTGTCATCACGATCATCAGAAGCGGGGCTTGAAGAAGAAGATGATGGACTAAGCCTCCTTTTCCTTGCTGGTGGTCTGGAAGACAATAGATCTTCTGAAACAGTGGTTTGACTTTGCTCCACTTTGTCTGCAGGAAGCTCGATTTCCTGAAATGCCCCTACGTCAGGAGCAACAACTACTACGGTGGGCTGTTGCGGCAGCTGCTGCTGTTCTTGTTGCGGCGGGTGCTGCTGTTCTTGTTGCGGCAGGTGCTGCTGTTCTTGTTGCGGCGGCTGTTGCTGTTCTTGTTGCGGCGGCTGCTGCTGTTCTTGTTGCGGCGGCTGCACACTGATCTGCTGAGTTTGCGCCTGCGTTGAACTTGATTGTGTACTACTTTGCGGTAATGACATTTCTTCAACATCGCTGCTCGTTAGTAGACTGGCTACCTCTGCGACACTAAAGCCCTTGGGCCTAGGTTGGTGGGGTTGGACCGCTGTGCTGCTCCCAGCTTGGTTCCCGGACAACGCTTTGGTGCCAAAAAAAAACATTGGCCGGCACACCACCAGTCGTAGTTAATGGCACTTCCTTTTTCTGTTCCTTCTTCTCACCGGCAACTTTCTTGGTACTGGACCTGGTACCTTTCTTTGGGGCCATCTTCTTCAGATGTCAGGCAGGATGCAGATGCACAACAAGTTCTGGTCACACGTGGACGTGAGGCGCAGCAGGACTTCTGTCTGGCTGGTAGTACAACGGGTAGCCGGGTGATGCTGATGACACCTCCTACTCTGTCTTTTGTGCACCTAAAAGCAAATAAGACAGGAGAAGAACATCAGTGAAATGTTGCATTTGTTGTTGTGGTTCAGTTACTTAGTACTGTACTAGTGCAAACAAAAGATAGTCTAGCCATTTATGTCTTTTTTTTTTAACTAGAGCTATGTTATACTACTGTGTACAGCCACACACTACACTCTCAGGAAGGATAGGAAAGTTAATAATAACCACCAAAATAAAAATGTAATGAAAGTGGGGTGGACCATTAAATTATTTGAGCATCTCAGCATCCATGGAGCTGCTGCTGGGAAAGGGGGTGGATGGATGGAAGCAGTTAGCCAAATAGCCAATAGGAAAACCATGCAGGCCTATGGTAAAAGCAGGACACTAATAACTCACAGTCAAAACACCAAAAAAGGCCACCACCCACATGGACACTCACAAATCACAAACAAGCCGGGGGCCTGGGAAACACCAGGAGCTGATAAAAGGTCTATAAAAGCCAGGTAAAGGATGCATGCTAAAGCACACTGCTCTGCCTTTTTAATGCAACAAAATGGAAATACGAACATTCACAGGCCCCAAAAAGGTCTGCAGGGTGCATGCATTGCACACCAACACACCAGACACATACAACAAAAGCATGTCTTTAAGACAACCAACATCAGAAAGGCCACCCCAAAAAACACACTTCCCCAACTCAATCCAATGCCATCCATGCCCTAAATGATGTCTAAATTCAACAGATCACACAGAAAACCCTTGATTAATAAAGCTGTGGCTACCTGCTCTGATCCTAGTGGATGAAAAAGCAGGCCTGTTGGCAGACAAGGCCAGGCAAGCTTGCAGGCCTAGGCTTCAAAATGGCCACCAGCCACATGGCCAGGCCCAACAACATCACAAAGGCCACCCCAAAAAACACACTTCCCCAACTCAATCCAATGCCATCCATGCCCTAAATGATGTCTAAATTCAACAGATCACACAGAAAACACTTGATTAATAAAGCTGTGGCTACCTGCTCTGATCCTAGTGGATGAAAAAGCAGGCCTGTTGGCAGACAAGGCCAGGCAGGCTTGCAGGCCTAGGCTTCAAAATGGCCACCAGCCACATGGCCAGGCCCAACAACATCACAAAGGCCACCCCAAAAAACACACTTCCCCAACTCAATCCAATGCCATCCATGCCCTAAATGATGTCTAAATTCAACAGACCACACAGAAAACACTTGATTAATAAAGCTGTGTCTACCTGCTCTGATCCTAGTGGATGAAAAAGCAGGCCTGTTGGCAGACAAGGCCAGGCAAGCTTGCAGGCCTAGGCTTCAAAATGGCCACCAGCCACATGGCCAGGCCCAACAACATCACAAAGGCCACCCCAAAAAACACACTTCCCAAACTCAATCCAATGCCATCCATGCCCTAAATGATGTCTAAATTCAACAGATCACACAGAAAACACTTGATTAATAAAGCTGTGGCTACCTGCTCTGATCCTAGTGGATGAAAAAGCAGGCCTGTTGGCAGACAAGGCCAGGCAAGCTTGCAGGCCTAGGCTTCAAAATGGCCACCAGCCACATGGCCAGGCCCAACAACATCACAAAGGCCACCCCAAAAAACACACTTCCCCAACTCAATCCAATGCCATCCATGCCCTAAATGATGTCTAAATTCAACAGACCGTACAGAAAACACAAGATTAATAAAGCTGTGGCTACCTGCTCTGATCCTAGTGGATGAAAAAGCAGGCCTGTTGGTATACAAGGCCAGGCAAGCTTGCAGGCCTAGGCTTCAAAATGGCCACCAGCCACATGGCCAGGCCCAACAACATCACAAAGGCCACCCCCAAAAAGCACACTTCCCCAACTCAATCCAATGCCATCCATGCCCTAAATGTGCTTGAAAATGAAATACATTAAAAAAAACAACAAAAGGAACAGTTGCTTCATCATGCACACACATACCCATGAGGCCATGCCCATGGCTAACTCGGGCCTACTACTACTACTACCCACAAAATAAAAAAATAAAAAAAAGGAATGATGATAATTTATTATCAAAAATGCCCACAATCAAACAAACACAACAACCACTTACTTGTAAAATATCCTATTCCAAAAATCCTCAAATCCAATTGCAATGATGCAGCAGACAAAAAGAGTGATCTTTCCAGCTCCAAATCCAAAGGCAGAATGAGCAGGAGATGGACAAAGCACTGGGAGGAGCCTGCTGGACAGGAACAGGAAGTTGGAGATTCTGTGTCACTTCCTCCCTCTCTCCACCTTTTAAAAAAAGGACTCCTTGCACAAAAAAGGACAGCCAAATGTCAATGTAAGGAGTTGTTTTCATCCAAAATCAGCATTTGCAGAAGGTTTCATGCTGCTAGAGCTGATATTCCTCTCCAAATTGAAAATTTTACATGTTGAGTTCTCGAGCTTCACATTACTTCCGCCGGCGTGTCGAAAATGACATGATCGCGTTCTCTTTGTCCCTGTCGCGTTGGATATGACGTGTTCGGGGTTTCTTTCTCCTGTTCGCGTTCGATTAGACCTGCCCGCGTCCTCATCCTGTAGCTCGCGATGTAGAATGACGTGTACGAGATCTCAATCTTCTCATACTCGCGCGGTGCATGATCGCGAGAAGAAAGACGTGATCGCGCGACAAATGACGCGATCGCGCGACAAATGACGTTCAAGCGGCCACGAACTGTCGCGAGACAGCGCAAAATGGCTACCAACAATCCAACATCTCGTGGAGAACGCGACCGGGTCGGGAAAACTTGTCGGCGAACGCGGGGATTCAGGTAAGGCGATCGCGCGAACGAGAGAATGTATTTTTTTACAGCGCGAGCAAGAAACAAATTATAGCTAAGCTGCGGAATGCGGAAATTTTGACATTTTCGCGCTTTCCGCGGAACGCGAAAATGCCAAAATATCGCAATTTCCGCAAACGGAACGGAATTTTGGCCCAGGCCTAGTGTGTATATATATATATATATATTCATATATATATTCACCAAAAAAAAAAAAAAAAAAAAAAAAATCAGCGCTGCACCAATTAAAGGACTACAAACCCCAGAAAGCAAGACTGGCTTGCGAGGCCTATTGGAGGGCATGGAAACATTAATGAGTTAAAGGTGTGCAGCGCAGCTCTGTGACCATTAGTTTTCCCTCGGATGAAGGAGCAGGAGCTCTGAAACGCGTAAGGGATCATATCTTCGGATTTGAAAAACTGGCAGGGATTATAATTGCGGATTTGAAAAGCTGGTTTGAAATAAAAATGTTCGGATGAACCTATCTTCGTGGAGTGCGGCTCAATGCTTCAGGGCACTTTTGGTGAATATTTAACACACGGCAGCCCGGCCGTGGAGGATCGCACCGCCTTCAAAGGAAAGAGGCCTGCTAGGTTGAATCTGTCATACCTGTCAGCAGCACGAAGATACTCACACTACAAACTGGCATGAAAGTCCGATGCGAAATCACAGTAAATCAACCTGGCTGTTCACAGAATCTACAAAGAAAAAAATCAGCGCTGCACCAATTAAAGGACTACAAACCCCAGAAAGCAAGACTGGCTTGCGAGGCCTATTGGAGGGCATGGAAACATTAATGAGTTAAAGGTGTGCAGCGCAGCTCTGTGACCGTTAGTTTTCCCTCGGATGAAGGAGCAGGAGCTCTGAAACGCGTAAGGGATCATATCTTCGGATTTGAAAAACTGGCAGGGATTATAATTGCGGATTTGAAAAGCTGGTTTGAAATAAAAATGTTCGGATGAACCTATCTTCGTGGAGTGCGGCTCAATGCTTCAGGGCACTTTTGGTGAATATATATATATATATTCACTGAAAAAACCATAGGTTTCACACATGTTATAGTTAGCGGAAATTTTACTGATAAAAAACCAATGAAATTCCCCCGTTATAGTTAGTGCAGGCAACTATAACTCACGCGACCGCAATCTTCTGCTGATGCTAATACTGTATTTAGACACTTATTTGCCCATGTCTTCTTCCATACATTTTTAGCTATACATATATTACAAATATTTTTTTTTCATAAAGACACATATGTCATCAGCAGAAGATTGCGGTCGCGTGAGTTATAGTTGCCTGCACTAACTATAACGGGGGAATTTCGTTGGTTTTTTATCAGTAAAATTTCCGCTAACTATAACATGTGTGAAACCTATGGTTTTTTCAGTGAATTTGCAAGGTTTTTTAAATGCTAATTCCTAACTATAACGTGTGTGAAACCTATGGTTTTTTCAGTGAATTTGTTCGGTTTTTTAAATGCTAAGTTACTTTACGCCATTCGTGGCGTGCGCGCCCACTTAACGCAGTTTGTTCCGTGCGCGCACCATGCGCACATGGAGGACATATGATGCACTTCATTTTGAAAGGTAATATTTTAATTTTTCGTAATTTTTATAAGCCTTCGGGCACCATTTGCACACGGGGTGAACAGAGTGTGGATAATTTTTTTTTTTATTATTATTTTTTTTTAAAATATTATAGTTTATCTCATCTGTTATAAGACATGCACAATTGGTGGCCTTCGGCCACCAATTGCACACGGGGTTGGGAGAGTGTGGATAATTTTGTTTTTTATTTCATTGTTTACCGTATGCGTACGGTAATCGTAATCGGCGAAATTAGCGAAAAAAAAAAATTCCGTTTTTGGCTTTGGGGGATCTTTGGGGACTCCCTCAACATGGCTATGTGTGCGGGAGCTGTCTAAACAGCCCATTTACATGTTTTTGTGATTTGTATTTTCATCATCACTCTCAGTGCGAGAGAGAAAATGGCGGCCGCCGCTTCCTGGTTTCGGCCGATTCGAATGTTTACTAAGATCTAAGAGCCAATCAGAATCGCGCTCGCGCACGCCACCGTACGCGTACGGTAAGCGTACCGTAAGCGCACCGTAAGCTGGCTCAGATATATATATTGATTTAAAGGCTATTTTCTCAGAATCTACTGAACAGATTTACACCAAACCTACAAAAGGCACTTCCTTGACCTGAGGACTACCTCTCTGCCAAATTTCAAGTAATTCTGTTCAGCCGTTCGGGCTGTAGCCCTGTCTAAAGGTCCTATGGAAAAATGCATGGGAAAAACGCGTTTTGGGACCCCCCTTTTATCTCAGCCCCCGCTTGACGAATCCCCCCGAGACTTTCAGGGTAGGAGCGGAGCGGAGCGCCCCACCTATTTTGAAAAATTCGCGAGGATTCGTCGACCGGCGCCAAAGTTATTCAAAATAGAATGTTGCGGATTTCCTATGGAAACGTGGTCCTAACTATAACTACCTACTGGCGACCGCCAGTAGGTAATATATATATATATATATATATATATATATTTATTTTTTTCAAAGATAATCTCCAGTTTACCTTCTGAACCGGACACCGACACAGCAGACTCAGTTTAGTTTTTAGCACGTATTTATGCACTGCTTGCTGTTAACGCGTTTCAGCAGTATCTCCTGCCTTGCTCACACACTGAGCTCCCTTACTCCCCTCTCCTTGTTGGGAGCAGTCGGTCACATGATGTAACTGACATAGACACACCACTAGAAAAGGGGAACCCCTGAATAAATGAAGGTAGAGCAGCAGGGGAAAATTCACAAGTAAATACAAAAATATCTGCTGTACCTATAGTTATTTTATAAACGCATCTAAGTCGTTTCTTAAGACAGAAAAAACCACTCTATCTGGACCGTGTAGAGATTACAAAACACATAGAAATAGGGTATTAATCCATGTTTTAATTTCGACCTTATTTGAAAAAGACTTATTTGATGAATACGTAAGATTTATACATTACACCAACATTTTTATACAAACAAAACCAAGGACCTATTCGTCCTACAATACATTGGTACCCATGGACAATCTGTGGAATAAAATTATTCACACATACTCATTCATACTAAGACACATTCATACAATGTAACAAAAGACACATGACCCTAAAAGCTAAAAGTTGAACAAAATACAGGCCCAAAATAATGGTAAGCGAGTCTTCTTAAGTGTAAAACATACACAGAGGGGTACAGAAAAGAAGAATGGCATATGGTAAACAGAATGGAGTAACAAGAAGATGTGTTCTTGTAATGTCTTAATAAATCTGTGTGGTGAACAATCCAGTTCAATATGCCGACGCGCGTTTCGGTGTAACACCCCCTTTAACCGGGGCAACACCTTCTTCAGGGCTAGAAATTATTCAGACATAAGTTCCATGGGACCTACCAAGTGATAAATAACAATTAGTGAACAAAAAACTATTAATTCTAAACATATCCATTAGATAATGCTGATTATTCATAAAGTTGCAACATACAAAATTCATCTAAAATGAACACTGGTCCAGATACATGAGTGGTTGAGCATTGAACATACTAATTATATTATGAGCGTTGCACACATGATAGAAAATAACGAACAAAATAGCCAAGATACGAGAAAAATTTGTAAAGGAAAACACAAACAACAAATGGTTTAGTCATACTAGCAATCAATCAAAAGGATTCCTGGATGTATAGCTTGAACTGGATACCGTTGCACAAAATCTGGTAAACAGCATTCAGATAAAAACAGTAAATGAAAAAATTTTTGGAAATTCACCATGGTGGTGTGTCCCCATATATAGTCTGGAAAATAGTATCAACTAAGAGATGGGTGAGTTTCGAGGACAGTTACAAAAGATAGGGGTGCTACGTCTGCATGAAACTAATGATTAAGTAAAGGAAGATGAGAGACATGCTCACCAAGGGATCAGTTGGGAAGATAAGAATATATATATCTCTCTCTCCTTAAGTTTAATGACACAACCTCAGTACTTCTTACGGTGAACAAATATAGCAATGTAGTGGAACTTTTCAACTTATTGGCATGCGAGATCTAAGGAAGAGAGTAGATCAGGAAAGATTAGCATTTCAAACATAAAACAAAGTTTGTTAGATTTGTAATGTTTATAGAGGGCGACAAAGGCCATGTCCCTGGGACTTAATCTACCTGAAATCAGCGGTTTGTAGGTGTTCTCTGTTTGCACTTTTTGGGCGATGAATATGAGTCAATGAGTCTGAAATACCAATGAAAACAAAATAGGCTAGTGAAGGTCTCTTTTTTATATATAAATCATAGACCAATGTAATAAGCGAGAAACTTAAAGATGTAATTAATCACCTACTTAGGTTTTTAGAGAAAGCACCTCGTAATTCCGGCTCGATGTGCACCTATCCTCACGCTTCCAAGGTTGGTGAGGAAAAAGGAAATGGATTCTGCCACAGCGTCTGGTAAGTGAGACAAAATAATTCGAGTTAGCGCTCCAGGACTAATTGCGGGGTCAAGGTTATTTCTAATCATTGCCCCGTGTGATATGCGAATAACTAAAAAATGTAATTAATCACCGTTTTAGTTTAGGGAAGACATCTCGCTGTTTCTGTTTGGCGTGTGACTGGGGGAAAAAGAATTGGATTCCGCCGCAGTATCTGATGAGTGAAATAACAAAACAATTAGAGTTAACGCTCCAGCGCTGATTAAAAGAACGAGGAAACTGTTGTCTTGGCCATTCTACCTATTTTCTAAACGCTTACCGGGGGGAAGTTTTCTAATGCTTTCAGTCCTTCGCCTCAGTCCAGGTACGCAGATCAATGTGGACGCTGCTCCGCATGATACGCGAGTAACTCAAAAATGTAATTAATCGCCGTTTTAGTTTAGGGAAGACATCGCGCTGTTTCGGTTTAGCGTGTGACTGGGGGAAAAGGAATTGGATTCCGCCGCCGTATCTGATGAGCGAAATAACAAAACAATTAAAGTTAACGCTCCAGCGCTGATTAAAAGAACGAGGAAGCTGTTGTCTTGGCCTTTATACCTATTTTCTAAACGCTTACCGGGAGGAAGTTTTCTAATGCTTTCAGTCCTTCGTTTCAGTCCAGATACGCAGATCGATGTAGACGCTGCTCCGCTGCTGGTCCTCTGCTTACTGCGAAGCGAGCAACGACCAGTTTGATTGTGAGCAGCTGTTTATATACCGGCAGGGGCTGTGCACAAATCACGTCCTAGGGTAGTATCAAAGAGGTGGCTATGGATTCTGGAGAAACTTCGGAGTGAAGTGTTTTAAGGTCACAGCTATGATGGCTGACGGTGATGCGACAACTAACCAGATACAGTAGTTTCTGACAGTCTGCAATGCAGTCGACAACAGAGAACTCGTGGTAAGGGCTCAGATAGATGAGTTAAAGAGCACCTTAATGATATTATGTATGTGTCCAAAGGTTTGGCGAAGAGAACCAATGGAGGATCTATTGTGTCAGTTCATGGTAGTGTTTAATAGAAATCCAAATCGTTTTTTTGTCTCTTTCAGAGGGATGCATCGCTCTATTATGATGCTTAAATGATAGCATTCTCCCAGGGTAATTCCTCATTGAGCCCCCTTGTCTTGGAGTCCAGGAAGTAGATCCAAAAGACTTCTCGCTTTTTACGGATCCGGGTACTGTCAGTGCCCTTTTGAATGCGGACCCTTTCTAAGATTGTCCAACGTAGGTCCTTCTCAGTGTGGTTGGGCTCCATCCAATGTTTGACCAATGGTGCTGAAGGATTATTTCGCCTGATGTTAGATTTGTGTTCCCCTATGCGTATTTTGCATTCTCTGCCAGTCTCTCCTACATAGGGGATTTTACATGGGCATAAGATAACATAAATACAGTTTGATGTTTTACAGTTGGTCATTTCGTTGAGATTGATGGTTTTATTATTGATTACAATGGTGTCGTTGACAATAGCGTTAGGGCATGCCTGACATCCTCCACATTGATGATGTCCTTGAACGGGGGTATTGCCAACAATGGATCTCTGTGTCAATGTGTTTCGTTCTTGAGGTTTGGCTCTGACCAATAGATTTTTTAAGTTTTTGTTCCTCCGGAATGCAAATAAAGGCTTGGGTATCTTATCTGCTTCATTGTCCAGATTTAGGAGGTGCCACTGCGAATTGACGATTTGACGTATTTTATGGTTTATGGATGAGTGTTTAATGACACAAACCAATTTTTCCGTCTTGTTTTCTTCCTCCTTGGGTGCAAACAAAGTATCCCGATTGAAATATCTAGCTCTCTTGAGGGCATCCCTAACAAGCCTGTTAGGGTATCCTCGTAACAGGAATTTTTGTTTCATTGACTCTGCGTGCAATAGATAATCTTTAATTGATGAACAGTTCCTGCGCAATCGTAAGAACTGACTGAATGGAATGCTTGATTTTTGACTATTAGGATGGAAGCTTTCAAAGTGGAGCAGAGTATTCCTGGAGGTGGGTTTGGTAAAGAGTGATACCTGAAGTCGGTTGTTCTCATGTTTAACATAGACATCCAAAAATTCCAGTTTTTCAGTGCTGCTTTGTGCCGTGAAATGAAGATTTGAATCGGCTAGGTTGATCCAGGAAATGAATTCATTAAGAGATTCTCGGTCACCGCTCCAGACGAAAAAAATGTCGTCTATGAAGCGTGACCAGTGACGAACATTTTCATAGAAGGGGGCAACCTCGTTATAAATATTACGCTCTTCAAAGTGTCCCATATATAGACAGGCGACACTGGGCGCACAGGCTGCCCCCATGCTTACTCCCTGGACTTGATGGTAAAAGTCACCATCAAACTCAAAGAAGTTCTCTTCCAGAACTACTTCCAAACATTGGGTCAAAAATGTGTTGTTTTGTAATGATGTTACAGAATCTATTTTGTCTTTGACTACTTTCAAAGCGTCTCCTTGTGGTATGTTAGAGTATAGGGACTCAATGTCCATGGTGACTAATATCTCTCGTTCAGGATCGTACTGTAGGCCTTCTATTTTGGAAATGAAGTGCCCTGTATCCTTCACATAAGATGGAAGCGTGGTGACCAGGGGTTGGAGGAAACGATCGATATATTTTGATAGGGGTTCTGTTGCCGACCCTATGGTAGAGACGATGGGTCTCATTGGGGGGTCCTTCTGGTTTTTGTGGGTTTTTGGTACTCCGTAGATGATGGGAATCCGAGTATAGGTGGGGGTAAGATACTCTGCTTCCTTTTCACATATTTCTCCCCTCTCTACGGCTGACATGACTATTCGGAGAATTCTCCGTTTCAGTCTTGGTTCTGGGTTGGTGGTAATTTTTAAGTAGTGTCTGGGTGACCCCAAGAGTGTGTTCATCCTGTTCTTATAGTCATCTGTGTTGAAAATGACTATACCTCCGCCTTTGTCACATGGTTTCAGAGTGACATCATTGTTTTTCTTTAGGATGTTTAATGCGTTTTTTTCTTCCCTGGTGATATTGTTCATCGGAAAGGGTACAAATGCCGTTATTTTTCCAATCTTGTTGAGGACGGCTTTTTCGAAAAGGTCTACTTCTTTGCCAACTTGATCGATGGTGGGTGTAAAGTTGGATGGGGGTTTTAGGCCTGAACGATTACCATTGTCCTCAGAGATACTTCTATTCTGGAAGAATTTTTTGAGTCTGATTTTTCGGAAGAAGGCATGCATGTCTGTCATGAATTCAAATTTATTCATAGTGGTAGAAGGGACAAAGGAAAGACCTTTAGTAAGCAGTGTCTCAGTAGGGTCATCCATTGTATAGCCTGATAGATTAAAAACTGGAATTTTGGCTATGTTCGCCAGTATTGGTTCTGGCGAGTCCTGATGTATCTCTGTGGTTGGGCTTGTTCCTGGTATCTCGGCTGTGGTGCTTGTTCCTGGTGTTGATTCCTTTGATAGGTGTTCTGATATTGACTTCGGTATTGGGTTTGAAACCGTGAACGGGATCCGCCCCTTCGGTTCCCTAAAAAACGATTCTCACTTTGGTATCTTTCTGCATCAGATCTATATTGGGGAGTTTGGTAAGATGGCCCCTCACTGTCAGAGTCGGTGGTATCCGAGAATGTTATGATACGTTTATTGTTCCACTGGCCAGTAGAGTTGCCAGTCACGCTGTCATTAGTTGATGAATAGAAGTTTTCAGATAGGTAAGGATAGGCCCTTTCCTGCGAAAAGAGTCTGATGTCCTTTCTAAGCTTGTCCGTCTTCCTTTTGAGTAGATATTCACTGAAGGAATCTAACTCTGTCGTAATCTCTTCTAATTTTTTCTTACCCTCCTCGAGGGCGTTAGATGTTTTGAGTTTATCCTCTAGGTCCTGGATTTCCTTATTTAATAGTTGGATTACCTCTCTGGCTGTTTCAACAATAAGGATCATCCAGTCCCTAGAGCATCTGTTTGATATCAGGGCCCATTTTTCGAGGAATTGCCTGATCTCCACAAAAAGACCTGGTATATTTCTCACTCTAAGGCCAATAGGGATGGTCCCTGCTTTTAAGTACTCCAACATAAAGTTGGCATGAGACTCCGTACGTTTGGTTTTCTTCTTTAAGTTGAACAACTTGGTCCAATCTTCATTAGGACCTTTGGAGAGTGAGAAGGATCTGTTGGGGTCAGGTGTTTGACCTATAAGGCGTGCATAGTCCTCATCAGAAAAACCAAAGGTTTTAATACTGTCCATAGAAAAAAAGAAGTTAGTAATGTACTCGAGAAAAAACAAATATAGAAGAAATGAGAGTAGAATAAGGAAAAAGGGGTAACACAGATGCCGGAGGCTGATCTAAAGAAAGGGATTCTGGGGACAAAAAGATGTGTGCAACTATTTAAGACGAATAAACATAAATAACCCCACAGCAAACAAGGCTGGGAAGGAAACACCACTAGAAAAGGGGAACCCCTGAATAAATGAAGGTAGAGCAGCAGGGGAAAATTCACAAGTAAATACAAAAATATCTGCTGTACCTATAGTTATTTTATAAACGCATCTAAGTCGTTTCTTAAGACAGAAAAAACCACTCTATCTGGACCGTGTAGAGATTACAAAACACATAGAAATTGGGTATTAATCCATGTTTTAATTTCGACCTTATTTGAAAAAGACTTATTTGATGAATACGTAAGATTTATACATTACACCAACATTTTTATACAAACAAAACCAAGGACCTATTCGTCCTACAATACATTGGTACCCATGGACAATCTGTGGAATAAAATTATTCACACATACTCATTCATACTAAGACACATTCATACAATGTAACAAAAGACACATGACCCTAAAAGCTAAAAGTTGAACAAAATACAGGCCCAAAATAATGGTAAGCGAGTCTTCTTAAGTGTAAAACATACACAGAGGGGTACAGAAAAGAAGAATGGCATATGGTAAACAGAATGGAGTAACAAGAAGATGTGTTCTTGTAATGTCTTAATAAATCTGTGTGGTGAACAATCCAGTTCAATATGCCGACGCGCGTTTCGGTGTAACACCCCCTTTAACCGGGGCAACACCTTCTTCAGGGCTAGAAATTATTCAGACATAAGTTCCATGGGACCTACCAAGTGATAAATAACAATTAGTGAACAAAAAACTATTAATTCTAAACATATCCATTAGATAATACTGATTATTCATAAAGTTGCAACATACAAAATTCATCTAAAATGAACACTGGTCCAGATACATGAGTGGTTGAGCATTGAACATACTAATTATATTATGAGCGTTGCACACATGATAGAAAATAACGAACAAAATAGCCAAGATACGAGAAAAATTTGTAAAGGAAAACACAAACAACAAATGGTTTAGTCATACTAGCAATCAATCAAAAGGATTCCTGGATGTATAGCTTGAACTGGATACCGTTGCACAAAATCTGGTAAACAGCATTCAGATAAAAACAGTAAATGAAAAAATTTTTGGAAATTCACCATGGTGGTGTGTCCCCATATATAGTCTGGAAAATAGTATCAACTAAGAGATGGGTGAGTTTCGAGGACAGTTACAAAAGATAGGGGTGCTACGTCTGCATGAAACTAATGATTAAGTAAAGGAAGATGAGAGACATGCTCACCAAGGGATCAGTTGGGAAGATAAGAATATATATATCTCTCTCTCCTTAAGTTTAATGACACAACCTCAGTACTTCTTACGGTGAACAAATATAGCAATGTAGTGGAACTTTTCAACTTATTGTCATGCGAGATCTAAGGAAGAGAGTAGATCAGGAAAGATTAGCATTTCAAACATAAAACAAAGTTTGTTAGATTTGTAATGTTTATAGAGGGCGACAAAGGCCATATCCCTGGGACTTAATCTACCTGAAATCAGCGGTTTGTAGGTGTTCTCTGTTTGCACTTTTTGGGCGATGAATATGAGTCAATGAGTCTGAAATACCAATGAAAACAAAATAGGCTAGTGAAGGTCTCTTTTTTATATATAAATCATAGACCAATGTAATAAGCGAGAAACTTAAAGATGTAATTAATCACCTACTTAGGTTTTTAGAGAAAGCACCTCGTAATTCCGGCTCGATGTGCACCTATCCTCACGCTTCCAAGGTTGGTGAGGAAAAAGGAAATGGATTCTGCCACAGCGTCTGGTAAGTGAGACAAAATAATTCGAGTTAGCGCTCCAGGACTAATTGCGGGGTCAAGGTTATTTCTAATCATTGCCCCGTGTGATATGCGAATAACTCAAAAATGTAATTAATCACCGTTTTAGTTTAGGGAAGACATCTCGCTGTTTCTGTTTGGCGTGTGACTGGGGGAAAAAGAATTGGATTCCGCCGCAGTATCTGATGAGTGAAATAACAAAACAATTAGAGTTAACGCTCCAGCGCTGATTAAAAGAACGAGGAAACTGTTGTCTTGGCCATTCTACCTATTTTCTAAACGCTTACCGGGGGGAAGTTTTCTAATGCTTTCAGTCCTTCGCCTCAGTCCAGGTACGCAGATCAATGTGGACGCTGCTCCGCATGATACGCGAGTAACTCAAAAATGTAATTAATCGCCGTTTTACTTTAGGGAAGACATCGCGCTGTTTCGGTTTAGCGTGTGACTGGGGGAAAAGGAATTGGATTCCGCCGCCGTATCTGATGAGCGAAATAACAAAACAATTAAAGTTAACGCTCCAGCGCTGATTAAAAGAACGAGGAAGCTGTTGTCTTGGCCTTTATACCTATTTTCTAAACGCTTACCGGGAGGAAGTTTTCTAATGCTTTCAGTCCTTCGTTTCAGTCCAGATACGCAGATCGATGTAGACGCTGCTCCGCTGCTGGTCCTCTGCTTACTGCGAAGCGAGCAACGACCAGTTTGATTGTGAGCAGCTGTTTATATACCGGCAGGGGCTGTGCACAAATCACGTCCTAGGGTAGTATCAAAGAGGTGGCTATGGATTCTGGAGAGACTTCGGAGTGAAGTGTTTTAAGGTCACAGCTATGATGGCTGACGGTGATGCGACAACTAACCAGATACAGTAGTTTCTGACAGTCTGCAATGCAGTCGACAACAGAGAACTCGTGGTAAGGGCTCAGATAGATGAGTTAAAGAGCACCTTAATGATATTATGTATGTGTCCAAAGGTTTGGCGAAGAGAACCAATGGAGGATCTATTGTGTCAGTTCATGGTAGTGTTTAATAGAAATCCAAATCGTTTTTTTGTCTCTTTCAGAGGGATGCATCGCTCTATTATGATGCTTAAATGATAGCATTCTCCCAGGGTAATTCCTCATTGAGCCCCCTTGTCTTGGAGTCCAGGAAGTAGATCCAAAAGACTTCTCGCTTTTTACGGATCCGGGTACTGTCAGTGCCCTTTTGAATGCGGACCCTTTCTAAGATTGTCCAACGTAGGTCCTTCTCAGTGTGGTTGGACTCCATCCAATGTTTGACCAATGGTGCTGAAAGATTATTTCGCCTGATGTTAGATTTGTGTTCCCCTATGCGTATTTTGCATTCTCTGCCAGTCTCTCCTACATAGGGGATTTTACATGGGCATAAGATAACATAAATACAGTTTGATGTTTTACAGTTGGTCATTTCGTTGAGATTGATGGTTTTATTATTGATTACAATGGTGTCGTTGACAATAGCGTTAGGGCATGCCTGACATCCTCCACATTGATGATGTCCTTGAACGGGGGTATTGCCAACAATGGATCTCTGTGTCAATGTGTTTCGTTCTTGAGGTTTGGCTCTGACCAATAGATTTTTTAAGTTTTTGTTCCTCCGGAATGCAAATAAAGGCTTGGGTATCTTATCTGCTTCATTGTCCAGATTTAGGAGGTGCCACTGCGAATTGACGATTTGACGTATTTTATGGTTTATGGATGAGTGTTTAATGACACAAACCAATTTTTCCGTCTTGTTTTCTTCCTCCTTGGGTGTAAACAAAGTATCCCGATTGAAATATCTAGCTCTCTTGAGGGCATCCCTAACAAGCCTGTTAGGGTATCCTCGTAACAGGAATTTTTGTTTCATTGACTCTGCGTGCAATAGATAATCTTTAATTGATGAACAGTTCCTGCGCAATCGTAAGAACTGACTGAATGGAATGCTTGATTTTTGACTATTAGGATGGAAGCTTTCAAAGTGGAGCAGAGTATTCCTGGAGGTGGGTTTGGTAAAGAGTGATACCTGAAGTCGGTTGTTCTCATGTTTAACATAGACATCCAAAAATTCCAGTTTTTCAGTGCTGCTTTGTGCCGTGAAATGAAGATTTGAATCGGCTAGGTTGATCCAGGAAATGAATTCATTAAGAGATTCTCGGTCACCGCTCCAGACGAAAAAAATGTCGTCTATGAAGCGTGACCAGTGACGAACATTTTCATAGAAGGGGGCAACCTCGTTATAAATATTACGCTCTTCAAAGTGTCCCATATATAGACAGGCGACACTGGGCGCACAGGCTGCCCCCATGCTTACTCCCTGGACTTGATGGTAAAAGTCACCATCAAACTCAAAGAAGTTCTCTTCCAGAACTACTTCCAAACATTGGGTCAAAAATGTGTTGTTTTGTAATGATGTTACAGAATCTATTTTGTCTTTGACTACTTTCAAAGCGTCTCCTTGTGGTATGTTAGAGTATAGGGACTCAATGTCCATGGTGACTAATATCTCTCGTTCAGGATCGTACTGTAGGCCTTCTATTTTGGAAATGAAGTGCCCTGTATCCTTCACATAAGATGGAAGCGTGGTGACCAGGGGTTGGAGGAAACGATCGATATATTTTGATAGGGGTTCTGTTGCCGACCCTATGGTAGAGACGATGGGTCTCATTGGGGGGTCCTTCTGGTTTTTGTGGGTTTTTGGTACTCCGTAGATGATGGGAATCCGAGTATAGGTGGGGGTAAGATACTCTGCTTCCTTTTCACATATTTCTCCCCTCTCTACGGCTGACATGACTATTCGGAGAATTCTCCGTTTCAGTCTTGGTTCTGGGTTGGTGGTAATTTTTAAGTAGTGTCTGGGTGACCCCAAGAGTGTGTTCATCCTGTTCTTATAGTCATCTGTGTTGAAAATGACTATACCTCCGCCTTTGTCACATGGTTTCAGAGTGACATCATTGTTTTTCTTTAGGATGTTTAATGCGTTTTTTTCTTCCCTGGTGATATTGTTCATCGGAAAGGGTACAAATGCCGTTATTTTTCCAATCTTGTTGAGGACGGCTTTTTCTGTCTTAAGAAACGACTCAGTAACTGACATAGACAACATACTACAAAACTGCAATGAATACAATTTCGTACAAATGACACAAAAGTGCATTTCATAGTAGAAATACTCCTCAAGTTACAGGGTCTAGAGAGAGACAGAGGTTTCCACTCCTGCCACCTGTCACAGCACTTGTGAGAATTTAATGGAATCTATGAAATAAAATGAGTGATGTAAGTGAAAAAGAAGAATTTTCCTATTCTTAGGATACAGTTCCTCCTTCATAACCACATATGGAGAGGTCTTGCTTCTGCCCTGTGTGTGCATCCAGTGTGGCATCATTCAGTAGTGTCATCTACCTTTAGTCAAGCCACAAAGCTGGGAGACTTTGAGCTTTAATTATCTCCAAGAGGACCTGCTGGTGGGACACGAGCAGACACCCCTGAGAAAAAGAACATTTGGAGAGAGAGGAAGTAATACCTTTTGTGGGCCAAATGAGAATAAATCGGAATTTTAATGAAGAAATATGATCATATCGATTTGGAAACCAATGGATAACTTATCTGGCCTATACTGGGGAAGGTGTCAGAAGTAGGGGGTCAGGAGTTGGAAGATTGGGGAGGTGGGAAGTCTCGACAGCAAAAGCGATAGAGTTTTCTCAGAAACATCTTTAAGATCATATCATAGCCCAACAGTCAATCAAATGAACACATTTCAGTAATTGAACATAGATTTTAATCGTATCCAACCCATTAATATTGTGTTCAAAGATTAACACAAATACCAGCTGCCATGGGGTACCTTGAGCCTAGCCACCATTCATGTACCACTTTAATGCTTACTCCAAGAGATGCACTGCTATTCAACTCAAGGCCTAGTATGTTTGATTTTTGCAAACAACTAAATAACTTTGGGGCATATCAACAACAACCGGCGATAATTATCTCTAAGCCCACTTAGCGCTAGGATAATTATCGCCGGCTAGCGTGAATTTTTATCGCTGAGATAGCGTGCTATTAGCAACGCTTATCTCAATAGCGATAAAAATCCTCACGCTAACGTGAGATTATCGCTGGAAACCCAGCGATAATCTCACGTTACCTTGTTGATAGGGACAGGCAAACTTAGCCATGATATCCTCCTTCCATAGGATATCATGGCTAAGTCAGAAAAATACCAGATGTAAAAAAGCAGCGTTAACGCAGTTAGCGCTGCTTTTTTTGTCTCTAACAGGGTTAGCGACATTCTTGATAATAGGAGAAATGTCGCTTAGCGACATTTCTCCTATTATTTTACTCTGGAACGCCCCCTTTGCATCTCATTAGAGATGCAAGGGGAAGCGTAGAGTAAAAGGGTGCTAACATGCAAATTTGCATGTTAGCACCCTGTTCTTGATAGGGCGCTAGTTTTATCTCTCCTTTTTTGGCTTTTAAAGCCAAAAAAGCAGAGATAAAGCCCTTGTTGATATGCCCCTTTATTGTTTAGACTAAGAACATTCTGTACAACATATGGCCATAATATTACAGAGCACCTCGAAAGAACAAGCAAAGAAACACACCCATTGAAGGGCATTGCTGCATGGCCACATTTCTGTGCTCTCCATAAAAGCAGATGTAAGTGGCTAAGTTTCAGTACAAGAAACTGATGTCTGGCTTGGTGACAGCAGGTACCTGTGAATGTTATTTTATGTTCATAAGATTCCAGAGCTCGTCCACATAATGCCGATTGCACTAACCCCACACAGTGTTGAACTGAAATATGGCCTAACAGCTAAAGTAGTCGACCTGGAAGCTCGAGAACCTGGTTGGAATCTCGGCAGGGACGCTCAGCATCCTGTGATTCTGGTCAAATCACTTACTCTCCCTGTGCCTAACAAAAAATGAATGTGTCCGTCTGTAATCAACTGGTGCTCATGATGATGTAAACAGCTCTGATACCGTTGGGTCGTGATTGCGTTCTATAAAACTCCCCCACCCCTAAAAAAGGTTGACACACTCTAGAGAATTACCCTGTTATTCTAATTTGAAGCTAGGTGGTACAGAGTATCACACCTAAGTGGTCAGGCAAAGAGTTCCATTTGTATATAAAGTCCACTCACTCCACCTCTCTCTCTGCTTCTCATCGGAGCAGGTTAATCCAATTATCTATTTCCTGGAAGGATTCTCTGGGCGAGTCCCATAATGCCTTAATTGTGTCCCATGGACACATTCGTACATAACATAGTATGTATTTGTAAATCACAAAGTTCACTCCGAAGGTTAGCTTGGTGCTGAAATAACAGATGTTTATTGTCACGCAACTTAATGGTACTCATTGTATTGACCCTGGAAGGATGATGAGCGCAATGGACTCACCGAGGTTTGATCCTGTAACCAAAAGGTCAAATAAGGATTCCTGCAGAGTATTCAATAGTCCACTGAGTCAGGGGTCCTGAAGCTTGAAAAGGTATCACCACAAATGAATGAACATGCCATACTTTAATATGTTCAAACTTTAGTGAAATAGGAATCTGTTCCTGAGTGAAGAACAAGAAGATATATGCACTTATCTGGTAAGAAATGCGACTAGAACTGGCTTAGTCAAAATAGGTATGAAGAAAAGACAGTTTGACATTACATATGCAGTGGCGTGAGGATTTGACATATCTTCAGAGGGGGGGGAGTCTGCATTCAACTAATGTTATGATACATCTTGCATCTATCAGGAATTATTGCTGTCAAATCCAAGAATGCTGCTACATACCCAATGCTCTTCCCTTCCAAATGTATCATTTTCAATCAGCTTTCCCTCGTTGGTACATCAGCAACAGCTGAGTTTTTTTTTTTAAGTTGCCAGAACATTACAATAATGTAAATTGTTTTCCCTTCATTTACCATCTGCTAAATGCAGCGCTAATTGAATTAGGCATGCCTGTTGTGTGCAATAAGCACTTAAGGCTGGTGACTGCTAGATCGCTTTACGTGGAAGCGGTAGTATTTGGATGAGTCGAGTGGATGTAGTTGTATCTGAGGAATCAGGACCACAGAAAAGGCTTAACAGCTGTCAGGCCTCTTGTTTAAGTCCAAGTCCCTTAAGTACAGCTACGCGGCGACAAAGAGCGAGTATATTCATTGGATAGTAAAGTATTCCAATTTAGGGGACCCGATTTACGAAGCCTTTTATGGTCATAAATGTGTCTTTACTGCCAAATATGGCTACAGGCGTGTCTACTTGGCCTCCTCAAAAGAATACCCAGCACGGGTAATGGTATTTACCACCTTGTGATTGTCTGCCACAACTGTATACAATTACGCAGTAGTTAAACCCACACAGGAGGTGAAAAGTGGGTGGATGTTATCAGTGCTTAATTTGAGCCGGTAGTTTCCGGTGCTCAGCACCAGCACTTATTTATTAATGCCAGCGCTTTTCATGAACACCAGTTAAGGGGAACGTTGATGTTCCTGCTCTCCCACTCCCCCCAGACAAGGGCGCTGGGGGCGAGGGTAAGCACCTGCTTTTGGGACACGCTCATCCTCCACTGGGGGACTGGCTCTTCACTGAGGGGGATTATACAGTTGGGCACAATATCCTTGATATCGGTAAGTGCTCCTGGAGCACTGGGGCCTTCCAGGGTCAGGAATTAAGGGGAAAGCTGTTGGTCCCTGCCAGGACAGTGGCTCTCCCTGGGGGAGCTTCTCATGAGACTTCTAGGTGTCGTATGGCTCTTCTTGGTCCAGCAGTCTCTGGAAGCCACTGGGCAGGCCCCTCACCAAGGTACTTCCTTGGCCGCAGTAGGGCTAAAAGAAATCTGGATTGCAGCTTTTACTTCCAGATGGCTCACTCTAGCTACTAGGGGTTACTTTTTGACATTTAGACACCCATTTTGGGGATTTGTATTGAACTAATTGTAACTGCTCTCCCTCCAATGCCCTCCCGCTGTTATAGCTCTTCATTGTATCTTTTAGAACTCCAGAGTTCATGACTGTATAGCTGGGCTCCTGGTAATCTCCTCTGACCAGAGACTTTTTTCAGCAGTCCCCCAAGTCCATGCATGCTACACTCTCTGTCTTCAAACAACAAGTCGCATGGTCTCCAGGCCACCAGTTCACAGAAGTTCTAGCGGGACTCTTTTCTTCAGAGTGATCTGCGAGTCCACCATGTTTTAGTCCCCAGAAGGAGTGGGCAAGCCAGTGCCACTGGCCCTGCAGACACAGATACAACAAAGTCCAAGTCAGTACACGTCTAGAGTGTCCCACCACTCCAGAGCATGGTTCATCCACCAGGTTCTGTCTGTTCTTGACTGCTGCAGGCTCTAGTGTCTCGCAGAGTTCTCCTTTGAATGGTGCCAGAGGTCTGGCTGTCTCCCATTGTTTCTCTGAACCAGGGCATGCCCAGGCTTATCAATAAGTGGGTGTTAATTAGGCTGTGCAGATTTCTTCCCCATAATGTAGTCTTTACAACACATGCAATTACCATGCATACCTTTAGCCCTTACTCCTTTACCATACATGGTAAGTATATTACATTTTTATTTTTTAGAAGGGCGCACCTTCTCCTTCATCACTTCCAAAAACTGGAACAAAGTTCCTCAACACATCACAACTGCTACTCTACTCCTCAACTTCCGCAAGAAGCTGAAGACCTGGATGTTTAACTGGGAGCACCGCCGGGCCCACGATCCCGCTCCAGAGCCTGGATACCCTTACAGGTGATAATCTGCGCCATATAAATTGATCTAAGAAAAACACTAACACTTACAATTTATATTTTTATATATACACACTCACACATGACACACACACATGCGCCCATTTATTCATATTTTATTTTTGTTGAAGGGATCCCCCAACGAAAAAGTCAAATTCATGGAGGACAGGATTGTACGCATCATTTAATGTTTACATAATATGATAAAGTATTCTGGGTCCTCTGTACCTTGTGCTACATTTTGGAAATTACATTGGAGAAAGGACTATGGATTAATGTGAGCTCTTGAAATTAAATGTATTTAAATTAAGTGTTGTAAAACAGACTGCAAGCCATTAAGGGGTGAAGCAGTGTTGGTTGTACATCTTATTTTACCTGTATGTCACATTACAGTCTGGAAGTCTATTCTAACTGAAGCAAACACGAAATTCAGGAAATAAGAATAAATGCCTGCATACTAAAATGCTTCCTACTGACTTGTTATTGCATAAAACTTTGATTTAATAAACTTTTGAGCTGTAAGCTAGGTAAACATTGAATAATGTGTATATATGAATGTTTATGCACTGCTTGAATAGTTCCATAAAATATACCTAAGTAACATTTATGGGGGAATGAATATATTAGGACCCTCCCTTGGAGAGCCAATGGAGAACGCATCAAATCAGCAGTCCAGGGCAGTCTTCTCCAACGATTGGCTCATGAGCTACTGGTAGCTCTCCAGCTCCCTGCAAGGAGCTCCCCTGTGTGCAGGCCAGCCTAATAAATTAGAAATTGTAGATTTGCTGAATTGATATATGCACGTCAAAATTGTAAAGCCCATATTCAAGATGAAAATGTGTATAATTTCAGAACTCATAAGCTGATGTTTGAAGAAAAAAGGTAGAATTTTTCAAATTATATTTAAAGTTGATAATTAAGTGATAATGTAGCATTGGAGAGACATATTACTAATATTACCTTGGTGTCAGGGGCTTTGGTGTTTTACATTAGATATGAAAAGGCATTTTAATCTGATAACGCCTTTTTTACACTACTGCTGGCAACTCTAACTGATGTACCAAAGTGAACACAAGTGGTAATATTGCATGGAGTAGACACTGTAATTTGTCTGATGTGCTCACTATTACAACACTAATGACATTAGTAGCTTTTCATTGAACTTAAGTAGCTCTTGTTACAAACGTTGTTGGACCCCAAATGATGCCTTGTGATATTTGCTCTTCCACAAACACAAAAGAAGGTTTTGGAGGGTGCCTATGGGTCTTGGCTAAAGGAGATATGGATGTTCTTCAAATTCAGAACATATGTTGATAAGTGCCTGTATTGAAAATAACACTATATCCCACGAGAGTCACTGTTCCCATAAGAGGAAGGCATAGAAAGAAAACAATTGTCGTTCTACTACTGTGATTACTGGGAACAGTGTGTCATGTTCTTGGTGCCCTCACACACCCCAAAGGATGTCATGCTTCATCATTGGGCTATTGCTCCTCGTCGGGACGGCATTGCAATGCCCTACAGGTCCCCCGAAGGGACACTTTTTCTGAGATCTCTTCAGGATAAAGCCGTAAGGGTGTGTGGGGGTGAGTGATAAAGATTATACCAGGTCCCACCTTTGATGGCCGATTCTCATGGGGATTTCTTTTCGCTTAACTTGGGTGAGCACATTAGGATCAGTACTTGCCTATCTTTTTTGTACACAGTGACCTGAGGTTTGCCATCAATGGTAGGACCTAGTATAATCTTTAAAAGTCTTTTGCACCATAGTCTGCCTACCAACCATGGCGGCCTTGACAACGATACTGGGTACTATATGTTTTGTTTGCCTTGCGATTATAATTTGCCATTTATGCTATGGATCAAAAAACATTTTCACGTTTATCCTGTATTGTCTTTTTACCTCCATAGCTCACTGTAGCCTCACATGCTGTATGCTGACAGTAGACAAAAATGACCACGAGCACCTGGTCCAACAATGGGGGACCCAGACCCCTTTTTGCTTTAAATATTCTTGCATTGAGACTCATTCTGATTTATTTTGTGCTTTTGTCATTCCAGAATACTACTTCCTTATCTTCTCTTTGGCAGTAGATTAATTATTACGGACCACACATCTTTCCCATCTATCACCACATTTTTCTGGTCCTAAAAAAGCGCATGGGATCTCCTCCTGAGACTGTTAAATTGGGCGAAACAGGTCGACCTAAAAAACATACTCACTAGGGTTGTGTTACAAACTTAGCAACAGAGGGCCATCATCTCTCTCACAGCAGCAGCACCTTTTTGGTTTTTACTAATGACAGAGGGACTCTCTTTCATAATAAATTCTCTAGGCACCCCTCAAGTCATTTTTTAACTTCACGTTAGAACACCACTGCCACTCACCCCCACTCACCCTTACAGCTTTATCCTGAAAAGATCTCCAAAAAAGTGACCCTTTGGGGGATCCATAGGGCATTGCAGCACCGGCCCGATGAGGAGAATAGCCCAATGATGAAGCATGACATCCTTCGGGTTTGTGAGGGCACCAAGAACAGAACACACTGTCCTCAGTAATCACGGTAGTAGAACGACAATTGTTTTCTTTCTTTGCCTTGTAGGAACAGTGACTCTTGTGGGATATAGTGTACTTTTCAGGAGCATGAGTTACTGGACCTTTATGTAGCTCCTTGTCCCCTCCCCCCTCTCTCAGATTTTGTATATTGAAAATAATTCAGAAAACAGGATTATCAATTCACTGGATGCGATGCATTAGCCTAGGAAACCAGTATTTTTCTCAAGTGTAAACGACAAGGGGCACCAGACTCGGGAGAGGCGTGCATCCACTGTTCATTTGTACTTCCGAAACAGTAAATCAGGAAAATTAAAAATATCCCTGTGGTAGCCATGTTTTTGCATGTATGCCTCTCCTTCCACTGCCTAGGTATGGCTTCTTCATGCTCATCTAATTTCCACGAGGCACGTGAACCTTGAAGAACGATTTTTCTTCAAGGAGTAGAGGAGCAGAAGGAAGATGTCTGGTTGTTCATTCTCTCTTTCTTGCAAGCTACAGCTGCAAGCGAAAGGGATCTGTCATCTGTATGCCTCACTAGCATGCACGTGCAAGCTCAGAAAAAGGCAGGCAATCAGCAGAACCATTCTTAGATGGATAGTTTGCATGAGATAAACTAATGCATCAGAAGCACAGTGGAGAAAGCACCTTCCTGCTCATAAACAGCAGTGCTGGAATACAGAGCTGAGGCCTGAGGCATTACTTCATCTCAGTATAGAATTGTACATGGTAAGGTGTGAACCTCAGTGCTGTTCTCCATCAAGGGTTTCAAAGAGTGAAATTAAGACCATGACAGCAACCCTTGAGTTGTATGTGACGTCACTTGGAATACATCCACCACCACTCACCGCCGAGATGATCACCTGGACCGACTATGACATTTAATTCATTTATATACGAATGAGGATAATGTGAAATTCTCGTACCTGTCCTAGCTCCTACTAAATATATAAAAAAGCAACAACATTGTGTTCTGGCAACTTCCCCAGCTCCCTCTGGTTCTCTTCCTCTTTCTATATATTCAAAATATTGAAGAGATGGAACTACACTGTTGGCATGTCAGCACCAGTTCTCCCAAGTGCATTCTGGTTGTCAAAATATATGGCGAGGCCCTGCAAGGCTCTGGGTGATACCTAACAGCCTATTTTGACTGGGTTGTCATAAAATGTAGTGATAAGTTAGTGCATTCCTGATCAGTGGGTAGGGCTCATCCTCGCATAGTTAAATGACTCTGTCAGCTGGAATGCAGGGACCCCAGTTTAAAAGCATACATTGTTTCGCAAATACAAACAATGTGGATCACAATTATGTACTTATTAGGGGAAATTAATTTTACACCAGTATAATAATATTTTTTTGCAACATTTCCTTACTTAGTATTTAGCAGATCAAGATAATACAAATGGGGATCATCACAACACAGAATGTCCAGAACAGTCCAGACATTCAAATAGGTAATAGAACAAGTTAGGATCTGGGCCCTGGGAAGGGCAAACTAGCCCGAACCACAGTGCCCTTGATGGGTCCCACAGCACTCCAGGAACAAACAGTGGTACAAGTCCACAATACCTCTATGTAGAAAGTGTGTGAAGAAATCACTATGGTAAGGGGGGAGCAAGGACAGTGTGGGGGAGCAGAGCCATATGGGTTTCACTAGGAGATGAAGTGCACTGGCGGCTGCTGTAAGTCCCCAGCAGTAGCCTGTACCATGACGAATGTATGACTACAGGAGAGGTTCCTCCCCGGTGTGACTGCTTGGTATAAACCTGCCAGTTTTAGGGTAAAGACGATAAATGGGTAGGTAAGACTTATTCTTACTGGCATGCGCATCTCTGGCGCAAATGGACAGATAATAGGGGTACCTTTCACTGCCTTGATGAAGGCCCTAGCCCAGAGGTCTTCAGACTTTTTTACTCTGAGCCCCCCCAAAGCAAAATGTTTTGAGGTCAGGCCCCCCTCCAAAACTTTATGACAAGGATTGGGGAAGTGGGAGGGACATGGCTGTGTGCAGGGAGCGGGGTTTATGAGATGATTTCAGGAATACTTTTTCTATAGCTTATGAACTTCACCAAATATGAGACTTATAAATCAGCAAATGCATCAAACAAAAACAGATATCCCAAACAAACTGCTCCCCATAAGTGGGGTGTTGTGAGCCCCTCACATGCTTTGACCCCAATGCAACTATACCTGCTGCACTAATGATAACTGCAGTCCTGAGTAGCAGGCTATCTCCTTTGCCTTTTTTACCTCTTCCCCTCCATGATGGATCATCACCTCTGTCCTAATGCTTGAAAGGACAATAAGCTCTGATACCCCTTTTTTTAAAGGTAGACAGTCATAATTGTGATGCAGTGGGCCCCCCAAATTCCTGGGCCCCAGTCCTGCTGCATCTGCTTCTTTATGATAACCAGCAGTGACCACTTACACACTTGGCAGCAGTACCAGCTTCACTAATGAATGTCCCTTTTAAAAAAACAAAAACACTTATATTGTCCCCTTCTTTGGGGTATCTCGCTGAAGAAGCGGTCGCTGGCCATTTGTAAACATAAAAATGAGTCTGCATACAGTGCTCCCTATTCTGGGCCTTCTCTTTGACAATATCTATGAATCTCACCCCTTTCCTCTGTCTCCTAGACCATTACTGTGAGGCCCCCAGGGATTGAGAGGATTAGGGCTCTGCATCATAATGCAACCTGCCTTCTACCTGCTACCCCGTGGACTCAGCTTTCACAAAAAAACTGCCCCTGAATGGTTGATACTGACTTTGAAATGCCTCTGCCTGAAATTGAAGTGTGGGTGGTAGTGCAGAAAGTTAAAAAAGAAACCATGGAATTATGAGTTTCTGCAGCAGCGTTTTCCACATAATTATCAGTGTACTGCAATTGCTACATAATCTGCAGATTTCAACAAAAAAAACTTGATTTTAGCTCAAACGGAACAAAAGTTACTTAAAGCGTGACAAAGTGTTCCGGAGCAGTGGAAGGCCCTTTGCAAAGATTGACTGGTAATCTTGTAGTTGCTTACTGCTGTATTTGGGTACTACACTGGTACTAATGAGGTGAAATATTTCCCCGACAGTGTTACCGTGAGTTAAAATGACAAAATGATGAAGTAATGCTAACCACAAAATGTGGCGCATTGTGCCGCATAATTTACCTTTTCTTGCTGCATAATTTAGTCAAACCTTCCGCATAATGTTGTCCTCTTCTGCTGAATAATTCCCATGGATCTGCTTAAAGCTTTATGGTGGCAAAGATCTATTCTTTATAAGATGTAATGTAATGGAGTTATCAGCTGGGATCTGGACTAGTGGAGACACTTACAAAAATGTCTGCATTTGATATAGTTTGATTACTTATTGCTAAAAAGTATGTTTTGTAAGAACTTGTTTTATCTCAATCACTACATCATGTTGCAGCAGCCTAGCTTAGAGTCTGTAAATACTGTTTTAAAATAATGACTTACATATTCACAGTGCTTTCTGCCACAGGCTGGGACCTCATAGCACTATAAACAGGGCCATTGGAATTATGCGGCAGGAGAAGACCAAATTATGCAGCATGGTTGACTACATTCTGCAGCAAGCAAAGGCAAATTATGCTGCATATTTTGTGATAGCATTACTGCACTATTTTGCTATTTTTACACTTGTTAACATTGTCCTGGCCTTTATTGCCCCTTATAAGTACCACATTAACACCCACATATAGCAATAAGCAACAGAAAGGTGACCAGTCAACCTTTAGAAAGGGCCTTCAACTGTGAGGTAACATGTGTTGCTGCATTTTTCAATCTGCAAATTATACAGCAGACGATGGATTTTGTGGCAAATGCAGGAAAACCATCACTATGCGCTGTGAGTGCAGGGTGAGTGTGAAAGTGAAGGGTGAGAATGAGGAGTGAGTTGTCTGAATGCAGGGTGAATTCCCAGACACTTGAAGTTAATCAGCATGTTATTGATGGGGCATAGCGTTTCAGATATAAGTTAAACTATTGCTACTATTGAATTAAATCAGGGAATCGAGGGTGAAGGAAATAAATAACGTGCTGATCCTGCAACAAACTTCCAGTCTTATGATTAGGGTTGCCAGGTCATTATTTTGATGTTGCAGACGGTACAAAAATAAACAGTCACCTAAGGCCTATTTTCAGCACGTATCTGTGCTTACTTCGAAAAGCAAATATAAAGCACTTTTAAATGTGTTCTAGGGCTGCCTGAATGTTTCATGACTGAAAATAAAAGGAACAGACAGAGTCAAATTACAAATGAATACATACTTTTTTATTTAAGACCTTATTTAGTGTCAAAGCAAGGTCTTTGCAGGCTCTTTAAACATACACGGCTGGCATTTTTTCTATTGGCAACCCTTTTTTATATTCCTTTTTATGAAATGCATTTTCACACTACAGCAGTATATTTAAAATACAAATGTAAGGAGGAATAGGCAGAGTCGGGTCCAGGGGGTACTGGAAAAAGAAAAAAAAACAGCCTCCTTAACCAGTTTCCAAAGGTATGCAAATGGTCTTTAAAGACCTGTGAAAAACAGGGGCATGCTGGAGTCTTAATAAGACTCCAGACACTGCCCAGCCGAGCCTCAAGCAGCACACCCACTGACCTCTGGTCCCACAGTACTCTGAGGGCTTCAGAGTAAATGAAGACAGCCTGGAAATGCAGCAAATAAACATCGCTACACTTCCAGGCGTCTTCATTTACACGTGCTTGCAGAGGCCTTTGCGCCCCCTGGGAACCCATCCACACCCCCCCCCCAGGGGGGCACGCCCCACAGTTTGAAGACCTGTGCCCTAGCCCCTCTCACGTGGGATGCTATGGAGGCCGAAATATGTTGGAAATGATAAGTTGAGATGATGCTTGAGACATATGCTCTTGGTAGCATTCTCATGTATTTCTTTAATCCGGCCCAGTGTACCAAAGAATAATGGATATACCCTGGTCTACACTCAGGTTGTTTTAGTAGGTATCTGGACACCACTTATGACCAGAAAACAATTATTCTGATCTCCCTCCTCAATGAGGTTGAGACCACCAAGTTAAAATTACCTTAACATGGTGAGTCGGACTGGCTGATGATGAAGCATGCCACAAAAGCTGGTCCAAACTTTTTCCTATTTTTATTGGGGTCTTTAAAAAAGCATAATTGTGCTATTCCAGAAATTAGTGTAGGAATACAGGCCATGCCGTACCTAGGGTGAGTTATATATTTTCTAGAGTTCGTCATACAGGGGAGATGGCAATGTGTCAGTCAGTGAGCAATTTGGCTTGCTTCATAGCAGCCATGAAGGTAGGCAGTGAAAACCAGAGTTTCGATGCCTCAGTGGTGGGAAAGAAAAGATGATGTCATGAGGTTTACTCAAACCTGAGGGTACAGTTTCACACGTGAGAATATGTGATTCATTCATAGTTCAAGCTGCCATTCGTTGCACGATGGCAGGGTGGTCTGTTGCCAGTGGCGAAGTATGCACAGCTTAGCTCTGTCTAGAGAAGTAGCCAACTATTGATGTTCATGCAATGACATGTCAGGAAGATCTGAGATATCTTAGATAATGGGGACTTGAGTAAAGTGTGAGATTGGCGAAAGGCTTGAGTCTACTTTGTCTGAGTCATCCCCACACATGTGCCTTATAGGCGGAAAGAGCCAGAAAAGGCCAGAGGATGCAGAATAGGTCGAAATAGTCAGCACTATACCTCTAGCAGAGGTCGTGGGGCAAGAGTTCCGAAGGGGACCGGTAGCAGTCATTCAGGATCTTGAAATATAGGAATTTCTGACTGGAACACAGTAATAGCATTGGAGTCTGGTAGCTGTTAGGGCAGGAAGGGAAAGAAGGACTTTAATGAGATAAGTAGAAATTGGAGGAGAGGTGACAAGGGAAGTACCAAAGGTGTAACAGAGACAATGGGTCAACTAACGATGGTGCCAGTGATCTGTAGCAGGGATCCCAAATTCTGAACTTAGGGATGGGAATTGTTTAATTCTCTCTCCATCGAAGATCTGGTCGCACTTTTGCATACCACCTTCATGCCAGGATGCCCAGTAAAAGGACTGCCCATTACTAGAAAGGGCCTTATGATGTAGAAAGGGTATATACATATACACATACACATACATTTAAGGTTTTAGGTTTATGTTAGATGTTTTGAGTTTAGGGTTGGATAGGGGTTTAGGGATGGTTAGGGGTATTCGGTGGTAAGGGTATTTTTAGGGTCTAGGGGTGGGGAAGTGTATTGGGTGGTAAGGGCATTTTTAGGGTTGAGGGATGGGTAAGGGTATTGTATGGTAAGGGTTTTTTATGGTTTAAGGGTGGGTAAGAGTATCGGGTATTAAAGGTATTTTTAGTCTGGGTAGGGATATTGGGTGGTAAGGGTATTTTTTAGGGTTAAGAGTGGGTAAAGGTACTGGGTGGTAAGGTGTTTTTAGGGTTTGTGGATGGGTAGGGTATTGGCTTTTAAAGGTGATTTTAGAGTTTAGGGGTAGGTAAGGGTATTGGGCAGTAGGGTAGTTAAAAAAGGGGGGTTTGGGGAGTCTTCTCCCTAAGATATATATATATATTTACCTTATAATAAGAAAAACAATTATATATAAGAACGATATATAAGCAAAATGATCAATATCAACAACATGTGCAAAAATTATCATCATACATTAAAGATACAGGTGATTTTCTCCGGAAGTTGGAATACCTTCATATGACATTGGACGTTACATCGCTTTATACAAGCATTAATCATAAGGATGGTATCAGTGCACTTGATTATTTTCTGGGAGACAGGCCAGTTTGGTTGTTATAACACAGTAAAATGTTAATCAACATGGTGACTTTCTGCTTAAACAATTATCTGTTCATGTTTCAGAATCTTTTTTACCAACAAATGCGTGGTGCTGCTATGGGAGCCAGCTTCTTCCCCAGCTATGCGTGTCTACACATGGGCTGGTGGGAGGAGCTGGTGCTCAGGGCACAATATGGGCTAATTATGAATGAACATGTAATGATCTGGCTAAGATTTATGGATGATTTATTTGTGGTTGGAAAGGTACAAATGAAAGTGCTTTGGAATGTGTGTCAACAAGGAACATCAATGAGATCAATTTAAACTTTACTGCCACAGTGAATGAAAAAACTGTCAACTTTTTAGATGTACAGATCTATATTTAGAATAGCAGAATTGAAACCAAAAGAAACGTCTGGTAGCACTGTGTTACATGCAAATAGCTTTCACCGTAGGCACTTAATTGAAAGTATACCCTATGGGGAAATGCTGAGGTTAAAGAGAATTTGTAGCAATAATATAGACTTTGAGGTGGCCCAACAGGAGAGTAAGCTTAGATTCATAGCACAAGGGTACTCAAAGAAAACTGTGGACTTGGCCATCACCAAAACAAAGCGGTTAAATAGATCAGATTTCTTATCAAACAAAAAAGTTGTAGAAAACTTCAACGTTCAACCAACTTCCAAAACCATTAGTCAAGGTGACAATGAAGGACGGAAAGATCAAATTAGATTGATACTTGCATTCAATAAACAGGATAAACAATTGATGAGTATCATCAGACGAAACTGGCCATTAGTTTTAAATGACCCCACCATTGGTCATCTTCTCCCTAAAAACCTCTCTATCACATACAGAAGAGGACCATCAATGAGTAACTCTCTTGCGAAAAGTAGCCCGGAGTTAATAGAAGGAGCTACTTGGCTCTCACTAAGAAAAGGTTTTTTTAAAATGCAAAACTTGCTGAGCATGCACATTTGGGGTGAATAAGACGACATACACAGCACTCTTTAGTGATAAAGATTGCAAGATGAATACATTGTTGACATGTAAAACAGACCATGTGATATATGTATTGGAGTTTCCTTGCAAACTATGCTATGTGGGCAGGACTAAGTTACAGACACACAAGTTGATAATTCAACACATTTGTGTGATTACCAACTCAGTCCCAACCTACCCTGATGCTCATCATTTTAAAGAAAGGCATAATAACAATTTGGAACAGTTAAAATATTATCTGTTGGATTCTGTTCCAGTCAATAAAAGAGGAGGCAAAAGGGAAGCAATGTTAAGAAAATTAGAGACCTGGTAAATTTTGGAACTCTATACAAAAACCCCAGGGGGACTAAACACCACTGAGGATCTGTTTACATGTCTATAATCCAGCTACTTGATAATAATCAATGCATCAGAAAGGTCAACATAATTTCTTCATATTAATCAATTCACCACAAACTTAACAATCCTGCATACCATTTTAATATGAGATAGCTAGGCTGCGGATTGAACATTAAAATGTTTCTTTGAATAAAATATAAGAGAATTTGAACAATTAATTATATTGGAGTAGAAGAAAACAACATATAAAATAATATGTGTTATCTTTATTAATGATGAATAATAAATGCTGCTACATTCCCGTCATTTTAAACATTAGCACTTTGGCACTTTAGAAAAATGATAAGGGGTGAGTTACTGACACAAAACACTTTATTTTTTTTAGCACTTTGCACAATGGAACTTTAACAGACAACTAAATAATCAGGGAGTGCAGAATATAATCAAAGAGGAACATTCATAGTATGCATCATAAAAGCTTTATTAGAATTACTGGATTTTCCAGTAATTTGGAAACATTCCCTTCTTGGTATAACTATTTATAAGACATGTAACAGAAAAGGAGGTTACTATGTCACAAGCAAAAAACATTGGGTTACATTAAAGGAAGTTGGGGACAAATGAGAAAGTTGCCCTATACCTGTCTATGTTTTATTATGATATTGAAGGCAATAATGATGATTTGATACAATGTTCATTCAAGCATTTAATGAAATGAAATTTTTATGATGTTTTTATGAATATGTATTCAACATTTTCGTAATGAAAGAACCGCATGGTTTGTTTTCAGTGTCTATGCAGCATATGAGCACTTGTCACTTTAAAAATCATTGTCCCACAATGCAGTGGCGTCATGTGATCAAGGCCTATATAGGCCGAAACGTGTAATGGCGGACTGTTATAGAAAATAAAAAACAAAATTGCACTAAATTAATGTCGTCGGTGGCCGTTTTGTGCCAGAAACGGTCAACAAGGAGCAGAGTCTTTGTATATATATATATATATATATACACACATACATATATATATGTGTGTGTGTATATATATATATATATATTTATATCAATCAATCAATCAATCAAGAAATTTGTATAGCGCGCTACTCACCCGGAGGGTCTCAAGGCGCTGGGGGGGGAGGGGTCCGCTACTGCTCGAACAGCCAGGTCTTGAGTTGCTTCCTGAAGGAGAGGTGGTCTTGGGTGAGTCGGAGGTGGATGGGGAGGGAATTCCAGGTCTTGGCTGCCAGGTAGGAGAAGGATCTTCCTCCCATGGTGGCTCTTTGGATGCGTGGAACAGCGGCGAGGGCGTGGTTGGTCGATCGTAGTTGGCGGGTGGGAGTTTAGAAGGTCAGGCGGTTGTTGAGGTACCTGGGGCCTAGGTCATGGAGGGCTTTGTGTGCGTGGGTGAGGAGGCGGATCGTGATTCTTTTGCTGACGGGGAGCCAGTGCAGGTCTCTCAGGTGTCCGGAGATGTGGCTGTGGCGGGGGGTGTCTAGGATGAGTCGTGCGGAGGCGTTCTGGATGCGTTGGAGTCTTTTCTGCAGTTTGGCTGTGGTTCCGGTGTAGAGGGTGTTTCCGTAGTCTAGTCGGCTGGTGACAAGGGCCTGGGTGACCGTCTTCCTGGTTTCTGTGGGGATCCATCTGAAGATCTTTCGGAGCATGCGTAGGATGTTGAAGCATGAAGACGAGACGGCGTTGACTTGTCTGGTCATCGACAGGGAGGAGTCCAGGATGAAGCCCAGGTTGTGCGCGTGGTCCGTTGGTTTGGGTGCGCTGCCTAGGGCCGGGGGCCACCAGGAGTCGTTCCAGGCTGATGGTGTTGATCCAAGGATGAGGACTTCCGTCTTGTCTGAGTTCAGTTTCAGGCGGCTGTTCTTCATCCACTCGGCTACTTCTTTCATCCCTTCGTGAAGGTTAGTTCTGGCGGTGGCGGGGTCGTTGGTGAGGGAGAGGATCAGCTGGGTGTCGTCAGTGTAGGAGATGATGTTGAGGCTGTGCTGGCGTGCGATGGCTGCGAGGGGGCTCATGTACATGTTGAAGAGGGTGGGGCTGAGTGATGAACCTTGTGGTACGCCGCAGATGACTTCGGTGGCCTCCGATCTGAACGGGGGGATGCGGACTCTCTGGGTTCTTCCGGCGAGGAACGAGATGATCCACTCCAGTGCCTTTTCTTGGATTCCGACGTTGCTGAGGCGTTGAGCCAGGGTGCGGTGGCAGACAGTATCGAACGCTGCGGAGAGGTCCGTTTCCCCGTTGTCGAGCAGGGTTCGGATGTCGTCCGTGGCTGCGATGAGGGCGGTCTCGGTGCTGTGGTTGGCATGGAAGCCGGACTGAGAGTGGTCGAGGGATCCGTTCGTCTTGAGGAAAGCGGCCAGCTTTCTGTTGACGGTTTTCTCGATGACTTTGGCAGGAAACGGGAGCAGCGAGATGGGGTGGTAGTTCTTGAGGTCGGTGGGGTCTGCCGATGGTTTCTTCAGGAGGGCGCTGAGTTCGGCGTGCTTCCAGCTCTCCGGGAAGGTGGCGGTGTTGAAGGAGCAGTTGATGATGTCCCGGAGTTGGGGTGCGATGACGGAGTCGGCCTTGTTGAAGACGTGGTGAGGGCATGGGTCGGTTGGTGATCCGGAGTGGATGGTGTTCATCGTCTGGATGGTGTCTTCGGTGTTGACTGGGGTCCAGTTGCGGAGGGTGGTGGTGGGGGGCGTTGGTTCTGTGGTTGGGTGCGTGGTCTGTTCGCCGAAGCTGTTGTGTATGTCTGCGATCTTGTTGTGGAAGAACGTGGCGAGTGAGTCGCAGAGGTCTTGTGATGGAGTGATGTTGTTGTTTCCGGCGCTGGGGTTGGAGAGCTCTTTGACGATGCTGAAGAGCTCCTTGCTGTTGTGTGCGTTGTTGTCTAATCGTTCCTTGAGTGCTGTCTTCTTGGTGGTGTGGATCAGCTGGTGGTGTTTGGGAGTGGCGTGCTTGAGGGCGGTCATGTTGTCTGTGGTCGGGTTCTTTCGCCAGGCTTTCTCGAGGGTGCGGCAGTTCTTCTTGGAGTTCTTGAGGTCGTCGTTGAACCACGGGGCTTTCTTGCTTCGGGGCCTGCTGGGATGGGTTTTCAGGGGTGCGAGGTCGTCGGCGCAGTTGGTGATCCATTGTGCGAGGTTGTGGGCTGCTTGGTTGGGGTCCGTTGATCTGGCGGGAGGGTTTTGGTTCAGTGACGCAGTGAGCTGGTCGGTGGTGATCTTGTTACAGTTCCTGCGGGAGGTGGTGAGTTGTGTTCTTTCTGAAACTGAAGTGGACGCATCTGTGGTCTGTCCAGTGAAGTCCGGTTGAGTGGCTGAAGGAGATGTGCTTGCTGGAAGTGAAGACTGGGTCAAGCGTGTGTCCGGCCTAGTGGGTGGGGGTGTTCACCAGTTGCTGGAGTCCGAGGTTAGCGAGGTTGTCCAGTAGGGTGGTGGTGTTGTTGTCGTTGTTGTTCTCCAGGTGGAAGTTGAGATCCCCTAGGAGGATGTAGTCGGCGGAGGGGAGGGCGTGTGGGCTGATGAAGTCTGCGATGTCTTCGGTGAATTGTGTGCGGGGTCCTGGGGGTATGTAGATGAGGGTGCCTCTGAGTGTGGTCTTGGGGTCGGTGTGTATCTGGAAGTGAAGATGTTCGGCGGCTGTGAGGGTGTCTTCGGAGTTAGACGAGATGCGGATGGTGTTTTTTTGGACGATGGCGATGCCTCCTCCAGTCTGGTTGGCGCGGTCCCTCCGGATGATCTTGTAGCCGCCCGGGATGGCTATGGCGATGTCGGGTGATGAGGAGGCGTTCATCCAGGTCTCCGTGAGGAAGGCGACGTCCGGGGATGTGGTGTCGAGCAGGTTCCATAGTTCCACGGCGTGTCTGTGGACGGAGCGGGTGTTGAGCAGGATGCACTTCAGGTGGTTGCTGTAGGTGCTTGGCTTGGCGGGTGTGGGTGGGTGGGTTGCGGGTCCGGATGCAGGTGAATTTGCAGGATTGGCAGGTGAAGGGTCCGTGGGTGCGTCCTGGGGTGGCTTGGTTGCATACGGGGAGGCGTCCGGTGTTGAGTGCGCTGAGGGTGGCGGTGTCGTACGTCCGGCGGGTGGGATGGCATCTGCGGGGGCCAGGGGGCCTGGCACTGGGCGCGGTCCAGGCGCGGACGGGCGCAGACGGGCTTGCCTTTGGCGCGCCTTCGGTGCGCATAGGGCGTGCCCGCTGCGCGTGAACGCTGCGCGCACGCGCGGACTCTGCCATAAGTGGAGAGTGGAGGTGGGTGGAGTGAGGGAGGAGCAGCTGGGAGGTGGGAGCGGGGTGGCGAGTGGGGAGGGGAGCGATGCGAGGAGAGGCTGAAGGAGCGGGGGTGGGGCCGCGGGGGAGAAGCGGCAGGGAGCGGGGTGGGTCAGCGGGAGCACGGAGAGGAGAGGACCGGAATTCAATCAAGGGCACAACAGTACGGAGAGAACAGAATTACAATCAGGCACAGTAGTGAAACCAGGGGGGGGAACAGGGGCACAACGGCACGGAGAGAGCAGAGTGCAATCAAGGGCACGGAGAGAGCAGAATACAATCAGGGGCAACAGTCAGGGGCACAAGCACGGAGAGAACAGAATACTATCACAGAATACAGGCAAAGCAAACAAAAGTTACTAGCGGTGGCGGCAGTGGCGGCGGCAACGGGGAATGGGCACACGCAGGTGGGCCACGCGGCAGGTGGAGTGACCGGCACTGACCAGGTCAGGTCACAGCTCCCCGCCTCGCGGACCCCACCTAAGTACTCAGTGGGAGGGAGGAGCAGCTGGGAGGCGGGAGCGGGGTGGCGAGTGGGGAGGGGAGCGATGCGAGGAGAGGCTGAAGGAGCGGGGGTGGGGCCGCGTGGGAGGGGCCGCGGGGGAGCAGCGGCAGGGAGCGGGGAGCGGGGTGGGTCAGCGGGAGCACGGAGAGGAGAGGACCGGAATTCAATCAAGGGCACAACAGTGGACAGGGGGCACAACAGCACGGAGAGAGCAAAGCAATCAGGGGCTTGGAGAGAGCAGAATACAATCAGGGGCAACAGCACGGAGAGAACAGAATTACAATCAGGCACAGTAGTGAAACCAGGGGGTGAACAGGGGCACAACGGCATATATATATGAATGATATTATATGATGATTATATATATATTAATGATCCTTCTCGCCGAGGCAGAACAAAGTGGGCACTCCAGACGGCGCGTTTTCAATCCTTTTATTGCAGCTCCTCCAAACACCAAAGCTTTTCAGCTGCCTCGAGCCTTTTATATATATATATCAGAACTCAGGTTTCCGTTGCAATGAAAAGAAATCCACTGCACTCCAGTAGAAGTAGACTTTCCATGCGTGGTAAAGGCATATGTTTGGTAAGTATTTGCGGGGTAAGAAATGCGTGGTAAAAGCATGAGTGGTAATTGGCTGCGTTGTATTCTCATACAATGCTCAGAATGAAGGCCTAAGTGTTCCATTGAGTGCTTTTAGCAGGAACAGAGTCAGTTGGCAGGTTGGGCGATGGGTAGATCTTTCCAGTCAGTAGGTGGGCTAAGCACACAAAAAAAGTACCTTTTGACTGTAGTGGAATGCAGTTGCATCAGTCTCCGAAGCAAGTCACAAGATCCGAGTCCTCATTGTGGGGTGAAGCAAGAGAAGGTTACCTGTCCTGGCTTTGTTCTTGTGTGGGTGTTGATGTGGTTTAAGAGAGTGGATGGTAAACATGGATTCTTCATGGTTGCAGTGCTTAATGTGTCAAACAAAAATATCTTCACTTACTCCCATCACTGCTAAGTGGCGGGTCTGCTGAATAGCAAGGTGGTCCATATTTGATTTCACCCCATGCCACTTTCTTTTTCTACCCTACACTTCCTATCTCTGTATCGCCCTCTTGCAGCTTCTTTTTATTCGCTGAAGCATCCATTTTTGTCACTGTTTTCTATTCTTTCTCTTCTTGAGAAAAAGTCCTTGCCCTCAAAAATGATTGTAAAAGCAGAAGTCATGATGATAACTCCAAAGAACCCCTTAGACAAGGTCAGGAACCTCACATGCAGTGCACAATGCCACACCCAACACACAGCTTCTCTCTGTAGATTAAGCTACGCGTGCATTCATGTAAATTTATTTAAACTCTGTTTGCAGGCTTGGCATTCTTGGACCAGGCCTTCCACCATCCGATCTATGTTATGTTATGTTATGTTAAAATTTGGTAGAGCACAAAACAGCTGCCCCAGCAAAGGGGCGTCCCGGCGCTAAAGAACCACAGAATCTTCACCAAAAACAGAAAACCGGGAATCAGAAACCTAAAGGGGAGGAAATAGATGGGTTTTGACAGCTCTCCGGAAAGCAGACAGATTTTCCATTGAGCGGATGTTCACCGGCAGATTGTTCCAAAGTTTGGCTCCTAGTACTCTAAAGGAGCGCCCACCTGTGCGAGCTAACTTTGTGAGGGGAACTGTCAATAAATGTTGTCCAAGAGAGCGCAGATTGCGCTGTGGCATGTAAGGTATAAGGAGAGGGCGGAGAAGTTTTGGGTGTCCAATTTTGAGAATTTTAAAGATCATAACGAGAGCTTTAAACTGGATACGGGACTCAATCGGCAGCCAATGCAGCTTTCGTATAGTTGCTCTAGCCGAGCACCTACGGGGAAGTCCGACCACGGTTCTTGCCGCGGTGTTCTGTACGCGCTGTAGACGAAAAATCTCAGCTTTGTTAGCGCCCAGGAGTAAGACGTTAGCGTAGTCTAGGCGGGACAGAATTGTGGCTTGTATAATCGTTTGGCGAACCTTGGAGTCAAAGAAGCCGAGTATGGGATTAAGGCTCCTCATCAGGCCCACACAAGTGGCCGCTACTCTTTTTGTGTGGGTCTGGAAATTGAGTGATGAGTCCATCCAAACGCCCAGGTTTTTGACCAGGGATCTGGGGGGAGGGATGGTGTCTAGTGACAGAGGCCACCAGTGTTGGTTCCAGTAGCTGGTATTCTTACCAAGAAGCAGTACCTCCGTCTTGCCTGCGTTGAGCTGCAGGCAATTATCCGTCATCCATTGGGCTACGGCAGCCAGCCCATCCCTGAATCTCGCTGCAGAAATAGAGGGACCCTCAGTAAGAGTGATTACTAGCTGCGTGTCATCAGCGTATGACACCAGCGAGAGGTCCCATTCTCTAGCTACAGCCGCAAGCGGCTGTACATATAGGTTAAAAAGGGATGGGCTGAGTGCGGAGCCCTGAGGTACTCCCTGTCCGATGGGGTGGGACTGGGAGAGGAATGGAGGGGCTGACACCCGAAAAGACCTGTCCTCCAAGAAGGAACGGAACCAGTCCAATGCACGGTCTGAGATACCTGCCATGTTCAGGCTATACAGTAGAATACTATGTGATACCGTGTCAAAGGCCGCGCTGAGATCTAATAAGATCAGAGCAGCACTTTGGCCGGCATCAAGTATCGTCCGAAGATGTTCTGACGTGGCTAGGAGGGCAGACTCAGTGCTATGGCGTGGCCTAAACCCATTTTGGGATGGATCTAAGATGTTATGTAGATCCATGTGTTTGGTCAAGATGATGTTAACGTGAGCCTCTGCAAGTTTGGAGATCCATGGAAGCAACGAGATGGGTCTATAGTTCTCCGGTTTGGAGGGATCGAGAGTCAGTTTTTTAATGATTGGAGAGACCCATGCTTGCTTCCAGACAGTCGGGACAGTGGCCGAGGAAAAGGACAAATTTAATATGGATGCTAGAGAGGGTAAAAAGAAATCCAGGGATTCTAAGAAGTGGGCCGGTCTCATGGGGTCTGCTGGGGAACCAGATTTGACCTTCCTGCAAAGTACAGCTAGGTCTTCATGAGAGATTTCAGGTATAAGCTCCATCCTGGTGCATTTATTAATGGGAGGAGGGGAGCTAAGAGCTATAGCAGAGTGGCGTGGAAAGGATTTGTAGATGTTTTGTACTTTGTTCACAAAGAAAGAAGCAAGATCCTCACATTGCTGTGCTGACATAGCATTGGAGGAAGGAGATCTATTTTTCTGCAGTTCATCTACTAGTTTAAATATAGCTTTGGAGGGGTTGGTACTGGAAGTAACTTCTTCCGCATAGAAAGAGGCCCTAGCGGAACAAATAGCTTTGTGATATAGCTTTTGTTTGAGTCGATAGGCAGATTTGTCTTTGATACTGTATTCGCGTCTCCATGTTCTTTCGGCTGTCTTGCAGTCCTTACGCATGGCTTTCAAGGTGTTGTTATACCAAGGATTAGAGGGAGAGCTGCGTCCTTTAATCCATTTAAAAGGTACAAGGGTATCCAATCCCTGGTTAATCCAATCATAGAAAGCAGCATATGTGGTGTTTATGTTTGTATGTGCTTCTTGATGGAATTCTCCTAAGGTGGTAATTAGGTCGTTAGCTGAGAGTTTGTGCCATGCTCTTTTGAGATGACGGATAGATTCAGCTTTATTAAACACTTCCTTAATCAGTGTCGTAAATTTGACTAAGTAGTGATCCGACCAATCCATAGGTTTGGGTGTCTCTATTATAGTCTCCGGGAGGTTGGTAAAAACAGGGTCTAGGATGTGACCAGCCGAGTGGGTGGCGTCCTGGATCAGGGGGCAGAGTTGTAGGGCTGATAGGTCAGCTAGGAGGTTTTTGATAGTGGGATCTTGATTCCTGTCGAAATGGAGATTCAAGTCTCCCAGTATCGTAAAGTTAGCCGAGCTCACCACCAGGGAGTTCGCCGTTTCAATGAGAGCTTCAATAAATTTAGATGAAGGACCGGGGGGCCGATAAATATAGAGGCCAGATAAAGAGAAGTGGGGGCCCGCTATGATCTTAAAGCGAGCGCTTTCACTGTTCGAAATAAATTCTTTAGTGAAGGAACACAGAAATTGCTTTCTATAAATGACAGCAATGCCACCTCCTCTGGTGTCTCTATTTATCGACTTCATATGATAGCTCTCTGGCAGCGCAAGATTGATGATACTGGTCATATCATCATGTAGCCAGGTTTCACAGATAAAAAGGATATCAGGGTTTTCTTCAAGTAGAAGGGTGTTAATCTCTTGATGGTGCTTACATAGTGATCTCACATTAAGTTGTAAAATGGTGAGAGGGGTGAATTTATACGCAGCTGAGAGGCGCTTTGAAGAGCAGGGGTTGGGTGTGGAGAAGTGGCACGACTTACAATGTAGGTATGTCTGTCCAACATTTCCCGATGTCTTCTCGCAGTTTTTTCCCGGATTTAGGGCGAGAAGGCAGTCTCTGTCATAGCGATGGGCTTCCCGGATGATTTGACCAGGGGGACAGGCGAGAGGCGATGTCTTGACGATGACGGGCGCAGACGGGCTTGCCTTAGGCGCGCCTTTGGCGCGCAAATGGCGCGCCCGCTGCGCCCGTCCGCTGCGCGTACGGTGAAAGCACATGTTTATCAAGGGGTAGGAAAGTCAGTGGGCGTGGCCTCAGAGTGGGCGTGGCCTCGCGGTTCGCCGGCGGCGGGAAATGTTTGTAGGTTTGGGTCCGCTACCAGCCTTCACTCGGCTGTGCGGTATGCTCGAAGGGCAAGTCCTGGGGTCCCAAAGAACAAGTGAGTACTTTAAAAAACAGGAAATAACAGTGACATCAAATTTTAAAATGGCAACAAAGAACTCCCGGCTTCCGCCTCAGGAGGATTCGTGCTTCTGAACTGCGGCGCTATTGATCAGCGCTTTTATGCAGGGTGGCGGTGGGCGTGGCCTCAGAGTGGGCGTGGCCTCGCGGTTCGCCAGCGATGGCGGCGGGAAATGTTTGTAGGTTTGGGTCCGCTACCAGCCTCACTCGGCTGTGCGGTATGCTCGAAGGGCAAGTCCTGGGGTCCCAAAGAACAAGTGAGTACTTTAAAAAACAGGAAATAACAGTGTCATCAAATTTTAAAATGGCAACAAAGAACTCCCGGCTTCCGCCTCAGGAGGATTCGTGCTTCGTGCTTTATCCCTGGGAACCACAGTTTCTCCCACAAACAAGACTTCATTTTCATGACTGCTTGGTGCCCTTGGTGTGCTAGGGTGACCATATGTGCTAAAATGCCAGGGAAACAGCAATACGCCTGCCTCACTAGATGAGTTCATCTTCAATGTAGCTTAAATCCATTAGGCATAATTTACTGTTTGTTTACTTCAACTTCTAATCATACCTCTGCAGCTGGGTTAGAACCATCCTCCACTTGTTCTGTTGTAGTGCTTCCTGTAATTTTTGCAGCGATTCATCTTGTCTAGATTCACAGGAAAATATTGCTGATTCCTAGGACTTGTGCACATGCGGCTTGTTTGACATTCACACGTATTCTGTGCTCTCAGCATGACGTCCAGTGGGCTTTGAGCTATCCTTTGGATGCTTCAAATGGAAATTGTCTGAATTCAGACTCAGGCTTGATAAATGATGTCCAGGTGGTATTGGAGGTGGGTGCTGTGACATACCCTGAAAGAGGTTAACTAGGAGCTTGTGGTCCATGACAAAATTGAAATGTCTGCAGTTGAGAGAGATGGAAATGGGTGCATCTCACTTGATGGCCAGTGCTACCCTCTCAATCAGGGGGTGTCATGTCTCTGTATCTGTCAATGTCCATCTGGCAAAGGCCACAAGAGCCAATTGTCTCTACTTTTCCTGCACAAGGACAATTTCCAGTTTCACTAGACTGGAATTACCTCAGTGTTATACTGGGGCTCAAAGTGCTCCCAGGGGTTCAGTCAACGTTGGAAGATTTGGGTTAAGGTAGCCACAATAATTGTCCATTCTTAGAAAACTTCAGAGTTGGCGCATTTCTAATATCACCTGATCTCTTCTTTTAATTTCACTTCTACCTCGGGCAAAATGTACCTAAAGTACTCAATATGATCTCAAAAGAACTTGCACTTTTATTTGCATTATGTGAGGCCGTGATCTGAGAGTATCTTCAGGTGGGTCCAGTGCAAAATTTGTAAGACAAATAAGTGCCAGGGCTGTCGTCAGGAGGCCACTGCAGCTTGCACCACACATTGCCCCTGCCATGCTGCCAATAATAGTAATAACACAACTACTAACCCTCACATTCCTACAAGTTGACAATGACTTTGGCAGAAGGTAATAGTCATTTTTAATATAGCATTAATAATTAACTGTTGCTGTGGTCATCTTTGATTTAACTAGACAGCGCCACATTGTGCCTGGCTGTCACAAACTCCGGTGCTGACAATTTAGTACCAGTGCTGAGCACCGGAAACCATTGGCTCGAATTAAGCACTGGATGGACCTTACATTTTGCTGGTGCTCCTCCTTGTCTTTGAGTATATCAATATGTTGTTGCTTATCTTTAAGAGGCCATCTAGTCCGGACAAGATTTCCTTTACAGTATTCTGGAAAACCTCTCCAGCCAACAATATTCCGAAATTGAGCCGCTTATGTCTTCTTAGTCCTAGATGCGTGGGGAACGTTGGAATATATATCGAATCCATGGGCCATATGTAGGTAACATACCATTTACCGATTCATAAATACCGAATTTTACCGATTCGGTATTTATGAATCGGTAAATAGTATGTAGGTAAATAATCGGTAATTATTACCGATTCGGTAAATATCGGTATTTATGAATCGGTATTTACCGAATCGGTAATAATGTATCCCTTCCCATTCATTCCTATGGGCCTGGAGGCCCATAGGAATGAATGGGAAGCCAGTTACTATTACCGATTCGGTAAATACCGAATCGGTAATAGGGGAGGCATTATCATGGGTGGCAGGGTGTCACATTGACACCCTGTTGCACCCCTGATTCGTGCATGTGTGCACATGTGGCGCACATACATGCCCTAAGGGCATGTATGTCTGCCACATGGCACTTTACAAATAGCACAAAAATGCTTTTTGAAAGGTATTCGTCATTTACCATCAACTTGTAGTTGGTGGTAAATAACTAATCCAGACACCAATAATGCACTCACTTGAGTGCCCCCAACATAGCATTTCTGGATTCGGTAATTTACCGAATCGGTATTTTACCGATTTCTTAAAATTCCGATTCGGTAAATACCGAATCCAGAAATCAGCCACCTACATCTCAAGTGCCTCAATACCGGTCGGTAACAAAATATTTACCGATTTTCGGCCGTTATCGACTGGTATTGAGGTACCTACATATGGCCCCTAGTGTCTAGAATTAGTTGGTGGGAGCCAACGTTAAGGTCAATCTTGGGGAGCAACTATGCTCCTGTAAGAGCTACAACAATATCATTCATGCTGGCAGGATATGTCGCTCACGCTGGATGGCTCGGTTGGGGAGCCTCATATTAATATATAGGTGAGTGTAGCATGAATGTTTGGGTTTGTGTACTATCACCATGGTAGATACCCATGAAGTTGGGGCAGACACTTTATCTCTGATGTCCAGCAGCTCCATTTAATCCAATTTCTTCTCTTCTTGTGGTTGTAAGTGAAATGGCACCCTCTGCATCACCGGGGGTGGGAGGCAATTGACATGATTGTCTTATCATTATGCAGCTTGACTCTGTAGACCTTGACGCATCCTAAGCCCTGAAAAAGGTACTCTGAGATTTAAACAGATCATCTGTCTGACAGTCATAGATTTGGTAGGCAAAGAAGACTAGACCACGTGTTCCTTTGTGGAGAAGTTCAACAGGGTACCTTTCCAGTCAGTGATGATTTAGAACTTGGCCTATGTCTCTCCAGATTTATGTTGCATTTTCTCCTCAACTGTCCTTGCTATGGGCAGTAGTGCGTGACCACCATATACATACATCTTGGTTTTGATAGGGTGTAGTGTGGGATGTGGCTAAAGGGCCTGTAACTCTTGGTAGTCTATCACCTTCATTGACGTCCCGTATCAATCAGTGCTGAGATGCATGATCCCAGGATTTAGACTTGGCCACAGGTTAAGACCTCTGATTTTACTCAATTTTTTAAATATGAGATCAGGAAGATATCCTCCTTTTCCTTATTTGTGTCTTCTACTGTGGCAGCATCTGGATGCAATTGGCATGCCATTCAGAGTTGGGTGTAATGGTTGGTAAAGGTGGTATTGCTGTGGTGGACTTGGGGGTTTCTTCTGCCTCGGCCCCCACCCCTGCACCCACGTGCAAAATTATTAAACGCGCCTAATTTTGAACAGCCCTGTGCTGGACACTATGATGGTGACTGTGGACCCAGCCTGCAGTATGTAACATTTTGTTGGGGAGTCCGGGGTACATTTTGAGGGTCTTGTAGATCTGGTTTTCTGAATGACCTCAACTATTTCAGTTTTGATTCTTGGCTGTGGGTTTGGGTCTCTTTTGATGCCAATCTTTCAGTGTCCCCTCCATTTGTTCGGCTGTACTGTTTGGGAGTTTATTAGAGCAGACAAGGTCCAGCATATCCTCCAGCTTCATACCGAGTTTATGAAGGATAAGGCAGCAAAGCACAGTAGACCTGCAACAGTGTATTATCTGTGCCCAGCTTTCTTTTTGCTGGTTGTCATGTGTACACTTGCTGGTAATTTTATGCAGGCATGCATAGAAACTATCAATGGTTTCTCCATCTCGGTGATTAAGTTGCTGCAGTTTAATCGTTCATAATAGGCGTTGATCTGCGGATCAAAATGGCGTTGAATGCAGCAACAGCTGCCTTGTAGTCATCACTCCTGATGTTAGGGAGTTTTATGGTTTACATCTTTTTATTGTATTTTCAGAACAAAAATCACCACCTACAACCTACAGGCCGGTGGGAAAACATCATAGAATGGATAAGGAAAGGAAAAAGATTGACTAGGAAGAAAGAGAGTAGGGGGAGTGAGGAGACCAGCACTGGCTATTGTCTTATGTCTCTAGCGAGCATCTTCCTGTGGCTTGCGTTCCTGCTGCGGGGTTATCTTCAGGTCCTGGGAGGGATCTCTGGTAAATCCAGGCACACGTAAATACATGGGGCATATAACTTCATTAAGTGAATAAGAACTCCAATGTGGATTTCCAGGTTTTGTCAAAACGGGGAAGGGGGTCTGTGTGATATGCTGGCCGTTATCTTTTCCATTACTGCCACCTCCCATAACTTATGTAGCCAATCTAACCTGGTTGGGACGCCCTCTTTACCCCACCTAGCCAATAGCACTTGTTTGGCCGCCCACAAAGCAAGCGTAATAGCTCTTCCCCGACATGATCTAAGGGGATATGTTAAGGTGTTCAGAAGGCCTAGTAATATGTAACTCGCAAATCGTGGCAGGTCGGTATCGTATGTAGCGTTAATGTCAGGTAGTTTGGTGTCCCAAAAGGACTGTATCTTGGGGCATTCCCACAGCAGATGGGTCACGGTGCCTCTTTGGCCGCATTGTCGCCAGCAATGAGCGTCTGCCCCTGGTTTCCAACGCGCCACCCTGTCTGGGGTATAGTACCAGTAATGCGCTATTTTGAGGAAAATCTCCTTGTCTGCCATGCTACAGTATGAGGCTTTAGCTCTGTGTACGATGTCCTGCCATTCTTTTGGGCAAAATTCCAGTGCGCATTCTGTCTCCCATCTGTACTGCGCTGGTGTCTTACTTCGCTGTGTAGGTGTAACTAAAAAGGAATATATGTCTGATAATAAACGTTTGTCCAAAGTTCTACTTATGAGCCACTTCTCAAATTTCATTAAGGGGCGCCCTGGGTGTATACTAACATTCAGTTGTGTCACCCAGTGTCTTAGGGCAAGGTATTGCCAGTATGTTGTTTTAGGGAGACCATATCCCGCTGACAGCTGGGGGAAATCCACTATCCTGTTCTCATCAAAGAGATCTCCCACCCTTTTGCAGTTGGCTTTTTGCCATGTGAGGTAGCTTTGTCCATGACTCGCCGGCAGAAACTCAGGGTGGCCTATAATAGGGGTCAATGGGGATGTGGGAGTAGATAGACCTTTTGCGACCTGAACCCTGTCCCACTCAGTCAGTGTGGCTCTCAACACTGGGGAAATGTACACCCCCACAGGGTTGTAGCGTCTGGGTAGCCATGGAACCTTCTACATGTGTATGCACGCTATTGCCCGATCAATGAAGCACCAATGCTTTTCAGACATTGGCCTGTACCATTCGACCATATATCGTAGTTGGGCCGCTTGATAGTAATGCACTAAGTGGGGAAATCCCAGGCCACCATCCGCTTGTTTCAAATAAGTTTGTTGGAGTGCCATGCAAGCTTTTTTCACACCCCAGATGAAATCTACTAAGAGGTGCTGCAGTTTGGCGAGTGCCTGATGGGGCTGCAGCAGAATAGTTTGCATTATATACAATATGCGGGGCAATATAGTCACCTTGACAGCCGCTAGCCTACCCAACCAAGACAGTGTGAGTTGTCTCCAACGCTGGAGAGCGGCCCGGGTGTTGGTCAGCAGGGTTCCATAGTACTCGCGTACCCTGCGATCAAGCACAGAGAATATTTGGAGGCCCAAATAATGGACACCTGAGTTGGCCCACCCAAAGGGAACGTCCGCTTTTAATCGTTCTAGGTCAGCACTAGGCATGGTGAGGCTAAGAGCTTGTGTTTAGTGGATGTTAATTTGAAAGCCTGCGACCCGGCCAAAATCAGCAAATTCTTGCATGAGTGGGTGTATGATGGTGTCTGGTTGAGTGAAAAAGAGCACCACATCATCTGCGTAGAAGGAAATCTTGTGTTCCCTATCACCCACACAAATTCCAGTGATTGCGGTGTGCTGTCGGATATGATCCGCGAAAGGCTCCATATACAGAGCGAAAAGGAGGGGTGATAGAGGGCACCACTGTCGGGGGCCTCTCCCAATTTTAAAGGGTTGAGACCTAATCCCATTCACATTAATTATTGCCTGAGGTGCCTTATATGTGCTATTGAACCACTGTAGGACCGCGGTCCCAGGCCAAATCTCGCCAAGACCAAGCGCAGATAGGGCCACTGGACCCAGTCGAAAGCCTTCTCGGCATCTACCGACAGGAGCAAGGTCGGCTTCTGAGAACGTTGGATCTTGTCAATACAGTGGCATAGTCATCTGGAGCTGTCACTACAACCTCTTTCGGCTATAAATCCGGACTGGTCAGGTCCACCAGCCCCTGCATGTGTGGTGCTAAGCGAGCTGCCAGTATGCTGGTGAAGATTTTGAGATCTATATTCAGCAGCGAGATGGGGCAGTATGAGGTGCATATCTTTGGGTCCATTCCTGGCTTTGGCAGGATCACCACCGTGGCCATGCGCATGGTAGTGGGTATTGTTTCTTCAGTACTGAAGGAGTTAAAGTGTCGCGTAAGTATCGGGATTAAGCTCGGGCCAGGATCTTATAAAAGTCAGAGGAAACCCCATCTTTCCCTGGGGCCTTGCCTGACGCCAGTCCCTGGATCGCCCTCAGCACCTCGTCTGGCTTGATGTCTGCATCTAGTTTGTCTGCATCCGTGGTCGGGAGAGAGGAGACCCATGCGTGGGCGACATATGCCGCAGCTTCATCGGAGGGATCGTCAGTGTAAAGCGCTGTGTAGAAGTTTTCAAATTCAAGGGCTATTAGGTCATCCCCTTGCACTGTGTTACCTTGTGCGGTTTATATCTCTACTATATGATGTTGGAGTACCTGGGAACGTATTTGGCACGCCAACAGCTTCCCGGCTTTTTCCCCTCCCTCATAAAAGCGTTGCTTGGTGCGGAGAAGGGAGTATTCAGCCCTATAGAGGTCCAGTGCTTTCAGCTGCTTGCAAGCATTGGTAGCTAGCGGTGCACCCAAATCGCCCCCGTACTATGGTGCACCATTACCAGCTCTTTAACATGCCCCCACAGTCGGTCCCTTTTTTCCCTCCTGTCCTTGTTTATTCTGCCCGCTATCGCGAGAAACTGTCCCCGTATGATCGCTCTCAGTGTGTCCCACAGTGAGTGTATGTGCGTGTGATTATCATCGTTATTTAGAAAGGTTTGTATGGCCTCCTGAACCTCTTTAATGTTAGCATCGTATGTAAGCAGTTTATGGTTAAGTCTCCATACCCTATGTCTCTGATAGTCCCCTCTAGTCGCCAGGAAAGGCTAATGGGTGAATGACCTCAGAGCGATGCAGTGCCTATGGAAGAGTAAGAAATGCCAATAAAAGCGAAACTTATAATGTGACATCAACAAAAGAACTGCACATCCTTGGGCACCAAAAGCGCCTTGGTGCCTGGGTCCATCTGGCTGGCGGCAGTGCAGCACCATCCAGTCTTACAATGGGTGGAACGCGGGCTCTGCCCACAATGGCCATTCCTATTTCTCAGCCCGGGTCCACCGGCAACTGACGTGCTTCTGTGGTCTGGTAGACACCCCCGAAGCTACTTCATTCTGTTGCTTGATCCCCTCTGCAGTCTCCAGCCTGCAGCTGCTTAATAAGTGCTGCTTGTTCCTTCTGGCTTTCTTTTTCTGAGGGCCGTGTGCATCTTCCCGATGCGGTGTCCTCCTCTCCGCTTCACTGCTTGCCCAGCTCCGTCCTCGCCTGGGTGTTGGTCCTCTGAGTCACCTGCTACAAAGTCAACTCCCAGGGCTTTCTGTTCCTCTTGAAGGGACCTCACTGCATGCGTTTCTTTATTTCACACAAAGAGTAGTTTAAAGGGATGTCCCCACCTGTAGCGTATTTCATGGTCCCGCAGGAAAGAAGTGACAGGGCGCAGGGTCCTGCTGCGCTGGAGCGTTAGCTGGGAGAGGTCTTGGTAAACGCCCACCTGCAGGCCCTCGAATTGAATGGTCGCCTTATCCCGGGTGGCCGCCATAATAAATTCTTATTGTCAATAGGAGTGAAGGTATGTGGGAATGCCTTGGGATTGGCCTGTGTTCCTTGCCGGGCGGCCCGGCCTGTATGAGTGATCCAAGACAATCTCCTGATCTTCTAGCGCCGGTGCAACATAACGGAAAAACCAGGTCACAAAGTCCTCCAGTTTCCCTGCATTTGCGCGAAGAGAGACTCCTTTGATACGTAAATTCGAACTCCGATTTTCCAAATCTTTGAGATGCAAGCAGAGCTCTTCATTGCGATCTTGCAGGTCTATCTGGTCTCGTGCATGTCAGTGAAGTTCTTCCTCCCTACCATCGCCTGCCTTTTCCACGGTATCCACGCGGTCTCCCAGCTCGCTAATGTCCATTCTAACCTGCTTCAAATCTGTGGAGACCTCCTGGCACAACGCCGCAAAATCGTCCCGCAGCGAGGTAAACAGTTTTTCCATGAAGCGCCATGTGATCGTTTTTTTTTCCCTGGTCAGGGTGACCTAGGTTGTCTGGAATGGTGGCAACTGCACGGTTTGTCTGTCCGGCCACTTGCCCCCAGGTTTCGGCAGGAGGTCTTTGATGTTGGTCTCTTTTTTGGGACAGCTGGACGTCATTCTGATATCCTCATCCAGTGTATGCTGAGTAATACCCAGGTCGTTCCCGAGTCCTTAGAATATGTTTGCTCTCGGGTGCAATTAACCGGACGATCCCAGTAGGCCCCTCTAGGTGTGATCCCCACCACATGCCTGGCCCGCTGACCTGGCTTCTATTATGTCATCCGCTAAGGCATTCCAAATCTCCGCTTTACAGAGCAGAGGGAGTCCTAGTGGAGGCTCTGGCTTTGTTAGGCCATCTGTTACTCCCAGGCCCAGCTGGCCTCAGCTGCTTCCCACTGCCAATACGGCCCCTGGCATTGCCTGGCTCCCAGCCCCTCTGTCTCTTCCATTCTCGCCTGCAGTTGCGCTCTGGTGGGGTGCCGGTCTCTCACCCACCTTGAGTGGATGCCCTCGCTGCCTCACTTCTTCACTTTAGGGGGTCTAAAATGGCAGCCGCCACTTCCCTGCTCAATCAGGGCCTGAAGCGACCCTTCCTGTTTTGCCAATCCGGCCTTCTTCACTCCAAAATGGGCGTGGTTCAGATCACCCTCCTCTCTGCCCTAGGCCAATTGCCACCGAACTAGGCGTGTTCCGGCCCGGAGGAAACACTGCAGTCCGCCCCACTCACTGCCAAACACTCAGGGTCCAGGTGTCGGCCTCTCAATCCTCCGAGCTCCGTGGGTGTTGTACTGGTGGGGGCCACCTCACACTATCCCCACCCAGCCTCCCGCGGGCACCTTCTCGCTATGGAAGTCTCTGAGATACTGGGACCAGTGTTCCTGCGGCCTGGACTCCTCGGTACCTTTGGGGCCTGTTGTTGCGCCTCCAATGCCTCGGCCACCTTACTTGATTGCGCGAGGCCTCCGGTACGGGCCCACCGCTATCGGCTCCGCGACCTTGCTCCTCTGCTCTGGCCACGTCCTTTGCTTCGTCTGTGCGGTTCGGTCTCACCGCACCACTCCTCTGCGTCTTCCATGGCTGAGATGCTAGTGTTGCAGTAACCGCTGGCCAACTCCTCGAGGACTCCAACTCCCTCCGGACAACGGAGAGATGCTGATGCTGCCACCGGCCGGCTGCCTGTCTGGTCACCCCAGCACCTCTCGGAGACCACAATCGCACGGCCTCCTCCTGACTCTGCTGGGCACTAGCTGAAGTACGTGGCTCTTTTGAGCCAGTTTGGGGGTCCCGGGGTGCCCAAATGTAAGCTTTATTCGGCCATGTTGTGCAATGGGAATGGCAGCTCACGCTCGCATTGAAGGCTGCCACGTGGTATGTGATCCCGCGACAGACCCGACCCCACCCCCGCCTTGGAGTGCATGTGACAACTAATCGCCCTGTTGTCGTTGTAGGATGGCTCACTACAAATACTGTGCCAAAAGTTAAATTGCCTTCTAGAATTCATTTGGATCAATTGGCGGATCTGTTTAAGTATTAGATTTGGAAGAAAAAGATAAAAAGGTACTAGAACCCAGTAAAACTATCTAACAGATTAAAAAGAGGTTGGAAAATATCAGACTGAAGAAAATATAGTATGGTGGTGCCAGTATTACATATATTATGCAATTTTAGGTAAACAGGCTACCTATGTTGCATGCAATAAATAAGACATCCATAAAACACAACTGTTACTATCAAAGATTAAAACACTGTGTAGGAAGGTGGAATCTGACTATATGGTTGCCCCCAACTTTTTGCCTGGTATTTGGATGGTTTTTGACTAGTCTGGCTGGGATCCTGCTATCCAGGGCCCCAGCCTATCTGCTTCCTCCCTAAAACTGATGTGAGTACCCTAGGTACATTCCAATTGGATACTGAGGACACCCTATCAGCCCCTTGTAGATGGTACCCTAGGTACCCAGGGCATGGGTCCCTCAGAGGCCTACCAGGGGTTGCAGCACTTATTGTGCCACCCCTGGGACAGCCATACCAAATGACACCACCAGACCACTACTGTAGTCTGGGTAAGGTGGTGCTTGCACTCCTTACAGGGATATATGTATCCTGTATCCCACTTAATACAACACATATATCCTCATAGGTCACCCCTAAAGCAGGCCTTGCTAATCCTACAAGGCAGGGTGCTGAGATATGTGTGAGGGGGGACCCCTACCTGAGTATGGCCCCTCTGCAACCTTCGTAAAATCATTTCTGGGTTGTTTGTAGTGTAGCCATACCATATACTCTTAACAGTATTATAAGTATATCGCGATAGCGTGATAACTTGAGAATGGCTACACAGAACCATATCGTGTTTGGTATCAAACATGTAGGAATCATACCCCCAATCCAGCCATGGGACTGAGGGCATGATTCCCCCCTGCTAGAGGGGCGATATGGGAAAAGCGGCAGAATTTAGACACCAATTTAAAAGTGCACGCGAAGTACAAAATGGATGCTACCCGCCACCCACACAACTCTGGCTGTCTGTTGCTGGGCAGAACTCCAGCCACGGCAGCTGGACAATAGGGATCCTGTTGTAGGGAGGTGTTCCCACCTCCCCAGACAGACTATGTGGATTGGAACTGGGTAGGTGCACCATAGGATGCCTTTGAGAGTTGCACGTACACTTCTCCAGTGCCTACATTCTGCATACACTGCCTGGAACCAGTTTATGGGCATCCTGTCCCCTGCCCAGGCGGGAAACACATAAAGGGGAGAGGGTGTAGCCACCCTTTCCCGCCTGACCCCTCATTGGTGGACCCTGATCTGGACACTCCCCTAATCTTTGGATAAAGGTGAATACTGGGTCCCCAGAGCCTCAGATTATTCTTGAACTTCACAGTCTTGACCTTCGACTTGCTGCCGCACAGCTACCTGAAGAAATCTCCCTTGGGGTAAAGGAGTTACCCCCCTGCTTGGTAGGCACCTGAAACACTGCAAGTGACCCAGTTGGAACCTCGCTGCTCCTTCGGACATCGACGACTCTTTTCTACCTTGAGGTGGGTTTCCAAGCATCCCAGAGGCCAGTGAGTGTGCACAGCAAAGCTCTGCACCGTGGACCCCGTGGGTGCCGAGATCCCCAATACTCCAGGACACCGGCCACCTTTTGCATAGCACCCAAACCCGATGAGTGGGGAAGTCGTGCTTTGGCCCATTATTGAGCCAACCTCTCTGCAGCAACTGTGCCAAAGATCGATGCCCTAGCCTGCTCCGGCGACCCGTGGGCGCACCTTTACGCACGCCAAATTGCTGCCTTCCGCGGTCCCTTGTCTCTTGACTTGTGGGCCCTAGCGGAGAACAATCTTCGATTCCAAGAGTTCCCCTGGTTGCTCCAGACCTGCTCTTCAGTCTCCTTGCAAGAGACCTCTCTCAGACCTCGTGGGTCTGCACCAGTAGCTGCTTTGTGTTTCTTGCATGGGTTGCAGTTTCCAAGGCTTAGTGGATTCAATCCGGACACTAACACCGCAGCGACCCTCATCCTTTGAGGGACAGTTGCCCTCCAGAAGCTGGCCTTCCTTGAAGCCTCCTGGACCCCGTGGCTGACAATCCAAGCTACACCTCTTCGACCTGGAAGCACCCGACATTGAAAGGCTCCTTCTCTTGAGCCCCCTGTTCACTGTGCCGTGACCCAGACTCTTTCCCCTCTGCTTTCAGGTTCCTCTCTACAAGATCTATATTTTCATTCTTCACGATAACGACGACGCTTGTGGCTAGCAGCAGTTCTTCACGTTTTGCCATTGAAAATCAGCCCGCGACCCGACATCGAAAACGACCTATGCACCCGGCTTCCCTGGGGCAGGTAACAGTGGTACCTCGGTACTCTTGTGGGTGTGGGCCCTTCAAAATCTTAACTTTAAAGTGTTGAACTTGAACTCCTGCTAGAAGTGTTTTCAAACTTGTAAAATCAAACCGCGACATTCTCCATAGGCTATAATAGAGATCCCGACAGTAACTTCAGTCACTGCACGCGTCTCCCGTGGGTCCCCTTCCTCACTACCTTGGGTGGTTTCACAAGGGGCCAGCTACCCTAAATGCCCTAGGCATTGTCTGTAGAGTTGTCGTGGTTCTTATACCACTTTTTTAATATATGGTTCGGTCCCCCCCCGGGGCCTTGTGATTCCAGTGCTATTTATTGTAACTATCAATGCTTGTTTGAATTGTATCTTCACTTCTAGCCTCATAAAGAGACTAGTGGGGTTATTCCTAGAATAAATACATATATTGTATATATATACCTGTGTGGACTACTCTTTCATTTGGTTATTCAAGAGGTTATCTATGGTAAAACAATAAGCTTAACACTCCTTCAAGACTTAGCCTGAAGGCTGCTCTCCACAGCTACCACTAGGATAGCTTTCTTTAAAGGTTGTCTTTAACCTATCACCTTAAGAGTTGAATTGGACTGGTACAAGGTGGCCACTAGAACTAGTGACCAGCATATGCCAGGCCAACTTCTCACACACTGTGATATAGCGCTTACAGCACTTTAAATTGTATGGGTGCACTATACTTATGGTTGAAACGCACTCACATGTTTTTTTATCATTTGCATTTAATCAACGTTATCTTCACATTGAACTGTAGAAGTGGATATTCAAGTAGGATTTTACATGTTTTATAAACATTCATAATTTCTGTAAATGTAATGTGCAGGATGAAATTATATTTGTGCAATGTAACCATGTTTAGTTTAAGTTGCCTAAATCGTAGGCCCCATTTGTAAAGTTGTTGACAGTTTCAATTCTCCTTGGCTGCTCAAAACATTAATTAAATGAATCTCTTTTGTACTCGAAAGTAGCAGGTTCTCATCCTGCTGCAGGTGCAGGAATTCATCCACGTTATTCTTAGATTTAAGGAGATACCCGGAATGTCTTTGAAGAAGACTGGAAGGCGAGAAGGAAGGACTCTTTTCGTGCCTGGCCTGTCTGGGAACCAAGGCCACTGGAAGACAAAGAAAAATTAATTGAAGCTACTGGAAAGTTACTGCAATGATACAATAGAGAAGTTTATCACATGGTTCATTGAGGGCTGAACTTTGTCTGTTTTTGATATGTTGCGCAGGGACAGAGACAGGAGACTTCTGCTGATTCTCGGATGAGAAGGAGCATCTTAGAGCGAGCACCATAGCCGTAAACTAGGAAACTCATCTGACGTGAGTACTTCTTAGGAAGTCAACACGTGCTGACACATTTAGGAAATGATATAAGAGAATTAGGTAGGACCCTAATTTAGAGCAGTGTAGGGAAAGATATTTTTTTCTGTGTTTTGTTTTCCTCCCAGATGAAAAGAGAACTCATTGTGGCCTCTATTCTTTGCTGTGTATTGATTTTGGAGCTCATCACATTATGCCTTCTATGCCGGATGAACTATATTCGTAAAATTGTCTCTATATTGATTTTCATGTATCTGTATACACTTATACTCAGATGTGTGTATATCCAATTTTTTTCGGCCTTATAATAAATCCACAAAATTGGAATTCGGAGTCTGTGGTCCTTCAGAGTATGACTAAATTTGAAAGTATAACCATGCCTTGTTTTACTCCCCTCTACCACTTTTAGCAAGCGAATAAAAGACCATCAGTCGTAACTTAGTAGAATAATTAGGGAAGACCAAGTTGATGTAATCAAATGGTAGCAGAGGCTGGTTTGCTTCTAAAAGTGAGGAGAGAAAAGAGAAATTAGAATAGGATTGGAAGAATAATAGAGCTTTGGACGGAGGAGTAGACTGCGAACGTGATGGTGGTTGGCGCACGCTGACGGTGCGGCGGAAACAGTGGTAGCATGAGTATGAATCTGTTTGGTGTGTTAGATTGCGGTGATGACTTAATTGTGTGATGTCTTGCGGAGTTGGAATGCTAGTCGAGTGATTGTGGGTTTATTGGTTTACAGGTCTGGACAAGTGCGGATCAGGAAGTTTGGTTAGCGGACTCAGGAGAAGTCCAAGATCCCGGGATAGTTTTGTATTTGTTATTGTCTGATCATAAGTGTGGGTATCGTGAAGCGCTATAGATGATCCACTTGTGACAGGGAACTCTGCGTGCATGCAGGAGTAAGTCGCAGTAGAAAGCCTCAGGTACCGGGGGTGGACTATGGCGATTGAGTGATCAACGCAGGTCGGGGGTCACAGCGGACGAATATTCTTGTGGGAGTGTTCTATCGATCTTTTAGTAGACAGGCAATTATTTCTTTTGTGTAACTGTTAGTTATTGTGGCTGTGTAGGAGCAGTTACTTGGTTTAAAACCTTTAGATATACAGATACTGGTAGTGTGAATGTGTGAGCGAGTGTACGAGTTGAAATTGTAAAGCCGGGTGAGCCGCTGCAAGGAGTGAGCAGTGACATCAGTGCGGCCGCGCCGCGCTGGGATAGGTCGGTTGGTGTAACGCAGCGATGGGATTGGTCGAAGTTCATCCGAAGTCCAATATTGACATTTGGGTTGCAAATAATTGATTTCCAGAATGAGATGTTTTAAGGTGTTGCGAGATTTGTGTAGAGGCGACACAGGGGTGGTGACTCGAATAGGAGAAGAAGCACCGCCAGAAGACACTCTGACACATTATATGGCAACAAATGTAGGATTACATACTATAGTGTGGTTGCAACATCGGCACAAGATTACAGAGAAAGAGGGTGATTTGACTTTCCCTCGCTATGGGTCATTCCAAATGGAGGTACTGTATCAGCTGAGGGGAGTGATGTCTTCTCTGAAACCTCTGCCTCGACCAACACAATTTGAGGCATTACATGCATGGATGAGAGCAGCAATAGCGAAGAAAAGGGAAGCTTCGCAGGGAAGAATGAAGAAAGCAATGAAGGCATATCAGGATGCCAGATGGGATGCACAGTTGAAGAGATGGAGAGTAGACACCATAGAGGGATACCGATTGTATCCATTCAGGCAATTAGAATGAGTGTCTGGAGGAAAAAGTAAGACAGAAGAGAACAGTGATACAGATGACAGTTTTCTTGATAAACTGTTAGCAGAACGTCCTCCACCTTGTGACTCGAGGTCGTAGCCGGAGCAGACACAGCGAATAGAGGAAACGTCAGGAGGGGGACGAATGGGTTCAGAGGATCAGACCACTGGAGTAAGAGGGAGGATTTCAGTGGCAACACGAATTCTAGGAGGGTCCGGAGGGATAGGGTAACCAGATCATGAGTCAAATGACATTGCATGTAACATGCGGTTACCAGAAGCTCTTTCAGTACCCGTTACTATCTGACCGGTGGTTTCAATATATAACCCCAGAGAGAGAACAGGTGGAAGTCAACAGCAAATAGGCGAAGGGGAAGAGACTATATCTGGAGGGAGCCTTACAAATAGTGACACGGGCATGGCTCAGATCCAGTGGAAGCTGGTTCCCCACTGCCAGCTATAGCGTATCTATCAAGGATGGATAGCGGGTCAGAGCGAAGGCAAACAGGAGCTTTGGCAAATTCTAGATCAGACATCAGAATGTGGGTTCCATGGGTGAGGGAGTCAATGATACAGAATGAAGAAAGAGAAATGAGACAAGAAGCACCTAGAGGAGCACCGTTGGGGCCACACTTTGTGTGTCCAGGGAATCATTGGAGAAGCCGAAGCTGGGGGAGAGAAAGACGCCCAGGTGTGAGACTGGAAGAAAGTGGAGATCCAAGGAGAACACAAAGTTGGGACAGGGAGGAATTGGGAAGTGAAAGAGACCAGAAGATGATACAGGGTGCATTGAAGGCACGGTTGTTAGATGTGGTGAGATTAAAAGCAGAAATTGATGAGGTAATTGAAGGGAATCTGCCATTAGAAAGAACTGATACTTACGACCCGAGCGAATTGCTATTCGTAGCTAAGGACGTCACCAGAAAGGCGAAGAGAGCTCATGATGCCTTGTCACAATTGGCCCGGAGGTATGAGGTGAATTTGACAAAGACTAAAATGATGCAGGGAACCTGCCGATTGAATTACACAGATAAGGAATTGGAAGAGAAGCGAATGATAGTATTAAAGGCACACATCAGGGAACTGGTGATAAGGATGCGAGGGTGGAAAGAATTAGACAAATGGGAGGAAAGGTGGGCCGAAAAGAAAAGCACCAAGAATAGTGTAGGGAATACTCCGCCTCCGGGTGAAGGGATGGGAACAACAGGAAATTTCCCTTTTGAGAGAAGTACAAAATGGAGGGTATGTACACGTGCCATGGAGTAGAGGCGATTTGGCAGCTTTCATTAATGATTTTCCTCGGGGAACAACCTTTACAACGCAAATTTTACAACGCACTACACTTACAACGCATTTTTTACAACGCAACATCCACTACAACGCATTCCATTACATCGCAGGACACTACAACGCATTTTTAAAAACTACCTTTACAACGCATTCCATTACATCGGATACTACCTTTACAACGCATACCATTACAACGCATAATATTATATTAAAACCCCTACACTATCCAACACTTACCCTACTGTTGCACCCCCTGGAGTTAGAATAGTAATTTTTACCCCTATACTATCCAACACTTACCCTACTGTTGCACCCCCTGGAGTTAGAATAGTAATTTTTACCCCTATACTATCCAACACTTACCCTACTGTTGCACCCCCTGGAGTTAGAATAGTAATTTTTACCCCTATACTATCCAACACTTACCCTACTGTTGCACCCCCTGGAGTTAGAATAGTAATTTTTACCCCTATACTATCCAACACTTACCCTACTGTTGCACCCCCTGGAGTAAGAATAGTAATTTTTACCCCTATACTATCCAACAGTTACCCTACTGTTGCACCCCCTGGAGTTAGAATAGTAATTTTTACCCCTATACTATCCAACACTTACCCTACTGTTGCACCCCCTGGAGTAAGAATAGTAATTTTTACCCCTATACTATCCAACAGTTACCCTACTGTTGCACCCCCTGGAGTTAGAATAGTAATTTTTACCCCTATACTATCCAACACTTACCCTACTGTTGCACCCCCTGGAGTAAGAATAGTAATTTTTACCCCTATACTATCCAACAATTACCCTACTGTTGCACCCCCTGGAGTAAGATTAGTAATTTTTACCCCTATGCTATCCAATACTTACCTTAAATGCAATGTAATATTATGCATTGTAATGGTATGCGTTGTAAAGGTAGTATGCGTTGTAATGGAATGCGTTGTAAAGGTAGTTTTTAAAAATGCGTTGTAGTGTCCTGCGATGTAATGGAATGCATTGTAGTGGATGTTGCGTTGTAAAAAATGCGTTGTAAGTGCATGCGTTGTAAAAGTGTGCGTTGTAACAAAGTACATCCTTTTCCTCGGCTAAGGGAAAAACCTGCTGATTGGTACAAACAATTGGATCGGTTTATTAAGATTTACAAAGTGTAATGGATTAACTTGAATGTTTGATATAGTGGTTCCAGGTGATTTATGGTCGGCATGTAAAGTTGCCATTGAATTGCCTACTGCAAACCAGCTAGAGATCCGGTGAATCATGGTCCTTCACCCGAGGTAATGAAGAAATATGAGCAAGTTGCAATCCAAGGTAGCTCCCCAAACTGTTGATTGGCTTAAAATCGATTGTACTACTCAAGATTCTAAAGAGTCGGTGCATGACTATTATGAGTGACTGTTAGTGGCTTTTAAACAGCATAGTGGATTGGACGCAATTGAGCAGAAAGACATGGGATAGTTTGTCTCAAAGTTTGTGTTGGGACTGAAGTCTGATATTAGCTTGATGATACAGACCCACTTGATCTGTTGGCAGAATAAAACGATTGATGACATTCTGCGTTATGCAAAAGACTGTAGTGATCAAGTGGAATCGACACAAAAGAAAGTGAAAGACAAGTTGATGTTGGTACAACTAAGGAATGCCGAAAGGCCTGATCAGATGTATGGAGTTGGAGGAGGAATGGGTCGAGGTAGAGGCAGTGGTAGAGGAATGAGTCAACAGATGGTACCCCAAACTGGACAGGGAATAGGAAGGGGAATGGACGCCGGTATAGGAAGTGATTGGGTAGCAAATCAAAAGAGGGTCACTACAAGTCATTTTTGTCATAAAATCGGGAATTGGAGGCGCGAGTGTCGATTGAATCCAGCAAATCAAATACAGAATGAAGGAGAGGGACAGATGTCCGAGACTTTAAACATCGTGACTAGACCTAGGTTCATGTATGAGAGGAAGAATACCTATGAATAATCAGGTGTATCATCAGATGCCCTACTTTGAAATTCAAGACAGATTTGACCGAACTCAAGATCCTCAGGAGTGTCAGAGGGCGGTGCAGGGAGATTGCACTTTGGGTGCGGCCTTAGAAGTAGATCAAGGTGGACTGTTTTTAGATGCCGAAGTAAATGGACATCCTGTTACCTTTTTATTAGACACTGGAGCTGCGCGCTCCACAGTAAGAACAGAAGTGGTTCCAAATGTATCTCTTTCAGGAGAAACAATCCAAGTGGTGGGAGTTTCTAACCAGAGAATGACTAACCCATTGACAAACAAGTTACATGTGCGAATAGGACCATTCCAAGATAGACACCAATTCGTGGTGTGCAATTCAAGCCCAGTCTGTCTTTTGGGGCAAGATCTTTTGTGTAAGCTAAATTGTACTATATCTTGCACTCCGAAAGGTGTGGAGTTGCAAACCAGTGATGGCGATGCAGATTTTAAAAATGGCCAATATGAATGTGTGTGCAGAAATATTTGTGGTACTCATGGCAGAGGAGTTGCCACATGACTTGAGAGACTCGGTCTCTCTGAAGGTGTAGGACTTTACAGGAGAGGAAATAGGATTGATTTGAGGGGTTGTACCTGTAAAGATACAGATTAAACCAAATGCTGAATTTCCTCGAACTCCGCAGTATAAATTGTCTCCAGAAACTGTGGCTGGAATAAGACCTGTGATTGAGTCTATGATTGCACAAGGCATTCTTAAAGAGATAAGAGGAAGTCCCTGTAACTCACCCATTATGGAACTGCAGAAGCCTAGTGGCAAGTACAGAATAGTGCAGGATTTGCGCAGGGTCAATGAAATCGTGATCCCATGTTGTCCTGTGGTACCAGATCCAGCTGTTATATTATTTCAGATACCATGTGAGGCAGAATGGTTTACAGTCATAGATTTATGCCAGGCATTTTTCTCCATACCGTTACATGAAGATAGCCAGTTTTTATTTGCATTTACGATGGATGATCGTGTGTTAACGTGGTGTCGTATCCCTCAAGGGTATACAGAAAGCCCCTTTATCTCTAGCCAGTGTCTGAAAAAGAATCTTGAAGGGCTGGTGATGCCACAGAGGTCAGTCCTAGTCCAGTACATTGATGACCTTCTGGTCACCTCTGAGACTGAAGATGCTTGCAGGATCGATACTGTGGCTTTGCTGAATCCTCTGGCAGAGAATGGACACAGAGTGTCTCCAAACAAACTCCAATATTGTTTGACTGAAGTTCAGTATCTGGGTCACTGGATTGAGAAGGGAAAACGAAGAGTGTCACCTGATTGCATTGAGGCGATTTTGCAGATGGGTACTCCGAAAACACAGAAAGAAGTCTGCTTGTTTTTGGGAATGGTCGGCTATTGTCGACAGTGGATCCCAAATTTCTCCTTGCAAGCAAAGCCACTATTGAGATTGACTCGAAAGGACATTGGCGATCCGGTACCATGGGATAACGATTGCTTGAGAGCCTTCCACGAGCTGAGAGAGAGCCTATGTTGCGCTCCAGCTCTGGGAATGCAACAAAGTATAGCAAAATATAACAAAGCATTTTCGCTCTTCTGTTGTGAGAAGGAGGGATGTGCTTTAGCAGTCCTAGTACATGGAGGTGCCTGTAGACCAGTGGCATACTTTTCAGCTACATTAGATCCTGTAGCTTCTGCGTTGCCCAGATGTCTCAAATCCGTTGCTGCAACAGGTGTCAGAATTTAGAGATGTGAAAGCATAGTGATGGGTCATCCACTTATTGTTTATGTACCACATTCAGTAGAACTGTTTATGACAAGAACCAAGACACAGTATCTAACGAATAACGGACTTACAAAGTATGAGCAGGTTATATTGGCTTCTGAAAATGTTACACTGAGACGTTGTACCACTTTGAAACCTGCTACATTTTTACCTGTTCCGCAAGAGGGAGAAGAGGAATGTGAAGTGCACGACTGCTTAGACGTTACTGAGCTATCTACCAAACCCAGACCTGACATTGTTGATAAACCTCTGCCCGAATCTGATTTGATCCTTTTTGTCAATGGTTCATGCTTAAGAGACAATGAAGGGTGTTTGAGAGCAGCATTTGCTGTGTGCATCATCCTAGGGGTGGTAGAAGCTGCCTGCTTGAAAAGAGTATACTCTGCTTAGGTGGCCGAAATTATTGCTCTGATACGTGCTTGTACAATCTTGAATGGTGTCCGAGTGACTATCTATACGGACAGCCAATATGGGTTTGGAGTAGTTCACGAATTTGGGCAGTTGTGGTCACAGAGGGGATTTTTGACATCTTCAGGGTCCCCAATCCGTAATGGAGAAGATGTATGCCAATTGTTGGAGGCTTTGCAGAAGCCTAAAGAGATCGCAGTGGATAACTGTGCAGCCTATGGGAGAGGAGAGGTCTTCATAACATAGGGGAACAACTATGCCAATGAAGTGGCTCTTTTTTGTTCTATACATGTTTGTGTTTTCAACGGAGAATATGTAGGAGAGAGCACAGAAGAGACTGAGCTCAGCATGATGTTGGCTGTTGCCGATACCTGGGATGAGGTGAAGCGGCTGCAGGATGAGGTCTCGGACGAGGAAGCTGCATCATGGGTTAGAGCAGGCTGTGAGCAGAGAGAGGATGGCATTTGGGTGTCAACAGATAACAGTACTACCCAATTGTTTACTGAGCCCAATGGCAAGGCAAATTCATGGAGCAGTGCATCTTGGGAGAGATGCCATGGTGCGAGTGTTTAGGCAAATGTGGTTTAACCCACGATTTCGTGTGAGTGCTGAAGCAGTGTATCACAGGTGTGTTATATGTCAACAAATGAATGTTGGAAAGAGAACTTTGGTGGCGATGAGTCACATTGGAAGATCAGGAGGTCCTTTCAAAAGGATATAATTGGACTTTATCGAGATGCCGAGGTGTGATAGGTTGAGATATGTTTTGGTGGTGGTGTGTATCTTTTCACGTTGGGTTGAGGCATATCCAACTAGACGATGTGATAGTCTCACAGTGGCAAAACTGCTCTTAAGAGAATTGATACCGCGGTTCGGATTTCCGACCTCGGTGGAAACAGATAGAGGAACACACTTCCATAATGAAATCATGAAGTTGTTGTGTACAGCTTTGAACATTGATCAGAGATTGCACTGTAGTTACAGGCCTGAGGCTTCTGGTCTTGTAGAGCAGATAAACGGTACAATCAAAATGAGGGTGTCGAAAGTATGTTCGTCAACTTCACTGAAATGGCCAGATGCACTGCCTCTGGTATTAATGAGTCTGCGTAGTACTCCTGTGAGGAGGACAGGGCTCTCTCCCCATGAGATACTGATGGGAAGAGCTATGCGATTGCCTACGGTGCCAGCTACAGCATTGCTAAACATCACAGATAATTTGGTATTGGATTATTGTAGGGGACTGGCTGATGTGGTTAATTCTGTGTCCCACCAGGGAGAGGCTGCGACTGCATCCACCTCGCAAAAGACCTGCTACATGATCTTAACCCTGGTGACTGGGTGCTGGTCCAAAAGCACCAGATGATTTTGGTCAAAAGTACAGCTGTGAAGTGTGGAGGATTACCAAACTGGATACACGATTCGCATACTCGTCGAGTTTCAGAGTCTGTGGAGGAAACAACTCCCCTTGCCCCAAGAAGAGCGACAGAGAATGCAATAGACAATGAAGGAACAGGTCCGTTGAGGCTGAACAATCAACTGAGCAAGAAAGAGGAGATCAAACCGCTCCAGAGTTGAGTTCAGAACTTGACATAGACAAGATTGCAGAAGTGAACGTTGAACCAGAGCAAGGTGAACGACCTGGTGCAGAAGGATCAGATCAGGAGGAAAAGAGGAGAACAGGTGCAGAAGCAGAAAAGTGGCCGACAAGAAAAGAAAGGCTAAATATAAGGCTTGCATCTGAGAAAAATCTCGCTCCAATTCCTGAAACGTCTGAATCAGATCAAAGTGAAGCCGAAGAGAGATCGGAGGGCCTTAGACGATCCAGAAGAGAGAGGGTACCGTCTCAAAAGTGCGCATCTGCTGAATGGACATATCTGGTTGCAGATGCAGAGACCGAGGAATTCCGGGAGATTGGGGACTGGCACAGTGAGTTACAGAGGGGACACCCTATCGATTGATATTCAGTTCCTGGAGTTGAGGCTTTCGGAGTTCTAACACTGACAGTCCCTGATCCACAAAAGGCTGAGTTGTTTGCGATTTTTGATCCTTAACCAGGTTGCGTTCCCTACTTTTGGACAACAGCCCACTGCACAGGAACTGGGAGAAATGTGTGCAGAGAATCTGCAACTTTTTCTTACCGTACTTGGATCTAATATCATTAACGCTGAAGCTTGAACTGTGAAATAAGAACACATTAGGCTTTAGAAAGAAGATAACCTAGGCCCAATTGGAAGAAGATTTAAATTAAGGGACGTTCAATAGAAGAAGAACTGAGTGGTAGGGCTGACTACATCTCTACAATAGGTTTAGTGTTCTTGGACTATATATTGCAACAATCAAATGGACAAAGGACAATAAAGAGACATTGAAATTAACAGGATAAATCAAAGAAAGGAAAAAAAGAGACTTTGTTGATTTCGTTTGTACCTCAAAATATCAACAGTGGTTTGAAATGGAGTCTGACAATGCAGGACGCAAGAAGAAGTGCATAATTGGTACCCTTATTGTCGTGGTGCTTATTGTCATAACTGTGGTGATTGTTACATCTTTAGTTGAATCTCAAAATGCCGCAGGGAAGGGGGAACAGGCGACACTTGCCCCACCTGTCTCAGATTCAGAAGGGGGTGCATCCGCAAAAGATAGAGAGATGATCAGGGAAACTAGTCGGATGTTACACGTTGATTTGTCAAAAGGTGATTTCACGCTAAATGGATATGCTTGTTTGTTGTATGAGTATGTTGATACAATGGAAGCGAAAGATTGCTATGTGTGTATGCAACTGCCAGCATCAGTAGAGGAAGTCATTCGATACCATAATTTACCTGTGACATATGACATCACATGTAGTGTATTGTTAAGCATGTTCTATAGTAAGGCACATTTTGAGTACTACTTCTCAAATTACGATGTGGTACTCTCAGAAGTTCCAGTGCTTAAGTACCTAAATAAATATGATTAATATAAGGAAGTAGATCGGATGTCTAAGTATTTTGTGCCTACTATTACATTAGATACTTCATATGCCCATGGACATAATTTGACCTGCATGTTATCTGACATCGAGAAGAAGTTTGTGGATCAAATAGAAGATCGACATAGGCAAACTTTATTTAGACCAGACCCGAATCATAAGGTTATTCCATGCACCCAGGAAGAGTTAGATAATAAGTCAAAAGGAAGCTCTGGTCCAATTGCTTTGGACTTTCAGCAAAAAGGGAAACTGTGCATTAGACATATTTGTGGGTGATAGTGATTGTGAACACATTTTCCTGATTGAGGAGTCGATTAGGAAGGCGCTATTGGATAAATTAACGATAGTGCCAAATGTGTATTTTGTGTGTGGAAAAAATGCTTATGTGAAATTGCCTAAGAATTGGTATGGTACATGTTATTTGGCGGTGGTATTTCCCAAAATCTTCCATGTAGATGACTTATGGCCTTTAGAAGGGAAAGGATCTCACAGAGGAAAACGTGGTGTAAGTGTGTGAGAAATTGTTGGGAATGTATTTGGAGCCATGATACCTAGTCTGGGTGTGATTTTGAATGATGTGAAAATTAGAAAGTTGGCAACGTTGGTGGATAAGCTCTCTATAAATACGACCCAAATTCTGTTACTTGTTGATAGGGAGATGGTTTTGATAAGGGCTATGGTTCTTCAAAATCATCTTGCTTTAGATGTGTTATTAGCAAAAGCCGGAGGAGTCTGCAAATTTTTGAAAGTTCATCAGTGCTGCATGTATATTCCTGACAATAGTCGGGATATACGAAAGTACATTAGTAATATTTCAGAAATACATCAGGATTTGAAGGATTTGGCTGCTGATGGACTCTGGGAACAAATTGGTAAAGGATTTAGAAAGGTTGGAAGCTGGTTTGGAAGTCTGGGACAAGGGATAATGGGATACATCTTGAAACCTATTATAATAGCTGTCATTTGTATAATTGTACTTCTGGGAGCCATCACAGCTTATAAGTGGCAGAAAGCACGACATAATGAAAATGCCATGAAGAGGCGAGAGCAGAAGTTAAACGACTGCAAGACAGTCACTATCTGCACCTTAAAGGGTTAGAAAGATTTAGACAGGGACGGTAAGCTACAGCTTCTGTTTAGGTCAGTCTCTTCTCCAAGGAGAAATTGTGAGAGGATAGAATGGTGGTGTTATGACACTAGTCATAAGAGGGGGGAACTGATAGAGCGCTTACAGCACTCTAAATTGTATGGGTGCACTATACTTATGGTTGAAACGCACTCACATGTATTTTTATCGTTTGAAGTGTTTTACGATTATTAAGATGCATTTAATCAACGTTATCTTCACATTGAACTGTAGAAGTGCATATTCAAGTAGGATTTTACAAGTATTAAAAACATTCATAATTCCTGTATATGTAATGTGCAGAATAAAATTATATTCGTGCAATGTAACCATGCTTAGTTTCAGTTGCCTAAAACGTAGGTCCCATTTGTAAAGTTGTTGACAGTTTTCATTCTCCTTGGCTGCTCAAAACATTAATTAAATGAATCTCTTTTTCATCTAATCTGGTCTACTGGACTTTGTGAGCTGCGCACCCCCATTTGTTATATGAATCTGTTTTGTACTCGAAAGTAGCATGTTCTTATCCTACTGCAGGTGCAGGAATTCAGCCTTGTTATTCTTAGATTTAAGGAGATACCCGGAATGTCTTTGAAGAAGACTGGAAGGCAAGAAGGGAAGACTCCTTTCGTGCCTGGCCTGTCTGGGAAGCAAGGCCACTGGAAGACAAAGAAGAATTAATTAAAGCTACTGGAAAGTTACTGAAATGATACAATAGAGAAGTTTATCACATGATTCATTGAGGGCTGAACTTTGTCTGTTTTTGATATGTTGCACAGGGACAGAGACAGGAGACTTCTGCTGATTCTCAGAGGAGAAGGAGCATCTTAGAGCAAGCTCCATAGCCTTAAGCTAGGAAACTCATCTGACGTGAGTACTTCTTAGGCAGTCAAGATGTGCTGACACCTTTGGGAAATGATATAAGAGAATTAGGTAGGAACCTCATTTAGAGCAGTGTAGGGAAAGATATATTTTTCTGTGTTTTGTTTTCCTCACAGATGGAAAGAGAACTCGATGCAGCCTCTATTCTTTGCTCTGTATTGATTTTGGAGTTCATCATATTATGCCTTTTATGCCAGATGAACTATATTCGTAAAATTGGCTCTGTATTGATTTTCGTGTATCTGTATACACTTATACTCAGATGTGTGTATATCCAATTATTTTTGGCCTTATAATAAATCCACAAAATTGGAATTCGGAATCTGTGGTCCTTTAGAGTATGACTAGATTTGAAAGTATAACCATGACTTGTTTTACTCCCCTCTACCACTTTAAGCAAGCAAATAAAAGACCATCAGTCGTAACTTAGTAGAATAATTAGGGAAGACCAAGTTGGCATAATCAACTGGAAGATTATGCAAAGTAAGGAGTAAATAAAGAGAAATTAAAGTTAAAATGAGGCTTCGCTGACGGCCCTCAACTACAGGAATGAAAGATCAAGTTATTAATAAATTTTTTGTGTACCTGCAAATCCATTATCAGTGGAGATACATTTCAACTTAAAACAGGGTTGTTGCCTCAGTTATACATTTTAGAAGCGGACACATAATGTTTTTGGTCACACAACTCAGACACGGGGAGAATGCTTCTTTAGATAACAAATTATAAGTGTTTCATACCGTGACATATTCTAATTATGCTTTAAAGACTAGATTTCCAGGGAACAAAAGCAGCAGATCTTAGTTAAATAGCTACGAGAAACTTTAAGAAGGATCTACGTTTAAAAGGTTCAAAGCAAGAAGTTAAATATGAGTAGATAAGTAGCTATAACTCAGGCACTGCTGGCACAGGTAAGAGCGGTGAGGCAGTGTGGGTGCAGGGCTCGGGGGAGTCGACAGACGATGGGATAGGTAAAATAAAATAAATAAATAAATAAAACCACATACCTTGTACTCGCCGTATCGCCGAGTTGGCGATGCCCTGAGCAGAAGGTAAGTGGTTCTATTAATTTTTTTCATTTATTTTTACCGACCACATCATCTGTTGACTTTTCCCCCTCAGCCACACCACACCGCTCTAAACTGTGCCGGCCGCACCTGCTATAACTTCAGATTAATATCGTCCCCCACTGCGAGCCATTACAACCACAGATAGATTCTTTGTACCACAATGGAGCCGCCCCCCGGCAGACAGTAGGTGTACTATTTTTACTAGTAGGGATGATTTATTGGCGACCAGCTTAGGCTGTTCAACTGAAATGTCAGGTTGACTGGAATTTTTCTTATGGCAAGCCTGACATGCGCAGTTCAGGCTTCCCCAGTCATCGCTGTCAGGTAGCAGGGGAAGCCTTATCACAGCCCCATCGGTCTCGGATGGGGCGATGTCACCTGTCCCTGCCAATCCTTGCACTGCGCTTACACTGTTTACTATTATAAACAGCATGAAAGCAGTGCCTTCATAAGCTGAGATACTTACATGCTTAGTTTCACTTTGCCCATCTGGAATGCATTGCCCAGCTCTTCAGTTCAGTGAGCTGTGTGGGTGGATTTTAAATAGCTGGCCCGCAGGTGTGCAAAGAAGATGACTGCTGAGGTAAGTTGATTGTTTCTTTGTTATGTTTCTTTATTATATGACATCTTGTCTTGTGTCTAATGTAATGTAATGGTACTCATGAAAAGTGCTCCAATTCTATGTAAAAACTGCAAACATAAATAAACAATGTTAATGTAGCAGCAAATACCTTATAAATGCTCGCTATTTTCCACAGCCAACAGCCACCACTGATTTCAAGTAGACTGAAGCTCATATTTTGTTAACAGTATCAATGTTTGCAGGTTTTTACTTCTGGAGTCATACCTTGTGGCATGTAGATCAGGAGTTGGTTTGCACCAGGAGTAATGAGGTTTGAAGTACCTTTACTTTGCAGCTTTGATGGGAAGTGTTTTTTTAATATGTATGTATGACTGCCAGTAGGTAATATATAAATACACACACACACATATATAACGAACTGTCACAGAAAACAGGCGCCAACACTCCAAGCTTTTTCATACTCTCAATTTATTGAGAGCAGCTGCTTAACGTGTTTTGGCTGCTCTTTCTAAATCCCCTACTTTCAGATAACCAATGGGTATTATCTGATGATTCTGGACTTGTATTAACTAAAGCATCTCTCATCGATTTCCATCTTCTATACGTCATCTTTTCGCTACCTTATCACTGACCACAGGATCACTTTTGACTAAGTGCCAATGCTTCAGCATTATTCCTCTTATTTGCTGTTACTCAGGGCTATATTCAGTTACAAATCTCTTTTCTTTTAGGGCGTCTACTTTCCTTCTTTCCTCTCTGCTACCAAATATCAAATCCTCCCTTTTCACAGTGTGTGCTCTCTTTTTGCTGCCTGCAACTTTAGTTCTGAGTACCCTCTCTGTTTGAATCTGATTACAAGATCGCCTTGTGCTTGTAAAGATTCTTCTGGTTCACTACAATTTCTCTTATTCTCAGATTCTCTCCATATGGGATGCTTCTTTTTAGACTATTTGGATGTAAACTTTTGGCATTAAGAACAGTGTTACCTGCTGTAGGTTTACACGAAATATCCTACTGTGCAATTTGTCGTCCTTAACATAAATAGTCTATTCCAAAACATTGACTTCCATTTAACTTATGGTGCTAGTCAACCTTATATGCAAATCACTCTTATTTAATCTAGCAAAACCAACTGCACTCTCCACTATTGCTTTCCAAATTACAAACATATTGTCGATAAAACGAAGCCACAGGATGACATTATCTGTCCATTGATGTTCACATTTTTGATGCAGCACCTGCTCTTCCCTCCAGCCCATTTGTAGATTAGCATAGCTGGGGGCGAAGCAGGTGCCCATCACAGTCCTAGTTTTCTGTTCGAAAATGTCCTTATTAACAAAAGAAATTGTGAGTGAGGCACCATTTAGTCATATCAAGCAACAATTGTGTTGGTTTTCGCAAATACAGCCGCCATGCCTTTAATAAATGCTTAATCGCTTTTAGTCCATCCTCGTGGTGTATGTTCGTATAAAGCAAAGTTACATCAAGAGTCATTAGTACAAAGTCAGTTTGCGGTACAATATCGTATATTACCTTAGAGGCTTGAAACAAGATATGTACTTGAGCTAGACAGTAAAAACCCTAATGGTCTTATTATGGAGGAGGATCTGTTTACATTCCCCTAAATACTCTTCAAAGATGGACGTAAAAAACACTGGGTTTTCAGAATTTTGTTTTGGTGTTTTATTTAATTTTAGTTTTTGACATAGAATATATTCTTTATGATTTTATATATTTATATATAAGTATTAAAATAAACATAAAATGTTTAAATGTGATACAGTTGATGGTTTACCTAGATAAGTCCCCATTAGGGAGAGTATATATTGTAATATGGCTATCTCAGAATAGTGATAATAAGTATGATATAGGGAAGGAGTATAAACCGCTTAAAGTATTACATAATGCTGTGTTTTTTATTTAATCCACTTGGAGTATGAATACCTGTTTGTAAACTGACTTCAAAATTCTGACATGATGAATTAAGATATTTATGTATATCAACATCATCAATGATCTTTATTTGGCCTCTAGGGCCATAAAAGCACAAGTAAAAATACAATAAATGTCATTCCAATGAATAAAAACGGTCATTGCTCTGTGTGAGGCACAGAATTACACATAAGTGGTGTAAACTTACAGTAGTATTACATAAAACACTCGGCTATCCTGCCTCAATGGTCCAGAAATTAACCGATAAGTATAGGATTCAGTAAAGTGCATGTGCAATACATGAGAAGCATAGTGGCCTTTACAGTATTCGGAAACCAGGTTCAATAAAGTGCGTGTGCAATACATGAGCAGCAAGAAGGCCATTACAGTAATCCAGTCCCGGATTTCATGATGTTATCATAGAGGCCCTCACCAAGCAGCATTCAAAGCTATATACAAATAGAAAAATGTAAAAACAGCATATAAAGCACATTATAATAAAAAAATGCTCGTTTAAAAGTCATAAAATACTTTCATTCAAGTTAAAAGAAGATCGGGACCCGGTTTATAGAATATATATTAATAGACCGGCAAGACCTATGAGTTCATCTTTAGGATGGCCCTAGGTATACACCACATAGAAAACAGAAAATGTGAACACAATGTGGGTGCCAGGTTTCAATATCCTAAAGACCTCAGTGCAGTGGCTGGTTCCCATATTTCTACATAGCTGTAAAAGTCATCAGTCTCTCGCCCTCTTGTATCCTTGACAGAAAAATATTACATGATGTTCCGTCTCCGTTGCATTGTTGCAGGCCCGGGCAACTCAAATTTGAGGAACCCGCCCATTTGTTTGTAAAAGCATGCAAAGGGAGCACCTCATGTCCAGGACAGGTTCTAGTCTGTGCTGATCTTTTACTTCTAAAAACCTCAAGATCAGTGGGCCAGGCATAGACCTCGCCTGTATGTGGGAACGTTTATGCTCCCTATAAGTCTCTATCAGGTCCTTCCTTGATGTTGTGCGGCAGATTTCTTCTGCGTAGTTCCACAGGTTACCCCTACCCATGGCCACACAAGTGTTCTTAATGAAAGCCAGCCATGGTAGTTATCCCACACCCTGTAGACTCAGTACTCCACTCAACTCTTCCCTGTATGCAGCCAGTTCCGGAGTGCTCCACAGACGTCGCCAGAATAGAAGAGGTCTGTGAGAGGCTTCGTCTGCGATTGGTCTGATCCCAAGGTCCATTCGGAGAGGTGTAAGTGGGGAGCTCGGGGGAAGACCCACTAATTGCCTAGCAAAGGAGTTCTCAATTCTCGATATAGAGCCAGATGGACAATGACCCCAGATTTCAGCACCATACAGAGCGGCACCCCTAGCTTGGGATTCATCCATTTCCACCGCCAGGCCAACAAATTTGTGGGTACAGCTCCTATATACCTTTGTCAGTCCCCCCGTTGTCTCGGCCAACTTTAAACTTGTTTTCTTAGTTTGTGCACCCCAGTCCATTTTGTCGGTGAGCGTGATACCAAGGTATTAAAAAATGGACACCCTCTCCAGGGGTTTCGCATCTAGGTGGGGATTTGGCCGGGTACTATTACTTGCATTGAATACCATGTACTTCGTTTTCTGTAAGTTGATCTCCAGACCCCTATTTTTACAAAAAACATAAACAATGTCTAGGGCCCTCTGAATTTCCATGGGTGATTTTGATAGCAGGAGGGTGTCGTCGGCAATCATCATGGCAGGTATTTTACGGTTCGCTAGCTTAGGGGCATCAATATCCTTCCCTGCAATCAGCACCTCAACTAAGCCATTAATAAAAAGGCAAAAAAGGGTTGGCCAAGACGAAGCCTTGGCGTATGCCTCTTTCTACAGGTGTGGGGGCTGTGGGTTCACCATTTTTGCCATACTTAATTTTGGCAAAATATCCCTCATGTAATCATTTCAACTGCTGGCAGAGGTTTGCTGGAACCCCAATATCCCAAACAATTGCCCATAGTTTTTCCCTCTGTGCCAGGTCGAATGCAGATTTTAGGTCCACAAATATTATATTATATATATATAATAGACGCTGCCACCCTCTATACACACAGATTTCCAGTGTAGTAATTGTAACCTAAATATTTGGTCTATTGTAGACATCTTTGCTCTGAACCCGGCTTTGAGGGGACTAAGGACATTGTGCTCCTCCATCCAGCTCTGGAGTCGCCACAATAATACGCCGGCAAATATTTTTTGGGCTTACGTCGATAAGACTGATAGGGCGATAGTTAGCGGGGAGGAGCAGAGATCCCTTTTTATAAATTAGTATCATTTCAGCCCCCGTCCAGGTGGTGGGAATCAACATTCTCTGCAGGATAGCATTAAACAAAGACCACAAGTAGGCCCAAATAATAGGTTCACAACAAAAGAATTATAGGTTCACAATTAAAGGTTTGTCTTTCGTTATTAATGTAATGGTGCAATAGTGAGGTAATGACATTTGCAATTAGATGAAAGCAAAAATTAAGTCCAGTCTATATTTGAAATTTATAAATATGTATTTATACAAATTTTGATGAATGAATATTGTTCTTTTACTTATATGAAGAAACTCAATAATATTCGATTTGCACTTATATAACGGAAAAAATTGTGCTTCTTTATTGTTACCAAGGCCGTTGTTGGCAGCTGTCAATAAATCGAGAGTAAGAAAAAGCTTAGAGTGACAGCGCCTGTTTTGTTTGACAGTTTGTTGTGTCATAATACAGAGAAAGCCGTCTTCGCTGATGCCCCCCTGTTTTCTGGAATATAGCGGCATGCGGCCGTATAAAGAGAAGTAATAGATATTTATCACCTTCTGGTGGTCGCCAGTGGGTAGTTGTATTTAGAACCTTGTTTCCAAATAAAGAGCGTTTTTTGTTTTGCTAATAACTATGGTGTCATTTGACGAATCCTTGTGAAAAGTAAAAAAATAGTACGGTGCTCACTTTAGCTGCTGTCATGAAAATGTGATCCTTCAAGCAGGGGCCGAGAAAAAGGGGGGGGTCCTAAGACACATTTTCCTCATGCAAATCCCAAAGGGATTTTAGACACGACTACAGCCCAAACTTATGAATGAAATTACATCAAATTTGGCAGAAAGGTAGCTGTTCATTCAGAAAGGGACCTTTTTGTGAATTGGTTTAAATACATTCAGTAGTTTTTGAGATATTAAAAGAAATCCTAATTTGGATATATAGCTACTACTAGGCTCCACGAACCCTCCCGATGTTGTGCTGAGATCTGATTGGCTGCCAACACTTCAACCAGGAAGTGTTGGCAGCCATCTTGAGACTCGGCTACAGCCTAGTCCCTGAAATAACATTTTATTTTAAAGGGAGCAGGGTAGGAATACCCTGACCCTTTAGCTCTGGTACTGGGATATCAGGGGGATCCCACCAGGTCAAACATTTAAAAAGAAATGCCGCCAAATTATGAGAAAACTGTGAATTGGCTGCATATGATTTTTAGAATAACAAGCACAGTCTCCTGCGCTTTTTTACATTATAGCACCCAGGAGGGGGCCTGGTCTGGGGGCACGTGGGAAATATTTTTATAAAAGGACTGGGGTGCACGAGCCAGCCTCCAAGGGCTTATAAAAATAAGACCACCACCTCCACAGGGAAAATGTTTATATTTAACGGGGGCCGTGCATACCCTCCCCAGGAACCACTACCTCCCTGGGGCTATTGATAACATTCAGCGATGTTCCATGTGGACCACCCCGGGCCATGAGGAACCACCACCTCCCCGAAGCTAATGTTAAAACTTAACGGTGAGGCCGTGGGGATTCCCCGACCCTGGAGATCACCCCCTCCCTGGGGCCAATTCAGTTTTTTAAAAAGAGGAAGCCACATACAGCCCCGGGGACCACCAACTCTCTGGGGCCGGTCAGTGCAGATGAAAGGAGGGCGGCCACGCAGCGCCCCTCCTGGAGCCAGAAATTGCTCTGGGGACCGTCACACCCCAGGGCCGGCAGGAGCTGACACAAAAGCAAACACTCCAATTCCAGTGGGCAGGAGCTGTCCAAGTACTCCAGCCAGCTGGAAGCGCAGAAATGCATGAAAGAGAAAGAGATGAACGATTGCTCTAGCATGCAGGGAGCTGCATTTCCAGCAGCTCCCTTCATGAGAGAGCAATGCAGACTCCCACAGAAAGCAGGGTCCAGGTTGAGACCCCAGGGGGCCTTGAGGCTCTCCCTGCAGTCCCAGGGCGAAGGGAAATAGGCAAAATAAAGGTAAGAAAGAGGAAGAATAAAGATCTGCAATGAGCAGCTTGAGGCCGAATAAAGGTTAGAGACAAGCAGAAAGAGACAGAATAAAGGTCAGAAATTAGCAGAAGGAGGCAAAAGAAACGTGAGAAACTAGCAGAAAGAGGAAGAATGAAGGTCAGAAATGAGCAGAAAGAGGCAAAATAGCGGTATGAAATGAGCAGCAAGAGGCCGCATAAAGGTTAGAAACGAGCCGAAAGAGGCAGAATAAAGGTGAGAAACGAGCAGAAAAAGGCAAAATAAAGATCAGAAACGAGCAGAAGAGGCAAAATATTGGTCAGAAATAGGCAGAAAAATGGTCAGCAACAAGCAGAAAAAGAAAAGATAAAGGTGAGAAATGAGAAGAAAAAGGCAGAATAGAGGTCAGAAACTACCAGAAAAAGGCAAAATAGAGGTCAGAAAGAGCAGAAAGAGGAGAAATAAAAGTCAGAAGTGAGCAGCAAAAGGAATAAAATTAGCAGAGCTCACTCAGGTACTCATGCACCCACTCGCAGGACAACTCACACACTCCCACAGCTACTCACAGACCTATTTAGACACTCATACACCCACTCACAGACTAACTAAGACATGTACACCCATTCACAAACCCAGTCAGACACTCATGCACCCACTTACAGAATCACTCATACTCTCTCTCACCAACTCACAGAGACCTACTCAGAGACTCAAGCACCCACTCACAGACCCAGTGAGACACTCATGCACCCACTCACATACCCAGCGAGACACTCACACACTAATTCACATGCCCACTGAGACACTCATGCACTCACTGATACACTCACTCTCAAAGGTTACAGGTTACAGTTAGGTTTTTTTTTTAAACTTAGAAATTGACTGAAAAAAACTAAAGGTTAAAAAAACCTTAGAAATGACGTTATAATTAGGCTCAGATTTCACTAGTACACAACCATAGAAATTCACCAGTTATAGTTATCTGAGCTAACTATAAATTATGCCCCCGAAATCCATTGCTTATTACATCTTACATATTACATCACTCATGACATGGTCAGTGACATCACTGATGACATCACTGATGACATCTCAAATGACATCACTGATGGTTGCCCGGTTAAAGGTGTAACTCGAAAGGCGTTGGCGTCCTGTGTTGGGTTTTGCTATCTAATGAAAAATAAAAATTAAACCATCAACTGGATTTAGTTTGTCATCTTCTTTGGATTTGCGGAGAGTGCAAATGGATCATCATAAGATGTTCGTTGTTGTGGAATATATATATCATCAACAAATTTTACACCGCACTCCAGGAGTCGCACACGGATCTGAGTGAAGGAGAAAGGACCTCAAGTGCATCTCATAGAACATGAAACTGCTATACATAGATCAAAGATAAGGAACAGGCAGGGGGAGAGGCCATGGTCACGGACGAGGAAGAGGAAGATCACTAAGTCATACAAGAGAACAAAAACAAGGAGGGCGATCAGGAAAGAACAAACAAGAATCACCAATGCAACCAGCAAATGAAATAACAAATGCATCTCGAACTAACGTGGAAAACAATCTTATAATTAATCTACTCACGTTGAATAAATATCAAATCAATCTCCTGAAAAAGGGTCTAACCTTCTGCCCTGAAAAACATAATGATGACATAGAGACCAGGATTGACTTTTATAAATTCATATGAAAGCTAAAGCTAGCTAAATTCTTCACAAAAAAGAAGCACAGCAAATCATGCAATCAGATGTGACAACTCCAAGTACCAATTTACAGATCGATCAAATACCAGATTTGAAAACTGCATATGATCTGGTGTTTGATCTGGAGAATGATGAGATGACATAAACACAAGTATTGAACGATCTAGAAATAAATACAGTGGACCACAAGCATCCAAAATTCAAAACGAAGTTGAAGTCTTGTCCCATGTTAAATCCAAGCAACAGAATTGACGCTTATCACGACTGGGTTATATCAGATTTAGAAAACTTAAGGAACAACACCCAGAAAAATAAGAAAATGGAAACCTAACATGTGAAGAATGTGAAGCACTACAGGATCTGCTGACCAATGAAATGATTGAAATTAAACCAGCTGACAAAGTAGTAAATGTGGCAATCATGAATAAATTGCAATACATGAAGTCGGCAATAAGACAACTAAATGTGGCCACCAATAACAAAAAATGTAATCAGAGCCAAAGGAGCTCACAATGACCCTAAACAACAAAATCAAAGACTGGAAGGAGGAGGATTTTTTGAGTGAATAGGAAGCAAAATTTCTAAGGAATGAAAGTCTGATCATCCCAACCATATACTTTCTCCCAAAAGTTCACAAAACATTATATAACCCTCCAGGAAGACCCATAATATCCAGCTGCAGTCTCTCTATGAGAATGTGTCCATTTATGTGGACCACTTTCTAGCTCCCCTAGTGACATCCTTAAGTTCCAACATTAAAGACACAGGGGATTTCTTGAGGATCCTTGCAGACACAGGATGGCAGGAAGGATGCCTGCTATTTACAATCAATGTAGTATCTCTATACAAATCCATTAGCCATGAATTGAGGCTAGGAGCAGTGAAATGCTTTCTCTCTCAAAGAAATGTTCAGAACTTAAAACACTCACACATACTATTGGAAATCATAGAATTATGCCTCCACAATAACATCTGCCTATTTAACCATCAGATATACTCCCAGATCTGCAGAGCAGCCATGGGAGTTTCCTTCTCTCCAAGCTATGCAAATCTTACCATGGGATGGTGGGGGAAACCATGGCTTGGCGAGAAGGAAACAACAGTATACAGATAAAATAGCCCTGTGGCTATGATTTATAGACAATCTATTTATAATCTGGAATGCCACAAATGAGGAATTCTTGGAGTACTTTGAGAAACTTAATCAGAATGATGTGAGACCAGCATTTTATGCAATACAAGTACAGCAGCAGTACAAAGTCTACATTGAAGAAAATCAAATAAAGACAACTTTCTATTGAAAACCAGCATCAACGAACAGCATATTACATGGGTTCAGCTTTCATCTGAACTCTTTGTAAATAAGTATTCTGTATGGAAATTGTTTAAGAATGAAACGGAATTGCTCTGATGGAAAAGAACTGGAATCAAAACTAAAAGAAACAGAATGGAAATTCCTGCAAAGAGGATATAAGATATCTGACATTAAAGAAAAAAAAGAAACGGGCAGAAGGCATCTTACAGGCACAAACTTTGTGGAATTAAAAAACTGCGAAAATCTCAAAAAAAGAAGATCAGAAAGTGAGATTGGTATTGAGCTATGGCAAAAAGAACCATCAAATTACTCACATCATGCACAAATACTGAAAAATACTTAAAAAGTTTGAAACAGACCAGATATATCTATAAATTAGTGAAAAGCCATTTTGAAATCTGGAAAAACAAAATCATGGCTGGTAAAATATCAAAAGGTTGTGAAAAATGCAAAGCATGCTGCATAAGCAAAAATACTTGTGAGATTCTTGATTTCATGGGCAAAATATTTACCATCAATGAGAGGATCACATGTGAAACCAACTATATGGTCTACATAATTGAATGCCAATGTGGATTAAAGTACATAGGCAGCACTATATGGCCATTGAAGAAGAGAATATTGGAGCATATTCGAACAGTACAGAATAAAGACAGCAACGATGGAATGGCCAAACACCTGGAAACACATCCTGGATATAGTTGGCAACAAATGAGTTACTATGGAAAAGCCAGCGTATCCAGCAATGAAAGAGGAGGAGATAGAATGCTGAAACGTAGACAAATGGAATCCCATCTGATCATAAGATTCAGGACTAAGCACAATATGGGCTGAACCTGAATGAAGATCTGCACATACACCTATAATTACAGACAAACTTGAAAATGATACAGAGTTCAAATTGATGGATATTAAAGATTATCTAGGTATCAGATGCCTGGAACATATGTGCGCCATATGAATGGTGTGGAAGGGGTGACAATAAATAGGATGCGTTAATCATAAATATGAGGTCATACTAAACAGGAACAAAAATGGGTACTAAGCCCCATATATGTGGTAGTACATACACATATAACTAAACTGAATAAGGATCCAACCACCTGCAAGATAACTTGGATGTAGGAGGTGGTACTTAGCAAGTATAATACCCCTAAGCCTTACCCAGGACTAACTGTGGGAAAATGGAGGCACTAGTGGGATGGGGGCACTGAGCTCAAACTCAGGATGGAAGAAAGATGTATAGACTACCATTCATAAAATATACACATACATCCCACAATCCTCAGCGGAGTAATGCAGGCACCTTGGGAATAGGGCACTAAGCCCAGTAGATACAGCAGAATAGTAAACAATTCATTGTAGGTGGGCTGAAACATGTATGACACCCATTAACATCGATACGAAGATGACGAGCATCTATAACCCATGACTACCTTTATCGTCAGATTTGTAAGACAAAATCGAAAATCGAACAAGCCTGAGCCAGTTTCACACCAGCAATATGTATGTAATGAATTGGAAGAACTGTGTAAAAAACCTGTATATTGTAGCAGACGTTTTTAACAAACTCACTGTTCTGAAACTATATATCTCACAATGCTCCATTACCAGGCGAGTGAGAATTTTGTATAAATAGAGAAACAAAGAAGGACTCACTTAACTGTGATCAAGACCTGTTAGTCTAAATGCATTCGTGATGGTGTGTTCAATAAATATATTTGCAAAATCAACTCCTGGAGTGCGGCGTAAAACTTATTGGTGAGATATATTTGTGGTGCATGGTTCCGCCCTGAACACAGGCACCAACCGTGTATAGCATGCTGGAAGTGGAGCCACTTGGTGGAACACATATATATGGCCCTCGGCACCCGCTATTTGTTGAAGGATGTATATATCTATACACATTTATATATATATTCACTTAAAAAACCATAGGTTTCACACATGTTATAGTTAGCTGGACATTTCACTCGTAAAAAACCATTGAAATTCCCCCGTTATAGTTAGTGCAGGCAACTATAACTCACGCGACCGCAATCCTCTGCTGATGATGTCAGATATTACATCACTGTATTTAGACACTTATTTATCCATGTCTTCTTCCATTAATTTTTAGCTATACATATATTACAATTTTTTTTTTTTCAGAAAGACACATATGTCATCAGTGATGTAATATCTGACGTCATCAGCAGAGGATTGCGGTCGCGTGAGTTATAGTTGCCTGCACTAACTATAACGGGGGAATTTCAATGGTTTTTCACGAGTGAAATGTCCAGCTAACTATAGCATGTGTGAAACCTATGGTTTTTTAAGTGAATTTGCAAGGTTTTTTAAATGCTAATTCCTAACTATAACGTGTGTGAAACCTATGGTTTTTTTCAGTGAATTTGTACGGTTTAAAAAAAATGCTAAGTAATGTATTTATTTATTTATTTTTTTTAAGGTTTTTCACCGTGCGCGTACCATACGTGCACGGTGCACTTCGCGCACCGCGCGCCCGCGTTACGCAGTTCGCGGAATTTTTCCGTTTCTACCGTACGCGCACGCTACGTGTACTCTGCGATTTTTCGCAAAAAAATTTAAGGAAATTTTGGCCCTTGGGGGTCCTTCTGGGACCCCCTGACTAAGGCTAGGGGGTCAGGAACTGTCCACCCTGCCCCCTTTTCACGTTCTCCACTTTTGTTTTTCACCCCCTCAGACTGCGAGAGACAAAATGGCGGCCGACACTTCCTGGTTTCGACCGATTCGAATGTTTACTAAGATCTAACAAGCAATCAGAATCGCGCTCGCGCACGGCAGCGTGCGCGTACGGTAAGTTTTACCGTACGCGCACGGTGCGCGCTTATAGATATATATATGCTTTTAAATGCTATTTTCTCAGGAAATACTGAACAGATTTACACCAGACCTGCAAAAGGCACATCCCTGACCTGAGGACTACCTCTCTGCCAAATTTCAAGTAATTCTGTTCAGCCGTTCGGGCTGTAGCTTGGACTAAAGGTCCTATGGAAAAATGCATGTGGAAAACGCGTTTTGGGACCCCCCCTTTTTCTCAGCCCCCGCTTGACGAATCCCCCCGAGACTTTCAGGGAAGGAGCGGAGCGGAGCGCCCCACCTATTTTGAAAATTTCGTGAGGATTCGTCAATCGGCGCCAAAGTTATTCCAAATAGAATGTTGCGGATTTCCTATGGAAACACGATCCTAACTATAACTATCTACTGGCGACCGCCAGTAGATAATATATATATATAATACATGCGAAATGAATTCCCGCATTGCTTCCGATCGTTTCCACCTGACGGGGTTGGTGAGGATGGGCGGGCGCTGGACCCGTTGAAATATTTGTGAATATCTCGCGTTGCCAGAACGCAAGAAGAGTCGCACTCAGGATTTAAATTTTGGAGTTGTATTTAAATATTCACAAATATATATAATACATGTATACGTGGAAAAGTCAAATGTTAGGTAGATTTAAATTGTTAAAATATTCATGTTAATAAATTAAACAGAAGTACAAAATAATACTGTATAAAAATGAACATATTTTTGATAATATAACAAGTTCTGTAATAAAATGAAAATCAATAATGAAATTTCTGGAAGAATAGGAAAGAGCTTTGTTAAAAGGAATACTGTTTATTGTATATTGTTTTAAGTTAATGAAAACAGTTACAATATTTTACAATTGATACTGGATAAAACGTGTTTGCAATAAAATAAATCGTCCCCACACATTATTTTGTAATTAATGCTGAATAATGGAACATGTTTAAAATAAAATACTTTGCTTTTAAAATTAATCAGTTTTCTAAATACGCACGTTGATATTACAAGAATACAAGATAATAAAACGTTCTGCATCTCAGCATGTTGGTATTACATTTCCTTTAATTGTAGCCGATCGCATTCAGCTAGATTGTTGTAAAGTGACATATGCATCAGTATAAAAATGAAATGCTAGTTTTAATTTATACCAGGTATCAGAGTCCCATACTTATGTGGATGTCATATTGTTGTCTTTTGCTCACAATCAACTATTTGTTTAGACAGAGTTCCTCATACTGGGGTTAAACCCTTGGAATTCTGTTTGATTGATTTATCATGTGATTGTAAAAACTTCAAAAGTTTGCAATTTAGCTGAGGGTCTCTAAAGTCAAGGCTCCTCATGATAGCTGTTCTGCAGGTACGAATACCCCTCTCGTAAAATAAGCACCTTAGAAATATGAGGCGTGCATTATTTAGTATGGGACATATGCAAACTAAACGCAAAAAATCCTCTTTAGGGGCTCCACATAACCTGCATGTTTTTGGGCTTTTGTATCTCCATGGGAGTTTATCTGTTAAGGGTGGCAGCTCTCCTAAGTGTAAAACCAATAACTTTTTCTTAAGATACACCAGATACATTAGAAGAAGGTATGCTACCGCTTTCAAGATGACGTATGTTTGAATTGTCATCCAGGCATGTGATCGCCTTGAAAATACATTTTTATCTTCGACTAGTGAACAAGTTTTTTCTGCTTTGTTGATCGCAGGACAGAAAGTGGAATGCATAAAATTTAGATCCCATAAATCAACTGTATTAGTTATTTCTAATGAAGATAGCAAGTATTTGTTGTAGCTCGAGATTGTATCGTTAATCGGTGACTGCCATAAAGCGCTGATTAGAGGGCTAGACTGATTGTTCCATATTTTATGCCAGTATTTGATTGAGTGGTATCCTCTTGCTATATTTTGCTGGATCAATCCAAATTCCAAGCGGATTTGAGCAGGTGAAGCATTACAAGGAAGACCAAAAACATGTTTATACGTTTTGATTTGTAATCTGTCCAGCGTTTTAGAATCTTTACTGTGCATCACCATACCTGCATCAGTTAACGTGGGAAGCAATTTTGCTTTGATGACAGCAAGCAATGGTTAAAAGGAGGGTCCATCCAGTTTTTTTACAAGTGCGCAAAAGGCATGTATTGAGGTGGTGTTTTTTTCTAACCATATATTTCTGGTGTGTCTGAAAGTTAAAGGTCTTGTCAAAGTAGAAGCCTAGATATTTGTAAGTGCTGACTTGTTCTATGGTTGCGTTAGCCAGTTTGATTTTCAATGAAGCATTGGGATTATTTCCTATTGACATGATTTTTGTCTTTATGATATTAATTTCCAACATATTGAGTTTTGTGAAAACCGCAGTTTCTTTAATTAACCTTTGAAGTCCCACTTCCGTGTGACTCAGCAACACAATATCATCAGCATATGACAGATGAGATATCGTTAGTGGACCTAGTCGCGGAGCGTGTGAGTTTACTTGATCCAGGTGGGTGGATAAATCAGCAGTAAAGAGATTAAACAGGTGTGGTGCAAGCACGTACCCTTGCTTAAGACCCTTTGCAGTTGGTGTTTTTCTGGATATTCTTGTACCATCTTCCACCTTGATTTGAATCCATGTGTCTGTATATAACATTTCAATCGCTCTTAAGGTTTTTTTCTTGATTGCCCCATCGTCTTAATTGTGCTCATAAGAGGGGTAGGTCCACCCGATCAAAAACTGCTTTCAGATCGATAAAGCAGAGATGCATTTTTTTCTTTAGACGCTTGCACTCCTCCGCAATTGGAGCAACTGTTAACCTATTAATTGTGGTTCCGTACCCTTTCTGAAAGCCTGTCTGTTGGACTGGAATCAGATTCTTGATATTTAACCTTTCGATTACATTTTCCAGTATTACTGAAGCATAGTATTTAGCTTCTGAGTCGATAAGTGCTATTATCTGTAATTCGCTGGCTTTGTTCCGTCGCCCCCTTTGAAGATTGGATTTATTACCAATCACCTCCAACTGTCTGGGACCTATTTTCCACCTCTTTAAACAGTGCCGTTATCGGCTTAGCCCAGTATTTTGGATCCCATTTGTATATTGCTTGCGGAATGCCATTTGGGCCTGGGGCACTGTCCCTTCTGCCAGCTTTAATCACTTTTTTCACTCTTGATTGAGTACAAGGTGCATGATCCGATAAGGTTAAGTACTCAAGACAAGACAATGTTTTGGTGCTATTTTTTATTTGTGGCTCGAGGACTTTGTTGGTTTTGTTGAATTGTAACTGCTCTTTATTAGAAAAGACTTTTGTCAGATAAGCTGCCCAATCTTATTCTTTGACATTTGATGAGGTTGTTACTTTAACTTCCTTGTCTATTCCATTTATTATTTTCCAAAAGGCTTTGGTGTTTGATCAGTTGCAATTGTTGAGTAGCTTAAGCCAAAACTCTTCTGTCATTTTTTTCTTCTCCTGCAAGACATGTTTCTCATATTTCTTCTTCAATTGTTTTAGTTTTTCCCATTTAGTCGTTTGAATTCCGAGTTGTTTGGCCTTCCTCATCCCTCTTCTCAATTCTTTCTTTCTAGTTTTCTGTGATAATGGACAAGCGTAGTTTTTGAACCCTCTTGATTTTAAATTAGGAGTTTGTTTTGTCAATTGCATCACAAATTCAATCCAGGCTTTTAATGCCATTGGGGATAATGCAATACTAGCCTCCATGATCTTTTTTGCTTTATCTGCGAGTTTTGGAAGTAGGTGAGATGACCAGTTCAGCCATTTTCTGAGTTGTTTATTCTCTTCCCTCACTGATTATTGGTGCAAACTGATGTCTGTCTTAGTTTATGTTCATAGCTATTTGCTGGATTGTATGGTCGCTGTCTGTGGAACATTTGATTTTAAACATGCTTAGTTGTTGTAGTAATGGTAAGGAAAGAATAGTGTAGTCAATTATTGACCAAGACGTCGGTCCATTATATGTAAAATTTGGAGGATTGTTGTCCCGTGTTCTTCCACTGATTACTCTCAAACCAAAATATTCAAGGGTGGTGACCAGTTCTTTACCCACTTTGTTGGCTTTCCTCCAGTCCAAGGATGGCTTGCTTGGTGGTTTACTGACCAGATTTCCTTTTCCGCTGCTAGCTGGTCATCGTCATCTGGTGTATAAATAAGATGTGTATTAAAGTCACCTGTAATCAATATTTCCCAGTTCGGGTATTGTATCTTACTTCGGGTATTTTATATATTAGTTTTTTGTATGCTACCGGCTTTGTCTTGGGCATTTGGATGAGCATAGATATTGAACAAGATTATCGACCTTGTCCAATGATCTGTGCAGAAATTAAGTTTAATTATCTGTATGTTTCTAGTAGTCGCCTACAGCTGATTTGATTTGACCTTGAGGTTGTTTGATAAGTAGACCGATAGCCCACCTTTAGGTCTTCCAAATCAGCTCATTTTTTCGGCATCCACCTGATGTAGTGTATAATCCGGCAGGTGGAATGGACTTGACAGCCAGGTCTCTTGTAGTGCTATGATGTCATATGTAGCCCAGGTTTCTAATAGTGTACTATGTGTGAGTTTGGATTTTGTACCTGCAATGTTCCAGGAATATATATGTTTAGCTTAGCGCTTTCAAGGCACATGTTGTTTCAATGATTTGTCATTGGATTTTTGAATTTTTTGATGCTGATGCTAACCAGTGCCTTTGACTTTGGCTTCTTTCGTTAGTGGAGCTGTATACTTAGTATCTGTGCCCATTGGTCCTCGGGCACTCTGCAAAATTGAGTACACAGGGGGGTAAGTGCTCTGCCTTTGTTCCCGGTGAGCCAGTGGTGCTGGGTAACACTGTGGTGTGGGTTTCATAATCAATATACCCCAAAATTCAAATTGCTCTTTAACATTTAAATTAGATTTATTATTTCCTCCGTCTTCCATGATGTTACAGTTATCTCAGAGTGGTCGTTGTATTCATTAGGCAGAAATTCACTGATAGTAGGTCTGTCGATTTAATATGACGTAATGGTCATATTTCGGCTAACAGCCTCAAAATGTTTCCTCTATTTAGAATATCCTGCTTGCCTCTTGAGTGGTATTGGGGTATTAATGAAATTTGCCACAGGTCGCTATCCTTAGCTGAAGAAGGTGAGGAGCGTTCATGCAATGTTTCACTTAGATAGTCCTGCATTTACCTTTTATTTTTTATTCTACCTGCATTTGCACCATCATTTCTTAATTCTTTGTCATGAATGGGAGCCGGAACACTGTCACTTTCGCGGTATTGCTTATTCACTGTATTGTTTTCTGTTAAGGAGCATGTAATCACAATGGTCCTGTCTGCCCTCAATGTTATTACACGTTCATGTATTTTTGTGTTGTTATGATGTGTGGAAACCATTGGAGCAGTTAAAACCACTGCTGTATTGTTACTGATGGGTATGATCCTTTACAAATTGTTCCATTCTAAGCGGTTTCTAGATGATATATTTGGGTTTTCGAGTCGGCTAGGTCGATCTTGGTCTTTTGAATTCTTTGGTAATGTTTCTTTTTCGGAATCTTGATCATCAGATGTCTCCAATTGTAAGTTATCTGTCAGATCCTGTGTGATCAATTTTTTTTGGTTTACTATATTTGGAGATGCAGCTTGTTTGGGTATAATTAGTTTGTTTTTATCTTTCTGGCTCATCTTCACTTTTTTTGCGGGGTTATTACTTTCCGCCCTGTTGGGTAGTACCTGCAATACTCCTTCCAATGGCACTGAATCTTTGGTTTTTGCCTCTGATAGCTTTGTTTCTGGAAGCAGTTGTTTTTTGTGTGGCATTAAACACTGAGCAAAATTTATTGCCATATTCTTCCTTTTGCACTGAACAGTTGATATTCCTTCTACCCTCGCTGGCACGTTTTTTATTGTCATTTTGTTAATGGTTGAATATTCAAGCCATCTGTGTCTGACAGCGATGTTTGGGGGCCATGTAATATTAGATTTGATAGGGATGCCCCCTATTGGATTCCATTTATACTGTCACATTGAATTTTTTTGTCACATTTTGTCGTTCTCGTTGCTTCTGTATTTCCTTTTTCGTTGTGTTTGCTATTAAATGTGCTTGCTGTTGTGTCTGTTCCTCTGGAATACGTGTTTTAGAAAATGTATGGTCCTCCTGCTTTCACATTTCTTTTACTATGTCCGATAATATGAGCGGCAAGGTGCTTAATTTGTCCATATATATATATATATATATATATATATATATATATATATATATATATATATATATATATATATATATATATATATATTGATAAACAATATGCCCAAGCATTGAAAGGGCACTCAACAGCGCTTCTTACCATCAGGTATCTTTAGCCCCGGTGCAGCTCGCCTCTTGCATGCCATATATTATAATGATCCCGACACGTTTCGAGGCTTACACGCCTCTTCTTCATGGGCTTAATTTAAACCAGGCATTGAAATTTTCACTTTGATTTCCAGTGTGCTTTTATTGGAGAGACACCCTCAACTTTTTATTACGTTGTGCCTAGCCTACCAAGGTATTCAATTGTATAAATGCATTGAACATGTCAGGATCCTACAAAGGAAATAATTTATGCTCGTGAAGGACTATATATCCCATAATGCATTGAACAGAGAAATGCACTTTGCCAAGCCCACTATGGGCGTGTATTTAATGATGAAAACAAAATAAATAAAAAAGAGCACTTCCTGCAACCTTTCATTCAAAAGCCTATGATTAAGATGCTTTGCATCGAAACGCGTAAGGCGCAGAAGATTGTTTGTTGGCACGACGGAAAAAGCGGAAAGAAAATAGCCGGAAGGCAGGCATCCTCACGAGTGCACTCCTAAGCTCCAGGGCGATTGTTTAACAAAATATATATATATATATATATATATATATATATATATAATCTACTGGCGGTCGCCAGTAGATAGTTATAGTTAGGACCTATTTTCCATAGGAAATCCGCAACATTCTATTTGGAATAACGTTGGCGCCGGTTGACGAATCCTCGCGAAATTTTCCAAACATTTGGCCAGCTCCACTCCGCTCCTACCCTGAAAGTTTTGCGGTGATCCGTCAAGCGGGGGCCGAGAAAAAAGGGGGTGCCAAAACGCGTTTTCCCCATGCAATTTCCCATAGGATCTGTTGTCGCAGCTACAGCCCGAACCGCTGAACGGAATGACACCAAATTTGGCAAAGAGGTAGTCCTCAGTTCAGACTCGTGCCTTTTGCATATATGGTGTGAATCTGTTCAGTAGTTCCTGAGAAAATGAGGGTAAAAAAGTTAGTGATATCTATGGCCGCGGAGGATCCGCAGACCGTAAGCGCACCCTCCCCGAACCGAGCGCGCACCCTCCCGATCGCGCGCTGAATGCTAATTGGCTGTCGAGTGTCTCTCTACATTCGAAACCAGGAACTGTTGGCGGCCATTTTCTGCCTCGGTAGAAGCGAGGTTGATTAACCCCTTGTGTGCCACGCTCTTTCCCCGCCCTGTGCCGGCCGTTACATTAGCGGGCGGGGTTTATGACGAGCTGGACTCGTCATGGGCACAGCGCAACCGCGGCCCATGACGAGTCCAGCTCGTCATGGGCACACAAGGGGTTAAGTAAGGGGAATAAGTGTGTAAAACATGTAAAGGGGGCAGAGTTGAAAAACTCTGACCCTCTAGAGGTGCTTAGGGGGTCCCCCTTTTAAAAAACAAAAAACAGCAAAATGGGCGCACGGTGCGCGCATCCTATCGCATTTGGTGCATGGATCCTCTCGTGTTGGGTGCGCGGATCCAAAAACATGGAAAAAATATATAAAATAAAGTAAAAAAAATATTTTGAAAAATATAAAAAAATATGTTTGAAAAACCCATTAAGTTCAAATAATATTTTTTAATTTTAAAAAGTATTAATTGAAAAAATAAGTTTAAAAAATGGTGATAAAAAAGTATTTAAAAAAAAATGTAATTAATGAAATGACACACTGAATTTGAAAAATATAGAAATCCAATCAAAATCATTAAACATGATATCTTCAGTGATAAGTTATAGATAGGAATTAGCATTTAAAAAACCTTTGAAATTCACTGAAAAAACCATAGGTTTCATGCACATTATAGTTAGGAATTGGCATTTAAAAAACCTTTGAAATTCACTGAAAAAACCAAAGGTTTCAGGGGCGTTATAGTTAGGAATTGGCATTTAAAAAACCTTAGAAATTCACTGAAAAAACCATAGGTTTCAGGGGTGTTATAGTTAGCTGGACATTTCCCTCGTACAAAACCCTGGAAATTCCCCTGTTATAGTTAGTTCAGCTAACTATAACTCGTGCCCCCGCAATGCACTGCTGATGACGTCACATATTACATCACTCATGACATGGTCAGTGACATCACTGATGACATCACTGATGACATCTCAAATGACATCACTGATGACATCACTGATGACGTCATCCATGTGATAAATTAGTGCATCTTCTCACACCCTTATATAACCTTTGATACACCGACTAAAAATTTCAGACGACCATTTTGACAACCATAGATACTCCAATACCAATAACTACTCACCCACTCATTGACTCTTAGGTCTACATACATCTCCACTCACTCACCTGTACAGTCACTCATACTTACAGTCACTCTGTGCATTTATACACCTATATAGACACTCACACTCCGCCAATCATCCATTGAGGTACTGACACATCTAGTCAGTCATGCAAATAATTAATCACAGTAAAATGTACTCACCTATACAGTTAAAAACACTCAAGTTCATTTACTCATAAAAATACTAACAAATTCTGTGTCTTCCTGCAGAAAACAAACAGCACATGACACAGATATCCTTGCACTATGGCGCATACAGCCACTCCCAAAATCACACACTCTCACATATAGATAGTTATATACTCTTACACACATATGCACTGCGTTTCACATATGTAGTTAGTGACACATGTATAACTGAGATGTACATCCAATCACTAACACACCCATACATACACTCACCCAACCATACAGTCCATCACAGATACACTTTTAAAACCATGCACCCACTGAATCACCCACTCACACATCTATTCACAGAGTCACACACACCCTACCCACACAAACACTCAGGCACCCATACAGATACTCAGACAACCAATCAATAACCCATATAGACACTCATATAGCTATTCACAAAACCATGCAGCCACTTATACACCAACACACAGACACATACAGACATTCACACAGTTTAGTCACTAGTCTGCAGTAAGATACATTTAATGACTCACTTATAGAGTCAGTTACGCACCTAGAAAATCATCCATTCACACACTTGTACACCCACTTATTTTTCAACAGGCCTTTCCCTTTATATATTAAACATATTAAAACTGTTCAGATACACATACTCAATGGATGATGTCATCAGTGATGTCATGAGTGATGTCATTTGAGCTGTCATCAGTGATGTCATCAGTGATGTCACTGACCATGTCATGAGTGATGTAATATGTGACGTCATCAGCAGTGCATTGCGGGGGCGCGAGTTATAGTTAGCTGAACTAACTATAACAGGGGAATTTCTAGGGTTTTGTACGAGGGAAATGTCCAGCTAACTATAACACCCCTGAAACCTATGGTTTTTTCAGTGAATTATATATATATATATATATATACATACATACATACATACATACATATATATATATATTAATAAATAAATATGCATCAACCCACTAAGGGATATAATTATGCTCACATGAGGACTATACATCCCATAAGGCACCAGAAAGGATATTGCACTAAGTACTGCCCACTGAGGCAAATAATGGAAATAAAAGAAGCCGCAATGTGAGCCATGATGTAATATTTATCTAGCAGCCCAGGAAGAAGAGGAATTGAACCTCGAAACGCGTCGGCATTAAGTAACTAGTATCGGAACACCAAGACGAGCTGCATTTTAATGCTGAATGGTGAGAGCGCTGTTGTGTGCCTTCTCAATGCTTGCGGGCACATTGGTTTAAAAAATACTTACACGGCAGCCCAGCCGTGGAGAGGAGCACCATCGATGAATTAGGAGAGGCTGTGGAGTGAAACTTTGTCACACCGTTGCAGCACAGCGCTCCAGATGCATATTGAGCTCGTTTTTAATGTTCCGAAGCCTACCAAGGATAGTTTAATGCTTTTAATAAATAAATGTGCATCAACCCACTAAGGGATATAATTATGCTTACATGAGGACTGTACATCCCACAGGCACCAGAAAGGACATTGAACTAAGTACAGCCCACTGAGGCAAATAATGGAAATAAAAGAAGCCGCAATTTGAACCATGATGTAATATTTATCTAGCACCCCTGGAAGAAGAGGAATTGTACCTCAAAACGCGTCGGCAGGAAGTAACTAGTATCGTAACACCAAGACGAGCTGCATTTTAATGCCGAATGGTGAGAGCGCTGTCGTGTGCCTTCTCAATGCTTGCGGGCACATTGGTTTAAAAAATACTTACACGGCAGCCCAGCCGTGGAGAGGAGCACCATCGACGAATTAGGAGCGGCTGTGGAGTGAAACTATGTCACACCGTTGCAGCACAGCGCTCCAGATGCATATTGAGATCGTTTTTATTGTTCCGAAGCCTACCAAGGATAGTTTAATGCTTTTAATAAATAAATGTGCATCAACCCACTAAGGGATATAATTATGCTCACATGAGGACTGTACATCCCACAGGCACCAGAAAGGACATTGAACTAAGTACAGCCCACTGAGGCAAATAATGGAAAAAAAAGAAGCCGCAATTTGAACCATGATGTAATATTTATCTAGCACCCCTGGAAGAAGAGGAATTGTACCTCAAAACGCGTCGGCAGGAAGTAACTAGTATCGTAACACCAAGACGAGCTGCATTTTAATGCCGAATGGTGAGAGCGCTGTCGTGTGCCTTCTCAATGCTTGCGGGCACATTGGTTTAAAAAATACTTACACGGCAGCCCAGCCGTGGAGAGGAGCACCATCGACGAATTAGGAGCGGCTGTGGAGTGAAACTATGTCACACCGTTGCAGCACAGCGCTCCAGATGCATATTGAGCTCGTTTTTATTGTTCCGAAGCCTACCAAGGATAGTTTAATGCTTTTAATAAATAAATGTGCATCAACCCACTAAGGGATATAATTATGCTCACATGAGGACTGTACATCCCACAGGCACCAGAAAGGACATTGAACTAAGTACAGCCCACTGAGGCAAATAATGGAAATAAAAGAAGCCGCAATGTGAGCCATGATGTAATATTTATCTAGCAGCCCAGGAAGAAGAGGAATTGAACCTTGAAACGCGTCGGCATGAAGTAACTAGTATCGGAACACCAAGACGAGCTGCATTTTAATGCCGAATGGTGAGAGCGCTGTTGTGTGCCTTCTCAATGCTTGCAGGCACATTGGTTTAAAAGATATATATATATATATATATATATATATATATATATATATATATATATATATATATATATATATATATATATATATATATATATCAGAAGCCGCAAGTTCCGGTAAAGGGATCCCTCTGTCACGGGCGGTCCGAGTCAGGAAACCGGAATTCCTAATATTTGAGAACAACCACTTTCGCCATCACGAAAATAGACTCGGACTCCGAAGCTGCATGCAAATGTTTAATGTTCAAGTGCAAGAACGACGCGTTTCACCTTTACGGCTTGGTCACGCTCGAAAATGCAACAAACCATCATGTTTAAATACACAGGTTCATTAAATGACGGATTTACATATGGTACCAGGAAGGATGTGAATTGGGCGGCCATCTTGTAACGATGTCTAATACATTACATACCTATCAATGATAACACAATTATTTACAAATACAGATAAATGCATGTTAACAAAATAAAATATTCCATTGTATTGGTGATTATACAAAAGCATATGTTGTGTTGCCCAAACAGACGTGACTACGTAATGATAGCGCACTTGAAGTTAATTAATCAAATACACAACGGGTAACTATATATCCACAATGTCGTATTATTGTATGCCCAAACACAATGTTGCTCAGATTTGTGCATGCCTTTGTAGTATAAGACCCTTCGGAGAGTATGTCACATTACGTGATGACGTGAATTACGTTGTCATTCACGATCCAATCTCCCTATTGGGCGTGACCAAAAAAAAGGGTCTCCGATCGGTATTTGGGATAAACTGGTGACTGTATGTTCCCAATTTGGTCGTATGCCTAACACACAACAATGCCCTAAATAATACATGCCTCTATAATACTATACCCATAGGGAAATTTCATATTGATGTGAAATACGTAATCATTTATAATCTAATCGCCCAAGTGGGCAGGACCAAAAGTGATCTCTAATTGGTATAGAGATCTAGCCAACTATACGATCTACATATCTAAATGAAGGCAAGATTTATTGTTGACATACCCATTCTAGGTCCAAAAAGCCCTCTGGTGCAAGTACCTCACTATGTACATGTGATAGAATTACATACACTTAAATTCCCCAAGTGGGGTTAAGGCAAAGAGCGGTCAACCAAAAATACAAAATTCACATTTGATTAGGACCCTAATATCAACTAACAAAATTAAGACTTGGTGCATATAATCATTACAATAAGTGTGACCACCTGCCTCAATGTTCCTGAAACACCGTCTGAAAGATAAGCAGATATAAATACAAAATTTTAAAATGAGTCTACAACAGCTTAGGATAAACTTTCATTAGTGCTTATTCATGCAGATGAACGGCTAATTCTTCGCTCATATTTAAACCTTTAGGAGCGAGACTTTCAAAATCCACAATGTAACGGGATTCTAGTTTCCTCAACAGTAATTCCCGATTACCACCTCTCATTCCCAGATCCACAGAATCAATTACAACCATACGCATCCTGGTCTCGTCTTGAAAATGCTGATCAAAGAAGTGTCTAGCTACGGGATACGCTCGGTTGTTATTGCGTATAGCCCGTAAGTGCTCTAACACACGTTTCTTTGCTGCATGTTTGGTACTGCCGATGTACCATTTGGCACATGGGCAGATCAACAGATACACGCAGTGATTGGAGTTACATGTAAGTTTCTTTTTTATAATCAATTCTCTTTTAGAATTGGGTATCTGTAACTTAGCACAGTCGGTGCTGTTTCTGCACGCTTTACATTTCTGACAACATTTGAAACCCCCATCCTTATTCATTGGATCATCTTCATTGTTTGTGATGTAGCTACAACTTAATTCATCAGCCAAACAACGACTCTTTCTGAATGTGATCTGTGGGTTGCTACTCAGATCTTGTTTAAGATGTTCATCTGTGAGTAGCACATGCCAATGTTTTTTAAAAACTCTGCGTATTTCAGCAGCTTGGCCTGAAAAAGTGGTGATAAATCTAATTTTTTCTTCTTTAGTTTCTTTCTGTTTGGGATAAATAAGTTCATCACGTGTTTTTGTTTCTACCCTGGAAATAGCATCTTTCACAGTTTTGGCACTGTAGCCTCTTTCCCTGAATCTCTGGCACATAGTTACCATCTCCTTTTCATATGCCACCTTCGTACTGCAGTTTCTTTTGGCCCGGAGCAATTCCCCATATGGGATGCTTCGTACCAAACTCCCTGGATGACTGCTGTTGGCATTCAAAATACTATTACCCGCCGTATCCTTGCGGAATAATTTCGAGGTCAACTGATTATTAGTGACTTCCAGGCGGACATCCAGAAATTCCATTGAGTTTTTACTGATGTTTTCAGTGAACTGTAGATTACAAGTGTTCCGATTTAATTTGTCAATAAAGAGTCGGACAGAATCTTCATCACCACACCAGATGAAAAAAATATCGTCAATGTAATGCAGCCACAGGGCAACGTTGTTAAATTCATGCATATTGGCCACCACCTGCTCCTCCCACCAGCCCATGAACAAGTTCGCATAGCTGGGGGCGAAGCAGGTTCCCATCGCTGTGCCCTGTGACTGCTTGTAGATAATATCATTGAAAATGAAAAAATTATTTTTGAGACAAATCTCAATCATTTCCAATAACATCTGAGAGTGGTGTAATAAAGAAATGGATCTGGTCTTAAAAAAGTGTTGGATAGCCAATAAACCCTGTTCATGTTGGATGCTAGTATATAGGCTACTAACATCCAAAGATACTAGAGTATACTCTGCCTCCCAATGTATGCCATCAATGATGGTCAGAAAGTGCGTTGTGTCCCTTAAATATGAGGGTAGGGCAACCTCATACGGTCTCAAAAAGTAATCAATGAACCTTGAGGTATTCTCATATAGTGACCCAATGGAAGACACTATGGGTCGTCCCGGAGGATTTTGCATATCCTTATGTATCTTAGGCAATAGATACAAGATTGGTATTCTAGGATGTGCACAATACAGGTAACTGAATTCTTCCTGTTCTAACAGACCCCTGTCTTTCCATCCCACCAGGATCTCTCTATATGTAATCTTAGATTTAAGTACCTCAGCCATATCTGTTTTGCAATAACAGTTAACATCCTCTAACTGTCTCAATCCTTCAGATAGATATTTTTGCTTGTCCAAAACAACCACATTGCCACCCTTATCTGACTGGCGGATCACAATATTGTGATCTGCCTTCAGCTCGTCGATGGATGTGATTTGTTTTGCTGAGAGATTTTTCCTTTTCCCTGATATTTTATTATGTCTCATTTTTTGTAGGTCACACAACACACCCTTCTCAATCTTGTATCTATTGCCTAAGATACATAAGGATATGCAAAATCCTCCGGGACGACCCATAGTGTCTTCCATTGGGTCACTATATGAGAATACCTCAAGGTTCATTGATTACTTTTTGAGACCGTATGTGGTTGCCCTACCCTCATATTTAAGGGACACAACGCACTTTCTGACCATCATTGATGGCATACATTGGGAGGCAGAGTATACTCTAGTATCTTTGGATGTTAGTAGCCTATATACTAGCATCCAACATGAACAGGGTTTATTGGCTATCCAACACTTTTTTAAGACCAGATCCATTTCTTTATTACACCACTCTCAGATGTTATTGGAAATGATTGAGATTTGTCTCAAAAATAATTTTTTCATTTTCAATGATATTATCTACAAGCAGTCACAGGGCACAGCGATGGGAACCTGCTTCGCCCCCAGCTATGCGAACTTGTTCATGGGCTGGTGGGAGGAGCAGGTGGTGGCCAATATGCATGAATTTAACAACGTTGCCCTGTGGCTGCGTTACATTGACGATATTTTTTTCATCTGGTGTGGTGATGAAGATTCTGTCCGAATCTTTATTGACAAATTAAATCGGAACATTTGTAATCTACAGTTCACTGAAAACATCAGTAAAAACTCAATGGAATTTCTGGATGTCCGCCTGGAAGTCACTAATAATCAGTTGACCTCGAAATTATTCCGCAAGGATACGGCGGGTAATAGTATTTTGAATGCCAACAGCAGTCATCCAGGGAGTTTGGTACGAAGCATCCCATATGGGGAATTGCTGCGGGCCAAAAGAAACTGCAGTACGAAGGTGGCATATGAAAAGGAGATGGTCACTATGTGCCAGAGATTCAGGGAAAGAGGCTACAGTGCCAAAACTGTGAAAGATGCTATTTCCAGGGTAGAAACAAAAACACGTGATGAACTTATTTATCCCAAACAGAAAGAAACTAAAGAAGAAAAAATTAGATTTATCACCACTTTTTCAGGCCAAGCTGCTGAAATACGCAGAGTTTTTAAAAAACATTGGCATGTGCTACTCACAGATGAACATCTTAAACAAGATCTGAGTAGCAACCCACAGATCACATTCAGAAAGAGTCGTTGTTTGGCTGATGAATTAAGTTGTAGCTACATCACAAACAATGAAGATGATCCAATGAATAAGGATGGGGGTTTCAAATGTTGTCAGAAATGTAAAGCGTGCAGAAACAGCACCGACTGTGCTAAGTTACAGATACCCAATTCTAAAAGAGAATTTATTATAAAAAAGAAACTTACATGTAACTCCAATCACTGCGTGTATGTGTTGATCTGCCCATGTGCCAAATGGTACATCAGCAGTACCAAACATGCAGCAAAGAAACGTGTGTTAGAGCACTTACGGGCTATACGCAATAACAACCGAGCGTATCCCGTAGCTAGACACTTCTTTGATCAGCATTTTCAAGACGAGACCAGGATGCGTATGGTTGTAATTGATTCTGTGGATCTGGGAATGAGAGGTGGTAATCGGGAATTACTGTTGAGGAAACTAGAATCCCGTTACATTGTGGATTTTGAAAGTCTCGCTCCTAAAGGTTTAAATATGAGCGAAGAATTAGCCGTTCATCTGCATGAATAAGCACTAATGAAAGTTTATCCTAAGCTGTTGTAGACTCATTTTAAAATTTTGTATTTATATCTGCTTATCTTTCAGATGGTGTTTCAGGAACATTGAGGAAGGTGGTCACACTTATTGTAATGATTATATGCACCAAGTCTTAATTTTGTTAGTTGATATTAGGGTCCTAATCAAATGTGAATTTTGTATTTTTGGTTGACCGCTCTTTGCCTTAACCCCACTTGGGGAATTTAAGTGTATGTAATTCTATCACATGTACATAGTGAGGTACTTGCACCAGAGGGCTTTTTGGACCTAGAATGGGTATGTCAACAATAAATCTTGCCTTCATTTAGATATGTAGATCGTATAGTTGGCTAGATCTCTATACCAACTAGAGATCACTTTTGGTCCTGCCCACTTGGGCGATTAGATTATAAATGATTACGTATTTCACATCAATATGAAATTTCCCTATGGGTATAGTATTATAGAGGCATGTATTATTTAGGGCATTGTTGTGTGTTAGGCATACGACCAAATTGGGAACATACAGTCACCAGTTTATCCCAAATACCGATCGGAGACCCTTTTTTTTGGTCACGCCCACTAGGGAGATTGGATCGTGAATGACAACGTAATTCACGTCATCACGTAATGTGACATACTCTCCGAAGGGTCTTATACTACAAAGGCATGCACAAATCTGAGCAACATTGTGTTTGGGCATACAATAATACGACATTGTGGAGATATAGTTACCCGTTGTGTATTTGATTAATTAACTTCAAGTGCGCTATCATTATGTAGTCACGTCTGTTTGGGCAACACAACATATGCTTTTGTATAATCACCAATACAATAGAATATTTTATTTTGTTAACATGCATTTATCTGTATTTGTAAATAATTGTGTTATCATTGATAGGTATGTAATGTATTAGACATCGTTACAAGATGGCCGCCCAATTCACATCCTTCCTGGTACCATATGGAAATCCGTCATTTAATGAACCTGTGTATTTAAACATGATGGTTTGTTGCATTTTCGAGCGTGACCAAGCCGTAAAGGTGAAACGCGTCGTTCTTGCACTTGAACATTAAACATTTGCATGCAGCTTCGGAGTCCGAGTCTATTTTCGTGATGGCGAAAGTGGTTGTTCTCATATATATATATATATATATATATATATATATATATATATATATATATATATATATATATATATATATATATATATATATATATATATATATATATATATATATATATATATATCGGTCGGAGAGACCGAAATGCATCAGGGACTATACCATGCCAGTGCTTTCGAAAATGCAATTAAACCTGCCGGTTTCATCGAGGTGTGTGCGGCTCATTTCCTTCTTGCAGAGAGTGTTTTTTTTCATGTTTCACGGCTCGGTCCTGCTGCGAGCGACGCACCACCAGTGACAAAGAGCGCCATCACTGCCCGAAAATGGACCTCCTTTGTGTTTTTGCGAGAGCAACAAGGGCAATGGCGCCACCAGGGACTGGACCTTGGTTCTGGGCCCCAGCAAACTCGAAAGTCAGTAAGCATGGGGATCACGAGAAGCATTGTTAAAAGCAGAGTAAATCTTAAGCATCACCCACTGAAGGGTACTGATTGCGGGACTCTGAATGAACTACAGGAACCATAATTCTTAAAGGGAAGTCTACCGTGACGCCCACCAGGGGGCAAACACTTTAAAATGCAGCAAATTTGGTTTCTGTCGTTTTTCTCAGGCTTGTGGATGCTCCTGGCTTTCCCTTTGAAAAGGTCGGAGAGACCGAAATGCATCAGGGACTAAACCATGCCAGTGCTTTAAAAAATGCAATTAAACCTGCCGGTTTCATCGAGATGTGTGCGGCTCATTTCCTTCTCGCAGGTTATATATATATATAAAGACAAACAATCTCTCTACCAAGAGCATAAACTGGCCCGTCATCCGATGTCAGTTATAGTTTTTTTTAAAAACATATTTTTATTGACATTTTGCATTTACAGTGACATTTTGCATCGTGTTGCGATTCATCAGATCACATTTCCTTGCAGTTATATCATAATGCATTGTTATTCACACAATCATTAGTCAAGTTTCTTGTCACTATTGAGGTCTTTCTACAGAGAATTTCTGAACAGAACTGGGGTGAAAAAAACTGGGGAGGTGTTCATGGAATTCTGGGTACAGGTGTCGAATGAGGTCTTAGGGCGGCATATGCCCCAGTGAATGGCGGTTCCGCGTGTTTCTAGGAGCAAGGGAGGGAACCTGTAGTCGGTCTAGCTGTCTGTCAGTTATAGTTATCTCATTTAACTATAACTCGTGCCCTAAGGTAATTATAACTCACACCCCACCATGTAATAGTTAGGAAGTAGAGTTAACACCCCGCCAAGCATACTTTTCTCATTAATACTTTTACAGCAAATGTTGCAGTAATATTACAATCATGTAATAGGTGTCATGAGTGATGTAATATGTGGTAAGATGTGGTGAAATTTACAGTGCATGGCAAGGGCACGAGTTGTAGTTACCTTAGGGCACCTTTAGTTTTTTTAGTGATTTCGTCCCTGCAAAGCACTAAAATACCTTGGGGTTGAGTCCTTGCTAAAAACCTTAAATGCGTAGAAACACAGAATTGTGATGCTGGCAGATTGGCAGGCTGTTCTGATAGATTGAGAGCTGCTTACACTACACTACAGTCTAATTATTTTGTGTACAGAGGTACAGTAGAGTAAGCTACTGCAGGACTGTCACACAAGCCCAGGTTCCATAATGTTAAAGAATAGAGCAACAGGAGAGTACAGATCACCACCTAATGCAGTGACCTGGGCCACTAATCAGACATTGATCCACCGTGCTCATACCCTACTCCCACCCTACTCCCACCCACCACCACTACCAACAACTCGTCCTCTGCAGCTTACTTATGCAGCCATCAGCACCTTGACAAACTGTTGAACTATTGAGGAAAAGAGCACCAATCACCTGACAAGGTTTATGTGGTTATAAATTAGATGAGTCCAATATAACCTACTATTTAATGACCCAACACACAACTGTTCCGGCATGGGTAAAAAGAACCCAAACGTAGTCCCTACAGCCCTGTACGCCATTTGTTTTTTCATTGTGCTTCATTTCCATTCTTCTCAATTTATTTATGTGATTTTCTATTTATTTAGAGATATTTATGTACCACCGATCTAGCCCGGAGGGCAGCGGAGCGCGTTACGCAGTATGGCGATTTGCACACTTGGCGATGCCTGGTTACATATGACACATTTTATATAGAGTCATTATTTATACATCATAAATTTAACAGTCTCGAACATATGTGTGGGAGATTCAGTCATGAAAGTACCATCAAGTTATCAATGTTGTTAATAGGCTTGGAAAGTCTATGACAATGAACACTACTAAAGAAAAGTTGGAAATTAAACACCGCAAAATCTGTTCCATCAATGCCACATACGCTAACGGCGCAGATGCTGCATGGTCCCAGCTCAGTTCACACCTTTCGATTCCTATTGCTCTTGTGCGTGCCCCGGGCTTCCTTATTTTAATTCAGTCGGCATTCCAATAGACCCAGAATATTAGAAGTCATGAATGTGTCTGGCTGCTCCGCCCAGCCCCTTACTCCTGCGCTTGCCCTCTTTAGTGAGGAGAGTCATCTCTAATTGTATTGCTGTATGTATGGCACCTCTCCAGGGAGTGCTCAAGCACCAGCACCGAGAGGCCATGAATACCCTTGAATGGATTCCACTTACTGGATGGAGTCCCCGCAAAATTGCGTCTCTAGCTGTTTAAACAACCCGTGAAGTCCCCAGAGGGGATTAATAGCCTCTCTAAATTCTGGCTTTCAGTCAATCTTGGGATAAAAGTTTTCATATACTGTTGCACAATCGATAAGGCTTAGGTGCATTGTCCGAGTACCATGATGGCTACCAGCCCTTTCTGGGTGAAGTGCTGGCAGGCAATCCGATCACACCATGAGATCTGTGCTTAGGCTCAACCCAGATATCTATAAATCTTTTTTCCTTAATGACTCCAAAACTACTGAACCGATTTACACCAAATTACAAAAAGGGTTCTTTCTGGGATGAGAGCTATCTTTCTGCCAAATATGGTGTAATTCTGTTCAGTTGTTCAGGCTGTGGTCGCTCCCTATGGGAAATTGCATTGGAAACACAATTTTATTTACTCCCATCCATTTTCTCGGCCCTGCTTAACGGATCACCCCGAAACTTTCTATGCAGAATAAGACAAAGTTGGGCACTTTTTGGGAAAACTTTCATGAAGACTAGACAAACGACCCCAAAGTTATAAGCAAACCAAAAAATGCTTTACTTACGGAAACTAGATACTGACTATAACTACCTACCGATGACCACCGGTAGGTTTTAGATATATATATCTAAAGCCAAAGGTTACAGGGATATTATAGTTAGGCTCAGATTTTACTCATGCAAAACCATTGAAATTCTGCAGTTATAGTTACCTGAGCTAACTATAAATTCTACCCCCACAATGCATTGCTTATAACCTCACATATTACATCACTCATGACATGGTCAGTGATATCACTAATGACATCTTAAATGCATTCACTGGTGACATCATCCAGTAAGTTCAAGGGTGATACTATTTCTAATATATATCATCTGATTGGCTGTGAGACTGTCTGTATCTATGTATGTGACTGGTTTCTAAGTGGCTGTTTGGGTGTGTGAGTGAGTGTGTGGGTGGCTATATGGGTGAAGAAGTGGGTGTGTGAGTAGCTGCATAGATGAGTGAGTGACTGTATTGGTGAGTGAGTGGGCATGTGAGTGGCTGTCCAGGTGGGTGAGCAGTTGTGTGAGTGGCTGTATGAGTGACTGAGTGAGTTTCAAAATAGGTGGGTGAGTGAGCGTGTGACTGATTGGCTGTATGAGTGACTGAGTGGCTGTGTGAATGGCTCTATGGGTGAGTGACTGGGTGAGTAAGTGGGTGCATGGCTGAGTAAGTAATTGTCTGAGTGGGTGTATTGGTAAGTGAGGCTATAGTAAGTGCTGTATTGCACAGTAAGTGTGTGAGTACTTGTATGGATGTGTAAATGGGTTTGTAAATGATTGTGTGGGCGAGTGAATGGATGTGTGAGTGACTGTATGGGTGAGTGAGTAGGTCTGTTACTAGTTGTATGGGTGAGTGAGTGGCTGTGTGAGTGCCTGTATGGGTGCATGACTGGGTGGGTGAGTGGTTGTATCTGTTAGTGGATGTGAGTGATTGTGTGAGAGGGTGTTTGAGTGGTGGTATGGATGTGTGGGTGGGCGTGCAAGTAGTTGTGTGGGTATGTGAGTAGGTATGTGAGTGGTTCTGTCCAGGATGTCATCAGCAATATCATGAGTGATGTCATCAGTGATGTCACTGACTATATCATGAGTGATGTAAAATATGAAGTCATAATCACTGCATTTTGGGGGTGCAAGCTATAGTCAGCTCAAGTAACTATAACTGATAAATTTCTGTGGTTTTGTGCAAGTGAAATCTGAGTCTAACTATAAAGGTCTACTAACCTTTGTTTTTTTTCAGTGAATTTGTAAGGTTTTATTCTATTTCCTAACTATAACGTTCTTGTAACCTTAGGTCTTTTCAATGAATTTGTATGGCTTTTTATTTCTATTTCCTAACTATAACGTCCGTGTAACCTTTGGTTTTTTTGTGAACTTCAAAAATTTTTATACATTTTATTTCCTAACTTTAACTTTTCAGAGTGTGTCCGTGAGTGGCTGTAAAGGTTGGCGAGTGGCTGTATGGGTCTGTGACTGGGTGTGTGAGTGGTTATGTGGGTGTGTGAGTGGCTCTATGGGTCTGTACAGTGGGTGGAGGAAGGGGGCAGGGCCTCCGAAGAGCTCTCAGCAATACCGCTTTGGCCTCCAACAACCCTCAGGATTGAAGGAGACTTCATCTCCCCAACCAGTAGTGTGTCAGGAGGTGTGTTTGTAGAGTAGTGGAGATAGGGGGCTGGGCTTTCGATGAGTTCTCAGAAATCCCACTGTGTGGGACTTGCTGGTGGAAACAGGAGGGGCTCTTGTCCCCCAATAACTCTTAGTATCCAAGAGGACTTCATCCCCCAATGAGTAGTGTGCCAGGAGGTATGTTTGCATAGTGGTTTAGAAAGTGGGCGAGGACTCTGATGAGCTGTGGCAGAATTGTCAGTTCCACATGGGTTGCGCTGATCATCCTGGGGATCCACGGATTCCCATACATTGAGAAAAACATCATAAGGCAATTTATTGTCCTTTATGGGTGCCTCTGGGACCCTTCTAACACATCTTTGGGGTCATGGTACCTCTACCCGACCCCTTTATTCCCTTTGCATAGACATTTTCAGCCCCAGGGACCATGTCCTGAGATATAAAATGGCAGGTGCAAATTTTCTGTCAAGTTGCAGCCAGCCACACAGGACCTTGCTGTGGCACTGCGGATGCATTGCGGGTGGATCAGCAGAAGGTCCTCGTCCCTAGATATACAAATTTGGTTTTCTTTTAATATCTCTATAACTCCTGAAAGGATTTACACCAAATAACAAAAAGGATGCTTTCTGGACCAAGAGCTAGCTTTCTGCCAAATTTGGTGGAATCCCATTCAGCGGTTCCGACTGTAGTTGTGTTCAAAATCTCTGTGGGAAATTGCATAGGGAAAACGTGTTTTGGGACCCCACCATTTTATCGGCTCCCGCTTGATAGATCACCCCAAAACTTTCAACAGAGCAGCTGAATGGCAAATAAGTTCTGAAAATGTCATGAGGATTTGTCAAATGGCGCCAAAGTTATTGGCAAAACAAATAAAGCTTTTCCTATGGAAATTAGGTCCTAACAATAGCCACCCTTTGGCGACCCGCAGTAGGTAAAATATATATAGCATTCTGGCAGGCATACATACTGCACAACCTTGGATAACTTATAGACGTTGACCGTCGATTAGTGACCATCTAGCACACAGCACTACCTCTTCTCGGCCGCCACCCCTACTAGAATTGAGGGAGTAAAGTTTTTTTTCCTTGCATAAGATGCAAGGCCTGCAAATTTAGTAATAAAGTAACTAAGTACAGTGTTAATGAGCTGGGCCGTCAGGAATCAAGGAGCATCAACATATCGGGAGTACCATTCATCCCACCAAGAAACTAATTCTTGAACACATGTGGGCCATCGCCAAAAATGATCCCACCTAGCCTGTGGCTCACCACTTGTCCTGACGTTCTTTTGTTTAGATGAGGCACCTAAAAATGAAAGAGGAGGTGACAGGGTAAAAAAACTACGTATCCTATAATCGAAATACATCATTGACCTTCAGACGAGGACCCCCAGAGGTCTTAACAATGAAGAAGAACTATGGGTCAATTTAGAGTGATAACCTAATGTTCGGCCCAAGGGGGGTAATTCATGGCCATGTGTCTGTCATTTTGCTAAAGGGGGCCCCAGAGATCTCTAGTCGGTTTCCTGTGCAGTTACCTGTGTTAATAATCAGATATAGGTATTACAATGTATATGAATAACTGTAATAGATTCAAGAATTAGGAAATGAATTATGTTCATGTGTTTTTCCGCCATATCATTCAACTGATATATAAACTGCACATTGAGGACACAACTACGAGATGAATTATGCATTCTGTTTGAGATTATGTAAGTGTGATTCTGAATGCCTACTCAGGGCGTGATAAAAGCTAACAAGTGGGATCACCCTTTAAATTTTCACAATCGAATTGATAATAGACTTCTACATATATATGTTTCTGCAATTCCAACCAGGGGGACATTGTCGTCCATAAGACAAAAATCAAGTTTGTATCTTTGTATTTCCTTCCCTCCCATGTGATGATTTTCCCACTCATCGAGTCACCAGTAACTGCTGGTTTAACTTAAGGTTTATTTATACCTTTACCTTTGTATTCTCTTCATGTCTTCCACATGTTACAAGATGGCCACCGTGATTATCAAATGAATGCAAACTAATTTATGGCCATCGTCACTGTTGATTAATTTATGCCTGTCACTGTTTTTGTTTAAACTGGCACCCGAATGGGAAAGAAACTGACATTGATAAAGGCGTCATGCCGAAACGCGTCAGTCAGTGCTTGGAGGCTTGCACATTAAACCAATTTTGTTATAATTCACCCGTGAGCGCACTCGTTTTGGCTGGACGACAATGGTTCGCCCATGTGGATTTATATATATATATTTCTATACACATACATACATACTACATACATACATATATATCTCTATATATATATATATTCACTTAAAAAACCATAGGTTTCACACGTTATAGTTAGCTGTACATTTCACTCGTAAAAAACCAATGAAATTCCACGTTATAGTTAGATCAGGTAACTATAACTTGCGCGCCCACAATAAACTGCTGATGACGTCACATAGTACATCACTCATGACATGGTCAGTGACATCACTCATGACATCAATGATGACATCTGAAATTACACATTGTGGATTGCGGTCGCGCAAGTTATAGTTACCTGATCTAACTATAACGTGGAATTTCATTGGTTTTTTACGAGTGAAATGTACAGCTAACTATAACATGTGTGAAACCTATGGTTTTTTCAGTGAATTTGTACGGTTTTTTAACCCCTTCAGTGCCCATGACGAGCTGGACTCGTCATGGGCTGCGGTGGCGCTGTGCCCATGACGAGTCCAGCTCGTCATGAACTCCGCCCGCTAATGGAAGGCGCGGCACTGGGCGGGGAAAGGGGCAGGCATGCAAGGGGTTAAATGCTAAGTTATGTATTTATTTTTTATTTTTTTTTCTGGTTTTTAACTATGCGCACACCCTGCGCGCACGGTGCCCCCACTTGACGAATCCCCCCGAGACTTTCAGGGTAGGAGCGGAGCGTAGCGCCCCATTAGTTTTGAAAATTTCGCGAGGATTCGTCGACTGGCACCAAAGTTATTCAAAATAGAATGTTGCGGATTTCCTATGGAAACACGGTCCTAACTATAACTATCTACTGGTGACCGCCAGTAGATAATATATACATATATATATATATATATGTATGTATATATATATATATATATATATATATATATATATATATATATATATATATATATATATATATATATATTTTATCTACTGGCGGTCGCCAGTAGATAGTTATAGTTAGGACCGTGTTTCCATAGGAAATCTGAAAATTCTATTTTGAATAACTTTGGCGCCGGTTGACGAATCCTCGCGAATTTTTCAAAATAGGTGGGGTGCTCCGCTCCGCTCCTACCCTGAAAGTCTCGGGGTGATTAGTCAAGCGGGGGCCGAGAAAAAAGGGGGGTCCCAAAACGCGTTTTCCCCATGCATTTTTCCATAGGGACCTTTAGTCCAAGGTACAGCCCGAACGGCTGAACAGAATTACTTGAAATTTGGCAGAGAGGTAGTCCTCAGGTCAGGGATGTGCCTTTTAAATACCTTGAGTTAATCTGTTCAGTAGTTCCTGAGAAAATTTCAGTTAAAAGTACATATATATCTATGCGCACCGTGCGCGCAAGGTGTGCGCACGGTGACGTGCGCGAGCGCAATTCTGATTGGTTGTTAGATGTCAGTAAACATTCGAATCGGTCGAAATCAGGAAGTGTCGGCCGCCATTTTGTCTCTCGCAGTCTGAGGCAGTGAAAAACAAAGGTGTAGAACATGAAAAGGGGGCAGGGTGGACAGTTCCTGACCCCCTAGCCTTTGTCAGGGGGTCACTGAAGGACCCCCAAGGGCGAAAAAAACATTTATTTTTTTGACGAAAAAGCGAGGGGTGCGCGCACCGTGCGCGCACGGCACGCACAACGCATTGTGGGCGCTCGGTACGGTGCGCGCATGGTGGAAACCCTGAAAAAAAAAAATATTAATAAATACATAACTTAGCATTTAAAAAAACGTACAAATTCACTTAAAAAACCATAGGTTTCACACATGTTATAGTTAGCTGGACATTTCCCTCGTAAAAAACCAATGAAATTCCCCCGTTATAGTTAGTGCAGGCAACTATAACTCACGCGACCGCAATCCTCTGCTGATGATGTCAGATATTACATCACTGATTACATATGTGTCTTTCTGAAAAATAAATATTTGTAATATATGTATAGCTAAAGATTAATGGAAGAAGACATGGGTAAATAGGTGTCTAAATACAGTGATGTAATATCTGACGTCATCAGCAGAGGATTGCGGTCGCGTGAGTTATAGTTGCCTGCACTAACTATAACGGGGGAATTTCATTGGCTTTTTATGAGGGAAATGTCCAGCTAACTATAACATGTGTGAAACCTATGGTTTTTTAGGTGAATATATATATATATATATATATATATATATATATATTACGACCACTGCCTTCTTCCAGGTAAGAAATGGGCTCGACACACTCCGGGGACTTTATTATATTATGTATTTGCTGCTCCGATACACCGAGATGCGAGTCACTCAAGGGGGCGGGTGCCAGAATGCGGCGGTGCACCGCACAATATGAAAGCTCCACAATTCCCTCGTTTTGTAGAAGGAAAGACGGCACTCACGGGACTTCGTTTCAGCAATGGTTTATTCGTTAAACCGAGTACAAAACAGACGCGTTTCAGAATAGATCCTTCATCAGTGTTTACAGTACGCATTGGGAGGCGCAATTTTAAAGCATCGATTTGATTAGCATCAAAACAGACAAGGGCCGGCGACACGCTGAATTTACATGCGCCATCTTGGAGAGGTTGTTAATACATTATCTGCTATATCACAAACAGTCAATAAAGCAAAATATTCAATGAAAATTCATCACAAATTCATTTGGTTATATATTAATACTGTTATAGTGATCATACATTCGATTGTAATCTTGCAGTGTATCGGCCACTTGCAACCCGAGATCACGGGTTGCAAATCTCCCAAGTCTGTCGTTATTGTAGCCGTATATCGGCTGATGCTTCAAATGTCAATTTCATGATTTCGTTCAAGTGACAGTGTTTCAGATCCCCAAAGAAAAATATGTCTAAAGAAAATTACTTGTCTAAACAAAAATTAATCCACTAACAATGATATGATTTAATTTCATTAGTTTATGGATAATGCTAATTGCCCAGATGAACCGTCAACTCTTCTCCACCATTTAATCCATTAGGGGATTTAGATTGGAGATCTATGATATATCGGGATTCCAATCTTCTCAATTTCAATACTCTATCTCCTCCCCTAATGTAAAATGGTACACAATCGATGCTGAAATATTGCAACAGATCCCTGTCGCTTTTGTGTTTAAGGGCAAAGTGGCGTGCTACAGGATAATTAAAATCTTTTTTTGTAATCGCACGCATGTGTTCCAGCACTCTTAGTTTCACGCAATGTATGGTGCTCCCTATATACCTGTGTCCACAGGGACATTGTAGACAATAAACTGCATGTGTAGTATGGCATGTCATGAATTTGTTTATTTTTTTAGCTGTTCTTAAGCCTTTTATCTCATACATTAACACTCTTTTACTGAAGGCACATACCTTACATTTTCCGCAGGGAAAAAATCCTTTCATGTCATTCAGAGTTCCCTGTCTTGGTGGTATAGCATCTAAATGACTATGTACAAGGCTATCTTTAAGTGACCGAGCCTTTTTGAAGGTGATTAAAGGTGCCGCTGGAATGTCAGCGCCAATGATGGAGTCAGTTTTCAATATATGCTAGTTTTTTCTCATTATTCTTCTCAGACTGTCTGCATCCTCCGAAAAAGTAGTTATCATTCGGAATTTGCTGGATTGCTCCTTACGATCTTTTTGTTGAAGCAAATCCTTTCTGGGTAATCGTTCTACCTTTCTAAGAGTATTCTCTAGGAGACCTGGATTGTAGCCTCTCACTATGAATCTATTTAGACTTGCTGTAGCTGCCAAATTGAAGTCACTTTCTTTTGAGCAATTCCGTTTCAGTCTGAGGAATTCCCCATACCGAATACTGTTTTTTAATCTTTGGGGATGGCTACTGGCGGTATGTAAAGTACTATTTCCAGCGGTGGGTTAGCTGTATAGAGCTGTTGTAATTTTGCCTTCCTGTATCTCAACTTTTAGGTCTAGATAGTTTACTGCCACTAAACTTATCTCCCCTGAAAATTGTAGGTTGACCTCATTTTTATTTAGATGTTTAATGTATTCCTCAGCTTGATTCACAGAACCATTCCATACTAAGAAAAGGTCATCGATGTATCTGTACCATGATTCTACGTTATTGGTCCACTCTTCGTTGATCGCAGACCATGCCACCTGCTCCTCCCACCAGCCCACGAACAAGTTCGCGTAGCTGGGGGCGAAGTAGGTGCCCATCGCAGTACCTGAGATTTGTCTAAAAAGATCTCCCTGGAAAATAAAGATGTTATTAAACAAACAAAATTCAATTAACTCCAATAGCATCTCATTATGGATACTGAATTTCAATGCCCGTTTTTGAAGGAAATATCTTACTGCATTTATACCTTGTTTATGATTAATGCAAGTGTATAAACTCGTAATGTCAAGGACAATCAGACAATAAGATGGTTGCCAGGCGAGACTCTCGATATGTCTGATAAAGTCGGTAGTATCTTTGATATATGACTTCAACTCGAGTACAGCCTCAAATAAAAAATGGTCTAAGTACCTGGAAAGGTTTTCTGTTAGACTCCCCATAGAAGAAACAATTGGTCTCCCAGGTGGTTGATTTTTATCCTTATGCACTTTTGGTAAGTGATAGAATGTGGGTAAAATGGGGTTGTTGGTTCTCAAGAATAAATATTCATCAAAGTCCAACATTGATTGCTCGTACCACTTTTTTATTATGGTGTGTAATTGCTGTATGCTTTCTTGATATTTTACAGGCGTTGTCAATTCATAACAGTTCTTATCTCCCAATTGGCGTAGAGCTTCTGCTACATACATTTCTCGTGGGATCAACACAATATTACCTCCTTTGTCCGAGGGTTTGCAGATAACCAACTTGTCTTGTTCAAGATCTTTTATTGCAAGTTTCTGTGCTTTAGTTAGATTGTTTCTTTTTTTGCGAGTCTTTCCATTGTTGTTTCCTCGGAACTTGATCAGTTCCTTGATGACTGTTTCAGAGAAGGTGTCTATGGCATCGAAATGCATCTGTGGTAGAAACTTAGAGGGTAATTTCATGCCACTTTTCGGTGTTTCCTGTTCTATGCCAACCCGTGTTAACCTTTGACTCATGGTGGTCACGGACTCTAGTTCTTCAATAGTCCCTTCTTGACGCAAATCCTCTAAGATTTCCAACGCAATTAAGTCATTGCCAACCAGCAGGCCAGTGTTGTTCTGTGACTTCAGCATTTTCGTTTCTTTAGGTGTTGGTTTCAATTTGAAATACATATGTAACTTAAGTTTCCGAACAAATTTAAAAAAGTCGATTCTTGTTTGAGTGAACTCCATTCGGCTTTGTGGACAGAATGTCAATCCTAACTTGAGCACCGATTCTTCAGCTGTCGTCAAGATTTTTTATGTCAAATTTATTATGGTTAGATGATCTTTATCTACCATCTGCCTCCTCTCTTGTTCCGTGTAGTTCTGGTTGATTGATTCGGCCTTGTCCTTCCTCTTGCAGCCCCCCCTTCGGGTTTTTCGCTTTCTGGGGGTTTGCTCTTCCCCCCCCTGAACCATGACTGTCGGATGACATTGAATTCCTGTTGAAAAGGGGTCTTCATAGATTCTCCCGGAGTGCAGGCTGAGTCATCTTCAGATTGTCCGTTTTCAGTTACATCAGACTCTGAGGTGTCAACTCTGGGTGGTTTTTCAATAGCTGTTGTTTTGTTTTTATTAACCACCTCTTTTCGTGGTTGCTCAAATTTCTTAGCGAAGGTTAGGACTCTCCCCATCGCGTAATCTCTCTCGTCCCGATCGTATTTCTCTTGTTTGCGTGTTTTTATCTTCATTTCATATTTTACGAGCCGTTGTTTCATGGCATCTCTTAATTTTTCTTGTTGGTCTTTGTCTGAGTTCTGAGTTAATTCTTCTTCAAGAGTTTCTATCTCTTTGAGGGTTTTATCTCTGTCACTCCAGGTGAATTGTACGAGTATCTCAAGCATCCCTTTACATGAAAGAGCTGTGTGATCACTCCTGCTCAGATGCCAATACCTATTGATTATGGCCTGGAATTGATCATGTTGACTTTGATAACCTAAGATAAATCTCACTGTGTTGTATTTTGGTCCTTTTACCTTACCTTTGAAAAACAGAATGTCTTCTCTCTTCTGCCTCCACTATTTCTTTGGCCAGTGTTTCACTCAAGTAAACGCTACCTCTCAAACTCGTCATCAACTGAGCCTGACCCTTCTCAAAATCTCCCTGATTGCTGCAAATTCTTTTAGCATGCAACAGTTCCCCATGTGGTATACTATTCTTCAAGGTTATGTGGTGAAATCACTTAGTATGTAAAATGCTGTTTCCTGCTGTAGGGTTCTGAAATACTGATGTCACCAATCTGTTGTGTTACACTCTTAACTCCACATGTCAAAAATGTCCAATTCTTGATTACTGATGTTGCTCGTAAAAGCCATGTTGAGATAATTCTTATTAAATTCTTCAAAAAATAAATAAAGTTCCTCTCCAAATAACAACTAGCTTGTCTATAAAACGGACACACAGCTGTATATTGTCGGACCATTTCTCTAATTCCGGACCATGCAGCGCCTGCTCCTCCAGCAGCCCATATGCAAATTCACATTACTGGGAGCGAAGCAGGTGCCCATAGCTGTTCCCATCGGTTGTTCAAATAACTCCTCATTAAAAGGAAAAATGTTCCTAGTTAAGCACCATCTGATCATTCTGAGGAGCATATCATTGTGTCTATAGGTCTCACTCTCAAGACGTGTGCCACAGCCCAGGTGCCATCCTCATGTCTTATATTGATGTATAATGTTGTTTCATCCAAACCTATCATCAACATCCCTTCTTCCCATTTGATAACAAAAACTCGCTTGAGGAAGTCAGTTGTATCTTTTATATACAAAGGGAGAATACTAGCCAGAGGTCTCGGGAATCTGTCAATGTATTTTTACATGTTTTCAAATACTTCATTAAATGGTCAAACTATCAATGGCTGCAATTATTTGTCTTCCAGGGGGGTTGTTCTCATTGCAAAGAGGATGGAGAGAAAACACCCAAGCCAGCCCTACCGGCAGATAAGGCATAATCATTGGATATCAGCATTTGTTTGTTGTTCACACCACTCCAAAACAGGAGACCAAAAATTGTGCTTTTTAAAAGCCTTCATGTCTAGACTGACCACGTATTTAATTGAAAATAGCCAATCAAGGAACCTGGGAGGAAACACAGAATATTTCTCTGCGTGCTAGTAACATAGAGTAAAAAAACAGCCTTGCCTTGTTCTCTGTGACTCCATCGAGGGAGACATCACTGCCAAAAATAATTGACACAGCGCTTACCTTGATGTCAGAACCGATCATAGTGGACAGAGCCATACTCACGTCAGCCCAAAATCTCTGGATCTCAGGACAATCCACAAACATATGCACATCGTCTCCTTCCAAACTCCCGCACTTTGGGCAGGCAACATCACCTCCTCTCCCGAACTTTGACAACCTCTGTAGTGACCAATAAGCTCTGTGGATGGAGAAAAGGTGATTTCTCCTTAGGTGTGCGGGTTTTACAATTTTAAAAAGCATAGACATTGATACTTGCCACTTGTTCTCCAGCGAGGACTCCTGCAAGCATCTTCCTCATAGTTCCGTAGGTAATGTAAAAACACCATCCTCCATCTCAACCAACAGCTAGTAAATCATCGCCAGTTCTTTTTTAATAGTTGTCTTATCCAGAAGTCTGTCCTCCAATTAATTTGTGTTTCCTATCTCCATGCTTGCATCTTGGAACCAACTCCGTATTTGTATATATTTAAATCTGGATGCTTGCTGGTTTGACAGAAAGTTGCACGTTTGCCAGCTTATTAGTTGCGAATCCAGTGTAATATGGTTCCAGATTGTTAAGCCTGCCTCTCTTAAAGGCCTAGCCAGAGCATCTTTTGTCCAACCCGGTGAGCCTGGTGAATCCCAGATGGGAGCCCTAGAACTATAATATGATATCTTAAGGTCTTTTCTGACCCTATACCAGGTCTCAGCTAGGCTTCTAAGGATCTTCAACCTGACTTTCTTGAAGTATTTAGGGTCTGCATACTTGAACATAAACCCTTGGCTGCCTCCTGGCTCCTGTCTTGACATGACTCCCAACAGTCTCTCAATTTCCGATTGTGTGGGTGTGTTTAATAGCATTCTCCCGTTTTTTAATAAAAAAGCTCAGGAATAAAAAAGCAGGTCCGGCAATGCTAGGCCCCCTTTCTCCACCCTCCTTCTTAATTTCTTCCAGGCTATTCTTGGGCCTCTGCTTGCCCATATAAAACTGCTAATTTGACCTTGCAGTTTTTTAAGCGTCTCACTTTCAAAGGGGAGAGGAATAGTGTCAAACAAGAAGGTTAGCTTGGGGAGAATCATTATTTTTATTATGTTAACTCGGCCTAGCAGAGTAAGCTGGAGATGTGTCCAAATTTTTAAAAGCCCACTAATCTCTTTTTTAGCCTTTTCCAAATTCATTTTCGTTAGTTTAGAAGTATCATGTGGGATTATAACCCCTAGATATCTCATTGCTTCTTTTTTGGCAACATCCCCTGTTTCTAAATTCCAGGACATAATTTCAGTCTTACTTTTATTTATGTCGTATCCCGATACTTTCCCAAAATCCGCTGTTAATACCAGAATACGACTTAAGGTGTTTTGAAGGATAGTTGTGTAGATGAGAATATCGTCTGCGTATAAACCCAGTTTCCTACTCCATCCCGCAAATTGGAAAGGTATAATCTCCGGGTCTTCCCTGATTTTTATGGCCAGAGGCTCTATATATAAATTAAATAGGAGTGGTGATAGGGGACACCCCTGCCTCGTGCCTCTGCTGATAGAAACCAGGTCCGTCAAAGAGGCATTGATCAATAGTCTAGCTTTTGGGGACCTATATATGGCTTCCAAAACTCTGCAAAAGTTTTGCCCCAAATTCACTGACTCAGCCACAGACTGCAAAAAGACCCAATTAACTCGGTCGAAAGCTTTAGTGGCATCTAAAGCTATGACCGCAAGTGGTAGGCCATAGGTAGATGCCAGATCTATTGAACCTATCAGGGAGAAAGTTAATTCCTTTAAAAACCTTCCTCGTATAAAACCTTTTTGGTCTGAATGGATCAACTCAGCAATGGAACCGTTCAACCTATCGGCCAGTATCATTGCGAAAATCTTGTAATCACAATTTAATAAAGATATTGGCCGATACGAATCGCAGCTAGTTGGACATTTGTCAGGCTTCAAAATCAGAGAAATATTTGCCTCATTCCAAGAGGCAGGCATAACTGCCCCGTTGATAAAAAAAGTCGTTAAAGATTTCTGAAAGAATGGATATTAATGTGTTTGCCATTGCTTTATAGACTTCAAGGGGTAAGCAAGCCATCGGGACCTGGAGCTTTTCCTTTCTTTCCTTGTTTTAATCCCAGTTCCATCTCCCCTTCCTTAATTTCCTGATTTAAAATCCTGTTCTTTTCATCTGTAAGGATCTTTCTTGAGCCCTGGCCCAACCAAGGTCCAACCTCATCTTGAGTGGGTTTTTGATCCTCTTGATATACCTTACTATAATATTTGTGAAAAGCCTGCTCAATCTCCTTATTGTCACTATTGATGGTGTCTGTGCTGTCGCATTTGACCTTATCAATTCTATTCCTTGCCTGTTCTTTTTTAGTCTTCCAGGTCAACAACTTACTGCAGCCTTCGCTGTATTCAAAGTGAGCCAGCTTGCTTGCCTCCCATTTTTTTCTCACCCTTTCCTGTAAAATTGTCGCCAATTTAGATTTTACTGTCTGCACTTTTTGTAATAAATTCTCCCGAACTTCTTCATCTATCATAGGGTCAGTCAGATCTTTCTCTAGAGACCGGAGCTGTTCCTCTACTGCTGATACCTCCCCGTAGTAACAACGCCATCTTCCAGCCGCTATTGTCCCTAATCTGCCTCCAAGGAAAGCTTTATAAGCATCCCAAATTATTCCATGTGAGGCTGACCCCTGATTAAAATAAAAAAAACTTTTCCGTTTCTCTGGACAGTGTTGCTATTACATCCTCATCCTGTAGAATAGTGCGGTCTAGAGTCCACCTAGATTGAGAGGATTTCTCGTATAGTTTTAAATGTAGAATCACTGCCGAATGATTGGACAGATGGACACCCACATGTTCAACCTTATCAATCGATTTAGTCAGATTATTATCAGTAAGAAAATAATCTATCCTAGACTGGTGTCTATATTTTTGATTATAGAATGTAAAACCCTTTCTTTGCCCCGCCATCTGCCTCCAGATATCAAAGTCCCAACTGGGACATTATTTGTTTGAGAAGCACTGACATTTTTGGGTTGACACGGGCTCTGCTGCATGAAGTCCTATCTAACTTGTGGTCTAAAACTGCGTTGAAATCTCCAGCCATAATAATTGGATCCGAAGAATCCACTAATTCCTCTAGTAACTGCCCCAAAGGGGAGACATCGTCCTGATTGGGACCGTAATATCCCACTAAAGTAAAAGGATAACCTAAAACCTTTACCTTGACCAGTAACCATCTTCCGGCTTTATCTGAAATATAGGAATCAAAAACCACTTGCGACCCTCTCTTTGCTAAGATGGCAACCCCTTTTGTCACAGCCGAGTGCGATGCACAAGCTACTTGAGAGATCCAGCTTTGGCGCCTAAAGAGATCCAAGCCTTCCCCTTCTGGTAAGTGTGTCTCCTGCAATATAATAATCTGGGCTGGGCAGTCTTTTAGATATTGTAATATTTTATACCTTCTCCCTCGTACCCTAAGACCGTTAACATTCCATGATTTTTTTTTATTAATTCTCCTCTCTTATCACCCATCTATCTTAAAAAAGGAATAACAGAAAAAAATGAAAAAATCACGAGGGCAAAAAACAAGCGGAAAAAAACAAATCAGTTCTAAAAAAAAGAGGTTTAGAGGCATCTGAGGATCTTTTATTTTTTTATTTTTTCCCACTGCTCCCCACCCCTTGCACCTCCCAGACCCCCCACTTCCTGGAAAACCCTCCCCAGCTACTACATGGCTCATGGCCTTATGGGTGCTCTCCCCTTGGGCCGAATGTGTGTAAAAGAAATAAACAAGGAGAAAAAAAAATAGAATTAAAGTATTATTTCAGCTACAATGTGAGTTTGCCTATAAATTTACATGTTTATAAACTTAATTCACTTTAGCTTGTACCCAAAAGCTGCTGTCAAGACATCACAGTATTAAAACCAGTAAAAAAACAGCCTAACTCCCTGATTGGAACCCTTTAATAAAGTCAACTAGCTTATCCACAGAGTGGAAGATGTGCATCTTGTTATTGAACATAACCTTTAAATAGGCGGGGAATCTTAGCTGCACTGATGCACCCAGGCGTTTCAAACTGTCTATCCTTTGCCCCATCTCCCATTGTCTATTAGAGGTGGTGGCAGAAACATCTGATCTTATCTCGTACCTGGCTCCATCCACCTCCATTGATTTCATCCCCAGGGCTTTTTAGAGAATGTTCTCTTTTAATGTGTAAGTTAGAAAGTTTAGTAAGATCTTCCTGGGCTTTGCCCTATATGTGTTGAGTCTGAAAGGATCCCTATAAACACGCTGTAAGTCTTTTGCTATTTCCTCTTCTGACTCCTCCAGCTGGAGTTTGTTCTTGATCAGCTTTACAACATAAGATTTAATATCATCCCCTTCTCTACCTTCAGGCACCTTCAAAATCTTCAGGTTGTTGCGTCTCTGGAAATTCTCCAACCTTTCCACTCTGTCCATATTCTCTTTTTCAACAGTCTTTAATTTATCAATCTCCGCAGCATTTGCCTGCACAGTTTCTCTAAGGTCTTTGACCTCCTTCTCTAGGGTTGTTGTTCTGCAGCTGAGATCATCGATCTTCTTCTCCATCACTTCGCAAGCTTTTTTTATCTCTAGCTGATTAGACTCAGATATCTCAAATCTGTTCCTAATTTCATCTGATAATGCAGCTAGAAGCACGCCCACTGACATATCTTCTTTACCCGGATGATTTGAGCCCTGTTAGATTCTTTTTCAGGATTAGTGGTTGGCCTATTCAGATCATTTTCAAATATTCCTTGTGGCCCACCTACTTCATGCCTTTCCCCCTCTAAACAAGGCTCTTCAGGGAAAGTTAGCTGTCTCTCAGCTTGCTTCGCCAGGTTGTTCTTTGACCCCGCCATCGTGTTTTCACCCAGAATTAAAATTTTCGGAAGGACTCTAAAATAGGTTTTAAGAGAGGGAGTAATTTTAACTTTAAGGCTTTGCAGTTTTTTATTTTGTAAGGGCTCTTGTGGGGTTCTCCTAAGTTTTGTCTTAGGGGGGAGGGGAAACGTTTTATTCACTGTACTGAATGGGGTTTTACAGACCCCTGCTTTTACTCCTTTTTCTGCTTTCTCTGCCCCCCCACACTCCTTCCCCTTCTCTCCCTTCCCACTTTTCTCGCACTTTTGCCTCCTATCGCGTGTTCGAAGTAGCTCTCTATCCTTCTGGGCTTCACCTGCCACCCATCTATCTTCTTTGCCCTGCGTTTCTATAGTACTCCGCAGGGCATACCTATTTTCATCTTCTCCTAACACGTCTTCAAGTGCCACTTTCCTCCTGCCTCTTTTGATTACCTTAACATTATCGCTGGGCCGGTGGGACGGGGTGACTTTCACTCCGCCAGGTACTCTTCTCGGCTCGTAGTCATCTGGGAGACCATCCTTAACTAAAGAAACATTTCCCCATTTGCCGGCACCGCTATCCTCTGCGCCGCACGAGCCTTCACCTTCGGTCACCCGGAAGGATATTTTCGCTGCGGCTCCTCTCCCCTTACGGAGCTCCAGGGCCGCTCTGTGCCACACACGCTCCGGCGCCGTGTTACCGAAGGAGACGGCACCTCGCTCGCCGAGCTCCTATCGAGCCCTCTCTCCGCCTTTCGTTTCACTAAAGCCGGCCCCTCCTACCACACAGGAGCCAGATACCGAGGAGCCAGGAGACTCAGGAGACTTCGACACGAATACGAGCAAGGTAAGATATTAATATGCGATATTTTAGTAAGCGATGCGGGTCATCTATTTTACCTTCTTTTCTAAAGGCAAACTCGGAGCTTACAATCCCATGTTAAGTTCCACAGTGAAGGTTCACGGACGTCCCAGGAGCGCACCCGCGACCTTCTATCCGCCGGCCGCCATGTTTTCCCCTTCCCAGATTCTGTCGTCATTCCATTGTAGTACTCTCTTGTCACTCTCTTATAACACTTATCATCATTCAGTTGATGAAATGCCTCTTTTGTGTACAATTTCTTGGGCCAAAGTACCACATTAACACCTCTTTTAGATTCTCTCACTATTCAGTCTTTCTTTTCACTGAGTTTCATCATTGTATCCTTATAACGCTGTTCATTATCTCTCAGCCATATACTTCACCTTTTGCTTTCATAATATTTAAATCTCTCAAATCTCTAACAATATAAGCAAGTTGCTCTCCATATGCTCAGTATTTCTATGAAGGAATATATCTTGAGGAGGCTTCTCTTCAAACACTTTCATCAGTTTCAAGTTCCTTATAAACTTAAGCAAGTCTATCTGAGACAGAGCATAATCAAAATGTTCTTGCTGGCAAGAGGATAGCCCCAATTTCGCACTTGTTAGAGTTTCGTCCATCAGATTAATTACTGTTTTTCTGTCCATTCCTATTTCCTGTTGCTCCTCGTCTTCCTTGTGTTCTGTGTCCCTTTTCCTCCTTTTGCCCTGTGCCACACTCCTTTGTTTTCTGTGTCTTTTTGCTTTACATAACCTTTCCTTGATCTGTGGTTTGTGCTCCTGTCCAACAGCAAAAGCTGCTGCTCTTCCACAACTGATGTGCGTACTGCTCTGTGACATTATTTATGACATCACTGATGACATCTCAAAATATATAATTTAATGGTGAATTTCTGTGTTTTTTTAGTTCAAAAAGTTAATGTTCTCACTGGCACATTCACTTAACTACAAGGTTACTTTGACCTTTGGCTTTTTTAGTGTATTTCTAAGGGTTTTTTAAAACAAAAAAAGATCTTTTTATCACACCAAACTATAACGTTACTTTAACCTTTGTTTTTTTAGTGAATATATATACACACATATGTAAATATGTATATGTGTATCTATATCTATCTATCTATCTATCCATCTATCCATCTATCCATCTATCTATCTATCTATCTATCTATCTATCTATCTATCTATCTATCTATCTATCTATCTATCTATCTATCTATCTATCTATCTATCTATCTATCTATCTATCTATATATCTATCACCCAGTAGCAGTCACCATTGGGTAGTTATAGTCAGGTCAGCATTTCCTTAAGTAATGCGTTTTTTGTGTTGCTAATAACTTTGACACAGTTAGATGAATCCCTATCACACTTTTTTTTTAAATTGCACTTTTTTGTCTAGTTTGTGCATGGAAAGTTTCGATGTGATCTATTAAGCGAGGAGTGAGAAAAAAGAGGGGAACCAAAACGCATGTATTTTCCATAGACTTCTTTAGGCAGGGCTACAGCAAAAACTGCTTTATGGAATTACACAAAATTTGGCAGGAAGCTAGATCTTGGTCCACAGAATGTGCTTTATGTGATTCGGTGTAACTCCATTGAGTAGTTTTTCAGAAATTAAGGTACAAAAAGAATTGAATATCTGAACTGTAGGATCCGCGAGAGGCTTGAGAGAGTCTGTGCAAGTACCAACTTAAAAATGGAGCGTTATGACTGGCCCAGGGAGCTTTTTTTTTTATTGGGCTAGGTCGCTTCCATTGAAAATGTCTGTGTTTTTTTGTTGTTGTTCAAAATGTTAATCTTGTCACCGACATATTCACCTAACCATAACAATACTGTAACATTTGTTTTTTTCAGTGAACTTCTAGGGGTTTTCTGAATACAAAAATTGATCTTTTAATCACACTTAAATATAGCGTCCAGATATACAAATATTTTCAACTTTAATCTGAGCGGATTTACACCAAATCACTAAAAAGCAAAATCTGAGGACCAAGATCTATCTTCCTGCCCAACCTGGTTTAATTCCATTCATCAGTTTCTGCTGTAGCATTGTCTAAAGAAGTCTATGGAAATGGCATGGAGAGAGGGGCGTGGTCTGGCCGCAGACGAAGATGGCCGTCTGATCTGTGAGCTCCGCTGTGAGGGGGGCCTCAGACGGAGACGGACACCGTTTGCGCATGGCTTGAGGAGAGATATTAACATCTTAGGAGGTCTGTCAAACCAGGGAAAAAGATGGACTGACTCTTTGAAGTGCTGACGGCATGGTTAATGAGCAGCGGGAGCTCCGTGTTATGTGAGACTTTAGGCCTGAGGTAATTACTGCAGCCACGGCTCTCGAGTCCTGAAGGTTCCCTCCCCCAGCATTCCATTGCCTCCAGCTGAGTCCCCGGCTTCCCTGTGACTCGTGCACTTTCACATGTGCGCCAGATGGCATTCCTCAACAATGACAGCGCTACTTCTGGACGGTTTCTTTCATTTTGAAGCCTGAATTCCACAGAGGAATCAGAATAGCCTGCGCACACAGTTCTGAGGCGCAAACCTTTGACAATTAAAGTGCGATGCCGCCTCTGAAGAGAAGTAATATTCTTCTGTTTTAAATAGCGCGCCTTCATTTTCCCTTCTGACTAACTCACAAAACACCCTGTCCTTTCCCACGCAGTTGAGCTTGAATTTTTGGTGAAGTGGATATATTAAACTTCACTTTTGCTGGCAAAATTCATAGCTCCATTTGGGATGAGTGAACAGCGAGCAACGGACATTATGGCATATTTGAAATATGCGGCTGTATTGTTCCTATTACACACTTTAGCTTTCAAATTTTACCAGATTATTGAGGTGCCCAGGAAATACATTTTTGGATTATATACACAGTCATTGTTTGAACGGTTCAGCTTAAGAGTCGTTGATACTGTCTTCAGGCTTCCTCAAAGAGAATTGTTATAAGCACCTGTCGTCATCACCTCTGATCTCTAAAATCCTCAACATTTTCAGGATTATAACCTGTAATCTGGCAAGTTGTTCAAAAGGAGGATACTAAGAATACAGTTGAAATTTTGAGAGACTGCCACATCAAAATGATAAATTACATGTGACAAGTATAAATCAAACCTCCCTTAACTAAATAGCAGAGTGTAAATCTCTGATATCTGAAACGGAAGATGTGAGATAAACCATTGAAACTGCTCTACGCTCAAATACACACAAAGCTGTTTCGCTCTGGCTAATGCGAAGCGCTGTTTCAGAGCAAATCTGTTTTTTGACGCATTTGTGCCTGCGTGTCACACAATTTTGCTCATTGGCACGTGAGATTTGTTTTCTTGACCCGATGAGGTCTGAATTCAAAAGCATGGCAGCTTTGTAGCAGATGAGTACTTTGTTTGCTGCTAGCCCTGATATCATGCTTAGTTTTTCTTTTTCTCTTCTCTTCAACTACTGCGAAGCGATACTTCTGACAGATTCTGAGAGACTTAGCAGAAATCAAAATGTCTACTGCAAAACATGGAAATAAATCCTCTAAACAGCCTCTTTTCTCGGATGTACTTAAGCAGTCACAAAATACAGATGCCAACAGCTCTTCCTCTACAATAGACAATTCTATACAAACTAACCTCACCATGCAAGGGCAAACCATGGATCGCATCCTACAAGAAATATCAGCGGTCAGTCGCAGACTTGAAGGCATGGATTCAAATATTTCCTCATTAACAGCAGAAACTAAAACAATAGAGCAGACATTGCAGGATTTTACGCCAAGACAGAGGAACTTGATCACAGGCTAATAAATGTAGAAACTCGTCTAGACTCAATACAAAACAGAGATCAAGAGCTTTTATTTGTACGAAGTAAGATGATAGATTTGTAAGATCAAAGCAGGAGGGATAATGTTCGCTTTTTCGGTTTTCCGGAAAGGATCGAAGGCTCAAATGCTAGAACATTTCTACAAAATATCCTTCCAAAACGGACATTGCTTTTGACCCTCCACTGGAGATACAGAGCGCACATCGAGTTGGTCTATTACGCAAGGAATCTGCAACAAACTCACGTCCCCTCATCGCTTGTTTTTTAAGGCATTAGCAGACAAGGCAAATATTAATATCAGCACTTACTCATGGTCCATTCTCATACAATGGGTATGAAATTCGTATTGCAGCTGATTTTTCCAGAGACACTAACGAGACACGCAAGGCCTTTCTTTCATTTAGACCTCAATTACTTCAGCTAGACAATAAATATGGTCTATTTGATCCTGCTTGTCTCCAAATTTCTAAGGCTAGAGTATCTAAAGACTTCTATGACCCAGAGGACCTCAGTATATTTTTAGACAATTGGACACCGCAACAAATGGAAACTCAGCCGTCCACTCAAGAACTATCACATCACAGTTCTTTTCCTCAGGCATCGAGCAATCCACAACATAATGTCAGCAGTCCTCGACAGAGAGGCAGGGATTTTGAAAGGTCTCTTGGTAGTCATGAGGACAAGAATGCTGCTCTTCAAACTGTATCCACCTTCACTAAGGAACAGCATAGGGATAAATCCCGATCACCATTAAAATCTACTTCGGATGCAGAATGTGGATGATTCAGTACCTCTCTACAATTTTGATCAAAATTAACCTATGCTCACACTTGTATCCTTTTACATGACTAACCATCCTTAATGAATTCATAACATACAAGAAATGAAGAACATATTTCGCCTGCGGACAGATGAGTATTAAAATCTACTTTAGACGCAGAATGTAGATGATTTCATGTTTAAATATACTTTTGTTCAGATTTAGCTCTGTCTTCACACCTATTTTCTTTTAGGTGTTAGATCAAACTTAATGAACTCATGATATAAATGGGGAGAAGAAGGTATATCGTCATCAATTTGTTGAGTAATACAGATATTGCACTGTTCTTTATTGTTCTTCCTTTCTTTTCTCTCTTTTTTCTTTTTTTTTGTTTCATCACATCTATTATGTTAATTATATTGTCTTTAAACACTGGGTCTTTCCCTCTCCCTGTTTTACGCATATCTGATTGATATTCTTGGTACTTATTTATTCACTTTAGGATTGTGGTTATTACAGCTCTTCATGCTGATAATCCCAATCTTTTAATTTTTCACATATTACCTAATTATCAACAGGGTAACAACTCCCTCTCTCCTTATTTTATCTTTATTTTATTCTTTATTTTCAATTCAATTCTGTAATGGTTTAACATGTTTCGCAATTATACTATAATGTTATGTTCTTTAATATAACTATGATACGTCTTCATATGAATTATAATAATTTTCCTGTTTCTACATCTATCATTCGATACATGAGCCTTATGATTAATGATAGGTCTATACTGTTTCTTTTTTTTCTTTTATTGACTACGTAATACTGTTTCTTACTACCAAATTTACTGTTTTACCTTTTCCCATACATATGGTACATATATTCTCTGTATCAATTAATGCATTTTAAGATTGTTAATATTCCATTTCTCAATCAAATAGTTACTCTTATTTTTTTTATTAACCTCTATGTATTATTTATTTATTTATAAGCATATTAATCCTCTTTAATTCAAGGGACCATCCATAGGTTTTAATGTTACAGTATTACAATATATTGTTATATTTCTTATTAATAGTAAGAATACCTGTTATTATATACATTTTAAAGACATCTTTGGATTTATATTTGTCAACCACTGTTTAACTCTCCTGATGGGGCCCCTCATCATGGCGGCGGTCCATTAGTGTTTAGACTCGTGGTTAAAAGTCCTGAGATCCCTTGTGCCATTTTATATTTGGCACTCTTTCCTCCCTACCTTTCCCTTTGTCATCTACAGTACATACTATTCCTTCTGTTGAACACACCTCTAGCTATCTCTACACATATATTCTTCCATCATCAAATAGCATTACCCATTTGATTCATTTATTATTTATCTGATCTTTGTTACGGTCCAAGGTCCCCTTTTATCCTCTTTATCCTCTTACTTCTCTTCTCTTTTCTTTTTCTTTTTTCTTTTTCTTTTTCTTTTCATTTTCTCTTTTTTCTTTCCCCTCTTCTCTTTTCCTCTCCCTCCTTCTTTCTCGTATCTTATTTCTCTCCTTTCACATATATAGGAACATTATATCAAACTTTAAATTTACTACATCACGTTCTGGCTTCCTTATTAAATTTGTATCGCTAGACCTTTTTCCTTTTTTTTTTTCTTTTTCTTCCTATTCTTCTCTGACATGGCCACTTCACACGATCTTCGAGTAATAACCTGGAATGGTCATGGATTGACACATTATATTAAAAGAAAAATGAAACTGTCTTATTTACAGTTCAAGCATGTGGATATAGCTCTCCTTCAAGAAACCCACCTTGACGCTAAAGAGTCTGAAAAATTACATAGATACTGGGTGGGACGGGTTATACACATCAGCATACAGAAGAGAACAGATCCAGATGCGACACCAATCTGCAGTGACAGTCTTGAAATCCTGGATAGATCCGGATGGACGATATGTCTTTGTCAAACTTCGCATCGGTGAAACTCACATATGCGTTGGCTCCATTTACGCTCCCACAGGAGCAAAACGATAATTTCTCCTTCAACTAAACCGCCTTTTAACTGAAATAGGTGCTTCCCAGTTTCTTATCGGTGGAGCTTGGAACATAGTGCGTGATCCAGTCCTAGACAAAACAGGCCCTCTAGATAAGGCAAATGCGGCAGATTGGGCTCTAATGGACGATGCGATGTGGTGGCAGATCATGGTTTGGTAGACCATTGGCGACTTTCTCACGCAACTTCTCACCCTTCCCTTCCCCTACGCATGGCACTCTCTTTCTTTGGACTACTTTTCAATCTCCCAAAATTTAGTTCAAGTAACACAGGACTCTCAGATACTGGAGGCAGCGATCTCTGACCCTTCTCCAGTTCTACTTTCCTTACAAACTGGTTTATCTAAGCCAGGTCGCAAACCCTGGCGTCTAAACATTCAACGTTATAGGACACCCAAAAACAAAATTTTATTACAATCCCATTTTCAAGACTTTATGTCAGTCAATCAAGGGTCCGTTGACCACAACAGAACTCTCTGGGCGGTGGCAAAAGCCACTATCCGTGGGCAGTTTATGAGAGATGCAGCTCAGTTTAATAAACAAAATTCTAAAAGGCAAAAAGAATTGGAGCAAGATATTGTGTCTTACACTGGATTATATACCCTTAATCCAACGATACTACATCGTAAGTCATTGGAAAAAGCTTACATGGCTTTAAATAACCTTTTTACCTCTAAGGCAGAACAAACCCTACATAGAATGAAAAGGAGGCATCATGAACAGGGGGAAAAAGCGGGAAGATTTTTAGCAGCCCAGCTACGTCAGCAGCAAGCAGCTATGGCTAAACCGCCCATAAAGTCAATGAACGGTGTTTCTCTAACTAAACCTCAAGATATTGTTAACAAATTTGCCCAGTATTATCAGTATCTTTACACTGCTGAAACTCAACTTGACACCGACAAATTGGATTCTTTCCTTACAAATGTAAACTTACCCTGTTTGTCAGATGAAGGTAGAATCTTATTGGAAGATGAAATTACCAGGGAAGAAATATTGCGCGCAATTGCTGGCTTGCCATATCATAAGGTCCCAGGAGAAGATGGCTTTCCTGCAGAGTTTTATTGTTGGGTAGGAATGGATGTGCTTGGCTCTCTTTTACTCGAATTCCAAGAGGCAGAGCGTGAGATCTCCTTGGGCCTTATATCTAATAAAGCTATTATTGCTGTGTTACCTAAACCTGGTAAAGATGCTTTATTATGTAGCAGCTATCGTCCCATATCTTTATTGAATTGCAACATCAAAATTCTAGCAAGCATTCTAGCCTCTCACTTGCGTAAGGTTATCCCATCTCTCATACACTGTACCCAAGTAGGATTTGTTCCGGGGCGTTCCTCTAGGAACCATCTTCGCACTCTAGCCCACACACTATGGTATGCCAAGAATCTTCCTGATGACGCTTTGGCTTTGTCGCTTGACACGGAAAAGGCGTTTGATCGGACTGATCAAACGCCTTTTTAGGGTGTTACAGAAATTCGGCCTGGGAGATCAATTCATAAACAAAATACGCTTGTTGTACACAAATCCTTCAGCACAGGTAAATTGTGAGGGCTTTATCTCAGATCCATTCTCTATCAATCGAGGTTCTCGTCTGGGTTGCCCCCTCTTCCCGTTACTCTTTCTTCTAGCCATGGAACCGTTAGCTGCCTCCTTAAGACAATCTACTTATATTAAGGGCATTTCTCTTCCGACATGTGAATCCAAAATGTATCTCTACGCAGATGATATTCTTCTTACACTCACAGATCTCTCCACCTCTTTACCATCTGTGTTAAAAATGATAGATGAATTCTCCTCCCTTTCTGGGTACAAGCTTAATTGGAACAAAAGTGAAGCGCTGCCCATCTCGAACGGGATCACAATAGCGGCCATTCAAGGTTTTCCCTTTCAATGGAAATCTTCTCATCTCAAATATTTGGGCATACTAGTGAACAAAGGTCTAGAGGGCATGGCCACGGATAATCTCAATCCCCTGATTGTTCAAATGCAACGTGATTATGAAAAATGGAAGGCATTGGGTCTCTCAATGTGGAGCAGGGTTCAAGCCGTGAAAATGGTTACTCTCTCTCGTTTTCTTTAGGTCCTCACATTCTCCCTATTCAGGTCCCTTTAACCACGTTATGTTCAATTGATTCTAAGATAAAATCATTTATATGGAACTCTGTCAACCCCGTCTCTCACCTTCAAAACTAAAGGCTCATCGCTCCTATGGAGGAATAGGTATACCCTCAGTGGAACCTTATTCTTTGGCATTACAGCTTTCTCAAATGTCATATATGCTTTCATATTCATCGGATGCGCCACAGTGGGTACATCTTGAACACTACCTTTCATTAACAAAAGCAGGTCTTTCTGTTTTATACGGCTCTGAATCTCGTCCCCGAGACTCCACTAATCCTATTTTGTTGGCTATGCGCGCTGCTTGGCAAAGGGCACACTGCTTACTGGGCTAACATCCTCGTCTCCATAGGAAAGCGCCATTCTGGAATAATTCTGCAATTCGTATTAATAGAAAATCAATATTTTGGCCTATTTGGGAAATAGCAGGAGTTTCCACACTAGATCAACTTTTTTCAAACTGTGATATTAAATCATTTGTCCAACTGCAGGAAGAATTTCATTTGCCTGTTATACAATTTTCAGAATACAACCAGTTACGACAGTCCTTGCTGAGAAGTATAGGACCTCCACCATGGCTCTTGCCCGACTCACCAATTGTGACATATCTCGACACTTGGGGTAAGATGAAAGGAGCTACATCTGGCTTCTACCAAACTCTCACTTATCATCTTTTTTCTCAACCCTTACCGCAAACTTTACGTATTAAATGGCAAACCTTATTATCGGTCTCTTTTACCGATGATGAATGGTCTGACATTCTTAGCAATCTCAATAAGGGTGCACATGAAGCACGATTGAAATTTTGCTTATTCAAGATTTTACGTGATTGGCACTGGTCACAAACAAAACTGCATAAAGCTGGCTTGCTTCCCCATTTTAACTGCTGAAGATGTGATAGTACGTCTTGTAACATTTCTCATATCATATGTGGAGGTCCAGTGATTCAACCCTTTTGGAATTATATAGGTAAAACCTTACGTTCCACGATGCCTCTACAAATTCCACTTTCGCATGCTACCATTCTTCTGCATGATACACGTCAATCACAACCACTTTCTAAACCACAAGCCCGACTTTTACACACAGCCTTAGTTACAGCCAAAATTTGTATATTACGGCAATGGAAATCGCCTCAACCACCATCATAAGAAACATGGATGGTGGCCATGATCCAAACAGCTTCCTACGAACGTATTATATACAACATACAGGATCAATCTGATCTCTTTCTTCAAGTCTGGTCACCTTTTCTATCTTCAAATACCGATGCTAACGTTAATGACCCTTCTACGCAGAAATGTAATTTCTATTTCCTCTTATTCTCACTCATTATTCATTATTGGTAGTTATAATTCTTAATACATATTGTATTTATCTACTACTTGTTGTTGTTTTTAATAACTACTCACCAGAGCATTTACATGTAATTCTGTATCTTTTAATATATATATTTATACATGTGTGTTTCTCTGCTTACACTTTCATTCTGCATAATATACCTATTGTTTTCATTTATTTTTTGCACATTTCTCTATATTATCCATTTCATTATCTTTTTCTATTCTTATTTCTAATTCCTTTTCCTACTTCATCTCCCTTGGCTCCGTAACAATATATTCATATACCTGTGGTATAATGTAATTTATTTAATTTTGTCTATATCAAAGAAAATTACTTTTTCTCTTTCTTTGAATCAGCATCATTACTTTATGTTATGGTAAGTATTTATTGTTTCTTATCTTATCTATCGCTTAGAATGTCTTCTCATACATTTATATTTATGTACATCAAGTGAAATTACTTAACCCTTCTATTCATCTTTTATCTATTCGCATTGCTTTTCTAGCGTGTCTTATTTTCCTTGGAACATACTCATATTGCATTATGCTTCATATTTGTACATTTTTCACTTCTCGCTTTCTTTTGTGATCCCTTCTTTCCTTCCCTCTCTCTTCCCCCCTTCCCTTAATTCCATCTTTTATGGCCTCAATATAAATCCAAATATTTGTCTTGGCATTTATATGTTTATGTATTTATTAAATTATATAATATGATTAATTATTCAGAAGGTTTTACTATATGCTTATTTATAACAATGTTCTTATATATTTATTGTATGATAATGCATACAGTTATTATAATATATGTATTTTTTATTTTATTTATAAATTTCAATAAAAAATTGAAACACAAAAAAATAAACGGCATGGAGATTTTACATTTTGGGACCTCCCTCTTTTCCTTAGCCCCGGCTTGATAGATCACCCCAAATGTTTCCAGGAAGGAGCAGAGGTAGATGATATTTTTTGGGGGAAAGTTTTGTGGAGATTTGTCAAACGGGGTCAAAGCTATTAGCAACACAAAACACTCTTTTCCTATGGAGTAGCAGACCTATCTATAACAAGTCAGTGGAGACACACACACACCCACCTTTATTCCTTATTGATAGTGACCGTGGCCACCGATCTGCTTTGATGTTTACCTCGTGGACAAACACAGAAGTGCAATCAAATCCAAAAAAATCCTATGTTCTTCTTGAAGATAAGGAAAAATCAAGCACTCACTCATTAATAGTTTCTCCTTTCAACACATTTCAGCTCTCTATGGAGACTTTCTTAAGATCAGGGAAGAGTGAAATTTGGAAATCATTTCATGGTTGCATGGAAAAAACAGATGTCATTGTCTTAATGCCTACTCTGCAAACCTTTCACTTTGTCAGAGCTACTAGGATTGTGAGGCATGGAGGACAAAATTATGCAGCAAGGGTATCTATCTAATGCAACTAAAAGTGCAAATTATGTGGCACACTCCCTGGCAGTATTATTTTCGTCCAACTGAGCCTGAAACAGTCATTTTGGGTGAAATCTGAAAATGTTGGACATTTTGTGGCATATATGTTAAATCCATATTAATATGGTAAATCCAGGTTCCACAGAATTACCTAAATCCCCTGACCCTCATCATTGCTCATTGTTTTATATACAATGTATTCAAGCAAGGTAGACAAAACCTAAATGATCTATCTCCAATCAGTACAATTGTTCGCTGAAAACCGCATGTGCCACCAAGAATTTGCAAAAAGGTGATATGCTAAGAAGATGGGAGGTTTTACAATAGACCATAACATGGCAAAAATGCCACTATCAGAACCCTCAGCAAAAAGGGTTAATTGCTCCCAAAATTCCAGTTGATCACTTCTTCAGCACCATATGACCCTGAGTTCTTCAGACAGTTGGCATCAAACAAAAGTACCTCACAAAGTTGCACTTCAGAACAAGTCTTCCTGTTTTCTCTAGTTTAGGGTGCTTTTATACAAGAGAGCAAAACAGCTATGATACCAATATAACCTCAAACCACTGTGATGCAAAACACCCTTATCTCAAGAACACATTTCTGAAGACATTAGTAGTCTGAAGCACCAACAGACTTGACTAGCTGTGCATTTCCTTTTTAGGCTACATCCTACCAGACAGCACAGCTGCCTGCGTATACTAAAAACATCTTGGGGACTTTCAGAAAGTTGACCAAAGAATGCATTCCGCCCGTTGCATGCTATTGGCTTTGTGGTTTGTAACTCACGTTTTCTTGCTTTCCATTTGCAGGCTTTATTTGCTTTAGGCTGTCAAGGTTCAATTCGATCCTTATCTTGCCTAAACCATATTTACGGTATTCTTCCACTAACTTGTTTTTTGTAAACATGCCTTTAAATCTTGCTTATCTTGTCATGTTTTCTGAGCATTCATGGACCAAGGTCAAATGTTAGGCACTGTCTTAACCTTCCCAGTGCTCCCTTTATTTAAACAGGCCTGTAAATCTTGCTCTTATCTCGGCACATTTGCTGTGCATTCAAAGGCCGAGGTCAAATATCAATGTCAGATAAAGATGCCTACATGGGAAATTCTTTTATATAAAAATATTTTCTAGCTTTTAGACAAACCAATTCTGAGGACTCAAAATAGTGGCCTCAATCAAATAAATTGTTTAACTTAATTCAAAAAAGATTTGTGAAGAACTAAATCAAAACAAAACAAACAAACATAACAAAACAGAACCAAACAAAACAGGACAAGCGGGTATATTTTTTTTCTATACAAATGTATATAAATAATTAAATTGCATAACATGAGGGTACAAAAAAGTTCACATCAACAGAAATGACGGAGAAAAAGAACCTTTACAATAATATTATCTCCCAGTCATTTTTGTAGCGGCACATTTCTTGTAGATGCAGAAATAGTCAAAAGGCATATAATGATCAACTCCTTCATAATGATGATTGAAAGTGAGCTATAGTTGTTGACGTTTTGGTCTTATCTTGTAAGTTATCAGGAAGACAATCTTCAGGACCAAATAATACAAATGTAGACTGAAGACCCTTAGCATAATATGTAGATAAATGAGCTCATAGTGTATTTGGCTCAGAATGAAGAATTTTGTTAAAACTGGATAGGATAAATCAATTATGTTCCAGTATTGTTATTGATGATACATTATGGTTTCATCAATGAGAAATCACGTGATAATCAAGATTTTACTAGTCCACGCAGCCGTCGCATATCAGCGTTCCGAACAAAACAGGAATCAAATATCATGCGCTGTCTTCCAAGCGCGCTTGTTTACTTTTCTTTCTCTGACTTCAAAATTAGAAGATTTATGTGACACTGTTGCTGGTTACTAAGCAGGTACAAATTCGTTTTTTCTAGCACATGACAACATTTAAATGAACTGTGTAAGTATTTCAGACTATATCAACATTAGCACTTTTGTTTGTTATTTCTGAAGTATGTTGGAAACAAATACATTAATATGATGAAAACAAATTATTACACTGAGGTGATGCAATTTCCACACATTTTCGTCTTTGCACTGTATAGGTTTATTAGTAAAAGCGTATGTCTGTGCAAATGTAATGGTCATTTAAATTGAAAATGTGTTATCTGTAATAGCAGTGTGCTACTGCACCGAGCATACTCCACTCTACTCTGCACCACTCCACTTTACACCACGCCACTGCACTCTGCACCACTGCACTCTATGTCGATGCACTATGCTCCACTCTGCACCACTGCACTCCACACCACTGCACTCTACTCTGCATCACTCAACTCTATGCCACTGCACGCTATGCCTCTCTAGTCTACCCTGTACCACTCTACACTATGCCAATGCACTCCAGTATAGGACACACCAATCTACTCTGCTCAACTCCACTCTGCAACACTGCACTCGACACCACGGCACTCTATGCCAATACAGTCTCCTCCAATTCATTTTATTCTGTAACACTCAACTCTATGCCCTTGCACTGTACGCCAATCCATTGTATGACACTCTAATATTCTCTGCACCACTGCACTCTATGCCACTGCACTCTACACCACTTTACTCTACGCCATAGCATTCAATGCCACTGTATGCAACTGCACTCTACCCTGCACCCTACCACTTTACTCTACTCTGAAACAATCTACTCTACACCACGGCACTCTATGCCAATATACTCCAATGTTTGCCACTCCACTCTATGCCACTGCATTCTATACCACTCTACTTTTAACCTCTGCACTCTGCGCCACTACACTCTACACAACTGCACTCTGTCACTGCACTGTATGCCACTGCACTATACTCTGCATCACTGTACTATATACCGCTACTCTCTGTGCAACTTTACTCCACTCTACACCACTGGACTCTGACACTCTACTTTGCAACACTGCACTCCCTCCCACTAAACTCCATGCCACTCTATCCTGCACTACTCCACTCTACGCTACTCGACTCTACACCACTGCACTCTATTCCACTGCACTCTACCACGCTATATTCCACTGTTCCCCACTCAGTGCTACTCTACTCAGCACTACTCTATGCCACCACCCTCTGTATCACTCAACTCTACCTCACTACACTCTGCACCACTCTACACACCTGCACCCTACCTCTACACCATTGCACTCTATACCACTGCTCTCTGTGCCCCTGCACTCTGTGTCACTGCACTATGAACCACTCCTCTCTGCGCCACTCTACTCTACGCCACTCCACTCTGCCACACTCCACTCTGCACTACTCTAATCTACGCCATTACATTCTATGACGGTGTATTATATGCTGCTGAATTCAATGCCAGTGCACTCTATGCCACTATACTCTGCAACACTCTATGCCAATGCACTTTACTTTGTGACACTCAACTCTATGCCCTTGCACTCTATGCTAATTCACTGTACGCCACTCTAATCTACTCTGTACCACTGCACTCTATGCCCGTGCACTCTATACCACTGCAATCTATGGCACCTTACTCTACACCATCGCACTCTATGACACTCTACGCAACTGCACTCTACCCTGCTCCACTCAATGCCACTTCACTCTATTCTGAAACAATCTACTCTACACCACTGCACTCTATGCCAGTCTACTCCACTCTGCACCACTCCACTCTATGCTACTGCACTATATGCCACTCCACTCTTAACCACTGTACTCTGTGCCACTGCACTCTACATAACTGCACTCTATGCCACTGCAGTATACTCTGCATCATTGGACTCTATGCCTCTGCTGTCTATGCCACTCTACTCCACTCTACACCACTGCACTCTGACACTCTACTCTGCAGCACTGCACTCTCTGCCACTGAACTCTATGCCACTCTAGTCAGCACTACAACACTCTACACCATTGCACTGTATGCCACTGCACTCTATGGCACTATACTATACTGTGCCCCACTCTATGCTACTTTACTCTGCACCACTCTATGCCACTTGGCTCCACTCTGTGCCACTGCCCTCAGCACCACTCAACTTTACGCCACTCCACTCTGCACCACTCTATGCCACTGCACTCTACGCCACTGCACTCTACGCCACTGCTCTCTGCACCACTCCACTCTGCGCCACTCTACTATGCGATACTCCACTCTGCACTGCTCTAATCTATACCACTGCATTCTACACCGCTGCATTTCACGCTGCGGAATTCAATGCCTCTGCACTCTATGCTAGTATACTCTGCAACACTCTACACCAATGCACTCTACACCGTTTGACTTTACTCTATGCCACTCCACTGCACGCCACTCTACACAACTTCACACTATGCCACTCCAATCCACTCCACTCTCTGCCACTCCACTCTACAATACTCTGCTGCACTCTTTGCCATTCCACTCTATGACACTCAACACCACTTTTTTTCTACGCCACTAACTTTTAGCCATGCTGAACAGCAGCCACGCTGGTGTACAACTTGAGTAAGACACATTTGCAAACCCAATAGCTCTTGCATAGGCGAGACCTATTGGCTTTGCCAATGCTTGTTTTTATTCCCACCACACCTCAAATTGCAAAGGCGGGTGTTAAAGATGCATTGCAAGCATGTTGGTGGCCTCAAGTGTCACTCAATGTGTTTTTACTTCAGCATGAAAAGTGCTAACCTGGTACAACGGTCATTAGCGCTAATGTGCAAATGACAGCAGCACCTGTGAAAGTGAATTCAGGCAAGGTGTGAACGCTCAGAACAGCCATTCACAGCTTCTGACATTTGACAAATGAGTTCATTATCACTAAGGAGACCTTTCTATTTGACAAAGAAAATGTTGTTAAAACCTTCAGGAGGGTGCTGCTGATCAGTCTTAATAACGCTACATACTTTGTCTATGTTCATATGGCTGGGTACATAAATATCAAACGCCACCTCACGCAACCTATACCCCTACTGGAAGTATTGGCACCCTGGAACATTCTGTGCTTTATTCAGAAGAGTTGGCACTTTTTGTTTTCTGTGCTTAATTATCTACTTGTTGAATTTGTGATTTCACAATTATTTGAACATTATCTTATGGGCACAGCGTGGTGTTGACCATTACTTTGGAGAGGACCTGGCAATGTTCTCATGAATTTCTCAGCAGATGGGTGGTCAATAATTTAAAAACAACAATTGATGGACAGAATGCAGAACAATGTCATACATTCACCCCAGTACAGAGATCTGGGCCTAAATCCATCGTTTTTTTGCTCACCATGCCATTCCAGTTTGAACCCAGCCATGTGCAAATCAGTCTTGACCCTGTGCCTCCTGGGAACAGTCCAGCCCGAACTGCCAAGCCAGGTCCTCCCTGGACTGGAAACAAGCATCCTAGGACCTGTCTCGGGGTTTCACCCCTCTTCAGCCAGGATAGCTTGATTCCAGTGGCATGGAGAGCACGGGACACACGTCTGTCCCACTCGGGTGACAAGTGCAAAAAGAACAATTGATGGACAGAATGCAGAACAATAATTTATACATATACCTTTAAGAGTACGCAGGCTTCTATCTTGTCTTTCCTGCTAAGGGACACTTCCCCGCCTGCCTTGCACCACATTAACTTATAACATGCCAGGGCTACCCACAATTAGAGAAAGTTTGGGAGGAGGCTTCAACTATAATTGCTCAGATGGTAGGGGTACATGTTGAAAGATGCCTTGACGTGACCCTATTCAGGGATATGTTGAGAAAACACCCAAGGGGTTGTGTATGATGACCTTGAATCCCATTGGCTGGAACGCCCGATACCGCCAATAGCGAGCTGGCTCAGGGGTGTGGCTATTTGTAATGTAAACACAGATCTTGGAGACTCTCAGCCTTTGAACTCCAGTCCATGAGACATTTGGGCACCACAAAGGAAATACATTTCCCCAGAGTAGCTTCAGATGATAAATGATCTTTGATCGTATGGAATAGTATTCAATACGCTATTAGACTATTAAAAGAAACGTATGTGTGAGGCCGCTGCGTTGAACAATATGGACTAATTTACTATGATATCCCCTGATCACGCTCCGCACTTGAAATATTCATTGCAAATACTGATGATGGAAGAATCTATGCTCATGAACATTATTACTGCAAGAACGTTTTTTCTGTTGTAAATATTATAAAATTAATAATCATAAAAATATACAATGTAGTGGATGGCAAAATGTCTTGAAAGAGTGACTGAAGAGAGTGGATACGGAGGGGACCCAATCAGAGGCGCAACTAGAGCCAAATTTCGAGGGGGGGGGGCTGAGCAAAAATTTCGGGGGGGGCTGAACTTTAAGCAATAGCCAGAGTGGAGCTGCAGGGGCTCTTAGAAGGGGTGAAACAACAGCAAGACCTCATTAACATGCAAATGGTCTTTTAAAGACCTGTGAAGTGCTCGGGTGCGGCTGCTTTTTTGCCCGGGAAGCTGTCTCATCCCGGGCTGCCACACACGACGGGGGGGGGGGGGGGGGGGGGGCTGAAGCCCTGTGAGTCCAATGGGTGTTGCGCGCCTGGACCCAATGAAAGGGAAAGAAGAAGCAGTCGATGAGGAGCATAAGGAAGAAAAAAAGCAAAGGAGGCATGGAGCGCACCCCTTGTAAAAAAGAGTAAAAACAAGAAAATAGAAAAGGGGGAAGTACTACCCCTTCTCAAAAATAGGAAATAATAATAGGCTATGGAAACCCGCAAGCACATTCAGGTCGCAAAAAAATAAAAATAAAACGCTTTTCCTGGGTTAACGTGGCAAGAACAAAAAAGCAGAAGGGAAGCTAGAGGAATAAAGAAGTCAGTGATCTCACCTTGGAACAAACAGCGGCGTAAACAGTATGTCGTGTGAGCCCTGTGGGGATATGTTTGCAGATTGCCTTCCATGACACTCTGTTGGTAGTTTGTGTCCCTCAACAAAGTTATCATTCGCTAGCTAATGCTGTAATATGTAATAATGTCATTGATGTCATCAGGGGTCAAAGGGTGCATTGATTTAATTTCAGCTGCCAATTGTATTTTGGTGAATTGATATCCTTGAGTTTAGGCAAGTTTAGGATTCCACTTGTTCCTAGAAGTACAGGGATCAAAGAATTTCAGGAGTGAGTGCTCATCAAATAAGGTGGGCCCAATACCATGGAGAGGGGTCAGTGCCCAAAAGATTGAATGAATCTTGGAGAAGCAGCCTCTGGTGTACCCTATGGAGTGTTTGAAAGACCTCCAGTGAAGGCAAGTATGGAAACAGTCATATCAGAGTCAACTGAGTGAGTACTGCTAATGTTTCCCAGCAAGAGATCTGAGGGCTGAGTGCTGCTGAAACAACTGCCTGCTGTGAGGTCTCCATGCAATCATTGGGATTCCACCTATCAGCAGTGGCTGGGACAATGTTTAGATAGGGGTGCTGGCCATCAGCATCCGTTCACTAAGGTCATAGGCAGAGGTGTGGCGCAGTGGCCTGAGCAGCTGAGTCCGGAGCACGGGGCTCAAGGTTCAATCGCCGGCGGCAGCTCAGCATCATGTGACTCTGGGCAACAGCTCACTTAATCACCCGGACGGTCCCCAGCGCCTGGATAGTCCTAGGGGTGGTAAGTTTGCACTTTACAAATGTGGAATTATTTTTTTATAAGGGTTGTGAAAAACGTAGTACTATTCAAAAACAGAGTGCGCCATATGAGTCAAACTGGTTCAGGGGCAGAGTGGAAGGGAACCGTTGGTGGTCTAGGCTGTATTGTGGAATTCATTTTCATGAATGTTTGCTAAATGAGGTCCAATATGATGTCATCATTTATAGACAGCACATTCTGTAGCAAAATGATGTAACTGTGCAAATAAATAGAAAGAAACATACATGGGTCTCTAAAGCCATTTTTGACTGGAGAAGAGTAAATTCTTAATTACTTTCCATAGGTTTTGCTGGTCTGTTTCTAAGACAGACTTTGACAACAGTGGTATGTGAGCAGCTATTGAACTGTGCTCTTAGCCTTCCACCTACATGTAAACATATATTACCACAACATCCACTGGTGATTCATTCTTGTAAGTGTATGAAATGAGTACCATGATCTCAGGCCGAGCCCTGCCGGTGTGCTTTGTCTGCTTGTGTATTATGTTTTGATGCACTGGTCTTCCTCTTACTTTAGAAATTGCTCTGCGCTAATAATAGTTGAGTATTATCCCATACTGGGTCCCTTGCTTCCTGCTCTATTCAGGCTACATGGAACCACTTGTTCGAGTGTTTGAAGGCTGTGACACTTCCTACCACCAATATGTTGATGACACTCAGTTATGATGAAGACGGAAACTGACCTCCAGCACCTTTGCAAGTGCCATCCCCCCTCCCCCCAGCAACTTGCACCGTTTTTTTTTTTACAACCAATTTTATTGAGTTTTGTAGGTAAGAACAGACAGCACCATTCAGAGCCACAAATGCATCATCAGAATAGGGAGAAAAACACATCTCAGTGACATCAAGATTACAGAAGGAAATCACTAAAAGCATATCCACGTGTGCCTGAAGAGAGGACCACACCATCGCAATCATCGAGTATCCCGCCCCATTTACCCCACATACGATGACATTTCTCAGGACATCCTCTGGCCACGTATAGAGGCCGCTAACTTGCACCGGCTTATACTGCTTTTGAATGCAGTATTCCTTGCCATGCGTTGCCACTGAACTTCATTGATCAGTAAAACTTTTAAAAATATAGACTTAATAGTCTTCTCAAAAAGCTATTTATTATTTGAGTTGTTTACAGTAGTCATCTATGCCCCACGTGCGATAGCCCTCTGAAGCTCCTCAAACATGTCTTCCATGAAGAAAGATTGGGTGTGTAGTTTTAGTAATTTCAGAAGTTGTCTTACATTTCTGAAACGCTGACACCAACAGAATTAATTTCCTTAAAATACTGTGGCAGGAAGTGAAATGACCTTCGAGACAATAATGCGACTGTAAAAATAAAAAAAAAACACAAGAAGGCCTAGGGTGGCAGAAAAACACTGCCATCAGAGTTCATGTATGCCCAGGAAAAATAATGCCCTCTGCAGTGCAATATTACCCCTCAATGAGGTACCAGAGAACTGTGCTTCTCGGACAATTGATACCAGACTTTGCGCACAAAATATTGTTTTTCCATGAGGCCAGTTGCAATGCCATTTGTGGCTTATTCCATCTTTTCTCCATAAAAGGGTTGCAAGAACGAGCCATGTCACAGGGCACAATGGGGCTTATTTACAAGCCCCTCGCGCTGCTGGTACCTCCAGCGGCACATGGGGCTTGTAAATAGGTTCCATGGAGGCATGTTTTTTCCTTCTTCAGGTCATTGCGGTCTGTTACTGCAATAAACTCAAATGAAAGTCACTAAAAATTACGGCACACAACCTTTGGAGCAGTTTTAATTACAAGTTGTGGTTCGAAAAATCCAGGAATTCAGCGGATTCAGTCACTGGTTATATCGATCGGCGCTGGCACACAGAAGAACTCCTGAAATGCATTTTTGGTGATCCTTTGACAGACCTGATTCATTGAAAACTCCTTGATTTGATTTATTGATAACTCCCAGATTCGATTAATTGATAACTCCCAGATTCGATTAATTGATAACTCCCCGATTCCACACTTTACTCGGACCCATATTAGCATTTATTTCGTGTCGGGTGTTTAGATTATCCTAGTAATACCTTATGCAGCAGGACAGTGGACACTGCTGAAAGGTACACTGAATAATAAAGACAGATTCAGAAAACGTGTGTAACTATTTAAACATGTAATTGCAAGGGTCATAGTGGTAAAGCTGGTAGTTATTTAGTGCATATACGCAGCATTCCTATTCCTTGCATTTTGGAGGGTTCCAAAGTGGCCTATAGAGTAAATGTTAATCATAGACTCTCTATGGTGGAAAAGAATTCTTGAAAAATAATGGTAATAGTTTATAGCATCATATGCAAGTGCTAGAGTGCGGTTCCTCTGTTTTAGAATAGTTATATATATAGTAGTCATAGTTTCCCCTTAAAATCTGTGGGGCTTATTTAAAAGCCCCATGCGCCTCAGGTGGTCACTTTTATTATACGAAAAGGTGACGCACCAGCTGCGCAAGGGGCTTGTAAATAAGACCCTGGGTGCATATCTGCAGATAGAACTGAGAAACTAAGACAAACAAACATTAGCCACCCAACAGCCTTAGCAAGATCTGTATTTCCTTAGCATGTTCATAATATACCCATATCCCAGAATGAATAAGAGGGGTATTTATGTACATAAAAATGGCCTGTTCTTAAGCTAATGCATGTCTGGTGAAATAAGGCAGGCATGGAGTCGGTGATAAGGTTCTTACACAATTAGTTCCCCAAACTTATTGCATGGAGGATTATGTGTTTACACCACACATTCTGAGAGACATGAAATGCCCAGAACAACATCTCTGAATTCACAAACATGATTATGTACGATTTAACATTAAACTAAATTCCATTGAAACTCTTGTTTTTGACATTCATTGTTATGTCATTGTCGGTTATTGTACTTTGGACTGTGCAGGGATGTTCCTCTCCAATTCTTTTAATGTGGGGCTGGGCAATAGTCACACACTTGTTGCTCAGCTTTGAAAGTATGTATGGCACACTATTAAATTTTTTTGCTTTGGGATATTCCCAAAGTTGCTGATATCAGACCCAGCCTGTGTGTTTACTACATTAGATTCAGCTGCAATCTTCGCTTAGGAACCCGAGAACCGCCATATTGGTTTAGTTGGTCATGCAGGGCCACAGATATATAACTGGTGTTGAGGCCATTTTTGCAGAGGCAGCCCCCAATGGGGGCTCATGGGCCGGTGCCATAAGAGCTGCTGGGGACCCGTAAAATCTGGTTTGGGCCGCGTCAGCGTGCTCAGAGACAAAGAGCGAGGGGGGCCCACCCCCCCATTTCTCCCACCAAGAGTTACGGCACTCCTCCAGCACAATCCATGTATTCCACCTAAGGGAGCTGGGGAGTGGTGCCAAGATGATTCCGAAACTTTTCAAAGTTTATTACAGGGTGCGACCCTACCGCCACCCATTACATCAGGGCAGCAATGAAGGGATGGAAATGCACAGAGGGAGAGAAACCTGACACCCGGCGTCCCATAGACTTTAAGAAATTGAACCTGCTCATGGACACACTGGGTTGGGGTGGCAAGGTCTGCAGCTCAGCAGGGGATGTCCGCGGTGGGAATCAAGGATGTGGGCAGGTGGCGGTCTAGTGCCTACAGGACATATGTGAGGCCCCAGTTATAATTGAAAAAAAAAGAAGGGGGGCTCAGTACTGCTTACAGAGCAATGTGCCACCTGACAATGTGATTGTTGCCTCAGCAGGGAGGCGCCCTCAGCTGGTATGGGTGGTAGGTCACTCATATGTCTCCTGAATGCACAGCTGGTGGCTATGAGGAGGCCACAAGCAGAGGGTGCGTCCGGTGGTGGGGCCACCCGGGAATGAGATGGAACCAGCTTTGAGCAAAACTAGATGGATTGCAGGCGGCGGCTGCATGGAACCCTGACATCTTGATAATCCATCTGGGAGAAAGACCTTGTTCAGTTAGGGAGGAAAGAGCTCCTCCATGCCATTCAGTCGGACCTGACCGAGAAAGCCCACCATCATATGGTCCGTATTGACAACCAGGATGGTTTGTCGAGAAGAAAAGTCATATAAGGCAGTCAAAAACTCAAGGAGTAAACTGAACATCGTGGTGAGCGGATTTTGCAGGATCAATGGCCAGGAGAGCACCAGGCACGGCCTCATCAACCATGGGTGCCTGGAGCTCTATGCACAAGAAGAGGTCCACCCGTCAGAGGAAGGGATGCAAGAGTTTTGGGCCAACCTGTGGGGAGCAATGGCATTGGCCAGCTGCACATAAAAAGGAAACGAGTCAGGGGGAGCCTCCAGGAGACGGAAGCTTCCTTTACGACGTGGCGGATAAGAGGGGGTACAGGTTTTGGTTGTGGAGCACACCAACAGGGCGGTGTGTAGGAGGAGGGCCACTCACTTGGGCATGCCTTAGGGCAGGGTGAGTAAGCCAGAAAAGGGGGTTACAAACAGAGACGGCACTCACAGCCCAGACCTGCCAGATGGCAGGGCACAAAGGGGACAAACAAGGTAGTGAGTTGGGGCCTAACTCCGGGGAGAGGCTATCCCACACACACAATCAGTGTGAAAACCACTGGAACACTTTATGACCCCCAAAACCGGCTTAAATGATTTATGACCTCAGAAACGGGGCGGGATAACAAATTGTAATAAGATGATTTATGACCTGTAAGATGAGAAAATGATTTACGATACTAATGCATGGCAGTCCATGACGATAATTTATGGTCAGGGTCATAAAGTTATGACCAGGGCATTGTAATATGAGATCTAATGTCATGTCATGCAAATGACAACTGCGGCCAACATCGACCTCAACATAACAACACGTGTGGGCTAATTCATTGCAAGAACAAAATGTAAGGGTTGCATGCCATTTGGAGTGGGCACAGTGCGGGGGTTATGTCCCCTCCTGGGTTTCACAAGCCTTAGAGGCCATGTTGAAATGGGACTCTTACTATTAGTGGGGACAGGCGCAGCCTGATATTAAGGACGGAGAGACTCATGTTGAGGATTTTTGTGCATTTATGTTTTTGTGCTTTATTACCAACCTACAGAATGCAGCTTCACACTCGATCACACATATGCACTGATAAAGTACTGTTGTCTTTAAAACAAGTTTCCAATAATGTGCAGAAGTGTGTTTTCCTGAGCCTTGTTTACTAGGCCTTCATTTGGGCCTAGCAGCCATCTTTTTCAAAATGGATGTCACTCTTGTGTACCCCCGCACATTCGACTGTTTGTTGTCTGCAGCACACTGTCAAGCAGAATTAGATTTGTTTATTTCCATTGTTCATGTTGTTCTCGATGAATCTTCCCCGGCTCAGCCACAAGGTCAAGGTCTTTCTGCTAGCTCACTGTACCCTATTCATTCATATTAGCTTACTCTTGTTCCTGTATCTAGTGTGTACCACCATTTCTGCATGGCATTAGCATAGAGTGAGAAAATAATTATTTATGTTGCGTGATGATGGTTATGCAATATAATGGTTAATGAGGCTGTGCTCTGATTTGCTGAGAATGTACATGATTCAGCAGTTTTAGTAATTTCATTTGTGAAAAGAATGTATAAAAGCTCTTGATTTTGGGGGTGAGCCAGAAGACTTTCCTTACAACTCGAATGCTGTTAGGGATGCTGCCAGTTTTTCACCTAATTTTGCTGCTCACGTGGGACTTAGAATATTTTTGATTCTGCATTTCTCTGTAAAGCTCTATTTGCTAAGAGCCTTCTTAGCAGTTATCCTGTACTGTACTTCAGATTTGTTTTAAATAAATCCTTTAAACAATTGCACTGATCTAGAACTCAGTTGTTAAGTCGGCACTTTAGCTTAATTGACTGTGTTTCTGATATTTTTGATGGGCTGGGAGATGATTTACCTGGGGACACATCGCTTCTTCAAATCGAGGTTTAACACTGTGTCCAATTCTTTGAATTGTGGGTGTTCTGTTGAGGTAAAATTTGGGGTTTCAAAATAGCGGTGTCCCCACGCCCACACTTCTTCCCCCCCCCCTACGTTTTCCAAACATGATGAGTGTCTCTCAGGCTAGCAAAGGTCAGCCTGACAGACACTCATCATGTATGACCAGGCAGTCAAGGACTTTAAATGCACTAATGGCACCAGGCATCCTGACCCAGGTTTTGCTGATGTAAAGATCTCTCATCCCTGAAGGCATGACCTCATCAGCCTGTTAATGTCTAGTGGGAGCCTCCCCCTCATGATGAGGGGGCGCACCCCCGATTGACTTAGACCTGGGCACTTCAGTTTTAAGCCCCAAAGTACCTAGGGCTGACTGTCTATCAGTGATGCCTCAAAACAGAATGGGGTGGGGTCAGCAAATCTCACTGACCCCATCCCACTCTGTGACAAGGTAGGGAAGGTCTACCTCTCATTGGCTGACTCATAACAAGGTCAACAAATGAGAGGAAGGGCCGGGAACATCTGTCAGTTGCTTCCACCCTGGAAGCCTCCAGGAACCACTGAGGCCTTTCAGCTTCTCCAGTGATGTCACTTCTACAGTCCAGAAAGTGTTTGTTAAATGTTGGGTGATTGTGTATTATGAATGTATGTGCATTTGAGCATGCATTCTGTGAATGGGTGTGTACATGCTTGTGAATGGCCGCTGTATGTGCATGCGCTTGTGAATGGTTTGGCATGAGTGTGCATATAGATGGGTGAATGTGAATATGCATGTGTGCTTGTAAGTGGATGTTTGGGAATTAGTGTGCACATGTGTACCTGACCTGATCATATTGGTCTAGCTGTCACATTTTTGAAGTTGTTGATTACACACTCCTTTGGCTGATCTGACTAAACAGACAATTTAAGAAATCTCCCTTATTTTTGTAATATAAATAACAACCTTTTCAATTGATATCAGGGTGAGGTGTGCTTCCTTTAATGCCGCAATACCCTAATAAAAGGCTGCGAAAAAATTAGGAAAGACTTAAAAGTGTGGCGGCAACTTCTACAGTGTTCGTGGTGTCTTGCAGAAGTTCCCATTCATTAGTGAGTAGACATTGAGCAATCAGTCCCTGTGGCCACCTGTGCTGATGTCCAATATGACCAGACACACTGTCACTACAAACAGTGCTGCCACATAATAACTTGCAATCATTTCGCCAAGGGACAAACCAGTTGTGGCCAGTGCAAGTAAGAGCGGTGGGGCGGGCGTTGAGTCGACAGATGACGGCAAGGGATACTAACATTTAAAAAAAGAATAACACTTGCCTTGCGCTCGTCGCATTGCCGAGCCGGTGCCAGGTAAGTGGTTTACCTTCTTTTTTGTTTTATTTTCCCTCGTCGTCGTCGTCTGTCGACTCACCCCCAGCCGCCTCACCCCACTGCCTCACCTCTCTTACCTGCATCGGCTACGACTGGAAATGACCGATGATCCGGGTGAGACTGACCCATAGGGCAGTTAGGCAGTGCCAGAAGGGCTGGTCTAACAGATTAATGTGGAGGGCAGGCTTTGGCTGTTTGTGGTCTGTTGTATGATCTGGTGGGCCAGTTCCTTAGTGTTGATTTCCCTAATATTATCACAACTTATGCCTGCACCCAGCACAAATGAAAGCAGTCTCTCATACTTTGCAAACCATCTATACAGCATGTCTTCTTCCACCTTACAAATGTTGAAAATTGTAAAAGCGACAAAGGCTAAGGCAGCTGGAAAGCTCATGCTCTGCAAAACATTGAAGATGAGAAAAAGTATAATTATGAATGTATTTATGCGGTCAGAGTCTTGCAAAAATCTGACAGAGCATAGTGCTCTGATCTGTACTAGGTGGCTGCCCAAAATGCGGCTGAGCAATGTGACAGGTATCAGCTATTGATCGGATCAGCTATTAATATATTTAACAAGAAGCTAATGATATATTGAATAAATATTTTTCAGTGGACATTCTGCAATGAATAGGAAAATCGACCAGGGCATGTACTTTTTAACTTTCTCTCTGATTCTCTGAAGTGATGCGGCAAGGACGAAGGCAACACTTAAGCAAATACCATCACCGTATAATAACTAGTTCCTGCGCCTGTGTATGCTGAAATGAGGCTCTGAACATGCGTTGAAGTCTAATATCTGCTATTCCATTTTTACTGTGTTTGAACGGTATCCACCATTGATATAGTTTTTCCGCAAAGCACTCAGCTGCCCTAGGTAGGTCTGTGGTATTTGAATTCATTAAATAATTAAATACTATGGGCATCTGCCCAGATTTGGCTGATGTCCTGTCCTTAGTACTAACAATGCATTGCTGTCAACACAAAACTAAAAATGACGGAAGGGAACACTGCCACTTTTTGGCTGATGCCCCACTGTGATAAACCCCTATGTTATTTAATGGTTTGGTGATGTATATTGCAAACTCATACAGACTTGCGCTGAGGATAGCGGTTCATTTTATTTGTGGATACACCATGAATATACTTACTGGCCAAGCTGGGTATTTTCATGGGAAATATTACATAAATAGGAAGCAAATTGTTTTGTTGGTTGAGGGGGGTGTGAGCCTTTTTCAAGCAACAGCCACAATCCTTGTCATGGTGAACTACAACCAGTCACTGAATCAACCTGTGCTTAATCCTCGGGTAGTTTGGCACAAAAGCAGTCAGGCCTAACTTAGCGCATGGGCGGCAAGATCTTGGTGTAAACAGGCCCGTTAGGGGTTGTGAAGAGCCCAAAACTTCAGGATTTCTGCTTTTCTTCCAGGAGGAGCTCAACTGTTGCCACACCAAGGGCCCAGGACCTGGGAGGAACCACTTGGGGATCACCAACTCACTCCAGCAGAGGCTAACAAGGCTCAGGAAGGTCCAGTGGCATGTCCAGTCAGGTCCAGTGGCACAGGTCAGCTGGGCATTGCAGGGAGCCCTCTGGAGCTTGTTGTGTCCCTGTAGATATTAAACAGGAAGCCAACAAACTAGTCCTTGCAGTCACTCAGGTAGCCTGTAATGAAGGGAGCAGGTTCAGGCTTCCTTCTCAGATAGCAGGGCAGCCCTGTAGGCAGCAGAGAAGTTATCTTGCCATTGGACACTCCTACTTCGGTCATGTCCACAGGTCCATGAGTCTACTCAAAAGATGGTCTGAGGGTTCCATTTGTATACCTGGTGCACCTGCAATTTTCTGCCTCCCTGCCCTGGTCCCCAGTCTGTCCGCAGTTACAATAGGCTACTATGAAGTTTTTTGTGAGTGTGCTAGGGCACTGCCTTTGAAGTGCAAGTGTGGTAGGGTGACAGCTCCGCCCCTCTTATCTACTGTGGATAGTCCATCCTACCAACACCCTATCCCCCCTTTGTGATACTGGCAAGGAGGAATACACAAAGGCCAACTGCTAACTACACCTAGTCATGTGACCCAGGATACAGGCTACAGGCACCAAAGAGTTAGGACAAGAAAATGCCAAATTTCTAAAAGTATGTAAATTGAGAAAGTTTGGATTAAATCCAACGGAAACAGTGGTTGTTGTGACATTGGTTTTGTTTCAATGCGCTATGAATAGAGTCTGAAGGTAGTTGCAGCACTGGCGTTTTTTTGTTATTTGAAATTTCTAAAAGTGGCATCTTCAGAACTGTGACTTAAAACCCGACTGTACTATTAAAGAGGGTTTTAAATTACAATTCTTTAGAGACCACACGCAAAATTCCTACCTACTCCCAATCAATAGTTATCACTTATTAAAAGAAATAAGGTAACTTAATGTTATCCTGTTGAAGAAGTAGGCCTTGCAGTAGTGAAAAACTAATTTAATGTTTTTCAATACCAGGACATGTAAAACTTAAAAGTACATGGCCAACTCTTTAAATACATTGCACCCTACCCCATGAGATGTTTAAGGCCTATCACACACAGAAACACTCGGGTCTTTAAAGTATTAGAAAAACCTAGCTGAACAGAAATATTCCTTTTTCAGGACGAATTCCCTCACCCACCAGAAGTGGCATGCTTCTTCAAATTTCTGCAGCCTTTTATTAGGGTCCTTTGTCAAGAGGATTCTCCCAGCATCATGACAGCAGATCACGGTGTGGGCTACAAGCCCTTCTCTGAGAAGGAGGAGTTCTTTGGATGTTTTAAAAGATTTTGTAGAAGCCTTATGGTGAGCTAAAGGGTGGTGAGGTTTGCAGAGCATGCAATGGTGAACAAAAAAACGGTATGATTAAAACTGACTCCAGGACAGGCGTAGAACTTTATTCTTGCATGCCTGGGTCAGGATCAAAAGGAGAGAAGGGATACTGCAGTATTCAACTGACCTTGCTTCCATGTGTTGCTATTTATTGGTCAACATGTTACTGCCAACCAGACCCTCAAAAGAGCTGTATTGGCATTCATCAGGACCTCTAAATATTGTGTCTAATCAAATAATGTGCTCATGAATGAAAACATACAAAACCAATAAGTTGTCCACAGTGAGTTTCAATAGTGGATCCACTGCCTTAGAACCAGCAATCATCGGGTGTTGTGCCTCAACTCAAGGGACCCTGACAAAGGGCTCAGGGTGCACTCTGTCATGCGGCTCCGTCTCTCCTGTCGCTCGACCCCTCTCCTAGCCCACTGTTGTGCTGCTGGGTAGCCCCTGTGCCCCTAGTTGCGGCGGGAAGATTAAGCCTGGCAAAAGGTTTATTTTGCCAGGTCGCTATGGCAGTTTAAAACTGCACATGCAGGCTACAATGGCAGGTATGAGACATTGTTAAAGAGGCTACTTAAGTGGGCGGCACAATACGTGCTACAGGCCCCAGGTACATGTAATGCCACTTTACTAGTAAATTAAATATGCCAAGTGGGTGTAAGCCAATTTCACCATGTTTAAAGGCAAGAGCACACACACGTTATTACTGGTTAGCAGTGGTAAAGTACACAGAATTGAAAAAAACAACAAACATGGTTTCCGAAAACAAACAGGAGGGGTGAAGGCAAAATTTTGGGGGTGGCCCTGCAGAGAGGGCCTGGTCCAACACTACTCTATAAATGTTCGCAAAGCATGGGAAACATGATTTCCCTCTTGAAATTTCTAATACATTTTTCTTTCATTATTTCCTAAACAAGACAAAGATGAGGTTGATTTAGAGGTGGGTGATGAGATAAATGTCTCTGCATAGCCATTGAATTAAGTGCCACAATTGGAGAGTTAAAGTAATTGAAGAACTCGAGAAGTGATATTTTACCACCATAGAGATTTGTAAATATTTGCTTATTACATGTGTTATTTTGGGTGGAACTGTAGCAGCATTTCTAGACATATCTAAAGTAATTAGTGATAACAAGACAAAACAAAATAACGACAAATAACACAATGTAATATAAAAACACAATAAAGACATAACAGGACACAGCACCAACAGATACAACACAACAACCACTGTATGACCCAAAAATAACATAATGCAATATTGCAGCACAACAACACAGCAGCAGAAGAAAACACAACACATCATCACCAGAACAAATTGCAACACAACAAATATGGATAAATATTCTTGTCACACATTACCACACCCAGAACCTTACTATATATTATTGAGGAAAAGGGTGTTTGCGCCAAGCTCAGCCTTGTTTACCACCAAGGACATCTAATATTGTCAGTCAAAAAGGTTCTGTGGTCTGACCTGTGAAGTGCTGGGCAAGTGGACCTTACAGACAGTTTTGAGTTATTCTATTGTTTGAAGTATGTTTTATAAGGAGTGTTCATGAAAGTTTCAATTTTGTGATTTTAGATGCAAGTGTTTAACTGCTATTGAGTAGTAAAGAAGATAGAAATGCATAATACTAACCTCAACAACATTATTGTTAAAAACTCTGGTGATGTTACTGAGGTGTCACCGCTGGCCCGCATCACCAGTCTAAAACTTTGTCCAGCATTTCTGGGCCCTAATCTGCCCCTGGGAACACATTTGCTCATACTTGAGTAAGTGCTAATGCCAATTCTGTGTCTGACCAATGCCAGTTTATACTCACAAATAAATGTTTTTGCACATACAACTTCAACTAAGGTATCAATAACAACCTCATGACAGGAGTTACTGCACATATTAGATTAGCAAGTTATGTGGACATTTCTGCAATGGGAAATGACTGGATGGAATAAAAATCACACCTTTGCAATTTTCCTCAGAAGAATTTCTGCATGCCAAACCAATTTACAGTGGAAAATGCCAGGTTAATACGGGTACTTGCGGATTCTGGTGCAGAAAGCATTTTTAAAGAAGGCATTGTGGTAAGTGATATTTAATACATCTGATAATTTCCGAAACCTGGGATATCAAAGATAACCAAATGCAGTAACTTTCATATCACTTGAGGGGCATTTGTAATTTGGCCCAAAAGTGCTCAAATATCTTGGGAAATGGAACTCTAACAGGCACATGCATCAAGCTAGGATTTTGCGAGTCCTTAATTGAGAATATTAAGGATTTGCAATTAAGGACTTGCAAAATCCTATGCATGTAGGAATTGCTATAATAATAGCGATTCCTACATATTCCTTATTTGCAACACGCAAATAGCGAGTCGCAAATAAGGAATAGATTCCCATTCATTCCTATGGGCCTGCAGGCCCATAGGAATGAATGGGAAATTGCAAGCGCAATTTGCGAGTACCAATTGGTACTCGCAAATTGCTCATGCAATTTCAAGGGTGCAAGGTTGTCAAAAGGACACCCTGTTGCACCCCTGAAATTGATGTGTGCACAAATGTTGATCACACACATATCTCAAGGACATGTGTGTGTGTAACCTACAACTTTCAAAAATGCACTTTAGTGCATTTTTCAAAGTTTTTGCAAATTACCATGAAGTTCAACTTCATGGTAATTTGCGCCCCCTAGTAGCGAAATCACTACTTCAAAGTGGTTCTTGCATTGCATTTAAGGAATCGCACAATGCGATTCCTTAAATGCAATTGCAATTTGAGAAGTCACAATTAATTGTGAATTCTCAAATTGCGAGGGCCTTGACCCTTGATGCATCGCAAAAGCTAATTTTGTGATCGCAATCGGATGATTTTTGCGAATCCCACCGTTTGCGATCGCAAAAAGCTTTGATGCATGTGCCAGTAAGAGTGTTCAATCCAATCGGATCACACATATCCATACCTTCCTCATTGTAAGTGCCCTAAGGAATGATGGTGCAAGTGACAAAAAATTGCAGCACAACTTAACTTTGAAAATGGAAGTCTTAAGCCAATCGTTAGGTTTCATTACTTTTAAAGCCAGTCAGCTGCATCACACGAACAAACACGGAGCAGGTTGAACGGTGCGTTAAAAGAATCAGATATCAATCCAAACATTTGCTTTGAATTATTGAAGTTGATGTTTGCGCTTTGATTCATAATAAAACATTCTCGTAAAAGTATAGAGAATTTTGGAATATATTCATCTATTACACATTAACTGGCACATGCATCAATGAAGACGTTTGCGATTCCTTAATTGCGATTTTTAAGGAATCGCAATTAAGGAATTGCAAAAGCCTATGCATGTAGGAATCGCTATAAAAATTGCGATTCCTACAAATTCCTTAATTGCGACTCGCAAATTGCGAGTCGCAATTAAGGAATGCCGTCCCATTCATTCCTATGGGCCTCCAGGCCCATAGGAATGAATAGGAGATTGCATGAGCAATTTGCGAGTACCAGTAGGTACTCGCAAATTGCTCATGCAATTTCAAGGGTGCAAGGGTGTCAAAATGACAACCTATTGCACCCCTGAAATTGATCAGTGCACATATGTTGCACACACACATGCTCTAAGGGCATGTGTGTGCGCAACATGAAACTTTGAAAAATGCACAAAAGTGCATTTTTCAAAGTTTTTGCAAATTACCATGAAGTTCAACTTCATGGTAATTTTCTCCCCATATTAGCGAAATCGCTAATTTTTTCACTTTCATGCATTGCATTTAAGGAATCTTAATTTGGGATTCCTTAAATGCAATCGCAATTTAAGGAATCGCAATTTAGAGATTCCTTAAATTGCGATGATGCATCCCAAATGCAAAAATACCGGTCGCAAAGGGGCAGATTCTGAGAATCTGCCCGTTTGCGACCGGTTTTTACATTGATGCATGTGCCTGTAAGTTGTGGAATTGTATCTTACATTTTGCTTTTAAGGAGTGTTTTGGTGTTGGCTATTTTATAAAATGTTTGTAAAATATTTAACATAAAAGAAAAGGTACCTTCCAAGACTTCTTCATGCAGCTGGATGGAGAGTTGAAGTTTCAGTGTCATGTTTAGGACATTGAACTTCTTTCTTCCTTTTAATTAGTTGTGAACAACCATAAAATAGCACCAAACCTGACATGTGCTTTGCGTTTTCTGCTTATGTCCCCCTTTACATTTCATATTCATCTATTTGAATACACATTTTCCATTTCTAAATGTGTGCTTCATTCATCTTTACTTGCTCATGTATATCACACAATCTATTGCATTAGTATACATTGATAGTGCATCAATTGCTTATACATTAGTAATTTGATTTATAATATGTACTGTTGTTTAGTAAATGTGCAACAGAATTCACATGCTAATTCTTAAATTTTATATTATTCTTCACAAGGTCTGTCCTTTTCATAATACTCATAAAAGAATATTTAAGTCTAGTACAGACACATATTCGGGGAAAAACATCTCCCTATTTCCTGGAAGCTTCTTTCGAGCTGTGTATTACAAAAATCCTTTGTGAAGGCCACCAGCTCTCCAGAGCCTGGCCCTTCTATGAATATTTGTCAGTATAGGAATGCCATAACTGAGGCAGAAAGCAATGCTCTCAAAGCATTGATGCAAAATAAAAATAATTCTGTTATTTAGCAAAGGTATTAGGGCTATAGGCAACCTGAGAAACTCAGACAGGCATTTTGGTGTTTAGCAAGAAGATGAAAGGGAGGAATGGAAAATTTCCTAGCTTTCGTGACGGAAAGTTTCAATTCTATTAAGGACACGGAGCCGATGATTCGGTATATCTTCATCTTTATTATGAACAGCAGCCATGTTAAACTCCATAAACAACAACAAAGGACTTTGTTCCCCATGATGAAACCATAAAGTACTGAACGGAAAAAAGTCTGTTCTATCAGGAGCCTACAGCCACCTTAACTGTCGTTGACCTTCTTTAAACCACCTCTTTCTTCCTGCGACAAAGCCGAACGTGGAAGATTGATTCCTGCACCAACCCTGGCTGTGGAAGATTTCACTCCTGTCAAGACACTAGCCACAGCAGATATAGGTCTTGTTTAGCAAACTCAAATCCTGTCAATTAGAGAACATCAATAAACGCAACATAATGGTCCATGTATCTCAGCACAAAGCACAGTACTAGGCAATAGTCATTACAGAGAACCGGGAAAAGTCTTACTTACGCCCAGACGTAGGTCCAAGAATCCGGGCGTGTCCTGATTCATCAGCGGGCGGGCTAATTCTTTCCTCCATGTCCTTAATAGAATTGAAACTTTGCATTACGAAAGCTAGGACATTTTTCATTCTATGTCAGGACACGGAGGCAAGGTTTAGGCTAGTTCAAAGCTTGTACACCAACAGAGCTGCAATGGAGGAGTAAGGCTTAAAAAAATACCTCTTGAACGTTGAATCTGATGACCAGTCTGCTGTGTTCAAAATATCCTCCAAGCGGGCTCCTAACATGAGGCCAAAAATGTTGGTATCAATGCAGGCCTCCAGCACAATCCACCAAACCCATCTCATTATGGTCAGGGAAGAGACCGCTTTAAAGTGCATTAATGAGATCAGCAGCTGCTTCTCCCCATGAGGTTACAGCTCTGCTGTCATAGACTCATAGGCCTTACGGCACCTCACCACGCACATCTTGGGAACATCTGGAAACGCTGATATGAAATAACCCAAGATTGACACTTCGTACGTCGAGTCAATCAAGCAATCATTGTAGAGCGCACTACATACCCGCAAGGCTCTCAAGGCGCTGGGAGGTGGGGGCGGGGGGCCGCTACTGGTCAAACAGCCAGGTCTTAAAGTAGCCTCCTGAAGGTCAGCAGGTCTTGGGTCTGTCATAGGCTCAGTGGGAGGGTGTTCCAGGTCTTGGCGGCGAGGTGGGAGAAGGATCTTCCGCCTGTGGTTGTTCTCCGGATGCGAGGGACGGTGGCGAGTGCGAGGTCGGCGGAGCGGAGCTGGCGGTTGGGGATGTAGAAGGAAAGTCGTCTGTTGAGGTAGGCTGGGCCGGTCTTGTGGAGTGCCTTGTGTGCGTGGATGAGGAGCTTGAAGGATATCCTCTTGTTGACGGGGAGCCAGTGCAGGTTTCTCAGGTGGGGAGTGATGTGGCTGTGGCGTGGTACGTCGAGGATCAGTCTTGCAAAGGCGTTTTGGATGCGATGCAGTCATTTGATGAGCTTGGTCGGGGCTCCCGCGTAGAGGGCGTTTCCGTATTCGAGTCTGCTGCTGACGAGGGCCTGGGTGACTGTTCTTCTTGTGTCTGTCGGGATCCACCTGTAGATCTTACGGAGCATGCGGAGGGTGTTGAAGCTGGAGGAGGAGACGGCGTTGATTTGCTTGGTAATGGAGAGTGTTGAGTCGAGGATGATTCCCAGGTTGTGTGCATGGTCAGTGGGTGTCGGGGCTGCCCCCAGTGCCATCGGCCACCAGGGGTCGCCCCAGGCTGAAGGGTTGGAGCCGAGGATGAGGACCTCTGTCTTGTCCGTGTTCAGCTTCAGTTGGCTGATCTTCATTCAGTCAGCGACGGCCTTCATTCCTTTGTGAAGGTTGGATTTGGCAGTGATGGGGTCCTTGGTGAGGGAGAGGATCACTTGGGTGTCGTCGGCGTAGGAGATTATGTTGAGGTCGTGCTGTTAGGCGACGTGTGCGAGTGGGGCCATGTAGATGTTGAACAGTGTCGGGATGAGGGAAGAGCCCTGGGGTACGCCGCAGATTATCTCAGAGGCTTCGGATCGGAAAGGGGGAGGTGGACACTCTGGGTTCTGCCAGAGAGGAAGGAGGTGGTCCATTCCAGAGCCTTGTCTCGGATCCCTACGGCGTGGAGTCGTGTGAGTATGTGCAGTGGCAGACGGTGTCGAAGGCGGCGGAGAGGTCCAGGATGATGAGGGCCACGGTCTCACCGTTGTCCAGCAGGGTCTGATGTCGTCGTTGGCGGTGATGAGGGCAGACTCGGTGCAGTGGTTGCTGCGGAACCCTGACTGGGAAGGGTCCAGGATTCTGTTTTCTTCAAGGTATCGGGTTAGCTGTCTGTTGACAATCTTCTCGATGACCTTGGCCGGGAACAGAAGCAAGGAGATGGGCCGGAAGTTCTTGAGGTCTCTTGGGTCCGCCTTGGGTTTTTTGAGTAGGACGTTGATCTCGGCGTGTTTCCAGCTCTCTGGGAAGGTCGCGCTCTCAAGGGAGAGATTGATGACGTTGCACAGCTGGGGTGCGATGGAGCTGCTGGCTTTGTTGGAGATGTGGTGCGGGAATGGGTCTGACGGGGAGCCGGAGTGGATTGTGCTCATGGTCTTGATGGTGTCATCGAGGCTCACTTTGGCCCAGGCTAGCAGGGGGTCGTGGTTGATGGTGTGCGGAGAGTCTGTTGTGTTGATGTCTGTTGGGGCTGTCTGGGTGTTGAAGCTGTCGTGGATGTCTGCTATCTTGTGGTGGAAAAAAGCGGCGAGGGAGTCGCACAGGGCTTGCGATGGCGGGATGTCGTTGATGTTGGAGCTGGGGTTGAAAAGTTCCTTCACGATGTTTAAGAGCTCCTTGCTATTGTGTGCGTTATTGTCGAGGCGGTCTTTGAAGGAGGTCCTCTTGGCCGTCCTGATGAGGTGATGGTGGTTGCGGGTGGCGTCCTTGTGGGCTGCGTGGCTGTCCGGAGTCTGCTCACTGTGCCATTTCTTCTTTAGTTTCCGGCAAGCTTGCTTGGAGGCTAGGAGTTCTGGGGTGACATGGAAGGTAACCTCGTCTGGAGTGAAGGACCGCCTTGTCAGGTCCAAGACCCTGACTTCCCACATTCTCCTACATGCGATGAGACACAAAAGCATGGCCAACTTGGCTGATAGTTGCTTACAAGAGAGATATTTCCGTTGGCCATGTAGACAGTAACCGCAAAACCTTATTCACATCCCAAAGGACGAGTACCTCAGCTTTAGCGTGAGGCGTAGCTGGATCCCAAGGAGCAATTTCCGGACCAGCAGGTGTTCCCCGAACGAAAGGCCCGCCACTGTCACATGGCCCACCAAAATAACTGAACAAAAGGTACTGACTGAGCGATAAGCCGTCACTCCAGAGACAAGGGAGGCTAGGAAGTTGATGACGTGAACAACGTCTGCCTCCACAGTATCCAAACTCCATTGAAGGCAACCACCTATCCATCGAGACCAGGCTGATTGGTATCTCTTAACCAGACCGTCAGCACAAGTACGGGAGCGGAGGTACGCTGCGCTTCTCGAAAGGCCTGGGACTTGCCATCTAGGCCGGTAATCTTCCACGCCATTAAACGGGAGACCGTCATACATCACTAGAGGATGCGGATAGCCAGACGGATTGCTCAGCAGATGAGGCGAATGGATGTAGACGGATTGGAGAAGCCCAAAAAAGTTCCATCACAACTGTAAACCACACTTGTGACTTCCATACCGGGGTGATATCCACCAGATCTGCCTTCTGCCAGCGCATTTGAATAGTTAACTTCATGATCATGGCAAACGGGGGAAATGCATAACCCTGCTCAGTTGTCCAGTCATGGAGGAAGGCATCGGTCGCCACTGCTCCTGGATCCGGTCTCCAACTTAAGTACCAGGGAAGCTGGTGATGCAGGCAGGCTTAGAGTGATCTCCACAGATTTGATAATGAAACCCAGAAAGGTGATCGAATGAGAGGGTATGAGACTGGACTTCACATGGTTGATGACAAACCCCAGTGATTGAAGGAGCTCCACCGCTGTGTGCAATTGACGAGAAAGGGACAGAGGGTACTGGTCAATGAAGAGCATATTGTCCAGGTACATGATCATCCTCAGGCCCCTTGCTCGCAGGCGCTTCACCACCGGACGAAGGACCTTGGTGAAGCACCTAGGTGCTGACGACAGGCTGAAAGAGAGTGAGGTGAAATCAAACTTAGAACTGTAGAAACCAATGATGTGGAGGGAAAATCGGGATCGTGAGATATGCGTCCTTGTGCTCCAGCCGGACCATCCAATCGTTGGGACGAAGGAGGTCGCGGAGCCGATGGATTCCCTCCATCTTGATGTGGTGGTAAACCAACCACTCGTTGAACTCTAGGATGTTTATCACCAGTTGCTTACCCCCATCCTGTTTCTGCACAAGGAACAGATTGATTAAAAACCCTGAGGGACAGAACAGCAAATCGCCCTTATTGACAATAGCTCCTACACCTCCCATTGAATGAGAACAGGTTCTTGACCTGATAAGAGGAGTGGGCAAGGAAGAGAATGCTGGACTGGGGACTCCTACAACTCCACCTGAAACCCAAGCACAGTCTTCAACACCCAGGGATTAGCCGTAAGAGCCCGGCAGTTGTCTATGAACTGCGCCAGTCAGCCCGCCTAAGCAATCCCTTGAGATGATTAAATAACTCGCTGTGGGAGAAGGTGGCACCACCGCCGCAGGAACTTCAGCGCTGTCTTTTGTGGTGTGTTCTACCCCTGGTTGGGATGTCAGCAAACCTGTACTTTGCCAGAGGGTTTAGAGTATATAAAACTAGGCTTTATTTGGGGCTGAAGCCTGCGAAACGTATCAAACAAAAGGAGTTCATGCAAATAAAAAAAGTGTTTTTCAAGCAAAATACAAAAAGAAAATCAAATAAATATTTACATAGTATTTAACGTTTTACATTTACCAAAAGCCTCTGCTTCTATTAAAAGTAATATATGCCACTACTTTTTGACCAAAGGATCAGATTATTATTTTTTTGGCTCATCCACTGCCCTGCAAGATAGTATGTGCTACATGAACTATACCACCTGTGACTGGATATGTTTCTCATCTCTACATCACTGGGCCTATTCCAGTTTACATGCATCCTAAAAATGCACCTTCATTCATGATAAAAAATTAAAGTATTCATTAGGGTGAGCTTTGTAAACAAACATCCAATAAAAAACTCAATTACCATTTTAGCTAACAAACACAGGCCCCTATTCGCAAATGTAAATTTACACTTGTAAATGTACTCATCTGATAATCTACTACTAGTAGTAACTTTATACTTTTTTACTATTAACAACTTCCAAGTATAAAGGTACTCGTAGTTGCAGGTTTACAGGTTTTCATCCATGGTGGATCCGTCTACACTTAGGTTTAGGGGTGCAAAATTATTACTTGAAACTTTTGCATGTGTAGGTGATGACCTCTACTGCTGTGGTGGAGGCATTCCAATGGTAAAATCTAAAACTGATTCAAGTTAGAAATATGTTTAAAATATTTTAATGTGAAATATTAATGTAAAATAATTTTCAATATATTTTTTTAAACCTAGAAATGATCAAATAAAATGTTACTGCCCATTAACTTAAATGTGTATTAAAAATTAAGCAATTGCAATATATGTATTTAATTTTTAAAATGATAATTCCAATTAAAAAAACCTCCCACCTATAGAAAAAAGTTCTTATTTTGTCAAACATGTATAAAAATGTATTAGAACATATGTATAGAATTGATTTCAATTGTTTTTAATGTTTTAAAAAAAATTACGTTTATTTATTTTTAATATTAAAATACTTCAATAATTATATATATGTTTAACATTAAGCAATATACATTTATTTTAAAAGTGCAAATAATTGTATTTATTTAACATTAGTTTCATTCATTCAAGTGCCTGGCTTTATTATTTTTCATGGCGGTGTGCTGTAGTACCAGTGAATGGCGATGTGTCATGCTAGACATCCTTCAAGGCTGAATATATTACTGTTTTGGGACCTTTTGGGTCTAGTAATGTTGGAAGTGTAGTTCGTGAATAGAACTGGGCTTACTCTTTTTCGAAGTGGGTTGTATTTGCATGTCCCTCTCTAAACCCCCCTCAAACTCCCTTAAACCGCTCCAATTTAGGTGTAAGTATTCGCCATTTTCCATTCACTCCCCCAACCCTCCTACATTTCCAACTATAACGTTAACCTATTTGCATTGAGATCACTGCAGACGAGGCCGAGAACTCAATCAATCAATCAATAAAGATATTTATAAAGGGCAACAGCTACTCACAAAGAGTGTCCCAGCTCTAGGAGACTGCAACAATTCACCCCGTGCAAAACGGAAGCCTGATCAAATAGCCAGGATTTCACTGCTTTATTGCATGGAATTTTCCCCCTAATCTTGCAGCAACAGAGTGGAAGGTGATTCCATGCCTGAGGCAAAAGATAAGACAATGTTGCCCCTCCCCATTTTTTTCGTCTGATCCTTGGCACCGCTAATAAATTGGCATCTGACAAGCAGAGTGATCTTGTCGATTGTTAATGCTGTCGCCTCATTGACAGATAGTGAGGACCTGTGCCATTGAAAGCTCTATGATCCAGGACTAAAGCTTTGACCTGGATCCTCTCCTTAATAGATAACCAAAGGAGCCCCTTCAGGCGAGAAGAGATTGCAGGCACGGACACCATGGCCTTAAAGAACTATCGGCCTGTCTCACAACTGCCTTTCTTGGGTAAAATCGTGGAAAAACATGTCTTGAACACTTTGGCTAGCTACCTGGAGGATCATGGCTTACTCCACCCCAGGCAGGCGGGCTTTCGACCCCAACATAGTACTGAGCTAGTAATAGCCGCCGTCACTGATGAGTTGAGAACCAGGGCGGATAACAAACAGCCTTCTACCCTGGTTCTCTTAGACTTATCAGCAGCCTTCGACACGGTCAGCCATTCCATCTTACTGAACCGTATCGCAAGGCTGGGAATTTCAGGACAAGCGTTTAAATGGCTTGAGTCCTTCCTGACGGGTCGCACCCAAAGAGTGCAGCTGGGGGACCAGGTATCCGTGCTGTGACCTGGGGTGTGCCTCAAGGGTCCGCTCTTTCGCCGCTACTTTTTAATATCTATCTACAACCTCTGGTGGAGGAGCTAATGCATAGGAACTGTCAAATCTTCAACTATGCAGATGATACCCAGCTTTTGTTCCAGTTGGAAGACTCAGGAGAAGCACAGGAATCAATAAGGAACCTGCTACGATTCACTGTAAACTGGATGACCAGTAACCTGCTGAAAGTAAATGCTGAGAAGACAGAGGTTCTGGTCATCACAAATCAAGCAAACCCCTGGTGTGACCTGTTTTGGCCTCCAGAACTTGGTCCAACTCCCATTCCGGGTAAGGTGGTGAAAAGTCTTGGACTAAAGATTGATTCAGACCTTTCCTTGTCCCCCCAAGTCTCAGCAGTGGTGGGGTCATGTACGGGGGTGCTGAGGCAACTGCGCAAGTTAGTTCCTATTCTTTCTGCCCCCTCCCTGCAGTCCATTGTGTCTGCCACAGTTGTCTCAAGGCTAGACTATGGCAATGCCTTGTATCTTGGCTTGCCACAGAGGCTGCTGAGGAAATTGCAGATAGTGCAAAATGACGCTGCCAGGTTAATTTACTCATTACCTCGGAAATCACACGTCACCCCTCTCCTTCGGAAGCTACATTGGCTGCCTGTTAAATCCAGAGTGCAATTTAAATGTCTTTGCATAGCTCATAAGGCAATCTTTGGTAAAGCTCCAGATTACATTAAACAGCGTCTGAGGAAGTACATCCCAGCCAGAACCCTGCGCTCGGGTTCGGCCTCCAACCTCTGTCAACCTCGATTTAAGCTAAAATCAAAAGGGGGCAGAGCTCTATCTGTACTCCTTCCGCAATTGTGGAATGAGCTACCAGCTAGCCTGAAGGCAGACCCTCAGCTACTATCCTTCAGGAAGAACTTGAAGACTCATTTGTTTAACAAGATAATCTCCTCATCCCAAGTAGGACGGCTGGCGGAGTGATTTAGGCGCAGCTGGTTATGTTCTCTCTGTGTAAGCGCTTAGAGACCGATGGTGATAGGCGCTCTACAAATTGACTATAACATAACATAACATTGCCGAACGCCAGGTACAGGATATTAGCATCATCTATTGCAACATGAATCACTGTCCTCTGTTACTGGAAAGGAAGGAGTGTTCATTTTTTATTAACAATCTCAATAAAGTAAAGCAGAGATCTGACAGTGTATGAAGAGGTTGGAGTCAATCTCGACCCTTAGATTCTGTGCCAAAGTAGTTGGAGGAGGGGGTCATCAGCCCACTCTGGCCAGCATTCCTGACCCCATCTTGGTGTGGAAGTCCCAACCAGCAGAATTACACTGGAAATTACTAGCCCACATCCACATAAAGACTGCTACCAAAAAATTCTTAAAGGTTGCATAGGTCCCTGGGTATCCTTATTCATAGAAAGAAAAATCTGAGTATCATCTGCATAACATGCAATGGATTCCACTAACGAGGCCAGGGGAGCCATATCAATCTTAAAGAGAGTAAGGCTCAGAGCCTTGTGGTACTCTGAATTTATGTGTTTTCGACTCAGCGGGATGTGGGGCCATCCAGGCTGCTTGACTACGATTCTGTAGAAAGGAACAAAGCCATGTCAAGACCAAACCAGTCACACATTAAGGCGCTGTAACAGGATTGTGTAGGGAAACAGTGTCAAAAGCTGATGATAAATCCAAAAGAACCGGGGAGGCCTGTTTACCCTTATTCAGCACATATTTGATTGAGTACACTACTGTAACCAATGCAGTCTCTGTGCTGTGTAGCGGTCTGAACCCAGATTGTGAAGGGTGCAAGAGTGTCTGCTGTTCTAAATAATGAGATAGCTGAGAATTAATACGCTTTTCAAGCATCTTAGCTGCAGCAGGGATAGGCCTGAAGTTGGCCAATTGTGTAATCTCTGACGTTGGATTTTGAGCAAGGGAATTTGTCTGGCTTCATTCCACTAAAACGGAACTGTAGCCGATTGGATTGACAAATTTGTTAGACCTGGCATATCTTGGTGTGATTACCCCTGAGTTGTGTTTGCCTCTACCTCCTTTGCTTTTAGATGCTTTGGGTACTTTGCCACAGCTGATCAGTGTCAAAGTACAAGTGTTCCCGCGTGTAAAGTGTAATGGTAATTGGTTGGCTGTGATTGTTATGTTTGCCTTACTAGTAAAGTCCCTAGTGATGTGCACTTTGTGTGCCAGGGCTACTCATGCAAAGGTGCGCGGAGAAGGGAACTCAGGCCTGCAGTGTAGGGCCTGCACGCAGTTTGCTAAGTTAACATGTTTTCCTGACAAGTGCAACCACTTGTCAGGCCTTACTTTCCCTTTTGCATACACAATGGGCAACCCTGTGATAGGTCCCGGGTAACCCCTGGGCAGGATGCAGTGTAAGTAAAAGGTAGGACATATACTGAGGGGTGTGCTATTTCCTGACAGTGAAAAACACTCCATTTTGTTTTTCACTGGTGAAAGGCCATCCTGCCGATAGGACAGAATGGGGGAGGCTGGGTATTGTGTTTGTTAGCCTAGTTTCCCATAAGTTTAAAATGGAGAGGTGAAGTTTAGTATGTATGAACTCAGTGTCAAAACACATCTTTCTATGAAAGGGGTTTTGTCACTGTGTGTTCAGAAACCACTCTTTTAGAAAGTGGCTGAGTTTTGTGCTTTAAGCGTTTCTGTGTGTCTCTGCTGAATGTGGATTGACTGTCTGGATCTGAGAGGTGAGAGTAGCTGGGGGAGGTCTTGACCCAGGGAGGGGGTGAGATGGCACTAGGCTGACCTGCATCTGGAGAGTAGGCGGAGGAGAAGCCCCGGGAGGTGAAGAGGCCTGGGTTGCTGCTATAAAACAAATGACTCTTCTCCTGCTGAGTGATTAAGGCACCAGGCCCCCAGTATCAAAGGGAGAAAGGTGACACTGGGAGGGAGACACCCAGAACTGATTTAGGCAGGTGTCAGGGACCCCTGAGCACAACATACTTCAAAGACATTTAGGGGTATAACTATGAGAGCGGAGACCCCTGAACGTTGGAATATAAATGGATTGAGACTGAAAAGGTGTGCCCTGTGAACTTGGACACACAGAGGAGAAGTGAGAATTGGACACGCTGGGTGTATGTCGTGGTGCACAGGAGGCGTTGGTGACGAGCGCCTGGTCAACGTGTGCATCGAAGGTGAAGTGAGTCTCGGACGCGCTGGGTGCGTGTCGTGGTGCACAGGAGGCATTGGTGAAGAGCGCCTGGTCAACATGTGCATCGAAGGTGAAGTGAGTCTCGGATGCGCCAGGTGCGTGTCGTGGTGCTCCGCAGGCATTGGTGAAGAGCGCCTGGTCAGCGGGTGCATCGGAGGTGAAGTGAAACTCGGACGCGCAGGGTGCATGTCGTGGTGCACAGGAGGTGTTGGTGAGGAGCACCTGGTCAACGTGTGCATCGGAAGTGGAATGAGTCTCGGACACGCAGGGTGCGTGTCGGCGTGCACCGGAGGCGCTGGTGAAGAGCGCACTGGAGTAGAAGGGAGGCTCGGACACAGTGAGCGTGTGCATGTCGTGGTGCACAGGAGGTGTTGGTGAGGAGCACCTGGTCAACGTGTGCATCGGAAGTGGAGTGAGTCTCGGACACGCAGGGTGCCTGTCGGGGTGCACCGGAGGCGCTGGTGAAGAGCGCACTGGAGTAGAAGGGAGGCTCGGACACAGTGAGCGTGTCGGGGTGCGGCCGAAGGTGTTGGTGAAGAGCGCCTGGATATAAGGGCACCGGAGTTGGAGTAAGTCTCAGTGAAGCAGTGTGCATGCTTTGGTGCAACCTGGGATTGTGGAGGTGATCGGCTGATCTTTGTGTGCACCGGAAGAAAGTGAGTCTCTGCAGTGCGGTGTGCGTGTCTTGGTGCCAACTGAGACCGCAGGAAGGAGTGCCTGGTGAACGTGCACTCAGAGTCGATGTGAAGTCCCATCAGCATTGTGTGTGTGGCTTCGTGCCAGAGGAGACGCAGAGGGTGCTGTGGTGAACGTGCACCCGGAGTAACGTAATCTCAGAGGTGTGGGGTACGTGTGCCCTGCGGCCGCCTGAAACCTTCCTAACAGTCGCGGCCCAGACCGGCAGCCCCAGAGGAGCTGAGCTGCCAGGCCGAGCCGCTGAGGCCCTTTGAGAAAGTTCTGCACGGAAGGCCCAGTTCGCTGAAGGAGGAGAGGAGAGTGGGGTCGCGCACCCAGGTAACGTGGATCACTGCCTGGGCAGGGTGCGTGCACGGAGGGACCATCTCTCGGCCTCTCAGTCCTTCTGGTGATGTGAGCCTTTGCTTTGGCTCAGATTGGGGCCCGTACTGACCAAAGGAGTGGCTGTAATGGGGCCAGAGTGAGAAGCTGTACTTTATGTCATCGTTGATACGTGTGGGGGCAACTGTTATGGAAGAGGCTGACTCGTAATACACATTGCCAATATTGCTGCTAATGAACTGCCGGACTGTCTTATGACGCCTGACATTAATTCTGCATAAAGAAGTACACGATTGTAGCGCTACGCATTGCATTATTTCTCCATTGCAAAGTACAGGAGAGTAGCGGCCCGCATTGCATTATTCCTTCATTGCAAAGTACATGATTGTAGCTACACATTGCATTATTCCTTAATTGCAAAGTACATGATAGTAGCGGTGCGCATTGTATTATTTCTTCATTGCAAAGTACGTGATTGGGGTGTGACGCATTGCATTATTCATTCATTGCGCAGTACATGATTGTAGCGGTGCGCATTGTATTAATTCTCCCATTGCAAGGTACCGGGGTGTATCGTTACGCATTCTATTATTTCTCCTTTGCCCAGCACAGGATTGCATTGTTACGCAGCACACTATTGTTTGTCCATTGCAACGTGTGTGATTCTAGCATTGCGACCAGCATAGCATTTTGAAAGCGGTGGTTGGGATTTGAACCTACCAGCCAGCCAGAACGAATATTACCCTTTATTATATGTTGGCCTTTGTATCGTGTCGTCTGATTGTATATCTTTTTATATAACGTTTATACTCGTTTTATCAAACACGTGTGGAGTCCATTTGTGGTGTCACCAGTGGGTTGCTGTGAGTGTGGTTGACCATACTATACACTCGTGCCTTGGAGATAGGCCTGGCTGCTCGTGCCAAGCTACTAAAGGGGTGAGCAGTGCTATCTCAAACGGTGTCCTTACTTGGCCTAACGTTGAGTGAGGAGTCCCGGGTCTCGCATTTGGTGACAGTGGTGCAGGACTGGGAATCCGGCTTCCAACATTTGGTGGCAGTGATGGGATACGATCCTAATGTAATTGAAATGCGTGTGTGAAAAACAACTCACAGTAATTGGTGTACATCATAAATTTATCGCAGACCATGACGCAACAACATATTATTTTGAATTGTTGGTTCTATTGTTGGGTAACCTTTAAACCACACATCATGCCTCAGGAAGGGAGCCAGATAGCCAAGGAGTCTGCGGCTGCAGAATCGGAGTTTAACATTGAGGCATTGTTTACCTGCAAGGTTGATCAGTTGAGGAAATTCTGCAGATCTTTGGGATGTCCCATGAAGGGTAGCGCCAAGAAGGAGGAGCTACAAGTGACCTTGAGGGCCTGGTGGGAAGCCAAAGAGGCTCAGAGACAGGTGATGTTGAGGTGGATGGGGATGACCCAGGGAATGGATTTGGTCCACAGGATTTGCCAGTGGAGGGACCAGCCGCAGGGGCTGGTAGTAGCCATTCAGGGAGGAGTTTTTCACCAGAGGAGTTGGAGGAAAGCCAGAGGGTCAGACTGCATAAGTTGGAGGTGTTAAAACTTAGAACTCAAGCAGAGGAGAGCAGGAACGCTCTTGCGATGGAAGAGAAATGGATTCTCTTCGCTCATGAGTTAAGCTTGAAGGAACTGGACATTAAGGGTAAACAAGCAGATTCCAGTTCGAATGGTGGCAGTGCACCACCAGTGCCAGTAGGGAAGGTGTACATTCCCAAGGATTTAGTGTGAGATTACCAGAGAGTTGATGACATTAATGCATGGTTCACGGCATATGAGATCGCACTAAGGATGAATGAGGTGCCTGAAAAGCATTGGGGGCGGGCCTATAGAAACACTTTGAGGCTTCGGGGAGGGATGTTCTATCACCTTTAGAGAGGGCGGGAACCCTGACCTACGCCAACATGAGGGAGGCTTTATGCCTCTGGTATGGGCTCACTCCTGAACAATACCGGCAAAAGTTCAGGACCTCCAAGAAACAAGCATCCCGTACTTGGGTAGAATGTGTGACTGAGTACACACGGGCACTGGATGGTTGGATGCTGGGCAGCAATGTCAATGATTTGAAGGGCTTATGCAATTTATTTAGTTGGGAGCACTTGAGTAGTCTGTGTGTTTCTGAGCTGCGCCAGCATCTATTGGATGGTAAGCTGACTGATCCCAGTAAGCTTGCTGAGGAGGCGGACCGCTGGACTAATACCCGGGTCCACAAGGGGATTGAGAGTACCACTGCCAAGAGTATGCAGGGTCCCCTGCCGAAGGTGGGGGAGGACAAGGGTAACCACAGGGAGTCCTCTAAAGGTCCCCAAGGTAGTTCCCCCAAGAAAGGGTCCCAGTCCACGAAGGCCTAGAGGACCTGGGCCTTCAAGGGCAAGAAGGAGCCCCGAGGTTCTCCTACGTGTTACTTCAGTAAAGAAGTGGGTCATAATTCCCCTAAATGCCCCAAAACGTCATCTGCACCCACTGGTGCTCCAACACCTGGTTTAGTGAGTGTAGCTTTGGGGGAAGAATTGAGTCCTTGGAATGGGGAGGAGCAAGCAGTTATGACCCTGGTCTCCTTAGGAGATCGAGATGGTCCAGGAAATCTCTCTGCCTGAGAACACTAAAAAGTACAGGCAGTGGCTGACCATCACAGTGGAGGGTAGGAGGGTGGATTCTCTGAGGAACACCGTAGCCAGTTTGACATCTGTCAGGTGTCTGTGGGTGTCTGAAGAGCAAGTAATTCCCGATGTACTTCACCCTGTAATGTCAGCAGACAATTCAGTGCGCCTCTGCAAGGTGGTGCTGGTTCCTTTTGAATGGGGAGGGGTCTCAGGTTCCTTGAAGGTTGTTGTAAGTCCGTACATGCCTGTAGACTGTCTGCTAGGGAATGACCTGGAGAGATCCCCCTGCAAGGAGGTGGAGCGCCAGGCGCATTTGGAGATGTTGGGTCTACCTGAGTGGGCTTGTGTGACCACTCGGTTTATGGTAGCCATTAAAGGTATTCAAGAGAACCTGGAGCCTGAAACAGTGGTCCAGGTGCCTGCCACTAAGAGAAGAGGCAGGGGGCACGGGAACCCCCCCCCCCAGTTCCCATGTCAGTCGGGATCACACTTGATTTACTGGGAGAACGATCTCCTGTATAGTGAGCCAAGGGTGGCTGATCCTGGGTCAGCCCGGGGCTGGTGGTACCCCAGCTCTTCAGAGCCTTCCTATTGGGGTTGGCTCATGATGTACCTTTGGCAGGACATTTGGGGCAGGACAAGACTTTTGAGCGGCTTGTCACCCACTTCTACTGGCCCCAGATGCGCAAGAGTTCTGATATTCATTGCAGGACCTGTCAGACTTGTCAGGCGAGTGGTAAGAGTGGAAGGAAGTGAAAGGCTCCCCTCCAACCTTTCCCTGTAGTCAGCACACCCTTTGAGAGGGTGGGCATTAACATTGTGGGGCCTCTGGTTTCCAAGACGCCCATGGGCAACAAGTTCAACCTGGTCTTGGTGGGCTCTGATCAAAGATCTCCCTTTCACATCTGGCGCCCAACGTGGGGCCAGATGTGAAAGGGAGATCTTTGATCAGAGCCCCAAGGGCGTGGTCACTGCCCTTCAAGAATGCGAAATACCTTCCGTGGGTGATCACAGGCACCAGCTCAACAGTTACTGAAATGAGGAACAAAGTAGTGAGACGACGCAGTGGCATTTATTTTGGAGTGGCACATTTTATTTAATTAACACAAGCATGCTAAATATATGGAAGAGGATTCACGTTACACAGGCTAAACCTTCATCAAAAGCCTGGCTTCACTCTGCCAGGGAAAGCATTTAAATGTCATAAGCACATACTTTTAAGCAATATACTGACAAAAGATAGATGATAAGATGGTTCGGTGGAAGATCCCTTAATGATTTAATGACACGGCGTATTTAAACCCTCGGTAGGTTTAGATGCTCATGTAATGCATTCTTTTTGCAGATAATCATTTGAAATACAGCTATGTCTGTGAATAAAGATCTAGGTGGCTAAAACATTTCAAAGTGACCACATTTGCTACGGCTAAGACCTTGAAAATATGTTTGAGACAACTTAAATGGAAGCAGAAGCTATCCTAGGGAAGCATAGTGCCCAGAGGCAACCTCAATTTAAGACAAATAATCCTTTAAACTTAATTATTAAAAGCTGAAATGCAAGGGAATGGGTGTGGATCAAAAATGCAGAGCTAAGAAGGATATCTTTAAGAGATAAAGGAAAATCCCCAAAGAGGGGGATGTTCTACCTGAAATAGGCTGTAAGGTCCCAAATCAGATAGGCAGCCGGCTGGAGAACAGGCCTGTGGACAGCACAGAAAAGTTCTACCTTCTAACTGTCGTGTTGGATCTTAAATATCTTGATATGGGGAACCAGGGGTGGACCTGACGTATTTTCTGACGCATTTGCCAACAGGTGGCTTGACCACATGTGTTCCAGGATACAGGAAAGGGTCAACCGCATGTGTTCTAAGACTGTGGATGGGGTAAGGTGGCCAGGTGGCACAACGGTTGGTAGGTCATGCCTGACCGCAACGTATAAACAAAGAAAATGTTGTGACCACGTACATTTCTTACAGAATGCATGTGACCAATGCCCACAAGGCAGGTGCAGTTTTCATCAGACATTGTGGTTTATCTTTGAGCAAGCTACCTTCCAAAAATAGGACTTCAGCGATGAAAAACAATGTGTCAACTGGTATCAGCTGGTTATCTGCCTACGTGTGGGTGTGCAGTGGCCTTGTAACAGTGGAAAGTTACTGTGTTTTCTCTACTGGCTTGGGCTGTCTCGTGTTTTCTGGTGCGACTGAAATGTAAGCTCTGGCAATCCTGGGCCTAGTAGCTTCTGAAGGTTACATATTGATGTCGCGGGGCGGTGGGCTTTGGGCCTTGGGCCTCCCATTTGGGCTTATGTTTGTTGGGTTTACAGGTTCTATGGGCTTCTATGTGTATGCACTATGCTCAGTGGACATCGGGCCATTAGCACTTCATCTTGTCAGGGTAGGTTAGGGAATGGCATTTAAGTTTATTAAATGGTGGCTCGAGACCCTCCATCAATGCCACCCGGTACCCGGTAGCCATCCCTCTCCGGACGGTGACAGCTCCCGTGGTGGGCCGTGCACTGATGGGGATTTTCTCCCGTGTGGGGTTCCCCAGAGAGGTGGTGTCTGACAGGGGTACTAATTTCATATTGAGGTATATGAAATCTCTGTGGAAGGAGTGCTGTGTAACTTATACGTCCACCACACCTTACCACCCCCAGGGTAATGGTCTGGTTGAAAGGTTTAACTGGACCTTGAAGGGCATGATTAGGGTTCTGGAGGAACCCATGAGGCGATAGTGGGACGTCCTCTTGACATGCCTGCTGTTTGCATATTGATAGGTGCCGCAGAAGTCATTCAGGTTCAGTCCCTTTGATCTCCTATATGGGCACCCGGTCAAAGGACCCTTGAGTTTGGTGAAGGAGGGCTGGGAGAAGGCTCCTAGTGAACCCCCCCAGGATGTATACATCTACATGCTGGCCTTCAGGAACCAAACTAGGCATTTCAGGCAGCTCGCTCAGATGACCCTGAAAACCATCCAGGAGGATATGAAACGGTGGTACGACCAGAATGCCACTCTGGTCGAGTTTCAACCTGGGCAGAAAGTGTGGGTTATGGCGCCAGTGGAGCCTTGTGCGCTCCAGGACAAGTGGACTGGGCCTTATGAGGTGGTGGAGCGCAGGAGCGAAGTGACCTGTCTGGTGGACTTACGGTCTCCTAGGAATCCTTTGAGGGTTCTCCATGTGAACCGCCTCAAACCACACTTTGAGAGGTCTGAGGTGACCATGCTCTTGGCTACCGATGACGGGGCGGAAGAGGAGACTGAACCTCTTCCTGACCTCCTGTCAGCCAAGGAGAAGGATGGGTCAGTGGATGGGGTGTACCTCTCACCTACCCTGACACCAGAACAGCGAAGGGACTATCGCCAGGTATTGGGTCAGTTCGCCTCCCTGTTCTTCCTGACCCCAGGAGTCACCCATTGGTGTATCCATGATGTGGACACTGGAGACAGTCTGCCTGTAAAACAAAACTTTTACAGGGTGGCTGATAAGGTCAGGGCCAGCATCAAGGAGAAGGTTTCCAAAATTCTGGTGCTAGGGGTGATTGAGCCATCCAGCAGCCCCTGGGCCAGCCCTGGGGTGCTTGTGCCAAAAGCTTTCTGCACCGGGTGCCACTCCCAAACTTCTGTTCTGTGTGGATCACCATGGGCTCAATGCAATCACTCAGACTGACGTACACCACATCCCCAGAGCTGATGAGCTCGTGGATCGGATGGGAGCTGCACAGTACCTCAGTACATTTGATTTGACTTCTGGGTACTGGCAGATTGCCTTGACCGAGGGGGCCAAGGAGAGGTCAGTGTGCTCAATGCCAGAGGGGCACTACCAGTTCAAGGTTATGCCCTTTGGGTTGAAGAACGCCCCTGCAACCTTCCAGAGACTGGTTAACCGGGTGCTGAGTGGGATCGAGGAATTCAGCGTCGCTTACCTGGACGACATTGCAGTGTTCAGCTCCAGTTGGGAGGAACATTTGCAACAACCTCTGTGAAGTATTGAAAGCCTTGCAGAGGGCGGGCCTAACTATCAAGGCAAGTAAGTGCCAGATAGGGCAGGATTCTGTGGGGTACTTGGGACACCTGGTGGGGAGCGGCCAGGTTGCGCCCCTACAGGCAAAGATTGATACCATCCTGGCTTGGGAACCCCCCAAGACCCAGACAGGAGTGGGGGCCTTTCTAGGACTCACTGGGTATTACAGAAGTTCGTGAAGGGGTATGGCACCCTCGTTGCCCCCTTGACAGAACTGTCATCCAAGAAACAGCCCAAGAAAGTGGTCTGGACTGATGCCTGCCAGACCGCCTTTGATGCACTGAAAACTGCCATGTTCACTGCACCCGTGTTACGGGCGCCATATTTCTCCAGAGAGTTTATAGTTCAGACAGAGCATGGGGTGGGAGCAGTACTCTCACAATTGAACAACGAGGACTTGGACCAACCCGTAGCTTTCATTAGTAGAAGGCTACTTCCCAGGGAACAGAGTGAGGCCCTACTTGTTTGGGACCCACTTCTTGTTTCAGACCGACCACTGGCCCCTCAGATTGTCGATGCAGATGAGGGGTGAGAACCCAAAGCTGTTGAGGTGGTCCATCTTCCTGCAGAACACGCCAATGCTGATGGTCTGTACAGATTTTTCCGCCTTAGTGATGAGAACGCCCATGAGGGTGGGTAGTTCCCCCCACTTTTCGGCTGGAGGGGATGCATGTTAGACCTGGCATATCTTGGCGTGATTACCCCTGACTTTTTTTTGCCTCTACCTCCTTTGTTTTTAGATGCTTTGGGTACTTTGCCACTGCTGATCAGTGTCAAAGTACAAGTGTTCCCTGTGTAAAGTGTAATGGTAATTGGTTGGCCATTATTGATATGTTTGCCTTACTAGTAAAGTTCCTAGTGATGTGCACTGTGTGTGCCAGGGCTAGTAATGCAAAGGTGCATGGAGAAGGGAACTCAGGCCTGCAGTATAGGGCATGCGCGCAGTTTGCTAAGTTAGCATGTTGTACTGACAAGTGCAACCACTTGTCAGGCCTTACTTTCCCTTTTGCGTACACAGTGGGCACACCTGTGATGGGTACCGGGTAAACTCTGGGCAGGGTGCAGTGTAAGTAAAAGGTAGGACATATACTGAGGTGTGTGCTATGTCCTGACTATGAAAAACACTCCATTTCGTTTTTCACTGGTAAAAGGCCATCCTGCCCATAGAACAGAATGGGGGAGGCTGGGTATTGTGTTTGTTAGCCTAGTTTCCCATAAGTTTAAAATGAAGAGGTGAAGTTTAGTATGTATGAACTCACAGTGTCAAAACACATCTTTCTATCAAAGTGGTTTTGTCACTGTGTGTTCAGAAACCACTCTTTTAGAAAGTGGCTGAGTTTTGTGCTTTAAGCATATCTGTGTGTCTCTGGTGAATGTGGATTGCCTGTCTGGATCTGAGAGGTGAGAGGAGCTGGGGGAGGTCTTGACCAAGGGAGGGGTTGAGATGGCACCAGGCTGACCTGCATCTGGAGAGTAGGCGGAGGAGAAGGTGAAGTGAGTCTCAGAGCGCCTTGTCAGCGGTTGCATCGGAGGAGAAGTGAGACTTGAACGCGCAGGGTGCCTGTCGTGGTGCACAGGAGGCATTAGTGAGGAGCGCCTGGTCAACGTGTGAATCAGAAGTGGAGTGAGTCTCAGACGTGCAGGGTGTGTGTCAGGATGCACTGGAAGCGCTGGTGAAGAGCGCCTGGTCATCGAGTGCGCTGGAGAAGGGAGGGTCAGACAAGGTGAGCGTTTCAGGGTGTGGCCGAAGGTGTTGGTGAAGAGCACCTGGATATCGGGGCACTGGAGTTAGAGTAAGTTTCAGTGAAGCAGTGTGCATGCTTTGGTTCAACCTGGGACTGTGGAGGTGATCGACTGATCATCGTGTGCACCGGAAGAAAGTGAGTCTGCAGTGCGGTGTGCGTGTCTTGGTGCCTGAGACTGCAGGAAGGAGTGCCTGGTGAACGTGCACTCGGAGTCGACGTGAAGTCCCATCAGCGTTGTGTGTGTGGCTTCATGCCAGAGGAGACCCGGATGGTGCTGTGGTGAACATGCACCCTGAGTAACATAATCTCAGAGGCGTAGGGTACGTGTGCCATGCAGCCGCCTGAGACCTTCCTAACAGTCGCAGCCCGGACCGGCAGCCCCAGAGAAGCTGAGCTGCCAGGCCAAGTCACTGAGGCCCATTGAGAAAGCTCTGCACAGAAGGCCCAGTTCGCTGAAGGAGGAGAGGAGAGTGGGGTCGTGCCCCCAGGTAACGTGGATCACTGCCTGGGCGAGGTGCGGGCTCGGAGGGACACTCTCTCAGCCTCTCAGTCCTTCTGTTGACGTGAGCCTTTGCTGCGGCTCAGATTGGTGCCCGTACTGACCATAGAAGTGGCAGTACTGGGGCCAGAGTGAGAAGCTGTACTTTATGTCATCATTGATACGTGTGGGGGGCAACTGTTATCTAAGAGGCAGACTGTCGTAATACACATTGCCAATATTGCTGCTAACGAACTGCCGGACTATCTTATGACGCCTGACATTATTTCTACATAACGAAGTACACGATTGTAGCGCTACGCATTGCTACGCATTGCATTATTTCTCCATTGCACAGTACAGGAGTGTAGCGGCCCGCATTGCATTATTCCTTCATTGCAAAGTACATGATTGTAGCTACGCATTGCATTATTCCTTAATTGCAAAGTACATGATTTTAGCGGTGCGCATTGCATTGTTTCTTCATTGCAGAGTACATGATTGGGGTGTGACGCATTGCATCATTCCTTCATTTTGCAGTACATGATTGTAGCGGTACGCATTGTATTATTCCTCCCATTGCAAGGTACCGGGGTGTATCGTTACGCATTGTATTATTTCTCCTTTGCCCAGCACAGGATTGTATCGTTATGCAGCGCACTATTGTTTGTCCATTGCAACGTGTTTGATTCTAGCATTGTGACCAGCATAGCATTTTGAAAGCGGTGGTTGGCATTTTAACCTACCAGCCAGCCGGAATGAATATTACCCTTTATTATATGTTGTCTTTTGTATCGTGTGGTCTGATCGTATATCTTTTAACATAAGGTTTATGCTCATTTGGAGTTCATTTATGGTGTCACTAGTGGGTTGCTGTGAGTGTGGTTGCACATAATGTACACTAGTGCCTTGGAGATATGCCTGGCTGCTCGTGCCAAGCTACTAAGGGGGTGAGCAGGGCTATCTCAAACGGTGTCCTTACTTGGCCTAACGTTGAGTGAGGAGTCCCGGGAATCACATTTGGTGACAGTGGTGCGGGACTGGGACTCCGGCTTCCAACAGAATTGAATAGATGATTGAAGATGGGATTAGACTTGACGACAACAGCTAGAATCTGAGGAAGACAAGGATCATCTGGTGAGCCCGGCTTGCACGTAAATATGGCTTGTTGAGACTCCACCAAGGAAATCTGAGAAAATTCACATGGCTTGTCCATGATCATCTGTAAGGTACCTGTAGATGTAATTTCCATACCAGATAAGGCCCTATTTAATTCCAGTTTGGTTATAGTTTTAACAAGCTTATCCTCCAAAAATGTGTGAAGTCTCTGTACCATGTTGCAGATGCTCTGATATACTGTGAGAGGGATGTACGTTGGAGAAAGTACCTAACAGTGTTGAAGACTTCATGAAAACTGGTTACTGCAGAGAGTATTCGATCTTAAAAGTAGTATTTCTTATTGACCCGTGATATTGTTTCAAAGCCAACCTATACTTATCCTTATTGCTCAACAAGTAATGCAGTCTCCATTGCTTTTCTAGATGTTTGCACAGTTTCCTTATTACTGCCAACACAGGAGAAAACCAAGCAGCAGAAAGGTGTTACGGTTGAGCACTAAATTATTTGGGGACCACCCTATTTGCCATCTCCAAAAGCCATTCATTTGTGGCTAAAGTGTCAGCCTCACATCTCTACTTAAGTTGGGCTTGGAGCTCATTAACAATATCTATCTCAGAGACCTGAGCCTTCACCCAACCACGATGGCATCTAGGGGTGGTATGGGCACCTCTTCCCTTAAGGGCTATATTAATGCCCCAAAATAAATTACAGAATAGTCTTACCATCAGATAGCTTCAATCTTCTCACAGAAGTGATAGGATTGGCAGAGGCAGAGGTCTCCGCAAGTACATTTATGATTAGCTTTTTGTAGTACATGAAGAGTAATCCTGTAGCCCTATTTCAAGTACTACAAAATGCAGTATTTTAGAGTACCCATTTGCTGTGTGCAAGTGTTAGTGTTCTCCCATTAAAGGGAAGATTGTGAGGTAGTAGGTTTTATCCCTGTTAATCCGGTTGTTAGACCTGGCACCTTGGGTGGGTCTCCCTTCCATTTTTTGCTGTTGCCTCATGTGTTTTTGCTAGTTATAGATGCTTTGGGCACTGTGCCACTGCTGTCCAGTGCCACAGTGCAAGTGCTCCCTATGGTAAATTTTAGGGGTGGGCGGAATTTGCGGAATTAACCTTCGCAAATTATCGCGAGAATGTTTAAAATTATCGCAAACAAGCAGAAATATCGCAAAGATGCGGAAGTTTTTTTCCGGCATGTTCGCGAGATTTTCTGCATGGTTGCGGGTCGCCAACTTACCCATGTGGTTGCTTGCGGGCGCGGCCATCTTGTTTTGAGTTGTTCTCGCGGTGCATGATCGCGAGAAGAAAGACGTGATCGCGCGACGCATGACGTCACTGCGGGCGCGAACTGTCGCGAGACAGCGCAAATGGCTAAAAACAATACAACATCTCATGGAGAACGCGACCGGATCAAGAAAACTTGTCGGCGAACGCAGGGATTCAGGTAAGGCGATCGCGCGCGCGCGAGAATGTATCATTTTACAGCGCGAGCAAGAAACAAATTATCGCCAAGCTGCGGAAACCGGAATTTTTGACATTTTCGCGCTCTCCGCGGAACGCAAAAATGTCAAATTATCGCAATTTCCGCGAACGGAACGAAATTTTTGCCCAGGCCTAGTAAATTTATGAATGGATTAGTGATTGGCTGGTTTGGCTTACTTGTCAGACCCTAATACAGTGCACTGAGTGTGCCCAGGGCTTGTAAACCAAAGGCTGCTGGTGAGCTTGCACCACTGGTTGTGCCACCCACAGAAGCAGCCTGTAAAAGTGTGTCTCAGGTCTGCCATTGCAGAGCCTGTGTGCAGTCTGGTACTGCCATGCTGACTGGGCAAGTGCACCCACTTGCCAGTCCCTAAACCTTCCCTTTTCTGCATATTAGTCACCCCTATGGTACGCCCAAGGGCAGGGTGCATTGTAAGTATAAGATAGGACATGTTCTGGTGTGTTTTGCATGCCCTAATAGTGAATTACAGCAATTTTCGTTTTTCACTTTTGCAAGGCTACCTGTTCCCCATAGGCCAGAATGGGCAGTTTGATTATCACATCTTATAATCCTAACTGATTCAGGGAACTAGGTAGAAATTCGAGTTTAGTATGCCTGAACTCAGAATGATAAAATGCATCTTTTAGTGAAGTTGGTTTTAACATTCTGGTGCCAATTACGATCCTGGAAAAAAATTCCCCGTACGACTCATATCCGGTCTTTTTACTGTACGAATCGTACAAGTAGCGTACAAACTGCCAAGTACGATTCGGATGGGAAAAAGACCATACGAAACGCATTCGGAAAATTTCCCCACACGTCCTCGGGTCGGAAAAAGTGTCCGACACTTCCCTGGACAATTTTACGTACAAATGTGAAAAGTGAAGTCCGAGCGCGCAAGTACGATCCATCCCGTGCGTCCGATGTCACAACCGTATGGAAAATGCACCGTACGGACCGAACTCCTATAGCAACCATGGAGACATGTGCCCGCATACGCGCCGAACCCCCCCCAGCCCCCGTGAGTACGCGCTGAACCCCCCTGTATATGTACACCCATGTACGAGTCGACCCCCCCGTGTATGTACACCCATGTACGATTCGAACCCCCCCGTGTATGTACACCCGTGTACGAGTCGACCCCCCCGTGTATGTACACCCGTGTACGAGTCGACCCCCCGTGTATGTACACCCGTGTACGAGTCGAACCACCCCGTGTATGTACACCCGTGTACGAGTTGACCCCCCCGTGTATGTACACCCGTGTACGAGTCGAACCCCCCCGTGTATGTACACCCCAGCGCATAGCGCTGGGGGTACGCACCGTACATACACGGGTGGGGGTTCGACTCGTACGTACCTGGGTGTACATACACGGGGGGGGTTCGACTCGTACACGGGTGTACATACACGGGGGGGTCGACTCGTACACGGGTGTACATACACGGGGGGGGTTCGACTCGTACGTACACGGGTGTACATACACGGGGGTTCGGCGCGTACTCACGGGGGCTGGGGGGGGTACGGCGCGTACTCACGGGGGCTGGGGGGGGTACGGCGCGTACTCACGGGGGCTGGGGGTGGTAGGGCGCATACTCACGGGGGCTGAGGGGGGTACGGCGCGTACCGGGCCCCCTAATCTGGTCGTTTCGCGGCGTACTTCGCTTTTCCGGCACTTTTTGGGTGCCGTGAAAATATTGCCATCCAGACTGCTGTCGGTTCGAATCGTACTTCCTGGGTCGTGAAACGCTGCCTGACAGCGTCCCGACGTCACGTTGGAGCATTCCCGGATCACATTCGTATGTATATTTTCGTCGGTCGGTGTTTTTTACGATTCGTACGGAAATGGTGTTTCCGTGCGAATCGTACTTCCATGTTTGTAAAGTTTTACAACCGGGTACGAGTCGGACGGAGAAAACGCTCCGACCGACGGTTCGTACCCGGTTTTTCCAGGATCGTAATTGGCACCTCTGTGTTTGAAAATACCATTTTTAGAAAGTAGGTATTTTCTTGTCTAACCATCCAAGCCTGCCTCTGCTAGGTTGTGTATTCCTTGTCTGGATTTTGAGACACAGGGGCTGGGGGATTCCAGGAGACAGGATGAGTCAGCACAGGGCTGAATAGAGATATCTGCATGTAGATTGGTGGGAGGGGTGACACCTGGGACCTGAATAGGGCTGTGGCTTCCCTCCAAAATGCTGGCTCCACCTCCTGTGGTGCGTCTGATGTCCCTGGCCTGCACTGTGAAAGGAAAAAAGGAGTTGTGTAAATAGAGTGCTCCAGGGCTGACCAGAACTGGTTTGGACTAGACAAAGGCCTCTCTGCCTTCAGAGAACAAAGATAAACTATGTATGAAAAGGGGGACCCAGACCCCAGAACTTTAGATCACTTTTGGGAAACAAGAAGAAACCTTTGCTGAGGAGAGGAACCAGAGAGACTGAGGAGAGACTATCCCTAAGCTTGAGGGATTGGCCTGCAGTGGTTGCCTAAACTGCCAAAAAGAGGAGAGAGGAACTTTGTGTGTACTTTCATCAACTTGTGAAGGATATCCAAGGGCTTGAGAAAGAGCTTGCCTCCCGCTGAAGTCTCAGGGACAACAGACTTCAACCACCAGCTCCCCAAGAGTTCTGTGGAAGTGCCTACAGTTGTGTTGGGCTTTCTGACGCATCACTTTCCCTGCAACACTTTCGTAGTATAGCGTTACGCATCGAAAGGTACATTGAACTCAAAGTGTCGCATTTTAACTAAGCTAATTTTACCATTTTAAGTACAGTATTGTGGATTTTTGTCCTTTATGGTCTTGTGTTAAAACTATATAAAGAATACCTATTTTTATACTACAACTTGTGTGGTGTCCATCTGTAGTGTTGTCACTGGGTTACTGTATGTGTTCACAAATGCTTTACACACTGCCTCTGAGATAAGCCTATCTGCTTGTGCCAAGCTACCAAGGGGGTGAGCAGGGGTTATTTTAGGAGTGTACCCCCTTACCCTGACTAGGCGCAAGGGCCCCTATTAGGTCAAAGGTACCTACCTCTGCCAACTAGAGACCCCCAAATCTAACATTGGTGGCAGCGGTGGGATTCGGACCCACGCCTCCGGAGAGACTGGAGGAGAGATGTTAGAAATGGGATTTCTGGTTGGCTAGGGCTTGCGCCAAAGCCAGGCAGAAACCACCACTCCTGTCAGGGCTGGGGAGTTACACGCCAAAGATAACCCCTGCTCACCCCCTTGGTAGCTTGGCACGAGCAGTCAGGCTTATCTCGGAGGCAATGTGTAAAGCGTTTGCGCGCGCCCCCAGCAACAACACCCAAGGCCCACCACAAAAGAAACTTCACACATGGTATTATATAAAAATAGCCTTTGTATTATACCAAAACATATTAGATAATATTCACACAATTTACACTGTGCCAACTGGCACTGGGCGGAATTTACAGGGGACTATTTACACAAGACAGGGCCACATGGACCACTGTCAGAATTATCACAAATCACCAAATGTAAATGTAGAAAGGTAGAACAAATAATAAATGTAGCGCACAACCAGTAACCACTGGTAACAGGTAAGTACACCGTACGCAATCCTAAAACACCTTAGGTACAAATCACGCAGGGAACCATGTACACACTAGCATAATCTCTACTAGGAAAAACAATCTCCAAAGCATAAACACAGTTTAGGAGTGAAAACAGCATAAAGGCATTGCGCAGGCACAAAAGTACATATGTACCACAGAAAAACTGTCCCTAGGCCAACTTGGCCTTTCAGGGGCTCAAACGCCCTTTGTCCACAGAGTCAGGGCGGGACTGCGCAGGCTGCGCAAGCCAAAGCGCGAAGGGGCACAACCTAAACGGTGCAGCTGTCCACTGAGTGCTGGGCAGCTGGGAAAATGAGCCGGGGCACCACTGCGCTTTTCAAAACATATATGTCACACGTTGGAGCCTCGTGGGCTCGACAACAAACACTGCGCAGGGCTGGAGCCACCTAGGCTCTGGGAATAACTGTGTCACGTTGGAGCCTGTCAGGGCTCTAAAACAAATAAGGCCCGTTGGAGTCCCTCTGGACTCGATCACAAATATGCCCCAAAACATTGGAGCCTTCTAGGCTCTACACAAATATGCCTGTAAGGCGAGGGAGTGGAGATGCCACTCACCCTGGCCACCTCAAAAGAATGCCCTCTGTGCTCCCCAGCCTTGGAGGCTGCCGAACCAAGTTTTTGCTTTGTGGTCCCTCACCACGGGACCTCACCGGGGACTGGCGCACTATGTAGACCCTCGTAGGGGAGGCTTGAGGCCTCAATCGGTCCCCGTCTGTCCCCGGACGTCTGTGCCCCCCCGAACTGCACACTGGGGGAGGCGTGAGGGCTACCCTTTTACTCACGTGGTGGCGAGGGTCCTGGGACCAGAGGGTGTCCTCCGCTCTCCTTCCTCGACCGGACGTCCTGCAGGGCGCGTAGCGGCTCCCTCTCTATGCCTCGGGATGTTGCTTCGGCAACGCAGGGATTCCCAGGCTCCTTGTCCGCCGCCACGACTTTACTTCCTGCTTTTCTCTTTGTTACAGGAGCGCGGGGTAGGCTCCCGTCCGCTTCCTGTGTTTCGCCATGGCCACGTCTAAACCGAAGCTGCCTGGCTTCCTGGATGTCCCGGCCACGGCGGGGAATTCTTTGCGGGGTGGGCACCCGCTTGTAAATACGCAAAGGGGCAGAAAAGCGGGGTAAGCACCCGTAATCTAAATACAGAGATAAGCGGGGTGGGCACCCACCAACGATCACCATAATACGGGGTAGGCTCCCGTGGAACCGGCAAAACATGGGGTGGGCACCCGTCTTAACCAAAGCACAAATCCTTCCGGCGGCAATACCGCGGGGTGGGCACCCGCTTCCTGAAATGCCTAGGGTTGCCGGGGGAATCTCCATGCCGGGGATTCCCTTTTTAAAAGGATCGCAGTTCCGTGCTGCAACTAAAATCGGAAGCGCTGCTGATGTGACATAGAAGCGCTCTCTAAGCGCTAGGGCACAGTCACCAGCCCTTTCCTTACAAAGCGCTCCCAGGGGTACAGTTAAAGGTCCAGGAGCAAAGTTCTTCCAGGAATAAGGTCCTTCAGGAGGCAGGGGGGCAAGGGCTGGGCCCAGGGGCCAGCTCACAGGGCCCTCCAGGCAGGGAGGCAGTCCCCCGTGGCGGTCTCTCCTGGCGCCCAGCAGCAGTAGCTGGCCCCCCAGTTAGGATCAGCAAAGAACATTTTGTAAGGGGTCACAGCCCCTTTTTATACACATTTCTCCTTCGTCCCAAGGTGCGGGGAAGGGGCGAACCAGATGCAACTGGTTCTTGAGCACTTTGTTTTGCTCAGCCCCTCTCCCTATTCACAGAACATGCCAGGGTCATCAGTCGCACCACAGGGGGCGGAGCCAGCATTGTGTGGGGAAATCCCAGCACTATTCAGGTCCCAGGTGTACTCCTCCCACCCATTTGGCTGCTGATCTCCCCATTTACCACTGGGTGACTCCTCCTGACTCTGGGGAATCCCTAGCCCATCACATGACCTCAGCCAGCCAATCGCCAGACAAGGCACTTATCTCACACTGCACACAGAAATGCCAACTTCTAGAAGTGGCACTTCCACACTAGGTACATGGACGCCGCACACATCATTGCGCAGCATTTCATCACACGAGTCCGCACATACCAAACTCGCACCTGCACTCCCCACGCATCAGGAACTACCAGGGACACATACATTCCCCCATGCATTTCTATGGGAGGGCAGGCCAACCTCACTACACGCATGCACTTTACCCTGGGACACAGTGGTAAAGTGCGCAGAAGCCAAAAATGACTAACACCAGGTCACAATAAAAAGCAAAAAGTTTCAGGGGTGAACCTGCCAGAAGGGCTGAGTCCAACACAACCCCCTTCCAGCCAAAACGCAGGGTAGACCAATCACCACCGTGATGGTCTTCCCTGCTTTGGGCGATAAAACATGGACGCCGGCCCGCAACGGCAGGGACACTCTGGTTTTATGCCACTCTGAACCCACGTGGTTCCCTCTGAAAAAACTCGGCGGACCAACTGGGCTACCCCACTGGTACTCCTCAGCTGTCCGCGGCCAGGACCAGGCCCTAGGCCATCCAGGTGCCACTGGTCCTTGCCTAACCACAGAGTGGGGGGTAGTAACCCCTGGCACATAGCAACCATTCTCCACTCTACCCCTCATCAGGGCAGTTCTAAACGGCCACTGATCCTCCAGTCCAGGGTCTGTACCCTGAAGCTGACCAACAGTCACGGGTGAGGCTCTCCTCCCCCTACCTCTTCTTCTAGGGTTCCGCCCTCTCTTCCTCTGAGAGGCGACCTCGTAACGCAACTCACCCACCAGCTCAGGACCTCTCCCTGAGAAGTGGTCACCCAACCTAGGGTTTAACCCCTCAGGTTGCACCGGGGTCAGAGGCGAGGACTCCCTCCCTCTGCACCCCCTTCCAGAGTCTGCCACCCTCCCAACTGGAGTGGTGCCCCTAACAGCTACATCGGTCAGGACTCTGCTTACAGTCGTCCTTCCCTCCAGGTCAGGCTGCTCCTGAACCTGGCCTCCCAACCAGGGGCCTAAACCCTTTGGCTGAGTACTTGCCTGGCACTCCAGGACTTCTGGGGACTTACACACCATCCCCTCGAGAGTAACATATGCCTCATATGTTGCATGACAGTCTGCCTGGCGCAGATCTCCCATCCCCTGTCCACCTGACAGTGCGTGAAGATCCCCCAGGACAGACGTGTGGTCACCAGGGTCACCTCTAGGAGGCTCAGCCCTCCCTGCTGGTCCCTGACCCTCTGGCTCCTCCACTGGGGAACACAACCCCATGCCACCCCTCTCGCTGGACTTCTGCACCCTCCCTACTGGAGCGGCACTGCCAGACACCGGAACCACTGGAGCTCTACTTACAGATGCTCCAAGTTCTCCATACACTAGGCGATCCTCCTCAAATGGACTAACAGGACAGCCTAGGCTCCCAACCTGGTGTTCCCTGAAGAAACCATCCAGGCTCTGAGACTGGGTTTCGGGCACCTGGGGACACTCAGTCACCCACTCACTCCTACTCCACTGAGACAGGACGTGAGCCCCTACACCCCTCTCACTACTCTGGGACCTAGCTGGGCTCCTCTGAACCTCTTCCCCCATACAGGACGGGAAGATACCTGAGCCACTACTTTTGGATCCGCTTTCCCATGCCTCCTCAGAACCTCGGGCACTTTCCCAACGGTCTGCTTCCTCTGCAAGGTCCCAAGGACAAAGGGAGTTATACCTCAACAGGTGTTGGCTCAACCCGGGATAACAACTACTGAGCATCTGCTCTTTGATAACCAGACTATACAGTCCTCCAAAATCCTGTTTCGTGTTAACCTTTATCCAATCATCCAGTGCATCATTACATTCATCCAAAAAATCCTCCCAAGATTGGTGAGACAGTTTCCTACTGTCCCTGAACTTCAACCTATACTCCTCTTCTTGGGAACAAGGTACCATACTTGGGGAACTGGGAATCGGACTTCCTGCACTGGACTCTATATCGCTGCCACCACTGGACTCCACCTTCCCTGGGGAATCCAGAAAACTACCACTGCGCTCAGGGGACAACTTACCCTCCAGAGCTAGTTTCTCTCTGGCAAAGGCCCTCTCAGCCTCCGCCATCTGTTTCTGAGCTAAGACCCTCTCGGTCTCCAGCTTGGCATGCTCTAACCTGAGCTTCTCCATGGCCAGCTGATGCTCCCTCTCTTCACTCCTATCTACCCACTCCTCTGGGGACAGGAAAAGGGATGGGGTGCTGCCCCTGACACTGGGCCCAGCAAGGGAATCCCTATCTATGGGGTCTTCACTATCTACTGGCGTCCCTGTCAGGTCATCTTCCTCCTCCTCTTCAGACTCCTCAGGGCTCCCCACAGACCCACCACCCTCTTGGCGTGAGGCCCGGGCCCTATCTTCCTCACTGCGCTCACGTTCCCACTCATCCTTTTGCCATAGGATCAGGTTGTCCCTCAGTTTGGACTGGGTGTCTGACTCACCCACCTCTATGTCTCTCTCTTCACAGAACCTGACCAACTCCAACATACTGTATCTAAACAGACCACAGAAATTAAAAGCAGGCTCCATTTTGGCGCACGTTCTCGAGAAAAGTTCAACACAAGGAACCTGGGTGTCTGAGCTAAAACAGGAGTACACAATTCACAAATGACACTTTTAGGAGAAGAAATAATGGAACTCAAAACAATAATCCCCAAAATGTGATTATCTAAAATGCAGAGTTTTGTAGTGCAGCCAGTTGCTGCGGTACAGCGCAAACGCAAGTCCTATCCCACCGCTGATCACCAAAGCTAGAAATGGGATTTCTGGTTGGCTAGGGCTTCCGCCAAAGCCAGGCAGAAACCACCACTCTAGTCAGGGCTGGGGAGTTACACGCCAAAGATAACCCCTGCTCACCCCCTTGGTAGCTTGGCACGAGCAGTCAGGCTTATCTCGGAGGCAATGTGTAAAGCGTTTGCGCGCGCACCCAGCAACAACACCCAAGGCCCACCACAAAAGAAACTCCACACACGGTATTATATAAAAATAGCCTTTGTATTATACCAAAACATATTAGATAATATTCACAAAATTTACACTGTCTGCACAGTGTAAATTGTGTGAAAATTATCAGGTTAAAAAGGATGTGTAAATAGGATTAACATTTTTTTTAAATAATTAATAGAAATATGTGTGAAAACTTTCTTTTTGATGATTGATCATTATAATATGTTAAAACTGTGTTGAACAAATCTAGGTTGTATATAATCATTCTGTGCATTTTTGACTAATAAATTAGTCCTAAGCCGATTAGTCAGTGGACACATGAGTTTATCAATGAGTGACTATAGGAATAGGTGAATGAGTGGATTCATGAGTACATGAGTGTTGTGTGTGGGAGGGTCACTGAAAGACTTAGAGTGGGTGAGTACACGAGTTACTTAGTGACAAGAAGTGCTCTTTTACGTTCAAGAACTGACACCAAGTGCCACAATATTCCTTCCAAGATAGTATCATGAAGCCAGGGTTTGCAAATGTGCCCACATATGACAAGATGGTCCGAACATATAAGTATTCATTATATGCCCAATCAGTACCATTATATTCTAATTAAACAACACCTTACGGCCCTGAATACCCAAGATTTACCATCATATAGCCTGAAAGTGAAAACATTGCCTTAAAATAGGCATCATTTTCCTAAAAAAGACCCATCAGTTATCCATATAGTATGGCTTGAAGTTAGTGTCTGCAACTGTCTGGACTCTATGAGTGCAGGGATAGCTGCTACCACCAAGTGCACAGTCTGCTCTTATGCACTGTGAGTTCCAATCATATGCACACTGCAGTACAACTTTAGATTGCATCTATCTCTGATGGGCTTTGGCTGGCTTCTCTTGGTAGCACGAGGAAGCAGGTAAAACAGCTGAACCCTCATAAGTATATTTTTTACATATTGTAAGATAGTGAGGAGTTTGCATGGCTTATGTCATATGTGTGCTTAAAATGAATTCAGTGTGTTGCAATGAGGCAATCTGCATTTTATAATTCCAGACGCCAAATTATAGAATGGGCCCACAGTCCAGGTCATGAGTTGGAGAGTGCACACCTGAGAAAGAATTAGCACCTCAAATGGTCACTCTGTCTTTCACTTCAAATGAATCCACTCTCCCTTGAAGTGAGCCAGCGACTTGCCACAGGGGATGCAACTCTATAAAGGGCAAGAAGTGTGGGCCACTTCCTAGGTGGCATACAGCTAGTGTGCCCACAGGAGACTCTTTGCCCATGCGCTCACATCTGTAATATGAGAAAAACAAACATGGATAGGTGGATTGCTTAAATTAATCTCAGACACTGAGTCTGCAATCGAGTCCATCTCTTTCAGTTGCTCAGGCAGGAACCAGCTATATGGAACTCTCCCTTGGTCCTGGCTGCTCCAACAAGAGCAGTCCAGTCTGAAATACCAGGGCAGGCTCCCTCTGAATGGGAACACAACCAACCGCAGACCGGTGTGCACCTGTAATATGGCTCAGGTGCACAGTCAGAAGCATTTCCCTATTTGTATGAGCCACAGGCCCTACAAATCATGGAATGCATTAACGTTGCTTGGATGTGAAGTGTCTACCCATTCAATGGTTATTAGAAGTTATTATGGGATTGGCCACTCAAGCGTCTGCGTCCCCTACGGTAATACAGAAGTGTCCTGGGAGCACAAAAACAAGCCACAAACACCTGATGCATTTGTGAGGAATCTACGTAATCCATCCCCTGTCTGTTATCTGTCCTAGCACAGTGTTCTTCCATGCCTTATGAATACAGAAACAATGTTTATTATTTATTTATTTTTCTTGAGCTAAAAGATGCATGGGCTGATTTAGAGTGTAGCGTGCACCCTTTCAATCCGCTGTGCTGGTAGTGTTCACACCTCCACCGTGGCAGTGGTGAAAAATCTGCCACCTTAGCAGTTCTCTGCCAGAGTGGATGACGTACCCTTAAGAAGTCTAAATTCACACACATTAGGGAGCAATACGTGATTGGTTTGGTGCTCGCTCCCCTTGTGACCCCCTGTGTGATTTGAGTACCCTGAAGAAGTGCCTGCCTCAACCATAGAAGGTTGGAAAACTTCTGGCAAAAATGTCAACAATGACAGATGTTGGATGGTTGAATTTCCATCACTCTCTTTTGGTAATGGATGCAGCCCTACAGGGGTCGGCCACTGAAAAATGTAATTGTAATTATAATTGTATTTATGTAGTACTTGGTCCCCCTGACACAGCGTTGAAGCACTTTGCGGCAAGCATTACGCTACTCTGGAACTCAAAATGAAAGTTAAAGTGAGATAGAACAAAGGGACTGAGATCTTAGAGAAGACAGTAGAAACACTACTACAGAATCCATCTTTCCATCAGGTGTTGCACAGGGAAGGGGATAGGGTGGGCAGATTAGAAGCCTGGCTCCTCAAAAGAGAACAGCCACCTACAAATATCACTACAGTGCGGGATGACCGGGGGATTGCTCACAATACTGAGGCAAACATAAACCAGGAGTTTTACACATAATATAGAGAACTGCATGCAAAATCAAATGTTCCACAGTAAGAGGTAAATCACCTGGTTCTCAAGTCCAGGGGATGGGGGAGCCTGGCACCACAGCAGCAGGAATAGATAGAATAACCTATAACCCTGACCGAAATAGTAGCTGCAATAGAAGAGTTATGCCCATTCAAAACACCAGGTACAGATGGTGTCTCAGTAGAATGGTACCAAGTCTACAGTGGCAAACTAGCACACAGGCTTTTGGGGGTGAATCAAGAAGCATTGCAAGCAGGCATCCGGCCGTGGTCTATGAGAGAAGCACTGGCAGTGGACCTGTTGAAGCAAGGGGTTCAGCAGAATATAAAGCTTTTCTTCCATTGTCCATGCTTAATGTTGGCAACAAAATGTTGGGAAAAATACTTGTATTGAGGATGAATGGAGTGATAAGTCTTTTAGTACATACGTATCAATGAGTATTCATACCTGGTAGGCACACAGCATTACACATTAGGAGGCTGCGACATGTGATGGGTGAGACCCAACACAGTCAGTAGTGTCACTGGACACAGAAAAATATACTTCAACACTGTGTCTTGGAATCATCTATTTACAGTGTTACCAGCAGTACATTTTGGTAATAGGTTTATTAGGATAGTTAAACTCCCATACACAAAGCCCTTAGCCAGGGTAAAGACATGGGATAATATCGGAGTAAAAGGAACTAGAGGGGGGCTCATGACATGGGTGCCCCTTATCCCTGTTATTGTTTGCGCTGGTCATTGAACCACTGGCCTGTCAACTTAGGACTGGTCTACTGGACTGGGCAATAGAAATATATGACCAGAAACGTCTGGTATCACTGTATGCAGATGACCTTTGGTTGTACTTCCTAGACCCTTCTGGTGTTACCCTGCATTTAATGGGTATACTAAAGAGATTTGGTGAGCAGTCGGGTCAGTGTATAAATAAGTATAAATCAGTGGTATTCCCATTGGGGTATTTGTCGGGTCGACTTCTGAATACCCTTCCATTAGTAGAGATTCTATTGGAATATTTAGGAATAACAGTGACCCACACAGCATGAAACTTGCATGAATTGAACACAAATACAATTATTGTGAATATGCAGAAGGTGCCTCTCGTTTCTTTATACATGGTGGGCGTATAGCTATCGCAACGGTGGTGGTGTTGCCCAGATACTTGTTTCAGTGTGCAATATGTGTGATTACATGGGTGCATTCTCAGCAGTTGATGATGGTGTTGAAATCTTTGATTTTGGGACAGAATTAATGTCTTAACAGGAAATTATGAGGAAGGAGGACAGAGTGCCTGGCCTCGAGGCATATTACGTTGTGGCCCAATTGCAGTTTGTAGCCAGCTGGTTTGACACAGAGAGGAGTATAGGCAGAGAACGTTTGGGTAGGGCATTATCAAATGAAGTACTGGCAGCGGTTCTGTTCTCAAAAGCTAAGTTGGACTTGACAGTACTGAGACTGAGATTTGGTAGTGGTCTGGAGGTTGGTCCAACCAGATATGGTAAAATGATGCCATATGCATTACATTTTCTGCTATGGCAGTTACCGAATTCAGGAAGCTTAACATAGAAGTGGACATGTTGGAATGGAAGACGAGGGCCTGCTTAAGGGCGAGAGACCTGTTCAAACTGGGTGCCCCGGAATCACTAAAAAGATCAGTAGAGTTATTCAGTGCAGATAAGTAGTGGCGGCTCTACCGCTAAGGCGGAGGAGAGTCGCCCCACTGCTTTAAGAGCAGTGCAGCGGAAAAATAAAATGATAATAACCTGGTTATTATAATTTTATTTTTCACTATGGGCTGGGTTAGGGTGGGGCGGGGCTGGGGTTACGTGGGAGGAGTGGTTAGCGCACTCCAAGTGCGCAAGACTGCTTGGCCAGCCCTCTTGGGCCGGCCAAACAGTCATGCGCGCTTTACATCTTCCTCACCAGGCTTGCCTTGCACACCCTGGTGAGGGACATTGAAAGCCTCACAGTTCCCTTCTGAGCGCCGAACCATGGCTGTCAGACCAATCACAACGTTGAATTTCACCGTTGTGATTGGCTAAGGGGTGGACAACTGTGTGCTTCTCGCTTCCTTCCACTACCGAAGCAGAGGAGAAGAAGGCTGAAGGGACCAAAGGGGAGCAGCCGGCAGCAAAAGGTAAGTGAATTATTAGCAAAAAAAATTGTCTTCTCGCTTCCTTCCCCCTCCCTCGCCCATCCACCCCATCCCCTGCCAGCCGCCACTGCAGATAAGGGACAGTTTCTCCAGTATGAAGCCCTGCGTCAAGTGGTGACACAAACATGGGAAAAATGTGCAAAATACTCCGTAAGTGGCTGATGTATTGAGACTTCTGGTGGGAGCTGATCATGGACACATCACCAGACTCTATGGTGCTCTTAGGAAGCACACACCTGTGGCAGAGTTGAAGTCAAAGGAGAAGTGGGAGACTGACTGTGCAATGCAGTATACAGACAAACAAGGGCAGCAACATGAGGTTTCACCTCCTACATTTAAAGTTTGTATACAGAACCTAAATTCCACCTATAAGGCTTCATGAAGTAGATCTATGACCGTAGCTGCCCAAAGTGTGGTGATCAAGAGATCACATTTTTCACCTAGTCTGAGCGTCTATGCGTCACAGACCACTGGGGGCAGGTGACTGCTAGATACGCAAGCCACACTACAATACAGATGCTACTACAGACGTGTGTAAGGGGTATACATGTAACCAGTACAAAAACAAAACAAAAGATTTATCTTGTTGTTTCTGAGAATGAAGGAATGGATACAAGATGCTCTCTGGTGTAAGTCCAATACTAAAACCTATGTCACGTTGTTAGCAGGCCAAAGCAGGCCCAAGGATATTTAGGCATCGTTTCATGAATATGTTGGCACACATTAAAGAATCTTAAATGTTGTGTGTGCAGCATAATTATAATTGTGGATTTCATTGGAATTGTTTGCATCTAAACAGGCTGCAGAGGCGTCTGCGTCTGCCAGACCTTTAGTGTGTTGCCTGAATCCATCACTGACGCGCCGCTTTGCGTGCCGGCAAGTTGTGACCCAAATATGTGATTGGCCGACTTCCAAAGTGATTTGTGAGTGTATATTTTTTCATTCCTATATCTGAAGGATGTTTGAAGATCATGGACTTGTTACTGTCAGTTTATGGTTTAAAAAATAAAAATTCACCCCATGCCCAATGGCAAAATTTCAAATGCAGAAAGGGCCTTTGGTCAATGCTTCCTGAAGACAGGCCCCTCACGTCCCCCTTACCCCACCGGGGGTCTGTCTTTGGGGGAAACTGTTAGTGTCAGTAAGGTTCCTATGCCATCATGGTGGAACTACTGTCTGATCTCCCTAACCCTCTACCCCTGGAGCAGCTGCCACATCCATAAGAGTTGCTTCAGAGAAAAATAAAGCTGCTGATGTGGCTGCCAACTCTAGAAGAGGCTGGTTGGCTGGTATGGGGAAGAGGGTGGCTAAATGAGACCTGTTCACTCTTAAACAGAAGTCTTTGTTATCAATGCCAAACCTTCAGAACAAAAAGCTCATTTCCCTCCATCAATGAAATGTTTTCAATCGTGTTCACAGGCATCATAGAGAATACTTGCAAATTCTGCCCCTGTAGAATTCTATCAAAAATAGATGCAGACTGCTTCCCTACTTCACCGCCAATGTCAGAAATCACAACATTACAGGGATGTGGAGTGTCTGCCATTCAATGGCTTTTATAGACTAGGCCACTCAAGCAGATGCGACCCCTTCTGTAACCAGAGCAGCAAAATCTCAATTAATAACAACAAGCATAGGCAAAACCAATATATCTGACCTCTGTGAACATACTTTTTTTATTTGTATATTGCAGCAAACATTTTCAACACACTTAAAATGGTTGCAATATAAAAAATATGAAAATAATAGAGCAGTACAGTCCTGCCACTGAAGTGCACTTCCTTTTAGGCAGCTGCTCAAATGTGATCAGGAAAAAAGTATTCACTCAAAGACCATCAAGCCGATTGGAGGAAATGGGCTGACGCATTGCCCCATGCTGTATGCTGTGGTGGAAGGAAGCAACATGTGAATGACACTTGAACACATCAATGGATAGAATGGGATGACAGAAATTCCATGTATTGTATGCATTTTTATTATTAGTCTTTAGGAAAACATGAGGCTGGTGAAACAGGTAAAGCTGTCCCTGGTCCAGACCTCAAGATGTAGCTTGGTACACACCTAGCTAGGCTGAGATGCAGGCTAAAACACCTGAAAAAAGTAAGAAGATGGAAAGGTGAAATATGTGTGCCACAGCACATGAATGCCACAGATTAGTGGCTTAAATTACATGTTATATATGGTTAAAATGGGGGGGGGCAATTGACAAACAGCGCTTTGCAATACATTTTGTAGTACAGTAATAGCACTAGGGTGGGATACAGGGAAGGACATGCAACCACCCACAAAAAGTAAGCCCACTCCTATGCATCAATTGCACTTTTATAGCTACTACTTTTAAAAAAAGATGCAAACCAGTTGTAAATGTCCCTCAGCAGGGACTTAAAATGGACCGCTTAGGAAATAATTTTAGTTTAATCTAAAATAATTATCTAAGATTAGAAAAATTATATAATTTCAACATATTTTAATAACCTTTTTGAATAAAAAAATTACCATAGTATTAATTTGTTTGACAATATAATTAGGTTAGTTTTAATGAATTCTAAAGCTTACTTTTAATATTTATTAATTTAATATTTAATTCAAACTTTAGAAAAATAAACTTAATTTAATTTAGTTTACTTAATTTAATACATTTAAAATTAAAAATAAGATATTAATGCTCTCATGTTTATTTCTTTTGTTCTACATTTCAAACCAAAGTATACAATTCATTTCCATTAATATTTAAAATAAGATATTTTTTTTTAAAATGTCACGTTTAAAAAAAAATACATTTCTCTCTACTTTGCCATAGGGAGGCTCCACAATCGAGGCAGAGATCTTTGTACGGAGCAGTCATCATAGAAAGCAGAAATCCACAATTCCTGCAAACATCTTCAACACAGCGGCTTTAAAAAGAAAGAAAAAACTTATATTCAACAGAGCATCCCCAGGCTCAAGGAAATAAGAGATTGGCCACCATCTGTGGAGCAGCAGAGCACTAATTATTTATGGATATACAGATGTGCAGAAGCAAAATACAGTCACTTCAAGTGACCTCAGCCAAAGGCTGCAGTGGGCTGGCCCAGAACCCATGCTGTGTGCTTTGGTCGGAGCAATCACAATGTGGGTGACAAGTTAAAAAAGAAAAAGGTAGAAGAGAACTGTCCACAAGACCCTTTATGTATGTATAAATGTATGCATTATGTATAGAATTTTGGGAAAACAGTAGTCAACAAGTTATCAAGGCTGTCTTTAAGCCAGACACACGAGAGGTAAATAAATATCTTAGCCTTCAGGTAAGTTAATGACTAATTCATGAACAGCAAAAGCAGTGAATTCTTAAAAGTCATCTAAAACGCGAGTGAAATCTAGCAAGGAAAACAATGATACTCATCCACCCAAGCTCTCCCTGACTCTGTGGCCAGCTGCTTTATTTGTGTTTACACTATATTTGCCAGGGTAAAGAAAAGTCTCCCTATCACTGCTATTTGCTGATTGACAGCCCAAGACATTTCACATTCTGTACCTGATACATTTGCCCCTTCAAGCTTCTGGTCACTCAACAAATTTGAACCCTCCATCTTCTTTTGAGATTCTAAGAGAGTTTGACTTTAATTCTGCTTGTTAATTTACCTAATCTCAGAAACTTCCTGCAAAATGACGTGGAGACCAAAAGAGAACAAGCATTGGCATAGCCAATAGATGTCGCCTGTTGGACCTTGCTTTTTATCGCTATATTTGGGTGTTAAACTGGTGCTAATGAGGTGCAACCAATGTCCATTCAGTGTTACCAAGTTTAAAAAGAACGAAATAATGAATACTATTAAAAGATGTGCCAAATTATGCTGCATAGTTTGACTTTTCTTGCCACATAACTTACTCAACTTTTGGCCCTTAATTCCCGTGGCCCTGCTCATACACGACTGCCAATGTGCTATTGACAGATTTGTCACCCCAAAAATGTACATGGTGCAAGCCTTTATCAGACTCGAGGGGTGAGGTGCTGTGTGTTATTTGGAGCCCCCCCTTTGACACCTATCCCAGCTGGGTCACAACATTAAAAGTTGGGCTTCTGGCAGGAAGTTGTCTTCTGCCTGGACCAGATTCAGTGCTCCACTTGACCAGAGTCTCACGCGCCCTTGACATCCCTTTACTGCTTCTCCCCCAGGGGCACCCGCACCACAGTTTGAAGACCATCGCTTGCTTGCTGTGGGGGAGTCTTTTTGCTCAGCATTATGACGCTACTAATAGTTCAAGAACACATGACTAGAGCGCTGCTGCCCTCATGACATTGTAAGATGGGCTCTAAAATGGCAAAACTTTGATATATTTGAAAGGTGATACATCTTGGAGTATTAAAGTTAATCCAAATGTACATTACGTTCAATTATATTTGCATTCTTTTTTGATCTGTTTGTTGCACATGAACGCTCGCCATGGCAAATAACTCATGAATTGTCAATTGCACAAAATAATTTGCTTTGCACTTAATTGAACGTGAAACAGATAGAGTCAGGATTTAGAGAACTACGAAAACGTATTAACCAAAAAAAGATTTCTAAAAAGGCTCAGTGATAACAGTCCAAGGAACAGAAGCAGAAATAAAGGCACATGCGCCTTTGTTTGCTTATATTGCTGGGGCAACCAAGTGGGGTAAATGCCCCGATTACTTACCGGTAATCTTCAGTACTCCGAGTATAGTCTTCCTCGCCACATGACTAATAAAGTGAGCTTCAGCTCCACACCAGAACCCTCCAAAGCAAACAGTCAGCCTCCCATGCCTCCCATCCCTTCCCAACATGGCCGACCCATGACACCCTGACCTCCATAAGAGGCGGGCCGGCCCAACCTACCAGCCTGAAAACTACCAAGCACAACATTAAGCCGATAGCCAGGGTGAGAGGGATGGGAACTCATGTGGCGAGGAAGACTATACTCGGAGTAATGAAGATTACGGGTAAGTAATCGGGGCATTACCTCCTCGTTAGTCTTCTTCGCCACATGACTAACAAAGTGAGCACATACCAAAGCCAAGCGGCTTCATGGAAACTCACAAGAAACCAATGGACCAGAAAGGGACCCCCACGGAAGAGGGCAAGCCCAACAGGCCAGACGAGCGGAAGAACCACCCAAGAGAGAGGCAACCACGAGCAGGAAGAACCAGCCCGGGACAGAAAGACAACGGGAGGTCCGAAAACCCGCCCCCACCAAGACCGAAGGAGGACAGAGAACGGCACCAGACCGCACGGAGCCAAAAGCAACCGCAAACAGGGCCCCCAACAGAAAGCAGCAAGCCGGTCCAAACACCCGCCCAATCCGAGAGGGGAGCAAAAACTCACACAGATCAAGAGTCACTGGGGCTCTAAAGGAACAGAAGAAACAGAGGCGAACCACCCCCAAACCCAGGACCGGAGGGGAAAGACAACAAAACCACCAGGACCGGAGGCAATCAAGGGCAGAAGCAAAGGAACCAGATGGAACCAACCCAGACCGGCAAGAGCTGCAAGAACGGACGGAGGTGCAGAAAGGAAAACCGCACCCCACCCGAACAAAAAATGAAGGTCACCCAAACCCCACCAGCAAGGAGAGGCAGGCGGGACACGGACCACAGCTGCCCAAAGGATCCCCGGAAAGAAGTGCGACAGCAACCAAAGAGCCCAGGCCGGTGTGAGGCAAAACAGACCCCGGGGCTGCAGGAAATCGCAACAAAGCGACCCCCCCAACAAAGACACTGGACAGGACCAAGGCCAAGCCCCAAATAGGAAGGGTAACCCCCACCAGGGAACATGCACAAGAAAGCAGAACAAACCCAGAAGGAAGGGATATGCAGAACGAACGAGCGAGACAGCCCAGTGCAGGGGACAAGCAAAACCACCCCGCAACGTTCCACAAGCAACAAATGAGCCGCCGAGGCGAACACCCAGGAGGCCAAACACACAAACACAGGGGCAAGCCACAGGCAGCAACCCACCAAAAGGCGAGAAAGCCAGAGGAGCTGGGCGGAACGAGCCCGAGAATCGCCAACACCCACAGGGAACAAGCCCAAGCCGGCAGGACCCAGCATCCCAAAACCAGGGACAAAGAAGAAGAGGATCCAAACCGCACAGGGAGCGCCGCGCCCCGACCGGGGAAGAGAACAGGGAAAACCAGCACCCCCGGACAACCACAAGCACTGTGTGAACACAAAAACCCCCAAGGGAGAAATAAAAAATAAAAAAAACGCGGCAGGAGACTAAACCCCAGGCCCGAGCGAGCAGGTGCCCACAGAGGCACAACACGGACCACTGAGCAAGAAAACACCCAGATCCACCATCCGCAGGAGCAGAATCGGGAAGCACCCAGGCGAGCCCCACCAACAGGACAAAGATCCTGCTCAGGCGCAAAGCCGCTAGCCCGGATAAGAAGGCAGAAAACACCAGCACCGGGGATGCAAACCGGAAGAAAGTGACCGAGGCAAGCCCGCAACCCCCCCCGGAGAACGAGGCAGCGCACAAACCACCCAGGGGAGCAACAAGAAGAACCCGCGGGGCAGGGGCGAAAACAAGCCAAGAAACGGCCAACAGAAAGGTGTATCACCCGATCCAGCGCAGACAGGGAACCCAGCACGCCCCACAGGCCGAAAAGGTCGCCAACACCCGGAAGGGGAGACCAGAACACAAAGACCACCGGCCGTACTGGCAGACCGGGCGGGGAAGGGAGCCACCGGGGCAAGAGAAGGGACACCCACGGGAACAGGCGCAGTAGAGAAAACCCACAGATCACCCGGAACAACCAGATGGGGAGGACCCCCAATTGACAGACCGGACAAGCACCGGCCGACACCCAGGGTCAAGAAGCTCAAAACCCACCCAACGGAAGGACCTCACCAGGGCTGACAATGCAGGCACGACCAGCCGGGGGGCCACACAAAACCAGATGAAGGGGGATCGCCACCCAAGGGAGGAGATCAACCACAGCACGCGGGACAGGACCCACACAGCCAGGATTGCATGCAACCAGTGGCACGGAGACCACGGGACTCACGACTGGGCAAACCCGACACACTCTGGGTGACAACGCAAAAAGAACAACGCAGGACAGAAACAGAACAATGTCATGCACTCCCCCCAGGACAGAGAACTGGGCCCAAATCCATTAGAAACTGAAGCATACTACCCAGAAAAATATATAATCAGGTAATACCAGTCACAACGAGTGCTCAGGAGCGAGCGGGGGAATACAACATTGACCACAACTGGCAAGCTGACACTCACCAGAGCCCCCAGAAAGCGGCTGGAGAAGCGAACACGCACCACATGCACCAGCCGAGAACCGTGACAACACGACAAGGAGGGCGCGAGGGACGCTGGCCGAGCCACAGAGCAGGAGGAGGGGACACCACCGCCGTAGCCCATGGCAAGAAAAGACAGACTCCAGGAGCAGAAGCCAAAGCTCACCCGGAGACTACAGAAGCAGCCCGAGAAGGAAGAACAGGAGCAAACAGAGGACCTCCCCCACCATACCCGCAAGCGCCCGCAGCCCCCAGAATCCCAGATGGCCACACCAACCAGGACCGACCAGGACAGACCCAGCACAACAGCGGGGAGCAGGCAGAGGACAGGGGAACACAGGAAGGGAGGACCGCCGGACCAAAAACAGAAGTGAAGGCTGGGAAGGGGAAACACACACCCCTCCGGGCCAAAAGCCCAAGAATGCGCAAACAACCAGCACATAAATGGAAAAACACACAGTCCAACAAGAGGAACCACCCCACGGAACCGAGAAGAAAAGAGAGACCGAGCAAACACCCGGAAGGGCCCAAACTGCGCCAAGTAATGCACGCAAAATGAGACCAGGTGCGTGCAGGGTGGAAGGCCGTTGGCCCCAAAGCTGCAAGGCCCACAATCCACACCCACAGACGAAAGAAAAGCATGAGACCTACGAACACAGGCCACCACAGCGGAATACAGAGAGAGGATACCCCAACAATGACCCACCACACGGGAAGATCAAGCGAAGTACACAGAGACACGGAACTGCGAGCGTCGGCACCCAGACTGGAACCCAGTCCACCAGCGTCACGGGTGGCCAACCCATAACAACAAAGGTGCGACGCCTCGAACCCGTAAAAGCGTGTAAACAACCACTCCCCTCCAAGTAGAAGAGAGTGCGAACCCGACCTGAAGGCACCAGAGCGTGCCACACGAGCACCAGGGAGAGTCAGTGATGTGCCCAGGATCACAAGACGTCGAGCGTCCCCGCCGAGACCCGAACATGGCACCCCAGCATCGAGGACGACCGCACCAGCTGCAGGAACGAAAAGCTGGGAGGGAACGGAGACCTTTTTCCCGCGTAGCCCAAAAGACTGGAGACACCGGGAAAGAACTCGGGGCCGCAGACATATAAAGCATGTGCCAACCAATTCCTATAATTGAAAAATATTTCCCAACCGTATAGAAGGAAATACCAATGCCAACACTTCAGGCTGATCACCCATTGACATTGAAAAACCAGGGATGGGACACCTAATCTTCAGAGTACGAGTCAAAGACTTTAACCATTAGGCCAAACTGACTCTTAGCACAGATATACAAAGTGCGAACTCGACCCGAAGGTAATGGAGCACCCTACATGAGCACCGAATTCACATTATAGTACACAGACAGGTACGGGGAAATCAAATGATGTGCCCAAAATCACAGGACGTGGACGCGACCTCGAGGCACGAACCCTGGTATCCAGTATAGTGTAAGCCACTCCCCACATACCCGAACCGTAGGCCCATCGCAAAGAATGAACAAAGCGCACTCACCGGAGGAAGCTTCCCCGCCGCCCAGCACAGCCACGACCCTGAAATCATGCAAATGCGGAACAACAGCATTACTGGCGGCAATAAAACTCCCCAGGGGATGCCCTGTAAGCGAGGAAAAACCCCACCATTCCAAGGCCATGAGGGATCGGGAATTCCCGCCAGCAGCCCGAAGAGGACAGAAGCCACAGGGAACGAGGAGTGAAACCCACGGGGCCCCAGACAGAGGAAAACCCCGTACCTGAAAAAGTAGTGGCAAGACCAGCAGTGACCTGACGTGCATCACTCTTAGGCACAGGGAGAGTACGTGAAAGTATGCACCCGACCACAGTAAATGAGATAGAGCCAGACATAAAAATATTTCCCAACCGTAGCCGAAGGAAATACCATTGCCCATACCTTAGACCGCACAAACGGCCAACCGGAGCAGCAGTGAGAGCAGCCAACCGGGAAACGAAAGCACACCCCACCCCACCAGCTGCCCCAAAGGCGACAGCAGGGCCCAAATCACAGAGCCCGCTAAAGCAGGGCAGAAAGCCAAAAAAATGGAGGGGGCGCAGGTAGCCCAAAAGCCTGCCCAGAGCCCGCTAGAGCAGAGCTGTGAACCCAACCGGCCAGTGCGAGGGCCATATGGTGGGGGAACCAGAGTGTGAGCCCGCTGGAGCAGGGCCTCCCCCCAGGGCACCGGGACCTGCTGGAGCAGGACCTCAGCCCAACTTACCTGATCATACGCTCTGGAGAATCTGCAGCGCAGAACTAAAAAAACAGGCTGGTAGGTTGGGCCGGCCCGCCTCTTATGGAGGTCAGGGTGTCATGGGTCGGCCATGTTGGGAAAGGATGGGAGGCATGGGAGGCTGACTTTTTGCTTTGGAGGGTTCTGGTGTGGAGCTGAAGCTCACTTTGTTAGTCATGTGGCGAGGAAGACTAACAAGGAGGTAATGGCGAGTGCCTTTGACTAGGAACTTCTCTCACCGTCAAGTCAGTCTCTGAGTCTGGGGCGTAGTTTCCATTGGTGCAGCAGGTGCAGTTGCACCAGGGCCCACAAGCCATGAACACTGCAGCGTGAGTAGTGCACTTTTCAGTGACACTGAATGGGTCTTCGGGGAAATCTTGACTCTTTTGAAAGCTGTGGGTATTCAAAGACAGTCTAAAAACATCTGAAAGAAGGAGCGTGGGGCCAGTGCAGTGAGCAGAGATAGAACCCCAACAAATGGGAGGATTAGAGGAACAGCTGAATGATGTCTCCGTCAAGCAGCACGTAAAATTAACAGGTAGCCCTTTCTCCACTGCATCATGACAGCCTTAAATAAACCACGCAACAGAGCTCTCATGTTTCTCAGTTCGATGCATGAGTAATACAGCAGATTTTTCGTGGCATTCTGGGAATTGTAGTCCAATTGATTATATTATAAAAGTCCCAGGATGCAACTCATGAAGGGGCATGTGAACTTTAGAGTTCAGCACGAAAAGGTGTAATTAAATGAAAAAGAAAACGTTCTTTTTTTATAACCTTTTATTCTCTCAAGCAGTATCCGTTCACACCTGAACCACAGTGTGTGGGTGTTTAAGGGTCTTGATCCAACAGCCAGGACATCATCACTCTTATCATGAACACAGCCGGAGTAGACTCAAAATTAGGGCGCACTGGCTTGTGTGACATCTTAGCCACTTTGGGGAGGCAGGCCTGATCTAAACTTTCAGTGCAGCTCCCAGTTTGCAAATCCAAGGGAGTGCCAAGAGGGCTGGACTCTGTGAGACAGAGCACTGTGGGGCAGATGACGGCCATCTTGAAAGGACCACTGCACCCTTGTAATGTACCGCCCGACGACCAAGAGCCGGGCAAGGGTAGCAGCATGCTCAATGTTAAATTGCTTAAAATGGATTATTTGCTCACTGAGTATCGCAAAAGTGTTAGAGATTAGAAATATGAGAAAACATTCTTAAATTACGTTATGTATTTTGCTTAACTGCATTGTTATACATATAACTTATACCTCAACAAAAAGTCACAAATCTGCTTTGTAGTCTGCATGCTTCAAGAGCGTCTGACTCGTTACTCTATAGACTGCACCTTCAACCCCTTTATCTCTTGGAAGCTCTTTTGGCTCAGCTCGTTTCTCCTCCCACGACCTACAGTCACCACAAAACATACCACCCTCCCCCCTCCACTGGCAAGCTGATGCTCGACCTAAAAAAGCGATATGACACGGTCAACCTGGCTGCATCATAGTGCTTTTTAGGTCTCGCCTGAGCCAGCGCACATGCGCTGCCCTGGCAGAGGCTTCTTGTAACTCGGAGCACACGCTCGTGCGTGTGCTTTTTTTTGTTGCTCACAACCTATTGGCCTTTGCGTGCATCTTTCTAAGAAAGACAGCACGCAATTGGCCAAAGGCGGATGCATGCCCCGCCTTCTCTCTCCCCTGGCCTAGGGAGTTCGGGAGCGAGCAGCAGCGCGGCCGGGTGCCAGCTGCATACTTCACATTCCTTGTTTGAATTGCGTACACCTCAAAAGTAGCGCACCGACACCTGGCTTCACACGGTCTCTCGGGCCAGAAGGTTCTGCTTGAAAAGGCTCCAGCTCAGTTTATTGTGCAATGAAAGGCCTCTTGAAGCAGCGTTACTCGACCCACGACCTCTCTTTTCAGAGATGTGTTTATTGGGTGGCCCCCTCGGCATGGAGAGGCCTCTCTGGGTGGTCTGCGCCCTCTGCTGGCTTCCATATAACTCTGTGCTTGTTACACAAACTTTGAGACACAACATATGAGCACGTCGCTGTTTTCATGAACTCTGTAGGTTACTAGAATTGAAGGTCTTTCCGCCAAAACTTAAAATGCTACAATGCTCAAAAAATGTAATTTTAATGTGATTTTGCTTCGAGGCGCTATGGGTTCCCTTGTAACTCTTCCTCACAGCGGTGACCTGACATGTAAAGATGTGACTTATGTTAAGACTGTCTGATAACTGCCCCTCCTTGCTGAAAGCAGTTTTAATTTAAGTATTTAAAGCATCTTAACATGTTCTTAGACTATGTAGAAGTATTCTAAGACCGGGTCATTTGTTGTGGCTAGGCCCCCTTACAGCTAGGAATCAGCTCGGCCCGTTGCACTGGGGTGCGGTCACTAGCAGTGGTGACTCTGCTCACCTACCTAGCACTGCCCTGCTGCTGCTGCACAAACCCTGCCTGCTGCCTCATTACACGGCAGGATCACCTCCAAGAGAGGCCCAGGACCCACAGATTGCACTGACCACCCTGTGATGGACACCAGGTCTCCGACTTTGTGTCCATGCTCACTGCTTGACAAGATAACCGTCGTCCTTCTGTTAATGGCACTAGGGACTGGGTGGAAATACTAGACCCAAGTTATGGACCTGACAGACCTACGGCTGACCAGAGGTCCTTTATCAAGGGGTAGAAGGGCTTTAATGAGGCAGAAGGGCTATAATGCGATTAGAACATTCCACCCACAGAGGGCAGACTCTTCTAAATTAACAAGCATTGGTATAGCCAATAGGTCTCGCCTTTGGAACCTTATAAGTATTTAGTTATGCAGCACAATATCTTTAGTGCAACAACATCAACTGTTGCATGGCTAAACACTTATAAGGTCCCAAAGGCAAGACCTATTGGCTATGCCAATGCTTGTTTTTCTTGTTTCTTATTTTATTGCCCTGCTGGCCTTCTAACCAGAAGGAGCATTACTTCAGATTTTGAGTTCACAAGATTTATTTCCTCACAAAGTGACTAAAGGGCAGAAGTAGCTCACTAAGAGGACTGTAACCCTGAAATATCGATGTAAGTAAATCTCCACGCCAGCCCACTGTGATCCTGATTGTGTTTTCCAAACTGGATGTGGTGGTTAAAGTGCTGCATGGCCTGTGCCAATAATAGGGTTCCATTGCGGAACACCCGTACTGAGCAGCGGGGGTACCAGCGCTTCTGCCCTGGTGGTACTTCAAACCCATTGACTAGTAGGTTTATAATGACACTTAATTTAAAAAAGTGACACACAAAACTCTCCCTACTAGCTGCCTTAATTTTACGATTATTTTTATGAATAACAAACACTGGCACCATACAGAGAAAATTTGCATCACCTGCTTGAAAACAGAGATCTACTTTTAAAAGAAACGCACGCAGCGATCTCACAGATCATTAGGCACACTTTTCAAGTCTTTTTCATTTTTCTGCAGCACCCATTAACTGCAAAACAATATGAAGTGATCTTCACTTTTTCCGCCCAGGTAGCGTCTTCTAGTTTACATGCCACTCAGCGGCTGGTCCGTCTATATAAAAGTTATGTGCATGGCGGCCACCGTGGTATTAATAAAAAAAATAAAGCACGGCGCCTGCTTTTTAAATATGAAAGCGGGAGGCAAAATTGACCATCCAGACCGCAGTTTGCCACGCTGTAAGTGCTTGGCAGCATATAAAAAAATATTTGCAATGCAATAGGTTTCGCATTTAAATGCGAGGCCTACGGCATGGTCGCCATTGTCCCGGGCTGCTTGAAAAGTGAAAGCGAGCATGGCGCGCTGAGTGTAAGCAAAGCACATCGTGGCACCAGAGAGAAACAAGATCTGTAAAAAAAATGGCCCATGGCATGCTGAATGTAAACAAAGCACGTCGTGCTTGCAAGAAGAGAAACTCAATGAAGAAAATAGTGCTTACAAGACTAAATAACACGTACCGTGTAACAACCGAAGTAAAGGGGCCAGTAACCATGAGAGGTTACAAATGAAGAAAAGGCAGTACTAAGGAGGGACGAACAAACCGATTACTTAATCAGAAGCCTGCATTTACAAAGGAGAAACACAGAAGCCAATGACAAATATGGGCAGAGAGTGGGCGGGGCTTCTTACTCGACTACATAGCTAGAGCAGCGCATGCACACTGGCTCAGGCTCAACCTAAAAAGTCTTATGAGGGACTTTACATGATATGGAGTGAATAGGGTGTATTCTTCTGTGCAGAATTTTGAAGGAGGATCACATCCGAAAATCAGAAATGGCGGGAGGTAATCTAAGAGATCAGGGTATTGGGTCGACAGTTCATCCTTTAGTGGAAAAGTCATCACTAAAATATAGACATTCAGGTCGTTCACTAAATTATAAGGTCCCATGAAGGTTATATATAGTGTGGGGTTTGGTTGCATCTTACCAGGACTTGCTATCATATCAGCTCTGTGTACATCTTCCTTCAAGTATAGTTATGCTTTAAAGCGCTATTTGCGAACAATGTCACGGTTAGCATGTGAGAGGCTCCAGGCTTCTGGTATTATACCCAGACCAGTTTCTTCTTAGGATATTAAATTACCAAACTGAGAGGTAAACCATATTTTCTTCAAATTTCTTGTGAATTAATAGAATTTGCTGAGGTGGCACTGTTTTAATGAGTGCCCTTTGTGGATAAATGGCTAATAATATGTAGGATGGATGATTGTAAGAATGAAAGATTCCTGAGAGAACTTTGTGGGGGAACCCTCCATAGGTATCTTGTAGTATATGTCAGATACATCCATTTACAACAGCTAATTTGATGCAAAGGCAGTGGGCTTTCCATTGCTACCACCAGCTTGTCAAACTTTCTTCCTTTGGAGCACAGAGCATATGAAAACTACCAGTGTTTTCGCAAGAGACTATAGACCGACTTCTTTTGCTAGGATGCCTTGGAAGCCTGCATTTGCAGATTTTCCACATTTTTGTGGGTGTCTGTGTGGGTATTTATCGGTGTTTTAATGCTCTTCCTCCTTAGCACCAACAAGCATCTTGGTGTTAAAGCGCTGTATAAATGAAATCAATCAATCTACCACTCAGTCAATTGAAACATTGCATTTGACATGTAGAAATACACTGACGCTTAAGGTTCTAACATATAGTAGTTGCATTTGTAGGTGAGGAGTCTGTTTAGAGTTCAGCAGTGCAGGGGAGTGAGGAAGAAGGGACAGGGCAAAGGGTCATGGGGTGGGCACCAAGCGTGTAAAGGGGTAAGGAGCACAAGAAGCCAAAGGAAGTGGGGTCCTAGAGACAGAGGAGCAAGCATGGAGTGGGACTCTCATGGGTGAATAGCACGCTTACAATCCCCTGACTGATTGATTGAAATAGATATAGGAGGAAAATAAAATGAAAAGGTCACAGAGACAGAGATGAGGCACAGAATGCAAGTAGGACACAGACAGATGGGTATGAGGAAGGGAGGCAGGATGGACCAGAGATAATCAGCAGGTGAGGAGAAGTTCATTGGACGGGAGCACCAGAAATCAAGCCTGGACAACTGAGGTGGAGGGGAGATGACATAATAAGCAAACAGACAAAGAGGGGGAGAAGAGTAAAAGGGAGTCCTGCAAAAGAACCCCTTACAAGGGTCTGAAAATGCAAATGCAATGACTCAAAGGAAAGAGACTTGAATCAGACATTTCGCTGCACCAATAGACACAGACCCCAAGGCAAGGGCCCCTCTCTTAATACTCGAGCACGCATGATACCTCAATGATCTCCACTTAGCATCACAACAAATTCTATGCTCTGCCAGCCACTCACATCCCCTGCGCCACCTATCTGAAAATGAGCTTCAGCTTCCTCTATTGAGCTACGAAGCGCTATAAAAATTCTACAAAGCACTAGACTGGTCATTGCTCTACATCTTGCATTCTTATCTAAAAACTTTAAATAAGACATGCACCCCAAAATGCACACATTTTATTGTCTCTTGCGTACTCAGTCATTTTCGTTTTCTTGTCTCCTCGCTAGTCATTGAAAGTCCAAAAATCAGGACAAATTAAGATATTTTTGGTTGTCTGGAGCTTTGAGTCATCACTATATTAGTCTATCAATAACTTGCATCTTTAGAATGGGAACGCTGCGGCAGGACAAAGAAAGGGAGCGCCATCCATTTTAAGGACAAGTGCACGCAATTGTGCGGGATGGCTATGGAAGTCGACACACTGTCCTTTCTCTTTGCCTAATGGTACAGAATTCTTTTTTAGTTTTCCATTTTATTGTTCTTTATACCAGGGTTTTCCGAAGTCGGTCCTGGAGATCCGGATCCATGCCAGATTTTTTGCATATCAACATTTTGATAAATGTAGTTATCTTAAAAATCTGTCATGGATCCGGCACTCCACCACCAACTTTGGCGAATCCTGCTTTATACCAACAAAGTTTCTTACAGAGTAAAAAAACGATATATACTTAGTTTGTAGCTTTACCTCAAAGGTCTGGATTCATAATCATTGAACAAAGGGCCAGATTTAGAGTTTGGCAGATGGATAAGCCATCACCAATGTGACAGATATCCTCCTATCTGCCGGATTAGAAATGGATCTGACACACTTGTAATAAGGCGAAAGGGCTGTCCGTTACGTTTATGATGGGGAACCTGCCTGTCAACCTGTAAACCAGGTTCTACATTTGAAGTACATCATAGTTCACTACGTTGACGCGATCTATCCTATAAAGAGTGGGAATACCATCCTAATAATTAGACAGAAAGGGAAAGCTTGATATTGCAGTTCTGGACCAGGTACTGCAATTAAGGCGGGAAAAACAAATGATCCCTGAAAAGCAATTTTGAAATCTTGTCTTATCTACGCATCGAGAGGGATGTATGTCATTACATCGCATACCAATAGCTGTGACTCCAGTTCTTTCAGCCATGGTTAAAAGAAAAATGGCTGTCGGCCAAGGGGGGCCCCCAGGGGGTAATACGGCAGCGACCATTGACTCCTTTTTGACTAATGCTGCAAATGTCATAACAAAGGAGATAGCGCTGACCGAGAGAAGGCTTTCTATGGAGACAGAGAAACTTGTTCAGGGTTCTGCTGTGGCCAAGAATGGAGTGATGAACAAAGCAAAGATAAGGAGATGATGGACGGAGCGCTGAAACTTTTCAGACACTTGCCCCCAGTCACAGATCTGGGTTGAATCCATCATCGTTCTTTAGCTCACTTCGCCACCCCAGTTCAGACACAGCTATATGCAAATCAGCCTTGACCCTGTGCCTCATGGGAACCGTTCAGCCTGAACTGCCAAGCCATGTCTTCCCTGAACCTTATTCACTAGGTTACTAATTGGTGTACCAATAATGTGGTAAATGGCCAAAATATATCTACTGATGTCATTATAGCCAGAAGAGTGGGATGGATTGGATGCAGGACTAGGAAAAACGTAGAGGTTGATTGTGTTATTGTCAACTTTAAGCACCCTGTGCAGACCAAAGCGCTTGTGGGATGCCATTATAGGAGTAGTATTAAAAAAACTATTAGGATTATTTCTTTACAGTCTTTCCACCCCTTGAAACAGCCTTTTGTTAATTTTCAATGGCAGTTGCCCCTTAAACCTGTTAAGCCCGTCCTGATCAGAAATGTGGACTCTGATCTATCTATGACCAATCGTTTTCAACCTTTGACAAGACCACAGGGCCTTGATGAAAATGATTGACTAAAGCCAGTGGAAGCAAAGACGCAGGGTAAGAAGCTGCCACCTCAGGTCACTCACAATCCAGCCCTACCTGTATCTTTCCCTGAACCAATGCTCGCCCATCCACCTAACCCTTCCTCTATATCTGATACCTCGGGTGGGTCCTGTACGAAAGTACATTCGTGAAACATAGCTGGTCTACGGTCAAAAAGGGACAAAACATTTTGGGAAAATTTTCTTTTATCGTATCACATCATTGCCCTACAAGAAACTTGGGAGTCCAAAACCAGTTTTTTTTGGGATGGTTTCGCTTCATTTTGTAAACATGCAACCCCTTCAAATAAGAGAAGAGCAACAAGTGGTCTTCTCTTAATGTTTTCACTTAAACTCTCCTGTAGAATTAAATTGATAGAATGCCAATCACCTCATGTCATGTGTTTGCAGTGGAATTATTATTCAAGAACCATCCTACCCTGTTAGAACAGAACATCTTCTAGCTCTAGAGGAATTTTTGGAACATTACAGGGATGGCAAACATGCTTTCCATAACACAATAATTCTAGGGGATTTTAACACTCATCAATGCTGCCTGAATTGCATTTCTATGATGGATCGGGGGACTCCTCACCACTGATCAATCATTTTGAGCATTCACCTTCAGGTAATCTCATAGAAGGGTTCCTTTCAGCCTATTATTTACACTCCCTACAGCAAACAGATGTGACCGCATTGGTCCATACTTATAATGAAGAGGTAGCTCCATCACTATTGATTACATCATGCTCTCTGCCCCCTAGTTTCAGCTGTGGAGAAACTGAGCGTCTCTTTGAATTGCTATAGAGATCATAATCCTCTTAAACTTGAGCTGTCTTACTCCGCTGCTCTAAAAGGGGCAGTGGCCAGTTGTAACTCAAACACAAACATCAGTACTAAAGACCAAGCAAGTAGGTTGAAGTGGGAAAGTATAACCCCGGAAAGTTTCCTGGATAACGTGTATGTTGTCTGTGCCACAGAGATTCAAGCATGTATGGACCTCAGTACCCATGATAGAGTTATTCTAGAGGCTTTTGATAAAATAACTATGCAGATAGCATCTAACTTAACCATTAAGAGTAAGGTAAGAGGCCCTAAACCAAGAGGTGGTTCGATGGCACCTGTTCTGCGTCCCATAGGAAGCTATTGCAGGCTCTCAAACAAAACCCAAGGGATGAAGCAGTAGTCAGGAGCTGAGGAATGCGTATAAGTCTTCAGTTTTTGAGAGGAAGAAGTTGATTAGAGAACAGGTCTGGGAGGCCCTCAGTCAAGCAAGTGTCTTGGCTGACAGCTCCAAGTTCTGGACCGTGGTCAATAGCCCTTTTTTCTCTGATACGCCCAACTCTAACACAGACTGTACAATATCCACTGAGCACTGGGTACAGCACTTTGAAAATTTCTATAGCAGAGTCAATCTAGAAGAGCCTGAGGCACAAATGGTCATTGGCTTAGCCAGCACTGCCCTTCACTTTAGTGAAGACGGGGTCCACAAAGCCATCAATTCGACAGCATGAGGGAAAACACCAGGTCCAGATGGGATACCCACAGACCTGTACAAGGCCGATCCTGTTGTTTGGGGAAAGATATTGGCTCATGTTTTTAATGTGGCCTGTTTTTGTGGCTTTCCCCCTTCGTGGGCAATGGCTGTTATTATCCCCATTTTATAAAAGGGCGCAAGGGATGACCCCGCCTGTTATAGACCGATCTCGCTTTTAGACCTGGCAGCTAAAATCATGGGGAAAGTGATACTGGATCGCTTAACAGTGTGGCTTGATCATGTTAATGTCATCTCAGACCTACAATATGGCTTTAGGCAGAGTAAAGGGACGCTGGATCAATGCCTTAACCTGCACCTAGTGATTGGGAAGTACACTATTGCTAAGAAGGGAATTTTACATATGGCTTTTATGGATCTGAAATCGGCATTTGACCGCGAAAACAGGTCCAAATTATAGTTGATCCTACGTGACATGAGATTGGACATAGAATTGGTGGCTTTTTTGCATACTGCCCATGAAAACACTGCAGCCATGGTTAGATATAATGAGGATGGCAGCCTGATGGATTCCTGGGCAGTTAAGAGAGGGGATCGACAGGAGAGCATTTTGGCCTCTTTGTTGCTAACACTGTATATCAACAAGTTAGGGGACTTTTCATTATCCAGCTGCAAAGACATCCCTAGAGCTGGGTCTAAGCTCATCCCTGCACTCCTGTACGCAGACGATGTGGTCCGACTTGCCAGAACTGCTGTGGGTCTTCAACAACTTTTATATGGTTTCATAGTTTTTATGGATTCACTTGATTTGACCACTAATTTTACAAAATCACACACCATGTCAATAGGCCCCCGAAAGGCTGCCAAGGCAAATTTTTTTTTGCTAGGGGGCTGAATTTACTAAAGTGCCAAATTTCCCATATTTAGGGGTGCTATTTGATGAACAAGCGATTTGGTGTGCACAAAGAATTCACAAAAAGAACGTCTTAGACAGAGCGGTTGGGGCCACACTGGATTTTGCATAAAGCCTAGGGTCAAAACCTTTCCCAGCTCTGTTGAAGATCTATAAAAAAAATTATCCTTATGACCATATATGGTTGTGATGTCTGGGGCTACAAGGATGTGAGGGAAATCCAGGGGGCTGAGAATACATTTATGCACAAGCTCCTGGCAGTCCTGGCCACCACTTCGGCGTTCATCTTACACAAGGAATTGGGGGTGGGGTATATCACAAACTTGATAGCGGTAGCCCCATTGTTGCTCTGGTTGAGAATCTGGGCCTATCCTACTCTAAATCAACTTGTAATCATGGATTGAACCGTGCTCGAGGGGGCCTTACACATCCCCTGGCTAAAATATATAAAGGAACAGACAAAATGGCTTGGCTGCCCTGACCCAGGCCCTTGGGACAGATAGCATTAACGAGAGATCAAACAGCAGTTCCTGGTTGAACGGCAGGGGTTCAGGGAGGAGAAGGAGTTAGCCAAGCCCTCTGTGAGAAGGTTTGCCACTTTGAGTCTGAGCCAACAGGTCCAACCGTATTAACTCGTCGTTAGCAATGCATATCATCGCTTTGTGCTAACAAGACTATATTTGAATTTGGTCCCCTGGCTTTTGGCGTTCCCTAAATAATATGCGAAACCTGGCACACTAAAACCTTGTCCATGTGACAACTTCTCAGAACAGGACACCCTACATTTTATTTTTTTCTGTGACTATTATGACCCCCTGCATTGAAAGTTTGAACTTCCGCTGCTCAGAAAATCAAAAAGAGGGGGGAGAATGGGCCACTTGTCCTGTGTACCAGGGTCAAAATCTTGATTGTTCCATCTAAAAAAAAACTCATTCACATACAAAGGATTCGGCCAGTATATCTTGATTCTCCGCCTTTCAGTAACGTGACAGCATCATCATAGGGTTTATTTTGAGAATATGCTTGACCTCCACCTGGAGGTAGACCATCTGGTATTACCGTAGTGTCCAGAGATCAAAAGTGAAGTGCCCTTGTGAAGTGAGTTAAAATTCCCTTTATCACCTTAATGAGAAGTACTTTAATAAATTTGGTGGTGTGGAAAAGTAAAAACAAAGTGGTGTGCGCGTAGAGCGAGTTACTAATCTACCGCACTGTTGGTGGTCGACATGTTTCAGCCTCTCTGTTCATCTGGAGGCTTTCTTCAGGACCAGTAGGTGTGTAGTGGTGCGTTATGGCGACTACTAGAAGTGGGTCATTTTCGCCCTCAACTGTGCAAGGTCAGGTCAATTGGACCTATAACTCAAATTCCCATGTCCGGGCCTCCTCGTAGTGCCGGTCGGCTCTGTCAGTATGCCCGGTGTGGGCTGAATCTTGACTTGTTCTGGCTCTGGTCACGGCGCCTCGGGTCATGCAATTATATACATAGTAATAAAAACTATTAACAGATTGTTGAGATGAGTAGATGTGGAGGTAAGAATAGTAAATCTATAATACCATATGCATGCTGACAATATTATGTTGTTATTCTCTAATTGTATATATGGATGTAGGTGAAGGTAAACATTGTTGACATCAATATTTGATACAACTCTTAAACTACGTAGGGCTTTAATAAATTTGTTCCTTTACTTGGCGCTTCGCAAGACAGTTTGTGCCACATCAAAGCTCTGTTCAAAACAGGGTTATCAATACCATACTCTTGGTATTTAACATGCCAACCTCAGAAGGATTTAACCTAAGTTGTTCCTTCAAACCCATACTCTTGAGATAAAGGGCACACAAGAGATTTGAGTGGCCAACCATTCCAAGACCAAATATGCAGTCAGAGGATCATTTACTATTCTAGCTGGTCTTTGAAAAAGCGTACTTTCAGATGTGCTTGGCCTAGCCTGTACAAGTGCTTCACACAAAGGATCAAAACAAAGACAAGACCCTACCAAAGATTCACCATAAAAGGTGCAGTGTTTCCGCAGCACCCCACATAGGGATAGTAAGCGCCATATAAATATTACCATATGTTACACGCTTACATCATGTCGGCAGACTCCGTATAGGTGGTAGGGCTTTGAAAATTAAGTAGCGTCAATAATCAGAATAGCCGCAGAAACAGGGCATAAGCAGTAGAAGGATAACATTATATAATATATGAGGAATATAAGAGGAAGCAGAATGTAATTGTCCATATAAACACCTCCCCCGCCCCCCATGCAGTTACTCTTTCTTGTTCTGTTCAGTCTTCAGGTGCAGATCTGGGGGAGGGCAGCCAAGCTCAATGTGGCATCAGTGATGGGCCGATGCCGTCGGATTCTTATTTATGAAAGCAGCCTTTAAAATATTTCCAGGCAGGCTTAACTGAAAGAGGAACTCCTGTACCCTGGCAATGCTGCCAAGCCACAGGGCCTGGCACGACCCAGCCTCAAGCTGCTAAATATTTCTACTCTTTAGCAGAAAACATATGTTCTGTCAATTTTACCCCGGTATTGCCATGTGGTTTCGTGTTTTTGGCACATGTAGACTCTTGGGCAAGTTCCCTAACTGGAATTGACAAGAATTGCCCACAAGTCCTATTATAACAGTTTACAACCATGCGTTTCAATAATTTTGTCAACAATCAATTTATTTAAAGGCTGTAACAGATTAGGGCACAAATTGCCAAGTTTCCTAAATGTTATGGCTCCCATGAAGGTCGGGTTCAGTGTGAAGATGTAGGGGCATAGAGGTCTTGGGCCCGAATTGTAAAGGGCCTATGCACATGTGGTGGAGGCCTGGCAGCCATGATGGGGGCCCGCACAGGTGGCGGGACCTCTGTACTGTATTTACCCATTTTAGAGGTCCCGCCATGATTGCGGGACCCTTGCCACAACTGCGGTTCTCTACCACGAGTGCGGAGGCCCTTTGTGAATCAGGCCCCTTGTATTTTGCAACAGGGAATGAAAAGAATCGTCCATCAAGTCCTGCTTTCAAGACCTGTGGTTTTCATATTAGATGAGCCAAAGAAAAAGAATGGACTGATGTACAAAATGTTTTTACGGTTGCAAACAGTGATTCAGGCTGTTTGCGACCATAAAAATATAATTTATTATGTACAACCCCTGTTTTAGGAGGCGGTAAATTATTACTGATTCTTAAAATGGGTTAGTGCTATTTGGAACAGGTGTGCTGTAGGCGTCGTTTACAAATAGTGATTTTTTTTAGAAGATGTATCAGTTTCTTGCGACTGAAATCCAGTTGCAAAACATTTTAAATGAATGGCCTTATGTACAAAAAAATTGGTTTGGGAATGGTAGTCACAAATTGTGCACCAACATTTACTGAATCGTTTTTGGTTTTGCAAAGCAGCCTCTGTGCGAATAGGTCGGTTCACAAAATACAGAATCGTAGTGGGTTGCAATTCGACCTACCTCATCAACATTCATAAGGTTGGTCGCAAATTGCAACCCACTATGATTGGCTACAATAAAAGTTATTTTGGCTTGGTGAGGTCGGCAGACCATCATCTCTGTGATTGCTTTTAAATCAAGCATTTTTTTAATGGAGCCCATTATCATATTTTTTTTAAATGAAACATTAGAGAAACCTTTGGGACCACGGCCTAGTCCTAAAAAACATGCCCAAGTGTAAAAAACGTTTTGTGAATATTCACAAAGGGGATGAGGCCTCTTGGGGGAACCCTATCCTTTTGTGAATGGATTACCACCGCCTTTGAGTTGATGATAAAATATTAATGTTTTGTGACAGACACATACCATAAGGAATAGGTATTTGGAAGTGATGCCCTAAACATGCTCCTTAGTGTTTACTTAACTCATTTAATGATTCAGAAAACCTTTTCCAAATCGTTAATTGTGTTTAGAAAATTTCAAAACGTGTTTTAGCAGTCACAAACCCTCAAATTTACCGAATTGGAGGGTTTGCTAAAGTTAAAACACTTTGTACATGAGGCCTTTAGTTGGGGTAGTAAGCCATTCACAAGAGGGAATGGGTTCTCATGGAACACTCATCCCCTTTGTGAATTAAAAAATAGTTTGTTGGGGAGTAGGCAGTGGTCAAGGGGACCACTGCCAATACTCCAACTCTCAAACGTGCTATTTTCTTTTTTATTTATGTAAACTTTCGGTTTATTTAAATGCACCCAGTTTCCTTTATGGAAAAGAAGCTGCATTTTTTAAAAAATGTTTACTTTATTTAAATGCAATCACAGACATAATGGTCTGCTGGCACCAGAAGACCACCATCCCTGTGATGACATTTAATCGAGATTAGTCACAATTTGCAGCCTACCTTATTTAAATTTATGAGCAGGTCAGATTGTGACTTACTCTAAATGGAAATTTTGCAAACCAGTCCTATTAGTACCTAAAAGGGTTTTCACAATTCCAACTGGTCGCAAAAACACTGGTCTCTATTGGAACCAGAATTTTGAAACCAGTATTTTGTGCACAAGGCCCATTGTGAATTGTTCATGATAGAAGGCACCATCCTCCTTTAACAATACACAGTTAGACCACATGCCAACCGCGATTTATTAGCTACAATAGCTCTCATTCCTCCGCCTTGGCCTTAGAAATATTAATTGTCTCCGTCTTTACTTAATGACTCACAGCCCTTCAGCAGCCCCTCTAGTCACTTTATTCAAAACACTATTTTACTAAACACCTAAACCTGCACCCTTGCAGTGCGGCGCCCCTCTTGTACCCTCCAGTCTCTATACCCCCATCCATCTGCAGACCCTGCCATACTCAGACCCACTCTCCTTGATGATAAACTCACTGTCCATGCCTGCCAGCAGGAAACAGCCTTTACAATGAGGCACCTAGTTGTGCCTTTACCGCGCATTTTTTAGCGCGCATATTTATACCACAAATATAAATATAAAACACATGCCAATGCCACGCATTTAAGGTAAGTTGGGTGTAGTGGGGGGGTCTCGCCCCACAAATAAATGTTTTTAAATCTAAAAACAAAGCGTAATATTGGCATGCATTTTAAATGCATATTCGCGGTAAAAACATGCACGCTAAAAAACTGTGCGTGAAAGGCATGTGAAGTAATTGCATGTGTTGTACCGTCGAACAACCCCTGCGAGCCACCTCTGCGAGAATGAACTAGTAGGCTTAAGATCTTAGACTCAAGAACTCCTTCAGACTGGGAAAGAAACAACCCCCCCAAACACACACACGAAATTGATGGGTTTGCTGCTGACCGCCACATTTTTGGTTCCCCATCCTCATTTAGAGGAGGAGAAACTGCTTTGTTTCCCACAGAAGTGTCGCAGCCAGCTGCTGAAAATATCGAGCCGGCGGGCCAGCTGCCAGAGAACCACGGAGTCAACACCTACTTAGGGCCGCCCTTCTGAATCAACAACAGTGTTTTCCACGGGTTGGTACAAAACTCCCTGCACATCTGGGACACTGCAGTTTTGTTTTGCAGAATCAGTCTCCTACTTTGGCATGATGGGCCAGGCTGCACTGCAGTTTCATTGAAAGTGCTCCTGCTATGTTGGCAGGAAAACTGCTGGTATAGATTTCACACCCACATGGCAGCAAACTTTAAATCAGGTGGGCTGGACGGTGTGTGGCTGAGAGAGACGTGTCTCCACTGCGATAGCTGCTTGGCGACCATCAATCATGGGACTTAATGATGCCCTGGCTCTCTACATCAAAGATGTGGACAACGAAGTTTAAGACCAACAGTCTCATCAACAATCCAGAAGCAGCATCACTGAAAACGAACTCTGACAAACCAAACGCAACACCAGCTTTGTCGATATTCGGCAACGATTGCCGTAGGTCAGAAGCGGGTGGTGACTTCAAATGCAGTCCTACTGTAACACCTCAGACAGCAAGAACAACTGAGGGCCTCATTTATGAGAAGTGAAAGCAGCGATGCCTCACTTCTCAGTGTGCCCTCCTTGCGACACCAATGATGCGTCATATTTATAATATGATGCATCATGTCGCAAGGAAGGACAGATACGTCAGTATAACTAACGTATCTGTCGGCGCAAAAAGTGGCGCATTGCTGGAGTTGTGTCGGAAGCCTGGCGCAACTTCAGCAATGGTCCTTTCACATGGGGCAAGCCCCATGTGAAAGGGCCTGTGTCACCCTTACGCCTGCCATGAGGCAGGCATAAGGTTTTGACACATTGGCGTCCTAGTAGTCTCGCAGCGAAATCTCATAGATTTCGCTGCGCCACTCCTACGACCCTTTCTTGCGGGTGTACGCCCCCCCCTGCAAACATTATACCTGGCGCAGGTATAATGTAGCACAGGGGTTTACAAAGTGACGCATCTACCTAGATGCGTCACTTCGTAAATATGGCGCAACATGGCGCATGTTTTATGCCACTGGTGCGTCACAAAAAGTGACACAGGGGCTCATAAACGAGCCCCTGAATTTCTGAAACTGATTGAAGACACTCTTGCTTCTCTTTGTTTACAAGCAATCATCGTCTGCCTTGGACCCATTGAATGTTTGCAACCTCTACCAGACATGTGCTGAAGACCGCTGTAGGCTGATGCTAGTGAGACATTAGTGGTTTCACAACTTGTAAGGCTTTTCCACCTTCCCAAATCCTCTATGGTAGCAGTTCCCTGGAGCCTACTAATTCTGATGAACCACTAAATGTCAAGACAAACTGTACTCTTGAATTTAATTCTGTGCATATTACCTTTTACACACTGCTCTAAGAAGACCAAACTCAGAAAAAACAAAAACCACAAAAAAAAGAAAATTGTAACCAGCAAGTGCCAAGGGAAGTTAGAGTAAGTGTGTCTACCTGTGGGAGAAATAGAAAAAGAGGCAGCTCAACAATGCTTGCCCTTCACTGTCTTCTAAAAAGTGTAAAACCGAGAAAAATAACTTGTGGTTTAAATTTTAAAGACACAGAAGTGGACACACACACACAAACACACAACCACGCACGCACAGTCACACGCACACATTACCACATGGCTTCAAATTATTTGCAAGTGATTGTGACATTAAATGGCATTAGCACATTTTACCTTAAATGCCATCAATGCTGAAGTACAAAAAGTTCAGAGACTAAAACAAGGACATCTTAAGCATGACAGCAGCTTCATTTTTTATTCAATTGAATATGCTTGGGACGAGAATAATCGAGAAAGCTGTCCTTGTTACTTTATTCAAATTGCAGCTAGCTAGTGCTCATTTACACTACAAGGAATCTGAACTGACAGACAAAAGGAGTGAAGGACGAAGAGGACACATCTTTAGAAGGTGTTCCTTCATCTGCACGGATTTCAAAATAGAGCAGGGGGGGACGTGATTCATGTGGAAAGAGAATGACTGGACGCAAAAATCAAACAAATCAGAATGATCTTGCTGATGCAAAGAGTCTCATACATTATGCATTGCGGTAATGGGGCACGAAGTTGTATTTGCAGGGTCATCCTGACTTCAGTGCAGCTTCTTTATTCAAACTCTTTATTATTTATGCTTTGATGGTTGGACCCTATGCCATTCTAGCAGAGCAAGGCCTACACCATGGGCTCTTAATCTTCTGACTTCTGTGGACCACAAGTGAACCATCACCAGGTTCCGGGGACCAACACTAAACGCAATTTCAATGACTTGTACCTTGACACAATACACAAAAATATAAAACCAAGTATAAATCCACCAAATGCACAAATTACATTTCATTTAAGTTAAAAACAAAAAAAAGTTATAAAAATAGAAATTTTAATTTTGATAGAAATGCAGCTTTTCAAAATGTGGCTTTTAATTCTAAAAGATGAAGCAATTTGCTAGAATCTAGCATGCCACTTTGCCTTTTTTTTCCGCTCCTTTTTGTCTGCCTATACTACTGCTTCGATCAAGGCCAATAATCGTCACAGCTACATTCTGTGTGCTGTACTTATGCTGCTCACAAAAATCAAGCTAAGGATAACGGCTTAATTTTTAGCTTCTAGTTTCAAATTTCATCTTATTTACAGAATGTTTAAGAATTTTTGATTTTACACACACACACACACATTATCTATCTATCTATCTATCTATCTATCTATCTATCTATCTATCTATCTATCTATCTATCTATCTATCTATCTATCTATCTATCTATCTATCTATCTATCTATCTATCTATCTATCTATCTATCTATCTATCTATCTATCTATCTATCTATCTATCTATTTATCTATCTATCTATCTATCTATCTATCTATCTATCTATCTATCTATCTATCTCTATCTATCTATATATATATATGTATATTATCTACTGGCGGTCGCCAGTAGATAGTTATAGTTAGGACCTAGTTTCCATAGGAAAAGCGTTTTTTCTTTTCCCTATAACTTGCTTTACGAATCTTCGCAAAATTTTCAAAACTTGTGGCCTGCTCCAGTCAGCTCCTATCCTGAAAGTTTCGGGGTGATTCGCCAAGTGGGGGCTGAGAAAAAAGGGGGGTCCCAAAACGTGTTTTCTCCATGTTATTTCCTATAGGAAACTTTAGACACGACTACAGCCCGAACTGCTGAACGGAATTACACCAAATTTGGCGAATATATATATATGCACTGAAAAAACACAGGTTTCAGGGACATTATAGTTAGGCTGACATTTCACTCATAAAAAAGCAGAGATATTCAGCCATTATAGTTAGCTGGACTAACTATAATTCGCGCCCCCGCAATGCACTGCTGATGATGTCACTCATGGCATGGTCAGTGACCCTGCAAATGCACCTCCTGGTGCGCTCTTGGTTGGGGGAGGATGTCCCTTTGCCTCCCGAGGGTCCCTGTGGGCCAACTAGCCCTCTTGTTACCTCTAGTAAGCCTCACACAGTTGGGTTTCTGAGAGTGGTCCGAGGCCACACCCCCTTTTTACACCACTCTGCAAACACGCCTCTTGCCGCACTGCTGCCCGGGGAATATAGTCCACTTTAGTCCTGAGGTCCTCAGAGCACAAGAGGACCTCATCACCCCACCAGCAATGCACCAAGAGGCGTATTTGCAGAGTGATGTAAAAAGGGGTGTGGCCTCGGACCACCTCACAGCAATCCCACTGTGTGGGGCTGACTGGAGGTACCTGGTGGGCTAGTTGGCTCCTAAGCACCCTTAAGATTCAAGGGGACTTAATCCCCCAACCCAGAACGTGCCAGGAGGTGCGTTTGCAGAGTGGTGCAGGGAGGGGGCGGGGCCTCTGGCGAGGTGCTGGCTTCTCCTTTCTTTTTTTGTTTAGAAGGGGGGCTGTGTGGCCCCCTTTTCTTAATATGTTTTGAGCCCTGGGGATCCCATCCTCCAGGGCCTGAGCCATTTGTTATTGTTTGTTTATAAAAAAACGGTAAGAGGGCCACGTGGCCTCCCTCCCGAGGCCAATTTAGCCCCCAGGGGTCCCATCCCCCGGGGTATAGCCACTTGTTTGAAAAACAAACAAACTACAATTAAAGGAGGGGGGGCACGTGGACTCCCTCCTGAGGTCTTTTTCGGCACCAGTGACCCCATCCCCTAGGGCTTTGCCTCTTTATGGTTTAAAAAAATATATATATGGGAGGGGGCCACCTGGCCCCCCTTCCCTCTGCCACTTTTGGCCCCATCCCCCACGACCTGGCCTCACGTTAGGGACCACGGGGAGCCCCTATGCCCCCGCGATCCCAGCTGGCTCCCCGCCTTCTGCAGGAGCCAGCATTCCTTTTGGCCAGAGGGAGCTGCAAACATGCAGCTCCATGTGCCCAAAAGCAATTCTGCTTTGCTTCATGGAAGCGAGAGCAGTTCTCCTGCTCTCGCTTCCATTAAGCGAAGCAGACGTTTGCTATGGCAGGGCGGGGACTTTGCTGGAGCTGGCCCTGGGGGGTGGCGGTCCCCAGGGCCAAGGAGGGCTGCTGGAGGGGGGCCACACAGCCCCCCTCCCCAGGGCCAGGGGTCCGCAATGGACCCCCATATTTAAATGAAGTGTGCCCCGAGGAGGTGGTGGTCCCCAGGGCAGTGTGGGGAGGCTAAAGACCTCCCACACTTCCTTTTCACAAGTAGCCCTGTCGGGGTGGCACCCCTTGGAGCTGGGGGGGCCTGCGAGGCCCCCCACCCATAATAAATTGAAGCCCCACACTTTTTCACTAAGCCCCGGAGAGGTGGTGGTCCCCGGGGCTACAGGGGGCCGTGTGTCCCTGCGAATTATTAGCAAAGCCCCGGGGAGGTGGCAGTCCTCGGGGCTGCGGGGAGCCCCATGGGCCCTCACTACATAATACTGGATTTTCCCCGGGACCTGGCCCACTCAGGAGCATAAAACAAATGAAGGGCGGGAGGCATGCCTCATTAAAAAAAATTAACAAAACAAATGCTTTTTTTGGCCCTGGGGCCCCTGTGGGACCCCCTGAGCAGGCCTAGGGGGGCTGGTTGTTTCTACCCTGCCCCCTTATCTTGTTTTTTAAGTTTTTTCTTGTGACTTGGTGCTACCAAGTCACAAGATGGCTGCCAACAATTCTTGTTTTGAAGTGTTTGCAGCCAAACAGAATAAAGCTCGTGCTCGGGATGGTTTGCGGATCCCCCTCTGTCACCAGATATCGATATTTTTTATGTATGTATTTCTCAGGAACTGCTGAATGGATTTACACCTTTTAAAAAAAGAACGCTTTCTTAACCAAGAGCTAACTTTTTTTTCTCAAACTTGTTTTTATTGAATTTTATAGGGTTATCATAGCATTTGACAGTACATATATTCATGCAACCCGTATATATCGAACAAAACGCTATTTCTGTGAACATAATACAATTGTTACTGGTCACATTGTCCTCAAGGAGGCAGATATGTATAGCCAATGCATTGCAAATAACAAATTCTTCGTAGAGTAACCCCACCCCTGTACCCCTAACCCCCCCCTCCCCAAAGCCCAATCCCTTTGCCCGTGAGTCACTGGTACTGTGCACAGTGCGCGGATAAGGGAACCTGGGAATATATTCCCAACTTTGTGTGAACAACCCAAAAAACCCCACAAAAAACAAAACAAAATGTGGTTGTGTATCTTCATGTGAAAAAGGACCCTGGGGACTAGAAAGGATGGCGCCAGATCTGTGGAGCGCTGTGGTATGTGACGGATCGCGGGGTAGAGTTGAAACAGGTGGAGTGCCCAGACTCTCAGGGAACATGTGGTCATTGGTAGACCTGTGGACAGATACTTTACTAAGGGCCCCCAAGTGTATTCGAAATTTTTAAAAGTGTCTCTGTATAGGTCACTCAGCCTTTCCATAGTAAACGCTCTCCATAGGCGTGCCTGCCATTGTGTCATGGCTGAAGCCTCCTTCTTTTTCCAAGCTGCGGCTAAGGCCGTATTGGCCGCCCCTAAGCAGAGCCACATGATGGCTTGGTCAGCCGTGGTTTGATACTGTAGCCACGGATCCCTAAGTCCCAGAAGAGCAAATTCAGGAGAGGCCGGAATGGGATAACTTAGGATGTCCTTGATATGGGCTAGAATTTAATTCCAGAAAGGCCGGATGATTGGGCAATCCCACCATATGTGTCTAAAATCACTGAGTAAGCCGCATCCTCTCCAGCACAGGTCTGACGTGTTAGGAAAAATCTTCTTGAGTTTGGTGGGGTATAGGTACCAGTCGTAGAGTACCTTGTAATGGGCCTCTCGTTGTGTCAGTGAGTGATTATGACGCCGTATGTCCTTCCACAATGCTTTCCATTGGGTGTTCGTGATGTCTTGGCCAAGTGTATTTTCCCAAAATGCTAAATAACGAGGGCGGGGGTAAGGCAGGGTGTGTAATAATAGTGCTGAAAGGTAAGGGATGGCCCCTTTCATTGTGTCTGCTCCCGCCAAGCATCGTTCTAGTGGAGTGGGTTCCCTCATTTCCCTCTCTCTGATCTTAGGTTGCGTTGCCCAGTGGCATAGTTGGAGATAGTGGAAGTATTCTGATTCATGCAGATTAAATTCACGCTGGCAGTTTTCAAATGTTAGGACATCCCAGTTGTGGAAGAGATGAGTAAGCACCAGACAACCCACCTCCCTCCATGCATCCAAGGATCCCGGCTCTAATGCGGGTGGGAATGTTGGGTTGTAGTGTATAGCGGTGTATGGGGATGGAAATGTTGTCCAGTCAGTTTGTCGCAGTACGTCATCACATATGTGCAGAGTCGTTTTGGTAGGAGTGCTAATATATGCGTTGGCCGGACGATTTGAATTTGGTTTCCAGAAGAGGTCCCAGATCACCTGTCCTGCTATCGCCCGGTCCATATGAAGCCAGTGTTTGTCTGATTCTCGGTGAGACCACTTCACTATGATCCGTAATTGTGCTGCTTTGTAATAAAGTGTCAGGTCGGGCATCGCTAGTCTCCCTTCGTCTGCGGGTCTTCGTAGGAGATGGAACGGGAGTCTCGGTCTCTTGTTTTGCCAGACAAAATCTTTAAACAGTGTGTGTGCTTTGTGTAAGAAATGTTTCTTACGGCTGATAGGGAGGCTCTGAAACAAAGGTAGGAATTTCCACCATCTTATGGGCATGAAGTCTGCCGATCCATGATAAGTAGAGCGGCGACCATCGTGTTAGATCAGCCCGTAGTTGGGTGAGAAGTGAGGGTAATTGGCCGTGAACAGGTCTGATATTTTGGGGGTTAATTTAATCCCTAAATATGTCAATTCTTTCTTGGTCCGATGGAAAGGAGTGGCTGCTTTCAGCCTTCTCATGTCGGTTTCTGGCGGTGTTAGATTTACTGCTACTTGTTCAAACCGGGTCAACTCCTCTTGTATTGAAGGCAGTGAGCGCTGGGGGTCTGACAACGTCAAAAAGATGTCGTTGGCGAAGAAGGATATCTTGTGGTCTTCAGAGCCAAAGGTCACCCCTCTGATGTCTGGTGACTCCCTGATAGCTGCTGCCAATGGTTCAATGCTGAGCGCAAAGAGGAGCGGGGACAAAGGGCAACCCTGCCTCGTACCTCTCCCCAGTAAAAAGAGATATGATGCTATCCCATTAACCAAGACCCTGGCACTCGGAGCTGTGAAGTTAGCTCGTATCATGTTGATGAAGGTGTCACAGAAGCCAAACCATTGGAGGGCCTGGAAGAGAAAGGACCAATCCACGCGGTCAAACGCCTTCTTGGCATCTACACCTAGTAGAACTGCGGGTATCCTTTTTTTATGCATTTTCTCTGTTAGGTGGATCACCCTTTTTACGTTATCATGTGTTTGTCTGCCCCTAATAAAACCGGATTGGTCCGGGTGTATAAGCTCAGGCATCAACTTGTCTAGCCGAGAGGCCAGTACTTTGAGTATAGTTTAGCATCTAAATTAAGTAACGCTATGGGGCGGTAGAAACCACAGAGCTGGGGATCCTTCCCCGCCTTAGGGAGCACAGTGATTAGTGCTTCGCTCATGGTACTGGCAACTTGGGCAGGGGTCGCAATGGAGTTAAAGAGCAGAGTTAACTGGGGCACTAGTTCTGCACTGAAGCTTTTATATAATTGTGCGGTCAGGCCATCCGGTCCCGGGGCTTTGTGCAGTTTGAGAGTCTTAAGGGCAGACAGTACCTCTTCCTCTGAGATAGGCTCCCTCAGTTGTTCGTTCTGTGAGTCTGTCACCCGGGGCAGCGTCACTGAGTTCAGATAATGTGTTTGTGCATGTACGTTGGCTTGGTCGGGAGTATAGAGTGCTTCATAAAAGTTTTTGAACATGCACGCTTTCTCAGGTTCCTCCTTAATCAACCCGCCCATGGAATCTTTTATGCTTGAGATGTACTCCCTTTCCCTTTTTACCCTATTTTGTTTCCCTGCGCATATGACGTTTGCTGAAGGTGAAGTATAGTCAGTTAATTCCTATTAGAGTAAATTGCGTTCAGTTTCCTTTCAGGGCCGTAACTTTTCTCTGTAGAGTGGGAGTGGGCTTAGCTTTATGGTCGCGCTCCGCCGCCTTTAATTCCCCCTCCAAAAGTAACCTCTCAGCCGTCCTCTCTTTAAGAGCAGACATCAAGGACAGGCACTGGTTCCGGATGACGGCTTTGAAAGTATCACAGTTATTTGTCACGGAGGTATCCTGCGGGTTATTTATTTGGAAGAAATCTCTTATAGAGGCCCTTAGGGTATCCCGCGATGTTTTGTCTTGAGTTAAGGCGTTAGGAAAGTACCAACATTTGGACTTAGGTGTGTTGTCTCTCCACTCCATGGATACTGCGAGTAGGGTGTGGTCAGAAGCTATGATAGGGTGTATTGTGGCTTCGCGCACTCGATTATTGAGGGTTTGACTGAGGAAAGTGTAATAAAGGCGTGAATAGCTGCGATGGACATGAGAAAAGAAGGTATAGTCTGTATCGTCTGGGTGAACTTCTCTCAATGCATCTTTGAGGCCCAGCTCTTGTACCTCCTGTTTCAGAGCTTTTGGAAAGCTGCCCGTGTGCGTTTTGTGAGGGCTGGAACTCTCTGCTTGTGAATGCCCTGTAAGGTTAAAGTCCCCCATGAGCATGATATCTCCAGACGCAAAGCTCCCCAGCAGAGATAGCATGGAGTGAATTTCACCTGGTTAGTATTGGGTGCGTATATCGATGCTATGGTGCATTGACGCCCCCTCAGGCTCCCTTTCACCATTAGGACCCTCCCCTCTCTGTCTGTTTTATAGTCCTCAGGTTGGAATTTAAGTGAGGAGTGAAAGAGTGGGCCACCCCATTATGTTTTGTGGTGGAGGAGGATTTGTAGATCAGTGGGTAGGCTTTGTGTTCCAACCTATGATCTTCAGAGTGTTTGAGGTGGGCTTCCTGGAGGGCCACCACATCATAGTGTTGGTCAGTGAGGTATTTCCATACCTTTTGAGGTTTAGAAGGGGCATTCAAGCCATGTATGTTCCACGATAATTTGGTGATCACCATATTACTGGGTGTGGGCAAATTAACCTCTTGGCATTAAGGCTTACAACAAATACTTTCGTGCATCCTTCCCTACCCCAATCCTGCCCTCCCTCACTCCGTCTGGTCGCTGTAGTTTATTTTTCCTCCCTCTCCTCCTCCCTTCAGCATCCTCAGTATCATCCTCATCACCCCGGGTCACAAAGAAAAACACGACTAAAAAAGGAGAAAAAACCATGAACTCGAACAATGTCAACTTTGGGACTGTCTGTCCCCAGTCCCACGTACCTCCCAAGTGTTCGTCCGACACTGTGAGGCGAATAGGACCATAATCTGCTGCCAAAAGCTAAGTGTTGGTGCTCATTGTTAAGACGATCACCTCCCCGCTGTGTCAGGTTAAGAGTTCATCAAGTCCCTGGTCCTGTTCGGCGAAGCGGGGCAAACAATTCTCAAGTAGCGATTATAGTTAGTGACTCGAAACTTTGAAGCAATAGAGTGCATGAAGTAAAGACGTTTCTGTCTGATTCTCAAGGTATGTTAAACTTTGCTTTCTTCAGCCCTCTTGAGTCGGCTCTATCAGACCAGTCTGTTGTCTCTCAAATCTAGGGTGCACTGCACTAGTGTTCAGTTTGGATCAGTAGTGGTTTGGTTCTTCTTAGATCTGGGGATTCGTCGTGTGCGCCAAGCGCTTGCTTTAGCCCCGCCAGCCGTGTCACTGCCCGAGGCAGCTGGTGTACTTTCTCTGGACTCCTGAAGTGGCAACGAAATCACTAGGACTCTGCACGCCTCCAGGACCGCGGAGACATGGCGTTCCCTGTTTTTATATTCGAAGCTGAGGCCGAAGGGGTAGGTCCAATGATAGCGAATGTTGTCTTGCGGTAATTTATCTGTAATGTGATGGAATAGTTGACGTCGTGCCAAGGTTGCCGGAGCGATATCTTAGAATAGTTCCCGCGTGTACGCCTGGAATTTCAGCACGTCTCTTTTCCTGGCAGCCTGGAGTATTGCTTCCTTTGATATGAAAGAGTGCATTTTGGCAAGTATATCTCTAGGCCGGCGTTTTTTACCTTGAGAGAGTCTCCCCACTCTATGGACTCTCTCTATTTTCACTTTCACCGTCGTGGCACCCAAAATTTCGGAGAACAGCCCTGTTACAAAAGCCTCGAGGTCTGTGCCTTCTGCTCCCTCTTCCAGGTTGCGGATTCGTAGGTTGTCTCGCCAGGAGCAATTCTCCAAGTCTTCTTGTTTCTGTTGGGTTGCTATAAGTTGAGCCTGATGTTCCCTTGTCATGGTAGAGATGCGGCCCGATCCCTGTTCAATTTCCATGGCTTTGGTCTCCTGGTATAGCATCCTCGTGCCCACTGAATCAATGTCTTGTTGCAGGGAGGGTTACCTGCTGTGTTACATTTCCCTGTTTCACATTTGCAGTAGTTTGTATTGGAGTCTTGATTTACTGCAGGACTCTATTTTGCTCCTAAATCCTTTTTTCTGATTTTATATATTTTTTTTTTAAAGAGTTTTATATAGCGCGAACTAGACCTGAGACATCGGGTATCAGAGCGCTTTACATGAGCACCAGTTTCATTACATAAGGATACTTTCATTCCATTCAGGTCTGCCCTCAGAGCGTCTAAAGATTGAGACCAGTCAGCCTTTACTTCGTCTCTCAATTCCTGCTTGAATGCTCTGAGTGAGATGAGGAGATCGTCCTTAGACAGTGCCATTCCGGTCTCTTCTCGTCTTCCCCATTGTGGATCTGCGTTGGAAGCAGGTGTGAAGTAGGTAGACACCCTATTGCTTTGGGGCTGCTTTATGGACGGCATAGAGTTGTGATTAGCGTGGGCCGCAGAATATCTGGGACATAGTCTTCCCAAATCGCAGCTCCAGAGCTTTACGTGCATTTATCCTTTTCTTGGGACCCCAGATTCCTCAGCTGTCCCTCTACGCCTGTTGAACCCTTTCTTCCTCCACCATGCACTCTTATCTCTTTGCCCCTGCCAGCTGTCCAGGAGAATGTAAAATATTGCTCTGTATGTTTGTTTTGTCCCTTTGGTGCCTGGCGCTCAGGTAGTTTGCCCTGCAGGGAAGACGGGGGTGCCCCTTTCCTATAGCAAGTCTGCTGGCTCGTGCAGTGCCTTGGTGTCTCCTCAAGGCTTTTTGTCATGAGCGGGCGCCATTTTATGGTCAGGCACCGCTCATTTATTGCCCTGTTTCAGGCGTTGGATGGAGTTCCTACTTATAGGGGCAAGGGAATCCCTACTTGGAAGCGTACCCCTCATCCGCACTCACTGACTCTCTGCTGGAGCTGCTGAATGCTCCATCGGGTGTGCCGCTTTGTTCTTCCTGCTACGCTTCACGGAAATGGCGGCCGGCACCCCTCCCGCCTCACTTCAACCTGCACTCACCAGACCGCAAGCATCCGATTGACATGCCCTTTCCTCTCGGTGTTAACTGCGGTCCATTCAGCGTCCCCCCTCGGTCTGGCACCAGAGCTTAGATCATTATCTGCTTCTCGGAAGCGCTGTCCGTCCCCAGGGAGACACCGGCGGAAGCTACGGCCTCCAACTCGATCCGCAATCGTTCGCCATCCAGCGCTCGCAGATCAGCTCCAGGCGCCGCAGGCAAAGTAAGGTAAGTCAGCGCTTCAGTTACCGTACATTACGGTGCTTTTGCAGGTGCTAGCACCTTGGTGTCTCATGATAGAAGCGTTTTGACAGCGGAGCCGTCATGGATTATGTCCAAACGGCCATCTTGGCAGCCCACGCTCCCCAAGAGCTAACTTTTTGCCAAACTTGGTGTAATTCTGTTCAGCAATTCGGGCTGTAGCCTTCTCCAAAATTTCCTATGGAAATTAACATGGAGAAAACGCGCTTCAGGACTCCCCTTTTTTCTCTGCCCCCTCTTGACGAGCCGCCCCAAAACTTTCAAGACAAGAGCTGACCAGAGTGCCCCATTGGTTTTCAAAATTTCGCGAAGATTTGTCAAACGGCGCTAAAGATATTGGCATATGAAAAAAAATCTTTGAATAGAAAGAAGGTCCTAACTATAACTACCTACTAGCGACCGTCAGGACATGGCCGAAATCCATCATGGGCAGCACAAGCTTGCAACAAACTTAATTTATGAGCACCGACAAAATCTGAATCCATATCTGCTTTGTGCACGATTTGCACGCGGATTGTTGTTTCGATATATATGCCTATACATTCTGTGGGTATTGCAGCAGTGAATCAATTCCTCAGCACTAGATCAGTGAGCTTCCTTGAATATTCTGAAATGTTGATAGATATGATGGCTTACTGTCTCAGTCATGATGTCTTCCTCTTCATGGGTAACTTTTTCCATCAAAAGCAGGGGACAGCGATGGGGACATCTTTCACGCCCACGTATGTGAATCTAGTGATGGCAGTCTGGGAGAAAGAAATTTTGAAAACCCCATTCAGTAACAACATCAAGTTGTGGATCAGATACATTGACGATCTTCAAGCATCAATATTAATTTTTGGTGACTATTGCTACTTCATGCTGAACAAGCCATCATTTACAAGAAGAAATTATGATTTTTGATTCTTGATTGCACTAGTCACTTTGAAGACCTTACTGCACTGCATAAACGTGATGAATAACTCATTAATGTGAAAAATGACATTACTAGTCGGGGACTGTTTATATATTTAGGTTTCCCTTTATTCTCGGGTCTGTCTGGGTCAATAAAAAAAATCTAAAATCGGGTCTTGTTAGGGTATTATGGTCCTAAGACCATAGCGCCGACATGTTTCAGTCCAGTGCGGCCATAAAGGTCCCAGACTTTCTTCAGGGCAAAGGGAGAACCCCCTATGTGAGGGCTATTACAGGATGGGAAGTCCCTATCCTCTCTGTGAAGTGAGGGCAGAGTAGCTACTCCTCGCGGTGTGTGAAGTGTACGTGTGTCTGTGTACTGCCAAACTCCATCAATTGTAGGAGGACTGCGCGTTACACATAGGACCGGAGCGATAATGTGGGTGGTCTTAAATGAAGGTCCTCACCCGGCATCTCAACCTGTTGCGAGCATGAGCCGAGGACCGGAACCGCAACAGGTAGAGATGCTGGGTGAGGACCTTCATTTAAGACCACCCACATTATCACTCCGGTCCTATGTGTAACACGCAGCCCTCCTACAAACGTTGGGCGAGGAGTCTTCATTTGTGTGAGCATTTCGATTGGTATATATGTGGCCTGCTCTAGCCACGAAAACAACCCACCGCAAGAAGAGCGGGTCTGTGTGTCTCGATCCGCGATACAGCCTCAAGGAGCAACGTGCCGGTTCGGTTGGTGAAAAGAAACAGCATGCTGGTGCAGTTTGAGTGTGTGACCTAACAGGAATTTTAATTAGGGAGAAAGGGGCACAACAGAATCACTATGATTAGATTATGAACTACAGTAACCACAATGCCTGAACAAGACACGCCAATGAGGGTGGTATTAAGAACTTCAAATTACCTGCACATCACTGCAAAGCCGTTCCTTTTCCCCAGAGCCAAGCCAGTGAGCAAGGGGAATCTTTCCCCGAAAGTCGTATGGTGACAAGGCTTCAATCATCGCTGGGTGAACTGATGTCAGTATACTGTTGCCCGCCGAAATAAAGATGGCAAAACAGAAACGTTGGGCGAGGAGTCTTCATTTGTGTGAGCATTTTGATTGGTATATATGTGGCCTGCTCTGGCCACGAAGACACCCCACCGCGAGAAGAGCGTCTCTGTGTGTCTCGATCCACGATACACACTCAAGGAGCAATGTGCCGGTTCGGTTGGTGAAAAGAAACAGCATGCTGGTGCGGTTCGAGCGTGCGGCCTAACTGGAATTTTAATTAGGGAGAAAGGGGCACAGCAGAATCACTACGATTAGATTATGAACTACGGTAACCACAATGGCTGAGCAAGACACGCCCATGAGGGTGGTATTAAGGACTTCAAATTACCTGCACATCACTGCAAAGCCGTTCCTTTTCCCCAGAGCCAAGCCAATGAGCAAGGGGAATGTTTCCCCGAAACGCGTATGGTGACAAGGCTTCAATCATCGCTGGGAGAACTGATGTCAGTATACTGTTGCCCGCCGAAATAAAGATGGCAAAACAGAAACGTTGGGCGAGGAGTCTTCATTTGTGTGAGCATTTCGATTGGTATATATATATATATATATATATATATATATATATATATATATATATATATATAAAAATACGGCAGCGTCAAAACGAACAAGAAGCTCATTTCCAATACAACTGATGCAACAAAGCAACCTGCTAACACTGCTATACCTGATACCTCTGCCTCTGAGTTAAGTTCCAATGTGGACAGTGAATCTGACAATGATCAACAAAGGGCGCAGAGATTGGGGTTTCGCAAATTCACGCTGACACAAGAACTGGAGTGCATGCGCCAAGATCGCAAACAGACCCTGCGCTCGAGTGTCCGAAATGCAGACTCCGACAAAATGTCAACAGGAAACGGAGCGCAAGGAGGAGATGCAGCAAACTGCGCAAACGTGAACGCAAAGAAACCCTACAAGAAAACCCGCAAGCATTGGCAACGCAGGTAAACTCATTGTGTAAACTGAGTGACCCTTTGACTGTCATAAATCTCACTGATACCGTACTAAGTGAACAAGAAAATAACATTCTGGCATTAGGACTAACTTTTAGTGCCAAAAGCAACTTCGATTATGCTAATACCAAAATCGATGTGCTAAGATTTGTTCGTAAATTGAAACTGCGTAAATTATTTTCAACTCACAAATCTACCAAAACAACGATACCTGCACAACCTAATTTAAGTCCCACCTTATTAACAGCAGGGGACGCTGAGCTTTTACAGGACCTGCTGCATATGCAGGATGATACTGCAACACATTCAGTTAATTTTGGTTTGGAACATGGAGGAATAATAGTACCTACCCCATTTTAACCTAAGTCAACATTCTGTCCTCTTATGTTGAAAGACAACATTGATATGTTTCAAGACAAAGTATCACAAGAATTAAAGAATCTGCACCTAAAACAAACAAATATTAATAAGAAACATCGATATCGTGACTTTGCATATCACCAACTCGTCAAGAAGTTGCAGAATAATGTCAATATTGTTATTCGCCAGTCGGACAAGGGCGGAAACGTGGTACTATGGCCTAGAGACATGTTCCTTGGAGGAGGCATTGGGCCAATTGAATGATAGACAATGTTATAAAAGATCCACAATGACTGGGGTGAAACAGGCATGGAATTTATTCCATACAAAGCTAATGGGTTGGAGAAGCATGGGTCTAATAACAATGGACGTGTTCAAATTTCTAAAGAATGACCATCCGGTAATGCCGATAATTTACTTCATTCCTAAAATTCACAAGAACAGCGTGAAACCACCAGGCCGTCCCATCATTTCAGCCTGTAACAACATCATGGAAAACACTAGCAAATATGTTGATTTTTTTCTGCAGGACTTTGTAAAAAGACTTCCATCGTACATTCTAGATACTGGTGATCTATTGAAGAAAATGGAGGGTTTAATGTGGCAACCAGGGTACCTTCTTATCTCCTTAGATGTATCCTCCCTATATACTAGCATTCATCACAGGGATGGTATGAAAGCCATAGAATACTACCTGAATTTGAGACCCATCCATTTTCATGAACATAACAGAATGTTATTATCAATGATCAACATGTGCCTTGAGAACAATTTTTTCTTGTTTTCTAACCAAGTATTCCAGCAGGTGAGTGGCGTGGCTATGGGGGCATGTTTTTCCCCTAGTTACGCTTGCCTACATTTGGGGTACTGGGAAGAACATGTCCTCATACCCACGTACTCCAAAATCATGTCAGAAAATGTTGTAAAGTGGTACAGCTATATTGATGACCTTTTGATAATTTGGAATGGACCAGAAAATTAAGCTAAGCAATTTATAGACAATCTGAATCACAATGAATTGAATCTTGGATTCTCAGGGCAGATTAGTGATACATCTATCTGTTTCTTGGATGTTGAAATTCGGGTTTGTTCCAATGTACTGCAGACTAGTTTGTTTAGGAAACCCACGGCGGGTAACGCCATGCTACACGCTACCAGTCATCACCCGGCACATGTGATTAGGAGTATTCCATACGGAGAAATGCTTCGTATTAGAAGAATTTGTAGCAATGACATGGACTGTAGTATTGCACAAAGAGAGTGTAAAACTAGGTTTCTGAGTAGAGGTTACCCTATGGAACTCATTGATAAGGCCATTTGCAAAGCCAATGAATCAGGCAGGGCACTAGCACTCTCAGGCAGAAAGAAATCTGTTTCTGGTGAACACACTGAGTCAAGATTGATTCTGACATATAGTAGCCAACATCAGACTATTCGTAAGATCATAAAGAAAAACTGGGCACTGATTGTGAATGATCCGGTATTGGGGAGCCAATTACCGCGATCCCCTAGTATTACATATTGGAGGGCAAAGTCTTTAAGCAATTGCCTAGTATCTAGTAGCCCAGAAATCAGAACAAATAGTTCCTGGCTTAACAGCAGCACAGGTTTCTTTAAATGTTCAGTGTGTAAGGCCTGTAAGAATGGGGTCAACAAAACAGAATACATTACTCCCCTGAGTGCGAGTCCTGTCCTTATTCAGCACAAACTTACTTGTAAGACTGAGTACGTGGTGTATGTGCTGGAGTGTCCGTGTGGCCTGCGCTACGTGGGTAGTACCAAGTTGCAGGTTCACAAGCGGATACTCCAGCACCTACGAGCCATTACCAATGGAGACTCCACGTACCCAGTTGCCAGGCACTTCAATGAGGTCCACAATAGAAACCCAGCAGGCCTTAAATATTTTGCTATAGACACAGTCCTGCCCCTAAGAAGAGGTGGCAATCGAGAGTCATTACTTCGTAAATTGGAAACAAGACACATTATCCTCATGGACTGCAAAACACCAAATGGACTTAATGCTAGTGAAGACTTTTTTACCTGTCTCTAAATAATTTTAAAAATTTAAAATTCAGTATTTAAACATGTAAGGCTGCCTTCTCCCGTGACCTATAGGGTCTTTTTTATGATTAGATTTATTATTTTTATAGTATTTTTTTACATATATACACTTGGTTTGCACATATTTATGATGTTTTATCTTTGCATCTTTGCACATATAGCAATAGGACGTTAATGGAGGGAATGACTGGCATTTGTCTCTTATTATCGACGAAATGTCCAAGAACATCTGAGATATCATACACAGAACATGAACACATGTATTATCTTTGAAATAACTAATGATCAACAGTTAATCTTTTTAAACAGATATCCGAATATTTATATATGATATTTATTTATTTATTTATCTATATCTATTTAGGCATATATCGTGTTTTTTATATATTTTAGAATTCACATATGTTTTTACAAAAAAAAGAAGTTTTTTTAGAATATGTGGAGGATTCTGTAATACATCTGTTTTTATGTATTTATATATTTATATATTTATATATTTATATATAATCTGTGTAGATTTTTGTTCTTTACCCCATTTCCCGTATTTTACGGTGATCTCATATCATGTATTTTACATTGATGTTATACTCTGATCTATCATGCATTAACCGATATGCTGTGGTGCGATCGGAGGATGTTTTCTATGTCCATTGCTTAACTACACACCTGATGCATTTGATAATGAGGTTTTTTCACTTTAAATACTTCAATCACGCCCTCAAACGTTGTCATGTGATCAAGGCCCCACGAGGGTTGAAACGCGTAATGGCGGCATTGGTGTTGGGCACTAAATAAACGCTGGCACAAATTCATATTGGGTACGCTTCGTCTTTTGCCAAGGATTTGGTTACCTGGAGGCGTCTTCTCTTCATATATATATATATATTCACTGAAAAAACCATAGGTTTCACACATGTTATAGTTAGCTGGACATTTTACTGATAAAAAACCATTGAAATTCCCCCGTTATAGTTAGTGCAGGCAACTATAACTCACGCGACCGCAATCCTCTGCTGATGCTAATACTGTATTTAGACACTTATTTGCCCATGTCTTCTTCCATTACATTTTAGCTATACATATATTACAAATTTTTTTCATAAAGACACATATGTCATCAGCAGAGGATTGCGGTCGCGTGAGTTATAGTTGCCTGCACTAACTATAACGGGGGAATTTCAATGGTTTTTTATCAGTAAAATGTCCAGCTAACTATAACATGTGTGAAACCTATGTTTTTTTCAGTGAATTTGCAAGGTTTTTTAAATGCTAATTCCTAACTATAACGTGTGTGAAACCTATGGTTTTTTCAGTGAATTTGTACGGTTTTTTAAATGCTAAGTTACTTTACGCCATTCGTGGCGTGCGCGCCCACTTAACGCAGTTTTTTCAGTGAATTTGTACGGTTTTTTAAATGCTAAGTTACTTTACGCCATTCGTGGCGTGCGCGCCCACTTAACGCAGTTCGTTCCATGCGCGCACGGTGCGCTTCGCGCACCGTGCGCGCACAGTGAGCACGCGGTGCGCTTCGCGCACCGCGCGCCCACTTTACGCAGTTAGTGCCGTGCACGCACGGTGGGCACGCGGTGCGCTACGCGCACCGCGTGCCCACGTTACGCTGGATGGGCCATGTACGCACGATGCGCTTTGCGCACCGTGCGCACATGGAGGACATATTATGCGCTTCATTGTGAATGGTAATGTTGGATTATTTATTTTAAGGGGATATGCCATGCACAAATGGTGCACTTCGGACACCATTTGTACACGGGGTGTGGAGATTGGGGATATTTTTTTTTAATTTAATTTCGCACGGAACGAACTGCGTTAAGTGGGCGCGCACGCCACGAATGGCGTAAAGTAACTTAGCATTTAAAAAACCGTACAAATTCACTGAAAAAACTGCGTTAAGTGGGCGCGCACGCCACGAATGGCGTAAAGTAACTTAGCATTTAAAAAAACGTACAAATTCACTGAAAAAACCATAGGTTTCACACACGTTATAGTTAGGAATTAGCATTTAAAAAACCTTGCAAATTCACTGAAAAAACCATAGGTTTCACACATGTTATAGTTAGCTGGACATTTTACTGATAAAAAACCATTGAAATTCCCCCGTTATAGTTAGTGCAGGCAACTATAACTCACGCGACCGCAATCCTCTGCTGATGAGATATGTGTCTTTATGAACGGCGATTTTTCAAAAAAAAAAAAAATGGAATTTTTTGCCTTGGGGGTTCTTTGGGGACACCTTCATCAAGGCTAGGTGGTTGGGAGCAGTCTAAACAGGCCGTTTATATGTTTTTTGCCTTTGTATTTCCTCCCCCCCTCAGAGTGCGAGATAGAAAATGGCGGCCGCCGCTTCCTGGTTTCGACCGATTCGAATGTTTACTAAGATCTAACAGCCAATCAGAATCGCGCTCGCGCACGGCACCGTACGCGTACGGTAAGCTTACTGTAAGCGCACGGTAAGCGCACCGTAAGCTGCTACAGATATATATATTGATTTAAAGGCTATTTTCTCAGGATCTACTGAACAGATTTACACCAAACCTACAAAAGGCACTTCCTTGACCTGTAGACTACCTCTCTGCCAAATTTCAAGTAACTCTGTTCAGCCGTTCGGTCTGTAGCTGTGTCTAAAGGTCCTACGGAAAAATGCATGGGAAAAACGTGTTTTGGGACCCCCCTTTTTTCTCAGCCCCCGCTTGACAAATCCCCCCGAGACTTTCAGGGTAGGAGCGGAGCATAGCGCCCCACCTATTTTGAAAATTTCGCGAGGATTCGTCGACCGGCGCCAAAGTTATTCCAAATAGAATGTTGCGGATTTCCTATGGAAAAGTGGTCCTAACTATAACTATCTACTGGCGACCGCCAGTAGATAACATATATATATATATATATATATATATATTCACTGAAAAAAACATAGGTTTCAGAGAAGTTATAGTTAGAAATTAGCATTTAAAAAACATTAGAAATTCACAGAAAAAAACATAGGTTTCAGGGGTGTTTTAGTTACTCATCCAAAACCATAGAAATTCCTCCGTTATAGTTAGTTCTGCTAACTATAACTCACGCGCCTGCAATGCACTGCTGATGATGTCACATATTGCATCATTCATGACATGGTCAGTGACATCACTGATGACATCACTGATGACATCTCTAATGGCGATTCCTACATGCATAGACTTTTGCAATTCCTGAATTGCTATTCCTTAATAATCGCAATTAAGGAATCTCAAAAGCCTACATTGATGCATGTACCTGATTGCCTCTAAGTTAAGCCTCAAGCTCCTTTTGCCACTTGCAGTGTTATTTGTAAGCACACGATTCTGAAACTGACATTACTATAGATGTCCTATTTTCATATTAGGAGCTCATTCTTTCCTGACTTTTGAAGACTCAGTAGATGAAAATAAAATGAATAGCACAAAAATCGAGCTACTCGTTTGGCTTTAAAATGCAAGTCAGTGCTCAGTCTTGGTAGAACCACCCTCCTCTTCTTTTTTGGGGAACTTTTGTTTATTAAAGATATAGCTAAAGATCTCCTCTGAGGTGGCTGGATGATGAACTACACATCACGTCACACACACACACACACTCACTGAAATGGCCCTGCTTTCACCATGTATCCGAGGTAGATACCTTTATCGAGTAAGAGCAGGTTAGTGGGGGTTTTCATGAACAACAACATTATGCTGTGAGGATGGTGGAAGGTATAAACCAACATGGCCATGTTTCTGGGGGCGAGAATTACAGTGGACCACGGTAGATGTGCAGATGCCGTTTTATGTCTCCTGCTTGGCAGAGAAGTTACTACATGGGATGAACCCGTGTTATCTTGGAGAAAAAATCCTCCTGCGTTCCCTTGGGAGAGCTTACCTACATTTGCCGCAGAGCACTAAGGGGCATATTATCAAGAAACGGCGTTAACAATAGCGCCGCTTTAGCGGCAGAAAACTGGCACTAAAGCGGCGATAATGGGCTTGATAATATGCCGCTGAGAATTTCCATAGAAGCCCAGGTTCACACCAGAATATGGACTTGTATGGGAATTCTCAAGGGCATATTATTAAGCCTATTATCGCCGCTTTAGCAGCAGTTTTCTGCCGCTAAAGCAGCGATAATTTTAATGCCGTTTGTTGATAATATGCCCCTAACTTCACCTACATTTACGATGTAGAGGACTAGCATAAGACCTTTTCTTGCCCAGCCCCCTGACCCCCGCGATGCAGAGCCCCACTAATAATCCTAATGGGTGCTGAAAATTAATCTATTTATTTAGTTGAAATCCCACTGGTGTTCCTCTCTTTTTGCGGTCTCTGGCCAGACAATAGAGGTGGTTATGCCACAAAGTTTGGACAGCGCACGTACTCCGTTCATCAATTTGTTCCAGATTCAATAATCGTCCTTGGGTGATTAGGCTCAATTACGCCCATTGCATTTGAAACATCCCAGTTAGTGTGACCTTGCTTATGGTCCTTTGGTGACTCGATATTGCACAAGGAAGCTTTTACAAAGAGGTCTACATTAGATCCAGTTTGGCAATTACAGGGGCCAGGGCAAGCGCAGTGTTACCCACCCAGACCTGGACGCCCCTCGCCCTTGTTCTGAGTGTGGAGAAAAGTACAAAAGTGAGCAACAGTGAAGGCAAGCGTGAGGCCCTCGCAGTAGTCCAGAATCCATGGTATACACTCGAAGAAGTACAAAAAGGAGCAGCGCAATGCCACCTCAGAAATGCGGCCGGTGAATCACCCCATAAGTCACTGTATTTGAGGTTCTGCAATCAAACAGGTCAAACTGGAGTAAAAATTGTTGTGTCATCCGGCACCTGGAAAAGCAAAAGGGAAGGCGAGCATGCCAGAGATACAGCAATGCACCTAAGAAGGATGACTCACCCTGGACTGCGTTATTTAGAGTGTGTGTAACCTGCTGTGTTACATTTCCCTGTTTCACATTTGCAGTAGTTTGTATTAGAGTCTTGATTTACTGCAGGGCTCTATTTTGCTCCAAAATCCTTTTTTCTGATTTGTAGATTTTTTTTAAAGAGTTTTATAGAGCGCGAACTAGACCTGAGATATCGGGTATCAGAGCGCTTTACATGAGCACCAGTTTCGTTACATAAGGATACATTCATTTTTGTTAGGCACTGGAATATTAAGTGATTAGCCCAGAATCACAGGATGCTGAGCACCGTTGCCGAGACTCTAACTTGGTTCCCCAACTTCGAGGTCGACCGCTCTAGCCCTCAGGCTACATACTCTCCACAAATCGACATACCATTTGTCAAATTTCTACTGGACTTTCCCACAACATTGCACTTCAACCATACTTCAAGTGACCCACTAATCTAATTGAGGGAAAATATTTAACATTACATTTTGGGCAATGGCTATCTCAAATCTCAAAATCAAGGCGCGAACGTGTTGCGGTCACGTGCAACTGGCTAATTGAATATTTGACATAAAAGGCGACTTACTCCCTTTACCGCCTCGCTTGAATTCTGCAATAGAAGATTTGATGGCCACGGAGAAAGGCAAACAGGAATATGGCAGGTGATCCAAAGTAGAAGTAAAACAGCTCTACAATGATAAAAAAGAATTGATCAGCACCCCATCAGAAATTGTAAAAGTATTTCATGAATACTATTCCAAGTTGTTCACAACGCGTAATCCTAGCCCAGATGAGCCAGATGAAGAATACCTTGCCCCCATTGTAATGAAAGGGCTATCTAACTCAGACAGGGGACAGCTGCTGGCCCCACTCCACCTGACAGAAATCACAGCGGCATTAAAAAGTATGGCAAATGACAAGGCACCCGGGTCTGATGGCTCTCACGGTAGCCTTTAATAAGGCGTACCAAAAGCATCTGATACTACACCTCATGAACCTATTCACCGAAATGGCTGAGGGGGGAATCATGCCTCTATCCATGCGCGAGGCCACACTGTTTGCTTCGTTGAAGCCCGGGAAGGACCCTTCGCACTGTGCCTCATATAATCTTCCATCCTTACTTAACCCAGACACCAAGCTGATCGCGAAAGTACTTGCAAACAGAATAGCTCCAATGCTCTTATAGGTCAGGAGCAGACTGGTTTTGTACCTGGGAGCTCTCTTATGTGCAACGTATGCACCATCTTTGGTGATATAACACATACAGACCTGTGCAGGCCGCAGCGCTTTTTATAGATGCCGAGAAGGCATTTGATTCGGTGGAGTGGAAATTTTTCTATGCGGTCCTCAAGAGAGTGGAGGTGGTGAAGTGTTCCTACAATGGATAGATGTATTATATACTAAACCCACTGCTAGGGTAAAGGTAAACGGCCATATGTCAGCTCTAATAGATATTACCAGAGGAACGCGGCAAGGCTGTCCGCTTTCGCCTTTGTTATATGCGCTGGTAGCGGAACCCTTGATTAGTGCCATAGGAGAATACCACTCCCATCGGGGTATTAGATTCTCACAGTATAATTTGACTATATCAGCATATGCGAATGATTTGTTGCTGATCAGAATATTAATCCGCTACTGCAGGAGGTAGAGATGTTTGGACAACAATCAGGGCTGCGTATAAATTGGCATAAATCTATAATCACTCCGCTCACGCCACATACTACTGCTGTAAACACGGAGTACCCTATTGAATGGATCACCAAACCTGTTAGATACTTAGGAGTCAAAATACATACAGACCCGGAGGTGGTGATTAGAGAGAACTATGGGATCGCGATAAAGAGGCTCACTGAGGCAATAGACAAATGGATCAAACTACCGCTGTCACTGCGGGGTCATATTGCAGTTATGAAAATGATAGTACTCCCCAGATTTCTTTTCTTTTTCGCTAATATCCCTATAGAGCTTACTAGATCCTTTTTTCACACGCTGACCACACCGATGATACAACTGGCCTGGGCGGGCAAGCAGCCTGTATTAAATGGGAAATACTAACTATTGGGGTTCTCTGGGGCATGTCGTCAGGCCCCTTGTCGCCGCTTTGGCGGCGGTTTCCTGCCGCTAAGGCGGCGATGATGTTACGCCCGTTCTTGATTATATGGCCCTAAGTGTCCAGTAAGTAATTTTAGAAAAAAAAAAAAGGGAAATACCAACTAAACCCTATGCAGAGGGTGGGCTCAATGCACCCGATTTTGAGACATATTATAGGGTAGCGCAACTCCTACATACACATTATTGGATACATGGCCCCTCCCCACTCTCCCACAACTGTATATTGAGAAGGTCGAGGCAGCCCCTAATCCCCTGCCAGTATACTTGCTGCAGAAAACGCAACGCAGATATCACATAATAGATCCAGTGGGATGTGCGCAGTCCCAGTTGAGGCAGATTGCAGACACACTGTGCATACCATTGCTGTACTCATGGAGGTTGCCAGTGGCTTGGTGCGTATGGCTAACTGTTATTGAGGATAAAGCAGTTCTGAAAACAGCTCCTTACACATTGAATGTATGGCCGACCTCTTTCAAGCAGGGGTGCTGAAGACATGGAAACAAGTACGTGGGCAGATTCCACACCTAACTATGCTAGATGAATACCAGTTTCACAGGTTGAGGCAGGCACTGCACACATTAATAGGCAAATGCATGGAGGAACCACAAGAGCTAAACCCATTGACATACGTGCTTAGGGCCTAGTTCCCCCAAAAGGGGATAACTGTTATATAACCTCTCCCGTTCACGCTTTAAACTGGCACATAGTAAAATTCAGCAAGAATGGGCTGCAGAGCTGGGGTTTGGTTACTGAAGCCCAATGGACATATTGCTATGCGCGCACTAAGACTATATCGCAAAACGGCAGGCACAGACTCATTCATTATAAATATCTACACAGAATGTATTATACCCTGTCAGGATGTGCAGGTACGGTATGACAGATGATAGCGGGCCGTAAATGCAAGCTTAATGCACTTAGCGTGGGGCTGCCCAGGAGTGCAGGCCTATAGGGGGGAAGTATTTGCCACACTGAATGACATGTTGGGAGAGCAACTGCAGGAATCTCCGATGTTGACGTTATTGGGCTACGATAAAGGCATCCCTAAACCCAGCAAGAAGCTAGCTGCAATAGGCATTTTGCTAGCTAAGCACAGAATAGCAATGCGCTGGATGCTGGGCCCAATTCCTACTCTACAAGACTGGCATACAGATTAGCATATTGTTCTACACACTCTGAGAATTATAACGCACAGATGCCAGTAAGATGTAGACCCAAGAAGATATGGGGTCCCTACCAACAGTATCTAATACGAAAAGACTCAGATAAAGAGGAGGAATCTGATTTTAAAGCAACGGGCATAGGGTGATTGTATACGGGTAGGATGCCATGCAATATGTAATATGTACTATACAAGGGATTTATGTGGTATTGCTAACACTGAGATTGTGATGCTGGAATATAGTGGAAAAGATGCTGTGAAACAAAAAACAGATTTAACCTTGTTTCAGTTAACATGGTGCAAGGACTGACTACTGTCACAGATTAATACATGAAGAAATATGTAGTCCCTACATGTATAGTATTTCATATGAAAATTACTGGACTGTTGAATATGTGATACATACTGTCCTGTCGTAAAAGATAAATGAAGTAAATAAAAAACAAAAAAAGGTGTAAAGTGTCAGCTGTGGATATCTGGTCGTGCAGGACCGGGGCAAAGTCACAATTTCAGGTCGACCGTATTGGAGCACGGGCCAGCTACAGGGACCCAGTTAGCAGCCACGGCCCATGCAGATAAGAGTGGTTGGGGGGGATTTGACAGATGACCACAAGGAAAAGTTAAATAAATGATACATTTTCCCTCATCATCGCCTGTGGAAATCCCCCTTACTTGGCCCACCGCCCGCCGCTCTTACCCACATGGGCCTTGGCTATAAGTTAGGCTTTCTGAACAGTCCCAGGATGCTTGTTTCTGGTCCAGGGAAGACATGGCTTGGCAGTTTGGGCTGAACTGTTCCCATGAGGCACAGGGTCAAGACTGATTTTCATATAGCTGTGTCTGAACTGGGGTGGCAAAGTGAGCTAAAGAATGATGATGGATTCAACCCAGATCTGTGACTGGAGGTGAGTGCTTGAAAAGTTTCAGCACTCTGTCCATCATCTCCTTGTGTTTGCTCTCTGAACAGAATGCCTTAAATCATGGTATTGAAGAGCGTTGCGTGGATCTGTGTCGAAGATGCGTCGCATGGCCAAAGCAATACGTTGGTTGGTGCGAGATCCTGTTGCTTCCAGGAACTTGTTGATGATGCTCTTGCGATGTGAAGTCTGTTGTCAAGGATGCATTGCAAAGTCAGGATATGCGCTACTTCCAAGTTGCTGCCAGTCTGGCATATGGAGTTCGTTGTCATGATCGTGGTTGCCGTCACCAAGAGGTGCAAGGGCCTTGGCCAAGGATGCATCGTGCAGCGGAAGTTCTGAAGGCAATGCAGGCTGCGGTGGCAATGCCTGTCTTTGCAATGTGTCAACTCCAAACAGCATCAGAGATGCATCTGTTCTGCTCAGGGTTCTGCCATGCAGCAGAGTAGATGCATTGCTTCTGCTAGATCCACAGAGGCTGGCAAAGCACCCTAAGCCCACTTCCAAGGTTCCAAGACTAGGGTGGCACCACTTGGCTGGGTAGACTCATAGATGGCAGAGTCCAGGTGCAGATGTAAGGTTGTGGGAAGTGATAGAGCAAGGATGTTATCTTTCGTCTATCTCTATGAATTCACCTATGAAAAACGATTTGTAACATTTATTTTCGAATATAACATATGTGTGTTAGGTTATAATGCTTATGAAAAAACACTTATGAAACTTGATTTAGGTACTGCATCGTAAAAGCATGCAGACTATTAGATGTAGGATTGTGATGACATTTAATCCTAAAGCTAACTAATGAAATCTTTAACAAATGTATTAGTATGTTTCTCTCTATGCGTAAATAAATGTAATAAATAAATGATAACATAGAAAAGTCTATGAAAAGAAATAAAAACTGTAATATGTTATGAACATTTTCTCTAACCATAGAATGTGTAATAATGAACACTGACAACGAAGAGAAATAGAGGCCATAATGATTTGCAGTATGAAAAAGCATATTCTAAATGTGCCTTTGAATCTTGGGTGATGTATTAACCCACAATGTGAAATAGAAACTTGCTAAATAGAATGTGAAATGGAAATGAAGTGTTAAAAGTTTTTTTGATTTTTTAAGGGGTACTTTATTCCTACATGATGTAGACGTGAATCATTAATTTGCTTAATTGAAGAACTAATTCATGGTTTCCAATAACATGAAATTCATATTTTAGCATACATTTATCATGCACAAGCTGTATTTCATGAAGGCCTCAAAACTTTCTTTCCTTTCCTAGTATAAACTTATGAATGGAATAGTCTCAAGCCTATGGGGACCTTTCATAAAGTTTCAACTTGTGCTTAAATAATCAAGGATTCCTTTCACGTTTGTAGCTTACTCGATTGGACTTGCAAAAAAATTGTTACTTCCTTGAGCACATGTTCGGGAAAGAACTGACAAAGGATGAGAGCATGAGCTCGCCAATTTCCTCGATGACACAACCAATCATATGACTAAAAGACAGTGGTCTTAAGGAAATGATTACTTAATTCTTCTGGATCTATATAATCTATATACTTTTTGCTCACTACATCATCTCATCCTACTGAAACTGACCAATGAGACAGAGTGGTCCAACCAAAGTGGTGATGTCAAGAGGTGTAAACCAGAAATCGATGGAGCATAAGAACCCAAAGTGCGGGCAGGGGCAGTTCCTACCTTGTCCACCTTCTCAACCCATTCTGTGGTACAGAGAGTTATGATTTGGTCTTCCAGAAACTAACGGAAACTGTGACAAATTACTGTGTTTGCTGCTGGCTGGTATGCTTGCGTAGTGGAATCTTTCCGGCTGGAAGATTTCTGACAGCTGTGGCATTGACGCTCCACAGACAAATCCTGTGCATGAACTGGAACTGGTCATTTGGCGATTTCTGAACTTGCAACTATAGGGTTTGTATGAGGGTTATTTGCTTTGAAGGACTCATTTCGTATGATACAGTCTCCCTCGGCTGAGGAAGATAACTCCTTTCAAATATTGATTTTCACAGTTTTTGCTAATGTTTATTAAATCCTTTAAGTTGCAAATGTCTTTAATTTGATAAAGATACCAACTGAGATAACTACTCAGCTCATTCTGTTTCATTCATTTGTTGTAGTCAATTTATCTGTTTCCAAGTTTACTGACCTAAAGAGGGATTTAGTCTAAGAAAACTTAATTCAGTAATAAATAAAAACGAACTATTATCTTATTCCAGGTCCTCATATGATAGTAGTTCATCCCCTAAATATTCTAGTCCCTTTCAGCACAGAACAGGATCCATTGGAGAACCTTGTAAGATTAGTATTTGGTAGCTGAGGTTATTCTGGGATAAAATATCTTGATCATTTAAAGTACAAATTCTTGAGACCCAACACGTTTGCACTACAACAGTTTCTCTGGTAGTGTGTCAGATGGTTTGCTGTTTAACAAAATTGGCACATAATGGGGATGTGTAAGGAGGTGACCATGGATTTACCCAAATCTCGAGTTCAGTGATCCTTTAACCGAATTACATTTCCGACGACAACAAAACGACAAGACAAGTGGTGGGAGTATTAATAGGGTTGTGAAAAACATTGTGCTCATATGTACTATTAACGATAATTGAAAAAGGTATGTTCTAGTGTTTTATTTAGAATAGAGTTATTGTTGTATTGAAGTTTTTATCAGATCCGAAGTGGCCTAAAATCCCAGGATATACACTTAAGGGTGGTCTCAGTGTAGCATACGCTGAGTAAGTTTGTCTGCTGTTTCGAAGGTGCTGTGCGTAAGACGTCATAACCAGTACCACCAGAGAAGGGGACTTTGTGAGAGTGTGAAAAGCTAAAATCGTTGGGATGTTTCTCAAGTGCACAGAGATTAAACATAAGGATTTTGTTTTCCAGATGAAATCATGCTGGTCGAGATTTTGCTTAGGCTGGATGAATATTTCTTGTTTGGTTGAGAAATATATAATTTCTTTTAGTGGAGCAGACAAGAGATTTCTGTGTTTAGTCGATTGTTTAAGATCGGAGTTGAGAAACTGGATTGTAAAGGGAGGGTCAGTTGCTGTAAGGAGTTGGTTTGACATCATAAAGTGCAGCGCTGTGATAGGACGGTTGGTGTAAAGCCACGTTGGGATTGGGTGCTGGCGTCAGAGAAAGTGCGCAGGGATTGAAAGCTAGAACAATATTAAGGAAGTGGATTACTCTCGAAATTAGTGGAATAATTGTAAAGAACATTTAATAATTTGATTGGAAAACAGGAAAATCCTAAAAAGCTGAACAACTTTAATACATGGGGATGTGCCTGTACCCACTAGAGAAGGAGTACCAGACGCACCTGAATGCACACCTGCCTTGTACATGTGCTTAGAGAAAGGATATCATACATGTACATGGTTAGAAAATTGAATGAAATATACAGAAAAGGATGGACCTTTAGCTTTCCCTCAATATGGTACCTTGAATGTATGAATTCATGAAAATTTAAGGAGACAAATGAACAACATCAAGCTATCACCTAGACCTATGCAATTTAAAGTCCTTGAAGAATGGGAACATGTGGCTCATAAGAAAGAGAAGGAGAAATATCAGGGACAATACAAAAATAATTTAAATAAGTACGTTCACGCTAAGTGGGATTCACAACAAAAAATATAGAGGAGAGATATTGCAGAGGGAGCACTAATGTATCCTGTATTGGTTGCAGAAAAGAATGAGGGAGAAAAATGTAAAGAGAAGAAGAAACATTTAAAGAACCCCCAAACTCTCACGTTAACCAAAGAGAGTGTGGATGAGATAGATGATGAGCTTTTGAATGAATTACTAATGAATTGACCCCACCATATAATGAAGAGCAGTCACAGATAGGATCAAATCCATTTCTGGAAATTCATTCAGATGCATCTGTACTGCCAAATAGTTTAAATTCTGCAAATCCTTCTTCTTCCAGTAACCATAATACCTGTAGTTCCTTTATATCAGACAGGCATGGGAGATCACACAAATACATACGTTAACTGTCCCCACTAGACTAGCGGGGGCAGTAAATACTATATCTCAGACATTAAATGAGGGTCAAATAAATTCTAATATCACATTTACAAATGAAGATACATCGCAACAAGGGAATGAATCAGAAGCTAGTGATAGGACTAGGCTTTCTACTGTAGCTCTTAATCAAGGGAGAGCAAATTTGTTTCCTGGTACAGCAGAAAGAATCATGGAGACTCCCACTTGAGGATCACAGGAACTGACAGCTAAAAATTTGTAATTGGGAGCTCAAGGTTCTGAAACTTGAGTAACTCCAGAAGCGGAGGGAGTTAGTAGTGGATCACAAGAGGGTATGCAGGATGCATCGTGCATCAGGCAGTAGGTCCTACCCCACAGGAACCTGATGACTGGATTAAGGATATAGCTCCTTCCAACTTTGAAAGAGGAATGGCAGAAAGAGTAAATTCAAACGTAGGAAACGTAAATGAAAGGACACTCCATATAGCCAAACTTATAGTAGAAATGGAAGAAATAAATTTAGGAACTATTAGTTCAGGAAGGATTGCAAATTACCATGACTACAAATTATTGTTCATATGGAAAGATATTACCAGAAGAGCTAGAACCACACCTGAAAAATTTGCTGATGTAGCACAGAAATATGGGGTGTATATACAGAAGTCAAAGGCATTACAAAAAACCTATTGATTGGATTTTAGTGACAAGGATTTAGAGAGTTTAAACCAATCAGGGAAATGATTACAAATGAAAGAATTGCTTTCAACACTCAGGAAATGGGGTGAGTTGGAGAGATGGGAAGGTAGATGGGCTACAAAGGAGGAAACAAAAAAGGCAGCTCTGCCAATGCATCCAATGTTCGAGGGAGAAACTGAAAATGTAGAAACAAAAATATTTCCAATGAGGAAAGTGCTAGGAGGACGATATGTTACTGTTCCTTGGACAAGACCAGACATATTGTCCTTTACAAATGATTTCCCAAAGCTGGGAAAGAAACCAGTTGAATGGTGCAGACAAGTCAAGAGGTTTGTTAAGGTATCAAAGGGATTTATGGACAGAGTGTAAAATTGCTGTCGATTGACCAGAGGCAGCACATGCGAGACATTCAAGGACTGGTGTACCGTCACCTGAAGTAATGAGAAAATATAATCAGGTTATCACTTATCTAAAAGAAAAAAAAATCTCCAAAGGAGACTGATTGGGTACATATTGATAGGATGACACAAGAATTAAAAGAGACAGTACAAGCATATTATGAGAGACTCGTGTAGGTATTTAAACAGTATAGTGGAATGGCAAGTTTGGGCATTGGAAACGCAAGTGTAGGTTCAATCCACTGAATCAGACAGCACCAGGTAAAGTCTCATAGGCCCAGACAGGTGATATGATGCAGAATCAGCAGATTCAAAGGAAGAAAAGTGTAAACTTGACAATGCTATAAGCCCCTAGACCTCAATTGAATGGCAAAGTGCAGAAGTATAATGTGACCATGGGATTCCATACGAACGATCAAATTGATGCAAATTCGAACGTACCTCAACAGTGCCTAATACTGATTGATGACAGTGATTTTGATTTGTCCCAATGACGGTGCCTGAGGAGGAGGAGGAATGCGTGCTTGGCGCATCCTTAGAGGTAGACCACAGTTGTCCTTATGTGGATGACAAGATAAATGAAACACCTATTTCATTCCTTGCTGACACTGGTGCTACCCTTTCCACTGTGAGAACAGTGGAATTTCCAAACCTACCACTCTCGGGAGAAAAAATCCAAGTTGCAGGAGTTTCAAACTGATTAATGTCAACACCTGTATCTGAACCTGTTACAGTACAAATTGAATCATTTGAAGATTTCTTCAAATTTGTAATATGTGATCCCAGCCCAGTAAATCTTTTAGGCAGAGGTCTACTGTGCAAATTAAATTGTTCCATCTATTGTACTCCAAAGGGAATAGAATTCCATACCAATGATGAGGATATTGTATTCAAAATGTCAAAACAAAGGACGGGAGTTGAGGGATTATTTCCATTATTATGTAGTAATGATTTACTTCTAGAGTTGAGAGAGGTTTGGGAGTTCATGGCAAAGATGTTGGGATGATCAGAGGAGTAGCTCCAGTACAATTCACTCTGAAACCAAATGCAGAATTTCCTCGAACCCCACCATACAATATAAGTCCTCAGACTTTTACAGGTATAACCCCTTTGATGGAATCACTAATTGAACAGGGAATTCTGAAGGAGATAATGGGAAGCCCGTATAATTCACCTATTATGGGAATTCAGAAACTAAATTGGAAGTTCAGGATTGTACAAGATTTGCGCAAAATTAACCAGATTGTGATACCATGTTGTCCAATTGTGCAAAATCCATCTGTGATACTATATCAGATTCCTTGCGAAGCTGAATGACTTTCTGTCATTGATTTGTGTCAAGCTTTTTTCTCCATTCCCTTGCACCCGGATAGCCAATTTTTATTTGCATTCTGGTTCGGAAACCGTGTCTTGGCATGATGGCGAGTTCCACTAGGGTATACAGACAGTCCTTCCATTTGCAATAACATTTTGAGATGGAATTTGGAGTCATTGGTAATGCCAAATCACTCTATTCTGGTACAGTACATTGACGACTTATTGGTAGAGTCAGGTACTCAGGAGGCATGCATATGTGACACTATTGCATTACTGAATCATCTGTCAGTAAGTGGGTATACGATGTCACCAACAATGATACAATTTTGCAAGAAGGAGGTCCTTTATTTAGGACATCACATTGAGAAGGGACTCAGGAAGGTGTCACAAGATCGGATTACTGCCATTCTACAGATGAACCTGCCAAGAACTCAAAATGAGGTTTGCATGTTTCTGGGAATGGTTGGCTGCTGCCACCAATGGATTACAAATTTCCCATTCACTGCTAACTCCCTTCAGAGACTTACACTCAAGGATGTGCCAGATCCAGTTCCATGGAGTAGCGAATGTATGTGCTCTTTTAACGAACTGTGAGAGAGTTTGTGTCGAGCTCTAGCTTTACCAAAAGCTTCAATCTGATCTGCAGTTAGTGCGAAGGCTGTGCATTGTCAGTCCTAACTCAGATGCATGGAACTGGGAGCCGTCCTGTTGCATACTTCTCAGCTACATTAGATCCTGTGACTGCAGCATTGCCTGAATGTCTAAAAGCAGTTGCCGCCACATGTGCGGGTTTGGAGCAATGTGAGAGCATTGTAATGGGTCACCCATTGAAAGTGCATGTACCACACTCATACTTGAATGTAACATCTCACAAAGAGCCAATTAGCAAAGTATGAGCAGGTGAGTTTGGGTGCTGAAAATGTATCATTGGTGAGATGCATGGGTTTAAACCCTACTACTTTACTGCCATTACCGGGAAATGAAGTTGTTATTGATGAAGCAGATCATGATTGCCTGGATGTGACTGAACTGTGAACGAACTGGATTTCATGGATGTTCTGTGGAAATGTGGATTTTCCTGATCAGTTATGTCCCCTATCTTGGACCCCAACGGTTCTATGTGCATGTCACAAGTACATGTATGTTCCCTCCAGTTCCAGTTTCCAAAACGCAAACATATGTGCGTCCACCGTCAACATGTTCTCTGTCAGATCCGCCATCAATGGGCTGGATATTCGATTCCTAAGTATGAAAGGCCACCGACTTTATATGGCTAAGTTACTCCATTTTTACAGTTCAGGCAAGTAGGCCCGATCCTGTCCTTAAAGCCTCCCCTGCTCTCTGTCTCTGACAGCTTCAGCTTGAGCTCGCATCTGTATCCATGAACTTTGTCCTACTCCCTGTGCAGCTAACGGTGCCTGCCTCGGCCAGTTTTTGCCTGCCTGCCAAGAAGCTGTATTTCACCTTCGAATTATCTACTTTGCTCTTCAGCCGATGCATTCCTGGCCGGTGATTTAGGTAAACATTTCCTCTAAGCTCACAAGCAAAGGACTCGGCCTTTCCGTCCTCCTGCAAGTAATTCATAGCCCTGTTGCCATGGAAAGTTTTCTGCCCCTCGCATCTCATATAGACACTTAGACGCTTGTACACGCACACACAGTCAGTATAGAATAGATTCTGTCCGAGAGTCTTTTCTTGTGGATAACATAGTTCTCTAAACATAGGATGTTAGATATGATTTGGGATTAGGTTGACTTGACCCCCCAGACTTCTCGTCTCCACATGTAGAGCTAAATGTCAAGTCCCCTTCACCCCCTAGTCGCACGTCAATCACACGTCATGCTGTTGCGCGCGCATCTATGTTAAGTATTATCTTATAGATCCACCTATGCATGATAATCAGAGCCAATCATGTTTCTTTCTGCTCCTTATTACGCCTAGTTTCGATTACGCACCAATATGTCATTTCTCTTATCAATTGTTATGCCTTTTGCATTCATTTCATTGTAATGTATGAACTATAAAAGTTACTTCTTGTCAATAAAGTATTGTACTTCACTTCCTGAACCCTCGTGGTGACGGAACCTGAAGGCCGCCACTCGAGTCGGCCATTTTGGAATAAAGCCCATTCAGAAAATCTCTTATACCACGGATTCTGCCTCTTGTTATTCTGAGCTATTTTACTTTAATTTAGATTCTGTCTGAAATTCAGTCAAGGTAAAAAAAGAATATTTACCACATAATGGCGCCCGAACAGGGACACTTTCTCATCTCACGCGCCGGCGGTGCGTTGCAGGCCCGGTCTCCTGCCACAGCTGGACGGACCATAAACGCGTACCAGCAGGATTTCCTGTAAGCTCCCTCCGGTCAAGCGGGGGCGACTGAGGCTGCGATCAACCCAGACGAGGCGGTGAGAAGTGCGAAGTATCCCGACCAGAGCCTAGCTGAGAGAGCAAGATCCGAGGTATACAGAGGCCCACCAGGTTGTCGAAATCCCGATGTCCAGAGGGTCCGCTGTCCGCAGTCATCGAGTCCCGTTCATTCTCTGAGGCCTTCCGTTTCAAGGAGCTACTCGGTGAGTACCATCGCCGGGGAGGCGTGTTGACAGCACATAGGTTGTGCCGGTCAAGACGGATTTGGGTACACAAATCCGGTCTGCACTGTTTAGCAGTGTATATGTACTGTTTAGCAGTATATCAAGTATTCCGAAGTATCTAGTTATTGTCAAGAATTCTGCTTGGTGATTAGTTATGCAGACTGTCATCATTGTTGGTCATTTTTAAAGGTTAAAATGTTTAATGTTAAATGTTTAAAGTGTTCAAATGTCTTGCATATTGTGGTATGAATGATTGTTCATTGTTCACCGTTCATTATTGTGTTTTCCGTATTAAGTAAATTCAAGAGTAAGTATCAGATCAGTTGTCGAGATGCCGCTCTTCTCGAAGTTAAGACAGATTACTACTAGAAAAGGGGTGCTTGAAGAAGCAGTTCCTATTCCTCCTAGGGACACCCCAGGGCATTTTATGTATCATAAGCATGGCTTAGATGCCATATTGTTTCTTGATCTATGGGTAGATTATACCAAGGGATTGCCGGAAAGTCAAAGGTGGCCCGCAGCGGGAACCTGGGATGCAGAGTGCATCATGAAAGTGGAGGAAGAGTTATGGAAGAGAAAAGTCAGACAGTCACAGAAAGACGCTGTTGAGTTATGGCGTAAAGAATCTCATAGACGCACAGAGAAAGCACGTAGACAAGAAAGATTGGAAATAGACGAGTTCGAGCAAGATGAAGTCTCCGAATCAGGGAATTCCGCAAGACAGTCAGAAACCATAGCATACGTAGGCAGAGGAAGATCCTGTGATAATACTAGATGTTTTTCTGATCCCATACACTCTGTATGTCCAAATAATAGCAGAACGTATCCGACGCCTGTAATAAATTTAAAGTCTCCTGAACATCTGTTCCAAGCCGCAGATAAACTACTACGAGAACGAAGGGGTTACCACCTCCTCGATTCCATGGATGAGCAAGAATTGGCCAGATCAGCCGTTCACTGGATTGACAGTCCTGAAAAATACGGTGATGAGACCGTAGCACACACGTTTTTTAACCTTAGTGCAGATGAACAACGTTTAGCTGGAATCTATATGATTCAGCAACTCCTTATATTATATAAGAGCCAACATGCTGACCCTGGTCCTTTACCTGATATATTAACGGAACTACTCACGAACAGATGGAGAGGTTCTAGTAACAAGTTGATTAAAGAAATATTAGTATCACGTAAACAGTATGTCCTTTTTGTAAATCCGGATTCTTTCCCGCTGCCCCGCAGAGAAAGAACGCCGTATTATATGGATAGACAAAATCCCTTACGAGAAGTGCACCCAATAAAAGGCGAAGACAATGAGTTTCACCGTGTATTTGTATACACACCCATATCAAAAATTGAATTGTTAGAAATGAAGAAAGTAGTACCAAGTCATGACAAAGACCCAGCGGGTTTCCACCGAGAAATTAAGGACATGTTGCTGATGGGAGAGTATACCTATCCTGATATTATGACGATATTAAAGGTGCTCTTACCTGCTGGTATTTATGAAAAACTGAAAGAAAAAGAGTGGGAAGTGGGAGACCAAAAGATAGATTGGACAGCATTAGAAACGGAAGAAAAGGCCCGAGCTGCAGGTTCAGGGCTCGGGGATAAAGTCAAAGCATTACCAGGTTTACTAGTACAAGTACTGCCACGTTTGTTAACTACGAAAAAGGAAGATTGGGGTGCAATCACGGCCTGTAAACAAAAGCATGATGAAGACACAAGTGACTACTATGCCCGATTTGAAAAATGTTTTGGAATAAATAGTGGTATAAAAACAAGTAGTGAGTCGTATCCACATTTATTTGTGACAAAATTAGTAGAAAATGCATTACCTCCAGTAAAGAATAGAATATTGAAATTCGAGAGTACCTGGCAAAGTAACACTCCGTCACAAATGCTACAAATGTTACAGTATCATCACAATAGAATTAGAGATGAACAAGAACACGAACAAAGACGTATGAAAGATACAAAAATGAAAATGCTAGTGTCTCAGACAGTACCGGCTGAAGGACATAAAAAGGGTATGACACAGTCCGATTCAGCAGGACCGGTAAAAGGGACATGCAATTATTGCAAAAAGCCAGGTCATTACGTACACGATTGTCCAGTTTTAAAACACAATATCGCCATAGGTAAAACACAAGAAAGATCACGGCCACTCAGACAAGATCAGAATGAACAAGGAGCTATGCCACATTCGCAGGCCATGCCAGCCGCACAACAGCCAATACAGTTTGTGCCAGCTGCACCACCGTTGCCTGTTACTGCCACACAAACCACCACACGACAAATGTATCAGACTGCACAGTATGAATATCCTGAGTATCAGCGTTACGCATGAACCAGCCTAGAGAGGGAAGTTGACTTACCGCTTATCGAGATTCCTGTAGATCAAGAAGGACCTTATGTACATAGTGAATTATTAGGTCAAGATAGAAAATTCTTACTCGATACAGGGGCAAGTCGTACAACTATAAAACGTAGTGAAGTTCCAGGGGCACCCCTCTCAGGCTCTCAAAATGTTTCCCTTGGTTTTTCAGGAAAACCTATTGTTAACGAAGTATCACAGCCTCTTCCACTTACGATAGGACCTCTGACACGAACTACAGATTTATTGCTTACTAAATCATGCCCAGAAAATTTGTTAGGAATTAAAACTCTGAAAGCCCTAGGAGCCATAATATGTTGTTCTCCGGAAGGAATAAGGTTGTTTTTACGTGATTTTAAAGGTCACTATGTATCTAGAGACATGGATCCCCGACTACAGACTTTACCAGCACATCTATGGGCACAAGGCCCTACTGATGTTGGTTGCATGAACATTACACCATACCGAGTTACACTCAAGGCAGGAGTGGTATTACCACGAATGCGACAATACAAGTTACCGCAAGATGCTGTAGTGGCTTTGCTGAAAATCATTGATGAGTTAATTGCCCAAGGAGTAGTTGTAGAAACAGACTCCAATGTATGTAATTCACCGATAATTTCGATTCTTAAACGAACTGACCCTACTGCTCCGCCAGTATACCGATTGGTTATTGATTTGCGGGAACTAAACAAGTGCATTGTGCCACAATTTCCTGTGGTCCCCGATATATCATCATTATTGACAGCAATTGATTCCGAAGCAACATTCTTTACTGTAATTGATCTCAAGAATGCCTTTTTTAGCGTCCCAATAGATCCGGAAAGCCAATATTTGTTCGGATTCAGTTTAAATGGGCGCAGCTTTAAATTCTCACGCGCTCCCCAAGGATTCACAGAAAGCCCCAGCATCTACAGCCAAGCACTGAAACGAGAACTTGACAGTATCCACATGCCAGTCAATACTGCACTGCTTCAATATGTCGATGATCTGCTGATCACCGCAAGAAGCGAACCTGAATGTGAAAAGGCTTCTCTGACAGTTTTAAATTTTCTAGCCGACAAGGGGCACAAAGTGTCTCCCTCTAAGCTGCAATTCTGTGCCCAGCGAGTTATTTATCTTGGTCACTCGCTGTCCAAGGAGGGAAGGCAGCTTACACCAGATCGCATCCAGTTAATTGCTAACATGTCAATACCCCAGACACAAAAGGAGGTGCGGGCTTTCATAGGCCTCACTTCATATTGTAGGCAGTGGATCCCTCAGTACGCATTTCTAGCAAAACCACTCATTCAGTTAACCACACAGGAGGCAGCCACATCGACTGTTCTCCCTTGGACTCAGGAACATACACAAGCTTTTGAAAGCCTAAAGGAAGCTTTATGTCAAGCACCTGTTTTAGCAACACCATGTTATAGCAAACATTTTACACTCTTTGTCACAGAACGCGAAGGTACTGCTTTGTCAGTACTCACACAGGAACAAGCAGGATCACGCAAGCCATGTGCTTATTTTTCCAGTACATTAGATCCCGTAGCTCAGGCTTTGCCCGCATGCCTGAAATCAGTGGCAGCAACAGCTTTAGCAATCAGACAAAGCGATGCCATAGTGTTAGGACATCCATTGACAGTACAAGTACCACATGCAGTAGAAGTTCTTGTGAACCGAACACAAACACAACACTTGACCATAGCAAGACTTACCGGTTATGAACTGACATTGTTTCAGCCACACATAGAGATCCGACGGTGTAATACATTGAATCCTGCTACACTATTACCTGTAATTGGAACAGACCCACTAGCTCATGATTGTGTTGAAATTATTGAAATAAAGACGAAACCTAGACAAGACTTGACAGACGTTCCATTGTTAGATCCAGACCTGACATTGTATGTAGATGGATCGTGCATGAGAGCAAGTACAGGAGACTTAGTGGCCGCGTATGCAGTCACAACAGACACTGAAGTTATTGAGACAAATTGTATAGATACTTTGTCAGCCCAAGCAGCAGAACTTATTGCTCTAACACAAGCCTGTATTCAAGCCACAAATAAGAAAGTTAATGTATACACTGACTCACGTTATGCATTCGGAGTTGTACACGACTTCGGCGTGCTGTGGCGAGAGAGAGGTTATTTAACCTCCCATGGTGCCCACATTCAGCACGGAACCCTCATTCATGCCTTGTTAGACGCAATACATCTACCAACTGCCATATCGATTATGAAATGTAAAGCACACACGAAGGTTACTGATATCATTTCTCAAGGCAATGATTTAGCTGACAGAACAGCTAAACAGACTGCTCAGAATCGCACATTAGACATGACAAAGCCAATAGTTCAGACACCAACACAGTGTATGACAATTAAGGATCCCGCACTTGACGTAATTGACATACAGACACATGCTACTGCAGAGGAATTAAAGAAATGGACTGAACTAGGAGGGATCCAGACAGATCAGGGATGGATGACGAAGGAGAAATCTGTATGGTTTCTTCCTGACTCTATGGTCCAGGCCATTATAGCTACAATTCACAGCCCAGCGCATTTAGGAGAGAAAGCTATGCTAGATAGCATTCAACACATTTGGTTCAACAAACATTTACGAGCAGCAGCTAAACAAAAAGTCCGTACCTGTATGATATGTTGTCAGTTCAACCCAGGAAAAAGTGTTCCCGTAGAACAGGGTGGATTCCAGACTCCTGATCATCCTTTTGAAGTGCTCCAAATGGATTATATCCAGATGGAACGATGTCGAGGATTCAAATATGTTCTGGTAGTTGTCTGCGCTCTCTCCCGATGGACTGAGGCGTACCCAGTATCAGATTACACGGCCCCGACTACTGCCAAACAGTTAGTTCGAGAATTCTTCCCGCGGTACGGTTTACCACGTGTTGTATATTCAGATAACGGCCAGCCTTTCTCATCCGAATTAATGAAACATGTCTCACTTTTGTTGGGATATCAGTGGAAATTCCACTGTGTCCGACACCCCGAGGCAGCAGGTCTCGTGGAACGACATAATCAAATTTTGAAAATCAGATTGTCTAAAATATGTAAGGAGAAGGGTGTTGACTGGATAGTAGCATTACCAGTTGCACTATTTTACATAAGAATGGTAGCACACTCTCGAACAGGGCTATCCCCGTATGAGGTGATCTTCGGAAGACCACCAAATATGTGGGGGACGCCTATACCACGTAAAATAACTGATGTTAATTGTAATATGCTGACAGATTACTTGGCTTCCTTGATGTCTGCACTACAATCTTGTCGTTCACAGGTAACTGCAGCTTTTCCTGACAACACTGAGGTGAAACCCCATGACGTTGCTCCGGGGGATCTGGTGTTTGTGAGAAATTTTGATCGGAAGACCCAGTTGGAGCCCAGGTGGAAAGCACCGAAGCTAGTCCTGCTGACCACAAGAACAGCCGTGAAAGTTGAGGGCAGCAAGGGCTGGATACATTCCAGCAACATTAAGAAATTTCATGGACTATCCTCGGATATAGACACTGTGCCCTGCACTCCCTCACAGACTGATTCAAAACTTCCTTTTGTTGAACAGAATGACTCTCAGTGCTATAAATTAAAGCTTAGGCCCAAACAGTCGAGCAATTTGATTGTTTAAGTCCTCTCCAAGGTGAAGCGGTTGAATTGTCTCCGACATGTATCCCTTGGACCTGAGTAGAGAAAATACCCGAGAAATGTTGAAACGACAGGCGTATTGTAAATCACTGCGTAGCTACTGTATGAGGACATTATTAATTTTGTTTTTATTGAGTGTTTTAGTAATTATTACGAGTGTGATTTTGCACATATATCATCCTATTTCTAGACATGTTTATAATGTTGCTGCTGAACATTCTTTTAGTGACCTACCGCCACATGAATTATCTTATAGACTTGCGCTGCGCAATAACACTTTCATTAGTATGTTACATCATTCCCATCAGACTAGTAATGCCACCAATTGTTGGGTGTGTGGCCGACTCCCTCCCTATCAGAATAACAAAGGAGTTCTGCCTTTCTTTCCACATCCGTTCACACACAATGGCTCCTGTGGAGCATGGTTTAGTTTACTAAACTCCATAGACCCAGACACAGCAGTTTATCAACAACATTGGATATGGGGAAATCTGAATCTAGTTTTATTCAAAGTCTGTCATCCTAATAAGGAGGGTCGCCCCAGTAGAACAGGAACTGATCTAGAAAATGAAGTGTATAAATTAGGTAATTTTACACCTAATCTTATGATTCTGAATGTCAAATCCGAAGTTGAACTAATTCTGCCCACTATGTCAGTATTTTCAGTTAAGGGTGAATTATGTGTAAGAAAAGTTGGTTCCATACATATGGGCCATAGCCAATGCGTTACTACAGTAGAGTATAGTGATCAAGGTAAATCTTCATTTAGAGCTTCTCGCCATTCTTACTTTATATGTGGTCAGACGGCATATATGCGTCTGCCTCTAGATTGGGATGGTACCTGTTACATAGCATTCCTTCTGCCACCTGTTTTCCTAGCTCCACCTGATTATTATCGGAATGTTCATTTAGTACACAATAGAGAGCGAAGAGATCTCCCAGTTGTCGATTATACTGAGACGGCATGGGACAAGTATGTAGATTTCAATAAAGGTATCTTTCCCTATATAGGTACAATATCAAATAGTAAGCTGATACGTAAACTAACCAAGACTCTCGAAGCTGTAGTAAACGAGACTATAGCCGCCCTAGGCAATCTGACAGAGGAACAATCAGTAATGAGAATTGTTGTTCTCCAGAATCGTCTTGTCCTTGACGTCATCCTGGCCGATAGGGGCGGAGCTTGCAGGGTCATCGGATCCAGCTGCTGCATATTCATACCAGAAAATTCGCCATCTGTATATAAAGCTATAACACGCCTTCATAAGATTGTGAGCCAGATACACGAAAATCCAGGCACTTGGACATGGTCCGGGTGGTTTTGGAGTGTGATATCAGCCTGGGGATGGAGAGTTCTATCCTTCCTAGGTATTGGCCTTCTTATGCTCTTCAGTTGTTGTTTATGCCTGCAATGTGGACCAGCGATTTGTGGTCTGTGTGCCACATCATGCATTCCATATCAAGGTTCTCGTTCAAAATACCGGAAGAAGAAGGAAGAAGAAATGATGCTCCATGAGCAAATCGATGGAATGATGAAGATTGATATCTCTTGAAGGGCAAGTAGGGGACAAGGAGGGAATGTGGAAATGTGGATTTTCCTGATCAGTTATGTCCCCTATCTTGGACCCCAACGGTTCTATGTGCATGTCACAAGTACATGTATGTTCCCTCCAGTTCCAGTTTCCAAAACGCAAACATATGTGCGTCCACCGTCAACATGTTCTCTGTCAGATCCGCCATCAATGGGCTGGATATTCGATTCCTAAGTATGAAAGGCCACCGACTTTATATGGCTAAGTTACTCCATTTTTACAGTTCAGGCAAGTAGGCCCGATCCTGTCCTTAAAGCCTCCCCTGCTCTCTGTCTCTGACAGCTTCAGCTTGAGCTCGCATCTGTATCCATGAACTTTGTCCTACTCCCTGTGCAGCTAACGGTGCCTGCCTCGGCCAGTTTTTGCCTGCCTGCCAAGAAGCTGTATTTCACCTTCGAATTATCTACTTTGCTCTTCAGCCGATGCATTCCTGGCCGGTGATTTAGGTAAACATTTCCTCTAAGCTCACAAGCAAAGGACTCGGCCTTTCCGTCCTCCTGCAAGTAATTCATAGCCCTGTTGCCATGGAAAGTTTTCTGCCCCTCGCATCTCATATAGACACTTAGACGCTTGTACACGCACACACAGTCAGTATAGAATAGATTCTGTCCGAGAGTCTTTTCTTGTGGATAACATAGTTCTCTAAACATAGGATGTTAGATATGATTTGGGATTAGGTTGACTTGACCCCCCAGACTTCTCGTCTCCACATGTAGAGCTAAATGTCAAGTCCCCTTCACCCCCTAGTCGCACGTCAATCACACGTCATGCTGTTGCGCGCGCATCTATGTTAAGTATTATCTTATAGATCCACCTATGCATGATAATCAGAGCCAATCATGTTTCTTTCTGCTCCTTATTACGCCTAGTTTCGATTACGCACCAATATGTCATTTCTCTTATCAATTGTTACGCCTTTTGCATTCATTTCATTGTAATGTATGAACTATAAAAGTTACTTCTTGTCAATAAAGTATTGTACTTCACTTCCTGAACCCTCGTGGTGACGGAACCTGAAGGCCGCCACTCGAGTCGGCCATTTTGGAATAAAGCCCATTCAGAAAATCTCTTATACCACGGATTCTGCCTCTTGTTATTCTGAGCTATTTTACTTTAATTTAGATTCTGTCTGAAATTCAGTCAAGGTAAAAAAAGAATATTTACCACAGTTCCATTGCCGAAGTCAGAGCAACTGTTGTTTGTGGATGGATCATGTTTGAGAGATGCCATAGGAAACTTGAGAGCTGCGTATGCCATTTGTACGGTTGTGGAAGTGGTTGAAGCATTGTGGTTGCAAGGACTGTATTCAGCTCAAGTAGCTGAACTAATTGCCTTGACGAGGGCTTGCAGCATTATTGAGCGATTGAGAGTTACCATCTTTACTAACAGTCAATATAGATTTGGAGTTTTCCATGATTTTGGGCAGTTGTGGTTCATGACCACTTCCAGTTCACCTATCTGAAACTGAGAGCATGAAAAACGTACTGCTGTCATTACAATTGCAAGCGCAAATTGCAGTAGTGAATTGCCCAGCCCATGACAGGAAAATGATTATGTGAGAGTCGGCAACCGCTATGTGGCGGAGACCGCGTTTTATTGCGCCCTAAATTCTTACATCTTCAATGGGGATCCATTAAAAGAACAACCTGATGTCGCAGAATGCAGGCTGATGTTTTCAATTGTGGAAACATGGGAAGAAATAAAAGCGTTACAGGATGAAGTTTCAGAGACCGAACTACAGGGGTCGATCACAGAAGGTTTCATACCAAGAGAATGAGGTGTGGGGATACACGGATGGGAGACCAGTTTTGCCTGGTAGTTTGTTGTCAACAAAACAAGGGAGATACACCTGAATGGGAGTCAATCGGACCACGAAATCATGGACCAGATGCCCCTTCATATGGACTCGGAATGAGATCGGCACTCCAACGTATCCGAGAGCACTAGCTTGGAACTGCCGGCGATTACTCCGGCCACAGCGGACGAGATAATATAGAATGTCGATGTCGCCTGCCTAAGCATATGGGATGAGAAACCCACCATCGACACCGGAACAGAACTGAAGTCTGACAGAAGTGCACCGAACATTCCTCCTGAGCACTACAATATGTCATAACTGAAGAAGCCGGATGAGGGCCCGGCTGCCGAGACCACTGCGAGGTACAACCTAACACTATAGACTATTGTGGGGTTATCCCACAAACTTTTTGGACCAGCACGTTGCTACTGGTCCTGGGGAGCTGAAGTTGGGGTTGTTTGTTGTTATAGTTAAGGGTGGGATCCAGAGAGTCACATCAGCAGATTGCAGCAATAACCTCGAAAAGTGTCACAAGAGGAGGATGGAAAGGCATGATGGGCAAGAAGGGAACCCAGTTCTTTTGCGCTATATACAGATGGCTAGCAACCTAGTATATAAATGTATGACGTGGAATGTCAGAGGTATGCATACGATGACTAAACGATATAAGGTGTACTCTTACCAACATAAGAGAGGAGTGCAAATAGCACTCATACAAGAGATCTACCTCACAGCATCAGAAGGTCAAGCACTCAAGAGACGATGGAGAGGTCAGGCATACTTCACTAAATACTCAGGGTATGCCAGGGGAGCACTCATATGGATACGAGCAGGGGTCCCACTCCAACTCACAGATACTATCATTGACACGGATGGGAGGTATGTCCCTATAAGAGGCCGACTAGAAGAGAAAGACATAACGCTGATCAGCTTATATGCCCCCAATATTGACCAGGGTGCCTTGTTTGCATCGATGTAGTGGCATCTAGCTCCATGGCTCATGGCATCGACACTTATTGGTGGAGATTTCAACTTTGTGTCTGACAGCCAGCTAGACCGCTCGCACCCCCCTCTGCTGGACTCCCAGACGACTCGGACAGCTAGGATGTTCTCTGACTGGCAACAACAGTGGAACCTAGTAGATTCCTGTAGACGTAAAACCCCGCAGAATAGGGGCTACTCCTTTTCGGGCCTACAGGAGGTCCGTGTATGACTCGTTCTCTACCTTACCAGCCCTGACATACGTTATCTCACTGACACGATCGAATATCTACCCCGCACTATTTCAGACCATAATCCTGTTTTACTGCAATTATGATGGGCACGCCCTAGACCCTCAATACCCACCTGGAGGTTAAAGATAGAACTTCTGGTGGACCAGTCTTCTGAGAAACGATCAGAGCCAAAATAACCCAGTATTTTGCGGAAAACACGGGGACAGCATCTACCCCCCAAATAGAATGGGACGCATTCAAGGCTGTGACACGATGGCCCTGCATTGCTAAATCAAAAGGTATCATGCAGATGTTGTTTTATGCTAGACCTGCCCGGAATGCCCATCAGAACTCTGGCCGCAGCATTTTGTAACTTGGAGTTTCTTGAGCTTGTATCCTGGAAGGCCAATATAAAGTGAGTTGGCATAGTCAAGGCGACTGAGAATCAAAGCCTGCATGACCATCTCCTTAGCAGTCCTAGGTAGTAGAGTTAGGAACTTCCTAAGGGGTTTCAATGTGCCAAAACACTGAGCTGCCAGTTTCTTTATTTGCATAGAAAACCGAAGATTTTCCTCGAACCAGACTCCCAAGTTCTTGACTGCCTGTCCCGTAGAACTGGGTAGGGGATAATCTGGTGGCCAGAAGGCTTCCCTGAACTGTAGAGGAAAGATTCCATATAATGGGATTTCAGACTTCTCCTTGTTACACTTTAGTTGAGCTGCTGCAAGCCATTTAAATATGGCTATTAGACAGTTTTTAGCTTGAGTTGGAGATGTATCAGAGTCCTTCTAAGTGAAGAGGGAAGCAGTAATAGTCCCCATTGTAAAACCAAATAAAGGCCCATATGATAAGACGGCCTGCCTCCCACTATTGATGCTTAATATTGATTATAAGATCTTAAGCCAGATTCTAGCCCTCATGACCACACTTGTGCACAAAGACCAACCAGGGTTTATCCCAACACGCAACACAGCAAGAAATATCAGGCATCTTCGAACTATCCTAGAGGCACACAGGGACAACCAGGAGCACAACACGATTTTCCCCATTGATATTGAGAAAGCTGTTGATAGCTTAAAATGGCCCTACCAGTACGAAGTGATGAGACTCATGGGACTGGGAGAGGGGTTTCTCAACTGGTCTAGATTGCTCTAAACTGATCCCATTGCCAGAGTACGCATGGGAAGAACAATATCACGAAGCTGGCCGATAGGGCACGGCACTAGGCAGGGATGCCCACTCTCCCCGCTATTATTTGCCCTGGCTATGGAGCCACTAGCTATAGCGGCCTGAACAGGGCAGTCATACGAGGGCTTTAGAGTCAAACAGGACCATCATCATATAGCATTATATGCGGATGATCTGCTGTTGTTCCTAAAAGAAGGGGATGAGAATTTAACGGAAGCCCAAGTTTTGAAGGAGAGATTTGGCTCCATATCTGAACTCAGGGTGAGCTGACACGAACGGGCCAACCCCCACAGGACCTAGCAGGCTTGCAGTGGGAAACTAATTGCTTGCCATATTTGGGAGTGCACATCTACCACGACTGGTCGGACCTCCACGAGGGGAATATAGAAAGGGCATACCGCAGCCTGCGAGCGGCTATGGACTTGTGCCGGACTCTACCACTATAGGGTGGCTGGCAGGACTGCACTGCTCAAAATAATAGCGCTCACCCACCTTCTGTACTACTTTAACGCACTACCGCTCTGGATCCTGGCAACATTTTTCAGGTATCTCGAGTCCCAAATCCAGTCATTCATACGGGACAATGGCCGCCACAGGGTGAACCTTACATTATTGCAGAGACCTGTGGCGGAGGGAGGCCTGGCGGCCCGAACTTTGAAACATACTATATAGCAGTTCAGTTACAGTAACTGGTGCGCAACATAGCCTCGGAAGAGAGAGGACCCCGGGCACTCAGGAGTGCTACTAAATGGTCTCCTGAGAGTATTTCTTAGAATATATAGACTCTCCGGGGGGACACTCAGGAGTTTAGAGTACAAACCAAATGCTGGGATTGGGGGCTGCAGAATATGGGAGTACGGACCCCATACTCACCAGACATCCCATCGGACATGCTGAGAGCTCTTCCACATGGTGGGAATTGGTGAGACCTAGAGATGTGGATGGAGATGGGGTGCCAAAAGTAGGCGACCTCTACAGGGACTCAGAGATGCTGCCATCTGAGACGTTTTGAGCGGAATTTGGGCTGCCACAGGGACACTTTTTCCTGCATAGGGCATTAAAGGCAGCCATTCGCAAACACTGGCGTACAGGTTGAATGGAACCCCTTCTGCAACAAACCTACTATTATATGGCCCTATCAGCGGGCACTATCAAAGCAGTATCATGCCTATACAGAGCGTTGCGCGCAGATGGCCTACGGCCATTGGAGAAGCTTTGACTCCAAAGGGATGGTGACTGAGGTATACCCATACCGACCAAAGAGTGAGACAATATACTGGCTGGGACACCGAAAGTATCCAGAAAAGCACGCTTCAAATTGATAAATTATTATGTCCTGCACAGGGCATACCTGACCCCCGAACAAGTGGGTAGATACTTCCACGTGGCGGATGCAACCTGCCCAAGATGCGACGCGCCACAGGCCCACATACGACATATGTTCTGGGAATGCCCCCAATTGCAGGAATTCTGGACACAAGTGGTACAGACAGTGAGCAAAGTCATAGATAAAAAACTAACATGCACTCCGGCCGGCTGCCTACTGGGCTAGTTTCCCCACTCAACTAAAGTAAAGGTCACCACCAGATTCCAACGCCTGGCATACATCTTAGCTAAGCGGGAGATAACCAAGAATTGGAAGGCAAAAGGGGGCCCTAGAATAGTGACCTGACGTAGGGTTTTTCTGTAGTGGGTGGGGTGCGAAAGACGAGTGATGATGCGAGAAGCTAAAAGAGGACTGAGGAACATAGAGATAACGAGTGCCTGGGAGGCATTGGTACATGACCTAGAATATCCAGAACCAGAGCCCCCAGATGATGAGGCAGATAAATACCAACTATTGCGCGAATACTGTAAGGCATGCTTCGCTGGAATCACCCCGCCCTACACATTCACAACTAGAGAAATAGTAATACATTCCACCCAACTCGACACAAGAAGAACTGATAACAAGTGACGCCGGGGGGAGGGGGAAGGGGATTAGTTTATTGTTATCACTGTACTGTTACTTGTAATATCAATAGCTTATTCACATGGCAAAGGAACAAACAAAATATGAGAAAACCAATGTTAAATCAAAAAATGTGCCTTAGGACTATGGCAAAAGAGAGATAACCAATACAATTTTAAAAAAATAAAACAATGGCAAGGCACTACCATGGACCTGCATGTGTTTGGAGAGATGCTATGATGCGTCTATTCCAACAGACATGGTTCAATCCCTGATTTCTAGCTGTCGCAGAGGTGTTGTCCCAGAGGTGTGTAGTATGTCAACAACAGAGCCTGGGGAAGAAATCACTGGTCACTGGTGTAGGGAGATCTGGAGGACCCTTCAATAGGATGTAGCTCGATTTCATCGAGATGCCCCCTTGCAATGGACTAAAATACATTCTAGTGATTGTGTGTCTTTTCTCTCGTTGGGTGGAAGCCTATCCAACCAGCCATAATGACAGTCTAACTGTAGTAAAATTACTCCTTAGAAAGCTTAGAATAATGAGGCATTATGAATGCTTTGCTCAGCGCTACAACTTGAAAATGCACTACCTGCAGTGGATGTTTCGGTGGTCACAGTGAGATGTCCGACTCAGGTTAGTCACACTATAAAAGAGACGCCAGCTACCGGGTCTCGAGGCACTGGTTCAGAGGAGGGTCAGAGAGAGTCAGTCTCTGTAGGCAACGAGGGTTCTGTGGAGAGGACCCTGGCTAGGCGAAGTAATGAGAAGCGAGTAATAAGTAGAGATCATTGGCTCAGAAGAACTAGCATATTGAAGCAAGTCTTGGCAGAAGGTAAAATACCCTCAACTGTAATTGAAGTCTCAAGTCAAACTGAATAAGGTGACACAGAGAATGATGAGACCCCAGTGAGAAAGTCAAAGAGAGTCAAAGTACTAAATCAAAAGTATGCTGCACCAGAATGGACTTATCTAGCAGCAGCAAATGACTGGGAGAGAGCATATCATACTTTTTGCTTCAAGAAACTGAAGTCACAAAAGCCACCTTGAGGAAATGTTATGATAAGAGACACTTTTGTAAAGCAGAAAATGGCTTATGAATAACTGAAGACAACTGGATAGAAGATGGCGGCAAGGGAGCTTTCCGTTGCACCACTACGTGTCATGTACAAAGTAAACAGTTTACTTCATAGGATCTTTGATTTTTGCCAACCTTTAAAGGCCAGCCACCATCATTGGCCCTTCATTAAACAATCTATTTACACAACAAGAGAGGCAAATAACTAAGATTTTCAACAATAATTGAAACTTAATGTCAGTGTTAAGGGACAAGAAAATACGATGCAGGAGGTCCTGTGTTCTTTATCAAAAATCTTGTACTTCTTTTATTCACTATACAGTTCGACACATCCGAACTGTTATTGTTGAAAATATTGGTTATTTGCCTCTCTAATTGTGTGAATGAATAACTGAAGTGAGAAAATACACCGGATTGTGCCATACCATTGAAACTTGTGAACTGTGATAGTGAAATAAGCAAAGATGATTTGTTTCCCGAGTTTAAAAAATATATATAATTTCTGCAAAAATCCTACGCCATAGCGAATTCACAAATACGAACGAAAATTATGATTCCCTTTTCTGAAAAGATGGAAAATCCAAACCCGGTATCGTTAAAATGTGTATGTGCTTGCTTTTTAGCTGATTTTTAAATAATTATCATATTGGTACTTATTGTCTTAAATCTTCCTCATCATGTTTATATTAAGCACGACATTAACCCTACCCTTGTTACTAAACCGTTGGAAGTAAAAAATAATGGAATTGGAACTAATGACCCAACTGTTAAACTTTGCATCATGATCAATTTTATTAATGATTTTTCGTTAAATGTCTTTACTAAACTCCTTTACAAATACCTGGATACTATGAATGCTAGAGATTGTTATGTATGCATGCAACTACCTACCTCAGTATCAGAGGGAGTGACTTACCATCACTTACCTCTTTCTTACGGCATTTCTTGTAGTGTATTAACCAGTTAATTTTATTTCAAAGGTCAATTTCAGTATATTTATTCAGATTATAATTTGATCTTTTCTGAAAATACCTATTAAGAAAAATGTCAATATTGCTCCGGGTACACAAACTGCTGAAATAATGGGTGAATTTTTCCAACCTACACAAAGTATAGATACAGTATTTGCACATTGGCATAATTTAACTTGTTCCTTGCATAATGTAGAAAAAGATTTTATAAACTCAGTTGAGATTAGAAGCGGAGAAATTAAGAGAAAGGCTGAAACACAAATTAAAATACCACCTTGGGACTTCGGGAGGGTGAAATCGCCTATGGCTCTAGATTGGCAACATAAAGGGAAGCTATGCACACTATGACGCAAAACGGATATTATCAATAACAATAAATGTGTTGGTTCTAGTGAATGCGATCATACTTTCCAAATTGTGGAAGGTTGAGGTTTATATCTCGGTGGATCTTATTCTGTTTTCCCAGGGATGTATTATATTTGTGGGAGAAATGCCTATTATAGATTGCCAAAACATTGGTATGGATGCTGCTATATGGGAATAGTATTTCCAAAATTGTATCATGTGAATCAGGCTAGTGGAACAAACTAATTTAAATATACTCATTTAAGAAGGGTAATAAGTGCTGCTAAATAATTTGGGAATATTTTTGGTGCAAGAATACCATCAGTTGGGGTGATTCTAAATTATCACAAAATTCAAAAGAATCTCTACTGCAGTTGGGTGTTTATCAACTGATTACAGCAGGAGGTTTCCTTGTCATAGTTACTGAAATTGTTGCTATCAGATCTATGGTATTACAAAACAGACTTGCGTTAGGCATCTTGCTCGCAAAAGAGGGCTGAGTCTTTCACATGCTGACAATTCAACAGTGCTGTACTTCTATCCCTGACAAAGTAAAACTTTGAAGGGATATATCAGCAATATACTAAATTGGGAAAGATTTGAACAAATTTAAAGATGATGGTGCATGGGAATCCATTGGAAAAATATTTACTTTTGTGTGAAAATGGTTTGCAACATTGGTAGGTAGTTTAGTGGGAAAAATATTAACACCTATACTAACTATTGCTTATGGCATACTAATAATTATAATAATTTTTTGATATTGCAAAAAGACAAACTTTGAAAAAGAAAGTAGGGGAATAAAGTGAAAGAAAGCAGAAATTGAACTAGAAGACAGACAATGTGGATACTATGATTAATTGAAAGCCTTAGAACAGACCAGGCTAAAACGAATGAAGACGTCCATCTTATAAATATGACATCAGATAAAGATAAAGATAAGAGGGTGATAGCTCGATTTGCCATTAAAGGGTGAATTGATAGAGCATGGATGTTATCTTTTGTCTATCTCTTTGAATTCACCCTTGAAAAAACATTTCTGACATCTATTATCGAATATAACATATGCGTGTTAGGTTCTCATGCTTAAGAAAAAACATTTATGAAACTTGATTTAGGTACTGCATCGTAAAAGCATACCTAATGTTAGATGTAGGATTGTGATGACATTTAATTGTAAAGCTAACTAATGATTGTTTAACAAATGCATTAAGATGTTTCTCACTATGCATAAATAAATGTAATAAATAAACGATAACATATAAAACTCTATGAAAAGAAATAAAAACTGTAATATGTTAGGAACATGGTTGTTTACCTTAGAACAGGTCATAATGAACACTGACATCAAAAAGAGAAATAGATGTCATAATAATTTGCGTTATGAAAAAGCGTATTCTAAATGTGCCTTTGAATCTTGGGTGATGTATTAACCTACAACGTGACATACAAACCTGCAACATAAAATGTAAATTTGAAATAAAGTGTTACATTTTTTCTTTTTTTTAAGGGGTACTTTATACTTCCATGATGTAGACGTAAATCATTAATTTTCTTAATTGAATAACTAATTCATGGTTTCCAATGAGGTGAAATTCATATTTTAGCATAAATTCATCATGCACAAGCTGTGTTTCATGAATGTCTCAAAACCTTCCTTCCTTTCCCGGTATGAATTTATGAACTGAATAGTCTGAAGCCTATTGGAACCTTTCGTAAAGTTTCTACTTGTGCATTAACAATCAACGATTGCTTTCACGTTTGTAGCTCACTCGATTGGACTTGCATCAAAATGGTTACTTCCTAGAGAACATCCTCGGGAAAGAACTGACAAAGGATGAGAGCATTGACGCACCAATTTCCTAGATGACACAACCAATTCTATGACTAAAGGACAGTGGTCTTAAGGAAATGCAAAGTAATGGATTACTGAATCCCCCTGGATTTGTGTACGTTTTTCTCACTACATCATCTCATCCTACTGAAACTGACCAATGGGATAGAGTGGTCCGACCAAATTGGTGATGTCAAGGGGTGTAAACCAGAATTCAATGGAGTATAACTGCCCAAAGTACGGACAGGGGCGGTTCCTATCTTTTCCACCATCTCAACCCATCCTGCGGTACAGAGAAATATGATTTAGACTTCCAGAAACTAACGCGAACTGTGAAGAATTACTGCGTTTGTTGCTGGCTGGTATGCTTTGGTAGTGGAATATTTCTGGCTGAAAGTTTTCGGACAACAGCTGTGGCATTGACACTGCAGTGTGGACAGGGGCAGACAAATCCTGTCAATGAACTGGAACTTGTCATTTTGCGATTACTGAACTTGCAACTATATGGTTTGTATGAGGGTTATTTGCTTTGAAGGACTCATTTCTTATGATACAATTTCCCTCGGCTGAGGAAGATAACTCCAAAAATCCATTCGGTAATTAATAAATGCTAACTATTATCTTATTCCAGGTCGTCATATGATAATAGTTCATCCCCTAAATATTCAAGTCCTTTTCAGCACAGAACAAGATCCAACCGAGGACCTAGTGAGATTAGTATTTGGTAGCTGAGGTTATTCTGGGATAAAATATCTTGATCATTTGAAGTAGAAATTCATGAGGCCTAACACGTTTGCTCTACAACAAAAGCCTGTTATGTCCAAGAGGATTCAGATCAGGAGGCCTGCCAACTAGCCCTTGGAGTCACTCTGGGTACTGTGTGCAAGTGATGAAGGTCCAGTCCTTCTCACGCAGGCAAAATGGAAGCAGGCAGCATGTCAGCACTGCAAATCAGCAGTCCAGCAGAGTGCAGTTCAGCAGAGTGGCAGTCCTTCAGCAGTTCAGCAGTCCTTCTTCCTGACAGAGTATCCACAGGTCCAGAAGTGTCCTGAAGTGTTGATGTCTGAGGTCCAGTATTTATAACCAGTTGTGCCTTTGAAGTGGTGGAGAAGCTTCTAGAGGTTTCCCTTTGAAGTCCCCAGGCATCCTGTCTTCTCTGTCCTGGCTCCAGACTAACTACAGGAGGTATGCAGTCCTTTGTGTGGAGGCAGGACACAGCCTATTCAGGAGTAAGGGAGGCTTTGCCAGCTCCTCCCTCCCATCCTGCCACTGATGACCCTTCCAGGCACACTTAATCTCCCTATAGTGTGTGGCTGTCTAGGAGGAACACACAAAACCCAACTGCCAGCTACACCCAGTCACCCAGTCATGGGATCAGAGACAGGTACTAAATGGATAAGGCAGGAAAAGTCAACATTCTAAAAGTGGCATTTTCAGAATTGCAAATTAAAATACAACTTCATCATAAGTTAGGATTTTAAATTGTGATTCCAAAGACACCAAACATGGACTGGTTATCTCTTTCAATTTTTAAGGCACACATACAATGTAATAAGGCACCTCCAATAGTATCTTATGGGAGACATAGGCCTTGCAGTAGTGAAAAACGAATCTAAGTGCAGCACACATGCAAAGAGGAATTGATGAGGAGAACAAAAATGTTTCTCCTTATTACGTATCTCTCATTTAAGCGCACCATTTTGGCACAAACCAAGGTTTACTTTTTTAGTAAATTTAGGTTTTTGTCAAAATACATGAATGAGAAAGCCCAGGTAGCACCTACCTGACTCATTGTAATGCAATACAGTGCAAGGTGCTGCGTTGTTTTAACAAAGCCAAAAAGGCTATGTAAATCTCAACCTGCATTTTGAGTCGTGGTTACAGCAAAAAAGTGGTGTAGCAACAAAACGAAATGTTAGCAATTCTGGGCCAAAGTTCTTTCCACTTTCCACTTTCGACGGGTCCTGCTATTGGGCAGAAGTAGGTCGGTTGCGGGCGTTGGACTTTGGAGTAAATGTGACTATAAGTACGCGCCCCCCGTACGGACCCATGGGGTAATTTCTCTTATTCTTAAATATACAAATGGCTTTCTGAAAAGTGGTAAGCCTGACTACAAATTGTAAGTCCAAAACAATTTCTTACAAACATCACAGGTTAGGGTGCACCTTAGGGTGTGCATACCGGCGTGGTGTGTTTCTCCTATATTGGTCCTGACGTAAGCCTCGCTAAAATAGCTAACAGGAGGCAGAAACATGTTGACCATGATTTTATTCACTTACACTTTGGATGAGTATGGTTAATTTTGGCTAGACAATTCTGATATCCAATCGCCATTTTAACAGTGCTTGGTTTACCGCGAATAACGTTTTTTGGGGTTTAAACCAAGCCCTTTTTAAATCACTTTTTTCTGTTTCATCACACTTAAAAGAAACCCGCTCCGCTGTAACCAGGCGTTGTAGCACACCAGGGAGGCACTCGGCCTCTCTGGTGGGAACCCAATGATGAGGCATGTCACCAACCAGGTTGGTGAGTGATGGTTCTTTTTATTCACAAGAGTGACTCCTTTCCCGCTTTCTCTGTTCTCTTACGTTTTTACTCACTAAATGAGTTTGTCGTGCACTCTTTTGTTGTTTTTTGCTTAGACAATTCTTGCACCACATACAAGTAAGGTAACAGCTGTTCCTCTAAATCTTTTTTCTTGCCCAAGATGATTTAATGTACATCAATATCTTTTGAACATCCTCATCACTCTCACATGCAGCTTTCCATTGGTTTTCTTTAATGCTTCCTTTGATACCTCACAAATTGATACTACTTTTTCTAACTGAAAATATAGGACATTATCTAATTCCTTAAATAATTTATGCATAATCCTTTGAAATAAAGAAAATGCTGCCCCCTAGCAAAACAAGGTTTGGTCCCCCTTCCGCAATCACTATTGGGAATAGTGTAGGCACAAACCAACAAACACCCCATCAGTGCCCTACAAAAATGGTCCAACTAATCGAGATGACAAAGTGACCCTACATCTCCCACCAGAGTGCTGTCCCCATGTAGCCATTCTTACCAATGTTCCTACCCTGCAGGAAAACCAAACTGAATCACAGTCCCAGCTAAAGAACAAAGCCTGCCACTGGCTCTTATAGAATACAAACTTTTCAAATACAAACTATCATTATATTTTATTTGTGAGATGAGTTAGCTGGGTTGGCCCATTATGCAAGTCCCTACCCGGTGACTGCATTGTTATAAACTGCAGATCCCCGAATATTGCTAGTCGGCTGCTGGGTTGGGGGTCTTACCAAATAAACCAGAGGTTGGGTAAAGAGATTGCCATTTTACCACTTGGGTTCTTCTACAGGCATCTTGAAAGCAGAGTGAGGAACACTCAGGCCAATAAACCAGCTAGTACAACGACCCCTACACACCTGGTGGCCCCCCCTCTGGAAATCAGAAATAGATACCATCTCCTGAGCGATCTAGACGACCAAGATTGACTATCCAGAGCATTCTTATCTCTATCAGACTCATCTGCTTTGCAGCCTGATGTCACACTTATGCCACACACTAGCAGCGATCTTGTTCCAAATGACCCAGCAATTAATAGCATCCATTACTTTTTCCAACCAGAGCCTCAGGGAGTCACTAACAACATAGGACATGCACAGGAATCCCTACTCGATCTCCAGGACTTGAAAATCCTATCCTGGAATGTAGCAGGAATAAAGCCCAAGATAATTGACCTTGACTGGTGTAAGCTAGTAGATGACTTCCATTTTTGCCTACTGCAGGAAACCTGGGCAGTAGGACGTGTCTACAGGGTAGGTTACAAATCTTACAGTATTGAAGCTAAACAGCCAACCACTGGCCGCCCAGAGGGTGGTCTCCTAATCAGGGTTAAAAACACACTTGTCTGCAAAATTAAGGTCCTACACCTCGGCTCAGAGGAAAGTATTGGGCTGGATCTATCTTTTGGCAAGGGGAATGTGCAAGTTAGGTTATTTAACATCTATAACCAGTTTAATACTCCCCATAGACCATCTGGGACAATAGCAACGCTAACCAATTACCTTGACTCAGCCATGGGGAACCATCAGCTGATAATTGCTGGTGACTTTAACACAACTTTTGAACCCGTAGATTATATACCGGATCTTATCTCAGACAGGGACAAAGCCAGGGGGATTGCTAAACTCCAGATACCACCCATCAAGAAATGTACTAGCGTGGGGCAACAGGTTTAATCATTCACTATTGCATTTGGGATCAGAGCCTACAATGGCCGGACAGACTCTGACAAAGGAGCATGCCACACATTTAAGACGGGGGCATCCAAGACCCGGATTGACTATATTCTTGTCGATCTTGAACTTTGGTCCAGTGTTAACATATGGCTGTACTAACCCTGGAAGATAGTGACCATAATGCTTTGGCTCTTACTCTGACTGGTTTAGCTTTATTGTATGGGCACCATAGGTCTGAGAGCACCCCGGTTATTAGAAGAGCCAAATGGCCCCTGATATTAGCTGATCCAACTGCACTTCCCAAAATATATACAGAGGTAGAGCAGACTCTTTCAGATTTGAGTATCTCTACTACTGGGCCAGATGATATTATGACCATATTTTTGACATTGACCACAAACATAAGACCTTTTTTTTTTTAAACAATGCAATCGACCAAAGCGGAAAACAGCTCCTTGGTTTAATAATGCCTGTAAAAAAGCCAAGGATGACTTAATTGACGCGGTGAAAGTGAAATCTCCCATAGACGTAAAAAACAGCAGGAAGTTATACAAAGTGGCACAACATAAGGTAAAAAGGGACTGGGAGTCTGATAATTGAAATATGCTTCTAGAAGCCTCGAAGCAAAAGAATAGTCAACTCTTTTAGCACCTTTTGTCAAAAGGGTCAACAAATCTGGAAATAGAAACAGATTATCATATACAGCCCCATGTGTGGGAGGAATACTTTGGGCAGCTATATGCAGGCCAGGGGCTTCCATATGATCCACGCTCACAAATGAATCTTCCTGATCTAGTAACATTCGAGGAGATTAACATCACAGTAGATGAAACTATTTTGGCCATAAAGTTGTTACAGAGTGGGAATGCCCAGGGCTTAGATAAACTCCCGGGAAACCTGTGCAAAGCTGAACCCATTATGTGGGGACCCTTGCTCCAAATAGTTTTTAACATCTTGTCAGGAGGAGAAATCCCGGCAACTTGGCGGGCGCCAAAATTATCCCCATCCCCAAAAAGGGTGACAAAGGGTCCCCTGGAAACTATAGGCCTATCAGCCTTATAGATGTCTCCCCAAAAAATTTCTGTAAAATTATTTTGACCAGAATCTAAAATTGGATTGAGGAAAATAATGTTCTGTTAAATTTACAGGCAAGATTTAACGCCTCCACAAGTACTACCGACCAACTTTTTAGAGTCCTTTTGTTAATCTGGAAAGAAGTAACCATCAAAGGAGGCCATTTGAATGTAGTATTTGTGGATTTAAAAACGGCCTTTGACTCTATAGATAGGTCTCAAGTCTGGCTAGCACTGAGCGAACTAGGATTACCACCTTATTTACTTTGAATCCTGATTCGGCTACACCATGACACTTATGCTAAGGTCAGGTGGAATTCCGATGGTAGTCTGACCAATGACATATCAGTACGGAAAGGTGTTCGCCAAGGTTGAATCCTTGCCCCTACATTATTTACCCTCTACATTAATGGCCTAATAGGAGAACTGTATAATTGTGGTGGAAATTCCCCAAAACTTGCAGTCAGTGTAGTGCCTTGTCTGCTCTTCGCAGATGACACACTGCTTATTGCCAGAACACCTGGAGGGATCCAAAATCTCTTGAATAACTGCTCCAAAACCAAATATATGACTTTTAATCCCTATAAATCCCACAAGGGCAAACTAGTGCTGGCCACGCAAATTTTGGAGCAGGTTAAGTCCTTTGATTATCTGGGCGTTCACATCAGCGACAGGCTGGTATGGACACCACAGTTAGAAAAGAGTGCTTTGACCCTCCAGCATGTTGATTGTGCAATAGTACGAAGGGCTAGGGCGTCCCCCTAACGGCCAATTTTGTCTATATTAGAACTTCATAGGGCAAAAGGTCTAGGAGCGACCCTATATGGGGCGGAGTTATGGGGGCTGGAAACTTTGATGGACCTAGGGTTGGGGCAGTTCTGGGAGGAACCTGGGTCCATTACTAAATCAATGGTTCTCCTTTTTAAAAAAAGGTATTGGGAGTTCATGGACTCGGAAAGCTTAGAACATACTGTACATGGCACCTTAACTGCGAGCTTTTTGAACTTTAAAGGAGGTTTTGGCTTCTAAATGTTTTTGGATGACATCGAACCACCCCAGGCACGAGCACTGTACACTCAATTTAGATACGGAGCTCTCCCTTTAAAAGCAAGAAGAAGTACCTGGGGAAATGTGCCCGGTACTCTACTGTGCCCTACATGCCACACTTTCCCTGAAACCCTTCAGCACTTCCTCTTTTGTTGCCCCTCCTATGCCGACCTTAGGAAAATCTGGATAACTCCTGTTTGTCGCATACTATCTTTTAATCGTCCCTTTGAAGCCACACACATTTTTAGATCAGACACGACTAGTTGGCTAGTGTTTGCTATTTCGAGATTCTTGTCTTTCGCCTGGTGGAAGAGGTCAAACATGGTTAAAATCGTTTCTGAGAGTTAGACTTGTTAACTTAGCCTAATTTGGCCTTATGGTATGATCTTGTGCACTTTTATATTGGAAGAAATATAAGTCTGTTTTATCATATTGAACTTTTTAAGGATTACTTTTAATGTAATTTTAACTGTTTTTATTCTTATGTATTGTTTTTTATGATGTGAATGATCATATTTTTGTTCGAATAAAGATATATATATATATATATATATATATATATAGAGGGAGAGAGAGAGAGAGAGAGAGAGAGAAAATGATGAAATTAATCCAAATTGCATTCTCTTATATCAATAAGCTCCTTCTGAAGTTATAAAAGATGTGTATTGTTTGCTCTCTTCATGTAATGCTATTTGATGATAGGCACGCGATAAATCCAATGTTGAAAATACTGTTGCCCCTTACACCATAGCAAACATGTCTCCTCTGTTAGGTAGAGGATGTTGATCCACCCACACAGAATCATTCAAGTCTCCTAAGTCATCGCAAACCCTGACTTTTCCATTAGGTTTGTGAACGGCAACTACAGGTGATAACCATTCAGAAGATTCTATTTCTTCTATCACATCTTGGTCACTTAACTTCTTCAACTCTTCACTCAGGGCACTTCATATGGCTAAGGGTATGTTTCTGACTTTATGTACTTTCTGTACCACATTGTTTTTTAAATAATCTTATGTACAAAGTTCTTTAACAATACTAACCATGAGGAAAAAACTTTAGGAAATATCTTTTCCCAATCAATTGCTGTATGGTCTCCCACCTGTAATATCAGGTCACTATACCCTAGCACCTGTTCTGAATGATTAGGATTAAGAATAATCATCGGATCTCTTTGCTGCCGCCACCCCAATAAACACGATCCTTTTTTAGCCATATACACTTTTGCTTCAGTTGTCTTACCCTTATGACTTAAATTGGACCTAAAATTTCCCAAAACATCAATAGGCTTTTCCCCATAACCCACTAATTTGATATCAGGTGGGGACAGTGTTACATCTGGAAATTCTTTCATCCGTTCATCTCCGATCAGGGTATATATCGCACCAGAATCTGCCATTACTTGTACCTCCTTATCCCAAATTTTAATTGCAAAAAAGGGGCATCTTTTACATCTCCATTAATCTCATGCACACTCAAGACATATTCTTACTCTGTTGTTCTTTAGAATCATAACCAATCATTATTATGAAATCTGTTTATTAGCATTTTGTTAATATAGACACAGCATAAATCATAAATGGAACATCTCACAGGCAATGAGTCCGGTACTCGGAGAAGTCTCCGCCAATTGTGAATGCGGTGAACCACAGGATCTATCGCCACTACCATGTTTGGAGTAATGCAAACTGATAAGTGTCAGGGCCACCGCCCGCATTTAAACAGATTCATGGAACAACAAAAAGGGAAAAACAGGTTAAACAACAGAAGCCCAACAGAACAGCAGCAGCAGGTTCGATCTTTGACCACATGACCCTCAAGATACCTCCCCCCAGTCCACCCCCCCCGGCCCGGCCCCCCATCCCCCGTTACATATCGTTCCATTAAAGGCAATTGTCATTGTCCGCACATCCGCCCGGCTCGGCTAAGACCTCCCCGCCAGTCCCCAGAGTGGGTCTCCCAGTCTCGCCTCTGTTCCCCTCCCCTCCAGGAAGTGTCTCCGCAGTATGTGTCCCACAGAGTCCCAGGGCATCCCCATCCAGTTGCATCAGGGCTTGTAAGTGTACGTCCCATTGATTCGCTATGGGTGTGCGTCTGAGGCCTAACGTTTCCTCCCTCAAGAGAGCCGTACCCTCCGCCCCCGCCCACACCAGCAGGGAACTCCGCCACGCCTGCGCCCGGGGGGGGCTCAGCCGCCTTCCAGCGCTTAGTAATTAACCGCTTGGCCACAATCAGGCCCAGGTCGAGGAAATGACAGGCAACCTTCGTTCGGGGAGTTCTACGAAACAAGTGTAACAGACAGGCCGGCCATTCCCGCCGCGCCAGCGGACCGGCGCAAGTACGTAACGCTCCGTGCACCGTCCGCCAATATGAGTCGAGCGCTGGACAGCTCCATAACATGTGCACCAGTCCAGCATCCAGAGCCTTGCAGCGTGGGCATTCAGCGTCCGCCCGGTGGAAATAGCGATTGATGGAGTCGGGAGTGAGATATGCTCTGTGCAGTATGAAGTACTGGATTTGGCGAAACCGCAGGTTCCTAGGGACCCGTGTGGGCCCCCGTAGCGTATCCCTCCACTCCTTGTCGGTCATGGGGCGGTCCAGATCCACTTCCCATTTACCCCGCAACGGAGACAGGTCCGTCGCCACCTGCGTGCGCAAGGAGGCTGCGAACCAACGAATCATGTGACTGCCCCGTCCCATGACATGGAGGTACTGCATCATGAGGTGTTGTGCCAGTTCCTCCTGAAGAGCACCCCACCGGTTCGTCAGCGTCGCGATTAGCGAGCGGTGACGGAGGAACTGACCGGCCGCTAACCCCGTCTCCTCCGCTAGTTGAGCGAACGGTATAAGCGCACCATCGTGGTAGAGGTCCCCTAGCGTACAGATGTCCGCCGCGTGCCAGTCCGCAAGCTCCGTCGAGCGCAATATCCCTCGACCGCTAGGTGAACCCTCAATCGGTATGGCAGGGGCATATGGGGTATGCGACCGAGTCAAGTAGAGGGCACGCCGATAGCACTTGTAGGCCACTGCCACTAGAAGGGGGCCCGGCTTGACCATTCTGGCCGTCGGGTGGAACGACGCGATAATATCCGTCAGGGGGAGTGGTGGCTCCATGGATGCCGTGTCATCCCTCTCCCTGTCGGCCAACCACCTGGCCACCCATTGCAGCTGTGCTGCTAGGTAATAGTGCGCAAAGCATGGCATCGCGAGTCCCCCTTGACCCGTGGGGAGGTACAACTTAGAGAGCGCCACTCTGTGGCGTGCGTTGCCCCATACAAAATCCCGAAGGGAGCGCTCCAAGGCGGCGAAGAAGGACGCTGGAATGTAGGTCGGCAGATTAGCAAAATAGTAGAGGAGTCTGGGCAGGGCCACCATTTTGACCAGTGCAATGCGGCCCGTGACCGCGAGGGGGAGGGTGCCCCAGAAGCGCATCTGGGCCCTGATCGCCGTCACCGCCCTGCCCAAGTTACCCTCCACCAAGTCAGCTGGCCGCCGATACACCTGAATGCCCAGGTAACGGAAGGTGTCCGGCTGCCACCGGACAGGCACACCCCCTAACTGAAACCGGGGATCCAGAGCATCATCACAGAACGGGTAAAGACACGATTTGGCTGCGTTCACCCTTAACCCGGAAAGCGTTGCAAATTCCGTGAGAACCCGCTCAAGGTCCCCTGAAATATTCGCCACGTCCCGTACGAAGATCAAGAGGTCGTCCGCGTATAAGGAGACCTGGTGGGTGGTGTCGCCCATTGGAATGCCGTCCGTGAACACCCTCCGCAGGGTGGTCGCTAAGGGCTCTATGGCAAGCGCAAAAAGGAGGGGTGAGAGGGGGCACCCCTGCCTGGTACCTCGGCCAACCGAGATGGCCTCGGAAATGTACGGGCCAGTTCTCACCCGGACCACAGGGTTCTTGTAGAGGAGCGCCGCCATTTGCAGGAACCCAAGGCCTAATCCATAATGCGATAGTGCTGCCACCAGATAGCCCCACTCTAGGCAATCGAAGGCTTTTTCGAGGTCTAACACTAGACAGCCCGCCCGCGGCCAATGCTGTGCACCGTGTGCGGCAACACGGAAGAACCGGCGGAGATTAAGCGAAGTGCTGCGCTTCGGCACGAACCCATTCTGGTCCCTGTGCACTAGTACGGGCACAGTGGGGGCCAGCCGCTCCGCTAGGACCTTGGCCAGGATTTTGTAATCGGTGTTGAGGAGGGCAAGGGGGCGATAGGACCCTAGATTAGTAGGATCACGCCCCGGCTTGGGTAAAGAGATCAGGTAGGCCTCCCTCATGGAGGCGGGCAGGGTGGCCTCCTCAAGGGCTGTGAGATATAACACGTGCAGACGGGGCACCAGAGACTCCCGATATGCTTTGTAGTATTCTGCCAGGAGACCATCCGGCCCAGGCGCTTTGCCAGAAGCCAGTGAGGCCACCGCGTCCCCTATCTCCTCCAGAGTGAGAATCATAACCAATCATAACCAATCTCCCTTATATAATTCCTACTTTCCATCCCTCCTTCCAAACTGGTATGTCCTTTACTTATATAATATCTACACACTTGTCCTGTAGCTGGACACGACTTATCATCGGTCAAATGACCGAGTAAGCCACCTTTGAAACACAAATATTCATTTTTGTCCAAATACTGAACGGCTTGCATTTTTACTTTGAGTTTACTACCTATTTTCTCATCAATGTTACATTTTTTCACCATCTGAATTTCAGCAAGGTGTGTTTTTGCTAACTTCTTCATGACTAGCTTAATCTCCTCAAATCGATGAGCAATATCTCAGGCTTTACTTAAGGTTAACTCATCTGCTGCCAATAATTTTTCTTGTAACTTTGAATCCACAACTTTATGCACCATTTGATCTTGAACCATTTGATCATACAAAGAAGCATAGTTACATTTGGCTTCTAAAATTCTTAAGTCGTTCACAAATACATCAATTTACTTATTAGGTTATTGCCCTCTACTCAAAAACTCATGTCCAGCAACAACCTCATTTACTTTCTTATTAGATTACTTGTCCAGTTTCTCAACCGCGCATATGTCATCCTCCTCTCTGCGATCTGTTCTTATTGGGGGCAGATGAATGTTTCAGGATAGCCAATTTCCGTTTGTGAGTATAATTTCTCCCTCCTATTGCTTCAATGTAAGCTTCTAATCCTACCTTCCATTGTCTCCATTCCAACATAGGCTCTCCAGGAGTAGTAGCTAAAAATGGCGTTGGTGCAATAATTCCATCCATTGTCTTGCGTGTAATACAGTTTTCAAAGTTGGAGATATTTATGGATAGGTTAACCGCGTTTATATTGTACAAATATGCTAATATGGTCACTATATCCCAGAATTCAACAGGTTGTTTAATGACAAGTGTTCTCTGATGTGTGAATCACCAAGTTAAATCACTTTAGATGTACACATAATCTCTTAATATTTCAGTGGCAATATGCTATCTTTATATGTTTAAAAGTAATATTGTTTTATTATATCAAGAATAGGTGTGTGAATCACTGACTTGAAATCATGTGATCCACTATTTCCACGCATTGTTACAACTTTGCCATAAAACCTCTGCAAATGCTAGTTATTAATATTAAATGGTGTGCCAATCACCGCCTTAGCACACAATAACTGATAAGGTGTGAGGATCACCGAAAGGCCGATATCCGCAGTGTGGCCACTACACTGGGGCAAGTGCACGGCTTTCCTATGAGTTAGCGTTCTAGTCTTCATGCTCGTTATCGTTGCGCGCATGCGTGTGATTCTGTCTGTTCAAGATTCTGCCTCTCATAGCCTCAAGCTCATTAGCTTGCGCGTAGCTTTTAAACGAATAAGAAGATTAAAACAGTACTTCCCCAACTTGTTGCGCCGCAGTCACTGCTCCTCATGCATGGGAACAGATCCAGTCTAACATCTACATAAATCACTGTTTAATGAGAGTCACTGTTTTAACAATTCTCTGTGCTGTGATCTGCATCGCGGCAGGACTCCAGGCTCCTCCTTGTTGACAGTGTGAAGTCCAGCACCCAATAAAGTAGGAACGCCAGGTCTACTTCCAAGTAAGTTTATTGAAACATGTATGTCACGTCTTTCAGTTACAGGAGCCAGTGCCAAACTGCTGTTGTGTGGAATCCAGTGACATAGGTTCTATGTTCCAGATTCGACCCAACCAGCCCAGCCAGTATGCAGCAGCAGTACATAGATAAATAAAATCACAAAAGATCATATTGGATGGAATGTTAAAACTTAGTCTAACAAACCAACATGAAGATCATTTGCTCTTGTTACAAGGACATAAAAGTACATAAAACATGCTTATTCAGACATTTTAAGATTCACCAGAATTTACTCATATACAATCATTAGGGCTTCTTCAGTTAAATGCAATACAACACCTGCAAATGTAAGAGGATGTGTCAGAGGCTTAACCCGAAGGTGAGTGATGATTTGCAGGTAGGCTCAGATGTGCAATGTATGTTCTAATTAATGCTAGACCTCTCAGTTATTCTGCTATTTCATGTATGAATTTGAACCCCTCTGACACAATTCATAAATACCAGTGGAAAATGATGCAGAAGACTCCAGGGGTTATTTAGAGTAGAGACGGGGTGTTCTGCCACAATTGTGTCGGTGTACCCTGTTTGCCAGGCTGATGGCCCGCCAGCTCTGTTTAGAGTTGGGTGAACTTCAGCAGTGGAATCCTTACACTGAAGGCCCAATGAGCATTGGATCCTTGGTGTGATTACCTAGGATCATCCGTCCATCTGATGTACTTTTTTTCCTGTTAGTGATCACCAGCAAAATATATATGAAGCATAGCAGAGGCTCAGCAAACATTGGGTGCTTAGAGCACTCGTTGTGAAAGCATAGAGCTCTCTGCCAGGCAGACAGAGGTCTCTAAATATGGCAGATTGTAATCAGTGGCTGCTAGCACAGATCAGAGGTATAGGGGCAGGGACAGGAGGGGGGATGCAAGGGAACCGGGCAGCCAATTATTTTATAAAAAACATATCTACTTGCCGTTTCCTCGCTGTGTCTCTCCTCCATAGGCCTCCCTCGCTGACCTGAACAGGAAGCACACCCAGGCTCCCAGTCAGCCAATCACAACACTGCCGTAGCGCATTGTGATTGGTCTGAGTGCCATGTTTCGGTGCTCAGATGCTGGCTGGGAGCCTAGGCATATTTTCCACGCAGACTGTAATGCAGCCTGCATGGAGAACATGTGAAGTGCTCAAAAGTGTTTTGAGCGGCCCGAGAGGGTCGCCAAGCAGTTATTGCACACTTAGGAGGGTGCTACCACTCCTCCCCTTCCCCCGTTCCCTCACGTAAAGCTGCGGAAGTAGAAGAAAATAAAATTATAATAACGCGACCTATTATAATTTTTTTCCTCTTAATTTCACGGCTAAAAAGCAGTGGGGGGAAGCTCCTTTGCCTCAGCAGGGGAGCCGTCACGGGTTGTAATCCAAGAGCCAGGAGGGCACATGCCTCCTCTGCCCTGGTGGAATGGCATACAGTATGCAAAAGTCTAAATGACCCCTATGTCCACCGAGCCTGGCTGCCTTATAAGTAGTTTGTGATCAATGGAAATACACATCAAAAGGGCAGATCCTATACAGTGAGGTGCTGAATGCAAAGAGTCTGCAGTTCTTTTTAGCTAAACTACAGTAGGAAGAGGGAAGCAGTCAGCAAAGGCAGAGGTTATGAATTGCATGTTCCACAAAAAATTCATAGACGGTGAGAAGCTGCTAGTGAGCCTATATCTGCAATGGATGACTGCAGGTTGCTCTTCACCACATCTATCGGGAGGGAATCTTTCTCATTTTACATTGGTACATTTCAGGAAAATACTAGTTCAGGGAAATGTTTCAATGAAAAACATTTCAATTCTTCCTCTCTGTCTTTAAAAATTTGTTGTTTGTACATTTATTTTAGAAATAATAGAAAATAGTCCTTACTGGTAACACCAGACCCTTACTTTTTAGTATAACTCTAGAACAAATGGTAACCTAATCTGTTACTTCATTCAAATCTTCTTCCTTATCCTAACTTCACACTACCCATAATCTCACCTCACTTTAACCTAATATTTATTCTAACACTTACTCAATACTTACCCTTAACTTTGACTGTAAACCTTATATTAACTTCAGTTTTATGACTGAACAATGCAGGGAAATACTCTGCATGCCTTTACTGCACATTTTTTACCCCACATTATTTTGGAGCGCATACGCTTTTACAACGTATGCCCTTACCATGCATTGTTTATATATATATATATATATATATATATATATATATATATATATATATTACATATAAACAATGTAATGGAGACCCCCCACATCCCTGAAATTATCTTAAATGTGTGGTAAAGGCATACATTGTAAAAGCATATGCCTTCTAAAAATGTGTGTGGTATAAAATCTATGGTAAAGGTACAATGTGGTAAAAGCCACGTTGTAAAGGGTGTTTCCTGTTAACTTCCACATTACTATGCATCCAGACTTCCATTAATAGTTATCCTGACCTTTATCTACCCTTGACCCACCTTGCTCTAACCTCAGTACTCACCTTTACTTTAACAGCAGCCAGACTTGACTCAAACACTAATATTGACTCTTTACGGTTTATTGTGTGTAGACCCTAACTGTAGTGCTAACTCTTACCATAACCTTACACCTTATCCTGAGTCTATGTTTGTTTCTAACCTTTAACCTGACTGTAAACCTGATCATTATCCTACTCCTAATTCTAATATTGACATTATCCCCCCTCATTTTACTCTCTTAATTTGTATATGTGTTTCTGTGTTTTGAATTTCTATGGTTTTGTTTTATTAAAATAAATTAGCTGTCATTTGTGCTCATCTCTGGAATACTCTTCAATGAAATAACAGAACACAATTAGAGGAAGTCAATGAAATGTCCATTTTTAATCAGGTTGAATACAAGTGAAAGCTTCAGGGGACCCACAACACAGATTCAGGATGGTGCTTCACCAGGGAAAGATAATTTGATGAGGCTAGGATAGGCTGAGTCATTCTTATATTCTTGGAAGTATACTTGTGCAGCTAGGAACAGGACGAAAGGATTGTCGTTTACTTCCTAAAGACCCTCTGTGTTTTTTCCGTTATGTTAGCCTAACTGCATGTAATAGCTAGCATTTGCTTTGTGCACTTTACAACATAAATTTTTAAAATAGGCTGCACATGTTTTGTTATTAGTTCTTCTGCTGGGAATCAGACAGAACATTTCATACAAGGTAGAAAAACACTGTGCTCTGTTTTCTCTGTGGTCGGACACGAACACATAGACATAATAGCATAATCCTGCTGCTGTTTGAACATGCAATTCTTAACATATAAGCTGATTTGTCATCTTGAAAACAGAGTGGACACATTCTCGCAAAGCAAAGGTTCAGACGAGAGAGAGCGATCCGCTGCCTGAGATCTAGAACAACTACATCTGTATGCCAGGCATGGGGTCCCTCACTAATCCCAGAGATCTAAAAACTGTTTCTTCACTGAGGGTAAGCTTAGGCAGATCTGTGTTTCAGAATGACAGGGCTTTTTATTAGGTACAGTCTGTTGATTATGATGATCACATTTTTGACCTGTATATGTCCTATAATTGCAGCGCAGGTATTACAAAATAAAGCACGATAGTTTCAATAAATACTATAATCGTTCTTTGTGTCTACTTTCAGTTTATTGAGGATACGTATAAGTTAGAGAACAAAAGGTGATGGCCTGCTACTGCATCCCCCGAGAGGGTTTAGAGTGTTGTGTTCTGGGGTGTCAATTTACTTGTTTCTCTGGAAAGGTTAGGAGAGCAAGTAAGGGACTTTGAGCTACTCTGAATGTAGGCCCACAGGTACTGATGTGATATGGTGACTCAGTTCCTACATACGGATGTTCTGAGGTCCCAGGCATAGATCTGTTTCTAAGCAGAATCCTTGCAACAGGATCTTGGGTTTTTGGACACTAGGGCTCCATCCAGACTCTATCCAAAAATCACAAGCATGTGAATTTAATTTTAATAGCAGTGAGATGCAGATATAGAGCACCGCTTCAAGTTAGGGAAGTATTAGGGGGATAAAGGACAATTAAACAAGGTGTAAATCTCAGAGCAAGAAGCCCAACCACCACTGGGCAAGGTGTACTAGATTGCAAGAATAACAACAAACATCATGGGTTCTACGTGACATACAGATTTGCTAACAACCACCAGCACATTTCAGTATCTACAAACCTATGAAAAACAACTGTCTTTGGTAAAGAGATTAAATCAGTAATTGTCTGATGAGACTGTAACGCATCCTGTGAGTACGCCATAGATATAGCAAATACTAGATTATCAACCACTGAGGCACCCACGATTTCAAGTAATCTAATTTTTAACCTCGCCCAACCAGCTGCTGGGAGTGATCTCATTTTTCTTGCCAATTTTATACACTGCCCTTTCTTTTTTTTTTGGAAACTCTTTTTATTTACCAAAAAGAAACTTGTTGGCCTTGTTACATTTGCACATATTGATTTTACAGTGTTTCATCCACAGACAATCACACAAAAAGATCAGTTCAAGGATAGTGGTACTTAAACAGGTAGCAGTACATTAGCATTATAATGTCAGTGGTTCGTCAAGGGAAGGGAGCATGGGAGGTTCACACAAATTTCCACGGTATTCATTCCATTTTGACCAGACCGCCACCCATTTCCTCGGGCACCCCCATGCCGTATAAACTATCTTCTCTTGCAGCAAGCATTTTTCAAAGTTTCATGTTACACACACTTATGCACTTGGGGCATGTATGTGCGCAACATGTGGTAACATCACAATTTTAGGGGTGCAACAGGGTGTCCTTTTGGCACCCTTGCACCCTTGAAATGTAATGCGCATTTTCGAGTACCTAGTTGGTACTTGCAAATTGGGCATGCAATTCCCATTCATTCCTATGGGCTTCTAGGCCCATAGGAATGAATGTGTAGCTATTCCTTAATTGCGATTTGAAATATACAAGTCGCAATTATGGAATATGTAGGAATCGCAGTTTGTTTTGCAATTCCTACATGCATAGGGATTTGCGAGTCTTAAATAGCGATTTCTTAAAATTCGCTATTTAGGATTCGCAAATCCTGACTTTGATGCATGTGGCCCTTAGTCTTTCTTCATCCTTCACCTTGTGGGTCAGGTCGTCTGTGGAATGTGGGCATAATGACATTGTGGGGTTCTATGTCAGTTGTAGTTAGTGGAGACTGTTGGTGTCTGCATCTTCAGGCACGGGGTTCCTATGCTCAAATAAAGATAAAGAATAAAAGCCTCTGAGCCTGCGTTGGATGGACAGAGTCACAACACTATTCTCTCTTCTTAGCTTGGGATTTGTGTTGTATGTAGGATGCAGTGAGCTTAGTTATTAATAGTGTATTTTCCTGTGTTGTTACAGGAAAAAGCCAGTGATGAGAGAATCAGCTGCAGCTCCTCCGCAATGGTAGAGGAGCGTCACTCCCCCTGCCAGCAGCGTAAATAAAATTAAAATAAAACGATAATAAACTGAGGTTTATTGTTTTGTTGTTTTATTTTGTGTGCCATAGTCTTGGGGGTGGGGCCAGGGAGATAACAGGCACCCACGGGGAGTGGTATGCACTGTCTATTAGTGTGCATGACAGTTTGGCCGGCCATCTCAAGCCAACCAACCGTCATGCACACTTTGCATGTTCTCTGCGCAGGCTGCATTACCGCCTGGGTGGAGAACATGCCCAGGCTCCCAGTACCTGGCTGAGTGCTGAACCATGGCGCTCAGACCAATCACAACTCTGCACTGCAGCGTTGTGATTGGCTCAGGGGAGCCTGGGTGCTTCCTGCATCGCCCGGAGCAGAGCAACGGTGAGGAGGGATGACGAAAAGAGATGTGGCAAGGGCGGCAACGAGGCAAGTTAAAACTTTTTTTACTACTACCCACTGACCCACCCCCTGATCCATACCAGCCACCACTGGAAAGGACCTTGCACAAAAAACCCTAAATCAGTTGGATGTATGTCACAATATTATGACAATGAAGAAAACAGTCTACCACTATATTGTCAAGACACGTACATTTAGGGAAGTATAGATTTAACATTCTAAACTCTGCATCTACTTACTTTCAAGATAAAATAGCAGACAAATACTGCAGAAACAATATTGTTTCAGGTCTATAATTCAGCCATGATAGTTTGACACCTCTCTAACAGTCTGATTTAACCACACTTCAAAAGAGGAGACTCTTGAGAGTTGGAGGGTGATACAACAACTTCTGTGTTCCTTCATCTTCTCACATAAAAAGAGAAGTCTTGTGTAGTTCTCTAAAGTAAACACACTAGGAAAAACTCACAGGAAACCACTTTGGGACAGTGTGCCAGGGATATACAGAAAACACAAGCAGATAAATAAATCATGGGGATTTTTATTAATCAGTGTACCTAATTCTATAGTATAAGTTCAGCTAGTGAGGAATATCAACTACAAACATATTGTGGTGCCAAACTATCTTGACCATTGTTAGAAATGGGGTTTCTGGTTGGCTAGGATATGCACCTAAGCCAGGCAGAACCCACCACTCTACTCAGGGTAAGGGAGTTACACACCCAAGGCAACCCCTGCTCACCCCCTTGGTAGCTTGGCAGAGCAGTCAGGCTTATCCCAGAGGCAATGTGTAAAGTGTTTGTGCAACACACACACAGCAGTGACACACTATACACACTAACCCTGGGCGTAGTTTGCGAAGTAGCGCTACGCATAGCTACGCGAAGTGCACTTCGCACTACGCGTAGCTTCGCAAACTACGTAGTGCACTGTGCTAGATGCTGTTCGCACTGATTGCACAGTGCCGGATGCTTGTCCGCACTGTGCAATCAGTGCAAACTTTATCTTGCACAGTGCAAGCGGTCGTTTTCTGCCGCTCGAGTAGATTTCTACTCGAGGGGCAGCTTTCTCAACACGGACTGGTAGTTTCTCATCGCGAGCGGCCGCGAGAATACGCGACCACTCGCAATGAGAAACCTGACCTCCCCGCATTGAGAAGCTCGCCGGGAGGTTTATTTTCCACGCTCGCGATCGTCAACTTGATGTTGCTGATCGCGAACGAGGAAAAAGTCTCCCCGGGATGTCATTTTGCTTGCTCGCGGTCGCCAACTTGACGTTGAGGACCGCGAGCAAGCGAAAAATGACCGCTGCACTACGCTACACTATGCTACACGTGTTTGCACTGTGCTACGTGCAATTCGCGTAGTGCGAAGGAGCGCAAACTTCGCAAACTACGCGAGCGTAGCGTAGTGCTTTGCCCAAGCTTAACACACACCACAAAAGAGACTCAACACCAGGTTATATAAAAATATAACTTATATTGTTTATAAACACATTAGACTACAATCACTTAAAGGGGGAAGTAGGTTTGCTACTTTGGCTCCTAGATTATGGAACTCCATCCCCTTGGAAATCAGGTCCAGTCCCAACATACTGAAATTCAGGAAATCCCTTAAAACTTGGCTGTACACCCAGGCCTACGAATAAACTGTGACCGACTCAGCAACAGCCCCTCCTAGAACCAGCGCCATGAAGCCAACTGGTGTACGAGCGCTTTAGAAAACTTTCACATTCAGTTTCCCAACTAGGCAATTGTCATAAGCATAGCATCATAGGTAGTGCAATAAAGTAAATGCTCATCGGTTGCACTCGTCATGAAAACATTACGAAAACAACACTTTACACCAACACTGTACATAACATGCAGTTTCTGAAAGTAATATTTGTTATTGGGTTTTAATAAGGCATAAAACGACAGAAATTACCAACTTTCATTGTACATGAATTACCGATGCCATATCACCATAACCACACAGGGTAACACCACTACAATTACAAAGAGCCTGTGAGCACAGTATCCTTGAGCTTCTACTTGTATCTTGAAGGTAACCTGTCCCCCACACATAGGTTACCGGGCCACCTGCTCACCTACTATAGTGAGTCCCACAGAACGAGTAAAAGGGGTCTAGCGGGACCTCCGTTAAGGATTCCTGCCCGCTCAGCTAATTTGCAGCAGGACGAACCAAAATGCATCCAGCAGTGAGAGGCAGCTGCCCACAGACATGTGGTGCAGCCGCCGAAACAAATGCGGCAGGGGCCTGACCACTCCACTCAGATTGATGGGGCCAGTCGTGACCCCATAGGCCCAGCAACTCACCGAGACCAATTCTGGTCCACTTGGTGTGCACTACCCCGGTGAATGCCACCACGAGGGCCGATTGCGACGTTTGAGCTCCTTGTCCTGCTCTGGTCTCCCCAACTTGGGAGTTGTGTGAATACCTTCGGCATCCCTGGACTGAGGTGCACTTGGCGAGGAGGGCCACACTGCAGGATGCTCTCCGAACAACGGGGACTCTGCCACGCCTCCCTTGGTTGATGGGGCCGCACCGAGGTTGGCTCTCGAGGCACGATACTGTTGCCACCGGCAGGTAAGGGCACCTCAGAGCACCTCAGAGCAGACCTTCCATACACCGGCTGCCAGGGAGAGGGAAAGTGCTTCCTTTGCCACAAGCTCTCCCCTGCACGTGCTGTGGGGACCAAGCACAGGGATTTCTAAGCAGCACTCTTCACACGCTGGGCAGCAAACCAAAGCGCTCCTCATGTGCTTCCGCAGGAGAAGACCAGTCCAGTCCTTGCCCTGTAGGTGCAGCAACTGCAGGCCAACCCACCCCACACACAGCAGGAGTAGCGCTTCTCACACAGCTCTCGTTGTAGAAGTACCAGGTTTACTTTGGGTACCAAGCAAGGATCTGGAGAGTCTTCACAAGCAGGATACCACAGCAGGGCAAAAAGAGTCATTTATTTTCCTCCACCACATACAGAAGCAGCAACTGCAGGCAAATCCACCCCTCACATAGAAAAGGTGGTACTCCTCACACAGCTCTTCAGCTCTTTTTCTTTGCAGGGCCCTCTTGTTTCCAGAAGTAATCTACTAAAGTCCTGGGGTTTTAGGTATAATACGTATACACCGCATCCTATTGTTCTCTTTGCTTCTGAGTCTCTGAGCTCAGTCCAAACCAGTTCTGGCCTCCTTGGTCCAGCAAGACCACAGCGGGTGGAGATAGCATTGTGCAGAGGAGACGCAGCGTATTCAGGTGCTATTGAAACTCCTCCCACCATCTAAATACAGACCAAGTCTATTCAGCCAAGCGATGAGTCACCCAGGACACACCTCAACCCCCCATTGTGACTGTCTAGAGTGAATGCACATCCCCAGCTACTGTCATTCCAAAACCAGATGGTGAATACACAACTAGTCAGAGGCACAGAGAATTGTGAAGCAAGAAAAGCCCACTTTCAAAAATTGGTATTTTCAAGCATACAATTTAAAAACCACCTTTACTAAAAGATGTATTATTAAATTCTGAGTTCAGAGGGCCTAAACTCCATTTCTCTATCTTGTTCTCACATGTTAACCTATGGGACAGACGGCCTCTAAATAGTGAAAACAAAATACACAGTACTTGATTATCAGGACATGTAAATCACACCAGCACATGTTCTCCCTTTCACATACACTGCACCCTGCCCATGGGGGGGCCTTGGGCCTACCTAAGGGGTGCCTTACATGTAAGAAGAGGGAAGATTTGGGCCTGACAGGTGGGTGCACTTGCCAGGTCAACATAGCAATTTAAAACTGCACGCACAGACACTACGGTGGTAGGACTAAGACACATTTACAGGGCTACTCATGTGCTGCAAGCCCACCAGTAGCACTTGATTTACAGGCCCTGGCACACTCAGTGCACTTTACTAGGGACTTACCAGTAAATCAAATATGCCAGTTATGGATAACCAATAATAATTATAATTTAAACAGAGAGCAATGCACTTTAGCACTGATCAGCAGTGGTAATGAGCCCAGAATCCTATAGCCAATAAAAAGAGGGTCAGAAAAATAGGAGGCAAAAAGCTAAATGTTTGGGGATACACCTGCAAAAAGGGCCAGGTCTAACAACCATGATTTTGAGAACTAAAAAATGTGTGGTGGTAAGTGTATGGAGGTAAATCTAGATTTACTAGTCTGAACTCAACATACACATACCTTGACAATGGTATAAATATTGTAATCTTGTTTTACGAATTGCCAGCCCCAATTTGATCAGGGCCTTAGTCTGCAGAAAGTTACCTTAAATCTATGCACCTTGCTTGTATACAATGTGGTTGACTGCCAGGTGCTAAATACTTGAGCCCCTAAACTAGGTCTGAATTTCATTAAAAAAGGATGACTTTTGTTATCTATACTATTAAAAAAATATTGGCAACACATTAAGGTATGGCTTATGTTAAAAAACACCAGATATTCAATAAAAACGGATTCAAGTGATGTTATGGTTAGGTGTTGAAATATCGGCGGCCCCTCCACTAAGGCGGAGAAGCATCGCCACACTGCTCTGCGAGCAGTTTTAAAAACAAAATTATTATAGCGCAATGTTATTATCAATTTAGTTTTCCGCTCCTGCCTAGGTGTGGGGCTGGCCAGAGCAGGGGACAGGGTGAGGAGTGGTGAGCACACTCTAAGTGCTCATGATGGCTTGGCTAACGGTCTTGGGCCGGCTAAACAGTCATGCACACTTTGCATACTCTCCACCAGTTGTATTTCACAGTTTGGGTGGAGAACATGCACAGCCACCCAGTCCCTCTCTAATCACTGAACCACAGAGGTCAGACCAATCACAACACTGCTGTTATTATTATTATTATTATTATTATTAAAATTTGTAACGCGCGCAGTTACCCAGGGGCATCCCGGCGCTGTGAACACAGACACGAAAGGTTCTTACTCAATCCTACACTGGAAATAAGTGTGTTTTAAGTAGTTTCCTGAAGTGCAGGATATTGGGCTCAGCGCGGATCTTAAGGGGCAAGGAATTCCAGTGTGACGCTACTTGCACCGAGAAGCGTCGGCCCCCGGAGCGAGCTCTTTTTACTCTTGTGGTCTGCATCAGATGTCTTTGATCCGAGCGCAGTGGGCGTGTGGGCTTGTAGGGGCGTGCCATAGAAGACAGAATAGAAGGGCCCCTGCCGTACAAGATTTTATGGGCCGTACATAGCGCCTTAAATTTCACCCGCTCCTTAACAGGGAGCCAGTGGAGCGCTTTCAGGGCGGGGGCAGCTGATTGTCTACGCGGCACTTCCATTAACACCCTCGCTGCTGCATTCTGCACCTGCTGAAGGGTTTTGAAAGTTGCTTCTGGGGCGCCCAAAAATAGTGCGTTCCCGAAGTCAAGCCGCGACAAAATTAGGCCGCGAATCAAAAGCTTCCTGGAAGAGTTAGGGAGCAGAGGTAGCACTTTGCGAGCAGAACGCAGCAAGCCGAAGCATACCCCCGCGGTTTTCCTAGCATGGGTCCTGAAGGATAGATCTTCCTCCAACCAAACCCCCAAGCTCTTGATTTCCTTCTTGGGGGATGGTGGATCACCCAGGGACCGCGGCCAGCAACTGGTGATGAGAGAGGGACAGGCCTTGCCCAGCACCATCAGCTCAGTCTTGTCACCGTTGAGCTTCAACGCGGACTGAGACATCCAACGATGAACATTGGAGAGACAGTCATGAAGGACTTCGGGTTGTTCTTCCAGCTGGGTGAGGCCCACAACCAGCTGCGTATCATCAGCATAGCTGATGATCTTCACTCCTGAAGGGGAGACCACTCTTTCAAGGGGAGCCATATAGGTGTTAAATAAGGTAGGGCTCAAAGATGAGCCCTGCGGGACTCCACATTGAAGAGGGAACAAGGTGGACTGTTCTCCCCCTTCCCAGACTTGATAGGACCGGTCTGAGAGGAAGGATTTCAACCATTTAAGGGCCATCCCTTTAACACCCACCTCTGCCAGCCGTTGGAGGAGCACCTGATGGTTAACGGTGTCAAAGGCCGCACTCAAGTCCAGGAGGATCACTGCCACTGACCCCCCTGAATCGAGAATGCTCCTTGCTTCCTCCACCACTGCCAGTAAGGCTGTATCTGTCCCCTGACCAGGGCGAAAACCCGTCTGGGAATCCCCTAGCAAATGGTGGTCTTCAAGATGGCGAGAAAGTTGGTAATTGACCAGCTTCTCTGCGACTTTAGAGAAACCGGGCAAGAGTGAAATGGGCCTAAAATTGGCCAGATTAGACGGATCTAGTCCCGGTTTCTTCAAAAGTGCTTTGACAACAGCGGATTTCCACCTTTGAGGCACTATTCCTTGTGCAAGCGAAAGATTAATAAGATCCGCAAGCGGAGTGGAAAGAACATTTGCCACCTGTTTAAGGGATTTCATAGGCGCCGGGTCACTTGGAGACCCACTCTTCATCTTTTTCAGGACCTTTTCGACCTCCTCCTCTGAGAAGGGGCCGAACGATAGCAGCTCAGTGGGATTTATTGTTGAGCTGATGTCCATTTCCACGCTCTGCAACATCGCTGGCAGTGAGGACAGAATCTTTTCGATTTTCAAATGAAAGAAGTAACATAGTGTCATGATTGGCTAAGGGAGTCTGGGATCCTGTATGCTGAAGAGGACCAAGAGTTGGTGGCAAGCCTGCAAGTAAGTGCAGGTAAGTGCTTTTTCGTTATTATTTTTCATAACCTCCCCCCATTCTCCACCCCCCGCCCCACCACCCCTGTAAAGTAGTAGCAGCCACTGTGTTGAATTGAGATAATAATTAGTGTTTAAAACATGAAAAAGCACTGAAATTCACCGGTTATTAGTGTCTCTGTCATGCTCCACTTATAACCTCACATATCACCTCACATATCACTCATGACATATTAAATGACATTATTGATGCTATCACTAATAATCTACCTCGCCCTACCAGCTCTGCGGCCTAAAACCTGCCATGCTCTTAAAACTGCTCCTTCTTCTCCCCTTGCCCTGAGACCTAAAACCATGCCCCTTACCATATACTACCCCAACCCCCTACACTATCCCAAAAATACCCCTACCACTTCCACTGCCCTGAGGCCTAAAACCATGCCCCAAGTTAAAAAACTACCCAGCTCCCCCCGCCCTGAACCCTAAAACTGCCACCCACTCCTAAAAACTCCCCCCAACCCTAGCCCTTAAAACTACTCCGACCCGCTCCCTCCACCCTGAGACCTAAAAACCTGCCCCTTTCCAAAACTATCCCAATCCCTTCCAATGACCTAAGGCCTAAAACCCTGCCCCCACCCCTAAATGCTACCCCCAAACATGGCTCCAGCCCCACTTACCTGTCCGTGTCTGGAGCTTCTTGTTCTGATGCTTACCCACCCATCCTGAGCAGAAGTGTGGTTAAGGCAGATCCATTGTTTAGGCAAGCATGCTACGCTTGTGGTGTCCCAGCACATGTGGCTCTGCCCGTGTAGTTCGGCCGTTCCCCTATTAGAATCTATGTAGTGAGGGGAATCCGGGTTCAGGGGTTCTTGCTAGTCCTTCTGAGGTGTCTGGAGCCACTCTGTGTGGTGTTGTCACATGACTTGTGAGTGGGATGTTTTTGATTTCTTTCCCTTTAAAGTTCTTAGGTTTGCTTTATGGAGATCTTCATCAGAATGAGATTGGGGTACATCATGTTTGTTTATGTTTATGTTTAGGGGATTTATTAGGCACTCGTTCACGGAAAGGTCTCTTGGTGCTATCGGAGAGGGGAGAACCGTCCTGAAGTATACTCTAACAGTAGTCTGGGGTGAACAGCCAAGTTTTCAGTTTTTTCTGAAACTGATGTACTCAGACATTAGTCTGGTGTCAATCGGTAGGGAATTCCAGAGTATTGGGCTGAGTACATAGAAAAGAGAACCGCCCATTCTCTTACGCTTAAATCTGGGAATAGTCAGCATATTCATAGAGGCTGTTCTGAGATTCCGTTTGGGAACGTACTGTGAAATCTTTTTGGAGATGAATTTGGGGCCCGTCTCGTGAGGTGCGTTGAAAATCATGCAGCCTGTCTTAAACATGGACCGCTGGGTCACAGGAAGCCATTGAAGCTGCTTCATTAGTGGCTTGGTATAACTTTGTCTCGTTGCTGAAAGACTAACCTAGCCGCCTGATTCTGGATCAGCTGCAATCTATGGGTTTGATTGGCAGGGAGACCCAAATAGATAGCATTGGCGTAATCCAGCCTGGACATAATCAAGGCCAGCATGATTACCATGCTTGCCTCCCTAGTAAAAAATCTCCTGATTTTCTTGGAAGTGTTTAGATGGTAGATGCTCGAGGAAGTGATCAGACTGATCTGTTCATGTATGGAAACGTTGGCATTGATTTTGATCCCCAGACGTTTGACCACTGCCAATTGGTGCTGGTTGGAGTGAGTGGGGCTGTGGTTGGGGGTGTCAGCACTTATACTATTTACTGGACACTTTGTCTGTTTGTTACATAGGCACATGAGTGGGGATTGCTTGTATATCTTAATTGCGTCCTGCTTAGGTGTTGAGGTTGGAGCTCTACCCCTTGCAGGACAGCTTGGTCTGGGGGCTCTCTTGGACCGACTTGTGGCAGGTGTTCGGTTGTGTGTTCCTACCTCTGAGCCCTGTGATTTCCCTCCTTTTGGCCTTGTGCCATGGCTTGGATCTTCTGATGTTTTACTCTTCCTGAAAAAGTCTGTTCTAATGAATTTGAGTCCTGGAATGGCAGTGGGTTTAACAATCCCGCCGAATCCAGGAGTGTTTGTACTTATGCTGTTGACACAAATTTAACTCACTGATGCCACAAAAGAAAGATCTAGTCTCTACTCAGAGTCCTTTACCTAGGAGCTTGGGAGCTAAATAATTATTCTTTGCATTTTCTTCCTATTTTGAAGGGGTAGCCATCTTGATCGATAAGGAGTTGAATTCTCGACTCTCAAACCAGGGGTCCGATAAATAGGGCAGATGAGTTCATGTGCCCGTCTTTCAGAGGACACAAGATCTTGCCTATAAATAGTTATGCTGCTAATGTGGACTCCTTGAAAGCTTCACTACTGTGACCACATTTTCCCCATCAGGCTCAGGAGTCAGCAGTTACTCTTGCAACTCTTCAGTTCATGATACCCACTGTAGAATTGATCTGATACTCCGCAAAACTATCCAGATATTTAGCCCTCTGTTTTATGATTCTCTCGGCTCGTTAACCTGTATTTGCTGATATAGCTTAAGCCACTTCCTGCGTTCATACTAGAATTTGTAGATTTAGGCACGAGGTACTCTCTAATGCCATTTTTCATCAGAATCTCCAGGATGAAACCAAACCTTCATTTGCTGCGAATTCTGTTCTATGCATAATGATTGCTCGTTATCGGAGACCTTCAAGGTTTATTTACGTGGCACTAGAATAGCAAGAGAATGTAGGAATCTTAAATCTCTTAGGGTAGCTTGAGGCAAGTTGTAGATACTTTGAAATGATTGATGGATGATTATGCAGCCACAGGGGATGGAGTCTTGCTGCATCAAATCAAAGATCATGTACAGAAATTTGGACAGGTTTCACAGTCGGAGAAAACATTCATATCATGACAAAGTTGCAGTTAGTTGGTGGGGTAAGAGCAAACAACCAGTACGCTTCCTTGCTTGGGCTATGTAAGGCTTGGCCCTTTCTGCAGGGTCATCCCCTAACTTTTTGCCTTCAACCTTTTTTGGGGGGAACCCATTTTGGTTGGCTTTTATTATTCTGCTCGCTTTACCACTGGTATCCAGTGCTGAAGTGCTTGTGCTCTCTCCTTTAAACAGTGTGAAATTGGCTTACATCCGATTGGTGCATAGAATGTACTTGTAAGTCCCTAGTAAAGTGGCACTACTTGTACCCAGGGCCTGTAAATCAAATGCTATTAGTAGGCCTGCAGCACTCACTAATTGCTCCATCCACAGGTAGTCCTTTTAAACATGTTTCAGGCCTGTCATTGCAGCCTGTGTGTGAAGTTTTACACTGTCATTTGGACCCACCAAAATGAGCCTTTTGCCAGGCCTAAATCTTCCTTTTCAATACATTTCAGTCACCCTTAGGGTAGGCCCTAAACAGCCCAGAGGTCAGGATACAGTGCATTAAAACAATTGAACATGTACTTTTAAGTTGTATATGTCCTGGGAGTGAAAAACTCTTTAATTCGTTTTTCGCTACTGCAAGGCCTACCTCTCTCATAGGATAACATTGGGTTACCTTATTACATTTAAGGAATGATAACTTTCAATTGGAAGCAGGTAGGAATATCGAGCTTGGAGTCTAGAAAATTGTACTTTAAAAACCTCTTTAATGGTAAAGTCACATTTCTGAAAATGTCACTTTTAGAAAGGTGGTCTTTCCTTGTCCTAACCATTTGGTGCCTGTAACTTGTATCTTGGGTTACATGACTAGGTGTAGCTGGCAGTTGGTCTTTGTGTATGACTCCCAGACAGTGAGACAGAGGGGTAAGAGGTGTTGGCAGAATGGGCCATCTGTGACTTGATAGGGGGGAGGAGCTGTCACCTGATTGAAAGAGTTGCAACTGAGAAGTTCTCATCCAGCTGGATCCTTACTAACAAGGAATTGTTACACTTATAAATTATCAGCAAACTATTGCTAAGTATTCTACATTGATTGGAAGGTGATGCGTTGCACTTAGTTATGAGCACTGTTTGGTATATTACTTTGAAGCAATAAAGAGATTTTAACAAAGGCCATCAAAATAATTCAGTATGTCAGAACTCCTTAATTTTAAACATCTTACTTGGAAATATTGAGAGATCATTGCAAAATGAAAGCCTGACTCAACTTAAAAAGCAAGGACATTCTTAAAATCTTTCTATATTCTGAAATGTGATAATGACAAGAGAGACAGCCTCAGAAATGTATTAAAACAAGGAATGGAGAGATGAGTTAATTTACTAATATGCAATAAGGCTCAATTCCTTATAATAGATTTATATTTTTGTAATAATGTCTAGAAAAAGGCGTACACTTGGATAGGCCAGCTGCAAAGAGGCGAGGCCAACAAATTTATATAAAAATATAAGGGAAGGATATATCTTCTGAACAACAGAACTGTGACATTACTGGGGATTAAAAGAAATTGTAATTGTGCATTCAGCAGGACCTAGACACACAAGAAATTAAACAAGAACACACTGAGTTAAATTATACTCCATAAAATAATATCTGTTCTGTAAACACTTCTAAAAATGACTAGCGCAAAATTACGAATAGACATGAATAGACGTTAATGGAGAGAAATATCAACAGGTGCCTGAAAGATAATGCTGGGGGACTAGAAACTATCTCCTCAGACATTATCCAAGACAATAGATTGAAGGCTGCTGCAACTGCACCATCTAAGGCCAATGAAAAAAAGATCTTTGATGATAATACACCAAGGAAAGATTGTCTACTATTCACACAGTGGTAATGGATTATCTTCAGTTAGATGAGCACTTTATTTTCTTTTTATTTCTCTTTGAAATCCGTTCAAGAAACTTGTGAAAGTTTTATTTTTGCCTTTTTATGGTTTAAATTCAATATACTTCTGATATTAATGCTTGCCTAGGATGAGCTCACAATTGTTTATCAATCACATGTCACAATGCATTTCGAATCTAAAACTCTTTAGCAGAGATTTTTGATTGATCGTCTGCATATATTGGAGGATGTTAAGTTGTGTAAATGATTAGAAATGCAGGCTATTGTTTCAAGTTATACAACACAAATATATATGATTACTTGCACATGTAGACCTTATTATATAGGCACAACAGCAAGGGCTGCTAAATTGGACTGAGCACAGGTTTATAGCCCAATAAGAAATGTATATCCCAACAAGCAATCAAAAATCAGCAGTGGCTAGCCTTTTCTGAAATCACATACATAATTTACACCAAATTAGATTTATAATTTAGCAAGTGATTCCACACCCAGTTGAGGGGTGGAGGATTGATGAAGAATCATACAATAAAAGGAATTTGAATTGATAGAGGGCCTTGAAGCAATGAGCCCACATTGAATCAGTGAGGATCACATTTGGTGCGCTTTGTGTAAACACATACCAAAATGCTAAAGATGATGTAATAGGTATGGATTATTTATGGCATACCATTTAAAATAGGAACATTTAAATGTGGCATCCATTTGGGTGTACTGCATGAGGAAACTTAAATCCAATGTTTGTCCAGATCCCAAACACATGAACACAACACATGCCAATGAGGCATTAAGCATAAGGAACTTCTTCCAAAATGGCTCTTAGTGGTTGGCGCCTCACATGATATTCAGCAGTGACCATGCTACGTAGTTACATAAACATTGAAATACCATCACATTGGTTGGTAGCAGCTTTTTCTCTTCTGGAATGTCCATGACCTGGTGTCTACAACTGTCGTCAGAGGAGTTTGGCTGCTACATTAGTAGAGGTTATCTACGGAAGATCAAAGATGATGCTTTGGTATCAAGAGTAGCTTAATTACAAACTAGAGAGAATGTTGTTATAAATAGGATGGAGACATGCACTGCTATGAAAAAATGCTGATCTAAAAAAATGTAGAATGTTAAAGTGGTGTTATGGTTAAATGTAAAAAATGTATACTGTTAAAAGAATATTATGGTTAGATGAAAAAATGTAGAATGTTAAAATGGTATGGTTAAATTTGAAAAACGTAGACTGTTAAAATGACATTATGGTAACGTAGACTGTTAAAATGACATTATGGTTAGATAAAAAAACTGTAGCATGTTAAAATTATATTGTGGTTTCATGATTATATGGAAAATAAAGTTGTTTATACTGTTTGTTGTTTAATTTTGCTTAGATTTTCTTGTGGTGAAGATTCTTTTGAAACGAAACGCATTGGGGTATATGATTGATGACAACTGACAGTTTGTTCTAGGACTGATTTCAGATATATATTAATGAATCTCAACTATCTGTAGATTGAACTTAATTTTTACATATGTAAAAAATTGGGTTTTATAGCTTTAATGAAGAGACATTTAAGAATAAATAAAACCGGTGAGTTATCGTGGAAAAGAGGCATTCCTCGTTGCATTATTGATTGATCGATGCAAAGCTCCAAGATTTGCGAGCACCCACATTCAGGTGGTGATATTAAACTTTCTGAAGAGTGGCGTGCACAGACATACGCTAGTATATTTTGATACAAGTTCATACCCCATATTGTGATTCTTCAGGATACTTACGCCTTAATCATCGGCCACTTCTAAGAGCACCGTCCCCTATCACTCCATTAGTCCTCACGTGACACAAAGTCACTTTTGTTCCTAAAATACAGTTGACATTTAAGGGAGATATTCAGTGGCGTCCACCATGGTTCGTGGGTTGAGGGGTGGGCGGGTAGCGTGAGGGGGGAGTCGCGCATATTAAAAATAACACAAAAAACATTTTAAAAAACCTTACCTTTGCGCCTAGTCCCACGTCTATGCTCCTGCAGTGTTGTGATTGGTTTTGAGCGTCGTGGTTCAACGCTCAACCAGGGAATGGGGGCCCGAGCCTTTTCTTCATGCAGGCTGTAAGGCAGCTGGCATGGAGAACGGGAAATATGCGCATGACTGGTTTGGGCCAAACAGTCACTGCACACTTAGGAGTGGGCAAACCAGTCCTCCGCTGCCCTGCTCCGAGAGCAGAGCAGCCCTGCCCATTCGCCTGCCCGCAAAGCAGCACGAAGCATAAAATGATAATAACTTAAAGATATTACATAAAATGATAATAACTTAAAGTTATAATCATTTTATGCTTCTCCTTCGCGCTGCCTAAAAGCAGTGGGGCAACGCTCCTCCGCCATAGTGGAGGAGCCGCCACTGGAGATATTCTCAAAAGGCAATCCTTATTAGTTTGTTGAAGATGGAAGGGAACAGTGAAGAAAGCCTCTGAAGCCACCTTGTGTAAGTATGTTGTATCTGGAACTGAACCTTTTCTTGCGGGTCACACCCCTAAGTGTTTGCAGACCTATCATGTCCAATTATAAATGGTGTTATTTAGAATTTGACCAATGAAGGATGTCAGCCAAAATATGAAAGATCTCTCGTTCATCCTGTTTTGAATGTATAGTGCCTCTGATCACCCTAAATGGAGTGAGCAGGACAACAATCACTACAATGGCCAGACTCTATAAGTCGCAATGTATTGCCTCTCACAGTTTTCTGTTCATCTTGGTCAAAGTTGAATATAGCCTTAGAGCCCACTATAGTGGGCTCTATCAGGCCATTAAAGCCCCGCTTCAGCATTCGGCTCGGACCTTTAACAAGGGGCGGGCCTTTAATGGGCGGTAGAGCCCACTACAGAGGGGTCTAAGGCTATTAAAACATTCCGCCATGAGGGGGCAGAATACTTTAATTTGTAAAACAAAGGACTCACAAGCCCGAGCGGGGTAGAATTCCCTTGAATCCACGAGACCTTTGTTCACAGCAACACATGTGAACAAACATTGGTATGTTGATGCTTCTGGGCTTCTAACAGCAATTAGAAGCCCAGAGCACTCCATTGTCTTCAAGAGCGCGCTCAACAGTCCAATGTTATATTATACAGTGGCAAAGCTGATCTCAGTCTTCTAAGTATGGCATTCAAACTAAAAAATACAGTGGAATTCTGACTTCTTTCGGTAATCACCGTAACCTTCTCTTGCACAATTTAGCACTGCACAATATGCTGATTTCCGAAGCGAATATATATAGTTTATTTTTCGCTTGACGTAGATGCTATTTACCTTCCCTTCATCTTTCTGCCCACGAAACCATTCCCTGAAGCTCTGGGGCGAAGGATTAGGTTAGTCTGCAAGAAATAACCTGTCAAAATGTCGATTCGGTCTCTTTCCAGGTGTGTGCTAAAGGTTTATTGTAATCAGCAGGCCCCTGGGAGGCAACCACGCATCAGCATGCTCTGCAGCACAACACTGAGTCTGAACACAAAGTAAGAAGAGCAGTGCATACAGATGAGCCTCAGAGAGGCCGACGCAGGAACAGCCGCCAAAATAGAATGCTCCTGCAAGGAGACCTTGCTCATGTGTACAATTCTGCCCTCTCGCCTCAGCTTTGGAATACTGGAACCAGACACTCATTTGAAGAGGTGAGCGGGGAATTAAGGGCTGTGTGTTGCACACACTTTACTGTCATATTTAGGGCTGTGTGTTGCACACACTAACAGTCATATTAAGGTCTGCGTGTTGCACACAGTGTACAGTCATATTAAGGGCTGTGTGTTGCACATATTTTACAGTCATATTAAGGGCTGTGTGTTGCACACACTTTACAGTCATATTAAGGGCTGTGTGTTGCACATATTTTACAGTCATATTAAGGGCTGTGTGTTGCACACAGTGTACAGTCATATTAAGGGCTGTGTGTTGCACATATTTTACAGTCATATTAAGGGCTGTGTGTTGCACACACTTTACAGTCATATTAAGGGCTGTGTGTTGCACATATTTTACAGTCATATTAAGGGCTGTGTGTTGCACACACTTTACAGTCATATTAAGGGCTCTGTTGCACACACTTTAATGTCATATTAAGGGCTGTGTGTTGCACACACTTTACAGTCATATTAAGGGCTTGTGTGTTGCACACACTTTATAGTCATATTAAGGGCTATGTGTTGTACACAGTGTACAGTTATATTAAGGGCTGTGTGTTGCACACAGTGTACAGTCATATTAAGGGCTGTGTGTTGCACTCACTTTACAGTCATATTAATGGCTGTGTGTTGCACAGTGTACAGTTATATTAAGGGCGGTGTGTTGCACACAGTGTACAGTCATATTAAGGGCTGTGTGTTGCACTCACTTTACAGTCATATTAAGGGCTGTGTGTTGCATACACATTACAGTCAACAGAAGGGTGGTTGTCCATTTCTGCCGCATGTAAGACTTTGAATTCACTTTGTTTCAAATAAAATACAATGACTAAATATTGTTGATCCATTGTGTATTATTTAGCGCATAGTGTGCAAAGACTTAGTTAGACCCAGTTCTACCAGGGATAGAACTTCACAGGTATGATGTGGCCTCTTTATTTCACCATCTTTCTGGAATGCAATAGATGTGTTTTCATATGTTCAAAAGTTAGAAAGAAACCCTCAGAAAACTGGTAAATCAAAGGAAATCATTGATTCTCTGTGTTTTATGACTGTGAAATGACTACCTTTAATTACCATAAGATTTTTGAATTTTAATACATGTGACAGTGTGTGTGTGTGGATGTGTACTAAGTCTGATCTAGCCCAAGACAGGATCCAGCGCAATTTTTATCACACAATCAAATAGTTGTGGTTTAGACTTTGTGCTCCATTTCTAGACAAGATCTGCAACACTCAAAAATATTGCTGATTAAAAAATGTCAGATAATGAGATTACGGCTACTTAACATTGTCCATATTAACTAAATGTGATGAATCACTCATGTTTCTTTAGCTATTCAAGCTTCATAGGCAATGCAAATGATGAGCAGTAGTGTCCTGATTACTTACCACTAATGCCCTCATTACATAGCGGGAATCTTCACTACTATTAGTCCTACTCGTCCTTAACCCAGCCATTAATGATGAGGATTGCCACCAATCACATGAAAGGAAACAAGCATTGGTAAATGTTTTAGGTTTCACCTATATGATTAATAATAAGCTGGTTTTTGTTGTAAGTTGTAGCTTGTACAATCTAAGTTACTGGCAGTCTGTCGCAGTGTTATAGCTTGTTTGTGTTCAAAAAGGCATTATATTGTGCTTACTAGTGGCATAGTGCAGGTAAGAAAGCAATATTTTAATTAAAAGAAAGATAGAAGTAATAGAATTAATTGATGTAATAGCAATGTTATGTGTTTAGGGGAGTTCGGGGGCTCGGTGTCCTGGCACCCGCTGCACGATTTAAATCATGCCACTAGTGCCTGCAAGATAAATGCATTTGTGACTGCCTGTTTATTAATGAAATATAGCAATATTTCGTGTTTGGAGGAGTTATGACAGCTTTTGTCCTAGGTGCTACTGCACCTGCTGCACCATTCAAATCATGACCCTATTGCCTGTAAGGTAACTGCACTTGTGAATGTATGTTTAGTATTTAATTATTGCAATATTTGGTGTTTAGAGGGGTTCCTAGAGCTTTGAGCCACAGTGTCACTGCACCTGCTGCACCATTGAAATAATGACCCTAGTGCTGGTACAGGAACTGAACTTGTGGCTGCTTTTTAGTTGTTAAATATAGCAATATTTGGTGTCTAGAGGAGGTCTGACAACTTTTGGACCCGGTGTCACTGCACCTTCAGCATCATAGAACATTGAAATCATGACCCTAGCAATTGGTAGGTAGCTGCACTTTTGAGCTCGGTGCCACAGCACCTGCTGCAACTTTCAAATCATGCCACTAGTGCCTGTGCGATAACTTAATTTGTGACTGCCTTTTTAGCTGTAACATTTTGCAATATTCTGCATTTAGTGGGGTCTGTAGACCTTTTAACCCTGGTGCCGCTCCACCTGCTGCACTATTCAAATCAATCCCCATTTACTGCAATGCAACTGCAATTGTGACTGCCTATATAGTAGTAAAATATAGCAATAATAGGTGTTTAAAGGTGTTCTGACAATTGTTTGCAGTGCACCTGCTGCACCATTCATAATGGCCATGTTGTCTGCAAGATAACCACATTTGTGGCTGTCTGTTCAGTTGTAAAATGTAGCAATACTGGGTGTTTAGTGGGGTGCCTGGAGCTTTTGGTCCCTGTGCCACTACACCTGCTACACTATTGAATTCAAGTGCTTGCCAGATAACCCCATTTATGACTGCCTCTTTAGTTGTAAAATCTAGCAATATTAGGTGTTTAGAGGAGTTCTGACAACTTGGGGCCCGGTGCCTCTGCGCCTGCTACACCATTCAAATAATGACCCTGTTGCCTGCAAGATAACTGCACTTGTGACTACCTGTTTAGTTGTAAAATATAGCGATAATCGGTGTTTAGTGGTGTGCCTAGAGCTGTTTGTCCCAGTGCCACTGCACTTGCTGCACTATTGAAATCATCGCCCTCGTGCCTGCTGGATAACTGCACTTATGACTGCCTATTTAGTTGTCAAATATAGCAATTATCGGTGTTTAGAGGGGGGCTTGGAGTTTTTGGTGCCACTGCACCTGCTGCACCTGCTGCACCATTCAAATGATGAACCTCTTGTCTACAAGGTAACTGCACTTGTGCCTGCCTGTTTAGTAGTAAAACATAGCAATATTAGGTGTTCAGTGGGGTGGCTAGAGCGTTTGGTCCTGGGGTCACTGCACCTTCTGCACCATTGAAATTATAACCTTATGCCTGCTAGATACCTGCACTTGTGACTCTCTTGTTTAGTAGTAAAATTTAGCAATAATCTGTATTTAGTGGAGTCCCTAGTGCTTATAGCCCCAGTGTCACTGCACCTGCTGCACCATTCAAAGGATGCCCCTTTTAACTGCAAGGTAACTGCAATTATGACTGCCTGTTTAGTCGTAAAATATAGCAGTATTAGGTGCTTAGAGGAGTTCTGACAACTTTTTGGCTCAGTGCCACTGCACCTACTGCACCATTCAAATCATGACCCTACTACCTGAAAGAGAACTGTACTTGTGACTGCATATTTAGTTGTAAATTACAGCAATAATTGGTGTTAAATTGGGTGCCTTGAGCTTTCGGTCCCAGTGCTACTGCACCTGCTGCATTATTGCATACATGATCCTGGTGCTTGCTAGATAACTGCACTTCTGACTGCCAGTTTAGTTGTAAAATATAGCAATAATAGTGTTTCGAGGAGTTCTGACAACTTTTGGGTTTGGTGCCACTGCACCTCCTGCACCATTCAAATAATGGCCCTGTTACTTGCAAGATAACTGCACTTGTGACTGCCTGTTTAATAGTAAAATATAGCAGTAATCGGTGTTTAGTGGTATGGCTAGATATGTTTGTCCCAGTGCCACTGCACTTGCTGCAATATTGAAACCTTGGCCACAGGGCCTGCTGAATAACTGGACTTGTGACTGTCTTGTTTAGTAGTAACATTTAGGAATAATCTATGTTTAGTGGGGTCCCCACAGCTTTTGGCCTCAGTGCCACTGCACCTTCTGCACCATTCAAATTATGCCCTGAAAGGTACCTTCAATTGTGACTGCCTGTTTAGTAGTAAAATATAGCAATATTAAGTGTTTGGAGGAGTTCTGATCCTAGTGTCTGGAAGATAACTGCACTTCCGACTGCCTGTTTAGTTGTAAAATACAGCAATAATTGGTGTTTAGTGGGGTGCCTAGAGTTTTTGTTCCCAGTGGCACTGCAGTTGCTGCACTATTGAAATTATAGCTTTAGTGTCTGCTAGATAACTGCACTTATGACTGCCTGTTTAGTAGTTAAAATAGCAATAGTTGGTGTTTAGTGGCCCCGGTGCCACTGCATCTGCTGCACCAATTAAATCAAGCTCCCTTTTAACTGCAGTTGTGACTGCCTGCATAGTAGTAAAATCGATCCAATAATGCCTACTCAGTGCAAAGAAAGGAACTGATGCGTGAATAGGAAATGCCACAAACGTTCTAAGGCTAAAGCATCAGCTTTACACAACAAAGTAATAAAAAAGCAAGCATTCCTGCATACTGTTAGAAGCTGTCTGCCTTTTTTCTGGTAAGAGATCTTACCTTATAGTTTAACAGTCCCTGAAGCCTTGATAGCGAATGGGGCTTCAACAGTGTTCACAGCTTTAGTAGAAGATAAGTATCGTAAATGAGTGCAGCCAAATCTTTTTAAGTGCCAAAGTGGCACATTCTATGACAAAGTCTCTAGGTGTTTTGTAGTCCAAGGTTGTCTCAACCAGAACTTTCCTGAGAACCCAAATTGTATCATCCTGGGGAATGCTGGTATAAAGGCTCTCGATAGCTAGTGAAACCAAAAGGGTGGTATTGCTGTCTACTGATATGTCCTATATCAGAGCCAAAAGGTTTTTTGTATCCCTCAGGTAAGGAGAGGTCTTTTGTACTATTGGTTTTAGAAACTGGTCACAATATCGTGATAGCGGTTCCAGGAGCGAGCCAATACCATAGACAATTGGGCGTCCAGGTGGCGGAGTCCTGTTCTTGTGGGTTTTAGTCAGAGTATAAAAGTATGGAATGGTACCGTCGCTAGTCGTCAGAAAATCAGCCTCTTGCTTCATTATATGTCTGCTAGCTGCAGCAGAATTTACCATATCAAAGATGTTTGCCCTTAATTCAGTAGATGGATCTGTGGTCAATGGTGTATAGCTGTTAGTGCCATCCAAAAGATGTCTGCACTCTTTGTTGTAATCCCTGGTGTTCTGAATTACCACACCTCCACCTTTAGCTGCTGGCTTTATCACTATAGAAGTGTTAGACTGTAGGGATTGTAGTGCTTGAAACTCTGCAGCACTCATATTTTTTAATGTTCTTCTAGGACACTATTAAACAAACAGAAGAGGTCCCACTAACATGTGTAACCACCTACAGTGTTGCTTTCAATGCCATTGCAAAATCTATCAGGAAACATTGGCGCATCCTTGAAAGCAACAATAGAAGGTGGGAAGAACCGCTATTTTCCTTCAAAAAAGCACAAAGTTTAAAAGATGCCTTAGTACATACATACCCAAAAACCAATGACACTGATGGGGAACCCTCAGTACTTAATGCTTGGGGTCTTCCCAAAGTTATCGGGCATTTTCCCTGTGGGGCGTGCAGTGTCTGTCATCTGACCACATTAAGTAAAACACTGGATTTGGAAATTGGAAAAAAATGGACGCAACGGTCACACACACATTGCAATTCATCTAATGTGGTCTACCTCATTACATGCCCATGCAAACTGCAGTATGTAGGTATGACCACACGAAAGATCAAGTAAAGAGTGTGTGAACATCGTAGCAATATCCATTGCAGAAAGAATACTACAAAGTTGACAGAGCATTTTCTAAAGTCAAATCATACTACCAATGACTTACATTGGACCGTTATTGAATATATCAAACCAGGAAAAAAAGCCTTTCAGATCCTCTTCGAAAAAGAGCAGAAATGGGTTCATCGACTGGCCACACACTTACATGGATTAAATGATAACATCCCATGGGGCTCAGTGATGCGCTGTTGAGATCCATACGGTTG